>NC_139387.1:2911250-4354375 GCF_054392235.1 Sus scrofa
TGGGAGTGGGGACACCATGCAGGGCGCCAAGCCGCAGGCCTCTCCCCAAGACGGGGCTCAGGAGCAGCCCCGAAAGCTCTGAGGAGCTGGCTGATATCCGGCCAAGGTCAGGCTCCGTGTTCTTGATGACTCAGCCTCAAAGATTAAATCTCGTAGGTGAGTTTGCATCTGTTCTTCTGATGTGCGCCAGGGCCGTGGAGGAGCCCAGCACTCACGGGAACTCATGGCAGTCCTCAATTTATTCGTCACGTTAAGGCCCTTGTCCCCCTTTTAGGGTCCACGGACTGTGTGTGTTATTCGACGGTGGGCACGAACGACGCGGAAACCTCAGCTCTGCACATCATCCTGGGTAGGCGTCCTCCCAGCGCTGGGCTTGCTCGCTCCCCGCGCTCCCGCGGGCGTCCACCAGCAGGACCCTGACTGCTGCCTCTTCCCTGCCGTCTCCCAGCCCAGTCCCCAGGGGGGACCTGCAGAACCCTCCAGTGCCTCCCCTCCAAGTCCTGGGGGTCCCGGGCACCCTGGCCGGCTGTCCCCAGTGTCCCCTGCACCAGCAGGTGCCCCTCAGCCCTGACCCATCCCCACAGAGAGCCCTGCACTCTGTCCTCCCCCCTCGTCACCCTGTTAGAACAGGTCTTCCTGGCTGGACCCTGTCCCTCGCCACCCCACACCGCTTGTCACACTGCACAGAGCTGTCCAGGTGGCAGCAGGGCACACATGTGGCTTCTGGTCCTTGTCCCTGCTGGCAGTGCAGCTCACAGCCACCCAGAGTCTCGGGAGGGCTGTGTTTCCAGAGGGCGCGTCCGTGGTTGTACCTTCTAGAATGCCCCGCGCCTTCTCCTCCTCCCCGAGTCCACTTCCTCTTACTTAGTGGCGTTTCGCAGGCTTCATGGTCACAGTGTTTGTCCCCCCCACCCCCACCCCGCAGAACAGCTTTCCAGGCCTCTTTAGGAAAAGTGAGTCAAATGTAGTCATTTCAGCCGAGAGCAGGCAGCCCCAAGGGAGACAACCGTGGCCTTGGCTGAGACCGCCGTCCGCGCGTCTTCGCTTTCGGGCCGCGAGCCGTCGGGCCGGCCAGGCGCTGCTAGGGGCGGCCTCTCTCCGCAGGGGACTCGCTGTCCATGGACGTGTCGTCCGTGCACCACGGTGGCACGCTGCTGCGCTACTTCGTGTCCCTGCTGGGGTACGGCTTCTACGGGGACCTCATCAAGGACAGTGAAAAGAAGCGGTGGATGGGCCTCGTCCGCTACGACTTCTCAGGTGACCCATTAAGGGGGGGTGAGTGGGGGGGCCGGGGGCGGGGGGGCCCGCATAGAGAGGCCCGAGGGGAGGACGCCGGGGGCGGCTGCTCAGCGCAGCGGTGAGAACACAGGCGATGCTTGTCTGTTGAGTTTGCCGACCCCCGAGCCCAGCGCGTCTTGCTTGCAAACAATTGCCGTAACGACACCCGAGGCGACAGCCCCGTGAGGAGGACAGTGACATGGTTTCAAGTGCGGCGAGAATTCCTAAAGTATAACCGGGAGGCGAAGTGAGCAGATGCTGTTGAAAAAGTGGCTCAGGGCAGGGGCACCACAAGCCTTTAGTTTAAAAACAAAACAAAACAAAAGCTCAATCTGCGAGGCCCAGTAAAATGAAGAACGATAAGTGGAGGTATCCCTGTGTAAGTTGAAGAATTCCAAGCACTAATATCTAAACACTAAAGTCTTTTGGGGGAGAGAGAGGAGTAATACCTCAGTGAGCTTGACTCATTAAAAATACCTGCTTAATCAAGTACAGCGTTGGAGTTCCCGTCATGGCTCAGTGGTTATCAAATCCAGCTAGGAACCACGGGGTTGCAGGTTCGATCCCTGGCCTCGCCAAGTGGGTTAAGGACCCAGCGTTGCCGTGAGCTGTGGTGTGGTTCACAGACGCAGCTCGGATCCGGCGTGGCTGTGGCTCTGGCGTAGGCCGGCGGCTACAGCTCCAATTGGACCCCTAGCCTGGGAACCTCCATATGCCCTGAGTGCAACCCTAAAAAAGACAAAACAATTTAAAAAATGAAAAAGTACCGTGTGGCTTTAAAATAAAAACAGAAGAACCGCCGGAGTGGCACATGTGCGGAAACCCTGATGAGGAAGAGGTGAGATGAAGTGAAGAAAGCCAGGGGCGCGTCAGTGACCTAAGTGCCATTGTCCCAGCCACCCGAGGTCGGGCCAGCGGTTCAGGTCTCGGGCCCCCGGGAGGGCAGGCCCCACGTTGTGTCCCTCCACGGGACTAGGTCCAAGGTGCCCAGCCGCATGCCAGGTGCCAGAGGAGCAGGACGGGCAGGCCCAGGTCCTGGGCTGGAGGGCAGCTGGGTTGGAGCTGAGGCCACCCCGTGTGTTCTGGCCTGTGCCCTTGTCACCTTGTGCTGATGGCACGTGATGAGTGGGGCCTGGGTACCGTGTTGAAGGACGGAGGCCTCAGTGCTGGGGGCAGGGTCCAGTGGCCCACCGTGACACAGACGTGACCGTGGCCAGCGCCTGCCCAGCCTCTGGCTTGGGGGAGTGGGGTTGCCATTGGACACGCAGGCTAATGCAGGGTCCTGCTGTGGCCCGGGCACCCTTAGGCCCTGCCCCCCATGTCCTGCTGGCCAACTTCGCCAGGTTGGCACATCTGGTAGGTGTGAGGAAGGCCAGGCAGCCTTGGGGGAGCCAGCAGCACGGCAGGCCACACATTGTGGTTTGCCAGAGGGGGCAGTCACTGTCTGCTGGTCGTGCTGCGTGGCCTTTCTTCTGAGTTCTTCAGGACACCAAAGCTGTGGATGATGGGGTCACGCCTTCAGAGGGCAGGACCCAGAGGCCACCACGTCAAGGCCACCAGGGGTCACTGGTGTCAAGGGTCCCCTCTGCTGGCGTAGAAGGCAGCTCTGGGGGCCAGGAACCATAGTCCCCAGGGCGGTGGGGGGCTCAGCCTGGAGCAGGAGGGGCCCCTGTGCTCCCATAGGCACTCTGTCCCCAGGCATTTGGGGTGACCCGCTGCTCTGCGGAGGCTGGAGGCTCAGCCTCCTGTCCAGAGAGTGAGGCGTGTGGGGTCTCTCGTCTCGCCCTCCCAGGCCTGAAGACCTTCCTGTCGCATCACTGCTACGAGGGCACGGTGTCCTTCCTCCCGGCGCAGCACGCCGTGGGCTCTCCCAGGGACAGGAAGCCCTGCCGGGCGGGGTAAGCACGGTCTGTGGGTTTCCGCTCAGTGATGGGGGTGGGCTGGGCTGTCCACGTTGGCTTCTGTCGGGAACTTGCCGTGTAGACGGGAGATGCCCGTTTAGCGTGGCCAGTGTCATGCCTGGGGTCCCACGGGATCCCAGCACCCTGGAGGACTTCCTGCTGTGGCCCAGGGTCAACCTGGTGGCAGGCTCCCGTCACCCTGTCTGCTCCAGCGGGGAGTCCTCGGGCCCCCCCTACTGGGGGATCTGAAGTGAAAAACACGTGTCAGAAGTGGTGAAGACGAGTCCCTTTACGGACAGCTCTGTGCGCCTGCGGGGCGTCCAGCAGGCTGTGACTCCGCCAGGTGGGGGCCGGGGCCAAGGGCGGGGCTGAGGCTGAACTGACATTTCTACAGACGCACTGGTGACAAGCGGCGGTGCCTTTTCCACCCTGGGAGCCCCCAGCGTGCCCTACAGCACGTGCCCGGTTTCAAGCAGAGCCTGGAGTGAAGGTTAAAATCAGTCGCCCTCTGCCCCACGCCCGCTGGCCGCCGTCTTGTCCCTACTCTGGGGTCTGAGGACGCAGAGAGGCTCTGGGGCTTTGATGGACTCGAGGTCTTCCGTCCCCCGGTCCTTGCCCTGTTTAAGTCAAGAATTTGAGGTCGCGAAAGTGAGTGGTCAGAGGCCCGGCCGCTGACTCAGCGGCTGACAAAGCTCATTCCGCCGGCGGGGCCCCTGGCCCGCTTGATGGCACGCGTCCCGTGGGGCCCAGGACCTGTCACAGGGACGGGAACAAAGTCTCAGGCCGGGGTGCACTGCGGGGACCTGCACCTCATGGCTTCTCCGCACTGGTGCCACGCAGGCTCCCCGGACGGCAGGCCTGCGGGCCTCGTGGGACGCGCCTTGCTTTTTGTAACGTCGGTGCATTTTCGAGTAGGACATGTTGTCTGTGTCGTTTTCCGAAGTGGATCGGGTCCTGAGAACTTACTGTGTAAACACGATGTTTTTAAGTAAGGCTTTCGAAATGGGGCTCCGTTACGGGAGCCGAGCAGACGCGGGGTTCGTCCTGCACTTTGACGTCTTGGGGGCCCTTCTTCTCCTCCAGGTGCTTCGTTTGCAGGCAGAGCCGGCAGCAGCTGGAGGAGGAGCAGAAGAGGTCGCTGTACGGCTTGGAGAGCACGGGTACCGCCCGGGGTCCCCCCGCCCCGCTGCCTCCCCCACGTCTTTGTGCACCTGCTTCCTCTGTAGCTCCAGGCAGTGCACGCGGTGTCTTTGCCAGGCTCCGGGAAGAGCAGGTTTTGTGGGAGTGCCCACCTTGCCACGGTCCCCCGAGTCGCCGCTGTGGCGCCAGCCAGCTAGGGTGCTCTAGAGCTGGGGTCAGTGAGTGGTTGGTTAAGGGCTTGGGCTCAGCAGTGCTCCAGAAACTTCTTGTGGGTGCCAAAATTTGAGTTTTATGTCCCTATCACACGTCACAGAATACTTTTCTTCTTTTGATGTTTTTTCCAACCATTTAAAAATGTGGCAGTTATTCTTGGCTCACAAGCCGCACAAGACCAGGTGATAGGCCGGATTTGGTGACCCCTGCTCTAACCTGTCCAGAAGCGCCCTCGGCCCGGCCTCTCGGGAGGTGACCTCTGGGCAGGGCAGTCGGTCTCCTGTGTCGACGAGGAGAGGCCGACTGCACGGCACGTTGGTAGAGACCCGTGCCCGTCCCCTCGGACGCCTGCCCGCCCGGCTCGCATTTAAGGTGCGCTGTGCTGTGCTGCTTTGTGCTTCAGAGGAGGTGGAAGAGTGGAAAGTCATCTGCGGGCAGTTCCTGGCCATCAACGCCACCAACATGTCCTGCGCGTGTCCCCGGAGCCCCAGGGGCCTCTCGCCGGCCGCCCACCTGGGGGACGGGTCATCCGACCTCATCCTCATCCGGAAGTGCTCCAGGTTCAACTTCCTGAGGTTCCTTGTCAGGCACACCAACCAGGGGGACCAGGTGAGTGGCGCTGCCTCTACGCGGCCCGCGTCGGCGGGGACGCCCCGGTCTCTGCCTTGCAGGATCCGCGAGGAGTTCAGGTGGAAGGAGGGGGGACTTTTCTATTCACGTTTCACCCAATTATTATTATTATTATTATTACTATCTTGTCTTTTTCAGGCCGCACCTGCGGCATATGGAGGTTCCCAGGTCAGGGGTCGAATCGAGCTGCAGCTGCCGCCCTACACCACAGTCACAGCAACGCCAGATCCTTAACCCACTGAGCGAGGCCAGGGATCGAACCCACAACCTCATGGGTGTTAGTCGAGTTCGTTCACTGCTGAGCCACGACAGGAATGCCGACATCACCTTTTTAAAACTCAGTCCTAGTTAGTCCTTATGTAAAAATCTCATTACAAAATACAAAGTCGGAGTTCCCGCCGTGGTGCAGCAGAAACAAATCCAACGAGGAACTATGAGGATGCAGGTTTGATCCCTGGCCTCATTCAGTGGGTTAAGGATCCGGCATTGCCGTGAGCTGCGGTGTAGGTCACAGACGTGGCTCGGATCTGGTGTTGCTGTGGCTGGGGTGTAGGCCGGCGGCTACAGCTCCAATTGGACCCCTAGCCTGGGAACCTCCATATGCCGCAGGTGTGGCCCTAATAGGACAAAAGATGAAAAAAAAAAAAAATACAGTGTAAAAGATACATAGGCTTTGGGCAGACACTAGGAGGTGGGAAGGTCCCCTTGGGTTCTCCTGTTGTTTCTCTTCCTATTTAAAACAGAACAGAGTGATGCAGTGAAGTTTCACGTTGCCCCTGAGGTTGCTTAGAACAAAAGCTTTTGGCTTCTGGAAAGGGGTTCCATGGAGACCTTTCCAGCAAGTCTTTCCTCAGTCGCTGGCATCCTTGTAGTGACACAGGGGAGACCCCGAGTCTAACAAAACCCACTTAAGTGCAGCTGTTGGTCAGTCTCTGATTTTAGTAACATTTGTGATTTTTTTACTCAAAAAAAATTTTTTTTTCTTGTCTTTTGTCTTTTTAGGGCAGCACCCGCAGCATATGGAGGTTCCCAGGCTAGGGGTCTAATTGGAGCTCTTGCTGCCGGGCTATGCCAGAGCCACAGCAACGCCAGATGTACTGCCTACACCACAGCTCACGGCAACGCTGGATCCTTAACCCACTGAGTGAGGGCAGGGATCGAACCCACAACCTCATGGTTCCTAGTTGGATTCATTTCCACTGCACCAAGATGGGAACTCCCTCGAATTGTTTTTAAGATCTAGTCCAGTAGAGTTTGTGGCCTTTTAAACAGTACTTGTCAAAAAGGTAAAGAATTGTACACATCACTGCTGAGGACCTACAGAATCCTAGGTGTCATTGACTGTGGATGAGACCCGGCTTTAAGAGTCGTGGTGGGAGTTCCCGTGTGGCTCTACAGAAACGAACCCGACTAGTATCCGTGAGGCCTGGCCTCAATCCCTGGCCTCACTCCGTGGGTTAAGGATCCAGTATTACCATGAGCTGTGGGGTAGGTTGCAGACGTGGCTTGGATCTGGCATTTCGGTGGCTGTGGTGCAGGCCGGCAGCTGCAGCTCTGATTCAACTCCTAGCCTGGGAACCTCCATGTGTAGCGGGTGTGGCCCTGAAAAGACAAAAACCAAAAGCCAAACAAACAGAGTCGTGGTGGTGAGACATGGTGATGACACAGTGACGTCTCCGGCCCCGGGGCTGTGGGCTGAGCCGCTGGGAGCTGGGGGGCCGGCCCCGCCCCGACACAGCCCCTCTGAGACACGGTCCCCGCTTTGCTGTCTCCTGCTAGTTCGACTTCACTTTCGTTGAAGTCTATCGCGTCAAGAAGTTCCAGTTTGTGTCCAAGACCGCAGGGGACGAGGACAGCAGCGTCGAGGGGCGCGGGAAGAAGCGGTTTGGGCAGCTCTGCAGCGACCACCCGCCGTGCAGCTGCGCCGCCTCCAGCAGCTCCTGGAACTGTGACGGGGAGGTTCTCAATAGCTCTGCCGTCGAGGTCAGGTGAGGCCTGCGTGCACGCACCTGCCGGCCTGAGGTCTGAGCGGGCGTGGCGGTGCCCTGCGCCTCCCCAGGTGAACGTCCCCCCCCCCCCATTTTGGAAAGATGCCAGGGTGTTCCTCTTGCAGGTTTTGAAGCCCCTCAACTTCATTTTTCCAGACCCCAGCACTGGCCCTCTCTCCCTGGTCTCCTGATTAAGCAAGCCAACCACCTTTGTGGGCGAGCGCTCCCCAAGTCCCGGCCCCGAGGAGCCCAGCCCACAGCCGCGCTGGGTCCACGCACCAGGCCCCCTCCGGCCCGAACCTGCTGGGCCCGTTGTATTGGACTTGGGAATCCGAACTCTGAGTCTGTGTGCTACTGAGCACAGGAAATAGTAGTGCCCAGAAAGACACAGTCAAAGAAGGTGTCGTCTTGAGGAAGGTGTGGGTGCAAGAGCTGCAGAGATGGGGGAGAAGTGTAAGGTTCTAGAAGGTCTGTCCTGCGGGAAATGTCTTTAGGATCTGGGTCCACTCTAAGGAAAGCAACCTGGACCCTCACTGCCGTTAGCAGCGTGGGCGTTGGGTGGGAAGAGGCCGGAGCGAGCGCCTGTAGCCCCCCCACCCCCCGCCGTGCGTGGGAGATGGGTGAGGGGCAAACCCTCCCGTGTTTCGGGGCAGCGCGTGTATCCCGGTCTACGATCCCCTACTCTCTTTTTGGCCGCTCCCTCGGAAGTTCCCAGGCCAGGGATAGAACCTGCACCACGGCAGTGACAAAGCTGGTTCCTTAACCCACGTACCCACCTGGGAACTCTTGTAATCCCCCACTTTGAATGGCTTCCCAACCCACCAGCGCCTGGGCCCAGTGGTAGGTCTTCTTCCCACTAATGTCCCAATAAAGCCGCGAGTGGCGGCATCTCAAATCCCGCCCCCGCCGCAGGAGTCGGTGACTCCCTGTTCTTGCGGCCAGGATGCAGTCAGTGTGGCACATCTAGGAACCAGCGATGGCTCCAAGGTCGCAGGAAACTCGCCCGCCAGTCCTGCGGGCAGGACTTCACCTCTGTAGACTCACAAGCTCGGGAAAGGGAGTTATTGCTAATGCTGGCTCGTGAGGTTCTGAAAACCCGCAGAGGCGCTCTTGTGAAATACATGCTGCATAACCTGACGATCGGTGCGGCGCCTTGAATAGGGAGTCCCTTCGTCGTGGGGTTTTATTGCTAAACCTCTCCCAGGAGGTCCTGACATCATTAATAAAGCAGGGAGGTGGCACTGCTGGCTGGCACCCAGAGCCCTCGCTGCCCTCTGAGCCCTTCCCCCCACTGGACCCCCGCCCTGGGGCTGTTGTGGGAGGTGGGGGTCCCCGGCTCCGGCAGGGGTGGGGCCGCTTGTCTGCGCAGTTCCCGTGGCTCCTGGCACTCGGGGTCGCCCTTCACGGGGTCCTCCCCACGCCCCGCAGGCTCGGGCCTGATGAGACCGAGGGAGGGAGGGGCCCGTGGGTTTGTCACGCTGCTTGCGGCGGGGCGCTGGGATTAGGGCCGGGGCTGCCAATTCCCGGGTTCCACGTGGCCCTTACAGAAGAGGTTTCTCGGGAGTGTAAGGGGTCCCTCTGCGCCCCCGACCTGTCGCTGCCGGGTGGGATGGAGACGGTGCAGCAAGGCCCACTGCGCCCTGGGCCAGCTGTGGGGCCACGAGTTGGGGGACACGTCGTGGGGCTGAGTGGGGCCCTTTGTCTCTGCAGGGTCCACTGCCAGCTGGTCCGGCTCTTTGCCCGCGGAATCGAGGAGCCGCCCAGGCGGGAATGGCACAGCTGAGACGCCGCCACGCATGAGCCACCTCCTCGCCGGGCTCGGGAAGTGTGGGAATTATTTAAGAAAATGACTACAGACCAATTATGTTGCTATACATTTAAATTTAGAAATTTATTTTTGATAGTTAAATCTCGATTTTAGAAAGAAAATACCTTTTGTCGGCAGCTTTGTGGGCGTACCTGGCATCTTCAGTTCTGCGGGAACCTGTGTGCTGCGTTTCCCATGGCTCACCCTCAGCAGACGGTAGCTGCTGCGGGAGGCGGGTGCTGGCTTCTTCGGTTTCAACCGCGCTGGCCGTGCAGATCTGAAAACGGCCCCCGTGCCTCTATTGCAGTCCTCTTAGGGACAGCGCCACGGGAGCGCGTGCCATCACAGCCATGCCATCTGGTTGCGTGGTGTACTCAGGGGCCCCTGATCTGCTTTACAAGGCTTTCTCTGTGGCAGCCTGTGGTCAGGTTCTGGCAAGTAGTTGACACTCCCGGCTTCCTATGACCTGCGTTCTATCGTGTGGTTAAGGCGCTGCTCCCGGACCCTTTCTGCCCCGTGCAACTACGGCCTTGCTTTAAGGGACACCTCAGAGTAGCCCGTTCTGGTGCGGGAGAGGCCTGAGAGCAGTGCCACTGCGTCCTCGGGCATCTCAGTGCTTGCTTTCATCACACCAGGGATTCTAGACAATCCAGCTGGCAGCAGGAACATGCCGGGAGCCCTGGAAACTGGCTGCTTGTGAAGCCCTGGCGTGTGTTTACGCTGAGAACACATGTGTGCTGTCTCGGGACACAGGCGGATGGCGTAGCTGGGTCCGGGGGGTGGGTGGCCGGGGGCAGCCGGCATAGCCGGGATAAAGCTCCTTTGTCCCCTGTGTTGACCTCAGTCGGAGCCCCCGACCCCCGGTGGTGGGGGTTCCCTCGCCCTAGGGTCTCCTTGGCTGCAGCCCCGAGCCCATGCCTGGTCCGGGTTTGTTCCTCTGTCTTCACGCCCGTTTCTGTGTATTTATCGAAAGTTGTGTCCTTTAAACCAGTAGAGGATAGACCGTGGCCTCGCCGTCAGTGCTGTGGTTTGTCTTCTGCTCAGGCGCTGGGGCCACCGGTCCCGGGGGCTCCTCGCCTCGTGTCGGTGCACGTGTGCGGGAGACACGTCTGAAACAGCTGTGTCTGAAAGGGAAGAGGGTGCACCTTAAACTTGAATTTGTGATGGGGTTGTCTGCCTGGTACGAGGGGCAGGTTGAGGGGCTGTGGGTTCTTCGCACGGTTGTCGGTCCCGTCTGCATCTAACAGACGTTGTATGTTTTGGGAATTCATTCGCAGTGATTTTTTTTTTTTTTCTTTTTTGGCCGCCCTGGGGCATGTGGAGTTCCCAGGCCAGGGATCAGATACGAGATGCAGTTGCGACTTACGCCACATCTGCGGCAGCCCTGGATCCTTAACCCATGGTGCCGGGGAGGCTGGGGATCGACCCTGCGTCCCGGAGCTGCAAGCGATGCCACCAATGCCATTGCACCACAGCGGGAACTCTGTTTGCAGTGATTTCTGTTTCGAAGTTTGAAACTTCCTCTTCCGTCATGCGGTTGCACCCACGTCCGGCGAAAGGCAGCTTCAGCAGCGGTTTGTGAATCGACCCTGTTGTTAAATAATGGTGCGGGTCCAATGGTTTGACAAGTGGCGGGTGACCGGAAAGCCCGGGGCTGAGAGGAAGGTCCATGGGTCATTTGTCTCACTGTTTGCCCTGCGGGGTCAGGGGGGTGCAAAAGGGGCGAGACTGGACTGCGGCTCCCCTCGGGGGCGGCTCGGGCTGGGCGGCGCCCTGGAATGAACGGTGCTGCTTCCCGAGGTCCCCCAGGGAGCCTCCACCCGCATCGTCCCCGGAAACGTCTCCCATCCCGGGCCTGCCCTCAGAGCCTCTGCAATTCTCGCAAAGCACTCCCGGCCGGAGGGGGAGGCTGCGATGCCAGCAGGAGACCCAGCCCCCGCCCCGTGGTCCTGGCACCACCGCACACACCGACATCCAAACCTCGGACCTTGGAGCAGTCCCTGGGGGCCTGCAGCTGTGCCACCCCCACCCCCGGGCGCTGCGCATGACCCGACCTGGGCCCAGAGCACCCTCGGGACCTCCCCTCGCTGGGACCCTGGGCAGAGCACCCGCGAGGCTGCGCTCTGACGGCCGAGGGCAACAGGAGACCTGCCGGCTGGATGGGGAAGCCTTGATCCGTAAGAAGCCTCGTCTGGGCTTTTCCTGCCTTCGTGGCTCGTTGGTCAGGCACGGACTTTCTGGTTATCGCGCCTGAGGTCTGGGCCTCTGGCTCTGGCTTTCCTGGATCCCGCGTCCCTGGCCCTGTGGGGGGGAAGGTGGCTTCATTCCCTTTCTAATCTTGCTGGCCTCAAGATTAGACAATGACAGATTTGCTCTGAGATGTTTGAGAAGACAAATAAAGTTGTTACTTTGGGCAGAATTTGGCTTTTTTTTTTTCTTCTCTCTTACACATTCCTGTTATTTTCAAAGCAGAAGATTTTTTTGTGAAAACACGTACAATTTAAAGAACAAGAGAATAAAACAGTGGTATATATTTACCATCCGTGCCAAGAAACTGGACTTGGCCCCCGTGCTGCCCGTGCTCCACCCTGGACGGAGCCTCCCCGTCCCCTCCGAGGAGGTAACTACTGTTTAAAAATGTGTTTCCCTTTGCTTTACCCACGTGTGGGGACCAGAACACGGCCTCCCACAAACGCGGCGTGGGGGCTGTTTTGAGCTGAAGGCAGTGAAGCACCGGCAAAAGCAGAAAGAGCCCCCTGCCCCCTGCGCTGCCTGGAAGGCCGTGGCTTCCCCTTATGAAGGTGTCCCTTCCGTCCTGTGCCACCTTCGTCACCGGAGGCAGAAAGTCAGCACTGAAATGGGTCTGCGCAGACCCCCTCAATAAAACAACCCTTCTCTTCCAGTCGTTTCCCCCAGTGAGATTCCCTGATAAGTTAATTTTCACCCCGGAAGCCCAGGCTCCCTTATTGCCCATTGTTAAAATGGCATAGAATGCCCCAGGGCCAACCACCTCTTGGGGGTGGCCACTGCCTCTCTACAGAGGCCTCCAGGCCTACAAAACATGGACATATTTGCATTAAAGAAAAATCATACGCCTTTTCTTTTTTAAACTATTATTTTTGTCTTTTTAGGGTTGCACTCGTGGCATATGGAAGTTCCCAGACTAGGGGTCGAATTGGAGGTGCAGCTGCCGGCCTGCGCTACAGCCACAGCAACGCGGGATCCAAGCCTTGTCTGCGACCTACGCCACAGCTCACGGCAATGCCAGATCTTTAAACCCACTGAGCGAGGGGATTGAACCTGCGTCCTCATGGATATTTGGGTTCATTACCGCTGAGCCACGGTGGGAATGTCCTGTTTGCCTTTTCTTCTAATTTGCTTTTTGTTCATTTAATTTACAGGCTCCAGGAACTGAACCTAAGAGGGTAGGATAAGGGTTTTTTTTTCCCCTTTCCCTACATGTTTATATTCTCAGTATATTGACTTTTGCAGATTTTTCTCTTGATATAAAAGCATCAATCATACTGTGTCATTTTCTGTGACATGTTTCATTGTCATTGTTTTGAGAAGACATTTTCGGCGTGAAGCTGAATTTTCCAGTCTGTGACCACCTATAAAGGTCCTCACTCCAGTGGCATACAGAAGTTCCTGGACCGTGGGTCAAACCCGCACCATGGCAGCCACGTGAGCCGATGGGTGACTGTGTCCTTGACCCACTGTGCCGCAAGGAAACTATTCATTCACGTCTTTTAATACAGGTTTATAATTTTCCCCTACGTCTCTTAATCTCGTTTAGATTGTTCTTTAAACCTTCATATTTTAAGGCTGTTATCCTTTAAAAGTTTTGTTATTACACAGAAATGTACCTGGTCCGTGTCAGAGTATACCCCAAAACTCACCTCTTGGTTGTCTGTAGAGTGGGGGTGGGGCTCGCTCTCATCACACATCTCTCGAGCATCCTTCTGCACAGTCTTGCTGCTGCTGTGATGCTGGCCTTTGATGGTGCAGGACACTGGGCCCCAAGGGGGAAGGGCAGCCATTCCGGTGTGTCTTGGGGGGCAGATTTCAGGGAGCTGGGTGGCTTTCCCCCGCACACCTACCCAGGCTGGTCTCCTGGGTCCTTCGTTCTGCACGAGGCTTTGGCTCACGAGCAGCAGCCGCTCCGCAGATGCCTGTGCCCCTCAGGGGTCCGCTTTACCCCTTCAGAGCCAACCCCTCGCCCCCGCCTCTGTCACAGCAAGTACCTCTGGCATCGGCTCTGCCCCTTGGTCACGGAGGGTGGCCGGTGTTGGTCACAGCCCTTGGCTGACCGTGGTCCTTGCTCAGCCCGTGGCCTTATTTACATTCACCGAGGCCACGCACCACGTGCTTGCTGCGCGCCAGGCCCTCAGTGCCCCAAAGAGAACGTTGTTGTCCCCAGGTTCTCCCTGCCCCGTGGGGGGCGGCTCCTGTGATTTGCATCCGGAGTGAGGGCTCCTGCTGTGCTCAGGCGGCATTGCCCTGAGAACAATGGCCCGGCTGCTGCGGGGGCACCACGGGGCACCTTCCGTTGTCCCACGGATCCCCAGGTAAAGCCGGGGGAGGGCCCCCCCCCCCGAGCCCTGAGCAAAGCCCAACACGAAGCACCCAGAGGAAGCCACGTGCTCCGAGAAAAGGTTATCGCGGGTGGTGACCAGGCACCTGGTGCCACCTGATTGACACATTAATGAAATGTCTCTAAAGAGGCAATTTGGGGCTGTTACCTGGGCAGCTCCATCTGCACAGTGGGCAGGGGCCTGTGCCCTCCAGGAAGCAGGTGTTGCCGTGGGCAAGGGCTGGCCACTGGGCTGGCCCTGGGGGGTTCGGGGCTCCCATGGGCTACTGGCGAAGAGCGGGTGGGGGCCGAGTGGACACTTCGGGGGGCAGGGCTTGGGAGGTTTGTTTTAGCCACAAAATCACAGCTAGAGACTCAGCGGGGAGGGGCCTTGGACGTGTGCCTGGTTTGGTTCCCCAGGGACTGCTGCCCATCACCGCTTTGTCCCAGCCCCTAGGACCGTGCTGGTGGTGGACGGATGTGGTACCAAGTTCAGCCCCCGAGAGCAGCACTGGCCCACTGGACCTGGTTTTTCATCCAGCTCTGGCCACTCCCAAGGGACCTGGGCTGGCCTCGGGGTGCAGGAGGCTGGAGCCTTGGGTGTCCCCAGCACAGGTCAGTGTGTCACCCTGGTGGCTTCACAAGCCGGGCAGGCTCCTGCATCCTTTGTCCAGTGTCAGCAATGGGACCAGCTGAGCCACAAGTGCCACCAAGGCTCCTCAGCCTCAGAGCTGTGGGCGCAGCCACACCTGGTCCCAGAGATGCCCACAGCCCCTCAGGGGAGGCGCCTCTAGGTGGCATGAGGCTTTTACCCTCAACTGGAAGCACTGCTTTTTGCCCCAACTCTGAGCTCGCCTGACCCCCACGGGTGATGGCGCCCCCTGCAGCCAGCCGCCAGCCCTCATGGCACTCTCCTCCCCACCTTGCCAGGTCCACGGCCTTCACGCCCAGAGTGCCAGCTCCCTCCTCAGCCTTGGTGCCCAAACCCCCACTGTCCTGGGGCCCCAGGGACCCTGGGTGCCCCGAGGGGACCGCGGTGCACAGGGACCCTGCCAGGAAAGCCGAGGGCCCCCCACCTTATCACAAAGCATTTCACGTTTATTTAAATAAAAATTATAATTTATACAAGACTTTTTCTTTAAACAAGGTTTTCTTAAAAAAATGTTACAGGGGGATTTTTTTCATCAGTTCTTCATACAGTACAATCCTTTCGTGGAACAAAAGTTACACCAGTAACGATTATTTACAGATTCAAAATAGACTCAAGCTTCAGACATAAAAAATTTAACATTCATTCTAGTTCAGTGATTAGTAGCAGAAATTAAACATCTGCCCAGATTGACACAGTTCAATAAAAACTACAGGTTCTCTCCGACGGAAGCCCAGTGCTGCTCAGGTCTGCTCGTCCTCGCCAAGGACCCGCCACCGGTCCCTGAGCAGCTGGGGACGGTGGCCGCGCCGCGCCCCCGGCACCCCCAGCACGTGGTCAGTTTTCATTCCCTTTCTCCTCAGCAGGGACTCAAACTCAACCACGCTGCTCCGAGAGGCAGGCCCGTCCCCTGCAGTCCCACCCCTGTGCTTGGGGACAGTCCCATCGTGCTAACGGAGACTCGCGTTGACCCCTCAGCAGCCCTGGGGAACGGGGTCTGAGCAGCACCCCCAGGGATCGCCCTGCGGTCAGCAGGGGCCTCGGGCACCGACGAGGCCCTGCTGGGTATGAAGCCGCCCCCCCCCGCGTCCCACCTGCTGACCATGGGCCCCGCCAGGAAAGGTCCACCTTCACGGGCACACGAACATCAGTGCCAGTGTGGCTGGAGCCAGGCGGGCACCTCGGGGCCCTGGGGCCCCACCGACCGGGCGGCCTGTGCTTCAACCAGCTGTGGGCATGGCTCCCTGCCCCATGCCCCTCTACGAAGGGGTGACGAGAGCGAGGCCCCCGAACCTCTCCCCTGACCAGCAAATTAGGATCAGAGCAAAGGTAAAAATTACATCTGAAAAATGATACAAAAATAAGAAAAACAGCTTGCTCTCTGTAAAAAATAGAATCTTCTTTTTCTTCAAAAAACAATCTCGGTGACCCCAAAGGACAAGCTGAGGAACCAGAGGTGCCCCAGGGAGTGCGGAGCGGGGGGGGCTCCCCCGTGCATCCTTCCCGGGGCCCCGGCCTGTCCCCACGCCACACTTTTCAGGGCCATCCTAGGAGGAACGGCCGGCCAGACACCCGCTCTGGCCTCCTCGAGGGCTAGGGCTTCGCTTCCTGGGCGGCGAGGGCGTAAGCCTGCTCCCCCGTGCGTGTGCAGGTGCCAGGGGTGGTCACCCCCCCACCCAGAGCCTGGCGACCCAAGCGTCCCAGCCTGGCCCACACAGGCAGGCCATCCGCCAGCCTGGGCCCCCGTGGGCCGGGCACTCTTGTCTGTTCCCACTCCCAGCCCAAGAGACCCCTTCACCAAGCCCAGCACTCAGCCTGGAGTGCCCCGGGGCAGAGGTTCTGGGCCCTTCCACGGAGCGATGGGTTTGAAAGGGGCACATCCCCCGCCCCATCCCCGGGCACTCTGCATCCTCGTAACGTAAATGCCCACCACAGGCCGCCTGCCGGCTGGTCCATGACACGCTCCTAGGACACGCTCGCGGGTCTCCCTGAAGGGCCGGCCCATCTGTGTGGCCGGCGGGGTCGGGCCTCCACGGCCCTCGTCCATCCCGCCCCTCGGAGGGGGGGGACCGTGTGTGCTCCTCGGTATGGCTTTGGTGGGAAGCCGGCCGGCCGGTCTCCGCCCAGGGGGGACCGAGGGGGCAGCCGTGCTGAGCGGCGTCTGTCCTGCAGGCCGTCCCTCCCGGGAGCCTCCGAGCACCCTCTGCTCTCCGTGTCCACGAGACGTGCCCGCGAGAGCCCCGAGCCCTGCGCTGGGGTCAACACGACAGGAACCACAGATCAGGGGATTATTGCAAAAGATCAAGAGAAGGTCCCGTTTTTCCCGCTACCAAATCGTTAAAAGAAAAGGAAACGCTTGCAGCGACGAGCCGGAGAGTCAACACTAGCTGTCGCTGCCAGATGCCGCGGCCGCCGTGATCTTCAGGTACTGGCTGAAGATGGTCTCGAAGGCCTCGTCCCTGTGCACCATGGCACCGAACACCAGCGGCTGGCGGGAGGAGGCGCCGTCGGTGAGGCCGCGCCGGCCAGGCCTGCCCCCCACCCGGGAGCGCCACCCCTCCGTGCCCGGGCGCCTGCCCTGGGCCCAGCCGCCCGGGCGCCTGCTGCCCCAGGACGGGACGGGGGGAGGGAGGGGGCCCGTGCTCAGGGCCGCCCCTGGGAGCACTTACTTTCTGGGTCGATGGTGTGGACACGGCGATCCCCATGCCGGACCCCGGGAGGACCGAGAGGACCTTGTACTGGAAGAGCCAACGGCGCCCGTCACCACAGGCCTCTCCCGGGACAAGGCCACCCTCCCCGCACCCAGGGCTTCCTCCTCCACGGAGCCCCACACAGCAAGACGCCCCTGGGCGCGAGCCTGGGCCGTCGCAGCCTCAAGAGGCCAAGGACTGACTGTGACCGAGACACCAGAGCTGCAGACCCTGTGCCCGGCCTGTCCCCAGCGGCTGGTCGGCCCAGGTGAGGCTGGGGGCGCCCTGAGGAGCGCTGCGTGTGGGGAGCTGCCCCCGGCCTGGTCCTGCTCCTCGGACCCCACTGACCACACACCTTCTCTCTGGGCAGGAGGAGGGGCCCATCACAGCCCGGCACACTCCTGGCACCCCCTTGGAGGGGAGGAGCCGCTGGGGCCCACCCTGGAGCTCGGAGGGCACGCGGTGGGCTGGCCGCCCCCACCAAGTAGGTCAGCCCCTCCTCGTGGCTCCGCACACACCTGTGCCCGCTCCACGGGGCAGGATGGAAACGGCTAGAAAACAGGAGCGGGGGCGGCCTGCCCTGGGGGACGGGGGCTGACGGCCTGGGGTCAGAGCCCGCTCAGGTGTCTGACTGTGTCTCCCTTCCCACCTGCTGGCCTCGGAGCGGGGGAAGGGAAGGAGGCCCACCGACGCCCCCCGACGGGCGGAGGGGCCCTGCACAGAGGCCCCGGGAAAGGGAGCCCCACCGCGGGCAGAAGCCACGCCTGTCCGGCGGGCACACGGCATCCTCAGCGCTAACCCAGCCTGCCTCCGACTCCAACGCCCTGGCGACCCAGAGCGTCTCTGCTCCCGGGCCTAAGAGGCCAGGAGGCGGCCCTGCCTACCTTCTGGATGTCGGTGATGTCCAGCAGCCTGATGACCTTGTTCCGCTTGGAGGAGCCGGACTTGGAGCTCTCGAAGCACAGGTAGCTACGGGGTGCGGCAGGGACAGAGCACAAGCCAGCGATGACCGGGGGGCCACACCCGGGGTGGGGGGAGGGACAGCACAACCCAGCAAGGAGCCTGAGGGGACTGCGCCCGGCTGCCATCACCGCTGCCCAGACACAGCCCCTCTCGCCTGCCTCTGAACAAGACTTGGCTTCCACAAGGAGCCCCACGGCTCTCCGAGTGCACGGCCCACTGCTCGATGCGGACCCCGACCGCTGGGACACCCGAGGAGAAGGGGTCTCCTGGGCCAGGGCCTCGGCCAGGGCTAGAGGACGGGGCGGGCGCGGCTGAGCCATGGGGACGAGGGCCCAAGGGCCCCGAGGCTGAGGACAGAGCCCCCCGACCTGCTCCCTCACCCTGACCTTGGGGTAGCTGAACAGTAACAAGGACACCGCCGGCCCGGGGCCGGGGACTGGCAGGGGGAACACAGGGTTCCCGCCACGCCACATGGGCGCCACATGGGCACCCCGGGGCCCCGGGAATGACGGCTCCAGGGCGGTACGTCCCCAGGGCCCGGGCCCCGCCGCTGCTGCGCCGCTGGGCTTCCCTGGAGTGGAGCGGGGCTGCGAGGAGCCGCCTCTACCCTCGGCCACACCCGGAGGTCGCCCGCCTGCCACCCGCGGCCTCACTCACTTCTCCGTCACGTACAGAACCCCGTTCCGGATGTAGTCGGTCGGCATCTTCCGGTCTCTGTTTATCAGGCAGCAGCGCCAGCCGTTCTCACACACTGATGGGGACAAAAGCAGCCTGTCGCTTTCCCCGGTGGAGACGCCCACCCTCTGAGGGGACGCTGGCCCCACGGCACTGGTTGCTGAAGGACGGACCGCGGTGCCTCCACCACCGGCTAAAACCCGAGAGGCAGGGAAGCGGGAGCCAAGCGGGAGCTGGTGAGACGTGGCCTCCAGCGCCTCTGGAAGGGACCTTTCCCGTCCACGTGACGGGGCGTGGTCCCCGTTTCTAAAGGCAAAGTGGGTCTAACGCATCAACTGCCGCCAGGACTCTCGGAGCCCAGGTGGCACGGTCCGGGTCGGGAGCATGAGGCTCAGAAGGTCAAAACTTAAGTGGTCACGTTCTCTTTGTGCAGCTGTTGTCACACAGGGCGGAGGCCGCCCTCGAGGAGAGCCCAGCAGTACAGGCGTTCGGGGAGGCTGAGCAGAGTCACCTGTCACCACCTGGCGGCCACAGGGAGGGAGGAGCCGCCCAGCCAGGGCGGGACCCGGCGGCCCCTGCTTGTGAGATGCCGAGGCCGGCGGCCGCAGGGGGCGGCACTCCGTGGGCCGTGCTCCGGGGCAGACCCGCCTGCCTCTCTGCTGCCAGACCCCTCACTGCAGGAGCACCCAGAAGCAGGAGGCGGACGGGCGGGCGGCCCTCCCTCGGCCCCGCGGCCTGTCCCTGCCATCAGGCCCTCCAGCACCGGGCAGGGCGACCCTGCCTGGCCGCAGATGCATCGCACACGTACCTGCCAGCGGACGCTCGTTCTCTGTCAGGTTAAAGATTTCGTGGAAATTGCCCTTCTTGGCGCCATGGACGCGGCCGGCGTCCTCGTCCTTGCTCAGGCCGGCAGGCGCGCTGGACACGTAGCTCCGCGAGGCCGCCGTCTGCAGCTGCCAAGAGCACACAGCGTCCCCGTCAGCCGGGACGTGCAGGGGAGGCGACGCGGGCCGGCTCGCACGCGGCCTCCCCGGGCCCAGCCGCGAACACGGCCCAGGCAGGAGGCGGCCACCCCGAGGCGGGGCGCGCGCCCAACAGCCCTGTCGGGGCCCGGTCCTCCGTCCCGCGAGCCCCCCTTCTGGGCAGAGAAGCCGGCGGCAGGGGCAGACCTGCTCCGCACGCCGCCGCCACCCCAGGACAGCAGTCACGGCGGTGTCTGCAGGTGCCTGGCACCGGGCAGCCCCACCGAGGCCGCAGAAGCCAGCGTCACACAGGGCGGCCACCAAAGGCAACGTTAGTCAAACCACAGCAACGCACAGCATCAGGCACGGCAGGCGGGGCTCCACGCGGCAGCGTACCTTGTCGTGTCCCGACAGCTGGCCGCAAAGGACAACAGACACGGGCGACCGAGACAAAAGAGAAGGCGGGGTCCTCGTGACACGAGGCCGTGAACACCGGGGCTGCCTCGCGGGCCCTGGGACGCCCGGTGGGGGCTGCCTCCACCCCGGGAAGCCCCCCGCCCGTCTGCCCCTCGTCTGAGACACTAGGGGAGCCAGGCCGCCTGCTGCGCGCCTCCCGCCTCGGGTCCACCTCCGCCTGTGCGGCCAGAGCCCTGCCGGCAGCTCACCGAGCTGCCTGCTGCTCCCGCCTGCCCAGCTGCACGCCCGGCTTGTGGGGCAAGCCCCCGACAAGCTTCGCTGTCTAGAACCAGGGAAGCCCAGAGCTTCCCTTCCACCCACAGAAGCAGCGGTGGGTCACCAGACGCCCTTTCCTCAGAGGATGCTCATACACAAGACTCTGCAATCCAACGTCACCTCCTCCAGGAAGCCCCCCTACACCTCCCTGGGAGTCCTACTGAGCCCAGAACCTCCTCACTCGTCCGAGACCCCAAGAAGGGCGCTGAGGCCACCTTGCCCTGCATGTCCTGCCTCCGGACACGGGGCCCAATGCCCACAAGGCCTACATCAGCAAACGTGAACGCATCCCGGCCTGTAAGCCCACCATCGCGGCCTTGCTGCCCGAGCCTCAGAGCCAGGAACAGCGGGACCCGGCCCCCACCGACAGAGCGGTTGCTCGCTGCTCCCCCGCCCCCCAGGCTCTTGGCAGTCAAGGCCAGGGCCCCAGGGCCGCCTCACCCCGGCCTGGGGCACCTGGTTCCCCAGCCGCTCTGTGGGAAGGTCCCTGAGCGGCCTGCAGGCGGAGGGCCTCCCGTCTAGCCTCCAAGTGCTGCCCGGGGGCCCTGGGATGCCTGTCCTGGGCCTTGGGAACAGCCGCTGGTCACAGGGAAACTGCCCCCCTTGCCGGCTGTTTTGAGCTGCTCGTTTCAAGGGCCCCGTAAAACCGGAGACCCCAGCGTCCTGCGGGCCAGGAGCAAAGGAGCGGGCGTGCGGCCTGGGGCGCCCTCCCCGCCCCCCCGGGGCCTACCCTGCGCGAGGCGGGGGCGCTGGAGCGCTCCTTGAGCTGGGGGTCCGTGGGGAGGCTCTTCCAGATGATGTAGGGGGTGTCGTACTTGGCTCGCAGCCGCGGGCAGCGTTTGAAGATGAAGTCGATGAGGAAGAACTTGATTCCGGCGTAGAGGCCTGCAGCGGGCGGAACGGGCGCTCGCACTGGGGCCCGCACCCCGCCCGGGGGCCCAGGTCCTGGGGCGGGGGGGGACGCAGGGCAGCGGGGTGACCCCAGCTGAGGCGGAAGCCACTTTCACGGTGTGCTCCCCGCAAGCCAGAGGGGGCTCAGGCCAAATAGCACAGCTGTCTCTAAAACCCATCAGCCACCAAAACGCACGTCAGCGTCCTCTGAGGGCGACGGGAAGCAGAACCCTGGGGACCGGCCCCCTGCCCGCCGCTGACTGTGGGGCTGGCAGGACGGCTGTGGGCTCCCCCGCACCTGCGTTGGCGATGGTCCCCGAGAAACGAGAGGCAGCCCAGAGGCCACTTCACGTTCACTGGTCTTTGTCACTTCCCCACGGCCACACTTGCCTGCCCTGGCTCTCGGGCGGGGGCGGGGGCGAGGGACCGGGACCCATTTGCACTCGGCGGCCAAGGGCAGGCGGGAGCAGCGCCTGGACCGTGAGACCGCCACCCCAACACCCAAGCTCAGACCAGCAGCCTCCCACACACTGTGGCCGGGACCCGTGCCAGCTCTGGGCTGGGGACACAGAGGCCAGGAGAGCTGCCCGCCCCCTGTGGGCTGGGCCTTGGGGTCTGGCTTCCTGGGAGAGCTGAGCTGTGGGGCTGGGGTGGTCCAGGGGCTAGGTGACGAGGGGGCCTCAGGACAGCCCCTCCAACCTGCCTACACCTTCCTCCCTACCCCATTGAGGCCCCCAGGCTGGGGCTTCAGCACCCCCTCCCACCTGGGACTTCAGGGACCATTCCAACAGTCAGCCCCCCGTCCCGCAGCTCCACGCCCAGCTCAGCCCACTCAGGCCAGGCCCACTCCACCCACTGGGCACTTCCTGGGCCCCCCTCCCCATCCCATCCCATCCCCCGCCCCCTCCGAGCCACCATCCAGTGCCCCCCTGCCTGTCTCCCCATCCTCCCCGCCCCTCATTCTCCTGGAAACTGAACCTGCCACGCTGAGGTTTGAAATATAGGTGAGAACCATGCCAGCACTTCCCTCAACTCGGCACAGCTTCCCACCCAGAATTAAACTCTCACACCCACCCCACCACCCACGGCCCTAGTGGCCCTAAATGGCAGCATCACCTGCCCAGCCCCTGAGGGCAAACCCTGACCCCTCCCCGACCCCAGCTCATCCGTCACAGATGCCAGAGGCTCTGCTTCTACAACACCTGGGCCCACTGCCCACGCCCCGCCCAAAACATACATGGGCAACCTCCCTGCTCTGCTTAAGCCCCCACCCCTGGCACAGAATCCAAGGCCGCTCCATGCCACAGCCCCCCTGACGCCATCTCCCGCCCCTCGTCACCCCTGCCCTCACGCCTGACCCCTCCGGTCCCTGTGACTTGTCCCCCAAGAGCCAGGAGTGCTCACAAAGGACCATGGCTCACAGCCAGGTCCCATGGTCCTCTGGCCCGCCGGTCCCTTCTGCTCGGCCAGCAGAGGCCAAGCTCGCCCTCAGAAGCCTTCGTCACGTCTCTAGTCTGGCGGGCCTCACTTCTCCTGAATTTGGACACTGTGACAGAAAGTCACCGGAGCAGCTGCAGGGTGGAAGGACGGTGGGGGATCTGACAGCTGCCCCCTCCCCAGAGGCCTGCCCCGTGGGGCACACGGAAGGGAGGGGGTGTCCTGGGGGAAGCAGGTGCCCAGGGCCCCTGTGCCGTGTCAGACGCGCCTTGGCGCCGGACGGGAGGCCCCTTACCCACGGCCAGCCCCACCAGGCGGTAGGGGAAGAAGCAGGAGGCCAGGAAGGCAGCCCACAGCGCGATGTACAGCTTCCGCGTGACCTCAGGCTGGACCCACGTGAACAGGCTGCAAGGGAGGGGGAGGCTCAGCGGACGGGGCCACAGCCCCGGGCACACCCGCCCCGGGCACACCCCGCCCCGGGCACACCCCGCCCCGGGCACACCCGCCCCGGGCACACCCCGCCCCGGGCACACCCGCCCCGGGCACACCCCGCCCCGGGCACACCCCGCCCCGGGCGGGCCGGGACTCACTTCTTGATCTTCTCCAGGATGTCAGCCATCTTCCCAAAGAGGTTCTGCGTGAAGAAGCAGCCGTGGTCACGACAGACCCCCGGGGCCTTGGCGATGCGGGAGACGCGCAGCCCCCGAGACCACAGCCGGCGCCACCGCCGAGCCCCAGGGCCCTGCCCAGCCGCCCCCGGACCGAGGACAACTAACCGGGGCGCCGGCCATCAGACCAGGCCAGGTGGGCCCCCACCAGCCACACTGTCTTGGTGTCCGCGAGGGACCAACGGACAGGCTGACGACGGGGTGATGACAACAGACAGGCCAGGCCCGGGACTCTGGCCGCAGCCCGATGGCCGTACCTGGGCTTTCTGGGCGACGTCCAGCACGAGCTGGAACTTCTCAGACACGGTCAGGTCTTCCTTTGGAGGCTCCTTCAGTCAAAGGGGAAAGAGAATTTCCACTGAAATTCAACAGTTCAGAGAAATTACTGACAAAAACAGCATGGCGGGCCCCGCAGCCCCAGGACCATGACACAGCCAGAGGGACGGATGCCCCCAGGGGACGTAGCTCGAGGGGACAGCATGCCCGCCCCTCTGGAGCCCCCCCCCCCCCCGCCGTGGGCAAGACTGAGGCTGACTTCTGTTTTAACAGATGGCCTTCAGAGGTGCATCTGAGGCCCCAGAACCCACCCCCCACTTTACAGACAGGGGAGCCGAGGCCCCAGCACAGGGGACCTGACCTTGTCCTGCCGGTCTGAGTTCATTCAGCAAGAACCTCCCCAGGACCCCCAGGTTCCAGGCCTGCTTCCCAGGAGGTGCCCTCCCAGACTCCTGTCTTAAAGGGGCCCCTATAGACACCACCATATCCCCCACCCCTACTGTGTGCTCCACACACACAGTAGGTACGCAAACATCTGACAAGGCTCAAGGAGGCACCGTGGCCACTCTCCTGCCTGTGCCTTGTGGCTCAGCCCCACGGGCCAGAGTCCCTGGAGAGTGGGTGTGCAAACCATGTGTAAAGGGCCAGGCGGCAAGTGCGGGAGCCTCTGCGGGCCTCACGGGCTGTCCCGGCAGCTCAGCTTGGCCACTGAGGCCCCCAGGCAGCCCCTGTGTAAAGGTACGGGCGCGACAGGTGCCAACAGCCCTGGATGTGCGAGACCAGGCAGCGGCCGCAGGTAGCTTGTTGACCACCGCTCTACATGTCCACTGGCCCAGCCTGTCCACCCTCCACCCTCCACTGGAGGCTGTGAGGGGCTGCAGCGCCCCCCCCCCCCCGTGGCCTCCCCTCCATGTCTCTTCCTGGCTGAGGGGGGTCAGGTCAAGCCAGGCCAGGCCAGGCCCTCCTGCCTCCCCAGCAGCCGAGCCCAGGCTGCTCAAGGGCACTCAGGGCGTCCGCTGGCCAGGGGTCAGGGGGCGCCCCTCTCTGGACTCCAGGTGGGGGGGGTGCTGGCCTTCTCCCCCCTCCCCCGACCTCTCCTGGCCGCACGGGCGGGAGGAGGCCGGCCCCTGGCGAAGGCGGCCTTCCCAGGACTTACCACCACTTCAGACACCTCGGGCACGATGCTCCACTGTATCCTCCAGCCCCTGGCAGACAGGAGACAGCACAGGCCTTACTTACAACGGCATCGACGGACAGCACATCCCCAGCCCTGTGCCCCCAGGGAGCAGCCCCCGGAAGTGCCAGCCAGGGGGCAGGGGCTTCAGAAATATCCGCTGTCTGCCGAGACCCCCGGGGCCCCTCCTGGGCCCTTGGGAGGAGACGATCCAGGTCACCTGCACCGGCCCCCCCCTGGTGGCCTGGGCGGGGGCACGCTTACCAGCACCCAGAGGTGACGGGCCTCTCGGAGTAAGCCAGGGAGTGGCAAGGACAAGGGTTTTCAGTGACCCACAGCTATCTGGGCAGGAAGAGCCCTTGCACACGCATTTAAGGTTTTTTTCCTGCCAAAAAACTTTTTTCTTTCTCTTTAGGGCCACTCCTGCGGCACATGGAGGTTTCCAGGCTAGGGGCTAAATCGGAGCTGCAGCTGCCAGCCTACACCACGGCCACAGCAAGGCCAGATCCAAGCTGAGTCTGTGACCTACTGCACAGCTCACGGCAATGCCGGATCCTTAACCCACTGAGCAAGGCCAGGGATCGAACCTGCAACCTCATGAGTATTAGTTAGGTTCTTAACCCACTGAGCCACAACAGGACTCCTACAAAAAACATTTTCAAGTGAACCTGTTTAAGCCAGCACAGAGGAGCGCCCAGAAAAATGATGGTGTGAAAGTAAACCTGGACAGGCTGGGTCAGACGGTGCAGGGCCTCCTCTCAGGCCTGATGTGAAGCCGGGGTTCGCTCTGCGGGGTGACCTCAGCTTCCCACAGGCCCCGGCGACAAGAGGTTCCCACCCTGTGCACTCGCCGGCTTCCAGCACAGCCCCCCAGCCTCGGGACGGACAGGGAGCCCGGAGAGCCCGAAGGGAAGACCCCCGAGGCCCTGGGCCTGGGGACGGCTGCGGAGCTCCGAGCCCCCCCGCCTCTTGGGCGCGTGCGCGTTGACCAGCAGGCCCTCCCGGGGCACCGAGCCTCTGCAGCTCCATCAGCCCCGCGGATGCGGGGACTCTTCCGCCAAAAAGCAGCACGATGGCAGGCGGGGCTGGACTGACCCTGAAGCTGGCCCCACGGCGGGGGGCGGCCGGGGTTTGGGCTCCAGCCACCCACCCTCCTGGGAGTGTGGGCGCGTAGCAGAGGACACCCAGCAAACGCCAGCCCGTGACAGAGCCGGCTCGGCAGGGCCCCGCTGCGCGTGCAGCACAGCACGGGGAGACCGCCCCGCACGCGCACACGACGAAGCGGCGACCCACCTGGCTATGAGGTAATTGAGGGATAACCTCAGAATGGCCAGGAACAAGAACATAGGGACGGCCCAGCCGTGCCACACGGCGTTCATGTACACCTGCGGGTGGGGAGAGAAGGCGGGCGGGAGACGGTCAGGCGACAGGCCGGGTCCCCTCCCCAGCGGGGCAGGCCGCCTGCGGGCAGGAGACAGGCCCAGCGGCCCTCGAGGAGCAGGCTGCACACAGGAAAGCCCGAGAAGGGCAGCTTCCCCGTGAGCGCGGCCAGCGGGGGGAGAGGTGTCCCGGAGGAGCTGCCTGCACATGGCCGGGATCCCGGGAGGGGAGGGGACCCCACACAGAGGTCCTGGCCCACCCCACGTACGGCCCCACCTGCCGGAGCTTGAGGCACCACCACCACGGCAGCCTGAACAGCCTGCCCCACAGGCAACGCGCCAGGCACAGGGCTGCGGGCAGGGGGCGGCCCTCAGAAGAGGGTAGGGGTGGGTGCAGTGGCTTCGCCTGCAGGCCTGGCAGGTGCTGAGTCGCCACAACACGCGGTGGAGCTAAGGATCTGGGGGCCCAAAGCAGCCAAAGCCTCAGGAGCAGAGCGCCCGAGAGGGCCGGTGGGAGACCTCCAGGGTAAGGGGGCCTCTGCACGTGTACACCCGCCTCCCTGGTGGGCTTCAGGGTGGCCTCAAGACCCTCTCAGGCTGAAGCCACCTTGCGGCGGGGGGGTCTTTTCTTTGGGGCTGTGGCCGGCCCTCTCCAGCCCCGGGGCCTAGCATCCTCCGTTCCCTGGACAGCAGGCCCTCCCCGGGCAGGGCTGGGCGCACCCACTGCAGCGCAATTCTGCTGGGTGACTGTTTTCCCCAAAGCGCCCACGTGATGCTGGCCGGACACCTCCCACCCTCCCCACGGCTGGTGGCTCCCAGACGCCCTGGTGCCTGATGGGAGGGACCCCTGGCTTCTGCAGAGGCGGACAAGCCACCCCCCACCCCATCCTCTCCGCAGCCCACTTGGGAAAGCCGGCTCTAAGCTTGGCGAGAGGCCCTTTCCCAGGGAAGCTGCTGCAGGGGTGTTTCTCGGCAGGCGGGCAGGGAGCCCCGCAGCCAGGCTGTGCCCAGCATCCTTTCATAATCCGTACAACCAGCCGGCAGCAACTCTGCGCCCACGTTCCAGGCGGAAACACGGAGGCCGATGCGGTCTCACATAGCAGCGGGGGGTCCCCCGGCCTCAGGGAGGCGCACACCCCACCAGCCCGCGGGAGGCACTCACGGTGAAGGCGATGGCGGACGTGTAGACAGAGTACCAGTCGGATAAGGCAGAGAGGTTCTTCACAAAGCTGGTGACGGGCTTGGCGCCGCGCTCTGGGGACAGAACAGGCCGCGCGCTCAGGCGGGGGCTCACCTGGCTGTCACACACCCACCTGGCGGGCCGGCTGGCGGGCGGGGCGGGAGGCAGAAGGAGCAAAGCAAACCCCTGCCGTCGCAGGGCCAGTGTGCCTGCCCCAGGCCCGTGCCCTCTCAGCCCCTCGGCGCGGCCCGCTGAACCCCACCCCCCGGTGCCAGCAGGCGGGGCACAGGGATTTGCTGGCACACCCTGGACCCCCGGCAAGTCTGGGGAAGGACCGCTTTTCCCTGGGCTCCCAGCTTGGGGGGTACCTTACTCCCACCGCGGGGGTGGGGGGAACGGACAGTGGGGTGGGCCCAGGACACTTCCAACAGCCTCAGGAAGCGAGCTGGGCTGGGGACCCCCGAAAACCCGCTCTGGAAGGAAGTCCAGCTCCTCAGAGACCGCAGCCCCTGCGCAGCCGCCCCTTGCAGCCCACAGCTCACGCATCCAGAGACAAGAGGGTGCTTCCCAGCGGCCGGTACTTACTGAGTCTCCTCATGTTCTCGGTCAACCTAAGACAAGGGGGAGCCGTGAGCACCAGCACAGCCTCCTCTGCATCCCTGACCCCACGGCTCTCTGCTGACTCTCGGGGGCACGGGAGCCACACACCAGGATGGCCGGCTCCGCTGCCCCTCAGCTCCTGCCCACGCCCACGCAGCACAGCCAGGCCCCATGGAGCCCCAAAGGCTGTTCCACTACATCGCTCCACCAAGACTGGGCCTGGGGCCCTCCCACCTCCACGAGGGCCCCCCTGAATTCCCCCACCTCCACGAGGGCCCCCTGGCCCCCCCAATCTCCATGAGGGCCCCCTGGGCCCCCCACCTCCACAAGCGAGCCTCTGAATTTCCCCCACCTCCACGAGGCCCCCCAGGTCCCCCCAAACTCCACGAGGGCCCCCTGCCGAGGGCCCCACCTCCGGGCGCTCAGGGGCTCCTCTGTCTCCACCGTGCTCTCCTCGGGCTGAAACCGGAAGTCTTCCACGTACTCCCCGAATTTCTCGTAGAACCACTTCTGGACACGGGGGCACAGCCCCTGGCTCCATCGGTCTGTGGGACGAGGCGGGGGTCCGGGTGAGGGCGGTGGGCAGAGAGGGGCCTGACGGGGCGGGGGCGGGAGGCACCGGGGGCTGGGGCTCCCAGAGGAACTGGGGAGGACACGTCCACACCAGAACTGCGACAGGCCGGGTGCCCTGAAAACAGAGCCCGACCCCCTTCAGCACGAGGTGCAAACCAACCAGCACCGGCCCCAGGGATCCCTGCGTCCCTCACACCCGCCCCCGGCTGGTTGGAGGCTGTCCCCAGCCCACGTGGGAACTGCAGTGACCTCCCCGCTTACTGGGGACACTGGTTTGCCTTGGACGTGGCCAGGTGGGCTCGCTCCCTGGGACACCTGGACCGGGGGAACAGCCAGTGGGCGTGCGTGTCAGGGGCTGTGTCCTCGCGGGGGCCCCAGTGAGTGGAGCGGTCTCTGCTCACCCCCAGCCAAGGTCCTCGGAAAGCCACTCGCATCAGACTCAAGAAAACCAGCCCCGCACCCACAGAACAAGGCTGTCCCTTCAGAGGGCAGGGCCTGGAGCCGCCTGCAGGGGGCGGTGTCCCACAAGAGTTAGAAGGGGGCGCAGGAGTGGGGGTTTGTGCAGAGGTCACGGGGGCCCAGAGGAGGCCGGCGGCAAGGGCCTGGGCTTCTCACAGCCCACCTGGCGCATGACGGGCTCTTCAGGGTGACCGCCTGGGCAGGGCTCAGCCTATAACCGCCTGGGGGGCAGCCGCAGACAGTGTGTGACAGGACAAGCGTGGCTGTGTGTCCTTGAAACCCCACGCACAACGCCAAACAGTCACACAGGTCATGCAAATCTTGACATTTTCCCGTAACCATTTAAAAGTGAAAATTTTTTTTTTTTTTTGGTCTTTTTCTTTTAGGGCCGCACCTGCAGCATATGGGGGTTCCCAGGCTGGGGGTTGAATCAGAGCTGTAGCCGCCGGCCTACACCACAGCCACAGCAACAGGGGATCCAAGCCGTGTCTGTGACCTACACTACACAGCTCACGGCAACGCCAGATCCTTAATCCACTGAGCGAGGCCAGGGATCGAACCCACATCCTCATGGATACTAGTTGGGTTCATTAACCATTGAGCTCGAAAACCGTTTTTAAAATGTGAAGCCAGACGGCCAGCTGTTGTTTGCTGACCACGGTCTGGGTCGGGCCGAGTGGACAGGGCTCGGGACACTGCTCAGCCCTGTGCTGCCCAGCAGCACGCAGAGCCCCTGGCCCCGCTGCCCACATCCTCGGAGCCGCACGTGGGGGTCCCTCCCCCCACCACCCGCCCCCTCCCACGCAGCCTGCTGCCCTTGACCCCAGCTGTCAGAACGGACCTCCGCCTATGGATGGGCCTCAGTGGGGGATGGGGACCACAGAGGGGGGGTAGAAAGACTCCCCCCGACACTTCCCACAAGTGCAGGGGGCTCAACCGCCACGCGCGGTGCGGTCTTGGGGTCGCCTGCGCTGCTCCGGGCTGGGAACCTAGGCCACTGGTCGTGAACCCCGAGAACCCAGGAGATGAGCCACAAGACACGGCAGCCGATCCTGCGCCCGGCTGGCCTGCCTGCGGGTCCAGCACAGGGCCCTGGGCAAGGGGCACCTTCCTCTCTGGAAGACCGGGGCGGGGAGGCCCCGAAGCGGGTGGGAAGGGGGCCAGGACCCGGCTCTGGTCTAAGCGCGACCTCCAGACGGCGGGTAACCCGGGAGAGGCCTCCTCCTCAGCCTCGCACCAAGGAGGGCTTCTCCAAAGGGCTTCCGGTGCAGCTCTCGGAGCCCCGGGCACAGGCAGCGGGCTTCCTACCAACAGTGAGCCTGTCGGTACCACCCAGGCCAGGGCCCGTCATGGACCAGACCCCCCGAGAGCCAGATGAAAGCCCAGCTTCCTCCAGCGCCACCTCTGAACAATTTCAGAAAGTGCCAAGTGTGGAGTGAGACGAGGAGCGTGAGCCCGGCTGGGAAGGAGAGGCACTGAGAGGGTTCTGGGTCCTGACCTGAGGGACCCGGGCGTGCCAGCCACAGCCGCCCCCCGCCACTCACCCCCTTGTCGGGACAGCCAAGCTCTGGAAACAGGCCGCCAGGCCAGGGGCCAAGCAGCCAGTGGGACCAGGATGTGGTTTCTCTTTAGGGAGAGATGCTACGTTGTATTTTTATGAGAAAATAGCTGTGTTTTGACCAAACGACTGGCATCTGCTATGAAGACCCACCAAGTGGCAATGAGAGACACCAACCCAGTTCCAACAGGAGGAGATGCCCGAGAGTGAGCACGTGCCCCTGGGAAGAGCGCCATCCTCCCACCCCACCCCCAACCCTGCCGGCAGGCCTACCTGCTCCGTTATTGACCTGGGCCTGCCCTCTCGGAGGCTGCGCCGGCGGCTCCTCGGTTCTTAAGGGCGGGGGGTTGGGGGGGGGAAGCAAGAGCTCCGTTAGTTCAGACACTCCCGGGAGCCGCGCGGTGGACAACAGTGCCTGTCCCCACCCCCCCAGCTCCCTCTGGATCCTGATGGCTCAGACACAGGCCACGAGGGTAGCAGGGCCAGCACAGAGCTGCACGCAGAGCAGACGCACTTCTTGTTTTTTAATGATGGACCACACAATGTCTCAAACGCACAAGTCTTTTCTTTCCTATTAATTTTAACACTGGCTTTTTCACCGTTAACCTCAGAATGAACAGCTCCTACGCTAACTACCTGGCCTGCGAATGAAAAGCTATTTACGAACAGGCATCTTTAGCAGGCACTGCACACAGCCACCTGCCAGGCTCCCTGGCCTGCTGTTCCCTGCACCTGACCACAGCAGTCACCTGGCCTTGGCGTCCACCTGCCAGCCCCTGACCACAGACCTGACTTTCAGCCACAGGCCCTGGCGGCCTGATCCCCAGCCACTGGCCTGACCCCCGTCCCTGACTGGCCAGCCCAGCACCCCCTTGCCCTGCACTGGCCTGGGCTCCTGACACCCCACACCACTGAGACCAGCAGAGACCCCAAGACATGGGCAAAGCCGCACCCAGAGGAACCTTGGCGGGACTAGGGGGTGCGAGGGCCCCTCCAGGACAGAGACAGTGGGGCTGGGAGACCCTCAGCACGTGCGCGCCCTCGATGCCCTGCCCTAGTCACACCTGTGATTCTCACTCAAACTTCTCCGAGAAGCGACCCGGGCTGTGGGCTCGTGACCCGCACCCACGGCCGCCCAGCTGTGCTGGAGTGGGAAGCGCGGAGGCCAAGGTGGCGGGGGAAGAGCAGCCTCGTGAAGCAACCACAGGGGACCATGACACAGACACGGGAGCCACGGTCAAGGAGGAGGAGGAGGAGGAGGAAAAGGGGGCCCGGCCTCCATGCCCCCGCCTCCCCAGCCAGAGCAACTGACAGGTGGGGCTTTACTGGGAACAGGAGGGGAGCCGGGTCCCTTCCCCCCTGTCCCTGGGTTGGGGGGTCCAGGCCTCTGGACCAGGACACTCCCTGAACGGGCCGGGGGTCCCGGAAGAGGCAGCTCACACAGAAGCACCAACAAACGTGCTCCCACCACAATCCGGGCCCAGGCAGGCCCCTGAGGACTGGCAGCCCTGAGGGGTGCCACCTTCCTAAGCCACGGGTGGGCCGGCGGGGCTGCCCGTGGGGGCACTGGGCTTAGTGGCCTTTGGCCATCAGTATCTGATGACACCGGTACCGCACAGCCACGGCAGCGCAGTCTTTCCAACACAGTCAGCTGCAGAAGGGGACGGCTGTTTAGGAAGGAATAGGCTGCCAGCTGCCTTCAGGGACAGACGCCTGGAGACGGGGGCAGGTGTTCCAGGTGGCAGGGAACCTTCCCTCCTTCCCGTCACACAAACGCGGAACATCCTGACTGCCCGCAACGGCGCCGCGGCGCTGAGGGCTGGACATTAACGGGCGGCGTGTCGGGATGTCCAGCCCCAAGCCCTCCAGTGGCACCCGCCACGCCAGGCCCCGGGTGAGCGGGAAGGGAGCTGTGGCCTCTGAGCCGCGTGAACGGCCCGGGTCCTCACTTCATCGCTTGCATTCCCGACAGCTCTGGATTCTTCCAGATGCTTCTGAACAACCTATGCTGATGATCGACCGAGCCAGCCTGGGGCGGAGGGTGCCTGGAGCCTGTGACTTTGCTCAAGTCCTGCCGGCAACGACCCGAGCCCACAGGGCGGACACTGAAGCCCGCCAAGGAGGGCGATGCCAGGGCCACGTGCCATGGCCAGTCGGGACACAGGGCACAGTCGCCGGGGTCTGTTTAGTTCTCACACAGGTGCCCCCGGCCAAGGCCCCAGCACCGAGGGTGGCACAGCACAGGGACCGAGACATGTGCCCTCTGGGCCCCCTGACGCAGCCAGAGGGCATGGGAGCAGTGGAGATGCCCCCGGGAGCAAACCCCAGGGCAGGCCCCGGACAGGGTCTGAGCTCAGGCTGGTGAAGGTCAAAGGCAGTGTCTCCACTTCGCTTTCAGACCCATAACTGCAGACAGCTTCGCCTTATCAAGCAAGTTTAAACCGGGGCAATCTTCCAGGAATTTTCTTAAAACTCAAAAGAGAGGTTTGTACAGACACAGAGACCATGTTTCAGTCCTGCAGATGAAGTGTGTGCCTGTGTGTGCCCAGGGGTGACGGGCCCCTGCACACGCCTGCCCACCCTGGACGGCCGGTGGCCCCAGACGGACTCCGGGATGACAAGGGAAGAGGAAGCCCCTGCCCCAGAACCCACCTCTCCCTGCCTCTCTCCTCCCTCAGGCCTCAGCTTCCAGAAGGTTCCTAAGCCGAACCCCCATGGCGAGCAGGGCAGCAGCAGCCCCTTCACGCTTCTGGGACCCTCAGCTTCTACTTCCTTGGTCCTGCCTGGACGTTGCTTTCTGTAACCCCCAGCAGCCCCGAATGACAGACCTCTCTACGTCCTCGGAACTGACCAGGGGCCAGGGACAACGATTAAAGCCCCAGTGTGGGTGGGGTGGCAGAGGGCGAGATGTGGAAGACACGGACCCTGCAAAGGGAGCTGGCACACGGGGTCAGCTCAGGCCAGGCTGGCCCGGTCCCACCATGGAAGCGTGGCCTCCAGGTATGGCTTCCAGTAAAGCCGGGTATAAACTGCCTCAGACAGATGCGTGTCAGTGGGGGTGACGGTGCTGCGAGAGGTCACAAGAGGCCAGGCCCCGCACGGAGCACGCCCCACACCCAGGCAAGCGTCCAGGGCCGGGCCGGGCCTGGATCTCCCCCGCCCCCGGTCATCATCAAATGTACCACTCACCCCCGGACGCTCGTGACGCCCAGGTCCAGCAGGGGCTGGGGGACACCCCCGCTCAGCAGAGCCCTCAGGACCCCCGGCCTGGCACCTGCACACACAGACCCCTGGGGGGTCAGGAGGGCGACTGGACCTGAGTTCTCCCCGAGACCAGAAGGGTGAGGGGAGGGGACAGAGGGCTCCCAAAGGGACTGAGACGGCCTCATCCATGAGGAGGACAGGGCACTGGGGGCCTGGGAGTGCCGGCTCGCAGGCCTGGCCTCCTCAGGGTTTGAGCAGGGTCTTGGCTCAGGAGACCCCCGCCCACTGAGAGGGCAACGCTGCCCCCTGGCCCTCCCTCCTCCTCACCTGGCCTTCAGCACTTCCTGGACCTTCTGCTCCAGCTCCATCCGCCGCTGCCGCTCCCGGTCCAGCTCCTGCCGCAGCATCTCGGCGTTGGTTTCTTCTCGCAGCTTCCGGAGCTCCTCCTCTGTCAGGGGAGAGAAGCCAGGTAGACATCTTCCTGGCTTGCAGACAGCTGCCTTTTCGTTCTGTCTTGTTGTTTGCCACATGTGCGGCATGCGGAAGTTCCCAGGCCAGGACTTGAACCCCCACCACAGCAGCGACCTGCACCGCAGCAGTGACAACGCAGGCTCCTCAACCCGCCGAGCCGCCCAGGCTGTGCCCTCTCATGGAAGAGACGGAGCTCTGCCACCTGCTCCTCTGCTTAGGCCACGAACGCCATCGTGGGCCCCACCCTCGTGACCTGATCTAACCTCAGTCACCTGCCCAGGGCCCAACTCGTATGACCACCCCACGGGGCTGAGGGCTCCATGTATGCCCTTTCAGGGGGGCACACACTCAGCCCATAACAGGGTATGAGGTCAGGCGGGCTGGCCCCCGAGCCCAGGCTCTCAGCCAGGACACCGTGCGGACGGGCCAGCTGCCCAGCCATGGCCTCGCCTGGTCTGGATGTCCACACGCAGGATGCCTGGCTGCTCTGCCCTGGTACAGTCACACTGTGACTCGCTCCAGAATCCGCATGTGTGCGTGTGCACACACGCAGGCACACACACACACAAACATCCCCTTTGGTTTTGAGGTGCCACGAGCACGGCTCAGAGGTTTCCAACTAGCGAGCCGGCTTAGAGGAGCCAGCAGCCGGCAGAAGCGCCCCCCCGACCCCTGCTTCCTAGGAGGTGAACGTGGCCATGCTCCTTCTGCTTCAATCTGCACCAGAGAACAATGCCCCCCCCCCAACCCCAGGCAGGGCCAGAAGCCCTCCGGTCCTCACTCCCCTTCCCCGCAGGCCTCACTGCACTCAGACACCCAGGCTCTAAGTCTGGCTTTGGGCAAGAAGGTTCCAGGTGACCTGAACCAGCCACATGTCCCAGGAGACACCTGAGCAGCCGCCCAGCCCACGCTCCCAGGTCAGGTCTCCTCCCGCCTCCAGGCTGAGAGCAGGCTGAGGAGTGGACCATCTGGGTGAAGCCCGGGCTCCGCCTCCGGGGGCGGCAGAGGGAGCTGTGCCCAGGGAGCTGGTCAGAGAGCCAGGGCGCTGACGCTGGGTGCAGAGAGCATAGGAGAAGGGTGAGCGAGAAGGTTCCAGGGCCCACTCCGTACACAGTCTGGTTCTACACTCGTCCCCCAAACACTCCAGCCGCCTCTAGGAAGAAGTGGGTCAGGGACGAGGAAGAGGCCCAGGGCAGCCGGTCCTCAGCGCTTCGTGGGAACAGGCGTGCTCCTGAGCCCGGTCCCCGACCAGGGCGGGGATTCCGGCTCGCCTACCTGGGCACGGACCGTGGGCAGGGAGGCCCAGCCAGGCTGCGGGCTGCAGGGACGATGGGAGCAAAGAGCACACGGGGAGGTTAAGAAAGAACCCCCTCCATCCCCCTCCCATCACCCCCCCATCACCATCCCCCCTCCACCACCCCCATAACCTCTCTCCATCACCCCAACACCCCCATCGCCCCCATCGCCCCCCCATCACCCCCTATCACCTCCATCCCCCCCCCCATCACCACCATGGGAGAACTGAGCTCGCCACCCACTGTGCACTTGCTCAGGCAAGGGGCCCAAGGTCACGAGCAGAAGCAGGTGGCCCGGCTGCGGTACCAGACCAGAGCCCCAAGCAGCGGGAAGAGCACCTGCTGACTCAAGAGGGAGGGCTCAGGGCCGGGCCTGGGAGTCGGTCCGCACTCAGCACCTGTCAGCCCTGAGCACCTGCTGAAGGAGCGTTTCTAAACTGAGTATGTGGTGGACTCATTCTGGTCACAGTCCCACCATGACACGGTCCTCACCCCCTCTGCCCACCTCCTGCATCTCCTAGACACGAGCCCTCGCTCCTTGGGGCTCTGGACAGAACCCTGGAGGGGCCGCCACCCGCGGGATGGGCAGGCGACACGTGGAAGACAGAGGACCTTGTACTTAGAAGAGGCACCGGCGGCTGCCACCTCCACCCTCGCCCGGCTCCACCAGGGCCCAAGGGCAAGGCTGCCCACGTCCAAATGGGACAGGTGCCAGGTAAGGCGGGGGCGTGGCCACGGCAGGCCCAACACGTGCCCGTGGCCCAGCCACAATCCCACGTGGAGGGTAAACCTCAACAGACACCCACCCCCCACACAGGCGGCAAGTCGAAGGCCAAGGCCGTAGGCCGGCCCCGCCACGGGCAGCTGCTTTGGGTCGATGATCCCATTTCCCCCTTTTAGCAAACAGTTGAAATTGCAAAACAAACCTGATGGCCTGGGCCACGCTGAACTGGAGCCACTGAGGGCACTGGGCAGCCTCGTGCGCCAGGCACGCTCTGGACATTGGTGATAAAGAAGCGACCAAAACAGAGCGACGCTGGCGGGGTGGGGGGTGGGGCTGAGAACAGCCCTGCTCAGTGAGCCTGAGCAGAGGGCACATGAGACCGGGGCTGCGGAGGAAAACAGCCCAGTGGACCTGAGGGGAGAACGTCCAGCTGGAGGGGTGGCACCTGCCAGAGTCCCTGAGGGGGCCACAAGGGCCCACACGGGCCCCCGCGGGGCAGGGACTCCCTCTCTCACCTGCGGCTCAGCCCACGGTCAGTATGCTTTTCCCCGAGACTCGACTCCTCCAGGTGGCTTGGTGGCAATGACAACAGCCCACACGGGTGAGGTGCTGGCTCCTGATTGCTCTGCAGGTGTAACTCAACAGCAGCTGCAGGCACGGCCCTGCCTCACCTGCAGGTGCCGCCTCCCAGGCCCGGGCTGGGAGCCCCAGCAGTGGGGCCTCAGCGCTTGGCCTGCGGCGTCCACGCTGGGAGCCCTCGGGGGTGTCAGCTGGCAGCCCAACGGCAGGTCGAACCCCAGACACCCAGCCCACACCCCCACCGGCTGTTCCCAAGGGCGGCCTTTTCCACAGCCACAGAGAAAACACAGCGGCGCCGAGAGAGCAGCCCAGACAGAGTGACACGAGCTCTGACAATGGCAATGGAGGAACAACACGCCGGCCTGGGACAGGGGCAGCTGGCTGAGCCAGCACCGGGACAGCCCTGGGTCAGGGTCCCGGGCCTGCCCGATGGGTCCAAGACTGGTGTGCGTGCAGCAGGGGGCTCCAGGACCCGCCTGGGGGTCATCCCAGTGCCAGCTCTAACCCCACATCAGCCCAAGCGTGGCCAGTGGCAGCTGCGGTCCAGGGGGTGGGTCACAGACCATATGCTGACCGTGGGGTGGACGAGCAGCAATTAAAATTCCCCAAGAGCACTCCCGAGACCCAAGAATGTGCCTGATTAATTCACCAACAGCGGGCTGAGGGCTGGAGCCGGGGGAGTCAGGATACCCTTGAGGTTGCCCAGCGCCCAGGCTGCAGGACAGCCTCCGCGACCCTCGCTGCCCGTCAAGGGAGACTCTCCCTGGCCTGGAAACTCCTTTCTGGATGAGACAGGGCTCAGGGGACCAGCAGCATTTTTTGCTGTCCTGGCCGCCTCAGTAGACCTGGGGACACAGGGCTGAGCCCGAGACCCTGAAAGTCAGGCCAAGGTCAGCACGACAGCCCCAGGTCCCAGACACAGCCAGGCTGGCAGAGCGGCTGTGTGGCAGGGCCCCCCCACAAAGCCACTGGGAGACTGAGATAGGTCAAAGGTCAGGAGACCCCACTGACCCCAGGGTCTGCCTGGAGCGGGGGCAGGAAGGAGAGGGGCCGGCCCCACCTCCCACCTGGGGAGTTCGTGACTCCTCAGATTTTGCCACTGACCAGTGACAAATATTTAGACTCGCTGAGTGCCGGGACCCATCTGCTCGGTAAATATTTGGAAGGCCTGGGCCTCCTGCGGGGCCACGCCTACTGGAAGTGCCTGCCCCAGCAGTGTCTGCGTCTGTGTCGCCGTGTTCTGCACACCCTGCTGGCCCCTCCCGCCGACATCCCCTGGGAGAAGACCCTCAGACAAGGGGGCCAGGAGGCCACATGCCAACCCCACGGGAGCCGTGCCCCTTGGCGCCTGGCAGCCGGCATCCTCCAGAGATGCCTCCTGTCTCAGGGAAGGAGCCCTTGCATGGCCGAGGGTCTCAAGGCAGAAGGGCTGCCACCCGCTGACCTCGGTCCCTCCCAGGGGCGCAAAGTATAGACACCACCCAGCTCCAGGGCTGCCGGGAGCCAGGCCCCGGACCCCCACCTGCTCTCAGCCTGGCCAATTCACAGCAGAGGGACCTGTGCTGGGGCAGAGAGGACCTCACCCCCAGGCACCCCAAATGCACGTACCCTGCTGGTTCCTCACTGGCCCTCAGCTCCCCTCACACTCTCCAGTCTGACTCCAAACACCCGTCAGGGGCTCCTCTGAAAGCCTCGGTCAGAACTCTGTCCAGCTGAAAACCAGGAGGGGCTCCAGGGCAGCCAGGCAGGGGGTCCTCCCGGTTCAAGCCCCCACCCCTACTCCAGCTCCGACTCCCTCTGCTCCCCTTCTCAGCTTTGCTTTTTGGGTTCAAGCTACAGGAAGAGGAAGCCTGTTAGGACCCAGACGCCGCCAGAGTCTGATCCTGCCCCAGGACCTCTGCACATGCTGGCGCCCCTCAGCCTCAGTGCTGACTTGGACGCCACCTCCCCTGAGAGGCCTTCCTGACACCCCCACCCCCCCGCAACATGTCCCTCTGTCATTTTCTCTCATGGGTCTTGCTCTTCCCTGTCGGGGACAACACGGGATTCCCAGAGGTGACGCAGCTCTACGGGGGGCGGGGGGGGACGCTCAGCAAACACGCCCCCTGGTAAACACGCCGCGTTCCTAGGTCACCTTCGACTGCAGTGTCCCTGACTCAGGCCCCAGAGGGAGGAGCCCTGAGGGAAGAGCTTCGCTGTGGGTGACGGCCCAGGACCCAGCCTGGCTCAAGGGGAGGCAGGAAAGACGGGGCGGTGGTGGACGGACACTGGGCAGCGGGGGCCACACAGCACATTCTCAGCAGCGAACGGCGGGATGCCCCAGGCTGGCCGAGAATCAGGCAGAGAGGACACGGCGGGGGGCAGAGAGGGCCATGCTGGGAATCCAACCAACAGCGCCAAGGGCGAGTGGCCAGCCACCGGCCAGCAGGAGGCCACCAGCACCTGAGGGGCGTGTGCACCCTGCCTGGGCCCCACATCTCCAGCCTCGGCCTCCCCACCTCGTACAGGGCTCCTGGGGACCCCGGCCCCGAGGACGAAGGACTCAAGGGCCGATGTCCTCGCACACAACGCCTGCTGGGGCTCCCGAGAGAGCCCCTCACCGGCCCTGCCTCCCCACGGGCACCCTCACCCTCGCCCTCCTGGGCCTTCCCAGGCCAGTGCTCTGTGCAGCCGGGACCAGGGAGCTCCCCTCCTCCCAGGAACCCTCCAGGCCTGGGAGAGGACAGTGGCCCTGCAGGCAGGGACCTCGGACACTGCCTGGTAAACCCCTCGTCCTTCCCGCCTTGTCCAGGTGCCTCTTTCCTGGTGGCACAGAGACAGCTAAGCAAATAAAAGGACCAGTGTTCTGTTTCTCTCTGACAAGTCCTTTCTCTGAGCACGTGTCCCCAAGGCCACCCGACCCTCCCTGGGCCTGAAATGCTGATTAGACCCCAGGACGCCGGCTGTCACAGGCCTGTTCCCTCCAGCGACACACTCAGGTTGATGGCGGGGCGAGCACAGGACAGGGACCACACAGAGCCCCGCCGTCAAGGCTCCTTCTCCGCTTGGAGAGAAGACGCAGGCCAGCTTGCTGCCAGGCGCAAGGGGCTGAGCTGCTCACTCGGAAGGCGGCCCGTCTCGCCTGGTCTCCCAGGGGGAGCCGTGGCCTCCGGCCCCCGGATCTCTCCTCAGGCCGCCCACCCGAGATGCCCTCCGACCGTGGAGCAAGATCACGGCCTTTTCCGGAGTCGCCCAGCCTTCCGGCCACAGGCCCTGCACGCCACCTGCCACAGCAACGGGCTCCAAGGGGCCCCTGCTCCACGGGTCAGGGCCCGAGAGGGTCTGGTGTGGTGGTGGTGGGGGGCAACGCCACACACAGGGCCGGGGGAGCCCCTCAAACAGCCCCCACGTTAATTTCCTACTGCTGCCGTCGCCACACGTGGCGTACGTGTGTCCCCTTACAGCTCTCGAGTCCAGGCTGAGACGGGTCTCGAGGGGCTAAGGTCGAGGGCAGGGCCGGCTCCTTCCAGATGCTCCAGGAGAGAATCCATTTCCTGGCCTTTTCCTGCCTCCGGAGGTGCTCTCGTCCCTTGGCTGGTGACCCTGAGCCATGGGGGACATCCCTCCGACCTCTGACGCTGACCCCCCACCTCCCCCCCACGAGAACCCCTGTGCAGACACCGGGTCCACCTGGGCGGTCCGGAGTAACCCCGACTCGGGTCCTTAGTTCAGCCACGTCTCCAAGGTCCCTTCTGCCATGCAAGGGGACACAGCTGCAGTCCTGGCCATTAGTACCTGGACATTTTAGGGACCATGGTTCTGCCCACCACACAGCTCCTCCAGACAAAACTCGGGCCGTGGAGGGTCCACCGGCTGTGGGAGGGTTTGCCTGACCCAGGTCGCACAGACCCCAGCCTGGGTCCCCTCCCACCTCAACTGCGCCCCACACACCAAGGCAGGATTTGCCAAATGCCCCACAGATGCTTCCACCGACTTCACCAAACTCTCACAGTGCCAGTGCCAGCAGAGAGGGCATCCTGGAGTCACATTTGCCATGAGCCTGTGACCTCCACAAGCCTGTCCTGATGGAGGCCCACTTGGGCGGCTCTTCTGAGCCTCTGCACCTCTGCGGACACACGGGGAGGGGCAGGACAGGTTACTTCATACCTGGCGGCAGCTAAGTCACAGGCGGGGGTCCCTGGGAGGAGGAGCCACACCTAGTGCACCAGGCCACAGAGCCACACACCCAGCACATTCAGGCCACGGGCCACGCCCAGCAATCAGACCTCAGAGCCACGCCCAGCACATCAGGCCACAGGGCCACACCCCCATCAGACCACAGAGCCACACCTGGCACACGAGACCTCGGAGCCCACAGGGCGGGCAAAACCACTGCACTGGCAGTCATGGGTCCTGCCCAGCTCATGTGGCAAAGCTCCCAGGCTGATGATTCTCTCCTTTTGGAGGCCTAGTGCCAACTCTGTGGCATCTGCTGACCTGGCAGGCGGCCTGGGGCCAGCCAGGGAGTGGTAAGGAAGCCTGCGAGAGGCCAGGGAGCCAGAATGCCTGCCCGAGATGTGACTCAGCACCTCACCCCTTCTAAGATCGGAGGGCGCACCTGGGAGAGAGGTGTGCACCCTAATGCATGGGTTCCCTCCCTGGGCTCCCGCTCAGCAGGACACCCACGTGAGCCAAGCCCGGCAGCCCGCTGCACGCGCCCAGGAAACGGGGGCCAGCTCCCCGGGAACGCAGCCTGCCCCCACCCACCTTCCACGAGAGCCGTCGAGCAGCAGAATGTAACAGACAAGTGGGGAGGCTGGGGCTGCTCTGGGAGCCCAGGGGGACCCTCGGACACACAGGTGTTGTCTCACTTTCTGAAGCTTGGTTTCTGCACCCAAAATGTCCCCTTTTGTACAGCCCGGGTCCAACTGAGCCTGATGGCCCTCTAACACGAGCTTTCAGGGACCCCAACAAGGCTGCTTTACCAACCACAGCCTTCAAAGGGACCTGGCAAAATGGGCTATGGACTCACGGGGGCAAGAGCCACATATGGCATTTCCTGTGGCAGTCACCCACGACGAGCTGGCCGGCCACCCACTTGGTCCAGGCTGCACCGTCCCCGAGGCTGTGAAAAGGGAAGGGCCACCAAACTGAGCAGTGACTCTAGACGCACCTCCATCAGCCACAGCCACCCTGACTCGGGGACCGGGGAGCCAGAGGGGACAGCCAGGGCCGTGCCCCCCCACGCCCAGGCAGCAGAGCCACAGCCCAACCCACTGCCCCAGCCCCCAGGGACACCACGGGAGGAAGGGACAAGCTTCGAGGTTATTTTTAAACCTGTGAAAGTAGAACTCTCAAGCAAGAGTCCTCTTGGCGCACAATTCGACAGGCCCAGCCACAGCCAAAAATAAAAATCAAGAGATAATCCTTAAATAAAACTTCCCACCAGCCAGGTGCGCAAAGGCAGGGGCCCCTGGCAAAGCCATTTCTGCCTCCCGGCCGGGGGGGGCTGCACACCCGGCGGCCCCACCCAGTCCCAGGGTCTGCCCTCCACCCCCTCCTCAACTCTCCCCGACCCCCGGCCTCCGGCCCCCCAGCCCAATTCAACTCCCTGCCACCACCTCGACCTTTCTAGAAGGTGGAGCCATGCCCTCCGGAAGCGCCCAGGGAAACCAGGGGAGAAGCAGCCTCATCCGCCCCTTCCCAGTTCATCCCAGGAAAGGCGGCCTCGGCGGTGAGCTTCCCTCTGCACCTTCGCCGCCATCTCCTCACGGCTGCGCTGCCGCTCGGAGGGAACATATGCAGCGACGAGCAGAGCCTCCGCCCCGACGGCTGGGCCGCCAGGAAGCAGCACCGCTTTAAGCTCTTCCATCCCCCGCGCTGGCTGCGGCCTCCCGCGGGCACCCCACTGCCTCTCAGGCACATTTCAGGAAACCGACTGTGGGTTGGGGCTGAAGCAGCAGTGCGGTAAAACATCTCCCGTGCCAAAGAAGAAGAAACAGGACCCCAGCCCGTGTCTTCACCCAGAACGGCTGATTGTCAGGAACCGACCGCTGCGCCTCCGTAAGAGGTGCTGCGCGGATCCCAGGTCCGGGCCCTGGGGCCCCGGCCGGCGCAGAACCGGGACCAGCGCGTCCCCAGCCCCCACCCCACGGCTCGGCTCCAACCAAGCACTCAGGTCCAGCTGGGCGCCGAGCCAGGACGGCCTGGTGGGGTCACCTCGCCTCTGCCCCACGGGGAGGCAGGGCGGGACATCTGCAAGGAATAATCAAGGGGCAGGTTCTCCCCGGGCAGCGGGAGTGACCTAGAAACACGAAATTCAGAGCCAGCCCAGTGGGTCAGACGTGGAACTCTTAGGGGCCAGTTTCCTTTTTCCCCAGATGAATTCTACACGATCCGGACACACGGTCACATCTCTTCCTTCATGTGCAGGTTTCACAAAAGGCCAGAAACCGTTTAATCAGCATGTCGCTACGGAGCCAGAATGGTCCGACCCAGTCTCGGCTCAGTATCACTGAACAAACAGGGAAAGCAGGGTTGGTTTTGGTTTTGGTTTTTGAGCCAGACCCCAGGGGGACAGCTGCAGGCCCAGGTCCGGAGGGTGGGTCCAGCGGTATCTGATCCAGGCCACACTGAACCCCATCACCCACCGCCTTCGGATGGTGCCCGTTGGGAGAGACACCTCCAGCAGCAGGGGCCCCCGAGCCCTCCTGTTGTCAGACATCCAAGGTCTTCCTTGGCCCGACTCTTCCAGGCTGGTGCCCGGAAACTTCATCCCTCCAGGACCCTCTGCTCAGCCTGGGCACCCACAGGGAGCCCCTTTGGGCCACAGGGGGCAGACCCCCCGCCCCCCTACCCCACCCCCTGCTGGCCTCCTGGACCAGCTCCTCCTGGCAGCCCTTCCACAAGGTCAGAGCCGGCCACGCCGCCCACCATGTGTCGGGGCAGGAAGGGGAGCAGAGGGGTAAAGGGCCCCCTCTTCCAGAGTCACCCTCCCCAGGGACCAGCGTCAGGCCCAGAGACGATGGCTCCAGACCCCCAGGACGTGGCCCCCAGAGGGACACCCTCCGGCACATCCAGGGAGACGCCCTCGAGCCTCACATTCTCACGGGACTGCCCGCGGTCAGGAGCCTCGGGCTCAGCCCAGCGGCCCTCTGAGCACTTTCCCTCCGAGGTTCCCATGTCACTGAGGGGAAGGGCCGGTGCACACAGAGCACCGTGCTGCAGAACCTCCCTTCCAGAGCCTGCATCCAGCAGGTGGTCCACAGATGCATCCAGCAGGTGATCCACAGATGCATCCAGCAGGTGATCCACAGATGCATCCAGCAGGTGATCCACAGATGCATCCAGCAGGTGATCCACAGATGCGCACTCCTGCCCAGAAACGGTGGAGTCGGGTGTGTCCGCGCTCCAAAAGCAGGAGCAACTGAACTGCGCTTCGGGCTTCAATGGAAATGCATGCGATGCTTTTCACTTATTCATGCGCTTCGAGAACAAATGGAGGACCCTGCCCCCCGTCCTGAGCCAGAAGGCATTTCAGCTCCCATTCTTCTTCCTCTGCCATCTCTTCCCAGGCACATTTGTCCTCGTCAATATTTAATAACTGAAGACAGCCGCGGCGAACCCGGGCTATTTCCTCTCCTCCGAGAAGAACAGTCTGCTTTCTGGAAGCGCTACCGACAACTGAATGGAACTTTAAAACCCTGGCCACTTAGGCATTTTACAGACGGGGGTGCATAGGCCCCGGAATGGCTGAATGTCCACAGCCACCTGCTCCCTCAGCGTGACTCGGGAACCTCTGAGAAGCCCAGTCCCAGCTCCAGAGCCGGGCTCCTTCCCTGCCCCACGTGGGCACGGTGCCCTGCAGACCAGGGCCCGGGGCAGCCACGCCAGCTCACAGGAGCAGGCTCAGTGGCAACCACGACACCTCCGTGGGTCCCGAGGGTGGACACGTGCTCTCCTGCACATCTACTCCCCGGATACTGAGACGGACAAGAGTGCAGAGGGAGGGACTGGCTCTCTGATTAGCTTTTCCTGCAACGCATCCTTCTACACGCTGGGCTCCTATCAGGTCCAGGTACCATGGCAGACACTTGGCTATGGAAACAAGCGCAGCCCAGGCTGTAAGGTGCAAACAGCCTGGGAAGAAGCACCGGTAACCACGGAACGGGCTGGACCGTAACCATGCAACAAGGACGGGGGCCAGCAGGTTGCCCACCCCCCAAACTCCCAGCAGATGCAGGTAGAACAAGGACAGGGATCAGCTCTGAGGACCATGCTGGAGGGACCTCTGGGACGCAACATCAGCGTGGAGCAAGCGAGAACACCCCACATTTACCTAAGGGCGGGAGGGAGGCACAGACAGACATATTTGCTTCTAGAAAAAATTTGGAGTTTCCTAGGGGTGCCGGGGATTGGGGATCCAGCGTTGTCTCTGCTGTGGCTCAGGTTCAAGCCCTGGCCCAGGAACTGCATGCAGCGGGTACAGCGACAACAACAACAAAAATTCAATGGAAGGATGAAGTCCAATTAAGAGACAACTGGGGGTGTGTCCTGGGGGCCTAGTGGTTAAGGTTCTGGCTTGTCACTGCTGTGGCTCAGGTTCAAGCCCTGGCCGGGAACTTCTGTACGCCACGGGTGCCACCAAGAAAAAAAATGGGAGTTCCCGTCGTGGCGCAGTGGTTAACGAATCCGACTAGGAACCATGAGGTTGCGGGTTCAATCCCTGCCCTTGCTCAGTGGGTTAACGATCCGGCGTTGCCATGAGCTGTGGTGTCGGTTGCAGACGCAGCTCGGATCCCGCGTTGCTGTGGCTCTGGCGTAGGCTGGTGGCTACAGCTGCTCCGATTGGACCCCTAGCCTGGGAACCTCCATATGCCGCGGGAGCGGCCCAAGAAATAGCAACAACAACAACAACAACAACAACAACAACAACAAAAAAGAAAAAAAATGAAGAAGATGGCTGGTTATCTACAGGGGGAGAGGGGAATGGGGAGTTGAGGGAGAGAAATTCAATTTCTCTAAATACACCGTGACTTTGGAACCACGCAAACAATTGCAGATTACTACAAAAATCAACTTACTTTGATAAAGAGCTCTCTACCGCCGGCAAATGGGGACAACACGACACCACGGACCTCCTGGTCAGAGGCACCGAGAAGGCAACGTCACACTTGTGATCTCTGCCTGCATCTCATCGCAGACAAACGCCGCCCAGACGGGGGTCCCTCTGAGCACCAGTGAGGGGCTCACCACGGCAAGGAGGACTCATAAACTACATTTAAATCCACCAAAACACCCCCCAAAAGCCCAACGCCCTCACCGGCCACCTCTAAACAGAGCATCTACCCGCTGTTTGGCAGCTGAAAAATCAAGGGAAAAACTCAAGCACGTCTCCTGCCTTCCGCTGCTCTCCGAACTCTGCCCCGGAGCAGACGGTTCGGTTTCCAGAAACATGTTGCTTAATAAATGGAGAAAGAGCCCTGCAAGTCAAAAACCACCGCTAGCCAGCTCTCAGGAGAGACGGGAGGAAGCTCGTGACATGGAGGCGAGAAAGGCCAGAGGGGATCCGTCCCACCAGCCCCGGCTCAGGCCCCTCCCCAAAGGGCAGAAAGAGAGGTGGAGGGCACCAGCGAGTGTGACGATGGCAGAGGCACCCCCACCGGCCCCGAGGCGGCACCTGGTCTGCCGACCCCAGAGAGTCAGAAACAGTGATGAGAGTGGGGGGATTCGAGCCTAAACTGGGTATCCGATGACATTCCAGAAACCTTGGTTTTTTTCAGTTGAGACTCTGGACTTGGGCTTTTTGTTTTTAAAGCACAATGAGCTATCTGCTCAACTATTTACAGTCCAGTGATAGAAGGCTGGCTGGGAGGTGCTTCAAAAGACGGAGGGAGAGGGGGCGTAGGTGGGGGTGGAGGCCGCCAGCCTGGCCGCCAGCCAAGCACTGCTGAAACGCACGGGGGAGTGTGACAGGCGCGTCACACCCCGCCCTGTTTCGGATCTGTTTGCAATTCCCCATATTTAACAAAGAAAGCCAAGCATCAGTGCCCCGCACCCCGGGCTGTCCAAGCAGAACCCGCACTTGGCCGCCAGGAGCTTCCCCAGAGAGCAACGAGGCCTTTCTCCGGAACGACACGGAGGACAGACTCCGGGACCAGAGGACCAGCCTGGCGGCAACGCTGACCCAGGGTCTCCCTTCCCTTTTCAGCACCGATCAGCTCGGACCGACTCAGGCGGCCCCGCGGGTCACAGCTCTACCGCCCAATGGCCTCCGATGGATGCTTGCCTGGCCCGCAGCCCCTCTCTGCCCGAGGCCTTGCGCTGCCCCTCCCGGCCGGGGTGGGAGCCCCCTCTGACGCCTCCTAGACCCTGCCCCCCGGAAGAGCACCTGGCTCGGCTGGTTCCTCGAGCCCCCGCGGAAGCACCAGCCTGTCCACCTGACCCACGCGAGGGGCGCCACAAGGCTGCGCCTGCAGCCCCCGGGAGCAGGGCCGCCCTGAGCTCAGCACAGGCCAGGGGCACGGGCACCGGGACCCACCTAGGCAGACCCATCACCAGCAGCCCTGGCAGCCCCGGCCGCCCCGGCCTGGCCCCGTCTCCCCAGCCAGTTCGGCGACAACCTCGGACCCGTGGCGGGATCGAGTCACTCCACAGCGCCATCCTCAGGCCCTCGGGCCAGCGCTGGCCGGCAGCGTGCAGCCGGGCACACGCACAGGGTTCACGCACATATACACGTCCCGCACACGCACTCGCCAAGGGAGGCGCTGACCAGGAAGAGGAATTTGGGGGGAAGACGGGGCTGCAGCACCTGGACGGTGCAGAGGAAGCCCGGGAGAGCCACGCTGGCGCCTCCCGGGAGAAGGGGCAGGGCCAGCCCCAGGCTTCCCGCCTCGGCTCCGACACCCGCCTCCGTCTGCAGGCGAGGGGCCCACGGGCCACGCGGGCGGCTAAGGCACAGAGCTGAGGGCCCGGGGCTTGAGCTCAGCCAACACGCGTCACATGAATGAGGGCGCCGCAGGACAAGAGAGGGTGACAAAGGTGACCACTCAGGTGGGGACAGAGGGAGGGGCCAGCGGGCAGGCGAGCGCTCGGTCCCGAGCATCAGAGGGAGACCCTGGCCCAGGGTGACGTGGGAAGGGAGGTGACCTGCTGCGGGCCCTCCTCCTGGGTCCGCCTCCTCCAGGCAGCCCTCCCGGCAGCCCAGGCGCGACGGGCTTTGGGCACCCAGGGCCAAGCTGCTCCTTTCTCCCTGTATTTTTTCCCAACAGCATCACCTGCCTCCGGTGACAGCCATGCAAACGCTGTCACGCTGTGGGCCACGTGCATGGGCTTCAGGGCTTAAACCCCTTCCTAGCCAGAGGACTCAACCTGAGAGCAGGTCACTCCTCCCAGCCCCGGGGACCGGATCCCTCGTCTGAAAGGTAAGAAGAGCTGAGGTGACAGTGAATGAGGTCCTCTCAGGGCGGGGCCCGCAGGCCCTTCCAGAACCATCTCTGCTATCGTCCCTGCTGAGGCCAAAACCCCAGCGATGCGTGAGCAGCGCGAACGCCTGCTTGAGGCTGAAAAACACTGAAGCCCCGTCGCGCTCCCTCCCCCATGCCCCACCCCCCACAAGGGCAAACTGCACAGAACAGAAAATTTCAGATCCCTCCAAGCAGCTCTGACAAATTCTGAGTTCACGGCTGCAACGCACCAGAGTCACTAAGACAGACAGCACGTCCAGGGCAAGGTCCTCTTCCTGCCCGTGACGTGCTCCGCCCGAGTGGGTACATCACAGCCGGGCGGACGAGCGGCTTTAGTGGGGCAGCTAGCAGGGTACGGACTCAGGAGGCTGATGGCCACGCGGGGATGTCCACTTGGGACCACGCCTGTTCCCACCACCAGCCTGGTGACAGCGGCCGTGAGCGACCTGGCTGCACTCCTGCAGGACGGCCGGCGTCCCCTGGGCCTCCCGCTCTGTACTCACGTAAGAAGTGCTTTTCCAGCAAAGCGATTTCCAGGTGGCCTTTGATCTCATTCAACCGATCAAACTCTGTCCTGTTAAAGTCCTGGACTCCTGAGGCCATGACGAGGGTGCCTGGACCAGCCTAGAAAGAAAACACCGGGAGCTCAGGATGCTGCCTCGAGGCATCGCATTGCCCGGCTCTCCCAGGGCCACCCCAAGGATGCCTTGTCCGCAAGGGCGGGTCCCCAGGGCTCCCGGCCCGGGGAGGCGCTGGCTCTGCCTCGGAACCTGCAGCGGTTCCCCTGGGCTTCGTCTGCCGGGGACGGCGGGGAGAGCCTGGGACACCGTGGACTCTGGACGTCCTCAGAGGAGGCGGACTTCCAGAAATACATAAAAAAAAAATTAAAACCGGAAACAGGACACCAAGCCTCTTGACGGTCACAATACAGCTCTCAGACGCAGGAAACCCTCCAAACCTGTGCTGGCCGCCGTGGGGACCTCCCAGGAGGAGGGGTGCCTGACTACAGGGCCTGTCACCCTCGCGCCCCAGAGCCGGGCTGGTGCCCTGGGAGCAGCAGCAATAGGACTCTGGGGGGGTGGGGGAGGGTGTATCCCCCAAGGCAAGCGAACTCCAGACAGGGGCCTGGCCTGGCCCACGGACGGCTAATTAAAGCCTGCTGTCGCCACGGGCCCAGGGCAGGCTCTGGTTACAGGCCACCACTGCCTGCTGCAGCACAGGAGCGAGGGTACATTGGCACAGCCAGGCCTGCCCGGGACACTGCAGGGCTGCCGGTTCACAATGGCCACTCCCACGACTGTGTCCTGCCACTGACCTGGCGGGAGTGGCGTCTGAGAGCCCCTCCAGGCGGCGGGGGAGCTGATTCCCCAGTCTTGGTCCCCCTGACCCCCCCCAGGCTGGGTCAGGGTAGAAGGGGACACCCAGCCTGGACAGGGTCTGTGACAGCCCCGGTGGCCCCTCCATCCACGTTGGCTCTGAGGCCACGGCCCAGGAAGGAGAGGCCACCACCAGGGGACCACTGGATACTGGTAGGACCCTCTGCCCTGGCTGATCTGACCTGGCACTCGACCTCTTGGACCTTTCAGCAGCTGTGGCTCCGGGGGCACAAGTTCCCCTGGGCCTGAGGGGCAGGCACAGGAGAGGGGGCAGTGGGAAGGCAGGGCTCCCCTGCTGCGGGGAGGACGGCCTGCTGGCCACCCACCCCCTCAGACCAATCTGTCCCACCCTGCCCATCCTGTACCTCGATGGCCAAGGTGGTGGCCCCACAGCAGAGGGCAGAGGCTGGCCCGGAGAGACGGTTCTGCACCAGTTCGGAGGCAGAATGCTGGACACTATTGCATCAGCAGCTTCCCCACCACGGGAGGCAGGGCGTCCCCCTCCCTGTTTGCACGTGAGTCCACGGTCTCTGAGCTGCTGGGCTTAAGTCCATTGGGAACCTGCCCTAGAGCTTCAAGAACCCCCACAGGGGCCCCAGGTCCCAGAAGGCCTGGGACCCTTGTGCTCTGGCCTTGGGGCCGAAGCCACAGCAGCTCGTCTGGGGACCGGCTGGCAGGGGCACCGATGGGATGGCAGCCCTATGTGGGGTTCTGAAATTCTAGGGTCCCACCCCTCGGAGAACCCCTGGGGTCCCTCTGGTTGTCCCTTTCTTAGACTTGCCAAGAACAGCACTGAGCTGGGGGGTCAGGGGCCTGGACTCAGACCACCAAGCCTGCAGTGTTGCCACCTTCAAACCAGGGAGGCAGGTCCAGGCACTTCGGCCTCCAGCCACCCTGGACCCATGTCCTTCAGCTTGGCCCCTCCTCGTGTGCAGGGTCACCCCCTCTGCCCCTAACTCTAGGCGCCTCTCCTTCTGGCCTGTCATCAACCACTCGGCGGACCCTGGTCTGGGCCTCCTCCGCTTTATCTTCGATGCCCCTCCCCGGGCCCGGCCGCACCCTGACCTGGGCATCACTCCACCTGCTCCACCCCGGTCCCGCACACCCGGCCCCCTGGGGCCCCTCCCCAGTGTGGGCTCTGGATTCCAGCCTCACCCACTGAGTCCGCTCGCCTCCTCTGCCCCAGGACACAGACCGAGACCCACAGAAAAGGACCTAAGAAGGACCCGATGCCACAGCACAGCGGCCCCTGAGGACTGGGTGCGGAGACAGGCCCCAGGGCACCAAGAGCAGGGACCTGGAGGAGGCGGTTCCTGGAGGAGAATGCAGATGGGGGCTCGCGGCGGGGGGAGGGTGGGGGGAGCGGCTGCCTCGCGGGGACAGAGCTCCAGTCTGGGAACACGAGGTCCCGGAGGGATGGTGGGGACGGCGGCACGACGACGTGAAGGCGCTCAGTGCCACCGAGCTGTGCGCCTAAACGTGGTCACGGCGGGTAACGTGCCGCGAGGTGTGTCACACCGCGATTAAACAAAGATAAAAAGAAGCAGCCCGAACACAGGCAAAGATGGCCCACCTCCCGCACAGTGAAAGCCACGCCAATGAAAACCTCTCGGAGCTGCCGTTCTCCACCCCTCGGGCTTGCAAAACAGAAGTGCCCAAGGTCACTGAGTTGGTGGCAAGGGCGTGGGACACGGGCCCCCGCGGGCGGCAGCGGAGGACGCACTGCACCCCTTTGGGAGAGCAGCCGGCGACAGCCACCAGGACGGCGGCACACAACCCTGCCTGCACACCTGGGATAATGTGGGCACGAGGCTCGTGGGAGAGACCAAGGGTCCCTCAGGGGCAGGGGTCTGGTGAAGGACGGCTCATCCCCCGTGGGAGGCCGAGCCCACCCCCCACCAGAGCGACCCCAGAAACGTCAGAAGGAAACGAGGGGGGCCGTAGAGAGGCAGCAAACAGCCATCTGCACACAGGGCCCCACCCCCAAAGGGAGGCACCCCCTCCTAGGACAATGCCTGAGACCCTCACGGCACCCCAACGGGCACGTGCTGCCAGATGGCACTAGGAGTCACACCAAGGGGGCCCTGGCCCACCCTGGGCCCAAGGCTAGAGGGACGGCCACCACCTCTGCAGGACACAGAGGCCATGCCCGGGCAGGGCGCTCCCTCCAGGCTCTGCAGCTCCAGCCCCACCTGATCAGATGGCTGGCTCTTAGGAGGCAGTGCCCATAAATTATTCATTCTTGCCAGGAGCCAGAGCACAGTGCCTGCTCTATTATGAGGCATTAATAACATGAGCAGCCAGGAAGGCGAGTGCTCTCAGCCACATCTGCAAGGGAAACCTAGCCCGGGTGCTCAGGGCGGAACCAAGAGGCTGCCAAGTCTGGTGTCCACTCTGGCAGCAGCCTCCACGATTGGTGAGGGATGGCCCTGGGCTTCTCACTGACCACGGAGAGCCCAGCGGTCAAACCTGGCCAGGAGGGGACCGGGGAAGCCCACCCCACCTGCCACACCACCACTGACAAAACACAAGCTTCCAGGCGCCAGGGCCTGCTCACGCCTGGTTCCCGCCAAGCTGCCAAGGATGCCCGCTGTCCAAATGACAGGCATCCCACTGCCTGGCCCTCAGGGGCTCAGCCAGCTGCCAGGGTTGGTAACACACACACTGGGAGAGCCAGGCAGAATGGCCAGGCACCCCAAGGCAGCTGGCCTTGGTCCAGTAGCTTCTAGACGCCCCCTGCATCCGCCCTCATGTCAACACTCCCAGGGGTCAGGCTGGAGTCAGGTTGGGGTCTCAGCATCACTTGTGTGTGAGACGTTTGCTCGTCACCCAGAAAACCATCGAGGAAGGAGAAGAAATCCAGTCACTGGACCAAACATCCCCAAACTGGGGAGGGCGCCCCCCCAGTGAGGTTGGGGCTTTGGGGGAGAGCAGGAGTGAGCCCCATCTGTGTCTGACCTGCCTGGGAAGGACGCGGCCTGCCCCAGTCCACGTCCAGCTGGGCCACCCAAGCGTGGGGTAGCCCCCTGCCCAGAGAGGGGCCCGGGGTCCGCGGCCACGCACAGCGGGGTGCCCCGGCCCCAGGAGGCCCGCGAGGCGTACTCACAGGGTCCCTCAGCTCCTCGCTGTCCCGGGGCGAGGTCCGAGGTATCTTCAGGGGTATTTCGTCCCCGCATTCGGTGTCCGAGGCATTTGGAGACTCCGCTAGGTCGAGGAAGTCGTCTCTCTTGTGGCCTCTGAACCTGATCCTGTCCAGCCTCCTTAGCATGTTCAGCACTGAGCCCCTCTGCTTTACCTGGACATGGCGGTCGGGGGCCCTGCGGGAGAGGAGAGGAGAGGGCAGGCTCGTCACTAGGGCAGCCGCCTGCTGGCCGGGGCCCGGCCCACGGTCCCCCAGGCCCAGCCCTGGGCTGCGGCCAAGCCCTGCCCTCGGAGAGACAGGCCCCATGCTTCCGGGACCCCAGGGCCACAGGCTCCCACCTTGGTCCCACCAGGCCAGGGCCCTCTGTGGCCCCCGCCAGGCTGGGCTGGCTGCCGAGCTCCTGCCCCTGCTGCCCACCCAGGCCAACGCCCCCACCTCGTGTGCCCCAGAGGGCAGGTGGGACCTGCCAGCATAAAGGTGGAGCCAGTCTGGAGCAGCAGACCCTGGGGGAGGCGGGGGGGGAGGGGGAGGACAGGACGGGCGAGGGGAGGAGGGGGTGGAGGGAGAGCCAGGAGGGGGGAGGGGAGGGGAGGAGGGCTGAGGTTCCTTCCAAGTTCTAACAACCCATCAAGAACCATGGCCACACACACTCCAACACCTGAAACCGCTGGGCCTTAGGGTATCTCAGATTCCCTCTGGCCCCCTGTCCAGGGACACAGCCCGGGCTGCCCCATCCGCCTGAAACACCATCCTGCAAGGCCAGGCGCCCTGGCTGGGCCTCACTGGCTCAGAGGCCCTCCCAACACGGCCAGTCAGGAGCCCGCCCGCTGCCCGCTCCCCCACACAGGCCCAGGCTGCAGGCGCTGGACCCCTCCAGCTGGGAGCGAGGGCAGCCGGCCTGGGCCGGGGTCATGCTGGGGGGTGGGGACGAGGGGTCGCTGTGCGCTGGTGTGGAGGACGCGCGGGAGTTCAAGCACGTATGCACACCGGGAACAGCTGTGCCCACTCCCACCCCTGACCCAACGCGGCCAGGAACGCTGGGTGTGAGCGGCCCTGCCCATCCAGCCAACCTCACCCCGAAGCCCACAGCAGGGCCCGGGCAGCCGACGCGTCCCGCCACACAGCTCCTCGGCCCAGGGCTGCGGGGCAGGGAGTCCCACAAAGCCCGACCTCCGCGAGAGGCCCCAGGGCCCCGCGGGCAGGGACTCCGGAGACACCCGGGCCCAGGCCCGGCCCGCGGCTCCCACCTTCCCGCGCCTCGGCCTCCACCTCTGAGTCAGGAGTACCGCCGACCGGGCCCAAGTGTCCTGGGAACCCGAGAAGACGCACGAGCCCGACACCCAGCCTGCACCCGGAAACTGCTGGGTCATCTCCACGAGGGGCAGGACGTGGCCGCGCAGGGTGGGATCCGTCAACCCGCCCGCGCCGCCCCGGCTGGGACATTTCTCGGGGAGAAGCGCTTCCTGTTTGGGACGGTGCCGGCTGGGCGCCGCTCCAAGGACCGTTCATGCGGTCACTTCGCAGCCCGTGGGTGCCCGTCCGCAGCCCTGCCGTTTCCCCCTGCTCCCCACAGGCCCCCCAATCCCCCGGCATCACGGCCCAAGGCAGGAAAGCTGTGCTCACAGTGGGGGCTCGAGACCCCGGTCAGAACGCCAGGGCTGGGCTACAAGGACGACTCAGGCTGGGGCCCTGCGGGGCGGGGGCTGCGGATGCCCCTGGGACAGGAGTTTTTCCAGGTGCAAGTGGAACATTGAGATGGGCCGACGTGGCTCTGGTGCAAAAACCACAGGAAACCCATCACGCCCTGGAACCCGGGGGCGGGGGCCCAGAAGTGGGCTACACCAGGGGGTTAGGGGAGGTGGCATCCCTGCTCCCATGGGGGCGGGGGGCACGGCCGCCTGGAAAGACATCCACGTAAAGGACCTATGAGCTCCAGACAGACTAAACGGTTAAGTAAACTTACCAAAAAAAAAAAAAAAAAAAAGATAAGAAGGAGAAGAGTTCCCGTCGTGGCTCAGCAGAAACAAACCCGACTGGCATCCATGAGGATGGGGGTTCAATCCCTGGCCTCGCTCAGTGGGTTAAGGATCCAACGTTGCCGTGAGCTGTAGGTCGCAGATGCAGCTCAGATCTGGTGTGGCTGTGGTGCAGGCCGGTAGCTGCAGCTCCAATTCAACCCCTACCCTGGGGACTTCCACATGCAGCACGTGCGGCCCTAATAAGCAAATCAATAAATAGGAAAGAAAGAAAAGAAAGAAAAGCACTTATCAAATCCCTCGAAAGAGAGTGGCAGTCTGTGTTAAGAGCCTGAAAAATAATCAAGTTAAAAATGTCTCGATCGGACAAAAGTTCACTGCCATTTGTTTAAAAACACACAATCAAGCAGCGTGTGTGCGAACAGATATCTCCGCTGTGAAACAACTTGGACAAACTGGTAAAAGAAGATAACCTGGGTAGGCAGAGGCGCTAACTCCCTGAGTGGAGGAAACGCCGCAAGGGGAAAGTCACCTGGGCCCCGTGCAAAAGTCTCCAACTTCACTGAAAAGGAAACGAGAGCCAGCCGTGTGGCCGAAGTGGCAGGAAGCGTGAACATAAACGCCCTTCGAGCCAGCGATTCCCGTCCTGTGATCGTCCAGGGACAAACCCAGCACATCGAGGGCACCCGGGTAGCGCCGCGCGGGGGCAGGGAGCTCCGAGTGCACGTGGGACTCACGGATGCTCCAGGGAGTCTCGGAGGCAATGACAAAATTATGTGCCCAGAGTGATGGTTAAAGGACGTCTCCAAAGGCTACAGGTGACACTGGACCCTGCTGGGGCTCCTATGGCTGTAAAACTGCGCCCCCAGTGTCCTCCTGGGCTCCCCACTGCTTTTCCAACTTGAAAAGTAAAAATGAACCAGGTAGGGAAAGGGCAGCCACGTAAAACCCACTTCCCTGCACTTTCGGGAATTCCTGGGGGACCGCCTGCACCCAGCATGGACAGAGGCTGGGTGACTTCTGGGAGGGGCAGCCCGGCTCACGCAGCCACACGTCCCTCTGCTGGGTGGCCAGGCGGGGCTCCTGTCTGGCGTTCACCACCTCGAGGCTGGGGCTGCTGTCCTTCCCAATTCAGCCCGGCAAGCAAATGAGGAGGCCGCCCGGGGAGAGGGGACAAAGCGCCGAGTGTCCGCCCCGCCGCCGCCATCAGAATGCTGCTCACACCCGGAGCGGCCCGGGCACCGGCCCACACGCTCCCCCACCCCCAGCGGGGCCCTTCTCACAGCCGCCAGCTCACCCCAACCTGACGCCTGCTCAGGTCAGCCCTGGGGAGGGGGGGGTCCCCAAAGGCCCACTCCGTCCCCAGGGCCTTGCCCCCAGGCTCCCAGGCAGGCGGGCAGTTCACGTTGCTTCCCCATCAGGACCAGATGCCAGGACATGACCACCCGGCCAGGCGGGTCCAGACTGAGAGGGAAGCGGCCCCCCCACCCCCATGGGGCAGGAGGGCGGCCCAACCTGCGCAGGACGAGCTCACCTCGGCTGCACCCTACAACCCGGTCACCACAACTCTCAGATGGAGAGGGAAGACCGACAGGGACGTTGTCCATGGACAGAGAGGAGGCCCGGGTCCCAGAAGCCAAGTGTGACCCAGAGAGCAGCTTTCCCACAGGGCCGGTGGGCAGATGCCGTCTGACAGAGCTGCTCCTCTGCTCTGGGCGCACCACGGGCCCCGTCCAGCCTTCCCTCTCCAGCCAGCCCCCTGCACGCCCAGCCCTCACTCCCCACAGCCCCCAGGAAGGAAGCCCACAGCCACAGGCCGCCCTGGGCAGCCTCGTGCCCGCCCACACCTCAAAGTGGAACAGCCCCTCAGGGCGGGATCTGCTGCCCCGGCCCCTGACGCCCTGGGAGGGCCCCCTCCCTGTACCTCCACGCGGATCAGACGCGCTGGGAAACGATCCCTGCAGCTGTTCCAGCCCCCACTCGGGGGCCACGGAGGCAGGCGAGTCAGAGCGAGCTCGGCGAGGGGCCCTGGTGCAGCTCGAGGCAGCGCCCACTGGGCCCAGGCCCTCGGGACCCAGGACCGAGGCCAGCTCCGGCCCGGACACAAAGCACGCTGCTCTGGAAACCCGCCCAACGGCTCTGGGCGCACAAAGGCATCAGTATCTAGGGAACGCTGGACCTGCAGACCACAAAGGACTTACTTCCCTCCCAGCCCGGGGTTTAGAAAAAAGCGCTTCCTGGTCCTGGGCTTGCCCGTCCCAGGCCCCGGCTGTTCTCCCTCCACCGCGGTGCCTGCCACCCCCAGCCCAGCTCCTGTCTGCGTTAGGACAAGTGGCTCAGCCGGGGTCTGGCTTCATCTTCCTGCTCTTTTGCTGGTCCCAGGACAAAATACGTCCATTTTCCCAAAGGAAGTAACCCTTAAAGCATATTCCTGGGGAGTCCCAGATGCTGAGCAAGGACCCCACCCCAAGCCAGTCCTGCCCAGCCCCCGGCCCTCTGCCAGGCCTCTGCCCTCCAGGAAGATGGCCCCAGAGGCCCCCAGCCCTGCAAGCCGAGCCCCAGGACCCCAGGTGTGCATGCCTAGACTGGCCTGTGGGGCCTCATGCTGGGTGAACCCTGGGAGCGGTCCGGACGCCCAAGGCCCAGACGGCACATGGGACCACTCCCCAGCCCAGGCTCAAGATGTCAGCTATAGCCAATGAGTTCCCCCAAACTCAGGGCCCATCAGGGACCCACTTCCCTCACCCCGGATTCATGCCTCAGGCGGCAGGATCCCAAACGCTCAGATGCTCTGCTGGCCCCTTGTCCGCCGGCCTCCCTGTGAGTTCGGCTCCGGCTCACCCATCACCTGAGGGCACCCTGCCCTGCTCGGCTTGGGGCTGCAGCCTCCACGGGCCCACCCACCAGACAGCACCCGCACCATCAGCTGTTCAGGTCAAAACCCTGGAAGGAGCCCCCGGTCAGGTGATCACCCTGACAGCAAGCACGCCCCCCCCAAATTAGGCCGGTGCTCCTCCACCCCGCCCCCCCAGCCCGCGGGGTCTGGTCCAGGCAGCCACAGCACCTGCCAGAGCACCTTCTCCGGGTGGCAGGAGCCCAGTCCTGTAGCCCCACCCAGATCCCTCCCAGGGCCTCCCTGCCTCCCCCCACACTGGGCTCCTGCCTGCTGAGCCCCTCCGGGGTCCTCTGGCCACCACTGGTGTGGGGGGGTGTTGCATTTCTGGTTCTAGGCTGTCCCCAGAGGCCCCTTCTCCTCCAAGTACCCCTCAAACTCCATCAGCCCGTCTGGTTTGGAGTCTTGCAACTTCCAGCTAATTCCCTGGTTTAAGATTTGTGCCCCGGCCCCAGCAATTAGAACACCCGCCGAGGGCAGGCGCTGCACGTACCCGGCCTGTCTCAGCAGGGCTGGCAGGTGCTGGGCGTCCAGGAAGGAGGGGACGACACACAGAGGCAAGGCCCTTGCCACCGGACCCAAGGGCCTGTCCACAGCCGACCAGCCACAGAGGCCTTAACAAAGGACCAGCCACGGACTTTGCCCTCCAGCCCTGGCACAGTCTCTAAATGCAAAAACACATACAGAGGGCTTAACCCCAAGGCTTCAACAGCCGGAGGCGTTTCTCCCGAGGCCTGAATTCTTCAGGGGCTTTTGGTCCTACAGGGTCAGGCCAGATCAACACCCACCCCCCCATACCCCGTGTCACGAGCTGAGTTTTCCGCATTGTAACAGGCAATCTGCCCAGGGTCCTGCCAGCTCGGTGACCCGCTACTGGCCAGGGTGGCCCAGGAGAGCCAATCAGGAACAGCAGCAGAGCTGGGGGGGGGGGATCCCGTTTGAGCTGCCACCCCGCCCCTGCCAACGGGGGCCATGCCTGCCCTCGCAACACCGCCGGGGATCTCTGGGCACAGACCCGCAAAGGTTCCTTACAATCTCAGTGACAAAGGTGTGCAGCATGTTTATAACTAATAATAAAAAGCCCAACAGTCTTTAGTGTGACCTCCGCACGGCCACGAACTTTGCTGAAATTCCCTCCATGGCTGGTCAGGACTGCACCCCACAAAGCCTCGGGATGCTGGCTGCTGCTTCTGCTGACGTTAACAAGACACAACGGGGTGGGGGGGTAAACTGGGAGGACGGGATTAACACACACCCCGGTGCATCAGAGAAAGAACAGGGCCCACCGCACAGCAGGGGGAGGGCCGGTCAAGGTGCTGGAACGACTGACACAAAAGCAAAGGATGGACTGTGGAGGTGTGTACTCGTACAACCGACAAAGGCACACACTGCGACGGAGCCACTTTGCTGGACACCTGATACCAAGACAGCACTGTAAACCAACAACACGCCAATAAAATGGGAAAACCAACCACAGAAAGACCGGACACGACAAAAGGTGGACAGGCAGGCAGGTATCAGAACCTCAGTTAGGGAGTTCCCGTTATGTCGCAGCAGAAGCGAATCCGACCATGAGGAACCATGAGGTTGCGGGTTCGATCCCTGGCCTTGCTCAGTGGGTTAAGGATCCAGTGTTGCCATGAGCTGTGGTGTAGGTTACAGATTCGGCTCGGATCTGGCATTGCTGTGGCTGTGGCATAGGCTCTGATTCGACCCCTGGCCTGGGAACTTCCATATGCCACGGGTGCAGCCCTAAAAGAACAAAAAGGCAAAAAAAAAAAAAGGAACCTCGGTGAGTTTGTTGGTTGGTTGGTCAGTCCAGGATGGGAGACATGTCCTGGCTGCTGCAGGCAATGGTCTTCCAGCAGCAGCAGGTGTCGCCAGCCTTCCTATGTCACTCACGGGGACACTACCCATGTCACACGCTCACCTCCATCTGCACAGAAGTGTTTTTTCTTCTCTGAGGTCCAGGCCATCAACCAGGTGAGATGCGAAGCCCCGATGGCAGGTGTTGGCCCGTGTCTGGGCTGTAACCACTCCCATGGGGCCATTTTCAAGCCACCACATCGTACCCGGGAGTGACCGGGCACCCTGGTGGGGAGACAGCCCCAGGCCACCACACGCAGGACGTCCACCACCCAGATGCCCCAGGACCGTGCCCAGAAACAAACACAGGGGAACAATCCAGACACGAGCGACTCCGCGTGTTTCCCTCCTGAGTGTAGCTGAGCGTACACGCTCCCTTCACGACCTCAGCCCACAGGGTTCCTGAGAACTCGGCCACGGCCCCGACCCCTGTCTCAGGCTGTCACGGCCCCACAGGGACCAGGGCTCAGAAACATCCGTGCCCCCACCCATCCTTCTCCTTCCGGGGCCTGGTTCAGGGGGCAGAGGTCAAAGTGCACAGTGAGAGGACCGAAGGGGCGGAAGGCAGCCCAGGGAAGCAGGGTGCAGATCAGCACACTCACGCGGGCCCCGTGGGGACAGGGGGCCGCACGGAGGAAGGAGCCGGTGAGCGTGGCCAGGCCCATGATGCTGACACACACACAGGATTCAGACCGAGGCCCTGGGAAGCACGAGGCCGCTTCAGAGAGGGCAGGGTGCCCTGTGGCCAGCCCTCAGGCCCCAAGGCTCAGCTATTCCCGGCTCTGCACGAACCAGTTTGTGACCTCTGACCCCAGCCCTGGACCCGCCCCAAAGGGTCAAGAGTGCACTGAAATTACCACGCGATCCAGCAACCCCACTCCTGGGCATCTATCCAAACAAAACTATAATTCAAAGAGATACACGCACCCCTATGCTCACTGCAGCACTATTCACAACAGCCAGACATGGAAACAACCTAAATGTCCATCGACAGAGGAGTGGATCCAGAAGATGTGGTAGGCATATACAGGGGAATATTACTCAGCCGTTAAAAAAAGAATGAAATAATGCTATTCACGGCAGCATGGACGCAAAAGGAGACTCTCATGCTAAGTGCAGTCAGAAAGAGAAAGACAGACACCATATGCTATCACTTACCTGTGGAAGCCAAAATATAACACAAATGGAATTCCCACCACAGCACAGTGGGTTAAGAACCTGGCTGCAGCAGCTTGCGTCACTGCAGAGGCATGGGTTTGGTCCCGGGCACCATGGGCTAAAGGATTCAGGGTTGCCACAGCTGTGACTTAGATTCAACCCCTGACCCAGGAACATCCATGTACCCCAGGGAGGGCCATAAAAATTAATTTTCAAAATTACAAGAATAAAACATGAACAAATGAACCTACCTATGAAACAGAAACAGAGTCACAGTTTCAGAGAACAGACCCGTGGTTGTCAAGGGGGCGGGGAGGAGGGAGGTTGGGATTAGCAGATGCAAACCAGAACACAGAGGACAGACAGACACCGAGCATGGGGAACGACATTCAACTACCCTACGATAAACCGTAATAGAAAAGATATTTTACTTTTTTTTTTTTTTAGGGCCACACCCGTGGCATGTGGAGGTTCCCAGGCTAGGTCCAATCAGAGCTACAGCTGCTGGCCTACACCACAGCTCATAGCAACACCAGATCCTTAACCCACTGAGTGAGGCAACCTCATGGTTCCTACTCGGATTCATTTCCGCTGCGCCACAAGGGGAACTCCGAAAAGAATATTTTAAAAGAATGTGTAAATATATGTATAATGGAATCACTTTGCTGTACATTAGAAATTAACATGATATGGCAAATCAACTATACATCAATTTAAAAAAATAGATTAAAAAAAAAAGAAGTTCCCTGGTGGCTCAGCAGGTTAGGGATCCAGTACCGTCACTGCTGTGGCGTGGGTTCAATCCCTGGCCCAGGAACGTCCACATGTTGCAGGTGTGGCCAAAAAGAAAAAAAAAACGAAACAGTGAGGTCTGTAGAGGCTGGCCACCCAGGTCAAGGCCAGCGCTCCCCAAGCCTCAGCCTCCTGGCTTTAAGGTGGCGATAAGGAAGAGTGGTGCCCACCCTTGGGCACCAGGCTCAGAAGACCACAGGCCCTGGAGGGCGCTCCAGGCAAGGGGTGGGCAGCACGTGCTAGGATGGGAGTGTGGGACCCCCAGACACGAGGACAGCTCTCAGCACTGAGCTTTCATCCCCCAGGTCTCCCATGCACCAAGAAGCCTGCAGGGCCCCGCATCTCAGGCAAGAATGACAGGCTGCTCTCCCACCCCAGGTGTCATGTGTCCTGGCCACCCCACTGAGAGGGAAGAGCTTCTATTAAACCAAATGACAGATGGGGACACTGAGGCTGGCGAGGCAGGGTGAAAGAGACGTGGCACATCAGGAACACAAACCAACCTCGCCAGGCTCAAGCCTGCACTTGTCCCAATTTGAGACACCCTGGCACCCCACCCTCCCTGGCCTGTGCCTCTATTAATGCATCCATCACACTGCACGAGAGCTCACAGCACCCCTGCCCAGGAACGGAGCAGGGAGCCTGGCAGAGGGGCCACACAAATGTTTATTTAAGCAAAACAAAGCTAGCAGGGAAACTTAAGGTTTAGAAGCAAGTAGATTTAAAAAACAAAACAAAACAAAAACCCTCTGGGAGTTCCCACCATGGCTCAGCGGAAACGAATCTGACTAGTACCCATGAGGACGCAGGTTCGATGCCCGGCCTCACTCGGTGATTTGGGGATCTGGCGTTGCTGTGAGCGGTGGTGTAAGTTGCAGACTTGGCTCGGATCTGGAGTGGCTATGGCTGTGGTGTAGGCCGGCAGCTACAGCTTTGATTCGACCGCTAGCCTGGGAACTTCCATGTGCCTTGGGTGCAGCCCAAAAAAGACAAAAAATAAATAAACAAAACCCCTCCGTGTTGTATAAGCAAATAAACCAAGTAACAGGAAATGCACAAGGAAACTCATTTCTGGCAGAAGCATCTTTTTCGAGTCTCGCCATCACACAGCGTCCAGGACTGGGAAGACCCGGCCAGTGAGACAGCTGGGCGGACACACCACCTGGACTCCCAGGCATCATCACGACTTCCTGCCGTCGCCTGGCCCCGTTCCTAGAAGCAGAGAGGGGCTCCGACTGCACCGCAGCCCTAGAATCCTGCCCCAGGCGGAACGCGCAGGCTGCCAAGCCTGTTCCCTGGGAGGGGCTGGGCGGTGAGTGTCTTGGGCGTGGAGGGCCCCGTGGCCTGGGTCCTACTTCTCAACCCTGCTGCAGAGTCAAACGGGTGAGGCTCTAGGCCAATAAAGCATTACTTACAAAAAGAGGCAGCAGCGGCTACATTTGGCCCGTGGGCCATGGCTGACTGTCCCTTGCCACAAGGCGATAAATGCCCAGCAGAATAGCGACTGTCACAGGGGCCCCGGTCCTTACTGGCCCCCACAGGGAACCGGGCCCTCACTCAGCACTTGGGTCCCACTTCCAGTGGCCCTGTCATCACACACTCGGGCGTGGACCTCATCACCGGGCATCTTGGGGCAGGGGTGCGGGCAAGGTGCCCGTGGCGAGGTCGGCAGCCAGTGCTGTTCACGGGCCCCTGGGGCCAGAAGGACCTCAGGGAAGGAATCCCACACACTGCGGTCCCCTCTCTTCTGTCCCACCTGGACCGTGTGCCAGCACCCCCTGCCCCCAGATCCTGTATCCCACCAGGGGCAGAGGGGCCGGCCTCCTCCTCTGGAAAGCCCACCCATCGCTGGAGGCCACTGTCCACACTCGGGTCCCAGGCCGGCCCTGCTCTGCAGGGACACGAAGCACCTCAGGAAACCAGGAGCCAGCCTGACCCCGCCTTCCGCCCGGGACACCCACTCCACCCTCCAGGACTACGCACTGCACCCCCACGAAGGCTCCCCTGTCCCCACCGCACCCGGCTCAACAACAGGGATCCCACCCAGTCCCCACCTCCGCGTCCGGGCCCCGCACTCGGCCTGGCAGAGAAGCAGTGGGCGAGGGAGGTGCATTTTAAAGGACACCCCGGGCCGGGGTGAATCCAGCACCAAAGTAAACCTACGTGACCTTAAACAGCCCGCGGGGGGAAAAGAGCCTTGGGGCGCCTCCAAACCACTGGCCTGTGGCAAAGCTTCTTTTTTTAAACCTGGCTCAGCTGAGGCCGAGGGCTCCCTCCCGGCCCCACCTGGGCTCCCCGCAGCCCAAGCCAGGGAGCGTTACGGGCCCCGCGGGGCTGTCACGCATGCCTGCCGCAGAAGGCTCCCGTGCATAAAACACCCCCCAGCGTGGAGAGGGGGCACCCGCCCTCCCTGCCTGGCTGGCCGCCCTCCCTTCGTGGCTGGCTGTAAAACTCACATCCGTCGAAAAAGAGAAAACATCTCAAAACAACTTCTGTGTCCTCTTCGCACCTGCCGCCCAGGTGAGCGCACAGTGGGTGGACGGTTCCGCCTTCCCCAAGGTCAGGCTGGCCTCTGCAAGCGAAACGAGGTGAGCCAGGTCCACATCGCAGGTGGGGCGGCGGTGGTGGTGGCGGGGCACCGCTGGGCAGGCTGGAAGGCGCGGAGGAAACTGGCCAGAGCACCAAGGCCCGTTCTGGGTCACGGCTGCTGGGGCTGGAAAAGGACCCTCCACCGGCCGGGCAGACGGGGCCCCGTGCGGGGCGGGAAAAAGACCCACGGACGGGAGAGCCCAGGCAGGAACGCCCAGCATGACCGGCCCCCCTCTGCAGTCCCTTTACCAACAGCCGCGCCTCCGGGCGCCTCTGGGCCTCGCCTGCTATCATTCCCACGCCGCAGCCTCTGGGATGCTGGCCCCTCCCGCTCGTCTCTGGGCCTGGCACGTGCTGCTACTGTGGTGCCCCCCCGCCCCCCTTTAGTGAGAAGAGGAAAGGGAAGCCCGGAGAGGCGGGTCCCGGCCAACAGACGTGGAAGATAGGAGTCCAGGATCCGGCCCTTCCTGCCGCCCACCGGGACGGGCCCACAGGCCTGCTCAGGGAGAGGGGAGACCCCGGCTCCCAGAGGTCCGGCTTGGTCACCCGCAGAGCTGGGGTTTCACCGAATTCTCAACACACACTCTGGCCTGATTTTCTTCTCTTTCTTTTCCTACTTTTTGCTTGCTTGTTTGTTTGTTGTTTTTTAGGGCTGCACATGTGGCCCACGGACGTTCCCAGGCTAGGGGTCTACTCTGAGCTACAGCTGCCAGTCAACACCCCAGCCAGAGCGATGCGGGATCCTTAACCCACTGATGGAGGCCAGGGGTCCAACCTGCATCCTCACGGTTCCTGGCCGGGTTCATTACTGCTAAACCACAATGGGAACTCCCCGCTCTGGCCTGACTTTCAACATGCACGACCAGAAGCACAAACCACAGTCACAGGGGCCACAGGAAAACATCACCTCAGTTCCTCAAAAAATTAAAACCAGGACTGCGGATACGATCCAGCAATGCCACGCCCCCGTCTGTATCCACCAGAACTGAAAGCTGGGACTTACACAGACACGTGTGCCCCCAAGTTCACAGCAGCACGACTCACCCAAGCCCAAAGGAGGAGGTACCCCAAGGACCCTCAACCAGCGAGCGTGGTCTCTACACACAAGGGATTACTACTCAGCCTTGAAAAAGAAGGAACTCCGGAAGTTCCTGCTGTGGCGCAGTGGGTTACGAATCGGCCTGCAGAGGCTCAGGTTGCTGTGGAGGCACAGGTTTGACCCCTGGCTGGGGAACGTCCAGGGGCCGCAGGTGCAGAAATTCCAACACCTGCTACGACAGGGATGCACCTCGAGGACATTAGGCTCAGCGACACGAGCAGGTCACAAAAAGCCAAACACCGTATGACCTCATTTACACGCGGCACCGAGTGGGGTCAAATCCACGGGGACAGAAACTAGACAGTGGGGCCGGGGGCTGGAGGAGGGGGAGTGTCTAACGGGGACAGAGCTTCAGCTCGGAAAGATGAGTGCGTTCCGGAGGCCATGGTGGCGACGGGCACGAAACGAGGATGTCCCGATGCCATCGAGCTGCCCCCTTCCAGCGTCAAGGCTCATGTACACGCCGCAAACGCTAGCATCGTTTACCCTAAGCACTACGTGCGTTCTGCCGTGTTTGCACATACAGTGGGAGGGAGGGGGCCCATAAAACTCTAAAATAATCTATAAATCTAATGCGATTCCCTAAACAGAGTAACGCAAGGATTTTTTTTTTTTTTTTTTTTTTTTTTTTTTGGCCTCACCCTCTGCGCTGGGAAGTTCCAGGGCCAGAGACCAAACCTGTGCTGCAGCCACAACACCAGATCCTTAGCGAAAAGATTTTAGAGGAAGCCAGACCAGCTGGGTCTACGGCTTATAAGGAAACATAAGCCAAGAAGCTGGGGAACCTCTGAAAAGCCAGCGTGCCGAGGGGAGACCAGCCCTGCTCCGTAATAAAACGTGGCACAGCTGCGGTCCGAAGGTACACGTGGGATGACAGCCCGTGAATCGACGGCAGAGCCACGGAGCAAACGAGACTGCATTGAAACAGACAGGACCCCACGGGGATCCGGGCCTCCTCAGTCGTCAGGGAGACACACACCATTCAACAGGCGACGCTGGGACATCGGGGGCCTCGTGGAATCAGAGTGCTGAGCCGCAGCCCACATCTTCCCCAGAGAGATTCGCAAAGGACCACCCACCTCTGTGTAAACCGAGGAAAGGGGGGAAGGGGCCACGAGGGGACTGGGGGGCTGGCAGGATTCAGAACCCCGGGGTCAGACGGGGCCTTTCTGAGCCAGACGGAACGCGCAGGAGGAGACAGAGCACGCGTCCATGTCCACAAGGCAAGACCCTCCGTAAGTAGGCAGAGATACATGGGAACCCAGGACCAAAAACACCTGCACCCCATGTTACGAAGGAGTAGTTTGTCTAACGTCACAAAACAGCCCAGGAGAAAGATGGGCAGGAGATGCAGACGGTCCCCAGCAAAGGAAACACACAGCTCTTGAATACGTGAAAGGACGATTAATCTTCACTGACAGAGACAGAAACACAAACTCAGCTCACGTGGAGAAACCACTTCCCTAGACAGATTGGCCCAGATGCAGCATGGGGGTTTGGGGGCTGGGAAACAGGGTGCCCCCCACCCCCACCCCGGGAGTGGGGCAAATGGCAATTTTGCAAAAGCGGGTCAAATTGCACCCCTGCTTCCAGTGCCCTCTCCTACACACACCTGCAATGTGGCGAGCGGGCCAGGTGCTTTCACGGCAGCGTGGGGACCGTGACGGGCCGGGAGCAAGGCCCTGGGCCCTGGAGCTGCCCACGTGTCCCGGGAAGGAGGGCGGCGGGGAAGGGGCGGGCCGGAGGGGGACTGGCTGGATGCCGAGTCCCCAGGGCGTGGGCTGGTCCATGGAAACGCAGTTCAAGACGGACGCCAAGGAAGTAAGAGCGTTCAAATAAAACAGGGAAACAAAACCCAAAACTAAACAAGGCGCTCACTCTCCGCTGTGGGACATCCCTCCGGGCTCTCAGACTGGGGTCCAGGAGCCTCTGGGGTCCCCACGACCCTGCCAGGGGCCCAGGAGGTCAGGCCTACCTGACGACAATCCTGAGACACGGCCTGGTTCCCCGCTTGGCCTCGCGAGGCCCCGGGGGTGACGGGCGGCGGGGGACAGGAGATGCCAGCTGCCCTCAGTTGCCCAGACCGGCCAGGGCCGCGAAACTGCCAGAGCCCCTTCACTAACTCCCCCTTTACTGGGGGAAAATAATGATTTTTTAAAAACAAAAACACACTATTTATGTTAACATGCAATGGGCTTACAGTTGGCAGTTTTTGATAAATATTTGTAGATTTCTTCATTTTAATTTCTTTTCCTTTTTTTTTTTGTCTTTTCTAGGGCTGCACCCGCGGCATACAGAGGTTCCCAGGCTAGGGGTCTAATTGGAGCTGTAGCCCCCGGCCTACACCACAGCCACAGCAACGCAGGATCCGAACCGCGTCTGCACCTACACCACAGCTCACGGCAACGCTGGATCCTGAACCCACTGAGCACGGCCAGAGAATCAAACCTGCCACCTGATGGATTCGTTAACCACTGAGCCTCGACAGGAACTCCCCCTGCTTTAACACGGGAAAGAGCAGCGGCTACAGCCCACATAAACGGGCCTGCTGGTGACCTCGCTAACTCATGACTAAAGGGGTTCCAGGACCAGGGTCTGAGAACCCCCAGGCCCCTACTAGGTGATTCTGGAGAGGAAGTACAGGGACAGGCTCGGACACCGTGTCCTGGGAGTGCCCCAGTCAGCCCAGGGCTCCCCATGACCTTGGCCTGGCCTTGGGCAGCTGCAGCTGGGCCCTAGAGAGGTGGGAGGTAGCTGGGCCCTGGGCTGAGGACAGCGGGCACGTGTCGGGCCGAGGACCCCGGGCCTGGCTTCTCTGACACGTCGAGGAGACAGTTCAGGGCAGGAGCTGAGCTCTGCTGGAGCAGAAAGATAAGATGACCACGTCCGAGACTCCTGGGGTCAAGGAGAGCCCCCAGCTACCCATGCGCAGCGAGACTCCTGGGGTCAGAGAGGGCGGGGGCGCCAGGCCACAGTAGGTCCTGAACCGTCCCAGCTCCCCTGGCTCTGGAACCCATCGCGGCCAGAAGATGCCCACGCATCTCGGGGAGGGTCCTGGGTCAGGTGTCAGAAATAAAACGAGGCAAGTGGCCAAAGAAGACAACCACCTGGAAAACCCATCCTGTGTAAGTGGCTTCAATCCCCTTCTCCCCCTCCGGGCAGTGGGAGGGGGGCAGACGACACCCGCCCCGCATCGTCTTTCGGGCGCGTTGCTGCTCTGCTTCTGCCTCAGACACACACGCGCCTTCTCTGCGCTCCCACAGGCTGTGCTGGGGCTCCGACAATAAATGCACCCCTGTTTCCCGTCTTTGCCTCCTTGAAACACGCCTGCTTTCCACAGGGGCGAGAATCGGGGAGCGCTGCCTTCAGCCGCCGGCTGGCCTAGTGACGAGGCCTCCCGGCTTTCACGCGGGCTGCCCAGGTTCGATTCCCGAGCCGAGAATCAGGGTCTCGCCAAACCGTCCCTCACCGCTGTCTCTCCCCGACATCACTATCGGGGGGTCTGTGCCCACAGGCACAACCTTGGTGGGGGGCAGAGAGCCGGCCACGGGCGTGGGGCAGGCTGGACGGCTGGACGGGCCTGTGGTCCCGCCCCTCCCACACCCCCCTCCCCAGCATCCTTGCACAGATCCTTTCGTAAACATTCTGGTGCCTTCCATCACCCAGCTTCCCGGCAGCTCTGCGGGGAGAAAGCGCCTCCGGCAGCGGCCACGAGACACACCCGGGATTTTCCTCGATCCGGCTCGGAGGCGATCCCCACGCGGGGAGGGCCTTCCCCCAGTCCCTCTCCCGCCAGGTCCTTAAAACACACGTGCCCGCGTCAGGACGACGATGACGACGGGGCAGGACGCACTGGCCGGTGTGGCTCTGCTGCTGCAGGCGCAGGCGGCTGGTCGGCAGAAGCCTTTGCCTCTCCATCCTCCAGAGACCCGAGGGGACACAGCAAGCGCGGGTGACGGCTCTGGGTGACGTTGACTCGGAAAACTGACTATCCCACAGCACGACTAAGAAAGCCATGGCTCGGGGTCTGAAAGGCCAAGGCCTCTGCATCCTACATAATCAATAACACGACAACCAACACACACGCCCAGGGCGCCCGCGGCAGGGAAGTCGGCCCAGCCCCCACCTGCGGCCACAGGTCCCCACAGTCTCCCTGCTAAGGATCCGCTCAAAGTCAGGAAGCTGCTGACCTGACCCCACGGCTCGGCCAGCCCGGTCCCCACACTCCCCTGCGACCTCCTTCCTGCCCCACACCTCCGAGGGCTGCCAAGCACCGGGCTCTGGACCCCACGGGCCCCCACCCAGCTCCCAGCCAACCCCCCATGGGCCTTCAGGGGAGGGCAGGCCTCACCTTGGGCACCACACACCTCTGCGCTCAGGTCTCCAGCCCTTTACGCCCCGCCTGGCCCCTGGGCCTGACCGTAAGGCCGCCTGGAGCCCCCACAGGCCTGATCCGTCCCCGCCTGCTCTGCGGAGGGCTGTGGGGACGGCTTGTAGCAGCAGCTGCTATTTCCGATATCAGGTACACCTGCCCCTCAGAGGCGCTCCCTGCCGGGCTGCACGCCCCCATCAGCCCACGGGCTCTTCCCACCCTACGGTGGAGGGTGCGGCCTTCGGGGCGGCTCCCGCCCCAGGCTCTCTGCCCACCCCCAGCTCAGCTAACCAGAGCCCAACCTCCTGGCCCCCAGAGCAGCCTGAGCCCAGCCTCAGCAGATCCTAGCAAATCAGACCCAAACCAGCATCACATGTGAGGCAGGACCTGGGAGGCTCTCCCGTCGGACGCAGCGCAGACGATTCGGTACCTGGTAGCCGGCAACCTCAGGCAACAAAACCCACGCACGAGACAGACTCCCTCCCTCCACAGCCGTGTTCCCAGACTCCACTGACCAGCGCAGGACGAACAAACATCTCACGAGAACTTTGGGCCGAGTGTGGCCAAAACCAAGGCTGCCACTGTCCTTCCACAGACAGAAAAACACAACTAAGCAGACCAGGCCACCTGCCACTGCATCCGAAAGGCGGTTGTGAAAGCAGATAAAATGGATAAAAACCTGCATGTCATTTAAACTTGCCCCCAGAATAGTCAGCTGCACATGAGGCCACAGCCGAGTGTGTCCTAATTAAAACCCGGCCCGAAGCTCCTGAAACCCGAGAGGCAGACAGCCCCGCGGGGACCCTCCAGGTCCAGGCCAGGGCCCAGCCCACCTCATTCCCACACTCTGTAGGGGCCCCGGGTCATTTCCCTTTAGGAAGACCTAACATTCCCCTGCAACAAACTCCCTTTAACAGACGAGCAGAGCCTTGCCTGCGCAGGCCTCCTGCCAGGCCCAGGGCGCCGGGTCTGTGCCGCTGGCTCCAAGGCCCGCCCCCGGCCAGGCCGCGGGGCTGCTCTGGCCCGGCCTCCAGCATCCAAGGAACCCTCTCGTCTGCTTGCCTGCTGGAGCCACTTCACGTCCCTCCCCGTCCAAAGGTTCACAGGTCTGGCCCTGGATTCCCCGGGGAGGTAGGACGCAGAGGCGGCAGGCGCGGACGCTGGCGTAACCAGACTAACAGGTTGGCAACAGCGAGCAGGGTGGGTCCCGGCCCCACCTGGGCTGGCAGCTGAGTCGCTCCTGCAGCAGCAAAGCCCTGCAGCGTGGAGGCCTCAGTGACCATGGAAGAGGCCCCAGGATGATAAACCATCGCCGCCTTTGGGGCCTAACCCCCCACTACCGAGAGGGAATGAAATTCCATCAGCTGGTTCAGCTGAGGAGAAAGACCCCGTAGCCCCCGCCCAGCACAGCGTCCCTGCCCCCCCACGCCACCAGGACGCCCGGCTCCACCACCCAGGGCGGGGTGAGGGCCCTTCAGCGATCACGCAGGTGCTGTGGCAGGTGGCCTGTGACCCTGTGGGAAAGGCTGCCCTGACACCCGTCACCTCACACGCTCACACCTGTGCAAGCTGACTGCTCTGGCCTCACGGATGTGACTTAACCAGGTGAGATGCCAAGCCTGGGGCTCTTGGTAGGAAGCTGGGCCGGGCACTCGGCGTGCTCCTGGCCAGGCCAGGAGAGGTGGCAGAGAAGCCCCTGCACACTCGGCCCCCGACCTCCCCTCAGAGGGCTGGGCCTGCGAACGCCTGATCCTGACGGCGTCCACTCAAGCCTGCCCGTAAGGTCAACCCATGTGGGATGCGGGGGCAGGGGTGGCCACCCCCCCACCAGGCCCCAGGCCCATCCACTCCTCCCCTGATGCCACCTCTTCAGCATCCTGGGCGAGCCCACGAGGGGGCGGAGGGTTTGATGCTGGAGCCCAGAGGGCTCAGCTCAGCTGCTGCCTGGGGACCAGGGGCCCTTCATCCCTCACCTCGGTCGGGTGGGGTGGCCCTGCCCGCGTGGCGGGGGCTCAGGGGTTCTCTGTGCTTCCCTAGCTCAGCCCCACCCCCGCCCAGGCACAGGGGACCCGCGACGATTAGGAGACAGTGACCAGGAGAGCAGCTCCCTGGCAACCGCCTGGTGGCTGGGGCTGGAGCAGGCACAGGGAGGGGTTGGGGTGCAGAGGCAGGAAGAGGGGCCCCCGGGGCCGTGCCAGGGGCAGAACTGCCTGACGGGAGCCAGTTCTCCTCTCAGACTACTCACTCTCTGGGCCCGAACCCGGAACGTCGGGGCATCAGCTCATCTTCCAGCGGCACCGGCAGCCCGGACCGGCCCTGAGGGCCGTGCTGGGAGGCCCTTCATTAAAGGCAGCGCCACCGCCCAGGACGCGGGGCTCGGAAGAGGCTCCTCCGAGGCAACCGCAGGAAAACCCTCGCCCAGAGGCCAGGCCAGCCCACCCCTCAGACAGTTCTGGAAAGGCGGCCGTGAGCCCCGTGGGGGCGGGGGGAGTCCACTCTCCTCCCCTCCCTCTCAGCAGTTTTGAACCCGCCCTGACACCTGAAAACTCACCTCTGCACCTGCCGCCTCCCTCCCCAGGTCCAGGAGACGCCTGCACACGCGTCTCTGGTCTGCGGGCCCCACACCAGGAGGGGCTCGGACCCGCTTCCCGGGATGCTTTGCCTCAGGACGGTCCCCCCCCAGCCCCCTGTGCCACCACAACACCCCAGGTCTGCAGGGCTCCGAGCTGCCCCTTCCCTCCCAGGGGAGCCCCTCACCCAGGAGCAGCCCCACCACACCGGGAGCTCCTCCCAGGGCCACTTCTCCCCCCGAAACTTCTGGAAACACCCCACCCTGCCTGGGCTGATCCCCAGAGGTTCCTCACCCCCCACGGGGCTCCTCTGAGAGGCCGGCCTGCCTCCCCGCTCCCCTCTCCCTACACCCCACGCTTCCCTGAAGGCACCTGGGTGCTTTCACACCTGCCCCGGCCTAGCAGGCTCTCTATCCACACCCGCCCGCCCCGCCCAGCCCACCTCCGCCCGCCCTTGAAGCTTCCATCACGTGGCGGGGGCGGGCAGGACCCGCCCAGCACACATCGGGCCCAGGATGAAGCCCCAGCGCTGAGGCTGAGGTGGTGCAGGGCCGGCCAGAGGAAGGAGCCCGCAAGAAACAAGGGGGCTGGAGACAGCGAGCTGGGGGCTGGGGGCACAGAGCTGAGACCCCAAGCTGGTTGATGGGGGTCAAGGGCAAGCCCCCAGCTGCTGTTTCCATGGCGAACCCAAGGGTGCCTAGTATGCTAAAAATAACTAAATAAACAGACAGGAGGCTCTCGAGTGACCTATGAAGGCCACACACGTGGCCCCGGGACTATGGCTTCTCCAATTCAATGCACCTGAGGTCCAAAGAATGAAAAGCAGATTCAGCCCCTAAGTCTCCCCTCAAAAGTCTCCCCCAGACCAATATGCAGGGCTCTGGAAAAAGCCACTGAGGGCAGTGCTGCCCCACACCTCCCTTCCCACCAAGGGCTACCCCCGCCCAAAGGAGCACGGCCTGCGTCCAGCAGCCCCCTCCCGTGCCGCTGCCAAACCACGAAGGGCCCGCAGAGCAATTGCCAAATGGACCGCAGCCGCGCATCCCTCTCCTGCATCTACCCGAAGGCCTCGCGACGAGTGCGCACAGCCGGACACCTGCTGGGACGCTGGCGGCTGAACCTGAGGGTTGGGGGGGCGCTGGGCGGCTGGGACTCGGGCCCCGGCTCAGGCGCGTCAGGTCGGGATCACGAGGACATTGTGCACGTCTCCGGAGGTTTACTCGTCCACTCTTGGGGACAAGGACGGGTTGCCAGTCAGGCAACAAGGATTCTGGGCTACTGAGGCAGAAACATGATTTGCAAGCACTTGAGAACAGTGACGTGAAAACCAGGGCCTTTATGTTTTTGTTCCAATGATTTCTTTAAAAAAAAAAAAAACCCTACACAGAGAGCGTTTTAATTTAGGTTATGTTGGTGGCACGAAAATAATCACGGAGTCGGGTTTGTATCTCCTAATTACACAGAATTTAGGACAAAATATTCATGCGAGCGATTCTGAAATACTTTATAAATAGGTCATAATAGGCTCTTTATTGCCAAGATTTTTCAACTCGGTGCAGCAGGGCCATTCTCTACATGCGGCACCAGCAACAGGCAGGAAGCCAGCGGTGACCCCGTGACAGCAGCCACGTCCTGGCAGCACGGGGTCGGACCGGCTGAGAATCGGCCCGAGCCTGGCTTGTAGAAGCCGGTGGGGGGCTGGTCCCCAGAAACGTCAGGCAGGGAGTTCCAAGACCCCCGGGATGGAAACCAGCTTTGAACTCGCATCTCCTGCTGCTGGAGAAGGATGCGGCTCCCCCCTGGTCTGAGCAAACCGAAGGGGGAAACCATTTGGGGGAGAAACTGCACCCGGCCCGGCCCCAGAAGGGAATGACCGAGGTCGCCACGCGGCCGCGGCCGGGACTCGGCGACCTGTGACTCAGCGCAAACGACTCACTGTTTCTAATCACACCATCAGGCGGTCAATTATCCAAGACACACTCTTGCCTAACTTAAAAGGGGACGATGGCTGGTGACCTCCCATCGGCAGGGCGGGGGCGGGGAGGGGCCCTGCGCCCAGGCAGCCCGGGCGGGGGAGGGACAGGCATCAGCGGGTCCTCCTCAAACACGCCCCATGCCCTCGGCCAGGTGCTGGGGACCCCCGGAAGAGACAGTCCTGCCGGCCACCGTGGAGCCACAGTTAGAATGTCCCATCCACGCCACCTGACCCTCTTGGAGGTGCAGGAGCGGGACCCGGGACCCGGACACAGGCCTCCGGCGGGGACAGAACCAGGGACATGGGCAAGGCCCTGCTGAGATTCGGTACATGGGGCCCAAACCTCAGTCCATTGTCTGATGCAGCAGCAAAGTTAACTCAGGTCCTGAATCAGAGCAGGAAGAGGGATTTCACACACACACACTCACACAGACACACACACAGACAGACACACACACAGACACTCACACAGACAGACACTCACACAGACACACACACAGACAGACACACACACAGACACTCACACAGACACTCACACACACAGACACTCACACAGACAGCGCAGGAAGAGGGAACGAGGGCCGGGGGGGAGCACTACCTGCGGCCTGACGGCTCCAGGCCCCTGGCTCCCATTCCAGGCCCCGCCTTCTCCTGCTGACTTTTTTTTTTCTTTTTGGCTGCACCACGGCAGGTAAAAGTTCCTGGGCCAGGAATCAAACCCACACCACAGCCGAGACCCGAGCCCCAGAAGTGACAACGCCAGATCCCTGACCGCTAGGCCACCAGGGAACTCCTCCAGCTGCTTTTCTTAACTAGAAGCCTGGCCATCGTCCTCAGGTGTCCTCCCTCCCAGCCCCTCTGTCCCCATCCCCGCTGGGCCAGGCCCATCCTCTGCGGCAGGTACGCAATTGCTTCCCGCCCCCCACCTCCCACCAAGCCACCCGAGCTGGGCCGGCCACAGTCACGAGCAGCAGCAGACACCCTCCGCCTGTGATCCACCCACAGCGGCCACCCCAGGCCGGGGTCACACACACAGAGCCCACGTCCCAGGTGGGGGTCACCTTCTCCTGGAGGTCCAGGAGTCCCCGCCCACCCCAGCCCCTTCTCAGCTCTCCGCTGGAAGACGAGGTGTCCCGAGGGACGCAGAGCAGAAAGGCATGGACAGGCCTCCCCGGTCAGGGTGGGGACAGTGCCTGTGGCCCCACAGCTGTGTGGGCCCGACTCCCAGCTCTGCCCTTCCTGCCTTGGGGAGGCCACCAAGGGCGGTGGGGACACATCAAGGCCCTGCTGAGTGCCGGTCGCTCGGCCACCCAGGGCAACAGCACTGGGCGATGGTGGCCTTTGGAATGACCCGGCCTCTCAGGCCCAGGCCTGCCCTCGAGGAGCTCAGGTCTAGCTCACAACGTGCAGGGGGCAGGGCCGGATAAGGGTCACAAGGCCTGGCAGCGGCAGCCGTACCACAGGTGCTGGCAGGACAGCCTCTCTGGGAGGTGGGGGAGCCCTGGGGAGTGGGCCAGGCACAGGAGTTAAGGGTCCACGTGGGACCCACCGCGGGAATCAGAGAGAACAGCTGGGATCTTTGGAAACAAGCCCAGCAGGAGTGGGCAGGTGGGCCGTGGACAAGGGCATGGGCCCTGGGGGCAGGGGGCCACTTCCGCCACCTGCTGGGACCCCCCAGACTCCCACTTACTCTTCTGCAAAGTGGGAGCAACGTGGCCCCTTGCAGGGTGATTTGGGGGTGGCAGCCACCCACATATGGCCCCAGGTACGCAGCAGAGCCCAGACACCTGCAACCCCTCTCATCCTCTCCCCCGAGCATCTTCAGGCAGCCGACCTGTGTCCCCAAACAGCCCAGTCCCCACCCGGGCCACGTGAGGCGGGGCCCCTGCCACGCAGGGCTCCCCTCCCTTCCCGACCTGGGACTCATCCTAAGAGGCCAGTCATCCAAGCACAGAAGCAGCTAATCTGACTGCAAAAGATCAGGCTGAGGCTTTTCAAAAGTTTAGCCAGGGGCTGGCGAGAGGCCACGCTCCCCCTTCCTTGGTCCCATCCTCCCCCCCACCGCCCCCCACCTCAGCCCACAGGAGACATCAGCATGAGGGCTGGGTGCCCAGAGAGCCAGTCGGGCTGGCCTCTCGCAAACACGGACGGAGCGGACCCCAGCATCCTGCATCCCTTCCTGATGCCACCTGCTGCCCCAGGCCTCACACACACCTGTCAGACGGTGGTGGCGATGCTGCCGGGTCACGGGGCCTCGGCTCTTTCCTCCGCTCCCTCCCCCTGCTCCAGGCTGGGCAGAGAGCAGCTGAGGGCCAGGGGGGCAGGTGTCCCAGGCCCACCCACCCTGAGCGCCAGCATCCTTGAGGTCCAGTTTAGAACATTGCCCGGGCAGCCCAGGTGGAGGCACGGCCTTGACCCCCCGCCAGCACGGGCGGGCTGCCTTCCCCCAGGAGGGGTGTGACCTCGGGACATAGGCTGCCAGGGCGGGGGCGGCGGGGGCCCAGCCCTGCCTTCCCCCCACCGTCACTCTCATCCTGCCAGCAGCTCACCCCACCCTCATGCCCAGGGCTTTCTGGCCGTTGACTCATATTTCACTTCCTTTCCCCCAAACGTGCCGGCGGCTAAGTCACACCTCCGCAGCCCCCGCCTCTGGGCAAGCTGGGCGCAGAGGAGCAGGACGGCTGCAGGTGGACTCCGCCCTCCACAGCCCACCTCCGGGTTCGGGTTGGCATCCTTGGGGCCTTGCGCCTCCCCTCCCCCTCTGGCCCCCCTACCCAGTCGTCGAGGCTGACACCTTACTTCACAGGCATTCACACAGCTCCCTGCTTTCTTAAGCAGTGGCTGTGGAACAAAAGACGGCTTTCTTCCTGATCCAGGATGCGCTCACCCAAGAGGGCAGGGTGGGGCCTGGGGGAGCGCCTGGCCGATGCGCGCCACCCAGCAGGCAGCCTTGGCCACGGGCCCTCGGAGCGGCCTCCAGCCCGGGCCACCTGCCTTGTCTCTGACCTCTCTGGATGGAACTGGGAAGGGCTGCAGACACAGTCCCTGGACACCAAGCCTGGAGGCCGGAGCTGGCACTGGACCCCCAGGACGTGTCCGGAGGGTCCGGGAGGAGCGCACGGCAGGGACCTCCAGGGATGAGGGGCAGCAGCACCCACGCAGCGGGGCTCCCCACCCCCCACCGTGAACCCCCACTTCCGCTTCTGGGATGAGGTCCTTGTTGAGATGGTTCAGACACCTCCCCGGCTTCTCAGCAGCGGCTGGGGGACAAGACACAACCGCCAGCCTGTGGCCTCTGTGGCAACCCCGTGGGCGGGAGTAACCGTCCGATGCTTCTCAGACGAGATTCTGGGTTTGTGATAGTGAAGGTTTGTGTGCCTCGTAGACAACTCAAGCCCCTTCCGAGTTTTAAATGCCAAACTCCCTGCGGAGGCACCAGTGACACACACCTTCCTGCCTCTGCCACCCCACGTGCCCCCTGGGCCATATCGCCCTCGGCTCCTGCCCCCTGCGCCATCACCGGCCAGACTGGCCCCCCCACCACACAGATGCTGTCCCAGACAGTGGGCACCAGGCAGCCCGCGAGGCCAGAGCCCTGCATCCTGAGGTGGGAAATGCATCTCCAGGCCACTGCGGCCTGTGGCCATCGCAGGCGACCTAGCGGACCCTCGGATCTCAAGCCAGAAAGCAGGAGGGCTCAGCAAGGACCTGGGATGGACGCGCCCAGCAAGGGGCAGGGAGGCAGGGCAGCAGGTGGCTTCCACTGGGAAGATGAGCTTCATGCCCAGGGAGGGCCCCCAGGGACGGCACCCCGGGCCCAGGGCAGCCCCCACCCATCCAGCCCCTGGCCAGCTCCGCCCGCTTCCTGAGGCCCCCCTCCCAGGACAGGGGAGACCTGGCACCAGCTTGGTGAGGCCTCAGCCCCTCAGCAGGATGGCCCCCAAGTGGGGGGAGACAGGCAGCCCTCTGTCCCATGCCCCCTGCCCCCCAGGGCCCACCCTGCCCCAGCAGAGGTGTGGCCATTCGATCCTGGGGCTCCAGGATCCCCGGGTGGGAGCCGACTGATCAACAGACCCCACACCAGCCCCAGCGAGTCCCGGGGAGGCCGGCACGGTGACCCGTGGCCCCGCCTGGCCAGCCCGCCCACCTCTCCTCAGGCGAACCCCCTTCTGTCCTGCCAAACGGCCCCCATGCCCCTTGTCTCACCCCTCTAGCCCACCCCCCGACCCGAGGCCCCTCTGCCCCGCCTCTCCGCCTTCCCCGTCTCCCTCCTGCCGCGTGCCCCCCAAGGGCCATGGCCTCAACCATCATTCACTGTGGTGTGGTCCCCAGCACAGAGGGACACGGGGAGGGGACAGGCGGCCTGAGCCAGGTCGTCCAGGCAACAGGGGGCAGCGGCTGGGACCCCTCCCAGACCCACAGCAGAAGGTGAGCCAAGACCAAGAAAATGAGATGGGGTCCTCGCAGATCCCCAAAACCCTGTGTGGAAAAGAGTCCCCAACACGTGCAGACAGCACTGACATGTGTAAATGGCACCTCCCCAGGTGTGTAAATGGCACAGTCTGCACTGCAGCCCCTCCCACAGCCACTCTGCTGCCCAAGGACCCCTCAAAGCGAAGGCCATTGTGGGTGCCACCCTCAGAAACCAGGAGCCACTGACCCCGCCCGCAGAGGCCCAGCCGTGTCCTGTCCACCGTCCTTCTCATTTTATCTCCAAAGGGACAAAAGCACCGCCATTCCAGGGTCTTCTGAGCCCGCCCAGGGGGCCGCTCCTTTCTTCCGAAGCACAAACCCTGCCAAGTCCCCCCCTGTGGTGGCGCTCAGCCCCTCCTCCTCAGTCCCGGGACCCTGGTGCCCGCCCCTGCCCACCGACTCGGCCCTGCCAAGGTGGCCCCTGGCTGCCTCTCACCCTCCCCGCTGCTCGGAGTGCTCAGAAGCCTCCAGCTGAAGCCCTCCGGCCCCCAGGCCCCCGCACGAAACAGGAGGCGGTGCGGGCCCGAGTCAGCCAGCGCGAACTTGCCTGGGTCTGTTCCTTCCAGAAAGGAGCCTGCCCTGGTGCCCCGCCGCCCTGCAGAACCACAGGCAGAGGGCTGCTCTCCCTCCAAAGGCTGTCGCTCCCCCTGCCACGCCAGTTTCAGGTGGGGGGGCCCGGGGCCTGGCCAGCATCTGCATCAGTGATGCCTCTGAGCTCTGGAGGGTCCTGCCGGCTGCCCTTCTCCCGCCACTGAGGCCGGGTCTCCAGGGCGTGTTCAAAGCCAGCCCCGCTTTCAAATTTCAAAGGGATGCCACATTTGTGCCTGTCTGCACAGGCCTGGGGTGAGCGGGCACAGAGGGGAGGCCCCTGGTTCTCTTCTTGTCTCCCCACGGTCACAGACCTTCTTGGAAAGACATGACCCCTGGTGGCCCCCGGCCTCTGTGGGGCCTGGGCAGAGAGTGCCCGTCGGCCTGCACTCCAGCGACACAGCACAAACCCAGAGGACAGAGACGGATGCTGCCTGTGAAGCCACTTCGCAGGGCCCTGCGGCAACAGTGCAGTCCTGCTCTGCGGGGACAGGAGAGCTGGACCATCAAGCCAACGGTGGCAAGGCGGGAGCCCGGCTCCCATGGCTGGGAGGGGACTGACTCACCGGCAAGGGGACAAGGGGCCCTGTGGTCACGACTGTAGGTCATGTCACTAGGATGAACTCACATCTCACTCGATGCACACACAGGAGTCACGGGCGTGTGCTTACGCCCAGCCAGTGCACACGCGAGCACTTCCTGGGCTGTCGGCCGGGGGGCCCAGAGCAGCGACACCCCAGCAGCCAGGAGCCCAGGTCTTGGTTTCGAAAACCAGTCTCCAGTCAAGGGAGCCAGGCTCCTGGGAGGACTGGCTGCTTCTGGGGCTGCGAGCACCGGTCATGGAAAGTAAGGACGGGTCCCCATCACCCCACGTGACCGGGCACGGCAACCGAACCTGGAAGCCACCTGAGGGAGTGCCCCGAGGCCAAAGCTGGTTGATGCGACCCACAGCGGAAAGAAAGTCAGACAGAGAAAGACAAACACCATTACGAGATCACTTATGTGAGGGAGCTAAAATACGGCACAAGGGAGTTCCTGCTGTGGCGCAGCAGAAACAAATCCGACTAGTATCCACGAGGACGCAGGTTCGATCCCTGGCCTCGCTCAGTGGGTTAGAGATCCAGCGTTGCCATGAGCTGTGGTGTAGGTTGCAGATGCGGCTCGGATCTGGTGTTGCTGTGGCTGTGGTGCAGGCCGGCAGCTACAGCTCCGATTAGACCCCTAGCCTGGGAACCTCCACATGCCGCAGGTGAGGCCCTAAAAAGATAAAAAATAAAAAATTTAAAATACGACACAAGGGAGTTCCCTTCGTGGCTCAGGGGTCACGACCTGACTAGTATCCATGGATCAATGCAGGTTCGATCTTTGGCCTTGCTCAGTGGGTTAAGGATCTGGCATTGTCGTGAGCTGTGGTGTAGGTCACAGACGCAGCTGAGATCTGGTGTTGCTGTGGCTGTGGCGAGGCCAGCAGCTACAGCTCCGATTCGACCCCTAGCCTGGGAACCTCCATATGCCACAGGCGTGGCCCTAAAAAACAAAAAAATATATACACGTATACGTATATACAGACACATATTTATAAATGGCACAGAAGAACTTATCTACACACAAAACAGAAACAGACTCACAGACACAGAGAACAGGCTTGTAGTGGCCAAGGGGGCAGGGGAGGGAGTGGGATGGACGCGGAGTTTGGGGTCAGTAGATGCCAACTAGGACATTAGAATGGAGAAGCCATGAGGTCCTGCTGTGCAGCACAGGGAACTCTATCTACCCAGTCCCTTGGGACAGAACAGGATGGAAGATAATATAAGAAAAGGAATGAGGAGTTCCCGTCGTGGCGCAGCGGAAACGAATCCGACGAGGAACCTTGAGGTTGCGGGTTCGATCCCTGGCCTCGCTCAGTGGGTTAAGGATCTGGCGTTGCCGTGAGCTGTGGTGTAGGTCAACCGATGCGGCGTGGATCCTGCATGGCTGTGGTGGAGGCCGGCAGCTGCAGCTCCGACTCGACCCCTAGCCTGGGAACCTCCATATGCTACGGGTGTGGCCCTAAAAAGGCAAAAAAGAAAAAAAGAAAAGGAATGTATATGTACGCACAACTGGGTCACTTTACAGCAGAAATTGACAGGCCGTTGTAAATCAACTACACTTGAATAAAAAAGAAACATTTTCAAACCAAAGTAAATAATGTGAGTTGCATCATAACTCGGTGTATAAACTGAGCAGACATGAATCCATGCTGACGCACAAAGTGACTGAGTAAATTACTAAGTAGGGGAGAAGAGGCCGTCTCCCACTCAGAGGATTCCAAGTCACGGCGCAGACACGCCGCCCCGGGGCCCCTCGCGCCAGGCTGCACGTCACGCTTCCTTCCAAGGAGGACGGGGTGGACACGGGGAAGAGCGAGGCCTGCGCCAGGCCACCAGCACGGTGATGGGTCCCCTTGAGGACACGAGCCCTGACGGGAGGGGATGGGGTGCCTCCCCGACCCAGGACTCCAGCCTGACCCCACGAGAAACACCCCATTCCAGTGGCGGAGAGGAATCCACAGCGAACCCAGCCCAACCCTCCTTGACACTAGCAAGTATCCAAGATGAGAAAATCCCGAGAAACCGTCCCGGCCCAGCGGAGCCTGGGGAGACGTGACAGCTACACGGCGTCGGGTGTCCTGGGAAGGGTCCCGGGAAGAAAGGACAGCAGGTAAAGCTAAGGACGTTCAAATAAACGGCACACTTCGGTTACGAATGCGCCCGCGGCGGAGCGCCCGCCGTGGCTCAGCGCTTGGCGAATCTGACTAGCAGCCCCGAGGACGCAGATGCGACCCCTGGCCTCGCCCAGCGGGTTGAGGATCCGGCCTGGCCGTGAGCTGCGGTGTGAGTCGCGGGCGCAGCTCAGATCCTGCGCTGCTGCGGCTGTGGCTCAGACTGGTGACTACAGCTCTGATTCGACCTCCCCAGCCTGGGAACCTCCGCAGGTGTGGCCCTACAAAAAGGGGCATGCGAGAAACTCGGGGGGGGAGCAGATGTATGGGAATTCTGTTATCTTTGTAATGTTTCTGCAAACCTAAAACTGTCCTAAAAATATAGTCTATCATTAAAAAAAAGAAGAAGAAAACAGAGTTCTTATCATGATGCAGCAGAAACGAATCCGACTAGGAACCATGAGGGTGCGAGTTCGACCCCTGGCCTCGCCCAGGGGGTTGAGGACACAGCACTGCCGTGAGCTGTGGTGTAGGCCAGCAGCTACAGCTCCGACTAGAGCCCTAGCCTGGGGACTTCCATATGGCACAGGTGCAACCCTAAAAAAACAGAAGATAAAAAAAAAGAAAACAAAAGAAGAACAAAAATCCATGATGCCACCCAGTGCAGGGCATGGGGTGGCGGGGGGGAGGCTGGTACGGCAGCAGCTCGGCCTGAATATCCAGGACAAACCACAGCCAGACCCAGGCCTGCCCCTGAGGGCTCGGGAGGACACAGACAATAGAGTTCCAAAGTCAAGTGGTCCCATCATAACAGAAGGCTAATGAGGAAGAGAAAGAGTGGGGTGGTCAGTGAGAGAGCCCGCAGACATGCCACACGCAGGCCCCCGCCCCACCACCCCTCCCAGACACCGTCTCCAGGGAGACCAGGCAGGGGTGTAAACAGAGGACCACACACAGGATGGCAGGCACAAGGGCTTTGACCCTAGGGGTGTGGAAGGCCAGGAAGGCTTCCTGGAGGAGGTGACTTGAGTGCAGCTCACATAAATGGCAAGTGGGCCAAAGGCCGCTGACAATGAGCTACGCGAACTGGGTGGCGGCGCCTGCGGCGTGGGAATGCGCAGAGCTGTCAGCCGGCGCGGCTGCAGCAGAGGCTCTGTGAACTCTGACCCCACGTGCCCGGTGAGGCCCGGCGAGCTCAGCACGACGGCGAGACAGGCCGGCCAGGGCCCCTGGCACAGGGGAGGAGGGACCTCGCTCCAGATGCGGCGCCAAGCCCGGTTCTGTCACCACGCGCTACCGCACGGCCCGAAACCCATTCCGCGAAGTGAAGGGAAGCAGAGGCAACGGGCACGCGGCGGACGACCCTGATATGACGCGTCCAGGGCCGGCAAATCCGCGGAGACAGAAAGCAGATTAGCGGCTGCCAGGGGCGAGAGGGAAGCGGGAATGAGTGATCGCTAAAGGGGGTGACGAAAATGTTCTAAAATTAGGTCGCGGTGAGGGCTGCACAGTTTCGTGGGTCTGCCGCAAGTCCGTGAATGGCGCTCTCAAGGGCAGATCACATGGTCGGCGAGCTGCCCCCTGATAAAGACGTTCAGGCGAACACACACCCCCCGCTGCCCAGGCCCCTGCCCTCCAGGAGCCTGGCACCCCTAGCTGCAGGTGGGCTCCCCCAAGCCAGGCCCCCAGGACTGAAGCTGCTGGTCCCTGGAGGCCAGGCTGCAGAGTGGCCCGGGGGTGGCAGAGCAGGGCCGAGCCCTCCAGGAGCACGTGTCCATTCGTTCCTGCTCTGGGCTGCCGGGGACAAGACACGACAGGAGAGAGCCCTGCCTCCAGGGAGGGCAGGGACTGCTGCAGAGGGCGGGGCAGCTGGTGGGGGGGTCTATAAACGGGCTGCTCAGGGGAGGCCTCCGTGGCAAGAGGGGTGGAGCAGAGATGTGCCAGACATCGGGGGCCCCATCCCCGGAACCGCCTGCAGAAGGGGCAGGGGCGGAGGGGTACCTCGGGGCAAGGGCTGGGGCCAGGGGTGCCCCACACTACACTCCAGGCTGGAGGGCTCAGGAGGGGCTCCTGCCTCCTTGTGCCAAGTACCTGCCACAGGGAAGGGCCAGAGGCAGCCGTGCTTCGTTTTCCCAGGGTCCAGACCACTGCGGCCCTCGATGGCCTGGCACGTGGTCCTTCCGCCACACCTTAACTGGGTTTGGTGGCAGGTGGTTCTGGGCGGGGCCACCCTTCTCTGGCCCTAGGCCCCCAATGCACCAGTGCCCTGAGCAAGGCCGTGAGGCCAAGGCGGTGTCAGGTGTCTCCCTGCCCGGGCATGATCTGAGCTCCGAGGAGAGCCCGAGCCCTCACTCCCAGGCCACCAAGGCCTCCTACACGACTCTCCTGGGGGGCGGGGGCCTGCGACGGCCGGGCCTCCGCACCCAGGGCCTTCCTGCTGGAGGCGGTGCCGACGCAGCCAGCTCCAGCCAGGGCCAGCTCGAGGGCCTCTGGCTCCCATATCCCACACCTGGTGACCAAACCGAGGCCCAGAGAAGTTAGCCATCTCCCCCAAGAGCACAGAGCAACAGAGCAAGCGTGAACCCCCTGCACACGGCACCTGCACAGAAAGGCCACGGGGTTCAAACTGCCTAAAGCGACGGTCACAAGGGCCACGTGTGACAACGCGTGGACACCACATAGCACGTCTGACACAACACTGAGTGATTTCCATTGCTAGTGTCGATTTTTTTTTTTTTTTTTTTGCGAGGCCAGCCCTTCCTGTCTGCTGCTGTAGCCACAGCGGACTTGAATCATGGGCTTAAACAGAATCACAATCCGAACCAGCCGTGGCCGCCGGGAAGCGACTGAACTTCTCTGTGCCGGGGCTTCCTCGTCGGTGAGATGGAGCCTTAACCGCCCAACCTCCGGGCGCGACGAAAATCAATCACGGCACCAGGCCCCGGCAGGAGACACTCTGGCCGTCCGTGCCTGTTTGATGGCAAAGGGATTTCTCACCACAGCAAAATTTACTTCCTATATATCGTTCACAAACCCCCAGAAAACTACCTGATTATCAGAGAGCCAGTGAGAAGAAGAGCACAGCCTGGGGAGCCAACCAACCCGAGTTCCGACCCCAGCCCTGCTATTTTTCTCTCTCTCTCTTTCTTCTTTTTATGGCCACACCTGCGGCATATGGAAGTTCCCAGGCTAAAGTTGGAATCGGAGTTGCAGCGGCTGGCCTACGCCACAGCCACGGCCACGCCAGATCCGAGCCGCATCTGTGACCTACACCACAGCTCACGGCAATGCCGGATCCTTAACCCACTGGGCGAGGCGAGGGACCGAACCCACATCCTCATGGATCCTAATCGGGTTCGTTAACTGCTGAGCCACAACGGGAACTCCCCCAGCTCTGCTGCTTCACAGAGGAAGCACCGCAGTGCCGGAGGCAGGCTGCAGCCCCTCTGCACCTGCTTCTGCATCCGAGGGATGGGAGAGAGTGAAAGCCGTGAGGGCCACATGTGACAACACGTGGGAAACACTTAGCTCGTCTGACGCTCTGCTGAGTGATTTCCATAGCCGCGAGTACTCGTCTTTTTCCTTTGCGAGGCCAGCCCTTCCTGTCTGCTGCTCTAACCACGGGGGAATTTAATCACAGGGCTTAAACAGAATCACAACCCTGGTTATAACTCAAATCCCAAACCATGTGAACAATGGCCCTTGGAAGGCGATTGTCCTTAGCAGTGAGCTGTGGTCCCCAGTCTCTGTCCAGCCCCGCGTACAAGCCACGCGCAGACACCGAGGGTGCAAAGGATGCAGGCTCCTCTCATCAGCGAGACCCTCACTTTCTCGCTCCATCGTAGTCTGAGAGAGACGTCCGACAGCCTGCCTTTAAGTCCTCAAGTCAACCGATCTCGTGGCTCTGTCAGCAGCCAGCCCCGAGCAGGGGGCCAGGCTGCCCTCCACCTAGAGTCGACCGGGCCTTAGCCACTCTGTTCACAAATGACCATCCCCTTCCGAGACCCAGGCCTCCTCCCTTGTCCTGCCCAGGCCCCCCCGCACCAGAACTCTCACCTCCTTCACAAAGGCTGTTTTCTAGATTCTGCCGAGGATAAAGACCCGACGAGAGCCCCCACGGCTGAGCCACCCAAAAGCCAAGGGAAAAGCAGGCCTAAACCTTCTGCAGGGCCTAAGGACCCCCACGCCGGCCTTCCAGTCCCCCACCAAAGGCCTTCTGAGCGCCACTGAGTGGTCACACTTGCACGGCTGGGTTCAGCAAACAGAAGCCGCTCCCCCCACATGGGCCCTTGTATCCCTCCTGTCACTCACTCTCTCGGCCCACATCTCGTTTCTCCCCATTCATTTGTTGTTGTTGTTGTCTTTTTAGGGCCGCATCTGGAGCACATGGAAGTTCCCAGGCTAGGGGTCCAATCGGAGCTGCAGCTGTTGGCCTACACCACAGCGTGGGGCCATGCCGGATCTTTAACCCACTGAGTGAGGCCAGGGATGGAACCCCCTCCTCACCCATACTATGTGGGGTTCTTAACCTGCTGAGCCACAACGGGAACTCCCCTCCCAACTCATTTTTAAATTCTTTTTTTTTTTTTTTTTTTGTCTTTTTGCCTTTTCTTGGGCCACTCCCGCAGCATATGGAGGTTCCCAGGCTAGGGGTTGAATCGGAGCTGTAGCCACAGGCCTACGCCAGAGCCACAGCAACGCGGGATCCGAGCCGCGTCTGCAACCTACACCACAGCTCACGGCAACGCCGGATCGTTAACCCACTGAGCAAGGGCAGGGACCGAACCCACAACCTCATGGTTCCTAGTCGGATTCGTTAACCACTGCGCCACGACGGGAACTCCCTCATTTTTAAATTCTTTAAGCGCAGGGGTGTCCTGCCACCCACCCCAAGGCCAGCAGCAGCCCCACGGGGAACAAGCGTGCCCTGGGCTTTGGACAAGGATCGTCTCCTTTACTGCTGACAACAGGTGTGGCAGCCTCCCGCCCGTCTCTCGGGAAAGGGAGCAAGCAGGCCACACGGCTCCCCCAGTGTCCTTCCCAGCTGGCATCCACCCTCCACTGACCGGAGCTCCTTAGATGCTCGTCAAGTCCCCAGCACGGCCACTAGGTGGGAGCCCCCCATCCTGACACACACTGGGGGCCAAACACCAGAGAGAGGAGGCACCAGAGGCCCACGGGAAGGGAAGCCAGCCTGGGTCCCCCAGAAATGAGGACGTGACTAGGGCCACGCCACTCAAGGAAGGAAGGCCCGTTCCCACACAAAGCTCAGGTACATCAGCTTCAGGAGGGAAACGCCCAAACCACGAGGCATGGGGAGCTGGAAGGGGTCCCTGTGGCTCATGATACGGCAGGGTACCCGGTGGCACACCCACCAACGTGGGCCCACCCTGGAGACATCGGGGAGCCCCTGGGTTACGGACTGGTCTGGCGCCCGCATCGCCGTCACATCTGGAACACTGCTCAGACACTTGGTTACAAAGAGAAAACGGGCTTGGGGCTGGCAGCCTCCCCCGGCGACAGCGCTCTCGCTAGGACCTAATGACACTTTGTTTGCACTGCGCCCGAGCCACTCTTCTATCCCATCAGAGGGCGAAAACGGTGATTCAGGAAAACAGGCCCGACTCGCCCCGTTTCTAGCAGCTGCCGAGAGGCCCAGCAGAGGTCACACGAAGCTGGCCACCATCCGTTTCCTGGCACCCACTCTGGCAGGACAGATGAGAGGGAGGGCCCCGCAGCCAGCAGCTTGGAGGGACCATCAGGCTCGTCCTGCCCACCCACCTCGGGGGAAGGCACAGCTGGGGGCGGCCAGGGCCCGGCGGACCTCACGCGGAGGGCTTCCTGTGCAGTTTCCAGGAAATGCCTTTCCCAAGCGCAGCCAGAGAGCCCTCGCGGGGACAGGCCCTGCCCGTCCCCAGGCCACGCTGCCAGGACAGCCACAGCCCACACCCCACCAGCCACGGCAGCCCAGAGGAAAGAGGCCTCAGGGAGCCCCGCCCCAGTCCCCAGGACCCAGCTGCCCCCCCACGCGTCCAGCCGCGTCCAGACCGCAGGTTCAAGACCCCGGCCTACGGTCACAAAGTGCTGCAGAGAGAGCACCATGGCCAAGGCGGGAGAAGAACAGGCAGGCGGTTTTCAGAGGAAGAAAGGAGAGGCAGGTCTAACGAGGGCCCCGACCCGAGGTGTCCCAGCTAACAGTGCGGGATGTGGCTTCACCCCAGCAGGGGACAAGGGCGGCAACTCGAACACACACGCCCAGCAGGACTGTGTCCCCCAGGCGGGCCGAGTCCACACGTGGGGCAGCAGCGTCAAGGAAACGAGAACCGGGAGCAAAGGGCACGGCTGGGCTCTCGGGGCGGGGCGGGGGTTCGGATCTCTGCTCCGCATGTGTCAGAGGGAAGGGGGGTGGGGCTGCCCCGCACCGTCCTGTCCTCCTGTCGGCCCCTCTCCTTCAGGGAAACTGAGGCCTGCAAAGACGCCAGGCCTTTTGGCCCAAGGTCACAGAGCAGATGCGGGAAGGAGGCAAAACGCCAAATTCCTTTCCTAACTGCTGCACAGCCCTGACCATCCTGCCAGGCCCAGGCCTGAAACAGCCCCTAAGGCTGAGCTGCAATGGGGGCCGGGGCTCACGCGTCTCCATTCTGGGGGGGTAGGAGCTGCTCCCACCTGTCTTTTCTCCCAAACCTGCACTAAGAAGGTAAGCCGGGAACCCCATCCCGCAAAAGGTGTCATCCAAACAGAATCTTTCCTGCCATTGGAAAGGTCGGGATAGCAAGAGCCCCAGGGTGGACTCTGCTTCCGGCAAGGGGGGGGACCTCCTCAGGTCCAGGGCCCTGGCTGGGGGCTGCTCCTCCAGCCAGAGGCTCTCCGCAGGGACAGGTGCACCAGCTCACCTGCTCGGCCTCTCCTCCCTGCCTGGTGGTAGGCTCCGACAGCAGAGCAGGGCCTGCCAGCGGCAGGTGTGGGCCCAGGGCTGGGGGCTGCCGCAGACACCACATCTCCTTGCCTGCCAGCAGGTCTGGGCCCCAGCAGAGCCCCCACCAGCTCAAAGTCCCAAACAAAGGGAAAGGAGACAGGGCAAAAAGAGGGGTGCGGGGAGGGGGGCAACCCACAACTTTTTCCTCTTGGGTCACAGGGGCCGGCAGCTCCCTCCTCCTCTCCTGTGTCCCTAAGGAGTGAGTCGGAAAGACGGACATTGGACGCGATCACCAGTGCCCCAGCCTGGCCTCAGTGACTCTGACATCACCGACCACCACCCCATCTGGGGCCCAGTGCCCGCAGGACGTCCTCCTTTCCCTGGCCAGCCCAGCACAGCGCGAACCAGGAGACGTCGCGGCCCGGGCGCGCGCGGGGGAAGGGGGGGTGGCCGTGACGCGCGCCCAAGCCCGCGCGGGACCCGGGGGCGTGTATGCGGGGCGCGCCCGCGCGGGGCCCTGCTTGGAGGGCCGCTGACTCCGGGCGCGGGGAGAGCGTGGCGGAGCGCGCCGGGTCGCGGCCCAGCCGGCCGGTGTCGGGAGCGTGTCTGTGTGTCCGCCGAGGTCCGTGTGGGCGTCCGCGCGCGCGCGCCGCTTACCCTGCGCGGAGATCGGGGCCACCTCTCATCCACCCGCCGCCGTGCCGCGCCCCTCACCAGCCGCCGGGCCGTGCTGCACCTGCCGCCCGCCGGGGAGCCCAGCGGCGCCGGGGAGCCCGGAGGAGGCGGTCCCGCGGGTGCCGGCCACGAGCGCGGAGGCGGCGGCGGCGGCGGCGGCGGCGGCGGCGGCGCCAGGTCGCGCGCTCGCGTCCCGCTGAGCGGAGTCTGCGCGCCCCCGGCCCGGCCTGCGCAGCCGCCGCCCCGCCCCGCGCGCGCTCCGCCCCGCGCCCCGAGCCGCCACGCCACGCCCAACGCCACGCCCTACGACCTGAGCGGCAAGCCCCGCGCAGCCACGCCACGCCCCACGCGGCTCCTTAAAGGAGCCGCGCCGCCTCGGCCCTCCCTGTCTCTCCTGGCGCGAACGGCGGTGCGCCGGGGCCCGCGGGAGCGCGCCTGCCCTGGCAGGTGAGCGCGCGTGCGAGCTCGGTCACGCGGCACCGCCTTTGTTTGGGTGGCCCACGTGCGTCCCCGCCACCCACGCGCACGCGCGGCGGCTCCTCCGCGCGGCCGTCCGCAGGTTCCACCTACAGCCAAACGGCCCCGCGCATCTGTCTGGTGGACGCCAAGGGCACAGCCACGCACAAGCACGCATGCTGCTGTCACTTCATCCGTGGTCCCCCTGCTAGACACCCCGTCGGGGCCGCACTGTGGGTCAAAGCCTTTGCTACCAGTAGGGACCACATCCCACAGGAAAATGCTTTTCCGCTGACGCCCCTGTTGGGCCCACTCAGGGAAGGGTACCTGGAGCCCGCAGGAGGAGGGCTGGGGGGGTGCACACGCTCGCTAGACACCAGCAACCAGCAGGGGTTGACCCCCACCCCCAGGACGCGCTCTATCCTCAGGATCTGGGCCTCTGTCTCTAAATCTCGCCTTTGTCATTTAAGGGGGCCCCTCCACCCTCCTGCATCTCCGCAGGCCCACACGCAGGGCGCAGGGGCCAGGGCACAGCTTTAGTATTAGTGGTGAGCCCACTTTAAGCCCTCCTGCCCCTGAGTCTGGAACCACCCCCTCTCCCCCCTCTCCCCTGCCTCTCCCCTCTCCTCTCCTTCCGCCCCTTCCCCCCTCCCTCCCCAAGAAAACTCCGCCCACTCCGGCTCTGGGACCAGGGGCTGTCTAGCTCAGGTGCAGAGAGGACCACCCTTCGAAAACCCCAGGTCCTCACCCTGGGTTGGAAGCCGGCATCCCCTCCCCACCCGTGTCTGCCCGAGAGGATGGGGCTTGGAGTGGCGGGACAGGGGAACCCAGAGACTAGAGACGACCAAGAGGCTGTCTCTGCCCAGCCTTCTCAGCCAGCCCTCTCTCGCTGGGGCCTCTGGGCTCTGCCCTGCTGTTCTCTCCTCCATGTGTGTCTTTAGCCTGCTTCCCTGCTCTGCCCCCAAGACAATGACCCCAGAAGTCCTACAGGCACCTCCAGGAATCAGAACTGAGCTACCCTCCCACCCCACTATCTGCCTCCCATCCTCTCCTCTGTCCCGAAAGCTCCTCACCAGTCCTCAGGGATCCTGATTAAAGCACTCCTGAAGCATTCCTTGGGGCAAGGGTCAACTGTTTAAAAAAAAAAAAAATTGCACCCCCTAAACCTTGAGAATGGTTTTACTTGGTAAACTTATTAAGGACTATCGCCTGGGGCTGCAGCGGCTCAGAGAGCCCCGAGGCACCAACCTCCCAAAGAGAAAAGGGAGGAGCCAGGATAGACGGGAGTGAGTTTTTGCTGAAAACAAGCAACGCATTGAGCACCAAAAGAACACTGCGAATCACAAAAACCAAACATCTCAAGTTACTGGTTTTAGTGCTTTGTATGGGAAGGTGCCAGAGTCTGTGCTCATTGGAATCATTCCTTTGATGTGTATCTTAACTCTCTGGGGCCAGTATCCTGCTCCCCGCATCCTGAGTTCTCTCTGGGTGCAGCCAACATCAGGGCGCAGCAGTTCTGGGTGGCGTGATGGGCACAGTGTCCTTTGTTTACTGAAATGACAGGTGACATTCTGTGTCCACACAAGGGTTTGGGGCCCCTCTTTCGTCCTCTCCCAGGATTCCATGCCTGGGAAGGTAGCCCTGGTGGGCCTGGGCCAGGAGCAAGCTTCAAGTGAGCTCCCAGCAGGAGGCTGAACCTCTCTGTACCTCAGTTTCCTGAGTGTGAAATGGGGGAACAGTGATTTCAGATTAACGGTGCCGGAGTATGAAGGTGGGGTCTAGTTCAGGGGCAGCAGGGCGATGTGGCAAGCTGTCAGCAGAACCACCTCTTCCCCGGGGTGAGAGCTCCACTGGGTGGTCTGAGATGCCTTTGTGCCCGGCGACCCTGCCAGGACTGGGCTCAGCCACCAAATCCCACTGGTTCCTCCTCCATCTGGGCTGGCGGCTCCTGGCCTTATCCCTCTGTGCTCCAGGCAAACAGGACTAGAGAGTTTCCCAAACACAAGCTCGATGTTCCTGCCCCGCCCCTCTAGGACCACCTTCCACACTTGAACTCCACCCAGCCTGCAAGGCCCAGCTCCACAAAGGGCCCCTGGACCCGCCTGGCCCGAAGGGGTCCCAGCCTCCCTGGCAGCCTCCACACTGCCTCCACCACGAATCAGCATGTGTTTAAATGTCAGTCCCTGGGACTGCCTTGCACATAGTAGGGAGTCAGCAAATGTGCTATTAATAGTGGCCAAATGACACCCAGGAAAGTAACTCACATATTTCCTTGATTTTAAAATGCCACCACGTAAGCTGCACCGTCAACTTAATAACAGCTTTTCAGGAAAGAATGAACTGCCCACCTTGCATCAGAGCACCAGCTGATGCTGTGCACCGCTTGTAGGTTGTGTGTTGCGTCAGCATCTCAGAAATGTTAAGATGGGAACAAATCAGCATCTCCCAGGGGAGGAAGCCTGGTGATAAACGCGAGACGTGAAGGCTTTTCTCTGCTTGTGGCTCTGGGGAGAGGATGTTCCCTGCTGAGGGGGGTCCTGCAGGACCCCCCTCAGCAGGGCTTAGCCAGTCCCCAGGGAAGCGACAGAGCCAGAACCCCCAGCCTGCCGCCTGGGTTGGGGGCTTGCTGCACAAACTTGGGGTTCCGGCCTCTGAGCCTGACAGAGTGCGCCACCTCGTGTCCATGAGCAGAAGTGCAGGGGCCAGACAACCTGCCTGCTGGGCCAGCCCGCCACCCTGACCCACCCCGTCCTTGCCCTGCAGCCTCTGGGTGCCAGCCCAGTTAGGACCTCCTTAGCAGCCCAGCCTTCTATCCCTTTGGGAAGGAAACTGGGTCTGCTAGCCTAGATCTAGGCTCTGGACCTTACCTGCTGTGTGACCCTGGCAAGTTCCTCTACCTCTCTGTGCCTCAACTCCCCTTCTTTGCAGGGTGGTGGCCGGGCCGCCTTCCTTCTTGCCCCTCACTCCACAGACATGCAGACCTGGCCCTCAATCTTGCGGTGGAGGAAGACTGTGCCTGAGCTGCCAGCTGGGGCGTCCAGCAGAGCTGGGGGAGCAGAGGAAGCCTCCACTGCATCCCGGAGGGCCGGGGGCTTCTCAGAGGAGGGGCTTTCAAGCCAAGACGGGCATCTGAGGAGGGGCAGGCCTGGCAGCCGCCAGGGAGAGGAGGTCGTGGAGGGGTGACCAGCCTCTCTGTCTCCCCTGGGCCTGAGTGGTCAGTCATGGGCGGGGGCGGTGGCTTAAGGGATGGTAAGAGAGCCAGCTGAAGGTGGGTCACGGCAACACTATCCAGAGTTATTATGAGAAAAATAGTAAGGCAGAGAGTTATGATGCTACGGACCAGCTCTGTCCACTGTCCCATGGAACTTTCTAGAAGGATGGAAATACTCAGCAGCTGTGTAGCCCGAAGCAGTAGTCACATGGAGTTACTGAGCATTTAAAATGTGGCTGGGGAGTTCCCACTGTGGCTCAGCAGAAACAAACCCAACTAATAGCCACGATGCAGGTTTGATCCCTGGCCTTGCTCAGTGGGTTAAGGATCTGACATTGCCCAGAGCTGTGGTGTGGGTTGCAGGCGCGGCTCAGATCCCACGTTGGTATGGCTGTGGCGTAGGCTGACAGCTGCAGCTCTGATTCGACCCTTAGCCTGGGAACTTCCACATGCCGCAGGTGCGGCCCTAAAAAGACAGAAACAAATTTAAACGGTTACCCTTGAAGAGGAAAGGAGTAAAAGCAGAAAGCTCACCTTTGAAAATAATCCGGAGTTCCCATCATGGCTCAGAGGTTAACAAACCCGACTTGTGTCCCCGAGGATGCGGGTTGATCCCTGGCCTCGCTCAGTGGGTTAAGGATCCAGCGTTGCTGTGGTTGTGATATAGGCCAGCAGCCATAGCTCCAATTCGACCTCTAGCCTAGGAACCTCCATATCTCGTGGGTGTGGCCCTAAAAAGACAAAAAAGAAAAGAAAAGAAAAGAATCCTTGTATGGTAGATTAAGTACTAAAACAAAGCTAATTTTTTTCAAGTCCTAAAAACAAATAATGAAATGAAGGAAAGGAACCCAATTGTATCCTTGGATGGTGACCCCATACAGAGAGGAGATATTTCAAGGGAACGCGAAGCACAATGCACATCACGTAAAGACAAAAAGAAGTAAAAAATATTTGTCTTTTTAATAATCATGTTGGTGCTCTCATTAGTATTGTTTTTCTGAGATTGCTGTGTATGCAGTGGAATAAAGTACATGAGAAATTACTTTCTCTTTTTTTTCTGCTTTTTTTTTTTAGGGCTGCACCCGTGGCATACAGAGGTTCCCAGGCTCGGGGTCTAATCAGAGCTGTAGTCTCCGGCCTACACCACAGTCACGGCAAATGCCAGATCCAAGCCACGTCTTCGACCTACACCATAGCTCACGGCAACACTGGATCCTTAACCCAATGAGCGAGGCCAGGGATCGAACCTGCAACCTCATGGTTCCTAGTTAGATTCGTTTCTGCTGCGCCACAATGGGAACTCCCGAAATTGTCTTCTCAATGTGCTGTTGAGAGCAGGGACTGTTGGTGAGGAACAGAAGAGACTCAGGTCAATGCACTTAAGGAAATAAGCTGTGGTTCTGACCCTGAATAGGAAGTGTCAGTGCAGCGTTACAGTGCATTTCTTTTCAAAACAAACAGGAGTTCCCACTACGGTGCAATGGATCAGCAGTGTCTCTGGAGTGCTGGGACACAGGTTCGATTCCCAGCCCAGCACCTTGGGTTAGGGATCCACCGTTGCCGCAGCTGTGGCTCAGATCTAATCCCTGTCCTGTGAACTCCATATGCTGCAGGACAGCCAAAAAAGGAAAAAAAAAAAAAAAAAAAAAGAATCCAACTGCAGCAGCTCAGGTTGCTCTAGATGTTCGGGTTCTATCCCTGGCTTGGCATGGTAGGTTAAATGATCTGGCGTTGCCGCAGCTACGGCACAGGTCACAGCTGTGGTTCAGATTCGATCCCTGGGCTAGGAACTTCCACATGTCATTGCGTGCAGCCATAAAACATAAATAAAAGGAGTTCCCATCGTGGCACAGCGGTTAACGAACCTGACCAGCATCCATGAGGATGCAGGTTTGATTCCTGGCTTTGCTCAGTGGGTTAAGGATCCCGAGTTGCTGTGGCTGTGGCGTAGGCCAGTGACCACAACTCGGATTGGACCCCTAGCCTGATCCCTGTCCATATGGGAAGCTCCATATGCTGCAGGTACGGCCCTAAAAAAAAAGACAATAAATAAATAATAAACCTTTGCCTGCTCTATTCAGTGAAAATGCCTTAGTATCATGGAGTTCCCGTCATGGCCCAGGGGTTCACGAATCCAACTAGGAACCATGAGATTGCGGGTTCGATCCCTGGCCTCGCTCAGTGGGTTAAGGATCCAGCATTGCCATGAGCTGTGGTGTAAGTTGCAGACGCGGCTCGGATCCTGCGTTGCTGTGGCTGTGGTGTAGGCTGGCAGCTACAGGTGCTAGTCGACCCCTAGCCTGGGAACCTCCATATGCCGCGGGAGTGGCCCAAGAAATGGCAAAAAGACCAAAAAAAAAAAAAAAAAAAAGCCTTAGCATCAAGGGCCACCCCCACAGCAGTGAACACCATGAGTATGAGACGGGGGGCTTGGTTTTCCTGGAGAGGAAGCAGGGCTTTCGGAGAAATGCCTGATCCCAGGGCTGCGGGTTTTGAAGGTGAGTCTGAAGCAACGTGTCCCCAAAAGAGCAAGAAGTTGGCAAAGCCCACAGATGTCTTGTTGGACTGGCCCAGAGGCGGCAGAACGACCTCCCCCTGGCCAGACTCAGGGCAATCGCAACACCAGTGAGGACTGAAACGCGTCCAATACGCTTCACCCAGTGGGTGCATAATAATACCGAGAAGAAGTTCACGTTTCCACTTGACCAAAGGAATCAACGCAGCATTTTGAAACTTGGAAAGGGAAGAAACCAAGCGTTTCTTCTCTCTCCCCTGCAGGATCTGGGAATTAGGGTCACCAGATGGTTGATGAGGGAAGTTTCTTTTGACCGAACTTCGGTCACTAATGAAGAAGCAGTGCTGGAATTTGAATATTGCTGTTGCGCATGTCCCCGTGGATGAAAGGATGGGGGGGGTGAATCAGTGGATCCTAAACGACGAAAAGAGAGACCCGGCATTACAGTGGCTCACCCCCACTCACGACCTTGTCTTGCCAAAAAATATTAACCCGAATCTGATCGAGCCTCTAGATCTGCCCAATACGATGGTCACTGCCCCACACTTGCCCACGGATGTGTACAAATGTACATTTCAAGTGAAATGAAGCTGGAGTTCCCATCGTGGCTCAGTGAACGAACCCGACTAGCATTCATGAGGATGCAGGTTTGATCCCTGGCCTCACTCCGTGGGTTAAGGATCCAGCATTGCCGTGAGCTGTGGTGCAGGGTGCAGACGCGGCTCAGATCCCACGTTGCTCTGGCTGCGGTGTAGGCCGGCAACTGTAGCTCTGATTTGACCCACATGCCGCAGGTGCAGCCCTAAAAAGACCAAAAAAAAAAAAAAAAAAAAGGGAAAGGAAGGCTTCAGTTCCTCAGGTGACCTGGCCACAGTCTGAGCACTACAGCCACACGTGGCCGGTGCCTGGAGCACTGCAGGCCGGTGTGGATGGAGAACATTCCATCCCGGCAGAAGTTCTACTGGACAGCGCTGCGTTAGAGCAATGACCAGTTTACAGCAAATGGGGAGAGAGGGACGCACCTGTTACCGGCGCGGGCCTGCAGTTCTAGCAAAAGCCGATTGCAGAAACAGTCCAGGACGTGCAGCCTAATTTCTTTAAAACAAACCAAGGCTGGACCATCAAGGAAATGGGAAGCAAATGCTCGGGTGAAAAGAGACAGGAGGGAATTGGGGAGGGACCACGTGTGATTGATGTTCAGTGGTTACGTCGAATTTGGGGGTAGAAATATCACATTGTGGTTGCATTTTGGGTTTTTTTGTTTGTTTGTTTGTTTGTTTTTGCTTCTTAGGTCTGCACCCATGGCATCTGGATGTTCCTAGGCTGGGGGTCGAATTGGAGCTGCAGCCGCTGGTCAACACCACAGCCACAGCACCACAGCTTCCAAACCGTGTCTGCAACCTACACCACAGCTGAGGAGTAGCGAGGCCAGGGATCGAACCCACGTCCTCGTGATTCCTAGTCGTGTTTGTTAACCGCTGAGCCGCGCCGGGAACGCCCACGGCTGCGTTTTTAAGAGGAGCCCTCGTTGTTTAGCTCCATACACTCAGCTACCTACAGATTGTCCATGAAAAAAGTGCATCAATAGTTGATCTAAGAAAGACATGGAAAATTTTATTTGAAGCACCCCGAGGATTGTAACCTGAGGGACGGTCTCCAGAAAGTTCTGCCTGTTCGATGTGCAGGCACAGTTCTCTAAGTTTTTGAGGCAAAGGGCTGTGTGTCAGCGCTCGTCACCGTTTGCACAATCCCGGTCCACACCCACAAAGTGAGTGGTGGGTCACGGGTCATCGGCGGCCCCTCCTAAGGTTAAGAAGGAGGGTTATCGCCTGAAGTGCAGTGAGCCTTGCTGAGATTAAAGGAATGGTATATGGCCTGAGAAGGTCTGGTTACAGGTGCACAAAACACACTCAAGAGGAGGAAGCCCAGGCAGCAAAGAAAAATTTTGTTCAGGAGTTCCCGTCGTGGTGCAGTGGTTAACCATGAGGTTGCTGGTTCGATCCCTGGCCTTGCTCAGTGGGTTGGGGATCTGGCATTGCCGTGAGCTGTGGTGTAGATTGCAGATGCGGCTCGAATCCTGTGTTGCTGTGGCTCTAGCTCTGGCATAGGCTGGCGGCTACAGCTCTGATTCGACCCCTAGCCTGGGAACCTCCATACGCCATGGGTGTGGCCCTAGAAAAGGCAAAAAGACAAAAAAAAAAAAGCTTGTTCAAATGTTTTCTCCTCTTGCCATAAAATCTGAATTTCATCGAGATGGAATGCTATGGTGTCTGGGAGTTGCTCCATAAAATCCAGAAATCAGGAGTTCCCATCACGGTGTAATGGGTTAAGAATCTGACTCCTGTGGCTGGATGCATGCAGAGGTGCATGTTGGATCCGCAACCAGTGCAGCAAATTAAAGGATCCAGCCTTGCCACAGATGTGGTGTGGGTCACCACCAGGGCTCCAATTCAATCCCTGGCTGGGGAACTTCCATATGGCAGAGAGCGGCCTTAAAAAAAAAATTCCGAAAATCAGGGTGTTCCCTGGTGGCCTGATGGTTAAGGATCCAGCATTGTCACTGCTGTGGCTTGGGTTCGATCCTTGGCCTGGGAACTTCCGCATGCCTGGTGCAGCCAAAAAAAAAAAAAAAAAAAAAAATACACGAATCAGTGGTGGTTGTGGTTCTTAAGAGAACGAGACTGGACATTGTTAAGTGGGGTGTGTGTGGTTGGGGTGGGCTACACTTCTCCCTACTCGTGTGGGGGGGTGGGGGGTACATTTGTCATTTTCCCTATTAAAAGATTAGTTAAGGAGTTCCCAATGTGGCTCAGCAGGTTATGAACCCAACTAGTATCCATGAAGATGCAGGTTCGATCCCTGGCCTCGCTCAGTGGGTTAGGGATCCCACGTTGGTGTGGCTGTGGTGTAGGCTGGCAGCTGCAGCTCTGATTCAACCCCTAGCCTAGGAACTTCCATCTGCACAGGTGTGGCCCTAAAAAAAAAAAAAAAGAAAAAAAAAAAAGAAAAAAATAAAGAAAGAAAAGAAAAAGAAAAAAAAAAAAACAAGTAATTTTTTTTTTTAAGTTAAAAGGACACGGGGGTCACAGGTGAAAGTTAGCAAGGGCAGCAGCCTCTCTCTTTGGCCCTGTCTGGCTGCCCCCACCCCACCCCCATCATGCCCTCCAGGGGCATATGTCAGAATGTCCTTCCTTTTTAAGGCTGAAGGACATTCCTCTGCACGTAGAGCCCACATGTTGCTCGCTGAGCCATCCAGCAACGGAACGTGGGGTGTCTCCACCTTTTGGCAGTCGTGACTGCTGCTCTGAACATGGGCAGCAAGCATCTGAGTCCCTGTTTTGATTCTTGACGGTCCATGTACACCTAGGAATGGAATTGCTGGGTACATGGTCGTTTGGTTTATTTTTAAAATTTTTATTAGAGTATAGTTGATTTACAATGTTGTGCCAATTTCTGCTGAGTAGCAGAGTGACCCAATCATATATACACATGCACACATATATAAATGCACATATATGTACACACACACGTACACACATATATATATTCATTTTCTTATGTTATCTTCCACCATGGTATCCCAAGGGACTGGATTCAGTTCCTTGTGCTATACAGTAGGTCCCCATTGCTTATTGATTCTTTTTTTTTTTTTTTGTCTTTTTGCCTTTTTTCTAGGGCCGCTCCCGCGGCATATGGAGGTTCCCAGGTGAGGGGTCTGATCGGAGCTGTAGCTGCCAGCCTACACCACAGCCACAGCAATGCCAGATCTGAGCGGCATCTACGACCTACACCACAGCTCACGGCAACGCCGGATCCTTAGCCCACTGAGCGAGGCCAGGATCAAACCCGCAACCTCATGATTCCTAGACGGATTCGTTTCCACTGAGCCGCAATGGGAACTCCATCTATCCTAAATGGAGTAGTTTGCATCCGCTAACCCAGTTATGAACCCAACTAGTATCCATGAGGATGCAGGTTCGATCCCTGGCCTCGCTCAGTGGGTTAGGGATCCCGCGTTGGTGTGGCTGTGGTGTAGGCTGGCAGCTGCAGCTCTGATTCAACCGTCCACACCTCTCCTCCCCTCATGCGTGATTTTACATTTCACCTTTTAAGGAACTGCCACTCTGCCTTTCACAGAAGCGGCAGCATTTTGCACGCCCACCAGCGCATCTCAGGGCTTCCGATTTCTTCACATCCTCGCCAATGGAGTGTTATTTCCCCCTTTTTTCCCCCTTTGGTTTGTTTTCTTTAACGATGACAGTAATCCTTGTGGGTGTAAAGTGGCTTGTCTTTTTAAATTTAAACCTTGTTATTTTTTGAGTAGGTGTCGTGGACGGAATTCTGCACCTCCCTCCCCAATTCACGTGCGGCAGCCGTCCTCCCCAGGGCGGTGGTGTCAGGAGGCGGGGCTTTGAGGATGGTTAGGGTTAGGAGAGGTCACTAGGGTGGGGTCCTCGGAGGGGGATTAGCGTCCTTACAAGAAGAGACGGTGAGGGCACAGGGAGGGCAGCTGTCTCCTCAGCAGGGACCGTATCAGCACCTTGACCCTGCACTTCCAGCCTCCAGAACTTGCTTGGAGGAACCACTGTCTGTGGTCCAAGCCGCCCAGCGAACGGCCCGTTGTTAAGGAGCCGGTAGTGTATCCACGTGCTTCCGTGAAAAGGCACAAAGGCGTCCGGTGAAGCCGCCCACACCGCCGGCCCAGCCAACCATGTCCCTGGGCAGAGGGAACCTTTGAACAAGACCCGCAACGAGACAGCTGGTGAGAAGAGGGCTCTGGGCAAAAGGACGAGCCTGTGCAAAGGCCCTGGGAGGGAAAGAGGCTCAAGGGGAGGCGGAGCGGCTGGACGGGGACAGAGCCCCACGGGGGCTTTAGAGGCAGACTGGGGTCCGACGCCAGCTCCATCAGCCACTGGGGCAGAAGACCCCTCCCCCCCGCTTCCCCCCCTTCTCTCCCCCCCTCCCCCGCGCCTCCGTGTCCGCATCTGTAAAGCAAGGGCAGTAATTGCACCTGCCTCTGGGGTGGTAAGTGTGTTGGCCTCTGTAAAGCCTCTGGGACAGTGCCTGGCACGGCCAGCCTCCCGCTCCAGGCCCCCCCGCCCCCACAGGTCAACCCCAGCAGGTGCGGGGACAGGGCTGCTGTCACCGACGGAAGGGACCGGTCTGGGAAGAGGAGAGCCCCAGCGGACTCTTCCATTGGCCACAGCTGGGCCACACCCACCCCCAGGACCAACCACAGGCCAGGGGGCGTGTGAGGTAGACACGCCCTTGGGCCCCAGGACGGTGACGCTAGACCGAACAGCTCCGCCGGAGGCAGAGCGCCCAGCCCCACGCCCAGCTCCGGTGACATTCTCGCCGCAGACTTTAAATGGAGGGAGCGGGTGGATTGACCATATTTTGGCACAAGCTCCTTAATTTACTGCAGCCCTGAGGAGGCTGGACACCTCCCCCCAACACACACACACAGAACGGAGCTGCCGCCAGGAAGGAGGAGTGGGGGGTGGTTGTGAGGGGGCCGTGGGCGCAGCTAGACACGACTATAGATGCCACAGGGCTGGAGGCAGGTTGGGGAGGGCAGGGTCGCTTTTGGTAAAAATTGGTGTATTGTCGATTTACAATGCTGTTAGTTTCAGGTGTACAGCAGAGTGACTCCGTTGTAAGAATACAGAGCTATTCTTCTTCCTCGTCTTCTTTTTTTTTTTTTTTTTTTTGTCTTTTTAGGGTCGCATTCGCAGCATATGGAAGTTCCTGGGCCAGGGGTCAAATGGGAGCTGCAGCTGCTGGCCTGCACCACAGCCAAGGCAATGCCAGATCCGAGCCACATCCTTGACCTCCTCCGCAGCTCACGGCACCTCACCCACTAAGCGAGGCCGGGGATCCAACTGCCTTCTCAGGGATACCACAACGGGAACTTAGAGCTGTTATTTCCAGGGTCTTTCCCCTTATAAGTTATTACAAAATATTGAGTGTATCTCCCAAGTGGCATTTAAAGATCACTCCGGCAGCTGGTGAAGACTGGATGAAGGGGCCATGAGTGGGGCAAGAGGCCTGCTGGAAACCCCTGCCTTGTCTCGGGGAGAACATGCTGGCCTGGACCAAGGTGTTAAGGCAGGGGTGGAGACCACTGGACAGACCCACCATGCGGGCCTGGAGGTGGGGCCCATGGGCTGGCCCCTGGATGCGGGGGGCAGGTGATGGTACTGCCCTGGGGACCAGGAAGGGGGCCTGGCCCTGAGGCCTTTCAGGCGGGTCCATGGAGCCTGGACTACCTGCTCAGCTCCTTCTGCCCTGCTCCATCCAGCTGTCACCAAGACCCTGACCAGGCCACCTCCCCCTCCCCCAGCAGGCAGCCTCACGCTGCTGATGGGCCAGGCCCATCCTGGTCACCTTGCTTCCCAGCCAGAAAGCCTCCACAGCCTGGGCGAGGGAGTCCAAGCTAATTCAGGGCCTCTCCCACCTCTCCTGGTTGTCAGTGTGAGGGGAACTTTGGGGACAAGGGGACGCTCCCTGCAATGGACTGTGTGACAGGAGTTGGGGCCCTGCCTCCCCGCCAGCGCTTCCAGACAATCCACACGACTGGAGGTGAGTTTGTGTGGGGGCAGCACAGGCCTGGCCTCTCAGGGCCCAGGGGTCAGAGCTGAGGCGAGGGCACCAAATGGAGCAGGTGTGTCCCCTGGGTCGCTTTGCCCTCACAAAACTCCAAGAACAGCCGGGGCCCCCAGCTGCAGGGACGGGTCACAGGGGGGCTGTTCCACTCTTTCGAGAGCTTTGAGGTCCCTTAAAACCCCCCAACACCCCCTAAGGTCCCAAAGATTTCCTAAATTTGCCCAAGACCCACCAGGCCCCCCAAGATTCCTCAAGATCCTCAAGACATCAGAAGCCCCCCAAAGTTCCTCTAGTCTCCTTAGGGCCCCACAAGGCCCCAAAGATTCCCCCAAGATTCCTCAAGGTCCCCCATGACCACCCACATCTTCTAACCACCCCCAGGGTCCCCGAGGTCTACCAGCTCCCCCAGGCCCCCTGAAGACTCTTAGTCCCTCCCAGGTCCCCAAGACTCCAGGCCCCAGGGCCTCTCTGCATCCTCTACCCTGCAGGAGCCCCCTCCCCACCCACTCTTTGCCTGCGATGCCCAGTGGGCAAGGGGGTGAAGCCAATTGGTCTGCTCCATGCTTCCTGCTGTCAGCTGTTGGTCCCTGGCCAGCCTATGGAGTGCCACCTCTGGGTCACATGACTGCCCAGGCAGTATCACATGGTATCAGACATGGCAGCCCACAGCTTTGCCATCAGCAAGCATGGTGGTCAGGGAGTTGCCCGCTACCCTGGGCACCTTGGGCACTGCCCCTGCTCAGGAGGAAAACCAGCTGGTGCAGCGCAGAGCCCTGAGCAGGACTCCAGGCCCTCCTGGAGCTGCACCCTTCAGCCCACCCTACCCATCGTGGGGGGGTGGGGATCCAGCAGCCCCACGCCACAGCCCCTCCTTGGAGTCGGAGGTCTTGCTTAGCTCCACCAGTGCCAGGACACAGCCCGAGCCCGCTCCACCCCCTCCCTGGTCTGGTGGCGCAGGACCACACCCAACCGGCCTCTATCCAGCACTTTCCCTGCACACAAAGGCTGAACCATCAACCCACACGCCCTGAACACACCCACAAACCACAAACTCACCTCCCCTTTGCCCACAGGATGTCCACAGGCAAAATTGTCGCCAAGAGAAGGAAGGAAGAGCCCCGACCGGCTCTGCCTCTGTGGGGAAAGAGCCTGTTTGCAGCCTCCAAGGAAGCCTGCTGAATAGGTGAGCAACCCTTGAGTCCCAAGCCCCTGGGGCTCCCGTTTTAAGGAAGGAAAAGCCAGACCAGGAGACAGGAGGGTTGTTTGGCCACTGGCTGTGAGGCCTCCATCTAGGCCCTTTGCCTCTCTGCCCCTCAGTGACCTCACTGCACACCTGGAGCAATGACCTGTGGCGGTCCTGGGGCTAAGAGCACAGACTCTGGAGAGGGACTGCCTGGGTTTGAGTCCTGGCTCTGCTCCCTACAGGCTGTGTGACTCTGGACAAGCTTCTGAGCTTCTCTGTGCCTGAGTTTTCAAACCTTAACGGGGGTGGGGGGGGATCAAACAGAAGATACCACCAAGGGTCATTGGGAGGAGTCGGTGAGTGAGCATTTATTTCTTTTTTCTGTTTTTGTATAAAGTGTTTAAAACAGTGTCTGGCACACAGTAAGTGCAGTGTAACGGGGTGCTCAAAATTTCACCCGAGTGTTCATTATTCATTTAGCAAACATCTGCCCATCAGCTGTACTTATCAGGTCCTGGCTGAGCCTTGAGTTGGCAGAGGTGAACCGAAGGAAACTACAACAGACATACAAGTCACCGCCTCCCACGACAGTCTGGGACTGCCATTCTGTAAGGGCTCCGGGGTTCAAAGAGACCTGAGAGGCCGGATGGAGCCCTTCTGCTGGGGTTGCTCAGGGGAGGCTTCTCGGAGGAGAGAGCATTTAAGCTGGGCGCGGAGGCCTGGGCTGGCAGTGGCAGGGCTCAGCCCACTGATTGGCTGATGGATCTGCAAAAGTTGGAACATCCATGGGTGCTAAGTCTGCTGGGACCAAGGATCTGAAATGACTTCATTGCCGAGCTGAGCGTGGACCCTGAAACCTACTTGGTTTGGTAACCTGCACGTTGTACCCAGCTGACATTGCCCCCACCGGATATCCATGGAACTGGCCAAGCTGGACACTGGGGAGGGACAGGTGTGGGCCGATGGCCTCTGGACACTGCTTCTCCCACACTTGGGCTGAGTCCTATGCTGTGAACCCAGACACCAAGATGACAAGACCAACAGGGCAAGACCTCCGGGGGCCTGGCCTGGCCCCCCTCATGCAGTGCCTCTAACATGTTATCCTCTCTTCAGGCCTCCAGCCCTCGCCAAGGCCCAAGGCTGTGCTAAGGCTCTGTTGAGAGCCAACCTGGGGGCCCAGGGCCTGCCTGGGCAGAGATTGCGCCCAGGAGGCGGTGAGCTGTGCTGACTCCCAGGAAGACAGCCAACACCTGCACCAGCCTGCCCAGGCACACCCCTCTGCCCCAGCCAACTATGACACAGCTGTCAAGGCCTAGCCCAGCTGTCATTTCCTCTGGGCTGGGGCCAGGGTTATCAGTAGGGTCTCCAGCCTTGGTGCTTCTGTGACATGGATGGGGTGAGGAATTAAACACACAGGAAAACCAATTCAGACAATCAAGGAGAAAAAGAAATGTAGTATTCCATGTAACTGCCAAGTCCAGGGTATCCTTCAGGCATGGCTGGATCCAGGGCTCAAAGGCTCTGCCTCTTTTTGTGTTGTCTCCATCTCATGGGGGTCCCAGGCCAACATTTTCCCTCTCAGCTATCCTGGCAGAATCAGAGATTTTCCTTGCCCGTTGTTCTAACAAAGGTTTCAAAACTGGGCCTCTCTGGCTGGGATCATACGTCCACCCTGGAAGCATGAAGGACTGAAGTTAACTCTGCCTGGACAATGTGGCCTGAGGGTGGCAGAGGAGAAGGGGTGTACTTAGCCGTTGAAGGGGAGATGGAGCGGGTCAGGCAGCAGCACAGCTGTCTCCCTCATTTGCAGCTGGCTCCCCACCAGATGGGCAATGCTCGGGCAGGGATAGTGTCCGAGGCATGTATGCCCCGGCTTGGCCATTTACAAGGCCAGCAACAGAGCAAGGGCTATAGCATACTGTCTTTGGGTGAGTTCCTCAGGACATTGGCATGTGCTGTTCCCTCTGCCTGGAACAGCCGAGCACCTCCCTCCTCCTCCAATTAGGTATCTCCTCATCCTGCAGGTCTGGAATTCTAAATAGATGCACATTCATCCTCTCACTCTATCCTCATGGCCTTTTTTAACCTCTGCTTCATATTTTCTGTCTTCTTATTTCTTATGCTGCATCCTGGGAAATTTCCTCAGACCTATGCTCCAATTCACTGATTCTCTCTTCAGCTGTTTAACGTTTCAATTCTTATATTTTCATTGGTAAAAATGATATTTGGTTGTTTTTCAAATCTGTCCTATCTTTAAAAAATAGACTCTCATTCTTTTATTTTACGTTATTTTTTGCTTTTTAGGGCTGCATCTGAGGCATATGGAAGTTCCCAGGCTAGGGGTCAAATCAGAGCTATAGCTGCCAGCCTACGCCACAACCACAGCTGTGTGGGATCTGAGCTGCATCTGCAGCCTACACCACAGCTCGTGGCAACACTGGATCCTTAACTCACTGAGTGAGGCCAGGGGTGGAACCTCACTAGTCAGCTTTGTTACTGCTGAGCCATAATGGGAACTCCCATTTTTAATCTTATTCCATCTTTTATTGCTTCCTCTATCTCAAACATGCAAACTTCCGAAGTTTGGGGGGAGGGTATCTAAATCTTTGTTATTTCCTTTGACTCACACCTCATGTTTCTTTGCATTTCATCATTTTATTATTATTATTTTTTTTTTTTATTGTGAGCTCATATTTGATTGAGCTTCAGGAATCCCGAAGACCTACACTGGGAAGCTTTTCCCCAGAAACGGTTCGTGTTTGCTTCTGCCGGTCGTAGTGGGGTATTCCCTACCTGGGACTGTTTTAATTTAATTTCTTACTTGGGATTTCTCTGTCTGTGAGGACAGCATAAATGTAAACTCCAGCGCTGCATGAGAGCAGGCCTACAGTTGCAAACTCTCAAGGGAAATTATTGTTGCTATTAAATACTTGCTACCTGGAGTCCTGAAGCAGACAGCCCGTTTCCCAAGAGGTTCCCTTGGCCGGTGGGGAGACTTAGTTGGGACCACCCTGTCCTGTGTGGATCTCAGCCTGGGGTAGAAGGCTGAGGGTCCTGCCCCTCGCCACCCACCTCGCTGCAGGGCCTCAGTCCGTATCTGTCACAAGCAGCAGGGGAAGCCCTTGTTATCAGCTACCTGCTTCCATTTCTTTCTTTCCCTTCCTTCATTTCTCCCTTCCTTCCTTCTTTCTTTCCCTCTCTTTTTTCTTTTTTGCTTTTTTAGGGCCACACCTGCGGCATATGGAAGTTCCCAGGCTAGGGGTCAAATCGGAGCTACAACCGCCAGCCTACAGCACAGCCGCAGCAACGCGGGATCCAAGCCGCATCTGCGACCTACACCACAGCTCACGGCAATGCCAGATCCTTAACCCACTGAGTGAGGCGAGGGATCAAACCTGCATCCTCATGGATGCTAGTTGGGTTTGTAAACTGCTGAGCCACGATGGGAACTCCTCCCGCTCTTCCTTCCTCCTTTTCCTTTCTTTTCTTTTCCTTTCCTTTCTTTTCTTTTCTTTTCTTTTCTTTTCTTTTCTTTTCTTTTCTTTTCTTTTCTCTTCATCCTTTCCTTTCCATCTCTTACCGCAGCTTGCAGCAGCTTGACGTGGGCTCTCAGTTCCCAGACCAGGGATGGGCCACAGCAGGGAAAGCACCAAGTCCTAACGACTTGACCACCAGGGAACTCCCTGTTTCTTTCCTTTTGGAATCGGGAGGACTTTCTTACGAGCTCAGCCATGAACATAGTCACGTGTCTAGATGCTCACCCAGAATCTGATGGCAGCACAGCGTGTAGGGGACCTGGTCACCATGCTACCAGAAGTCACCTCGGCACCTTGTTCTGGGTATCATATCCTCGGCCACTGGTGTGGCTGTCACCTTGCTTCTGAGGGAGTCTTTGGGGAGAACGGGGTGCCCTCCTCTGCTCCCGCGCTGAGGAATGACTCCTTCCGGGACTCGGAGTCACAGCAGGACCGCGTTCCTCAGGGGACGGCCAGCAGGGACGCACAGGGAAGAGGGCGGGTGTGCCGGTGTGCACATGGGGGGTGGTCCCCCGGGGAGGGGCTCTAAGCATGGTCAGACTTCCCGGGCGGCAGCAGGTGTCCAGGAACACAAGGGCCAGAGCTGCCACGGCTCCTGAGGCTCAGGTCTGGCACTGACCCAGCGTCCTTTCCCGTGCAATCTGTGTCCAGAGCCAGTGCAGATTCACCATGACTAGCGGTACCGGACTAGGGTGGGAGCACTAGGAGGTGTGGCAGGCTGGGCGCCGTCTTTGGAGACTGACTCTCAGGGGTGGACCCTGCCACCAAGCTCAGGTCTGTGCCCTGACACCCAAGCCATGCCGGAGCCACTGTGACCCTTCTCCTCTGGCGGAGCCATGGCCACATTTGGGGTCTCGACTGGAGACACAGGGAGGCCCCGATTCTCTGGGAACTGCTCCTCCCGTCCTGTGTCTGCTATGTGACACTCAGATGGTGCCAGATGTGACCGTCCGTGTGGCCCCTGTATCGGTTATCTATCGCTGTGTAACAAAACTCTCCCAAGGACCACTTCTTTTTCTTTTTGTTTCTTTTAGGGCCACACCTGGGGCAATTAGAAATTCTCAGGCTGGGAGTCGAATTGGCCTCCACCACAGCCAGAGCCACAGCAATGCCAAATCTGTGACCTATGCCTCTTCTTGCGGCAATGCCAGATCCTTAACCCACTGAGCAAGGCCAGGGATCAAACTCGCTTTCTCATGGACACTATATTGGGTTATTAACCCGCTGAGCCACGGTGGGAACTTACTTCTCATGAACCTATGGGCTGGCTAGACAGTTCTGCTGGCCTGGGCTCGCATGTCTGTGGTCACCGGGTGACTGGGGGCTGGTGCCAGTGGCAGTTGGAGGGCTCGAGCCGGGGAGAATGGAAGTCACGTGGGAGAAGAATGAGGGTCCGAAATTCTGGGGCAAACTGAGGCCAGGCTGCATTGGCAGGAAACCCGATGCCAGTGGGAGTCAGGACAGCCAGGGTCCTCCAGGGCCCATTGGACCAGAGGGCAGCCAAAGGGGTCACACAGCCTCCCCACCCCCCAACACCTGCAAACCAAGGGGAGAGGCAGGGCAGGGGAGGACCCTGACCGCCTGAGCTGCCCCTGTCCCGTGCCCGCTCTGTCCTGGGGAGGGGCTGCTGGGAATGCCCGGAGGGGTGTGGGCACAGCCCAGATGCTGCACGTCTTCAGTGCCACGAGATTCAGACAGAGGGAGATTTTTGGACCCCAAAGTGGGGTCCAGTCCCCTCTTATTTCCTAGAAAAGCCCCAATTGGTTGCCATGTCCACCCTTCATGCAAAAATAGCAGGGTGACCCGGGTTCAGAGAAGCCAAAGCTTTGTCCACCTGGGCATGACGGGCGCTGCTCAGAGCCTGATGCTCCCCGCCCAGCATCAGGGATGCACCCCGTTCTCCCCACAGCCCCCTCCTCACCCTGGGACACCGGCTGCTCTCTGGGGAGACCCCATCCCCTGCAGTCCACTTCCCATCCCAACATTATGGAGGCAGAACCTTCTGGAATGCCCTCCCTCCTGCCCTGGGCCCCCTTCAAGCCTCAGCTCCCTCTTCTTCTCCAAGATGTCATCCTTGCCTCCAGGTTCTGGTCCAGACAGACCCAGAGAGAACAGCTGCCTGGGCTCGGGGCCATACCCGCCACCGAGCCTGGCACCCAGCAGGCACACGGAAATCATTCCGAGAACAGACATCACCCTGAGACCCAGATAACTCGGCAGATGTCCCCCAGGGGCAGCCTGGCAGAGACCCTCTGATGAGGGGCTGCTCAGCCTGTCTGGACCCTGGCGGGCTTGAGGGAGTCGCACCCCAGCCCTGCTCTGGGGCTCAGTCTGGGACACTCACAGTGCTCCACAACCTGGGGAGCTGTGCTGGGGACCCCCGGGAGTCTCCCCTCTGCCCCGGGATCCTTTCACCCCTTCCTCAAGGGACACGTCAAGTCAAGTGGGGGTGTAGCCCCGTTGCTGCAGCCTCTGAGAGCTCCCCAAGCCCCACTGGGCTGAAGGTGGGTATAAGACCTCCAGCGCCTGGTGGGGGGCTCCGTGGGTGGCAGGGCCTGCGCTCCTGGGTGGGTGGGGCTCTCCCAGGAACACCCCGCTTCTTCCCACAACAGGCCTGTCAGGCTCAGAGAAGCTGCATCCTCGCGAGCCTCTGAGTTCCAGGCGGACATTCGGCCCCTTGCAGCTGGTTTGTGCTCAGCTTCTTCCCTCGGCTTTCCGGCCCAGCCGCCTCCCCCAGGACACCTTCCCTGACTGCCCGCCTGGCCCCGGGCTCAGGGCCGTGACTCATGGTCCCCGAGGCTCCCTTCCTCCCGGCACAGAGGGTGCAGAGACCCCCCAAGATCTCCAGAGGGGCCAGGGTGCCCCCACATCACATCCCTGCCCCGAGCCCTGCCCACACCGAAGCCTGGCTTGGCGTCAGGTGCGCCGTCCCCGCCTCCCCCCTCCCCGCCCCCACACCTGAGCGCAGCGCAGGTTCCGGGGGAGGACAGTCTTCTTGGACCCTACATTTTTGTGATGTCTTGGCCAGATAAGTGACTGGCTCATGGACTTCTTTTTTTTTCTTTTCTTTTTATGGCCTCACCCTGCGGCATATGGACGTTCCCAGGCCAAGGGTCAAATCAGAGCTGGACCTGCAACCTACACTGCAACTTGTGGCAAAGCCGGATCCTTAACCCACTGAGTGAGGTCGGGGATTAAACCCGCATCCTCAGGGATACTAGCCGGGGTCTTAACCCTTGAGCTACAATGGGAGCTCTGATTCATGTACTTCTTAATTCCATCCTTGGATGACTGGAGGAGCTGGGGCCCAGGGGCAAGTGGTGTGTGTGTGGGGTGGGGGGAGGGTGTTTCCTTGCGTGTATTTGTATGTGTGTATGTTTGTGTGTCTGTGTGGGTACTTGTGTATGTTTGAGGGTGGGCATGTGTGTGTGAACATTTGGGTGTCTGTGTGGGTATTTGTGTGTTTGTGCGTGTGTGTGGGTGTCTGTATGTTTGTGTGTCAAGATGCGAGGGATCGGGTGCTCACCGTGCACTCCCTCTGCGCACACCCCAGCCCTCTGGTGCCCCGACGGTAGCGGGTCCTTCTGCCTCCACACCCCGTCCCGCTGGCCGGGGCTGCAGAGGCTCAGGAGCACAGGAGGGTGAAAGGGGGAGCATCCTGGCTCTGCCTCCTGCTGCTGGTCCCCACTGGGCACACGCTCAGCCCCCCTGTTCTTCATATCGCTGGGGCGGGGGTGGGGGGAAGCTTCGGGCTGCAGTCCCCAGAGGGCGGCTTCCCCACCTTCCTCGTGGGAACCAGTTAAACCTTCTGTGGACGGAGACCCAGGAGACTGGCTCACGCAGAGCCTGCAGGGAGTGAGCGGTGGCCGAGGAGCCTCACACCAAGGCCATGAGCAAAGCTCTCTGAGGGGGTTGAAGGCCACCCCTGCCCCCGAGGTGAAGCGGGCAGAGAGCGGCTTCCAGCCAGTTCTTGCTGTGTGACCCTTAGCAGGCTGCCCAGCCTCTCTGAGTCGCTTTCCACATGGGTGAGGCTCCCCCTTGGTCTGGGAGCCGAGCAGTGGCAAGCTCTCTATGGGTGGGCAAAAGCCAACTTACACGCCATCTCACCCCCTTTACAAAGGGGGAACGGAGATTACACTCTTCCTGGGCACACGGCGGGACCTCTCCAGGATGCGTCTGCCAAGTCCAGCTTTCTATCCATCACTGCCAAGCTGGCATCTCAGGGAGCTGCCTTTCATAGCAGGCCGATGAGCAAGGTTCTAGTCAAAGGAATGACTTTCAAATGCTGGAATTTCTGTTGATGAGAGAGATAAGAGAGCAGAGCTCTCTGGGACTGGCTGCCCTCCCTGTCCCAAGGAAACTCATAGCCGGAGCTTTGGGGAGCTGCTCCATCTCTCACCAGCCCCAGCCTGGCACCCCCTTTCAGGGTAGGGAGCAGTGCCTGTGCTCTCTGGGCACCACCTCTGGGGGCATCTCCTTTTGTGGCTTGGCCTTGCTATGCCCATGTCCGCCCCTTCTGGAAAACGCATGCCCGAACAGGTCCCTCCACAGCTTAGAGGCCCGACTCCATCATCCAGCCCCTGCCCACCCCAGCCTCGCCTCACCCCCTGCCCCCACATCTCACCCTCCGTTATCCCCGCCTGCTTACATTCTCCACAACCCTCCCCTCCTCTTTCATGCCTTTGCAAGTTGTTCCCTCTGGCTGGAATTTCACGGTCCCATTTACCTGGTGAACTCCTATTCACACTTCAAAACCCAGCTACCCTGGAAAACTATGTCAGGCCTTTCCCTTCCTAAGAGGGAGATGACACGTTCTTCGGAATGACTGTCCTTCAGTTTATCTCACAGTGGTTTAACTCGTCTGTAGGCATGTCTCTGTCCAGCAGACCTGGGCCAGGGCAGGCCGCCACAGCTAATTAAGTGGGGTCCCACGTCTAGCACAGGGCTGGGCACAGGGCAGGCCCTCAGCAGGGGTGTGTGGCCCAGATGAAATGGAGCCGCTCCCCCCTAGTCTTGGTTCCAGGAAACATCTCTATGGAAGCGTGGCATGGGTTTCGGGGGTCACAGTGGGATCCCGCAGAAGGCCAGCTCTGGGAACGCTCCCAGCCTCCACCCCGGGACAGAGGTCCCCTTCCCCCCAGGGACACTGTGGAGTGACTGCAGAACTGGTGTTCTGGCCTCGGCTGCCAGCACCCCCTCGTTCCTTCACTTTAGTGGGCTGTGAGCAGAGCCCCTGCAAAAACCCGGGCTTAATACCCAGGGGGCAGCCGGAGCAGTGCCCCATTCTGGATGCCCACGTCCTAACCTCCCAAGCCTGAGACCATGCGGTCACATGGCAACAGGAATTAAGGTGGAAGATGGATCAAGGCAGCTAACCAGGAGTTCCCGTTGTGGCTCGGGGGGTTAAGAACCTGACTGGTACCCATGAGGATGCAGGTTCGATACCTGGCCTTGCTCGGTGGGTTAAGGATCTGGTGTTGCCGTGAGCTGTGGTGTAGGTCGGATCCCGCATTGCTGTGGCTGTGGTGCAGGCCGGCGGCTGTAGCTCTGATTCAACCCCTAGCCTGGGAACGTCCATGCACCTTGGATGGGGTCATCAAAAGAAAAAAAAAAAAAGGCAGCTAATCCAGGGCAAAGATGGGAGATGATCTCGGATGATCTGGGCGGCTCTGAATTAATCAGAGGATCCTTCAAAGTGGAAGCGGGCAGGAGAATATGAGAGAGGCCACTGCTGGATTCGAAGACAGAGGCGGGAGCCAAGAGCTGAGGAGTGCGGGTGGTCTCGAGAAGGAGGGGAAGGCAGGAAGCAGACTCTCCCTGGAGCCCTCGGAAAGATGCAGTGGGCCTGACACTTAGAACACAGCCTCCTGAGACCCTCTGTGGGTGCCGCCCCCAGACCGTAGGATAATACATGCCACTAAATTTGTGAGATGTTCTTACATCAGTTGCAGGAAAAGAATACACTCCGTGTCATGGAGGGGGAGACCGAGGCCCCGAGAGGGGATGGGACCTGCCCTCGCCCAGAGCCGGTGCCCGGCCAGGCCTCCTGACCCTGCCTGGGGCTCCTTCTCCCGCCCGCTCTCCTTTTCCAGTGACTGGAACAGGGCTGCCAGCAACCCCCCAGGGTTGATTCTGCAGAGGCGAGAGGTTGTCAAAAGGCAGCCAAATCCATTTTTCTGGACACCCCCGGCGAGGGAGTGAATTTTGTGGACAGAGAAGCACATGTACCTTGAATCACGCGAAGCAACCAATCAACCCATTTTGACAGAAGTTGAAACTTGCAGGAACTGAACGCCCTGCCAACAGTCCCGCCTGGTCCCCCCACTCCACCCTGTCCCCCAGAAGCAGGTGGCAGCGTGCCACCGATGTCAACTGGGTTTGGGGTTTCTCAGCTTCGCGGGCACCTGGAAGGGAGCTGCCAAACACACTCCCATTCCCGGAGGCCACCCAGTGGCTCTGGCCTATTTATAGTGTCCTCATCCATCTTCCTGGCTTTTGATCAGGGCAGGGGCTGCTGGCTTTGAGGAGCTGCAGATCTCAGCAGGCTCACGGGGATGCAGCAGGCGTGACTCACTGCCCGGCCCTGGGGAGGGCCCTCCTCTGCCAGGGGGGCTGGAGCCCCCAGGCAGGCCTGCTGCCCCCATCAGGGGCCAGGGCCCCACCCCCACCCCCACCCCGTGACCTCAGGAGCCACCAGGCCACGTTCTCCCCTGAGGATTTCAGCTGAGGCCTGAAGGATGAGGCCTCGCAGGAAAGCGGGTTTCCTTAGTTTGTCTTTTTCTTTCTTTCTTTCTTTTTCTTTAGGGCTGCACATGGAGATTCCCAGGCTAGGGGTCTAATCAGACCTGTACCTACTGGTCTACACCACACCCACAGCAACGCCAGATCTGAGCCGCATCTGCAACCTACACCACAGCTCATGGCAACACCGGATCCTTAACCCACTGAGCAAGGCCAGGGATCGAACCTGCATCCTCATGGATCATGGTGGGGTTCGTTAACTTCTGAGCCACGATGGGAACTCCTGTCTTTTCTTTCTGGCAAGACTGGTAAGGAGTTCCCTGATGGCACAGTGGGTGAAGGATGCAGCGTTGTCACTGCTGTGGCCCAGGTTAAATTCCTAGCCTGGGGACTTCCACCTTCCATGGGTGCCGTCAAAAAAAAAAAAAAAAAAAAAAAAGGAAGAAAAAAGAAAAAAAGGAGTTCCCATGGTGGCTCAGCGGAAACGAATCCGACTGGGAATCATGAGGTTTCAGGTTTGATCCCTGGCCTCGATCAGTGGGTTGAGGATCCAGTGCTGCCGTGAGCTGTGGTGTAGGTCCCAGACTCAGCTTGGGTCCCAGGTTGCTGTGGCTGTGGTGTAGGCCAGCAGCTGTAGCTCTGATTCAACCCCTGGCCTGGGAACCTCCACATGCTGTAGGTGCAGCCCTAAAATGCCAAAAAAAAAAAAAAAAAAAAGACTGGCAACCAGGCTCCCCTTGACATCAGTGGTTTCTCAGGTCTGGCACCTCTTGCCCAGGAGCCACATAGGTCTTGGGCAAACACCCCCGACCCCTAGTCGCCAGGCTTCCAAATTTCCCGAGTTCCTTGGAATGTGGGGAGACCTTTGGCCCCTGAACCCTGGGGGAAGTTCAGCATTGGCCACTTCCTGCCGGCTCAGGGTGAGGCTTCGCCTGGGGGACCTGGGGGACGGGGAGCCCCCTGGCCAGTGGCCTGCCCTGAATCCCCAAGTGGCCCGCTGCCTCCTCTGTTCTTCGGCCGCTGCCCTTCCCGCCGCTGCCTGCGGGACCAGAGCCCGGAGGCCTGGGCTTTGTCCCTAACACGTCTGTGGAGCGGACAGCTGGGCGCTGGTGCCGGGACTACGGACATTCCATCAGAACGATGGCAAAAATAGCGACGAGCTTCCAGCCCCTGCTCCCTGGACTTGGGACCTTACGGTGTCATTCCCTTCCCAAGCCAGGCGTTGTCTCTGAGGCCCCAGGAAGGGGAACCACGTAGAGGGGGGGACAGAGGGACAGGGTTGGCTCCCAGGCTTTGCGACTCTGGGACGGAGAGCTTTCTTTGTCTTTTCCACTTTTTCTAAGAAGACGTAATTAGGGCCGGGGGTCTATCTTCACCTGGTCTGGGTCTCCCCCTTCCTGCAGCATCGTAATGAAATCACCTTGCCCACCAACCCGAGCCCGTCTCTCCCACACCCTGGAAAAGTTCGGCAAGCGGAGCAAGGGAAATATACCAGGAGGGGTGCCTCCGGGTCCCTGTCTCCCCTCCAAGGCGGATGTGGAGCTTCCTGAGCAAGACACAGGGCCTCTTCCATCTCCGCCTCCACAGCCCCCACGGGGTCTGCTCACAGTGATTCTCGCCACTTTCCCGTCGGCGAGTTCGAGCTGAAGCTCTGAGGTCCCTCAGTGGAGACAGAAAGGCTTCATGGAGGAAGGCACCTGTGCGATGCCCAAGGCCTGGCAGTGGAAGAAGGCGTGGAGGCGGGGAGGGGGAGGGGGGCCTGGATCTCCCCTTGTCCCCGCGCTGGGCCCAGCTTCGGGGGAGCCTTGGTGCCTCTCTTTCTTTCACCCCCACTTCCACTCCTCGGCAAGTCCTGCTGCCTCCCCTCCAAGCCCCAGCCCAGAGGGACCACCTCTCCCTCCGCCACGGCCTCCATCAGTCCTGCTCAGGATGCCTGCGGGGTGGCCTCCCAGGGCCCCTCCGTCCACCTCCAGCCAGCCAGGGAGATGGTTGGAAAGCGTGCGTCGCCTCACAGCTCTCCTGCTCTCAGCTGCCTGCTGCCTTCCCGCCAGATGCTCAAAACCAAAGCCCTGGCCGTGCATCGTCCACGTGGCCCTGCAGCCACCCTGGCCTCCGATGCTGCAGCACCTGTATTCCTGCCCCAGGCCTCTGCACCTGCTGTCGTCCCTGACTTGAATGTGTGTCCCTGAGATGTTCCCAAGGCTGGGTCCTCACCCCTCCAGTTTCTTCCCCTTGGTCACTTGGCCAGGAGGCCTTTCCAGGTCACCTCCCCAAAGAGCCCTCCCAGCACACTCTCTCCTTATTCTACTGTATTTCCTCTACCGGAAGAGGACTAGTTCCTTATATTACTGTCTGTTTTCTCCCTCAAGAATAATCTCAGACAGAAAAGGAGTTCCCGTCGTGGCGCAGTGGTTAACGAACCCACTAGGAACCACGAGGTTGCAGGTTCGATCCCTGGCCTTGCTCAGTGAGTTAAGGATCCATCATTGCTGTGGCTGTGGTGTAGGCCGGCGGCTACAGCTCTGATTGGACCCCCAGCCTGGGAACCTCCATATGCCGTGGGAGCGGCCCTAGAAAAGGCAAAAAGACAAAAAAAAAAAAAAAAAAAGAAGAAGAAGAAGAAGAAGAATCCCTCCAGGAGGGCAGGGCATTGCCTGTTGTGTTCACTGCAGTGCTGAGTAGAATTTGAATGAATGGAGGGGGAGTTTGGGGCTGGGTACCGGGCAGCTGGAGGATTCCTTGCTGTGAGCTGCTGGTTGATGAGCAGGAGGGTGATGGCATCCGGGAGGGGGCAGGAAAGCAGAGGCCACCTGCTTCCCGGCCTCACCCCAGCCCCGCCTGGGTAACCTTCAGTGCCCTCCGTGTACCCAGCAGGAACCAAGGAAAGTCCCCACAGAAAGTCCCCTTCCAGCCGCTGATGACAGCACGGTTGCAGTCCTGTTGTCAAGACAACCAAATAAAGAACGATTTAAAAAAAGATTTTGTGTGTGATTTTGGTCTTGCCTTTTTTTCTTGTCACAGGGAAAGGAGGTCATCCAGAACAGTCGAAAAGTGGAAACAACCCAAATGTCCCTCAGGTAACGAATGGATAAACAAACCATAGCGTATTCATCCAATGGAATATTACTTGGCCATGAAAAGGAATGGAGCACAGACACAAGCTACAACCTAGGCGATCCTTGAAATCATTATGCTATGTGGATGGCGCCAGATACAAAAGGAAACATATTGTGTGATTCTGTTGATACGAAATGTCCAGAAGAGGCGGATCCACAGAGAGAGAAAGTGGACTGGTGGTTGTCTGGGGTAGAATGAGGCTAAGGGGAGAATGAGGAGGGACAGCTAATGGCAAGGGCCTCTTTCCAGGGCGACAAAAATGTTCTGGAATTAGATAGTGGTGGTGGTCGCACACTGTTGTGAATATACTGAAAAGCACTCAGTCGTACATTTTAAAAGGGTGGATTGGAGGAGTTCCCTGGTGGCCTAGGGGTTAAGGACCTGGTGTTGACGAAGCGCCTGCTGTGGCACAGTGGGTTAATCCGGCTTGTCTCTGTGGAGGTGCTGGTTGGATCCCCAGCCCAGCGTAGTGGGTTAAGGATCCAGTCTTGTCACTGCAGTGGCTTGGGCCACTGTTGCAGTGACTGTTAGGCCCCTGGCCCGGGAATTTCTGCATGCCAGGGGTGCGGCCCTCCAAAAAGGGGTGAATTTGTAAAACGTATTTCTAAACATAAATAAGAGAGGTGTATGAAGGAGAAAAACAATCAAAGTAAGATGAGAGTGCTTCCCGGAATTGGCTTCATGATTGCGCTTCAGGTAGCAATAACAACGATGACGGTATAATAACAATAACAGAACAAGGACGATACCCACCACCACGGGCTCCAGCAAAATGCTGCCTCTTCGGATGGGGTCTGCATCCCCCTTTCCCACCCACCTGGCCCCCGCTGGGCTCTGTCCCTGCCACTCCTGGTCTTCCTCCATCCTGGGGAGCCCCCTTCCGACCAGCCGCCTCCCCCAAGACAGCACCAGTGCCCTCCAGGTGCTCAGACGCTGGATTGGGACCTCGCGTATCTGCCAGCTCGGGTCGTTCTCCGGGAGTTGGGAGAGGAGACGGAGTTGGAGTTCCAGTTGGAGTTCCAGCAGCCCCCAGCTCCCCAGACCTGAGCCCGCGTCAGCCAGGTGTCCTCCAGAGCTGGGCCCCTTTCCCTGGGGAGCGCTGGCCAGTGTGAGCTGGAGGCTGCGGGGCCTGGTCCGCGGGGCCAGCAGGGGCTGCACACCCCTAGAGCTGCACGGCCCACGTGTGCACACACCACACCTATGCACACAGGGCTGGTGCTCGGGCCCTTGTGGGCTGTGAGCTTACTGGGCCCTTGTGCAGAGAGGGAGGCAGGCTGTCTCGGGCGTCGGGCAGAGACGGTGCTTGGCCACTAGAGGTCAGTGCAGCCCGAGGTGGGCTGGGCGGGCCTGCCCTGGACGGCTCCGTGTTGGGGGGTGGGGCACGGTGGCGGTGAGGGCGCCTCGTCCCCCGCCCTCTTCCGTCCCCCTGCAGTGACCCCTCAGGATACACGACCTGTGCCCCTCACCCCATGCTCACAGTGCTTCCAGTCGGTCTGGAGACTGGGACTCCCAGCTCTGCCCATGCCAGCTTCCAGAGCCTTCTAGAACCTTCCTGGAGCTGAGGCCTGTCGGGCATGGGCCAAGCACAGGTGGGTCAGGTGCTGGCCTCTCAGGGAGCATTTGCAGGAGGTGGGCTCCCCAGAAGGGCCTTCACCCTGCGCCGCCTGAGGCCACATGCGCCAAGGCCTGGGAGCCTGAAAGTAACGCCAGCCTTGTATCTAGAGGCTCTGCAACGTGGAGGCGGGAAAACAATTTTCCTTTTTGTCCTCACGTTATCTGGGTCTTTCAGGGACGTGGCCGTCTATAAAATACGCTCCGTGAAGCTCCTCCATCCCCTGGCTGGATTAAGACTCTACGTCAAGGCCCTGCTTTTGTTCCACGTTTTAACCATCAGTTTTCCATGAGTCAAACCCGGAGGCGCCAGGGAGAGAGAGAAGGGGTGCGACAAACTCTGCTCCCAAGAGGCTTTTCCCTCTGAATTCCAAAAAAAAAAAAAAGGCCAAGGTGGGGCCCAGGTCCGGACTTGCTTCTCCGCTTTCACGAGAGGGTGTTTCTCTTCTCTCTGCACCGTTTAAAGATCGGCCCAGGAATTTATTGTGTGAGCAACAGATTCCAGAATTCATGTGGGCTCTGCTTCGAGCCCCCGGCAAAAAGCCTTTTGAGTGGCTTTTTAGAACATGTACAGCACTAGAAACCCACAGCTTCTGCCTTTTTAAAAAAAAAAAAATTCTATTTTTGTTTTCTAAAAGCATGCACCTCACGTGAAGCACCTCAGGGGCACGTGCAAAATATAAACATCAATTAGGAGTCACTGAGGCCGAGGAGGGTGGCAGCCGTTCCTCAGATGCGCGGCCTCTTCCTGCCAGCGGCTCCCAGGGGGTCAGAGGAGAGAGGGCTGCTTCCAGCCACCCCCGAGGGGCAGGGGCAGGTGAAGGTGGTGCTGGACAGGCCACCGCAGTGCCACGCCTGTCCCTGCCACTGCAGGCTTTCCTCTCCTGGTTCACTTTCCATGAACACTCTGGGTGGACCGACCAGTGGCCAAGCACAGACGCCCCGGGAAATTGAATGAAAGCTGCAGCCGCTGCCTCTGCCTAAGCACAGCAGTGGGCACAGCATGGAATTCATCCCACCACGTCCCTGGGGGAGGGATGGTCTCGTGCTCCTTGTTGGCGATGAGACAACAGCAAAGGGCCCCCACAGTAGGTCTGCACCGGAGCCCGCCTGGGCCAGCCTCTTTATGCAGAAGGCCCCATTCGCCCGACAGCAACGCTAGAAATCTAGACTCTTCTTGTCTCCAGTTAGACGAGGAGTTGGGCCGTGGCGAGGCTCCCATCACTAGTCCGTGGCAGCACTGGAACTCAACCCCTCTAAGACGCCAGCCGCTGCCGATTCGTGATTGAAGCAACCGGAGCACAATGAAGTCACATCACAAGCTGAAGCCTGTTTTCACTCCTTCCTCCCACCCCGCTCTTTAAAATTGCGACCGGAGCACGCACGCACACAGAAAAGCAGAGAAGGCACGGATGGAGAGGCAGTGTCAGGTCATAAAGCCAACACCCAGCAACCAGCCGGGTCTGGAGGGGGACAGCCCCCGCTCCCAGCCCTCCTCCTGACCAGGGTCACCTCATGTCCTTGCTCTTCCCTGTCTGCATGCATTCTAAACAGTGTGGAAGAGGGGGCTGCTGCTGACCCGCGTCTGAAGGGAACCGTCTTTTGTCTCTCGGTCTTTTGCTCATATTCGGTTTGAAACGTCTGTCCCTGTGTCCCCCTCCTGGCCCCTGGGACCAGGAAGTGGTGCAGGGCTGTCCCTGCGATTACCTGGCCACTGGCAGGTGTCTTATTCCAGGAAAGCTGCCTCCACCCAAACTCATTCACGGCATTTGAATTTTCAAAAACCAGCAAGTGCAGTGCAACAGATCCTTCTGTTTATTTAAACCCAACCTACCCTATTTAAAGTCCTATTATGAAATCAGCACTCTAGGGGTTCTCCAGCCTGGGCCCCCCCTTCCCCTTCACTCTGGCTCTGGGAGCTTTCCACCCGGAGGCTGTTACAGGGAGGGTCCTCCCTGCTTTCCTGAGCCTGAAGTCCTGCCCCTGATGACCCCCCCCCACCCCCAACACGGCCCGGCCCTGGAAGACGGATGGCAGTCCCCAGAGGTCCTGAATGGTCGCAGTTAAGGGATGGGCTTTCTTCGCATCCATTTCCCTGCGGGGCTCTCCAGTGGAAGCCCCCAGATGAAAAGGTTCCAAACCAAAGGTCAGTAGCAACGTCTTCAACTCGCTGCTCTTGGGAAGAGAATTCTCATCCCTGGCTTCCGCCCAAAGACATTGTTTTTGGCAGCCCTGAACCGTATCGGCTGGGTTTACTTATTTATACCTTGTGACCCAGCTCCACGCCTACCTGCGCTCAGCTGGAGAAATACGGCGGCCGCCTCTCTGGTCTGAAAAACCCGCTGGAGAGACGAGTGGGCAACACCTCCCACCCTCCCGCTGCTGGGACCCGAGGGGCCTCGTCCGAAAGAGGGACTCCGCCCCGCCCCTCCGCGCCCCCGACCGCTGGAGGCCTCGGGGCTAGAGTGGGTTCAGATGCCCAGAGCCCTAAAGAGGCAAGGGCACCTCCCCACTTGGCGGTGGCACAGTCCAAAAGCACGCAGTTGGGGGGGGGGGCTTCTCACAGTTCTAGCCCCCGCCCCGCAGGCTGTGCCCCGAAGGAGGTGGGGCCGGTGTCGCCTGGTTCTAAAGCGCCCCCCCACCCCGTTGGCCGCAGGGGGCGGCAGTGGGTACCCTAGTTCTAAAACTCCCTTGTCGGCTGTTCCCCGCAGGAGAGGGTGGGGGACGGAGAGAGGGTGCTGTGGAACCCCGAGTGTCCCCCCCACCCCGCTGGTGGCTTCCCACCCCACGCCGGGCCTGCCCTCCAGGCCGCCCCGGCCGGGTCCGCAGCCCGGAGGCCCCTGGGCGTGCGCGGCCCCGAACTGAGCGCACCAGCGGCTCGCACACGCGGGGGACGAGCTCGCCGCTGCTGTCCCCAGCTCAGATCCTACGTGCGGACCCAGGCTGTTTTTCTTTTTTCGCTTAAAAGTTCCTTTTAAACCAAGTGGGACCGGAATCCGGTTAGTTGCCCGTTGGATTTCAAAGTCCAGGGAAGCTCTGTAGGGGTAAAGGCACTTGAGCCTCGGGCTGTAAAAGTGTAACCGCCCCCCCGCAGCCTCAGCAGGGGGAGCAGAGCCCCATGGCAACTCCGCGCCGGTCCCTCTGCCTTCCCGAGGCAGGAGGCCAGGGCGGCCGTCTCCGCGGATCGGTGTTGCCTGGATGGGGCGGGGGGCTTTGGCCGCGCTCAGCACCCGACGAGGGGAGTCGCACGGCCCCCCAGCCAGCCTTTCCCGGCCGGGCTCCCTCGGCTCCGCCCCGCAGGGAGGCCCGGTGGGGAGGCCGTAGGGGAATGGGGCCGGCCCCCAGCCCCCGGCTCGGCTGCGCCCCCGCGTCTCCATAGCGATCCTCCCGGCGCGCACCTCCGGGCCGGCTCCCCCCGGGGCTGAACAATACGCGGCGGGGCCGGGGGCGGGGCGGGGCAGGGCCAGGGGCGGGGAGAGCGCGGGCGCTGGGGGCGCGGGCCCAGCGCACCGCCCAGGCAGCAGCGGGCCGCCGGAGTCTGAGCGGCGCGGTGCGGCCCATCCCGCTCCGGCAGCGCAGCTCTCTCCCCGCTCCGGGTCCGCCGCGCTTCCCACGCCCGCTGGCCGAGCCCGCGCGGGAGCCACCTGGAGCCGCCCAGAGCCGCTGCCACCGCAGGTTGATGCACGGCGCCCTCCTGGGACGGGCGGAGGAGCCATCTTGAAACCAACTTCGCAAACTTTCGCAAAGTGCTCTCGAAGTGGAAGCTGCGGGGGAGAGCGGGAGCCCGACCCCCGGTATCCCCGCCAGGGCCCCCGGGGAGGCGGGGCGCGAGCCGCCCCGAGGGCCCGGCACCGGGTTCGCGGGTGCCGCTCCCCGGCCGCGCCGGGTGGATGCGGAGCCGCGCCGGGTGCATGGATTGTGCTCGGGCCCCCGGCTCGGGCTCCGGGCCATGGCGCCGCCGCCGCCGCCGCCGCCGCCCGTGCTGCCCGTGCTGCTGCTCCTGGCTGCGGCCGCCGCCCTACCGGCGCTGGGGCTTCGAGCGGCCGCCTGGGAGCTGCGCGTGCCCGGCGGGGCCCGCGCCTTCGCCCTCGGGCCCGGCTGGACCTACGCCCTGGACGCCGGGCGCACTCCGCGGGCGTTGCGGGATCTGCTGGACGTGAGCCGCGACGGGCGGCTGGTGGGGCGGCGGCGCGGGCCGGGCGCGGGGCTCCGGGCCTGCGCGCGCCTGGGGGGGCGCCCGCTGCCGCTGCATGTCCGCCTGGCGGCCCGCGGTGCCCAGACGGCTCTGAGCCTCCGCCTGCGGGCACGCGCGCATGGCCCCGGTTGCGGCGCCGGGCCCCGGCCCCGGCGAGCTCTCGGTGCGGAGCTGCGTGCGCGGGCTGTACTCACGGTGCCCGGCCCCGGCGCGGTGCTCTGCTTCCCCGCCCCCGGCGGCAGCGGGGCCACGCTGCACTCGGCGCTTTCGGCCTTAACCGTGTTCCCCGCTTGCAACTGTCCACTGCGCCCCGGGGCCCGTTGCCCACGCCGCCCTGTCTGCCTGCCGCCTGGTGGTTCCGCCCGCCTGCGCCTGCTATGTGCCCTGAGGCGCGCGGCCGGCACCATCCGGGTAGAGCTGGCGCTGGAGGCGGCCCCGGGGACACCCTCCCCATCGTCGTCGCTGTCGCCACCAAGCCCGCCACAGGCCGGGACGGGGGCGGCGCGGCGGGCCCGGCGGGGCGCTGGCGGCAGCACCAGCCCGCAGTTCCAGCTGCCCAGCTACCAGGTGTCGGTGCCCGAGAACGAGCCGGCGGGCACCGCGGTCCTCGAGCTGCGCGCGCACGACCCTGACGAGGGCGAGGCGGGGCGCCTGAGCTACCAGATGGAGGCGCTGTTCGATGAGCGCTCCAATGGCTACTTCCTCATCGACTCCGACACGGGCTTGGTGAGCACCGCCCGCGCTCTGGACCGCGAGACCAAGGACACGCACGTCCTCAAGGTGAGCGCTGTGGACCACGGCTCCCCGCGGCGCTCGGCCGCCACCTACCTCACTGTCACAGTCAGCGACACCAACGACCACAGTCCGGTCTTTGAGCAGTCTGAGTACAGGGAGCGCGTGCGCGAGAACCTCGAGGTGGGCTACGAGGTGCTGACCATACGCGCCACCGACGGCGACGCGCCCTCCAACGCCAATATGCGCTACCGCCTGCTGGAGGGCGCGGGCGGCGTCTTCGAAATAGACGAGCGCTCGGGCGTGGTGCGCACCCGGGCCGTGGTGGACCGCGAGGAAGAGGCCGCCTACCAGCTGCTGGTGGAGGCCAACGACCAAGGCCGAAACCCCGGCCCGCTCAGTGCCACCGCCACCGTGCATATCGTGGTGGAGGATGAGAACGACAACTACCCCCAGTTCAGTGAGAAGCGCTATGTGGTCCAGGTGCCGGAGGACGTGGCGGTCAACACGCCTGTGCTGCGGGTGCAGGCCACTGATCGGGACCAGGGCCAGAACGCGGCCATCCACTACAGCATCATCAGCGGGAACCTGAAGGGGCAGTTCTACCTGCATTCGCTGAGCGGCAGCCTGGACGTGATCAACCCGCTGGACTTCGAGGCCATCCGGGAGTACACGCTGCGCATCAAGGCCCAGGACGGGGGCCGGCCTCCACTCATCAACTCCTCGGGGCTGGTGTCAGTGCAGGTGCTGGACGTGAATGACAACGCCCCCATATTTGTGAGCAGCCCCTTTCAGGCAGCCGTGCTGGAGAACGTGCCTCTGGGCCACTCCGTGTTGCACATTCAGGCGGTGGACGCGGACGCGGGCGAGAATGCGCGTCTGCGCTACCGCCTGGTGGACACTGCCTCGGCCTCTGTGGGGAGCGGCGGAGCCGGGCCCCAGGACCCCGTTCCGGCTGCGGACTTCCCTTTCCAGATCCACAACAGCTCGGGCTGGATCACCGTGTGCGCGGAGCTGGACCGCGAGGAGGTGGAGCACTACAGCTTTGGGGTGGAAGCGGTGGACCACGGCTCGCCGCCCATGAGCTCCTCGGCCAGCGTGTCCATCACGGTGCTGGACGTCAACGACAACGACCCCGTGTTCACACAGCCTGCGTACGAGCTGCGCCTGAATGAGGACGCCGCCGTGGGGAGCAGTGTGCTGACCCTGCGGGCCCTTGACCGGGATGCTAACAGCGTGATCACCTACCAGCTTACCGGCGGCAACACCCGGAACCGCTTCGCCCTCAGCAGCCAGAGCGGTGGCGGCCTCATCACACTGGCGCTGCCGCTGGACTACAAGCAGGAGCGGCAGTACGTGCTGGCGGTCACCGCGTCTGATGGCATGCGCTCGCACACCGCGCAGGTCTTCATCAATGTCACGGATGCCAACACCCACCGGCCGGTCTTCCAGAGCTCCCACTATACCGTGAGCGTCAGCGAGGACCGGCCGGTGGGCACGTCCATCGCCACCATCGGCGCCACCGACGAGGACACGGGGGAGAACGCTCGCATCACCTACGTGCTGGAGGACCCGGTGCCGCAGTTCCGGATTGACCCGGACACTGGCACCATCTACACCGTGACAGAGCTGGACTACGAGGACCAGGCCGCCTACACGCTGGCCATCACAGCCCGGGACAACGGTATCCCTCAGAAGTCGGACACCACCTCCCTGGAGATCCTCATCCTGGATGCCAATGACAACGCGCCCCGGTTCCTGCGGGATTTCTACCAGGGCTCTGTCTTCGAGGATGCTCCCCCGTCAACCAGCGTCCTCCAGGTCTCGGCCACGGATCGGGACTCGGGCCCCAACGGCCGCCTGCTGTACACCTTCCAGGGTGGGGACGACGGTGACGGGGACTTCTACATCGAGCCCACGTCCGGCGTGATCCGCACCCAGCGCAGGCTGGACCGGGAGAACGTGGCGGTGTACAGCCTTCGGGCCCTGGCTGTGGACCGGGGCAGCCCGGTGTCCCTTAGCGCCTCCGTGGAGATCCAGGTGGCCGTCTTGGACATTAATGACAACCCTCCGGTGTTTGAGAGGGACGAGCTGGAGCTGTTGGTGGAGGAGAACAGCCCGGTGGGGTCCGTGGTGGCGAGGATTCGAGCCAGCGACCCCGACGAGGGCCCCAATGCTCAGATCATGTACCAGATTGTGGAAGGGAACGTGCCTGAGGTCTTCCAGCTGGACCTGCTGAGTGGCGACCTGCGTGCCCTGGCCGAGCTGGACTTCGAGGTCCGCCAGGAGTACGTGCTCGTGGTGCAGGCCACGTCGGCCCCCCTGGTGAGCCGGGCCACCGTGCACATCCGCCTGCTGGACCAGAACGACAACCCGCCGGTGCTGCCGGACTTCCAGATCCTCTTCAACAACTATGTCACCAACAAGTCCAACAGCTTCCCCACCGGCGTGATCGGCCGCATCCCCGCCCATGACCCTGACCTCTCCGACAGCCTCAACTACACCTTCCTGCAGGGCAACGAGCTGCAGCTGCTGCTGCTGGACCCGGCCACGGGGGAGCTACAGCTCAGCCGCGACCTGGACAACAATCGGCCGCTGGAGGCGCTCATGGAAGTGTCTGTTTCAGGTGAGTGGCCCTGGGGGCTCTCGCCGGGCCACCTGGAGAGCTGCAGGGACCTGCCCAGGAGCCCGTGCGGCGTGCCCGGGCGCATTCGGGCAGGGGCCGGGCAGCTCTTTGGGGATTCGCGTCTTCCGGTTGGATGGCTGGATGCTGGTTGGCTGCTGGATACCGCTAGCTGGGGGTGGGGTGGGATGGGGAGGGTGGGGGGGAAGGGGTGCGCTCCCCACCCAAGTCCAGAGAGAGGGAGGGCACGGCACTGCTGCCCTCCCCGTTTTTGCTGGGAGCAGGCTTGGGCCTCAAGTTCAAGACCAGGGCTTCCTGGGCTTTTCTCAGAGGGCGTGGCTCCTGAGTTGTGCTCTTCGAGCCTCCTCTCTGGGGTTATGCGAGTTGTCTGGTTTGCTAGGTGAGGCTCTGTACTTAGCCACCCGCCCGTCTGGAAAGATCAAAGGTCACTGTCCGCTCCATGTGCCAATTAGTCCCCGGGTGGAACCGTCGGAAATTGCCGGATGCATCCCTGAGTCACGCCGTAACACGGCTGGAGCTGGTTCCCTTCGAGTGTGTTCTGTCTCTTCCAGATAATAACAGCCGGGCTCCTGTGTGGGAGCCCTTTGAAAGCATGGCCTCGTTTGATCTTGGCTTCTGCTCCTGGACATGGGCTTGTAATTTGGGCGGTGCTGAGAGGCTGCCCGGATTGGTGGTGGAGCCAGTGTGGGAACCCTGCCTGCCGCCCGCCCGCCCTGGGGCTGGAGGTGAGCAGGGCCCGGAGGAAGCCTCAGCTCAGCCACCCCAACGCGGGCAGTCACGAATTGGCCCTGCGGGCTCCTGACCCCTCTGTGCCAGGTGGGGCTGAGGGGCCAGAGAGGGGCACAGACAGAAGGCGTGGGAACTGGGGGGAGAGGAGGATTTGGTGGGGGAGGGGGTGGTGGTCGGGAAACAGTCAGGCGACCCCCCCAGTGGCTCCTGCAGGCAGGTGACTTTAACCTACCACCAAGAAAGGCTAGATCTGTGGGTTGAGTCATCGTTTCAGATGAGTTGTTTAAACAATAAATTATTACGATACAATATAGCCGTGGGAGTCCTGGAAGAATTAAAAAAGTTAATTTTCTGATTTATTTTGTTTCCACATTGAGCTGCAATTCTTTATATACTGAGGATCGGATAGCAAACAGGTTCCAGTTGTTTGCTTATAGAATCTGGAACTTCCAGGTCCAGTTTTGAGGTGTTGCAATACTGCAACATTGATTTTGGCAGCCTCGTCCGTCTGCAGGTGAATATTGTGGGGTTTGTGAAGCCGTGAATGTGTGTAGAGAACACGGAATTGGCCCTGAAGGAGAATTGTCCGCCAGGGTTGAGCCGTGACAGTGAAAAGCCTCTTTCACACTTTTCCATTTGCGTTCCCCCCCCATCCCCCGCCACCCGTACTGCTCAATCCGCTAAAGCAGAATGGAGAAGTCAGCCTATATAAAAATGTCTTGGTTGGAGTTCCCACTGCGGCTCAGCAGGTTAAGGACCTGATGTAGTCTCCATGAGGATGCAGGTTCGCTCCCTGGCTGCGCACAGTGGGTTAAGGATACGGCATTGCCGTGAGCTGCGGCATGGGTTGTAGATGCAGCTTGGATCTGGCGTGGCTGTGGCTGTGGTGCAGGCTGGCAGCTGCAGCTCCAGTTCGATCCCTAGCCTGGGAACTTCCATATGCCCCAGGTGCGGCCCTAAAATGGAAAAAAAAAAAAAAAATGACTTGGCAACATGATTTCGCTTTTACAGGGACTTGGTGTTCTAGTGGGGACGGATGTGTGGCGGGAGCAGGGATGTCTGGGGCGTGTCTGGGGCTTTAGGAATGTGCCCCCCCCATGTCTGGATAAAGGGTTTAGGGTGGATTTTATTCAGAAGAATTTACTTACAGAGGGCCGGCTTGCCTACCTGGTGGGTCCCTAGCTGGGACCACCGTTGAAGGTAGGTTGGGGCCATGCTAGGTAGTGACTGTCTCGGGGATCTGGCTCTGAGTCTAGGTGACACGCCTGATGTAGATCAGGCTGTGGGCCTCAGGTGTGGCCCTTCCCAGGTGACGGCGACCCTTCCCCAGTTTCTGTCCTGATGTCGAATGTGAACTCTTGAACCTGCACGGTCACTTCCTCCCCCGGTGCCCGGGCGGTGAGGGCTGTCATGCTGCTGCCCATTGAACAGATGGAGAGACGGAGACTCAGAGGTGTTAAGTCACTTTCTCGGGGTCACACAGCCGGCCAGCATCCAACTGTGATGATCCAAGCCAAACAAGCTGGCCCTTCACTCTCTCCTCTCTTACCTGAGGGGGGAAGTTTTGAGGAGTGCGTTGCTAGGCTGAGATGTTTCAATGCTGAATCCTTGCTCTGCTTTAAAGTTGGCACCTTGGGGAGTTCCCATCATGGTGCAGGGGAAACAAATCCGACTAGGAACCATGAGGTTGAGGGTTCCATCCCTGGCCTCGCTCTGTGGGTTAAGGACCCAGCGTTGCTATGAGCTGCGGTGTGGGTTGCAGGTGCGGCTCGAATCTGGCATTGCTGTGGCTGTGGTGCAGGCCGGCAGCTGTAGGTCCGATTCAACCCCCAGCCTGGGAACTTCCATATGCCACAAGTGTGGCCCTGAAAAGCGGAAAAAAAAAAAAAATGTAGGCATGTTGGGACCCTATACAACCCTCGGACCGTTTGACGCCTCTTTAATGCTTTGAAGGAAAAAATTACTATAAACCATAAAATCTGTCATTCCCAGCAGCAAAGCTGTGTGTAGAAACAGAACACAAAAAGACCAGCCTTTGAATTAACCAGAGTTGGATTCTTCTTTTTTTTCTTTTTTTTTAAGAAACAATGGGTAAGCTGTGGTTTCAGATTCAGGTGCTGTTTCCAGTGAAGGGTTATTGGCTCCCCGGGGTTTACAGCCGTACCCTGCGGCCTCTAGGGCATTATTACTGCCCCAGAGGCGCTGTAAAGGCGAGCTGGCAGGCTGTTAGGTTTTGTGGGAGCTGTGCCAGGAGGGGCTGGGAGGGTGCACAGGGGTGGGGGAAGGGAGGGGGTGTGGGAGGAGGGGGGTGGGCTCTGGTGTCTGAGATGGACACGCCCGGGAGAGGGCGGCTCCTCTGACCCGGACTGGGGGTCTTCGTACCCTCTCCCGTCTGTGAGCCGATAGCGTTACTGGTTTGATGGAGCCCACCAAGGACAAAAGGCTGCTTGAGATTTTCTGAACTCTGAATTTCGCCACATTCAAATCGCTGTCCTTTTTGAATGCTGTCCAGGGATAGGTGTGTTTTATAGGCAAGGGTTTTTTGAAGCAATTTTATTGAAGTATAGTTGCTTTGCAGGGCTGTGTTGATTTCTGCGGTGCAGCGAGGTGACGCGGTTATCCGTTGTACATCCTCTCGGTTATCCGTTGTACAGCCTCGTTCATGCTTCTTTTTTTTTTTTTTTTTTTTTTTTTTTTGTCTTTTGTTGTTGTTGTTGCTATTTCTTGGGCCGCTCCCGCGGCATATGGAGGTTCCCAGGCTAGGGGTTGAATCGGAGCCGTAGCCACCGGCCTACGCCAGAGCCACAGCAACGCGGGATCCGAGCTGCGTCTGCAACCTACACCACAGCTCACGGCAACGCCGGATCCTTAACCCACTGAGCAAGGGCAGGGATCGAACCCGCAACCTCATGGTTCCTAGTCGGATTCGTTAACCACTGCGCCACGACGGGAACTCCTCGTTCATGCTTCTTACCTTGGTTTCATCACAGGCCGTTGAAGGCGCTTCCCGTGCTGCACTGTAGAAGCTTGTTGTCTATCCAGCCTGGAGATACTAGTCTGCATCGGCTCATCCCAAACTCCCGGTGCATCCCCACTCTCCCCCTTGGCAACCACAATTCTGTTCTGTCTGTGAGTCTCTTTCTGTTTCACAGATACGTTCATTTCTGTCCTTTTTCTTTTTTCTTTTTTGGCCACAGCTGTGGCATGTGGAAGCTCCCCGGCCAGGGATCGAACCTGAGCCACAGCAGCAACTTGAGCTGCTACAGTGACAACATCAGACCCTTAGCCTGAGAAGCCGCCAGGGAACTCCTCATTTGTGTCGTATTTTATTTTATTTTTGTTTTTTTTGTTTTGGTTTGGTTTGGTTTTTTGTTTTGCTTTGTAGGGCTACACCCGCAGCAGATGGAGGTTCCCTGCTGGGGTCTAATCGGAGCTGTAGCCGCCGGTCTATGCCACAGCCCCAGCAATGCCAGATCCGAGCCTCGTCTGCCACCTACACCACAGCTCACGGCAACACTGGATCCTTAACTCACTGAGCAAGGCCAGGGATCAAACCCACAACCTCATGGTTCCTACTTGGGTTCGTTTCTGCTGCGCCACGACGGGACCTCCTGTATTTGCATTTTTCAAAACAGGGTGGCTAATAACCCAATGGGACTGTCACATGTGGGGTCCTTTGGTTAGTCTTTCTAGAGGGTGGCCTTGTAGTCACATGGACAGTTTACATTCACCTTGAACAGGTGTGCGCCTGTGGGGGTGGGGCCAGGAAGCGTACAGCGCAGAACGTGGCATTTGGTGGAAAATGGCCTGGTGCTTGTGGGCGTGTAGACACCTGGACGTGGGAAACGCGGCGTTTGTGGGGTGACCATGATTGGGCCGTGAGTCACCCAGAATGTCAGAAAATACTGAAAGTCGGTGAACTAACAAGATTGAGTCATCTTTACCGGTTTCCTTTGGTGGGGAATGGCTGGGATAAAGTCGTCTCGGCCTGATAAAGTCTTTAAAAGTGTTTGCTGAGTTAAATACAGGCTCTCGCAGGGACTTTTAAGTAGGCGATTGCCAACGAGGAAATAAAAGCTGGGCGTTGTACCAGGCAGCGTCTGGATGCATGCATTATCTTTCTTTGCTGAATCTCACGGTGTGGAAGAGGATCAGACCAGCTTAAACCGTATCACTTGTCGAGCTGGATTCTCCAGTGATGTAATCTGCCTCGGAAGAGGTAGTGCTTTGGGAAGCTGGCTAGTTAACCGCTGAGGCTTCAGTTAACTCAGTAACCTGGATGGAGCCACTTGCTGACTTTCAGAAACACTGGCTCTGAAACAATGGAGTGTTTGTTTGTTTGTTGAGCACCTACTGTGTGCAGGGCCTACTGTGTGCGGGCCCTGGAGGGAGGTTGGGCTGGGGACTCTTCTGTGCCAAGGTGAGCATGGTGTGCCTTCCCGGGGAGTGGGGGTGGGATGGGGGGCTGAAGCGGGGACCGGGGGAGGGCTGACTGTCGTGGGGGAGGTTTGGGACTGAGAACCTGAGCGGTGCCCGAGCTGCTGTTGAGAGGCGGCTCTCGGGTGAGCCCGGAGGGTAGAGGGCACATGAGAGGTCAGGCTTGGCCCAGTGCCTGGCAGAGGCGAGGATGGGTGGCTAGAGAGGATTTGGGAGGTGAGATGGTCAGATATGGAGGTGACGGGGTTGATCAGCCGACGAGCCTCTTGTGCTGGGATCCCTCCCTGTACACATGCACACACACACACACACACACACACACACACACACGCACACCCCTGTGCTGCTGGTCTGAGCACCTGGCCACTCCTGCAGTGGCCTCATCTGTGGAAGGTATTATCTCATCGAGGCGCAAACCAGAGCCCCAGAGGCTCAACCCCGCATCCAGGGCACCGGCTTGTGTTGGTAGCACTGGGATTCGAACCCGGGACGGTGGCTCCCAAGCCGTGTTCTCTCAGGCTGTGCTTTCCAGAATAAACTGGCTCCGGGAACGTGCCGAGGCGGTTGGGTGAGGAGGAGCAGCCACTGAGGGAGGCCCGGGAGGGCGCCTTGGACCCTGTGCGGCTGGGCCCCTGACATTGTCCTGGAGTTGGTCGGGTGTGCAGGTCTGGCAGGAGGGCCCAGCTGGGGCCACAGGTGGTCAGCATGGCCACGGGGGTGACAGAGAGCACATCACGGCCGTGGGTGGTCAGTGACCCGTCTGCAGGGGTGGAGGGCACTTGGCAGGGGACACCTATGATGGGGACAGGGCGCAGGTGCAGCCTGGAGGAGGCCTGGCCCGAGTGGCCTGTCGGGCAGGCCGGACCTGCAAGAGGAATAATCGCCTGCAGGAGAAAAAACCCGAGTCTGGGCTCTGGAGGCTGAGGGAGAGTGAGGGCCTGAGGGGGTCACCGGCGGCAGATGCCTTGGGGGGTTCACGGAGCTTCAGGACGGGGAGGCGACTTGAGTTCGCCAAGGGCAGGCGGGTGGTGGGAGGCTTGAGGGGCGGAGGGCTGGGTGGCCGGGCGTGGGCGAGGCTCAGGGGGAAGGCAGGAGGGCCCCGGGGACCCGGGCTGAGTTGAGGGCCGAGGAGTTGACCAGTTAGTTAATGTGCAGAGCATCCTGTGTTACCTGATTGTGCCGGTGTTTACCTGTCTGGGGCACTGGCACTCCTGGGGGGCACTGGGCTGGCGGGGGTTGGGCGGAGACAAGCCTCAGTGGCAGAGGTGCCTTCTGTGGCCGAGCTGAGTGTAGACGGGGCTGCAGGAGTCGGGACAGGGCTGGCAGCGTCTCCTTCTCTCTGAGTCATGGGATGGAGATGGAGGAGCAGGTGGGCGGGGGAGGATGGGCAGCCGCTGAAGGCCACGCGTGACCTGGGCGTACAAGGACCAGGCTTCCCCATCTCAGCACTGGCCACCTGGTGACCTGAGGTCTCTGTCTGGCCCCACCTGCCAAGGAGGGTGACAGGGAGACTTGTTCTTAAAATCTGGGCAGAGTCGCAGTTGCATGAGGCCTAAGGGGTGGGCTGAGATCACATCTGGAAAAGCGACGGCTGTTGGGGATGAGAAAATTCTGTCCGGGACCTGGTGGCACTGTTGCATGTCCACGTTGGTCTGAGCATTCGCCCAGACCGGCCCGTTTTGACATCTGAGAGCAGAAACCTGTTCAGGACCCACCTAGGTGGGATGGTGGCCCCGGGGGGCCCTGGTGTCGCGGTGTCCGCACCCTCGGGCATGTAGTAGCTCAGGGCCATGGGGCCTCATGCTGCCAGCACTTGGATGCAGGCAGAAGCCAATTTTATCGCGTGAGGCAGAGAGGGTGGAACGTGTTCCTGAGTTTGGCTTGGTTCTTTTCCCCTCACAGCCTCGGGGAAAATAGTTTTCAGTTTTTGCTTCTTGTTCTTTAGCCTGAACACGTAGGTCCCTGAATGTTGGGCAGAGGGGGGCTGGTCAGTAACCCTCTGCCTCTCTGCCTGTTTGTTTGGCAAGAGTAACCGGGGTCACCCAAGGAAACAAAGGGGGGGACCCGGGTGGTGGTGGTCGGAGGGAACCAGCCTTTTGTTGGGGGGAGACAGCAAGGCTCCCTCTGCTTTGCCCTGTGCACCTGAGGCTTGGCACACAGTAGGTGTTCTGCAAACCCGGATCCTTTACAGAACGATCCCAAGGGGTGTGGGGGGAGGAGCCAGGTGCCAGCCCCACTGTCCTCATTGAGGGGACAGAAGGGGGGCCGGTAGAGACCACAGGACGCCCCCCGTGACCACCCTCCGTCTCCTCTGTGCTGGCCTGGGGGCTTGGCTCCGAGGGAAAGAAACGGGCTTTTTTTTTTCCAGAAATGCAATGGCTGCATTCTCACACTTTTGCTTCAGGTAAGAACTTGTGGCTACCTTGCTAATCGGTCCCTTTTTTGGGCGTGAACATTCCGAAGCTGGGAAAAGCCCAACACGAGCCTTTGTCATTTTAATCACTCTGCTCTGTGTTTCTGGGTTTCTTCTCTTGATGTTCTGAACGAAGGCTGGGCTTTTTCTTAAGCACAGAGACACACATGTATGCACACGTATGCATGTCCACACACACACACACACACACACACTCACGATTAAAGCAACTACGCTAAAAGCAAATTATGGAGAATAACCTTTCCTTCCACCACTGGGTTTTAACCTTTGCAGTTAAAGGTTGGGGAGCACCTGAGCCAACACAGGGGGTCCCTTGGAGCTGCAGGCCTGGCACAGGGCCTTGGGAGGGGGAGGGAGGCCCTGTGGGAGGGGTGTCCTGCCAGCCCTTGGCCGGCGGATGTCCCAGGGTCAGCTCCGCAGCGCCTGGCAGTGCGTGGTGGGTGGGCAGCCTCGGCTCTGTGGGCACCTTGTGGCCCCCCCTCCGCATCCTTTTCCGTCGGGTGCTGTCAGTACCGTGGAATTTCAGATGAGCCCTAACTGGGCTCTTTCTCCAGGACTCTTGTGGGTGAGGTGACTGTCCCTCCATTTTCGAGGCAGGAACCTGAGATCGGCCGCCCTGCCCTGTCCCTGTCATGTTTCTGCTGGCAGCATGGACACTCCCAGGTCCCTTCGTCCCTTGTTCCAGCTCTGGGGAGCTGGGGGTTGGGGGCCCCCTGAACTGCTCCCCTCCCTGGCAGTGCACCCCCCCCACACACACACCTACTGTGGCTTTGCCATCAAGGGTCCAAGCCTGGCCTCTGCAGACTGGGAGGGCTTTGGTGCAGGAGGCAGCGCCCGGAGCCAGACCATGCATTGGGTGTGGTCGCCTGACAGTGCGGGCACCCACCGTTCTGGTGGGTGTGCCTCCCGCTTCCTAGGCGTGTGCCTTGGCTCTACCCATCTTCTCCCTGGGATCTCAGAGAAGCCCCATTTCACAGCCAAGAGACGGAGGCCAGCAGGCTGACCGTGCTGGGGAGGGCCAGCCTCAGGCCCTGGGGTCCCAGTGCCCTAACCACGTGCTGGCCACCCCCTTGGATCTCCACCTTGAGCCAGCAGCTGAGCCCTGGGGAAGCTTGGTGAGGGTGGGCTCATCGCCCAGAAAAGGTGGGCCGAGGGTTGCGTGTGTGTCGTGCCTGATTCCACGGGAACACTCAGCTCTTTGCACCCAGTGAACAGGGAGGGGAAGAAGGGGGTCCTGGCGAGCTGTCTCGGAATCTCTATGGGGTCTTCTGTGGTTGGAGCTGTGACATAGGAACAGTGGAGTGCAGGAATGGTGTGCACCAGGTGCAGGGAGGATCCCATGCCGGAGGCAGGGCGAGGGGGACGTCGATGAGGGGGCCCCATAAAGCAGCTGTCTGATGTGCCCTAGGGACCTTCCAGTCCCAAGGGCACAGACTCTCCTGCCCTCCTGCCTTCTCTTCTCCTCCAGCAATGAATCAAGATTTTTCTTTCATTTTTAATAGTCTGTTTTTTACTGCCAGTTCCAGAAAGATAAGATCTTTCTTATCTTTTTGGGTTTTTAAACTATCTAAACTATCTAATCTAAATGCTACGTGGTTAGGCAAACTAACGGGAAATAAAGATCAGGCTGAGTTAGTGTTTGAGATAAGGGCTTTCTTGCGGGGGGAGGGGGGGCAATAAACGTTTATCTGGGAGTTGATTGTTGAAAGGCCGTTTCTATAGAGTGCAGCCCCGCCTTGGAGACTCCTGTGTGTGCCTGGTCCCAGCAGCTGTCCTTTCGTGCGCTGTGACCTGTCTCCAGGACTGCAGCCAGGGAGAGGTTTCACCGGGGTGTCTCTCTCTCGAATTCAGTGCCCCCATTTTTCTTCTTTTTAGGGCCACACCTACGGCACCTGGAAGTTCCTGGGCTAGGGGTTTCATTGGAGCTGTAGCTGCCATAGCAACAGCAAGGCGGGATCTGAGCCACATCTGCGATCTACACTGCAGCTCACAGCAACGCCGCATCCTTAGCACACTGAGCGAGGCCAGGGATCGAACCCACATCCTCATGCATACTGTGTTGCTTTCTTAACCTGCTGAGACACAACAGGAATGCCTCAGTGCCCCCTTTGAAACAGGGGGCTGGGCTGGTCATTGCCCAGGACCCCATCCCAGCTCCTACTCTGGATCATTCTGTAGCAGCCTGGCCGTGGCTCGGGAAACCTTTTTCTTGGCACGTACCTCGCAGGTGCTGAGAAGGTATCGCGTTTAAAAGCTGTTACATGATATTTTCAAACCCTGTATTTGATAAGGGATTACTACCCAGAATATATAAAGAACTCCTGCAACTCAGCCACGGAGAATCAATCCACTGGATTAAGACTGGGCAGAGGACTCGATAGACATTTCTTCCAGGAAGCGAGACAGATGGTCCACATGACAAAAGATGCTCTGTATCACTGATCACTAGGGATGCGAGTCAGAAGCACAGTGCGACCCCCTCCCGCCCCACGCCCCCCCTGCAGGAAGGCTCTGATGAAAACCAGACAAAACAAAATAACACGCTTGGGGAAGCATGTGGGGAAATCGGAAGCTTGGTGCACTGCTGGGAATGGAAAGCGGTGCAGTTGTTGTGGGAACAGTGTGGTGGTTCCTCACAAAATTAAGCACGGACTTGCATAGGATGGAGGAAGTCCCTTCTGGTGTCCAGCCCAAAGAAGCGCAAGCGGGGTGTGGAGCAGACCCTCTTCCACCCGGGTTCACAGCAGCCCTGATCACACTAGCCAAGGGCGGAAGTAACCCACGTGTCCCTTGAGAGGTGATGGATAAGCAACGGAATATTATTCGGCCTTAACAAGGAAAGAAATTCCGACACCTGCTACCACCTGCGTGACTCTTGAGGACACTATGTTCAGTGAAATAAGCCAGACACCAAAGGACCAATATCGTAGGGGTACGTGAACTTCCTAGGGTCAGTCAAATTTGAAGACAAAAGGAGAGTGGGGTGTTCCCTTCATGGCTCAGTGGCTAATGAATTCGACTGGGAACCGTGAGGTTGTGGGTTCCATCCCTGGCCTCGCTCTGTGTGTTAAGGATCCGGCGTTGCCGGGAGCTGTGGTGGGCGTCACAGACGTGGCTCAGATCCTGCATTGCTGTGGCTGTGATGTAGGCCAGTGGCTGTAGCTCTGATTTGACCCCTAGCCTGGAGACCTCCATATGCCTTGGGTGCCACCCTGAAAAAAGCGGAAAAAAAAAAAAAGAGTGAATGTTACCAGGGTTTGGAGAGGGATGGGGAGGATTGCTTGATGGGTATAGTTTCAGGTTTTTTTAATTTTATGACTGCACCCACAGCATATGGGTTTGAATCCAAGCTGTAGCTGGGACCTGTGCCATAGCTGCAGCACCGCTGGATCCTTTAACCCCCTGAGCCATGCTGGGGATTGAACCCTCACCTCTGCAGTGACCTGAGCTGCTGCAGTCAGATTCTTAACCCACTGCACCACAGCGGGAACTCCTAGAGTTTCAGTTTGGCAAGATGAAGTGGCTCTGGGGCTGGTTGCTGGTGATGGTTGCACATACTGGGAAAGTACTAAGTGTCCCTGAGCTCTTGACTAAAACGACTAAAGTGTTAAATTGTACGTCTATTTCACCTAGATAAAAAACGCCAACAGGGAGTTCCCATCATGGCTCAGTGGTTAATGAAGCCGACGAGTAACCATGATGATGCAGGTTTGATCCCTGGCCTCGCTCAGTGGGCTAGGGATGGATGTTGCTGTGAGCTGTGGTGTAGGTCACAGATGCAGCTCAGGTCCCTCGTGGCTGTGGCTGTGGCTGTGGCTGTGGCGTAGGCCAGCAGCTGTAGCTCTGATTTGACCCCTAGCTTGGGAACCTCCGTATGCTGCAGGTGCGGCCCTAGAAAGACAAGAAAAAAAATGCGACAAAGCTAAACTGTCCTGGCCACTTAGATGCTGGGCACGTGGGAGCCCGTGAGTCTGCCAGGTGTTGTTTCCCCCAGACCTGCTTCCTGCTCCCTTTGTCTCGTCCTGGCCCATGTTGGCATCTCATTGTGTGCGTTTCCAAACCTTCCACCTGTCTTGACATCATCAATGGGAAAGGGGCAGATACATTGATATAAATTTTGTGTCTGGCTCATGGGTAACATTTAACTGTGTATTGGAAGCTGCAGAGATGACAATGAACCTTGTTTTTAAGGCCTGGGGTGAGGAGGGGGTTCCGAGGGGGTTCCCCAGGGCCTGGCAGCCCAGTCCAGGAAGGAGGTCGGTGGTTCCTGGGCTGCGGGAGAGGGGCGGTGGGGAGACTGCTGCCCTCCCCTGCGTGCAGGTGGGCTCTGCTCTCCCGTACCCACCCCGCCCTTTGGCCCCTCCCCCATCAGGACCAATACTGCTTGGCCTGTGTTCTGGTCCAGGGGTATTTTTGTTGGCATTTGGACACATTTAAACCATCAGGCACCATCTCTTTTCCTTTGCATTTTTATCGAGGTGCCCTTCACGTCGCGTCAGAGAAACCACTTTAACGCGTACAGTTCGGTGGCATTTGGTCCAGTCCCATAGCGCGCAGCCACCACCACCTCTGTCTGAACTGCTTTTGGCCCCGCCCCTACCGCCGGTCAGAGGAAGCCCCTCACCCGTCGCGGTCATTCCCGTTTCCCCGGTTCCCGGGCCCTGAAGCCCAGCCTGGTCTCGGTCTCGGATGGGTTTGGTTCGGCAGGTTTCCCAGCAACGGCGCCCCCTCCACGTGGCCCGTGGCCTCCGCACGCACTCAGCGCCCCGTGTTTGGGGCTCGGCCGTGCTGCAGCCCGTGCCATACGTCCTTCCATCCTGTATTGGTCTCTTTTGGAGCCAGCTCCCTGGGGATGCCCACTGCGGCCACCGGGACTGTCAGCGTGTGACTTGGGGCTGTCCCCAGGGGTCCTAGCGCGACCCGGGAAAACCAGGCTGTTCCTTGGGAAGAGCTGGGACGAGCCCCAGTTTAGGAACAGCCGCAGGTTCCTGCTCAGAGCTTCCTGCTCAGAGGACGATGCCTGAGGAGGTGACGAGGGACCCTGAGTGTCGCACGCGTGTGCTTTTTCTGCCCCGTGACTTCAGAGCTCCCGGCAGAAGTGGTGGCCCGAGTCGGAGGTTCTGGATTCTTCCGAGACTCTGCTGTGTTTTCATGACTCCCTGGTCCCGGAGAAGGGGCCCCTGGACGTGGGGTCTCTGGGGTCAGACGAGCAGAGCCCGGGACCCCGTCTGCAGGGATTTTACAGCACGTGGGGGAGCTGACGTCTAGGAAGGCACAACGTGAAGGTTGCAGGTGGCAGGTCGGAGGGACCCTGCGGGTGGGGACGGCAGGGAGAGGCTTCTTAGGAGTGAGCTTAGCTGGCAGGTCAGACTGATGGGAGGCACTGGGGGGAGGGGCTGAGCGGCCAGAGTGGCCCCCCAGGGGCTTGGAAGCTGCAGCATCCTGGGATTGCGCTCACTGGAGCTGAGCAGGATCCCCCCTGGGGGCCTCTGCAGCCAGGGTCTGCAAGGTCAAGGGTCGGCCAGACCTCTTGCCCTCCAAGGCCTCAGTCAGGGCAGTGATTCTGGTGGCGTCTTGGGGTGACTTTGGACCATCCTGGGTGGGATCCTGCTGGCACGGCTGCTGCTCTTGGTCCCTTCTGGAACTTGACCTGGCTGCATCCAGAGGACTTGAGGGTCCCTCTCGCTGCCCAGTCCTCTCTGTGCCCCTTCTGGAAGGTTCTGCTTCATGTACAGGTTTTTACAGGCTGCAGCCTGGGCTCATTCAAGCCTCCGGGAAGCCAGGCTACTTGGGAGGGACTGGATGTTGAGCGGAGGGAGCCCGCCGATTCTGTTGGGATCAGTCCCTCAAGGTTACAGACCTGCTGCGTCAGCTCTCTGGGGCAGCCGTAACAGAGTCCCACCGACGGGTGCCCTAAAACGAGGGATATTAATTTTTTCACCATCCGGGAGGCCAGCGATGCAGGAAATCAAGATGCCTGCAGGTGCTCCCTCTGGGGCCGTGGCGGAGGGTCCTTCCTGCCCCTTCCTCCTTCCTCCTGGGGCGTCAGGACGCTCAGCTGGTAGCTGTGCCGCTGCAGCTGCCTGCCTGTGTGCCCTGGCCTCCTCGCTGTGTGTGTGTGTGTCTTCTCTGGTAAGGGCTCCACTCCTGTCGGGTTTAGGACTCACCCTACGCTTCTGTGGCCTCGTCTTTCCTCTTCGTCCTCTCCGCAGAGACCTTATTTCCAAATGGGGTCACGTCCCCAGGTCCCGGGGGTCAGGACCTGGACGTGTTTTGGGGGGACCCTGTTCAGCCCCTGCCCTGCCTTCCCACTCACGCACGTGACTGGTTTCTTTGTGCTAAAGCAGCTGGTGGACTTCCGCTCTCCCAGTGGAGCCCGTGGTTGGCCCACCCGAACTCCTGGAACACAGCACCGGGCTCCTTATTGGAGTGACCCATCGGGATCTCGCCCTTTATTTTATTTTATTTTGCCACACCCATGGCACGTGGATGTTCCCAGGTCAGGGGTCGGACCCGCACCACAGCAGCAATCCAGCTGCTGGAGGGACAGCACTGGATCTTGAACCTGCTGCATCACAGGAGCACTCCTATTTATTTGATTTTTTTTTATTTATTTATTTATTTTTATTTTTTTGCCTTTTTGTCTTTTGTTGTTGTTGTTGCTATTTCTTGGGCCGCTACCGCGGCATATGGAGGTTCCCAGGCTAGGAGTTGAATCGGAGCTGTAGCCACCGGCCTACGCCAGAGCCACAGCAACGCAGGATCCGAGCCGCATCTGCAACCTACACCACAGCTCCCGGCAACGCCGGATCGTTAACCCACTGAGCAAGGGCAGGGACCGAACCTGCAACCTCATGGTTCCTAGTCGGATTCGTTAACCACTGCGCCACGACGGGAACTCCGTGATTTTTATTTATTTATGATTATTTTTTTGGCTGTGCACAGAAGTTCCCTGGCCAGGGACTGAACCTGCGCTGCAGCAGTGACAATGCCGGGTCCTTAACCACTAGGCCACCAGGGAACTCTGGGATCCTGCCTGTGTCTCTCTTCCCCTCAAACTCCTCGAATTAGACTGACTATCCCACCTGGGAAGGTTTCCTGCTGGTTGTGGTCGCACAGGCTCCAGACTCTCTAAGTCACTTAGGGAACCACAGTGACCTGTGGGCTCCGTGGACATGCCTGTGCCTCTCGGTCCCGTGGGGGAGGGTGTGGGGGCAGGGAAGCGTGTTTTAAGCTGATAGCACGGCCTGCTCTGTCCTCTGTGCCTTCATGCCAAGGGACACAGCTGTGGGAGCCGGGTTTTCCATTCGGCCCCTCCTCTAAGCATGGAAAATTCTCTCATGTGCAATTGGAAGTCCCCCCCATATCTTCAAAGAAGAGACAATGGAAAATATTCAGGTTTATTGTTCTGTGAAATGTCCTATGCATCCGGCACGTGGCCGTCGGAGGTCAGGGGTGTGTGTGTGCATGTGTGTGTCCGTATGTGTGTGTGAGTGTGTGCGCGCGTGCAGGGGGGACAGGAAGTCCAGTGCAGTGAGTTATAGCGTGTGTGCGCAGCCTCCTCTTTATGGAGCAAAGTGGTCTGAGGAAGTGGGGCTGGGGGCCGGGGTTCTGCCTGTCGGGGGCCTGGACGGCACCACTTGCTGCTAAATAGAAAGTGACCCGTGCTAGTGGAGTCAGTTTGGGGGGAAAACCAGGCAGCAGGAAGCCGAGGGCTGCAGGGCCCGGAGGGCTGTCCAGACAGAATTCCCGGCCCGGCCTGGGAGAGCCATCGTGTTGGCTGCAGGAACCCTGTTCCCCCTCTGTCTCTGTCCCTCATCCGCCTGGCATTTTTGGAACCCAGAGTGAATTTGGGACCGTGTGAGACCTAAGCTCCTTCAGGGGCCAGACCAGTATGTGGCACCTCCTCTCTGCAGCCAGGGGGTCGGGGGAGACGTTTTTGTCCCTCTGTGTCGTGGCCCCTCGGGGGGGAGCCGCCTCGGCCAGACGCCCTCCATCCTGCTTCCCCGAGCCGGTGTCTCTGCGTCCGCATCTCTGGAGCCGAGGACCCCGGCGTCGGGGTCTCGGGACTCACTCGGCCAGGACCTGGGTTCGAGGAGGTTCCGCGGGTTGGCAGCAGGTGGAGGAGGAACTGCGACATGGGGAGGGACACAGTTTCCCTTCGTCCAGCCCTGGGGTGTGGCCCGTGTCCTGAGAGCTGTTTTGCGCACTGCACAAGCTGGTGAGAGGCGGGGAGGCCGGAGGACGGCGCGGGCGAGGTGGGCGTGGAAGGTACGCGGAGGAGCCTCGGCCGGGAAAGGAGCTTCCCAGCGGGGCCTTCCCTGCAGTCTCACGTTATAAGCTCACGCGAGCCTGACCGTCGCCAGCAGGTGCTGTTTAACAGTGTTCTTGGGGGCAGCTGAAGACACCCTTTTAGGGGGAAGCCTTTGCTGCCAGCTAGTAACACAGGTTAAACCAACTCGCTGCCTGAAGTTCTGAAGGTGTGACTTTTTTTTTTTTTGACTGCGCCTGCAGCATGCAGTCGTTCCCAGGCCAGGGACGGAACTCGTGCCACAGTGACAATGCTAGGTCCTCAACCGCTAGGCCACCAGGGAACTCCGGAAGTCGTGATTTCTGAGGCCAGTCTTGTTTACCGTGTGCGTGTGTGTGTGTGTGTGTGTGTACAGTACACTTTACTGAGCATAAAGTCCACCAACGCAGCCATCACGAGGAGGGCCGTCCAGTGGCATTTGGGACACTCCCGGGGCTGTGCAGCCTTCATTCCGGTCTAGTTTGGGTACATTTTCATCACCCCCGCGTGTATCCGTCTTGGTTTATTGATGTTTGAAAAGATACTGTTAAATCACTAGCCTATCAAGGCCCGTGGACGGGGATTGGCTGCTTTTAACGGAGCAGGGGTCAGCTCTCCAGCAAGAGGGGTGGCAGGTGGTCCCCTCATGCTCCTGGGGCCCGTGCGGGTGGCCCTGCTGGTCCGCGGGGCCGAGCCTGGAGCTTCTGCCCTGAGAGCCGGAGACACCCCTTTGGGTCTCTGCCTTGACCCTCTGCCTGCGGCTCCTCAGCCTGCACCGGAGTCAGTGCAGGATGGGGGTTTCACCACGTAGGACGCCAGTGCTAAAACTGAGCAGAGCGAACAGTCACCTCACTGTCCCCTAGCCTCATGGTCCCTCTCACGTGACGCCCTGGACTCCACCTGACTCCTCGGGCCTCATGACTCACCTTCAGGCCTGTGGTTCTGCCCCCCCAAATGGCCCCGACCAGGCCCGTCCCAAGCCCTGGGCCTTGTCCACCGTGCCCACAGCCTGCCCTCTGTCAGATGCGTCTTCTAGGCTTCTCTTTCTCTTGTCTCCGCTGGTCCCCTGCACCAGCCTGAGGGCTGCCCACCTGATACCCACCTGCCTGGGGCGTATCCAAAGCCTAGCCCTGCCCCCTTCCCCACCTCCTGCCCCTCCACCTGGACTGAGCAGGTGTGTCTGGGCCTGAGGCTTTTTTCAGCCTTCATACCTGGTTTCTACATGGAATTCTGCCTCCCATGCCCCAACCCAGTGTGTCCCCCACCCCAGAGTCTCAGCCTTGGCCCCCGAAGACCTGGCCTGCCTGGCAGCTGCCAGACCGAGAGTTCCACCCGGGTCACACGGGACCCCTCCCTCGTTTCACTTGCTCGTGGGACAAATGCAGGTGGCAGAATTGAACTCCTGTGCGGCCTCTGAGGGTCTCGTGTGTGCCCTGCTCCTCCCGCCGTCCCCATCACCCCTTCGTGTCAAGGCCTCATCCTTCCCAGCAGCCTGGGTCTCAGAGAGGTGTCTTTCTTGTGCACTGGTGGCCCCTAGAGCATCCTAGAGCTTGGCACACATGCCCGGCGGCCTGCTTCGCAGAAGCTGTGCCCTTGGGTGCTGGTGAGGCCAGCCTGGCTGAGTGTTTGCGGAGAGGGGTTAGCACTTTGCCCAGAGAACCTGATGCCGCAAGGTATTATCTAGACCACCCTGCTTTTCAGAAGCAAATTGTGTAACTAGGTGGTTTCGGATCCACTTGGGGAAACAGAAGCCACTCTAGGTATTTCACACAGAAAGGGATTTGACACAGGGAATCGGGGCAGGAGGCAAAACCGGGTTGTCTGCTAACCCTGACCTGTCTCGAACTCAGCTCTACCAACACAGCTGGTCACCTTCTCAGGGCTGTCCAGGCCACCCAGCGGTTGGACCAGATGCGTGACTGAGGAATTCGTAGGATTCCGATCTTCCCAGGAAATCAGGGGTTGTAAAATGAACTCATTCCGATTTCCCCGGTGGCTCAGCACGTTAGAGATCCAGTGTTGTCACTGCTGTGGCGAGGGTTCGATCCCTGGCTCGGGAACTTCTGCATGCTGCAGGCGCATCCAAAACAAAAATTAAGAAAATAAAATGGGAGTTCCCGTCATGGCTCAGTGGTTAACGAATCCCCTGGCCTCGCTCAGTGCGTTAAGGATCTGGCGTTGCCGTGAGCCGTGGTGTAGGTCGCAGACCTGGCTCGGATCCTGTGTTGCTGTGGCTCTGGTGTAGGCCTGCAGCAACAGCTCTGATTAGACCCCTAGCCTGGGAACCTCCATGTGCCGTGCGTGTGGCCCTAAGAAGACCAAATAAATAAATAAATAAATGAATAAAATGGGAGTTTGAACTGTGGCTCAGTGGGTTAAGAACCTGACATAGTGTCTGTGAGGATATGAGTTCGATCCCTGGCTGTGCACAGTGGGTTAAGGATCCGGTGTTGCTGTGAGCTGTGGTGTAGGTCACAGATGAGGCTCGGATCTGGTGTTGCTGTGGCTGTGGTGTAGGCCGGCAGCTGCAGCTCCATTTCAGCCCCTAGTCTGGGAACCTCCATAAGCCTCAGGTGCGGCCCTAAAAAGCAAAATAAATAGATAAATAAATAAATAAATAAAATGAACCTGTTCCTACGGGGCGTCCCGGGGCTGTTGGGGGAAGGGCTCCCACCAGTCCTCATGAGAGGAGATGCCCACTGAGACCACAGTGGCGAGGCTGTGCATGTGTGTCCCTGCCATGGGAGTTGAGGGGGGCGGGGTGACAGGGGCCCTGAGTGCCGAAGGTGACAGGCCCAGACTGTGGAGTTTGGAGTGGACCCTGGCGGCCCAGAGGGCCTGGGTGCTCACCTGCCCGGCGGAAGGGCTGGCGGGCTGGCGGGTGCAGGCAGGCAGCCCGGGGGCGGGGTGGGGGCTCCAGGCTTTTCCTGCAGTGACTTGCACGGTTGATGGGGCGGGATGACTCAGGGAGTCGGCTCCGGCCCCAGGCTCGTTTGGCTGCTCAGCCGAGCTGTGAGCTGAAGCTCCTCCTGGGCCCCGACGCCCTGGCAGAGGAACTGCTCCTCTCGGGTTTGCTGCTCTTGACCCTGGAGGGGGTCCACGGAGTCACTTTCCGTCTGGGGACAGGAGAGAGAGAGAGGGAGGGAGCGGCAGGGAGAGTGGCCGTCGTCCCGCCTTCCAGCCAGGCCCTGGCCGTTGCTGCGTCCTCAGGCCATGTCTGTCCCCCCCAGGCCTGGTCTGAGTCGCGGGCAGCCAGAGAGGCAGGGCTCCGGGGACCAGCACCTTTGGGGCTCAGGGGACGGGATGCTGTGGCTTGTTTAGATGTGGGGGCTTCTGTGTCACCGAGGTCAGCGGTTCAGGAGTGGCGCACACAGGACAGTGTAGACGCCTTGACTCTGCCGTCAGCGGTCCCCCTCGGCCCCGGTGCCGGCTGAGCGGAAGACCCAGAGTCAAGGTGAGAGGCCCCTGCATTCTCTCGGTCCGTTCCCGCAAGGCGGGTGGGGGAGGCTGGAAGGCGAGAGACAGGTGGCTGTGCCCCGAGAAGAGCAGGCACAGACTGTGCACAGGACGCTTACATGGACTTTGTTACACTGAGGATGTGTCAACACACTTGCCTCTGGCTTTTGGCTTCTGGGCTCACATTCCAGCCAGCAGGTGCTATGGGCCGGCGGGGCAGGGGCGCGCCGGGCCTGGGGATGGGCCAACCCATGGGCTGGTCAGACGTGCTGCTGCCCACGTGACGTGCAGGGCAACCCCACAGGCACCGTCTAGAGCCCCCCAGCCTGGTCTCTGCCCCTCAAGTTTCACAACAGAGAGGAGCTCCCGCCGTGGTGGAATGGCATCTCGAGTTCTGGGACGAAGGTTCAATCCCCGGCCCAGCACGGTCGGTTAAGGATCTGACCCCTGGCCTGGGAACTCCATATGCCGTGGGGTGGCCAAAATAGAAAGAAAAAAACAAAACAAAACAAAAACAGAGCTTCCACGGTAGAGGACATTGCTCGAAGTGTCCCTGCCAGGCCTCGAGGGAAGGGCACCACCTCCGTTTCTGCGTCATGTGTGGCACTTCCCGGTGTGGGCACGGGGCAGGCTGGCCTGGGCATCCTGAAAGCCTTCCTCAGCGCCCCTGTGGGGAAGGGGTTTTGGGGGGAGAGGGGCCCACCTGCGGCATAGGGAGGTTTCCCGGCTAGGGGTGGAATCAGAGCTGCAGCCGCCAGCCTGCACCACAGCCACAGCAACGTGGGATCCTTAACCCACGGAGCAAGGCCAGGGATCGAACCCGAATCCTCACGGACACTATGTCAGGTTCTTAACCCACTGAGCCACAATGGGAACTCCGTGGGGAATGTTTTTGAACATGGGTTTTATCTCCTTGCAGGACTTATTTTGCTCACAGCCATCCTGGTCACTGCCTCCCCTGTGTCGTCTGAGGTACACGTGGGCTGTGGGATGCGGCCCCTCCCCGAGCCCCTTCCTCCTGGCAGCCTGGGGGCCGTCCGGCTCGGGGCTGGGGTAGGGGCCAGGCTGTGCCAGCCTGGGGACCTCAGGACAGAAATGGCTTGTACTTCCCTGGCCCGGCAGAAGCCCGTGTGTGTCCCGGCGGGGTTGAAATAGCAGATGCTGGGGGAGCGAGAGGAATGGTCTCTCCACAGTCACGTGGCCGGGCGAGGGGCCGGCATCACTCAGCACCCGGGCTGAGCATGAGAAGGGAACCTGGGAATTGTGTCTAATTACCAGGAGGCCCTCGCAGAGCTGGCAGTGCCCGGGGACTGCGGGCCATCACTGAGGATGCCTGCGCGTCAGGAGGAAAGGCGACTCGTCCTGGTGCTGCCCCCCACCTGGGAGATGCCCTCACTGGCCCCCCACCCTTGGTCTGCCCGCCTGTTCCCCCTGCTGCCTCTGCTGTCCTGTGTCACGTGACAGGACATTATGTCTTGGGGACCCCAGGGGAGTGTGACACTACGGAGCGTCAGCTTTGATGCCCTGAGCATCTCAGGTCCTGAACGCTCCTGGCTCTCTGTGCTGTGGGTGCCCTCGGGAAGCCTTCACGGGTGGCGGCGTGTGTGGTCCCGTGGGGTTGGCTCCAGGCTGATGCATGGACACAGTGCAGAGTGACACCTGCAGCCAGAGAGGAACGGCCTTGGGTCCCAGTGGAGGAAGCTGGTCGGGCCCACCCCACCCAGCTGTGGCTGGGGGTGTCCATCACGCTCTCTGAGCCTCCTCATCGGGGGGTGACGAGGCCACCGAGCAGGTGTCGTGGACCTCGGAACCCCCAGTGCAGGTCCTCCCAGACCCCTTGCCCCTGGTCCCGTCCCAGGACTCTGCTCGACGGCCGTGCTGCCCCGTGGGTGTCTGTTCCTCTGACCTCCAGCCCCTCAGCCAGAGCAGGCCCTGGGGATGCGGGTGATTGACAGGACTGGGGTGGGGGCACCAGGCACCGGGACGGGACACCCAGAGCCACCTGGCTTTCTGTCGATGACTGAGACCTGGAGCTGAGGACATGGCGGGTCACTGAGTCGTCTTGCCTGGGGATGGGGGTGGTGCAGGGTGAGCGATGGGCAGCTGCATTCCAGAGCCTCCTGCACAGGAAGGTGGCGTGTCCTGTCCTAGCGGTGAACGCGGTGGCCGAGGCCTGTGGTCCGCTCCGAGGCCTGGGTCCCTCTGCACAGACGCCTCTCAGCCTTTCCCGGCACTTTCTCCCACGGCAACGTGTGCTCAGGTTCCCCCCCCGCCCCCCCTCCGGGAACATGCTATTTATAAACTGCTTAACAGATTCATTCCTAGAAATCTGGCATTTCTAAATTTCAGCCACAATCCTTGGAGGGGAAACGTGCTATTGGGACCGGGCTGGTGCCAGCTGGTGGGGTCCCAGCATCACCGCCCAGAGCGGGGGGAGGGGCAGTGCAAGGAGTGGCAGGGACCCTCGGAATTTGGCGAGTAAGTGAGGTCCTTTAGGGAGGGGAGGGGAGGGGCCAGCGAGCGTGAGAAATGCCACACAACAAAGGGCTCTCGTGGGAGGACATGGAGGGGCGGTGACCGAGCAGATGACCGGATGGCAGAGAGAGGGCAGAGCCCCCAGCTAGTCTGACCCCTCCCCCGATTCCCAGCAGGTGCCCCTCTCCTCACCGAGTGCGGGTACTGTGCTCGGTGCCCAGGACGTGGGGCCACCCTGAGCGGCCCTTCCTGAGGGGACGAAGGGGGTGGCTGGCAGCTTTGTGCAGCCAAGGCCCCTTGCCCCCCGTCCTGGTGCCCCCAGGCAGCGGCCTGTTGATCCCCAGTACCCTGTGGCACCTTGCAGAACCACTGAAGTGGCCAGGACGGCGCTGGCTGTCAGGCGCGCTGGCCGGTGGTCAGGCAGGTGGGCTGCAGAGTGCGTGAAGTGCAGAGGGTTCCAGCAGCCCTACGGGGGCCACAACCCTGAGGACCTGGGTCTCAGAAGGGCCCTAGGCTGGTGGGTGCCCAGCACGGTCGTTCCATCCAGGAGTCCGCGCCCAGGGCAGGCAGATGGATGGCCTGGGAGCTGGGCAGTTTGCAGAGGTGGGAGGGAGGTGGGTGGCTCATGGGGTCAGCCGGCGCGCCCTTACCGGCTCCCGCGTGCCCGGCTGCGACAGCTTCTGTGCACACGGTTGGGAAGGAAGCTGGCAGCAGCCCCCTCATGGCACTCATCCTGTAGAGGGGACCCGCTCCCCACTAGATGGGCTCCCCAGTACTCCAGGCCGGGAGGGGACGCTGGGCAGCACAGCCAGCCAGTGGGGGGCAGGGAGGGCCCCGACTGCAGCTTCTGAGGCCTGGGTGCCCAACGAGGACGGGGAGGGGGTCAGGGACCGGTCAGAGGCCAGCTGGGCTGTGGGGCGGAGAGCGGGGCCTGGCAAGGGTGGGTGTGGGGAGAGGCGGCTGGCTGGGGTCTGGTCCCCCACGGTGGCCATGCAGGGGCCGAGCAGAGGCTGGGGGCGCCCAGAGCCAGTGTTGGTGAAGATCTCAGCTTGGGGACCCCCCAGCCGCCCCGGAGAAGGGAGCCTTTGCCCCCTGGAGGGGAGCCGGGGACTGTGGGGGCCCCGTGGCTGCCCAGTCTCTCCTCAGACTGTGGCAGGCATGGGGGGCTGGACGGAGACCCCCGATCGTGGGCGTCCAGCTGCTGCCCTGACACCTCCGTCAGTGTCTGCCTCTGCTTCTTTGGTAACAGTGCCGTGTGTGTGTGTGCGGTGCTTACAAGGGGTGCAGACGCCTGACCTCAGGGACGGGACCCCCCCTGCCCCAAGACCTCTGTCCCCGTCGCTGCGCGTCTCTCCAGGGAGATCCTGGCCTCTGTCTGCGTGTGGACGGTGGGCTGGGCATCTGAACCTCAGAACACAGCTCCATCGTCCGCTCACGTGTCTGTACATGTCTGCTTGTCTCAACTGCAGTGGGGCCAGGGCTTAAATGTTGGATGTTCCAGAAGCATCCTCCTGGGGAAGTGGTCTTGGAAATGAGTGAGAATTCCAGGAGGTGAGACGGCTCTCTGGACTTGCGGGAAGTTGGGTGACCCCTGGTTAGCAGGACCCTCGGTGGCCTCTGATCTGCACAAGCGACCTGATCTGAGGATGGAGGGAGGGGGGAGTCGGACCTGGAAACCGAAGGGAGGCTGAGGAGGAAGGAGGGGCCTCGTCCCTCGGTGTCCCACCCTCCAGGCTGGCAGGGCCGCCCTCAGCCAGGTGCCAGGCGGGTACCCCACGCTCAGCGCTCCCCTGGGTGCTTGTCTGCCGAGTTCTAGATGCTTCCAAGAACCAGCCCTTCCCAGGAGAGCGGTAGGATGAGTGGACTAGATTCATTTTATTTTTTAAAAAAGTCTTAGGTATTTTTTTTTTTTAATCTTTCTGCCTTTCTGACTTTTCTAGGGCTGCACCTGCAGCATATGGAGGATCTCAGACTAGGGGTCCAATCGGAGCTCCAGCTGCCAGCCTACGCCACAGCCCCAGCAATGCCTGAACGGAGCCGGGTCTTTGACCTACGCCACAGCTCACAGCAACGCCGGATCCTTAACCCCACTGAGCGAGGCCAGGGATCGAACCTGCAACCTCATGGTTCCCAGTCGGATTTGTTCACCACTGAGCCACGACGGGAACTCCAGGTATCTTATTAAACGAAGAGTAAAACAAGCTTGTATAAGTCAAATAACCAGCAGGACAGAGTAGAAAATGAACACTTGCTGAACCTCCTCCCACGCGGTTTTCTTGGGGGCATAATCGTGTGAACTGTGGGATTTCTCCCCGTTTCCCCATGCCCCCAGAGCTCCTTCAAGTGGCTCCCCGAGGACTTGCCATCCTGGCTGTGAAGACGGACCTTGCTCTTGTAACCCTTGCTCCACGGTCCACTGTCTGCCTGTAATGTGATGCCTTCAGCCACTTCCTTCTTATTGCTAGTATGTTTCTTTCCAGATTCGCTTTTTATCATGGCATTGTCGTGAACGTTAGTGTGGCGTGTGTGTGTGTTTAACTTTTGAGGTTATTTTGAAGAACGAATTCCTAGACGTGCGATTATTGGTACCAAAGATCTGCCCCCTTTGTACCGCTGAAAACCTTGGTCGCGTTGCCTTTGGAAAGTTTGGGCTAATTTCTACAAGAAGGAGCAGGGTATGAAAATCCTCTGTATTCGCGTCATCACTGGAAAGCTCCGTCTTCTTCCGCGTTTCTCATCCAACAGATAAAAATAAATGTCTTCAGATTTCCCTTTGGGGCTCCGTGGTAAGGATGGGTTCGATCCCTGGCCTCGCGCAGTGGGTTCAGGATCCGGGGTTGCCGTGAGCTGTGGTGTAGGTTGCAGATGCGGCTTGGATCCTGCATTGCTGCGACTGTGGTGTAGGCCAGTGTCTACAGCTCTGTTCGACCTCTAGCCTGGGAACTTCCGTATGTTGCAAGTGTGGCCCTAAAATAAATAATAAACACATGTCTTACTTTTTTGACGTGCGTGTGTCTGTCTTTAGGGAAAGAGAACAGTTTTTCATCGTTTGTCCACCATTCCTATTTCTTCTGTGAGTTGCCTGTCTACTTTTTCGGTTAGAGGGCTCATCTTTTATTGATTTACATTTTCTCTGTGTATATTCATATCTTTCTATACAACGTATCTTGTCTTGCAAATTTTGGTGTCATTTTGAATTTTTCTTTTAACTTGATGGTATCTTTGTAACTTGATGGTGGGAGTCATACATTTTTTGTTGTCGTTGTCTTGTTTGTCCTTTTAGGGCCGCACCAGCGGCATATGGAGGTTCCCAGGCTGGGGTCTAATCAGAGCTATAGCCGCCAGCCTACGCTAGAGCCACAACAACGCCAGATCTGAGCTGTATCTTCAGCCTACACCATAGCTCACGGCAATGCCAGATCCTTAACCCACTGAGCAAGGCCAGGGATCGAACCTGCAACCTCATGGTTCCTAGTTGGATTCGTTTCCGCTGCGCCACAACGGGAACTCCATTTTTTGTGTGTGTGTGCTTTTTAGGGCAGCACTCGTGGCATGTGGAAGTTCCCAGGCTAGGGGTCGAATCAGAGCTATAGCTGCCTGCCTACACCACAGCCACAGCAACGCAGGATCCGAGCCAGGTCTGTGACCTACAGTTCACGGCAACACCGGATCCTTAACCTACTGAGCGAGGCCAGGGATGGAACCCGCATCCTCGTGGATCCTAGTTGGATTCGTTAACCACTGAGCCACTCAGGGAACTCCCAGTCATATATAATTCCGAAATGGAAACTTGGTCATTTTCATTCCCAGCTTCCGTGGGCCCTGGGACAGTATGCTTGATCTCTGAGTCCCAGTGGTCTGATCTTTAAAATGCAGACAGGAGTTCCCACTGTGGCTCCTCAGGTTAAGAACCCAACGTAGAATCCATGAGGATGCAGGTTTGATCCCTGGCCTTGCTCAGTGGGTTAAGGATCCGGCATTGCAGTAAGCTGTGGTATAGGTCACAGATGTGGCTCAGATCTGTGGTTGCCGTGGCTGTGGTGTAGGCCGGCAGCTGTAGCTCCCATTTGATCCCTGGCGTGGGAACTTCTGTATGCTGCAGGTGTGGCCCTCAAAAGAAAAAAACAAAAACAAACCAAAAAAATAAAATGCAGACAGCACCACTGACCTCATAGGGTGGTTTATGATTAACGAAAGCATGAGAGGTAGTGCCCAGCCTCCTTGCCCCGTGGCTGCTACTATACGCTGGTTGAGGTCACTGTTGCCCACCAGCAGTCCCACCGCCATGCGATGACGGAGGGAAAGGGAGCCCCAGGCCGTGTCCCCGCCCAGGCCTCCAGGCCTTAGGAAGCAGACCCCAGCAGAGTCGCAGCCCCTAGCCTGCAGGTCCAGTGTCCACTCAGCGCCCCTGGAGGCAGATGCCGGGTGGTCTAGCATGGGCTTCAGCTGACCTCCTGGCTGGAGTCAGGCTGCAGAAGGCGTCTGGTGGTTGAGTGAATACCACTGAACACCAGCCGGATGGATTCCTGGAGGCAGGACACTGTTCCCGGGGTGCAGGCTCTGAGCCTCCTGGGTTCTTAGGTCTTGTCCTTAAGAGCACCAGGGCCCCTGTGTATAGCTCACTGAGCCTTGTCCATTCAAAGCCACCTGGGTCACCAGGAAGAGCCTCTCCAGTGACAAAGCCTCTGAAGGGGGTGGGGACAGAGGTGGGGGATTGTGGGCAGTGCCTTTGCAGGGGGTGTATCCAGCCAGATCCTTCAGCAGTGTGTGTGTGTGTGTGTGTGTGTGTGTGTGTGTGTGTGTGTGTCCCCGTGTCCCAAGGGGGGTTCTGGGGGCGGAACCTCAGCCCTCCCAGGGGGACACCAGTGTGGCTCACTCCCCAGGATGCATTTCATCCGCCATCCCTGTGCGGCCTCACATGGATTCCTGGGCCCCCTTTAAACGCATCTCCTTCCTCTTCAGGTCAAGGAGCCCGAGACTGGGCCAGAGACGATTTAACAATACTCAGAAATTCTTTTTTCGGGGAGTTGCTCCAAGTTTACGGAAAGGTGCCTTCAGTTATCTCTCAGCAGAGATGTTGATGTCAGTGGGATGTGTGGTTTTAACAAATATTCTAGTTCGGCCGTCGTGGGCGGGTCTTACAACTCTGATGTCCAGTGCGTGTCATGTGCGTGTGGACTGGTTTTCCGCTCTGAGGGGCCACCGCCAGCCCCCGCGTGCACCCGGCCGGACACGCCCGTCGCGTTCCCACCCCAGGCGCAGGGCCACGCCCGTCAGTTCTATCCTGAGGCTGCCGCGGACGGCGCAGGCGTCCCTGAGAACGGGAGCCGGTGCTGCGAATTCCCCAAAGATCCAAAAGCGCAGGTGTGGCCCGGGCCTCTGATCTTTTGTGGCCGTTCTGGGGCCATGCACGCCCCCCGTGGAAGCCAGTCCCTCGCCATTTTGCTAGTGGCCTTTGTGCTGGGCTCCCCTGCACCCCGCCCCGTCCTCTGAATGAGCACGGAGCCGCCCGCTGTCATTGTCCCGAGGTTACTCATCAACAGCCCGCCCGCTAACCGGCGGCGTGGGGGGGGGGGGGGGAAGCTGCCCGTTCCCATGGTTACCGCCGCCGCCGCCGAGAATGTGATCCCAGGGCCCTGGGGGAGGGGCGGCAGGCGCGCCCGGTAAAGAGGCTCCAGCAGGGCCACTGAAACCCTGCCCCGGGGTTTGCTGCCTGTTACCACGGACGTTCCCTGTGTCCCCCCGGGGGCTGTGAGCCCAGCGCTCCTGGTAGACCAGCGCTGTGGGCCAGGGGATGGGTGGAGTTACTGCAGGAGACACCGGGGACCAGGAGACATGACCCCAGGGTGGCCATCACTCCTGGGGGTCTGGTGTGCTCCAGAGGAGAGGAGGCAGGGCTTTGGCGTTGGGGAGGGGTCGGCTTCAAGCCTACAGGTTGGAAAGATCCGGTTGGAAAGATCCGGAAGAGAGCTGACAGGACTGTTGGCACCTGGCAGCGAGGGGTTCTGAGAGGCAAGAGTAGAGGATGCTGGGGTATAAGGGGCAAGAATAGAGGGGCAGGGGCACAGGGCAAGACGACGGGGTATATATAGCCTGGAAAATTCCTGCAGAATCCCTAGGGGTCCTGATGGGGATAACAGAGGTTGGGCTGGGTCCCCTTTCTTGCTGTCAAAGCAAAACAGCGGGTTCCCGTTGTGGTGCAGCGGAAACGAATCCCACCAGGAACCATGAGGTTGCGGGTTCGATCCCTGGCCTTGCTCAGTGGGTGAAGGATCTGGCGTTGCCATGAGCTGTGGTGTAGGTTGCAGACACAGCTTGGATCCACCACATGGCTGCGGTGTAGGCCGGCAGCTGTAGCTCCCATTTGACCCCTAGCCTGGGAACCTCCACATGCCGCAGGTGCGGCCCTAAAAAGCAAAAAGCAAAAAGAAAGCAAAACAGTGACTCTCCCTGTGACAGAAGTCTTCAAGTGTCTATTCCAAGGCTTCTTAAAAATGGATGTGGCGGAGTTCCCGTCGTGGCACAGTGGTTAACGAATCTGACTAAACCACGAGGTTGTGGTTCGATCCCTGGCCTTGCTCAGTGGGTGAAGGATCCGGCGTTGCCATGAGCTGTGGTGTAGGTTGCAGATGCAGCTTGGATCCCGCGTTGCCGTGGCTCTGGCGTAGGCCAGTGGCTGCAGCTCCGATTCGACCCCTAGCCTGGGCACCTCCATATGCTGAGGCAGCGGCCCTAGAAAAGGCAAAAAGACCAAAAAAAAAAAAAAAAAAAAAGGATGTGGCGCAGTGGCTTAAAGCTCCAGCATTGTCTCTGTGGCTGTATGGATTTGATCCCTGGCCTGGCACAGTGGGTTAAGGATCCAGTGTTGCCGAGAGTTGTCACAACTATGGTTCGGGTTCAATCCCTGGACTGGGAACTTCCATATGCCGTGGGTGCAGCCCAAAAAAATGATGTACAGAAGTGGATTATTTGTTTCTCCGAAGATGTGGGGTGTTTATATTTTGAGCAAGTTACCAAATCGTCTTCTAAAAATGCATCCCTAGGAGTTCCCGTCGTGGCGCAGTGGTTAACGTATCCGACTAGGAGCCATGAGGTTGCAGGTTCAATCCCTGGCCTCGTTCAGTGGGTTAAGGATCCGGCGTTGCTGCGAGCTGTGGTGTAGGTTGCAGATGTGGCTTGGATCCCACGTTGCTGTGGCTGTGGTGTAGGCCAGTGGCTGCAGCTCCGATTCGACCCCTAGCCTGGGAACCTCCATATGCCGAGGGAGCGGCCCTAGAAAAGGCAAAAAGACCAAAAAAAAAAAAAAAAAAAAATGCATCCCTAGTTCACCGTCTTGCCACTGGCTCAGAAGGCTGTTAATCTCTGTCTCGCCCAAGTTTGATGTTATCATGTCTCAAATGTTTGCCAATCTGACCGGTAAAAAACAGCCCTCTGCTGAATTGCCGGGCTCTGGCTCCTTTGACTGGAGCTTCTTTTCAAATGTTTATCATTCATTTGCGTTTCTTCTGGGACCTGCCCATCCCCCCTGACGCTGTCCTTCCCCAGGGGTTTCCAGTTTGGGGCCCTCCCAACCCCTGTCCTTCCAGGGTTCTGAAAGTGTCCCACGTTTTATTTCGTTTTTTAAAAGTTGAAGTATAGGGTTGATTTACAATGCTGTGTTACTTTCTGCTGTGCAAGTACACACGAGTATAGACACACGCTCGTTTTTAATGTTCTTTTCCGTCACGGTTTATCAAGGGATACTGAATGTATTTCCCTGTGCTCTCCAGCGGGACCTTGTTACTTATTATTTATTTTACAGTCTTCCCGTCATGGATGGTGCTTCATTTATGAGTTAATTTTGGGAAAATTGTTATGAACTCGAGGCTTAGTTTTCCCCCCTTGTCTCAATACCTTTTATTTGCACAATTCATCTCTGCTCCTTGAAATGACACTTTTGTCACAAACTGCATGCCCACAGCCACCTAAGAGGGACTGTTTCTCCCCCTCCCATGTGGCTGTTTGTCGTCCCCCACACACCACCATACTGTTTTAATTACTGGTGCACCATAGCTTGTTTGGAGAGCCAGTGGTGCCTCATTCCTCTCATTGTTCTTTCTAGTAATTTTCTTGGGCTTTTTTTTTTTTTTTTTTTTTTTTTGCTTTTTAGGGCTGCATCCACGCATATGGAAGTTCCCAGGCTAGGGGTCTAATCGTAGCTACAGCTACCGACCTACCCCACAGCCACAGCAACTTGGGATCTAAGCTGAGTCAGGGATCTACACTGCAGCTCAAGGCAATGCCAGATTCTTAACCTGCTGAGCAAGGCCAGGGATCGAACCTGAGTCCTTATGGATACTCGTCGGGTTTGTTACCACTGCACCACGGTGGGAACTCCCAGCAGCTAGCTCTTGACCCGAGACTTGTGGTGACACTCGTTGTTAGTCATGAGTTAGCTCACATCACCAATCAATATTCATTTGACTTTGCGACAGGCCAGACTTTGGTTTAGATGCTGGGCAGGCAGCATTGTCCTGGAAGTCAGCCGATGCAGTAAGACAAGGAAAAAATAGCTATAAACATAACACTGTTATTATTACGACTAGTCTAATCTGTCAGTAATAACACTGTTACTCTTCACAGATGACATAATTACATGCAAAGAAAATCCAAAAGAATCTGCAAGGAAATGATTGCCGGATACCTGGGAAATATATTTGAATCCAAACGTGTTCCCGTGTACCAGCAGTAAATGGAAAATGAAATGAGACATGTTATTTCCAGGAGCGTAAAAGGTCAAATAACCAGAAATAAGTCTGATGAAAGAGTTCTATGGTTCTAAAAAACTACACAATGTGATGGTGAGAAATTCAGGGGAACAAATAAATGGGGAGGGGGGATGAACCAGGTTCATGGATTAGAAGACCCAGTGTTGGAAAGATGTCATTTCTGCCCAGACTGGTGCATAGCTTCAGAGCAGAACTCACCAAAACCCACAGGGTTTTTAGGGGAAACTGAAAAAATGGGCATGTTGATTATAAAACACATGTAAATACGTATAAAACATATACGTGAATATGTGTGAATTTACACATATAAATTCCATGTCCATTTACATATAAAATGTAAATGAAACTGTGTGTAAATATTGCATGTAGGTAAAATTGGCCCGCAAGAGCCAAGGCAGTCTTGAAGAACAAGGCGGAAAGTCTTGGTCTGCCAGGTGTCCAGGCTTTTTCGAAAGCCACTGTAGTTAGGAGGGTCTGCCAGTAGCCAAGCAGAGCCACATACGCTGGCGGAGCTGACGAGAGAGCTCAGAAAGCAGACTCTGCGTGTTTAAAGTATAACTGATTAAGTGACAAGGAGTAAACCAAGGACTCAGAGGAGCTGAGTTAGGAGTTTCTGCTTTGGTGCAATGGGACTGGCGGCCTCTCTGTAGCACCAGGACGCAGGTTCAATCCCCGGCCCTGCACGGTGGGTTAAAAGGAGCCAGTGTTGCTGCAACTGTGGCACGGGTCTCAGCTCCTGCCTGGGTCTGATCCCCAGCCTGGGAACTCCATATGCTGCGGGGCAGCCAAAAAAGAAAAAAATTAAAACGAAGAACTGAGTTATTCTGCATGAGGATAGATTCTATGCCAGCCCTTTTCTTTTTTTTTTTTTCCCTGAATGTGCTTCATTCTGAATATCTTCTTTTGGAGTTCCCTTGTTGTGCAGTGGGTTAAGGATCCAGCACTGTCACTGCTGAGGCTCACATGGCTGCTGTGGCATGGGTTTCGATGCCTGGCCCAGAAATTCCCCATGCCACGGGTGCAACCAAAAAGATTAAAAAAAAAAAGGTATCCGCTTCTGACCCGTCTCTGGATTTAACTAACGTTCTTATCAGCTGGGTCTAATCTGTTCCATCTCAGCTGTCAGGTCCTGCACCCACGGGCAAGGGTCACTTGTGGCCCTCCAGGCACCTGGTGCCCAGACGTCACATCACCTCACCTGGTTTATCACTCTGTCCCTGAAGGCACTGGAGCCCAACAAACTTTCTAGATACAGGAGGCACTCCCTGTGCTCCCGGCGGGCCAGTGAGAGAAAGTACCCAGAGCAGGGCCACCATGTGGGGACTAGAAGCTAGGCGGCTGCTCAGTGTCCCCCAGTGCAGGGGACAGCCAGCCCCATGAGGCAAGGAATGAGCCAACCCCAGTGTCCACAGTGCTGGGGTGGAGAAGCCCTGCTTTAGAAGCTCTAGGGGATGTGGGTTCGGCACAGCCCCTTCCCGTGCTGGCGGGCGGGGTGTCCTGACTCCACGGTGCCAGATTTACTGGTGCAAGACCCAAGTGGACGAGGCAGCGGGATATGGGGGCGGCCTGGAACTGGAGCCCCCGTGGGACGTGGGCTTGCATCTTGGCACGTCCTTAACCAGCCAGGTGACCCTGGGCGAGTCACTTAACCTCCTGACCCTCTGAGGCCTAATCTGTAAGCCGAGGAAAGCACTTGCATGGGCTGGGACTGCGTGGAGGATTCGGATAAAGTTCCCAGGGCTGAGTCAGGCCAGGCTGGGCGCTGGGCTGCCGGCCAGTTGATGAGGAGACCCCGTCTGCGCCCGAGGGTGGGCGGATGCAGTGGCTGCAGGCGTTGGCCGTCTGGAGTTTTCTGTTGTTCTAAAAGCGAACCCCAGGCGTTCCCGTCGTGGCTCAGTGGTTAATGAATCTGACTAGGAACCATGAGGTTGCGGGTTCGATCCCTGGCTTTGCTCAGTGGGTTAAGGATCCGGTGTTGCTGTCAGCCGTGGTGTAGGTTGCAGACGCAGCTCTGATCCCGCATTGCTGTGGCTGTGGTGTAGGCCGGCGGCTATGGCTCCGATTCGACCCCTAGCCTGGGAACCTCCATATGCCGTGAAAGCGGCCCAAGAAATGTCAAAAAGACAAAAAAAAAAAAAAAGCGAACCCCAGCCCCCCATGTCTGCAGGCTGCGGCATTTCGGTGGGGGTGGGGAGGCCACCTGGGGTTACCTCTGCTCCGTATGCTTCACTCGAGGTCATATTTCAAAGGTTTTTTTTTTTTTTTTTGGACTGTACCCATGGCATATGGAAGTTCTAGGTTAGGTGTCCAATCAGAGCTGCACGTGCCAGTCACAGCCACAGCCACAGCAACACGGGGCATCCAGGCCGTGTCTGTGCCCTACACCACAGCTCATGGCAACGCTAGATCCTTAACTCACTGAGCGAGGCCAGGGATCAAACCCACATCCTCATGGATACTATTTGGGTTTGTGTCTGTGGAGCCACAACAGAAACTCCCAAAACTGTCTTTGGAGTAAAATGATACGGCCCGAGAGTGCCCAGGAGGGCGTTTTTTGTTTGTCTCTTAGTGTGACATCAGGTGTTTAGGCTGAGAACGGGAACATCTAGATGGAGGCCGTTTCAGGGGTGACCCCGCAGAATCCCCCCTCCACCTGGGTCCCATCAGACGTCCCGCGGGGGGCAGGACCCTGTGCCTCTAGGGGCTCTTCTGGCTGGAGGATGTGGGACCCTGGTCCAGGCGCTCTGGGGGGACGTGCCCAGGTGGCTGGACCTCTCTGCTCTTCTGAAAGCTGGTCCTCGGAGGGCAGCCCATTGGCTGTGTCATCACTGCGGGGTGAGGAAGCTGAGGCAGGCCCGGGGCAGGGCCGGCTCTCATGCCCACCAGGCGGGGCAGCCGAGGTCTGAATCTGCTTGGATCCCCGAGGCCACGGAGCGTGGGACGAACAGGCATTTCCCCGACAGACCTCATGCTGGGGCCTGGGTCCGGGTCCTGCTCCGAGTCGGGGGAGGCTGGGCCTCCGGGTCCCTGCGGAGCCTAAGCAGCGGCTGCCCCTCTGACTAGACGGGGCGCGATGGCCGCTCGGCACCTGCAGAGCCCTGGGCGCCGAGTCTGGCCTCCCTCCTCCCACGGTCATTAAACCCTTCAGACCCTTGGCTGTGGTGATAAATTATGGTCTCGCTGCCCACAGAGCAGGAGCGGTGGGAGAGCCGGGCCTCAGGGCCTCGGGTTAATAGTGAAAGGTGCCTCCTCAGGAAGGCGCCCACCCGCCCGCCTGGCTGCTGGGCCAGGTGGCATTGCCCCAGGGTGTCACTGGCTGGTTCTCGGGGTTGTGACACCTGGAGGAATGGGAAACAATAGCAATTTATTGGTTAACAATTTCAAACAAAGAGAAACCACTTAGGCACCCAAAGACTGGGTACAAACTGAAAATAATGGTTCACTTGGGGAGAAATTCTGGCAGTTGTTTTTTTAGGCCGGCGTGTAAGCAGCAGAGAGCCTGGCCCAGGCCGTGGGGTGCGGGCACTTCTGGGGACCCAAGCCGATTTATCCCTTTCTGCCACCAAGACTCCAGATGCCACATGCTAAAGAGTATCAGAGGAGCCGTTCCCATTGTCGCCAGGTGCAGTGGCACACATCTGAGCATGTGCTGACCTCGGGCCTCCCCCAGCTGCTCCTCCCTCTCAGCGCCCATCTCCCTGCAGCTGAAGCTCAGGGCCCCCCCTCCCCACCCCATTCTCACCCCAAAGCCCCTCCCCCACACCTCCATCACCCCCTCCCACCCTACACACCCCGTCTGCACCCTGGACGCCCCCCAACACTTTCCAGACTGTGATCTCGTCTGTGGCCCATCTGTCACCCCCGCAGGGCTGAGGACGCCTTGAGGGCACACTGGGTTTCCTCTTGCCATCCCTAGATCTGGGCCTGAGCGCAGAAGGCTGCGGATGTTTGTTGAATTAATGAGTGACGGCAGTTTTAATTGGTTTCTTTGAGTTTAGGTTGCAGATTAGGGTCGTTGAAAAGGTTTATTATACCAAGTAATTTAAAATTACACACGAATTGTACGTGTGATCAGTCGTGGCAATTCCAGCGGGAACTGACACATCCGCTCCGGGACCCTTGGGGGGCGTGAGCGGGGATCCAGCGTGTGACTCAGTGGTTAATCACTTACCAACAGGCTGTGTCTGGTGTTAGATTAACCGCGTCCATCTGTTGAGACCCACAGCGAGGGCGCCCCTGCAGGCGCTTGGAGCCGGCATTCGCCTTCTGAACCTCCGACGTGTGTGTGCGAGGGTGCGGGTGTGAGGGTGTGGATGAGAATGGGCATGTGTGAGTGTGAAGGGGAGATGGTGGGTGTGTGATCGAGAGTGTGACTGCGAGAGGCGAGCGAGAGGGTATAAGAGGGTGTGCGTGTGAAAGTGTATGAATGTGTAGGTGTGAGAGCATGAGCATGCGCGTGCATCTAAGACTGTGGGAGAGGATGCGTGAGTGTGAGCGGAGGAGAGGCGGGGTGTGAGGCCCCGGGCAGGCACACAGTAGGTGCTCAGTGAGGAGCAGGTGGCCGGCAGGGCTGGGGGGGAGCCTTCAGGGAACAGGGGCTGGCAGGTGGGTGGGAGGACACGGGGCCAGACGCCTTTCAGAGAACGTTCCTGACGTGGGACCCAAAACCACCTGCAGCCAGTTCCCTGGTGGCCTTGTTAGGCCTTGGGCGGTATTACTTCTGTGGCTCGGGTTCGATCCCTGGCCGGGCGACTTCCACGTGCCGCAGGTGGGGGCGGTAAGGTGCATCAGCAGGTGGGTAAAACCCACCACGGGTCCCCAGTGCAGAGCAGCTTCCATACCCCGTCTGTCCAGGGGCAGCCCCGTGACCCTCCTGCTCCAGCCCGTCTCCCAGACCTCGGGCCTCCGTGTCCCCAGCGAGATTATGCAGAAAGCACCCACCTGGGTGGGAGGCACTGCAGAACCGGGGCTCCCACCTCGGCGGCCAGGAGATGCTCAGACACTAGGTGTGCAGTGGCCCTGGGAGGTGTTGGCAGCCAGATGTCATTTGCAGCCTCCCTGGACACGTCCCTCCTCCCGGGCGCCCCGACGAGGAGCCATAAGGGAGCTCCGTCCCTGGGTCTGTGCAGAACCCGTGCACGGGCCCATCCCGTCCAAATGGAGTTTCGAGTCTTTCTAGAATCTTCTCGATCTCTGACTTGTGAGTGGGCCCGCAGCCCATTAATTTCCGGGAGGGGCAGTCAGAGGGCTGCAGACAAAGGCCACAAGAATGAGAACCGCAGAGCAAGTATGAGGAAGGAGGACCTGAGGTCCCCTGGAACCACCCAGAGGCGGGCGGGGTTTTTGTTCCTGGCTTTGAATCCTGGAGACTGATTTGCACCGTCTGGACGGAGAGGGAGGGGTCTGGAAGCAAAGTAAATTAACAGACGCAACTCCAGAAAAACATTTAAGGTGCAAGAAAGACGGAAGAAGGAAAGGTGCTAAAATAACACATTTTCTGTATTTACTCAAAGAAGTGTTTTTACTGGGAGCGCCCTGTAACTTTTTCTCAAGAGTTTCTGGTTAATAATCTAAAATAACTGTGTCTCCCCTTCTACTGTCATGCTAAATTGGTCTCTTGAAATTTAGGATTGGAATTTTCTTAGCAAATATTTAACCAGAAAAAAAAAAAAAAAAAAAAAAGTCCCTGCTTTTCTGTTCTCAGCAGGATTTTTTTTTTTTTTTTTTTTTTTTTTTTTTTAGGGCTACACCTGCAGCATATAGAAGTTCCCAGGCTAGGGGTTGAATCGGAGCTGCAGCTTCCAGCTGACACCACAGCCACAGCCACGCTGGATCTGAGCCACCACAGCGCGTGGCGACGCTGGATCCTTAACCCACTGAGCAAGGCCAGGGATCGAACCTGCAACTGTTCTTAGCAGTTGGGATGCAAGTTGTCACTTGATAGACATCTGGGCCAGTGTTTGATCTTTTCCCAAAATGATTTGCGGGGTCTGCCCTCAGTTGGGGGAAGGGTCCCAGGACGCCGTGGAGGATGATCTACTGCTGCCGTTTGTCCCCACTGATGGGTCAGGCCGAGTACCCCCCCACCGCCCGTAGCAGGTGGGTGAGTCACTCCCGTGTCTCCAGTGGCCACAGTGTGTGAGGGCAGCGGCTGCCCTGCGACTTGAGGAACTGAGCCACCAAGGGACCAGGGTCTTAATGGAGCCCCTCCGTGGTGTTGGCCTTTCAAGAGAGTCTCACTGAAATTATTCCGGAAGGGACTTCGGGGCCCCTGCGCGGTGACGTTAGGGGTCGGGAGGGTGGCCCCTCTCAGCGCTGTCGGATGCTCTGCCCTCTGTCTTTTGAGAAAGACGGAGCCCCCGGGTGGGGCGGAAGGGGTGGTCCTGTCCCCTGTAGGGGCCTCGCAGCCAGGGTGGGAGGGCCAGGAGGGAGGTCCCCGACACGGCAGCAGGGGCACCCACGTCTCCCCCTCTCTGGCCTCACCCCCCTGGGTTCTGGGCTGAAGGCCCTTTGCGGGTGTGTCTGAGCCGGGCCTCTGGGGGCCTGGGACCATCCTGACTTCTGTCAGCTTGATGCACCTTGCGCTGGGCGGGGCCTTTTAACCTGGAGGCAGACTCAGCTGCCGCAGCCACTTCCAGCTGCCTTTGTTGTCACACATGTGCTCTTAAATAGGTACAAATTATTGGAATTAGAAAACCCTTGCAGCTCCCTCTCCTCATTAAGCCTCTGCAGTTAATAATTATTTTCTCTCTGGAAAGCGCTCGTGTAAACCAGCAGCGCCGTCTGCGGAGGCTGCCTGGCCTCCTCCCGAAGGCCGTGTGTCCAGCCCCCGAGCCTCCCTGGTCCCACGTCCCTTGTCGCTGGGGTAGCAGAGTCTGAGCTGGGGGAGAAGCGAAGGAGACGCCAGGAGATGAGGACACCGGCTTGTGGCCTCAGGGGAGGGGGCAGGGGCCCCCGTCCTGGTTTACTGATGAGGAAACCGCAGCGGGTGGTGGGGGCGGGGGTCAGGAGCTTGTCCCTGGTCGCAGAGGGGGTGGCTGGCAGAGCGGGGTTGTCTCAGGAGTGTGGAATGTGGGAACTTTTGCGACCCTTTTGTGCCACTGCTCCCTCTTCTGTCGGTTGAAGCCCTCCCAGGCCCACCCAGATGCCAGAGGAAAGGGACACAGGCTCATCTGTCGGGGGGAGGGTGGCACAGCCTCTGTGGTCATTTTTGAAAACCGCTGCATTCTTCCATCCCGCCTCCCCCCCTGCCCCCCCTCGCCCCAGGCAGAGAGAAAACCCCGCCTCCCGCTCGAGTTTCTGTCTCTGGAAACAGGACGCCGGGTCCAGCCCCCAGGCCTGCCTCTCCTCTTCCGTGTCGAAAAGTCATTGTTCGGGAAGAGGTCAGAGACGTGAAAGGAAAAAGGACAGCGATAGACACGCACGCACCGTAGATCTTCTGGCTCCCATCTCCTCTCTGGCTTCTTTCTTTTTTCTGTTTTCGGCCACCCCGTGGCACATGGAGTTGCCGGGGCTGGGGATCCCATCTGAGCATCCGAGCTGTAGTTGCGACCGTGCGGGGATCGAACCTGTGTCCTGGCGCCGCAGAGACACCGCACCACTGATCCCGTTGGGCCACAGCGGGACCTCCATCTGCCGGATTTTCATTTTCCCTCCGAGGCAGGCGGTGTGGTTGTCAGCACACTGGTCCGCGGCCCTCCTCTGCTCTTCCAAAGTCCCAAACCTCTGGAAACCAAAGTCAGTTTTGCAAAAATTCCGTTAGTGGCAAAATGTGCCCCCGACCCACTTGGGACTGTGGCCCGTCCTTGTCCTGGTCCGTGTGGCTGTTCTTGCATGGCCATGGGAGGGACACGCGCAGGTGACGGCTCTGCTGCGAGGTGGGATGGAGCGGGCTCTGGGTATCACTTCCCACATTCAAAACACCCCGAGTTCCAGAACCACCTGCTCGCAAGGGTTTCCGATAAAAGATCTGGACCTGGCTCGTTAAGTTGTGCCTGTTTCTGGGGTCTGTGTACGTGGCACGAGGCGGTGTGTCCTCGTCCGCGGCCTGCCCTTCCCACGCAGGGGCCACGATGGCGACGGCGTCCCAAGTCACGCCCGGTTCATTCCCACTGTCGCGTGGATGTGTGTCCTGGGAACACGCCAGGCTGCTGATGTCCTCGTGCTCCATGTCCCTGGGCGCCTCCTGGCCTGAGGGCATGGCTGCCCCAGGCTACCTCCCCTGGGAGTTGCTGCCCCATGGGCACGGAGGGGTGGGGACTCCAGGGTTGTTTTAGGCCCAGCTGTGTTCCCGCTGTTCTTTGTGAGGTTGTAGTGTTAACATCCAAAGTACAGATTTTTTTCCCTTCATGACGTAGTTTTTATTTTTTGGCTGTGCCCTCGGCATGTATAAGTTCCAGACCAGCAACCGAACCTGCACCACAGCAGTGACCAGAGCCATAGAACTGACAATGCCAGGTCCCTAACCCACTGGGCCACCAGGGAACTCCCTATGGTCATGCTTTATGTGTCTTAAGAAATCCCTACCTGGTTCAGATCATAAACATTAGTTCTTTTTTTCCTTTTTCTTTCTTTCTTTCTTTCTTTTTTTCTTTTTTTTGCTTTTTAGGGCTGTACCTGTGACATATGGACGTTCCCAAGCTAGGGGTCGAATCAGCGCGGGATCCAAGCTGCGTCTGCAACCTACACCACAGCTCATGGCAATGCCAGATCCTTAACCCACTGAGGGAGGCCAGGGATCAAACCCGTATCCTCATGGATCCTAGCTGGGTTCATTACTGCTGAGCCACAACAGGAGTCCCATAGAGATTGGTTCCATACAGCCTCTTCTAAAATAGATTTTGCCGGGTGTCGCGTTCCCTGCTGGTTCAGCAGGGTTAAGGATCCGGCAGTGTCACTTCTGCGGCTCTGGTAACTGCTGTGGTGCAGGTTTGATCCCTGGCCCCAGACTTCCACAAGCTGAGGGTGTGGCCAAAAATTAGGTTTTGTCTTTCACATTTAAGGCTTCTTAATTCCCTGGGATTGCTTTGGTGGCCGTGGGAGGGAGGGAGCCAGTGTCATTTTGTCATCCACACCGAAGGTCTCCAAGCTGTGGTCCTGGGCCTGTTTGTGGGCGCCTCTCCCTCTCAGTTGCCAGCTCTGCCCCCTGTGCCATCTCCACGTACGCGTGGCTCTGTTTCTGGGTGCCGCCTCCTGCCCTCGGGTCTGTGGGTTGCTCGGTGCCGGTGCCCTCTGCTTCCTGTGGGTTAGGATGGCTACGTTGCCTCCTAGAGCCGGGCCCCTCCCCTGTCCTTCCCGAGTGTCCTGGCTTTGCTGGCCTGTCCTCTTCCTGTGGATCAGAGACCGCGGAGGTTAACGTGCCAGGCCCGTGAAGAGCCTGCAGGCATCCCGCTAAGATCGCCAGTGAGCCGGTAGATCCATTTGCGAGCTGCTCCGCTGCCCACCTTGGCTCTTCCCCTCGATGGAGATGGGTGGATCTTCCTTATTTCTGCCAAGAAGAGTTTCTCTCTCTCTCTTTTTTTCCCCTTTGGACATGTCCTCGGCATGCGGACGTTCCCAGGCCAGGGATCGAACCCTAACTGGGTCGGGCCTGGTCCTCACCACCCGTCACCATGGGGTGTGGTGAGATCGGACTTCCAGATTCCAGCTCAGTGATTACTCGGCCTGTCCTTGAAATAAAACAAAACCCGGGAACAACAGGAGATCCTGACGAAACCCTGGGTGTGATTCCATGGGAGCCTGGGGCGGCTGGTGTGTTCTCACTGCGGGCACGTGTACCCTGCCTCCCCAGTGCTGGTTGCTTTCCTCAGTGCCAAGTGTGCAGTGTAAACAGCCTGCGGTGTTCAGCCCCGCCTCGGCGGTAACGCCGTGTTTCTCCCTTCATCCCATCATCGCAGGTCAGAAGGGGGCTCCTGGCTCCTCTGACTTCGTTTATGACTTGTTTTTTTCGTTGTTTTCTTTTTAGGGCTGCACCTACAGCATGTGGAATTTCCCAGGCTAGGGGCTGAATCGGAGCTGCCGCTGCCGGCCGACACCACAGCCACAGCCCCGCCAGATCTGAGCTGCAGCTGTGACCTGAGCTGCAGCTGTGACCTGTGCTGCAGCTTTGTGGCAGCGCCAGATCCTTAACCGGCTGAGGCCAGGGATGACCCCAGCATCCTCCCCGACGGTATGTCAGGTCCTTAACCTGCTGAGCCCCACCAGGAACTCCGCCACTTAGGTTGTACAATGCCTTTTAAAACAACTTCTTTCCTTTTGGATCGTCTCGTGCAAAGTAAAGCAACGTTTTATTGGGTCCATCCTTAACTCCTTTTCCCGTCTTTCCAGCGGAGGCGGAATTCATGCTGCACAGAATTAACCATTTCAAGTGGAAACATTCGTGGCATTTGGATTATGCAGCTACCCCTGCCCCCTGCCCCCTGCCCCCGCCCCGTCCAGTTCCAAAGCATTTTATCACCCCAGAGAAAGCCCGCATCCGCCAGCCGTCACTGCCCCTCCCCTGCCCTTGGTGACCGCTGGTTTGGTTTCTGTATTATGGATTCTCTATTCTGTATTGCAGCTGCTGGTTTGGTTTCTGGATTCTGGATTCAGGACATGTGGCCTCTTGTCACCGGCCTTTTTCACGGAGGGTCGTGTTTTTGAGGTGCCTCATTCTACCTGTGTCTGAATAATAGTCCTGAATAATAGTCCTTGCATTCGCGTGCAAGCTTTTGCACGGATGTATGTTTTCGGTTCTTTTGAATTCCACTTAGGGCTGGAATTCTGGTCCTGTGTTAATTATACGTTTAGCTGTTGGCAGCACCAACCCTTAGCCCTTAAGTGCAAGTGCTTTATATCTTGATCAGCGTGCGCGTTCTCTGCATCTCAGACCACAACCTCTGTAGCCCAGGGTCAGGGTGGCCCCTGGGAGCCGTGAACAAACCTTTCTGGGGGGCAGTGGGGCCTGGTCCCATCACAGCCTTCAAGAAGGTTCCATCCATGGACGTGAGGCACTGTTTCTCAGGTGACTTGACAGTGTGAGATGCTGAAGTAGATACTTGCTTCGGCCTTGGGAAAGGAGCTTCATTTCACACACAAAATCAGGAGCGTGCATTGCCGAATCAATATTCAGAATAGTCTCTATTCCAGCATCCAGTATTCCACTACCAGGCAAATTTTACAGTGCAGAATAAATGTGGACGTGACCAGAGAAGGCAGCTTTAGGGGTGGGGTCTCAACTCTTTCTTTCCTCCTCTGTATACTCATGGTTCTATTTATAATTGTCGTAAAATGTATGTAACGTAAAAGGTGCCATTCAGCCGTATTTAGGTGTACGGGTCAGTGGCCTTGAGTACATCATCAATGTTGGGTGACAGTCCCCAACTTCCATCTCCAGAACGTGTTCCTCTTGCAGAATGGAGACTCTGGACTTCCCTGGTGGCAGAGCAGGTTAAGGATCTGGCGTCATCTCTGGGAGGACGTAGGTTCAATCCTTGGCCTCACTCAGCGGCTTAAGGATCTGGCGTTGCCATGAGCTGCCGCTTAGGTCGAAGATGCAGCTCGGATCCGGTGTTGTCGTGGCAGTGATGTAGGCTGCTGAAGCTTCAGCTCCCCTTCGGCCCCTGGTCTGGGGACGTCCATGTGCCGCAGGTGCAGGGGTAAAAAGAAAAAAATAAAACCGAAACCCTGAGACCCTGCCCTCATGAAACGCCAGCCTTCCTCCCCAGTTCCTGGCCCCGCTGCCTGCTTCCTGTCCCTGTGAAGCTGACCGCTCTGGACCCCCATCTGAGTGGGATCACAGGGTCCCTGCCCTCTGTGACTGGCTTCTCACTCAGCCCGGTGTCTCCCGGTCCATCTGTGTCTCAGCCGTGCCGGCTCCGCATGCCTTGTGCTTCTGGAGGCCAGACACTTTCTCATGAATCCTGTGTGCATTTGGCTCACTTGATCCTGGTGATTCACAGATGCGTTTTCTGCTCCCTCGCTCCCTGTCTTAGGAGGGAATAATTCCCTGTCGTTTCTAGCATTTTATCATTTGGGCGAAGGAAGGATGCTAGGAAACGGAATGCTGCGGCCAGATCACGTTGCATATTTTGTTTTTCATTTCTTTGTGTTTTAGGGATCTTTTTGGTTTTGTTTTTTTTGTTTTTTGCCACGCCCACTGTGTATGGACGTTCCTGGCCAGGGATTTGAACCTGAGCCCTAGCAGGGACCCCAGCTGCTGCACTGACAATGCCAGATCCTTAGACTCCTGAGCCACAGAGGAACTCCTCAAATATATTATTTGCGTGACTCTGGATTTGAAGCTGCCAATTTTTGTTTGTTTCTACAGCTGCACCTGCAGCATATGGAAGATCCCAGGCTAGGGGTTGAATCGGAGCTGCAGCTGAGACCACAGCCATAGCAGTGCTGGATCCTTAAACCCCCACTGTGTGAGGCCAGGGATCCAACCCAAATCCTCACAGAGACTATGTCAGGTTCTTAACCCACTGAGCCACAATGGGAGCTCCGAAGCTATAAATGTGTTATTTTATGTATTTATTTATTTTGGCTGCAGCGGGCATTTTGTTATTTTGAGGGGTTGATGGAGCCTTTTCTGAATGCTTGAGGGCGCTTGCCTGGCGTTCCTGCCAGGGTCTTAAGGGGTTTTCTGCAGCCTCGTGGCCAAGCCCTTGCTGCAGAGTGGCCGAGGAACTGATATTAGGGTGGAGGGGGCGCGAGTGAGGGGTTGAGGACTAATGTGGGGGGGTACTCCCAGGACCAGGATCCTGGGCGGGGTGGCTTTGGGGCTGGGGAGGCCGTGGTAGAAATTACAGGGTGAGGTCAAGGGTTCCAAACGGGGAGACGCCCAAGGCGTGGGGCGTCCTGGGAGGCCGGAGGGCCCTCCCTCCCCACGGCGAGGTTGCTGCACGCAGGGGGACGGGGGGAAGGGGCCGTAGCCGGGCGGAGAGCGAGTGTGAGCCGTGTCCGGCTTTTGGTGCTGCATTTGATTTGCCTGAGGCCCCTCCCCACAGACGGGCAGGACCCGTAGCATCTTCTCTGGCCCGTGTGCCTGCCAGGCCCGACTCCAGCGTTTGCCCAGCTGTGCCCTGAACACGGGTCACCCTGGTCCTGTGCAGGGAACCCCTGGCCCGGGTTGCCAGGTTCTGGTTTGGCCTTTATTGTCCCAAAAGGAGAGAAAGCAGATGCCCTGCAGGTAGCAAGTCCGAGCATCATGCCTGATGTCTGCCTTCCCTCTGGTCTCAAAATGCCACGCCTGCCAAGAGAACGCAGGAGCCACTTCACAGTCCCCCGGCAGGCGCTCCCTGCCCCCTGGGGACGCCTGGGAGGGGCCTGGCAGGGACAGGAAGGCAGCCTTTATCTCAGACGGACTGGACAGCCAACGGCGCCCAGTGGAGTGGCCACAGCCACCTGACTGCGGCATCACGGGCTGTACCAGCCGGGCCTGGCAGGGCGCTGGTGGCAGACGGAAGACCCCCCTCCACGAGACTCCCGCAGCTGGTCTTGCTCCCTCCTGGCACCGCTGCCTCTCCAGCTGCTGGTGGCCTGGGCTCCGTGTGGTTGTCCCCAAGGCTGTGGGTGTTTAGTGGGTCAGAAATGGGCTCTTTCTCTGCCCTTAGTGGACCCTCTGGAGCCAGGACCACCGTCCCCTGGGCCCTCCATCCACCGTCGGTAGGGCTCCAGCCCATGCGGTCTGGGTCTGCCCCTTGCTACCCAAGTGACCTCAGCCGGGCTCATGGGTCAGCGTCCTTGTGCCTCGGTGTCCTTACCTTTAAGGGCCAGCAGGGGTGCCCCTCGGGGGCTGTGGCAGGGACTGGGTGGGGGGCACCGGGGAAGATGTCGTGCAGGGCCTTGGCGGACCGTGATGGGGCATCGTCCCTTGGATCGAGGTCACACCACGGGGGCATTTCGCCAGCGTCCTCTCCCCACTGCCCCACACCAAGGGTCCAACAGGCTGGCAGCGCTAGAGGACCTTCATCTGCTCTGTGGCCTTGAATCCCCCAACCCACACTGCCACCTGTCCTGGGTGCCGTTGCGTGCCTCCAACATCATGTACCCCTGGCACCTCAGGACATGGTGTTACTTGGGGCTAGGATCTGAGCACAGGTGAGCAAGCTAAGCGTTGGCATGAGGTCCTCCTGGATTTGGGTGGCTCCTGATCCAAAACTGGTGTCCTCTTTTTTTTTTTTTTTTCCTTTTTGGGGCCGCACCTGCAGCATGTGGAAGTTCCCATGCTGGGGTCAAATCAGAGCTGTAGCCACTGGGCTACACCATAGCCAAAGCAACACAGGATCCGAGCCACATCTGCAGACTACACCACAGCTCATGGCAGTGCTGGATCCTTCACCCACTGAGCAAAACCCGGGATCAAACCTGCTTCTTCATGGATATTAGTCAGATTCGTTTCTGCTGAGCCATGACGGGAACTCTAGCTGGTATCCTTTTAAGAGAGGGTGACCTGGACCCAGGTAGGGAGAGGCCATATGGCCATGAGGGAAGTGTCTGCCAGCCAAGGACGCCAAGGACTGCCAGCTGCCGTTGGACGCCAGGACACGGCCCAGGGACGAATTCCCTACCCCAGAGCCTCTGGGTGGAAGCAGCCCTGCTGGCACTTGCTCTTGGACTTCGGGCCTCCAGATGGGGGGAAGACAAGTGTTCTCTGAGCCCCAGGCCATGGCGGGGGGGCCCTCCCGACACAGCCTCCTGCCCCCAACGGGCCAGGCCTTGCTGCTTCTCTGCATCTTGTGCTGGTGAGGCAGTTCCTGTCCCCTGCGTGCCAAGCTCCATTCCTCCCCGGAACCCACCCTCCCTGCCACCCCCTGGGGTCGTCCTGTCTCGCCTCTGTCCCCTGCTCCCATGAGCTGCCACCTCCTTGGGCACTGAGGTGCCCAGTGTCCCAGGGGTGAGCAGACCATGGGGCCATGATCCTGTACCTTCTCTAGAGCTGGACGCGCGGACGGGCCCTGCCGTCTGTGAAGACCCACGAAGCCTCCCTCGCATGCGCCGACAGGGGTTTTGCAAAAAGCACCTGCTGGTGGGCGCCCCAGAGCCCCGCTCTGCCACCTGTTCTCTCTCTTTCCCGCTGCAACTGAGGGACAGTGGGGCGACTCAGCTTTCCTCGGGGACGCCGTGGAAGCTGTGCTGGACCACTCTGGAGGCGCTGCAAAGCTGGCCTGAGGGTGCTGGTCACAGCCTTGTTTCACAGTCGTGGACGGAGTGCCTACCGCGCAATCTGGGGGAGTCCTGGGCGAGCTCCTGGTTTTCCGAAATGAAAATTGGCTTCTAAGTGGTGAACCGAATGGATGCTCACGCGGAAAAAGAACTTTCTAGGAACATATAGAGGACGTAACGATACAGCTGCGGGGAAACTGAGGCTGGGCGTGTGGGACGCTGCGCTACCCGGTGGGCGTCCCCTGCCGGTCTAGTGGAGCGGATTCGGCGCTTTCACTGCTGCAGCCCAGGTTCAGTCCCTGGTCTGGGAACTGAGATCCCCCGTCAGGCTGCTGCACACTGTGGCCAAAAATAAATAAATGAAATAACATAAAACTGCTCTAAAACAAGAAGTTTAGGGTTCCCATCAAGGCTCAGTGGATTACAAATCCGACTAGCATCCATGAGGATGCAGGCTCGAAGCTGGCCTCGCTCAGTGGGGTAGGGATCTGGTGTTGCCATGAGCTCTGGTGGAGGTCACAGACGCAGCTGGGGTCCGAGGTTGCTGTGGCTGTGGTGTAGACCTGCAGCTGCAGCTCTGATTCAACCCCTAGCCTGGGAACTTCCGCAGGTGCAGCCCTAAAAAGAAAAAAATAAAATAAAACAATAACAACAAAACCAATACAGATAAAACAACAACAGCAGCAACAAAAGACCCAAGAAGTTTATTTAAAAGCAAATTCAGCCACCCAGGTGGAATCACCATCAGCTCTGCAGGTTTTGCCATCCCTGCTGACAGCTCTCTGGACTTCTGTGCAAAAGCGTTTTTTGGTTTGTGTGAAAAAGTGACTTACTCCAAAAAACCAAAAAATTTAAAATAAAAGGAGTTCCTGTCGTGGCGCAGCAGAAATGAATCTGACTAGTAACTGAGGTTGCGGCTTTGATCCCTGGCCTTGCTCAGGGGGTTAAGGATCTGGCTGGTGTTGCCGTGAGCTGGGGTGTAGGTCGCAGCAAAAAAAAAAAAAAAGGGACTCACTCCCCTCTCCCCCAGGACCATGGTGTCTGGATCTGCCCCGGCAGCACTGGAGGTGTCTCCGGGTGCCTTTGGCTGTGCCAGACTCCAGGGTCAGCACAGCCGTCCTTTATGTGGGGCGCTCCCTGTTGATAGGGCGTCAGGTTTGTGTCCGTGGGGACTCAGCAATCCAGCCCAGGTGACTAAAGGACCCTGTGACTTCACTGTCTCCAGGGTCTGGTGGCCCAGGATGGTCCAAGATCTTGAGAGAAGTTAATGGTAAGCTTGGTAATAAGACGTATGCTTTATTGTCCCACCCATCCAACGTGAGTTCATATCTAAGGCTATTTTCTGGTCAGAAGGTGGCTCCTTGTTCCGGGGTGTTCCTCCGTGCTGGCCTCCTGGGCGCCTGCGGGAGGGTCCGAGCAGTGGAGCCCCTGCCCATCCCCGAGGAGGGGGAAGGCTGGAGAGCCCAGAGCACGCCGAGACGGCCTGAGCTTTGAGCTTTAAGTCAACTCGACCTGGAGTTCCCGCTGTGGTGCAAAGGGATCGGTGGCGTCTGAAGCACTGGGACGCATGTTCAATCCCCGGGCCGACACTGTGGGGTGAAGGATCTCGTGTTGCCACAGCTGCGGCATAGGTCACAACTGTGGATTGGATCTGGTCCCTGGCCCAGGAACTCCATGTGCAGCGGGGCGGCAAAAAAGGGGAAAAAAACTCAGCTTGACCCTTGAATCGGGCCAGAACAAATCCGTGTGTGGTTTAAGATTAAAAGGACATTTTTTATAACAACTGCCAGCAGGAAACAAACAAACGATACCTTATATCCTGTATTATTGTAATGGGCTTTTGCAAAAAAAAAAAGAGAAGAAAAGAAACACCCATAGAAAATCACTTACGTGGAAAATGGAGCCTCTGATGCCCTTTGTGCCAGCGTCAGTCTTGGGGTTAAAGAGATGCCGCTGGAAGGGGGACTCTCCTCCCCCATGTTTATCCAGCGGCTTGTAGTGCCAGGGACTGTTCTAGAAGTGACCGGTGCGGCGGGAACAAGATGTGCAAGTTCTTGGTCCTGGCGCGTTCGCCGGGAGGAGGGGACTGATGTGAGCAGATGAAATCCCGCTGCCGCGGCCGCGCCCGGGGGGGTAATGAAAGTAACGGCGAGGAGCCTGAGTGGGGGATGCGAACGGCCCCCACACGAGGGACAGGCAGCTGAGACCTGGGTGGCCGAGGGAGAAGCCACCGGTGACAAGGAGGGAGAAGAAGTGTGCCAAGGCCCCAGGGCAGGGAGGTGTCCTTAAGACGGGGCGGGGGAGGGGGGGAGGGGAAGGACCTTGTAGGACAATATGGGGTGAGTGCTTACGGGGTGAGGGCTGTGCGTTTTATCCTGGGTGCCATGGGGGGCCCCATGGGAGTGGCATGATGAGATCAACCTTTCAGGATGGTTCTGGCTGCAGTGTGAGCAAAGACTCCCTGTGGCTGGCGTGGCCGGCGTGGCAGGAGGCAGAGGGGGTGGGGCCAGCTCCGAGGCCCTCTGCCTCTGCCTCCTTCTTTTGCTTTAGTTTATGCTCCTGGACTCATGCCGGCCCCTGGCCCTTTGCACAGGAGCTGCAGATACAGGCTCAGCTGTTGGCTTTCTGTTTGCGCTCCACGGATGCTGCAGACAGGACCGAGGCGGGACCTCACCGGCCTCTGGGCTCCCACCAGTCTTCAAGGCGCCCTCTCCCCACTGAGTCTTCCAGAACTATTTCCTCTACCCAGATGCGGCCCTGCCACGTTATCGCGAGACCAGCTGGAGCAGTATTAGAGCTGCTGGGTCCCTGACCTCGAGGTGATGGGAGTCACTGGTGGGGGAAGCCAGGCCCCCTCCTCCAGGCATGAGACTTGGCTTCTCAGGGTCTCAGTTTTGCTCACCAGTCAAATGGGTGATGTCGGTTCTCTCAGAATCTCTCATTTGCACTGGAACGTGTCGTGATTTCTGGAGCGGTTATGTTTCTTTGCTGTGTGAACAAGTTCTGTGACACATGGTCTCCCCCCGCCCCCCCGCACATGGCCTGTGGCCCCTGTGTGTCTGAGAAGAGCAGTCCTGGGAGGGAAGCTTTGTGCTTCTGCTCCCCGTCGTTCTAAGGTTCCCCTGCAAGCTTTGTGCCTTGGCAGGGACTTGCTGGGTCCAGAGAGGCAAGGTGGCCCCCGGGTTTTGTCACCTGACGGCATCCTTTCAGTGGTCCCGAGACTTTCCTGGAACTTCCCAGAAACAAGTCCAAAGGGCTCCGTCCCAGGCTCCTGCCCTCAGGGGGCACAGCCAGGCTTCGGACTCTGAGTGGGCGGGACCCTCTGGGGATCCACAGCCCGACCCACGTGGCTCTTTGCCTCATGGAACGTGGGGACACAAGCAGGGAGCCACGTGGGGGGAATCCGTCGGGGCCACGGGGACACGGCTCTGAGCCAAGCCAGAAGGACAGGAACTGTATCAGATTTTTCTCGGGTCCCAGAGCACATCTGGGGGGCAGACTGGGAGGCAGGTGAAGGCCCCCTGGCTGCCCTGGAGGTGACAGTGCTGCTCCGTGGCCGTCTTGGGGGGGTCCCTGTGGCAGCCCCTGGATGGCTCCTCCGGTTCTGGCCTCAGAACCCATGTGCTCAGCCGGATGACCAAAGTATCCCACCCTTTCTGGTCCCCGGTGCTCAGCACCTCTGCTGCGTCATCTGTTCCCTTGTGTTGGCTGAGATGCAAGGCCCTCTTGTGCGTCTTTCTGAAGCAGCACGTGCCATCTCTCGGGTGTGCTGGGCGCGTCACTGAGTAGACGCAGCTGAGAGAAGAGAAGCTGCCCATGTAGCACAGGCCGAGGGCACCCCTGGGCGGGACCGTGCTGGCCGCGGTGGGGTCTGAGCTGGGCTGGGGGGCGGGCAGGTCGCCTGGAGGCTGGAACCAATGCAGAGGAGGCAACACCAGGGCTCAGCGTCCTCGTGCGTCTGGAGCAAAGCGCGCAAGGCTGGGGTCGCAGGTGGCGAGGGGCTGGATCGTGGGGGGTCGCGGGGATGCCTGCTGGGCGGTTGGGGGTCTGCTTGACGGACGAGAGGGAAGCTGTGCTTTCATAAGTGTGGAGGGGGTGGCGCGGGGTCTGGGAATCGGGGTCGAGGGGGCGCTCCCCGTTGGGGCGAGGCGTGGGGCTCGGGGACGCTGTTCCCGGCGGGGCGGAGCGGGGGCAGCCGAGTGACACCCCTTGTGTCCCGCAGACGGCATCCACAGCGTGGCGGCTCTCTGCACCCTGCGGGTCAGCATCATCACAGACGACATGCTGACCAACAGCATCACCGTCCGCCTGGAGAACATGTCGCAGGAGAAGTTCCTGTCGCCGCTGCTGGCCCTCTTCGTGGAAGGGGTGGCCACCGTGCTGTCCACCACCAAGGACGCCGTCTTCGTCTTCAACATCCAGAACGACACGGACGTCCGCTCCAACATCCTGAACGTGACCTTCTCGGCCCTGCTCCCGGGCGGCGTCCGGGACAGGTTCTTCCCGTCGGAGGACCTGCAGGAGCAGATCTACCTGAACCGGACGCTGCTGACGGCCGTGTCCACCCAGCGCGTGCTGCCCTTCGACGACAACATCTGCCTGCGGGAGCCCTGCGAGAACTACATGAAGTGCGTGTCTGTGCTCAGGTTCGACAGCTCGGCCCCCTTCATCAGCTCCCCCACCGTGCTCTTCCGGCCCATCCACCCCGTCAACGGCCTGCGGTGCCGGTGCCCGCCCGGCTTCACCGGCGACTACTGCGAGACGGAGATTGACCTCTGCTACTCCAGCCCCTGCGGCGCCCACGGCCGGTGCCGCAGCCGCGAGGGCGGCTACACCTGCGAGTGTCAGGACGACTTCACCGGTAGGTGTCGCCCCTCCCGTGGGCCCGGGTCACAGGCAGGTCGGGGGGTGTCCGCGGGTTTCCTCTGTCCACTTCGCTCCCGGGGGACAGAGTCTCAGGACGGATCCCGGGCTGGGGCGTCGGCTCTGCTTCCTGCCACCCTCTTTATAAGGACGGGCAGAGGAGAGTTATGTGGTGTGAGAGCCACCTTCAGAAACCTACGCGGCCTGGGGAGCTAGATCCAGTCTCTTGGGACAGAATGTGATGGAAAATAATACAGGACAAGGAATGTATATATATATGCACACGCATGATTGGGCCACTTTGCTGTGTAACACTGTAGATCAACTGGACGTTAGTTTTAAAAGATGTATATGTGACGTGTGCCCCTTGTAAGTGGCTTCACTTTTTTGGTGGTGGTGGTTGTTTTTTTTTGTCTTTTTAGGGCATGGGCGGCCTATGGAGGCTCCCAGGCTAGGGGTCCACTCGGAGCTGCAGCCGCCGGCCGCAGCCACAGCCACAGCCACAGCCACAGCCACGTGGGATGCGAGCCGTGACCTACACCACAGCTCACGGCAGCACCCGGTCCTTCCCTCACTGAGCGAGGCCAGGGATCGAACCCGCATCCTCATGGATGCCAGTCGGGCTTGCTAACCACCGAGCCACGATGGGAACTTGGTTTCCCTTTTTTTAAATGAAAGTGGTTGATTTACAGTGTGTGTCCATTTCTGCTGAACAGCAAAGCGACTCAGTCATTCCTGTTTTTCATACACACACACACACCTTCTTTTTTTTTCTATTACCTTCCATCATGGTCTGTCCCCAGAGGCTGGATAGAGTTCCCTGCGCTGCACAGCAGGACCTCGTTGCTGCTCCGCGCTCAGTGTCCGAATCTCCCAACCCCAAACTCCGCGTGCATCCCCCTCCCTCTCCCTCCCCCTGGACAACCTCAGTGGCTTCAAGTTTAAAGTCGTTCATTCTGGATTTCAAGTTTCATTGGTCGCTGTAAACGGTGTCTCTGGGATAGAGATCGCTTGAGCCGTTCATCCCTCGGGTCTGGAAAGGCGGTGTTGGTTTTTTCACGGCTCGTGGTCCCTGTAGAAATAACGCATCTTCTCTGCCTTGAAGATACACTTCTCCCCAGACGTCCTGGTTTGTCCCAAAGGCGAATCGCTCTAAAGACAGCCGAGGGTTATTTTGAAAATAAAAAGCCTGCCCAGTTTCTTTTCTGTGGAAAGGTTCATTTGACCAACGATAATGGAAAAAATAAAAATCATTAAAAAAACAAAAAACAAGCCCGCCGCGGGCAGGACAGAAATGCAGTCCTGCTTTGCTCTTCGATCGCCCGCTACATGGAATCCTGGCCCATGTGACAGACCAGTGAGGGCATCGCGGCGGACGGGGACAGCCTGTCTTTGCGGGAAGTCCTCCGAGGTTAGGCGGGGCCGGAGGTGGCGTCGTCGCGGTCCTCGCACGGTTTGCGTCCGCAGATGTGTTTGGTATAAACAGTGGAGAAGTGGCTCCTGAGCGTGTGGGATGCAGTGCCCGCTGATGGAGCTTAGGCGGGGTTTCCGGCATTAACAGGCTTTCATCAGGCAGGAAGAGAGCGGGCCGGGTGGCGAGGCAGAGAGGGGGCATCTGGCTGCCCGGGAGTGGGGGGGGGTGCGCCCCGGCTTGCCGCGTCTGAGCACCAGCCTGGTTATAATCCGCTGGCACCGCTGCGGCGAGAAAGCCTTGATCACCTGCCCGTGTCTCCCCTCCCCGTACCCGTCGGTGGCTGGCTGTCTGTCTGGCCGGCCGGCCTGTCCAGCTCCGGTGACCTCTTCCCTGTGGTCTCTCAAGGGTTACCCCGGGGCTGGGCAGTGGGCAGGTGAGCAGGGGAGGAAGACAGAGGAGACCCCAGCTCTCGGCCCACTCCTGAGGTGTCAGGGGCTCTGGTCCAGGAGGCTCACCGCCAGGTGCAGGTATGCCCTTCCTCCCCCTCCCACCCACGGCCTTGAGCTGGCACCTCGGCTGCCTCTGAAGTGCCTGCCCAGGTGCCACAGCCCATCTCAGCTGCCCCTGGGCCAGGGTCCCCGCCCCCTCCCTGCCGCGTGGCCTGCATGGGGAGGGCTTCCATGGATGCCTCCTGCCCTGGGCCTCTGGGAGAGGGCCTGGTGCCCTCCAAGGGGCAGCCACCAAACCGTCATTCACTCGCTCTGCAAGTGTTAGTTGAACACCTGCTGTATGCCCGGCCAGTGTGCGCGGCAGGCCTGCCCTTGCCCAATTGAGTGGGTGCCCAAGGTTGCTATGTGATTGGCCTCCTCCTTGGTGGGCACATGTGGTGGGGACCTGGTGCGGGAGACCTCCCCCCGGGTGCCCCCAGAATCTGGTGGCTTCGTCTTGAAGACCGGCTGGAAGCCTGGGGTGGGGGCCTCCGTGGTGGAGGAGACCAGCTTCGTCTTGTGGCTGCAGCAGGCCTGGGCTCCCCAAGTCCCAGCCGTGAGCTTGGGGCCACGTCTGGGCAGGAGAGGCGGAGGCTGATGGGGTCCCGCAGACCCCGATCCTCCAGACGCCTCGGGCTGCCGGGTGGAAAGGACCTGCAGAGCCTCCAATTTCGCTTTCATCAGGAGCATCATTTGCAGAGGAATTATACCGGGGAATGGCCTGGTGTGTCATCACCCCGAAATGTCATGATGGGCAGGGGGCTAATTTGAATGTCTTTGGTACCAAATTATCATATGTATTTCCCTCCGGGATAAGATTGACTCAGGCTGATTATTTTTCCTTCCTCTCTTTCTTCCTTTCTTCCTTTGAAGCCCGTGCTCTCGGGGGAGGTAATTGAGCCCATTTATTGGCGGTGAAAGCCGCGCTGTCGTCGCCAGGGTTTTATTACTTGCTCCCTGGTAAGCCGAGCTCGGGGCCTGGCGGGCGGGAAGTTGGACGTGGCCCAAGGCCGCCTGAGGACCGGGGCTTCCCGTGTTGCTGGACGGCGGCGGCGAGCTGGGTGAAGGAAGGTATCAGTTAATTTCAGGAAAAGCTCGCAAATCTGATGCTGGAAAATGACCCCCGGCAGCTCTCCTGTGTCCACTTTGGGGGGGTGCAGACTCCCGGTCCTTGTAGGGAGCAGGCTTCCACGTGGGGTCTGCAGGGGACCCCCGCTCTGAAGGGGACGGGGACAGGAGGACTGCAGGCTCGGAGCTCAGCTCAGGCACTTGTGTGACAAGCACAGGCTGGCTGCCTTGGCTCTGGCCCCTCCGTCTTCCCGGCTGTGGACAGCGTGGCTTTGGTTCTGGTTAAACTCCCCTGGACGTGGCCCGCTCTTCCGCTGGCCGCACGTCCACGCCTGCCGTCCTTCTGTCCTCGCCTCCCTCGGATCCAGCCCGGCGCAGTCCCTGCTCTGGGAAGGTTCTGGAAGGTCCCCGACTTCCTGGGACGGTGGCCCTTCCATCGCCCTGGACATGTCCTCTCGTGGGTGTGGTTCGTGTGTTTCCGTGACCCTCTGGACAGCGGCGCCCTGCAGATGGGACTCTTGGGCCCTTCAGCTGCTGTGCTGTTCCAGAAGGTTCTGTGCGGTTCCCCCAACCCTCCCTGCAGCTCTGAGGCCCATCATGTCATGGAAGGACCCTGGCACGGGACCGTCACGTTTCTAGCACAGAGCTTCTCAGCGGGGGTGGGTCTACCTTGGGGGACACGTGACAACACCCCGGGATGTTTCCGGCCGTCACAGCTGGGGGTGGGGCGCTGGCGGCTGGAAGCCAAGGATCCCACCCTCCTCCAGTCGCCCCTACGGAGCCAGCCCTGTGGTAGAGACGGAGGAGCCCTGCTCTGGACCTGGGCAAGGGGTGAGTCAGGGTTTGAACCCTGTGTTCCGGCTCCTGAGCTCAGGCTCACCTGCCCAGTGGGCTCCTTGTGGTGGAATGACCGGTTTACCTGTTCAGCAAGGCCTTCCTCTGGCGTCGCTGACCTCACAGCCTCCAGTAAAAAGCGCCTTCCATGTGCAGGGCCCTCACAGGTCCACGGCAAGTGTGATGGGTGAGAAAGAGTAGCGTCACCGGGCAGTGGCCCCGGGGTCGCTTCCTGGTCACCCTTACCCGAGGGGGTGGCAGGAAACTCTCCCTTCCTGGAAGGCACTGGACTAAATTAATCCGGGGTGAGCCTCAGGATGTGGTTCTGAGCCTCTGGGCACATCAGGTGTCTCCCTAATCAAACAGTTTAATTGCCCTCTCCTGCCCCCAACTTAGTGGAGAGCGTGTGCCCCCCCATCTCTGCTCCAGGCCCTTCCCGTGCCCGTGTCAACCCCAGGAGGTGGGGACAGTTGTCACAGGTTCAGGGACACCAAGGTGCAGAGCTGGTTGGGGCGACCCGGGGTCTCTTCCTGAGCGCGATCCTGGGTGCCCAGGCCCTGTCCCCCCGCCCCACCTTTCTCCCCACTTTCTGCCCGCTCTGTGCCTCCCTGTCCTGCTGGGTGTGCACCTGCCCAGCTCCGTTCCGGTCACCGTGCAGCCGTGTGCCGGGCCCCCCGGGCCTGCAGTGGCCTCGGAAGCCTTCCCATCCTCACGGGATGGAGACCAGCGGGCAGCGATCCACAGCAGCCCCGGGGACATTGCTGAGAAGGCGGCAGCTGTGACGTCCCCGGAAGGAAGGCTCTCCTGCACGTCTCAGCCCGTCAGGGGGACGGAGCAGGCTGTCCTCTTTATTCTTGAGCCTCTGCTTTTAGAGCCCCGGCTGCTCAGAGGGCGTTTTAACACATAACAGTGAATAATCCTGCCTCTGTGTGAAGCACACGCTGTGCCCGGGCTGCAGATGCCCTGTGCCATCAAGAGTGGGCCCCAGCCGGATTTAGCCTGGTTTGGGGACCCGTGGGTCAGGGGCCACTTAGGAGAGTCTCAGTGGCGCTGGGTTTGGGTCCCTGGGGTGGAATGGCCCAGATGTCCTGTGCGAGGGCCTTCTGGGACCCTGACCGTCCCCTGTGGTCACCTCCCTGGGCCGGGGGACCTGACTGTCCCCCGTGGTCACCTCCCTGGGCCGGGGGACCTGACTGTCCCCCGTGGTCACCTCCCTGGGCCGGGGGACCTGACTGTCCCCCGTGGTCACCTCCCTGGGCTTGGGGACCTGACTGTCCCCCGTGGTCACCTCCCTGGGCCGGGGGACCTGACTGTCCCCCGTGGTCACCTCCCTGGGCCGGGGGACCTGACTGTCCCCCGTGGTCACCTCCCTGGGCCGGGGGACCTGACTGTCCCCCGTGGTCACCTCCCTGGGCTTGGGGACCTGACTGTCCCCCGTGGTCACCTCCCTGGGCCGGGGGACCTGACTGTCCCCCATGGTCACCTCCCTGGGCCGGGGGACCTGACTGTCCCCCGTGGTCACCTCCCTGGGCTTGGGGACCTGACTGTCCCCCGTGGTCACCTCCCTGGGCTTGGGGACCTGACTGTCCCCCGTGGTCACCTCCCTGGGCCGGGGGACCTGACTGTCCCCCGTGGTCACCTCCCTGGGCTGGGGGCCCTGACCATCTCTCTTGATGACCTCCCCAGGGCCAGGATATCTCATGTAGGTTTAAGCCCGGAGAAACTTCTCATGTAAATATCAAATCAGCTTTCCTGTTCATGGGGAAAAAAATGAATTCTGGCCCTTTTCCAGTTCTGCTATAAAAAATGTGCATGACCCCACCTCTGCGCTTTATCTCGAATTCTCTTATCAGCAAAGTGGTATTTCCACCACCACGTGATCCGCACGCCGTGTCCGCCTGAGGACGCCGTGTCTGAGCTGTGCCGTCCCGAGGGGGGCCGGTCCCGTCCTACGGGAGAAACGCGTTTGCCGCCCCGACTGCAGTTTGCGGGATTAAAACTCCACGTGGAAGTGTGTGTCGTCAGGTTGAATTTAGTCCTTCAACCAGAGAGTTAATGATCATCCCAAACGAACCTCGTTACCTAGCCTATAATTAAAATCTCAAATAAAGCAGACACAGAATCCTTTCTTAGGAAAAGGTGCTTTTCAGATATTCAGGGATTACTCCCCGTTTTAGCCCCTCGCCAGGCTCTGAGGTTTGGCTCCAGAGTCCGGGCTGGGGACAGTCTGTGTTTCCCCAGTGCGTCCTCGTGCAGCCCCAGCATGATTTTGCTCTTTGGGGAGACTGTTTTCCATTAAGAGCACATGCAGGGGGTTTGTGGTGTGGACACCTGTAGCCGGTATCGCCTGTTCTCTTCCGTGGAGTCTTCCCCCAAAACGGGGGCTTTTGACAAACAGGATTAGCGTCCTCCTTGCCTGGTCAGGGTGTCCGTCCCTAGCCAAGGGGCCGCTGGAGGTGAGGATGAGCTCAGGGCTCCTGATGGCTTCCTGGGGCTCCTGTCACAGAGGACCAGACACTGGGTGGCTTGAAACAACAGATGTTCATTCGCTCACAGCTCTGGAGGCCGCACGTCCAAAGTCTCTGTGTCCTCGGGGCCCGGCTCCCTGCAGAGGCTACCAGGGAGGGTCCTTCCTGCCTCCTCTTAGCTCCTGGTGGCCCAGGTGATCCTGGTTGGTGGCTGAGCCCGTGCCTCTGTCCTCAGGCGGCCTCCTCCCTGGGTGTGTTCTGTGTCCAGATATGCCCCTTATTTTATAAGGACACCCGGCCGCTGGACGAGGCGCCTCGCCCCTTCTTGCATAATCTCATTTTAACTTGATCACATCTGCAGGAACCTATTTCCAAGGAAGATCAGTTCTCACGTGCCAGGGGTAGAACTTGAACCTGGTTCGGAGGACACAGTTGTACCTGACTCAGGCCTCCGATTGGGGGGGTGTCCATGGGGGCAGCTGTGTCTTGTCAACCTGCTTGTTGACATTGGTTGGGCTGGAGGATATTCTTGGGCAGGAGAAGGCTCCTGTGGTCTGTTTTCCTTAAAAAAAATTTTTTCCCTCCTTTTAATGGCCAAACCTGCAGCGTGTGGAGGTGCCCAGGCTAGGGGTCAAATTGGAGCTGCAGCTGCCAACCTACACCACAGCCACAGCAATGCCAGATCCTTAACCCACTGAGCAGGCCAGGGATCAAACCTACATCCTCATGAATACTATTTGGGTTCCGAACCTGCTGCGCCACAGAGGGAGCTCCCCGGGCTGTTTGTCTGGCAGCACTGCAGGGACCCAGGGCCGTGGGGGGTGGCTGGGAGCCCTGGACCTGAGAGTGGCCGCCCCAGACTTCCCCAGGGAGAGTGGTCTCTGCTCGCACTGTTGCCCACCGCCCACTCCTGAGCCCTCCCCTGGGTGTGGACAGGCAGATGTCTGGGGTGCTCCCGGGGCCAGGGGCTGCAGGGCTGGGGTGACAAGGCGAGTCGTCTCAGCTGGAGGGGGGTTGCATTCCCAGGGCAGCGCGGCTGCTCGGACTCCAAGCCCAGAACACAGATCATTCCTCTCTCTGGACCTGCGTCTGTCCCAGGGGCCTGTCCCTCGTCCCGGCACCACGCAGGAAAGGAAATTGAACCATCGGGGGCCCCGTTGCTGTTCTGCGGGGATGACTAAGGCTGTAGTTAGCATTCCGGCTGTGTTTGGACACGTCGCTGTTTGAAAGTTGGCGCGGTTTCCCTCCAAACCCATCAGGTGCCGGGACGCCCCTTTCCGGCCCCGCCACGCACTGCTGCCCCTTCTTCCCCCCGACAGGCCCTTCCCTGGGGAGGAGGGCAAAGACCCCAGCCCGGCCTGCAGGGTCTGCCCACCCCTCCTCCCAGCAGTGCCCAGGGTCTTACTTGGGGCCTCCTGGGGCCTTAGCTGCTGCCCCCTGGGCACCACAAGGGCCTGGGAGCCAGAGGGCGCCTTCTCGAAGGCGCCTCCAGGTCCACTGAGGCTCAGAACGACGTTGACAGGTGTCAGGCAGCTGCCTTCTCAGGGGACTGTCCCCGGGAAGAGATTTCTGCCGAGTCTGCCCAGCGGCCTCAGTGGATGTAGGATTTCGTGGTTTCCTGTGGCTGCTGTCAGGAGAGACCACAGACTAGGGGTTTGACGCAGCAGGAATCATTGTCTCTCAGTTCCAGAGGCCAGAATCCGAAACCAGGGTGTGTCTGGGGCCGCCCTCCCTTGGAAGGCCCCGGGGGCCAGGGGAAGCTCCTTTTGTCTCTTCCAGCCCAGGTGTGCTCATGACTACACCCCATTCTCACGTGGTCTGACCCCCACCCCCATGTGGTCTGACCCCCCATCCTCACGCGGTCCCAGCTGCCCCTCTTTCAGAAGGTGCGGTTGCAGAGCCCCCCCCCCCCAGGTCATAAGGACCAGTTTCCCCTCAAAATCCTTGATTCAGCCACGTCTTTTTCCACATGGGGTGATGTCCATTTTTTTTCCTTTTTTGGCCGCCCTGAGGCATGTGGAACTTCCCGGGCCAAGGATCAGATCTGAGTTGAAGCTGCAGCCTACACTGTAGCTATAGCAACACCAGATCCCTTAACCCACTGTACTGGGCTGGGGCTCGAACCTGTGTCCTGATGCTGCAGAGACACTGCTGATCCTGTTGTGCCCCAGCAGGAGCTCTGATGGACATGATTTTGCTGCGTGGGTTTGTCTTCCCAAGTTTCTGGAGTCAGGACACGAATGTGTCTTTTAGGGGCCACTGTGTAGCTGACTGCAGGGTTATTTTCCCCCCACCCCACAGTGGGCATGAGGAGGGGGAGGGTTGGGAGAGCACCCCTTTTCTGAAAGGGGGGGGTCCCGATGTGTGGCTCCGGGCCAGGCTGGGCTGCATACCTGCGCCAGGAGTTTAGGAAGCACAGCGATTACTCAGTTTAGCCGGGTTTCAGCCCTCAGGTGTGTAGGTGACTCTTGTCTTACAGCCAGGAGCCGTGGATAAGCTGGAATTGATTTTCTTTGCTGCTGGAATGCAGTTTTTTATTTATATTTTAAGAAATGGGTGTGTCCGGGGTTCTGGGAATTTGCTTCAAAGACGGCAGTGAAGTCACCCAAAGGCCCAGCCCAGGACAAGCCCGCAGTGGTCTGGGCTTCCGGCCTCCCCTCCCCTGGAGGGCAGGTGTCTGGCCTCTGAGAGGCCTTTCCTGGCAGCCTTGCCCCTTGGGCGAGGGGGAGGGGGAGGCCCCAAGGCAGGCCTGGAGGTGAGACCATCAAACAACCTTAGAACTCAGAGGGGAGGGGAGCGGGGCTGGGGTTGGGGGGCACAGATGAGGCCTCAAGAGACCAGTTAATAGCAGGGGGTCAGGGTGACAGCTCCACCTGCCAGGTGCTCAGCTCAGAGCATCAGAATGAGCTCAGCTCACCTGGACACCAGCCTCCCAGGGGCCAGGATGCCTCCAGGGAGGGTTTATAGCCGGGGAAACGGAGACGGGTCAGCAGCTTGCTTGGGACACCTCTGTCCCTGGCAGTGGCCTGCGGGGGATTTGGTGGAAGGGGGTTGGGGGTGGGGGAGGTGGAGGGACCAGTTTTCTCAGTGTTTAGCCTTTTCAGAAATTCTGTCCGTTGCCTCCTCTGCTCCTTCTTCCAACAAAGCTTCTGACTCAAGCCGCGGGGGTGGATTGCTGCTCCAGAGCTTCTGCTTTTTCTAGTTCAAAGCCCTGAGCTGCCTCTTAGGACCAGAAGGCAGTTGTCTCTCTCTTTTTTTATAAAGTTGTTTTTTGTTTTTGTTTTTGGCTCCACCTGAGGCAGGGGAAAGTTCCCGGGCCAGAGACTGAACCCAAGACACAGCAGCCAATCTGCTACGATGACAACACCGGTTCCTTAACCTGCTGAGCCACCAGGGAACGCCTTTTTTTTTCTTTTTAGGGCCCCACCCACGGCATATGGAGATTCCCAGGCTCGGGGTCTAATTGGAGCTACCGCTGCCCGCCTATGTCACAGCCCCAGCAGCGCAGGATCTGAGCTGCGTCTGCGACCTGCGCCACAGCTCATGGCAACGCCAGATCCTTAACCCACAGAGCAAGGCCAGGGATCGAACCCGCAACCTCATGGTTCCTAGTTGGATTTGTTTCCACTGCACCACAACGGGAACTCCCGTCTGCTCATTTTCTGATGGAGTTGTTTTTTTTTGATATTGAGCTGTATGAGCTGTATAATTTGGAAAGTGTATATTTTCGAAGTTAATGCCTTGTCTGTCGCATCATTTGCAAATATTTTCTCCCTGTCCGTAGCGTTGTGTCTTTACTTACTGAAAACCTGTCCTCCGACCTTTGCAGGCCCTACTTCTTCTGGGCCCAGCCCGGCTTTCCTCCAGGGCCAAGGGGTTTGGCCTGGCTATGCTGCCATCTCTGGCTGCCCCCAGTGCCCCCGCACCCCCGGCTCTCTTGTCCCCATCCTGGACCAGCTTCTGAAGCTGCTCTTGGTTCCCACCCTGCCCCTCGTCTCCCAGACCTGCCGTGACTGTCAGACACGTGCATCACACACACACACACACACACACTCACACACACACTCACACTCACTCTCTCACTCCTTGGCCTTCTCCCTTCTCCAGGCGCCCCCTGCTCCCCCCGGCCCTCTGTACATTGAGGCCGGGGCTCAGTGGCCCCTTGCCCCCTTCACAGACCTGACCAGGTGTGCACCTGTCACCCAGCATCCGCCCCATGCAGGTGTCCCGTGCCTCTGCTGGGCCTTTCTGGGGCCGAGTGGTCTCCGCCTTCCACAGACCCTCCTGCGCAGCCCGGCTCAGAGGCATCATCTTGGGCAGGATCTTTTCTCTCCATGTCCCTTCTCTTTAAGGAGTATCTGGTTTGGTTACAAAGAAAAAGTGGCATTCACACAGCCCATGCCAGGCCTCGGTGTCCTGTCTGTAAGATGGGGCGTATCGGTTCCCACGCCCAGGGCGGGCGGGGCGGAGCGGAGCACCCAGGGGCTGAGCGGGTGCCCCCGACCCCCCGCCCTCTGTAACCCTGAGCTCTGGGCACAGTTCCCTGCAGATGAGTCCTCGTTTCAGCCCCGTGTAGGGGGGCTTCTCGGGGCACGTAACACTCCTTAATGGAAGGTCTGTGGCTCTGGTCTGCGGGGGTCCCCAGGTGGGCAGTGTCCCCTCACTCCCAGCCCCAAGCCTGGGTGGGGCAGGTATCCAGCGATGGGGTCGTGCATGAGGCCTTGGGGGCCGGGAGGCCTCGGCGCCCGGGAGCTCCTGTTTTGCAGTTAATGGGGCAGGGTCCTTTCCCAGTTTGCTGTGTAGCGTTCTGCATTTGGCCGTGACCAGGAGAAGGAGACGGGACCTGGGCTGCGGGGGTTGCAGTGCTATATGCATTATTGAGCAAGGCTATTGGTTTGCTCAGGTGAACTTGATCTTTGGCGTGGGGGCAGGGCTGTAATGGGGGGGGTTGCACAGTGGGAAGATGGGGGGATTTTTGCCAAGTTTAGAATGATTCAGAACAAGCAGTTAACTCCATATAGGAGGCCAGGACGCAAGGAGAAGCCCAAATTTATGTTTTGTTTGTTTTTTCATCTTGGACTACCCTGCGGCATATGGAGTTCCTGGGCCCGGGATCAGATCCGAACCGCAGACTTGACCTAAGCCGCCACTGCAGCAGCGCTGGATCCTTAACCCACTGTGCTGGGCTGGCGATCAAACCTGCGTCCCAGCGTCCCTAAGACACCGCGGATCCTGTTGACCCACAGCAGGGACGCCCCCCAAATTTATTTGGAATGAGAATTCCTAGAAAAAGAAAGAGAAAGTTCAATCTTAGTAAGTAGGAGTTCCCGTTGTGGCTCAGCGAAAACGAATCTGACTAGTGTCCATGAGGACGTGGGTTCGATCCCTGGCCTCCCTCTGTGGGTTATGGATCTGGCGTTGCCATGCGCTGTGGTGTAGGTCGCAGATGCAGCTCGGATCTGGTGTTGCTGTGGCTCTGACGTCGGCTGGCAGCTGCTGCTCCATTTCAACCTCTATAGTCTGGGAACCTCCATATGCCACAGGTGAGGCCCTAAAAACAAAACAAAACAAAACAAAAACAAAAAAAAACTTGATCAGTAAGCATATCTGAGCACATTAGTTTCATTAAAATAGTATTTCTTGGAAGAGCCGTTTTAAAAAACTGAAGATATAGGGCTCACTAAATGTGGTCCAAAGTATTTGCCTAAAGTAGGAGGATTTTAAGAATTCAAAACTATCTTGTCACATCTCTTCCCGCCTCTGAGCCCTGTGATGTCACCTTGGCTGTGCTGGGGGTGCGTCCGGCGTGGAAAGGGGACAGGCAGTGCTACCAATCAGGGCTCCTCCCCCTCCCCCCGCCCCCGCCGAGGGCTGGCCCCTGGGATGGGCCACCACGCCCCTGCTTAGGAGATACAGTTAAGGGGATGCATCACGGATTACGTGCAGCTTAAACAAACTAGCTGGAGTGACTGTCTTGGAAAGCACGCTGCCAGGCGCCCATGGGGACCTAGGGTGCAGCTGAAGGGAGGTCCCAGCACCCAGAGATGAGACCGTTTCCAGGGGACCCAGTTCATCCAAAACCCGCATGCTCAAGTTTTCACTGACTTGTGTTAAAAGGCATGTTTAACTGTAGAAATAATTCTTCGTTCATGACATCAGCATATTTCCAGCCCTCTCTGAATCAAACATGTGAATTATGCAGGTTTTATAATTTGGTACCAGCATTAATCATTGGCTTGGAATTGGGGCGATCCTGGCATTTGATGACTTCACCTCACGAGCATCTGTTGGCGTATCTGCTGCGGGCCGAGTATCCGCCAGGCACCCTCCGTGTGCCGGATCCTCTTAGGCTTGGTCCCCAGACGGTGGCCCTGCCCCAGAGCCTGGGGAGACAGATGTGGAGGCAGGGGTCCCCGGGAGCTGGGACGAGTGCTCTCTAGAGAGAGATTCTGGGTCTGTCATGGGCACCCTGGACCGGTTAGGAGGCGTGGGTGGTGTGGGGGGGGGCCTGAGACAGGGTCGCATCCAGGCCCAGGGAAACCACTTGCAGAGGCCAGGAGAGGGGACACCAGGCACAAGAGAGGTGGTCCCCTTTGGGTTATTGGGGTTTTTTGTTTGTTTGCTTTTTTTTTTTTTTTTTTTTTTTTTTTTATGGCCGCACCTTGTGACAACACTGGATCCTTAACCCAGTAAGTGAGGCCAGGGATCCAACCCACGTCCCCATGGGCATTAGTCAGGTTCTTAACCTGCTGAGCCTCAACGGGAGCTCCTGGGTTATTGCCGATAGCAGTGGATAGATACGAGTGTGGATCCGCCGAGTGTGCCCGGGGCCACCTCCGTTCGCCTCTCAGATCCCCCAACGGCCGTCCAGGAGGGAGGCCGGGGGGCCTGCGTGTGAGAGGCTGGGGTGTGGCCGGGGGCCAGGCCCGGGATGGAGGGGTCTTTATGGAGCCGCGGGATTGGTTCTAAGCCAGTATGTGGCCTGGTCAGGTTCTGAAAAGCTCTCTCAGGTGTTATGTGAAAAACAAAGAGATTTGTAAGGCGGCGAGCCGCTGGCATGGGTCCAGGGGCCCCGATGCGGGGGTCGTCTTGATTGTGTGGATGGGGGTGCAGATGGCAGTGGGCGTGAGTGACAGACACTGGGAGATGGCATAGATGGGCACTGTGAAGAAGAAGGGGCCGGGGTGGCTCCAGGGCCCCTGGCCTGCCTGCCTGGGCGGCTGGGGGACCGTCCCCAGGTGGGGGCTCAGAGAACAGGCCTGGCGAGAGGGTGATGGGCGTGAGGCCTGGGATTTCGGGGGAGACGGCAAGCGGACGGGTGGGTGGACGGGTGGGTGTGGGGCCCCGAGCGGGGCCTGAGGCCTGGCTGCAGGTGTCAGAGTGAAAGGCCGGAAGGTGTCTCCTAAGGGCAGAGAGTCCAGAGCCTGGTGAGTCCCGAGGGAGCTGGGCAGGCCGCCGCACAGGCCAGGGGCTGCCTCACCTCGGGGCTCTCTGTCTGCAGAGGCCAGCATGTGCCGTCGTGGTAATTTTGGGATAAACCCGCTGTAGTGGGTTGAGTGGTGTCCCCACCCCCACCCCCAGACTGGTGTCCACAACCTCAGACCGTGACCTCGTTGGAAATAGGGTCTTTCTGGAGGTCATTAGTAAGGCTCTCGAGATGAAGTCACCCGGATTTGGGGTCCACCCTACAGCCAGTGGTTGTGTCCTTATGAGAGAAAGAAGGGAGAGACGGGGGACCCAGCAGGACGGCTGCGTGGCCACCAAGGCAAAGGGGATGCTGCGGGAGCCCCGGGTGCTGGAGGAGGCAGGAAGGACCCTCGCCAGGGTCCGAGGAGGGAGTGCCGCCCTGCCCACACCTGGGGGCAGGACTTTGGGCCCCAGAACTGTAAGAGGATGCGTTTCTTTCTTTTTTGGCTCTGCCCTGAGGCCTGCAGAAGTTCCCGGCCACGGATCAAACCGGTGCCACAGCAGCAGCTCGAGCCACAGCAGTGACGACGCCCGATCCTTAACCCTGATGAGCCACCAGGGAACTCCTACCTTTCCGTCGTTTTCAGCCACTAGATTCGTCATTACAGCAGCTCCGGGAAACTAGTAAACTACCTGTTAGAAATGAAAAAAAACCCTTTTGTGGTTAAAACAAAACAACTTCGTGGAGACGTTGCTGTTTTTGCCACTGACGTAAGGTGCCTGAAGGGTGAAGCGGGGGGACAGGAAAACCCGGGCACTGTCGCGCCCCTCCCACGGCACGGCAGGTGCTCTCAGGCAGCTGGCTGACCTGCAGCGTGGCCGTGGGCAGCGTGAGGCCTGCTCGGTCGTCCTCCCGTCCCAAGGGCGGCCTGAGGACCAGGGTGTCTCTGCAGCTGCTGAAAACCACATTTGCACGGGAATCCCGCAGGCACAGGCAGATCCAGACCTTCGGGAGCTGAACCAGGAGCTCTCTCTCGCGTGGGGCTCGCCTTGCTCTGGGCCTCGGACGCCGGTGGCCCTTGGAGCCCCGGAGGCTTAGCTGGATGGGGAGGCGTCCAGCCGTCCGGTCACCGCCAGGCAGCGCTCAGGAGCGGCTGTGGCCGAAGCGGGGGTGGGGGCCTTGTTTTCACCCGGTGACATTGCCCACCTGGGCCGGGCCCAGATGGGCAGGATTCTGGCGGCAGCCCCGCCGGCCGAGCGCCGTGGGAAGGCTGTGCCAGGCTCCATTGTTTGCCGTCACGGTTTGGGGCGCACAGCCCACCCCGGCCTCTCCCGGTGCCCCTGCTGCGTTGGGGCCTGGAAAGCAAACACTCCCAGATGTCACGTCTGTTTGAAAAGTGGAGATGAGAGAATTTGAAGTCTATGGAGAACAAACACACCTGAAGCTAAGCATTTAAAATGAATGAATAGAATTGAAGAAGCCTGCCGGCTGCCCACCTGGAGACAAAGCGGGGGCAGGATGGGCAGGAGAGGGTGTGGGTGTGGGTGCGCGTGTGTGCACATACATGCGTGGTGGCTGAGGCTGTGAGTGTGGGTGTGAGTGTGTCAGCAGCGTGTGGCTGGGCGCGAGTGAGGGCACAGGTGTGTACATGCGTGCGTGTGTGAGATGTGTGTGCGCATGCGTGTGTGTGCACACAGCCTGCCTGGCGGGGCGGCGGAGCCCAGTGTTGGGTGGCGGATGGGGGCCCCGTGGTAACCCAGGAGCCGTCTGGGAGGTCAGACAGTTTCCACTGATGGGGGCCCGAAAGGAGGGTCCTGTCTCAATCGACGGAGCAGATGTGAGCCCCCTGCCCACAGGTGCCCAGGGGCAGCTCCTCCGGGGGGACCAGGGGCGGCCCAGCTGGGCCTTCTGGCCTCTCCCTCTCAGCCCTGCCTGGTAGGGAGGAGGAGGAGGAGAAAGAACCACCTGACCCCTGCCCCGCCCTGGGGGTGGGCTCAGTCCTGGGTCACCGGCCTGGTGACCCCTGCACGGTTGTGAAACTCAGCAAGAGGTCAGTGGTTGCAATTCTGCTCTGTTTCCGAGAGGTGCAGACTGGGTCCCCTTTGCCCAGCAAGGTGTGCCTTCTGCCGTTGTGACCCGGGACTGGAGATGCTCAGGGGAAGTGGAGGGAAGGTTTGAGGAGCCCTGCTGGTTTCTGGCGATTGTTGCGCTAAAGCAGATCGGTTTCACCTGTTCCTCAAAAGTGAGCCCATCCGAAGCTTCCCCGTGGGGGACCGACAGGACCTTTGACCCCCTTCAGAGGCAGAGTCGGAGGCTGTAGATCTGCCTGTTCAGGAGCCAGGCCAGGGCGGGGGACAGCGGTGCAGGGCACGCAGGCCGCGACCCAGTGGCAGCAAAGGCCTCGCCTGGCCCCGGGTCTCGGCTCTGGAGACGCGGTGCAGAGGGGGCTGTACCAGGTCAAGGTGCAGGCTGCTGTGTCTGCAGCAGAGGCTGTGCCGCGTGGGTGAGGGATTTGGGGGAGGATCTGAGAGCGGTCTCAGCTGTGAGTCACTGTCGCCCAGCTCCCCCCGAGCCTCAGTCCTGAAGGGGCAGGTGGGCTACACACACCACAGCCCCCCCCGACAACAGCATCCACGTTTCCTTTTGAAGAATTGATGATAGGAGTTCCCTGGTGGCCTAGTGGTAAAGGACCTGGCATTGTCACTGCTGTGGCATGAGTTCCATCCCTGGCTCGAGGAACTTTCACATGCAAAGGGTGTGGCCAAAAAAAAAATGATAAATTTTAATATCACTCTCCAGCTTGTTCAGATTCCCAGTTGTCTCAAACACGCCTCTCTGGTCTGAATTGTGTGCCCCCAACTTCACAGGTTGCTGCCCCCAGAGGGACCGTGTCTGGAGGTGGGGCCTTAAGGAAGTAACTCAGGTCGATGATGGGGTGGGTCCTGGTCCCAGAGGATTCGTGCCTCATGAGGGGAGACAACAGGAGTTCCCGCTCTGGCTCAGCAGGTTAAGAACCTGACATAGTGTCCGCGAGGATGCGGGTTCGATCCCTGGCCTCCATCCGTGGGTTGAGGATCTGCTGGGGCTGTGGTGTAGACCGGCAGCTGCAGCTCCGATTCGACCCCCAGCCTGGGAACCTCCAAGTACCGCAGGTGCAGCCCTAAAAAGAAAAGGAAAAAAAAGAAGAAGACGCGGCGACAGAGCTCTCTGTCTCCCTGCGCACAGCCCGAGGAGGGGCCCCGTGAGGACAGTGGTGGGGGGCAGCCAGGGCCAGAGCCTCACCAGAACCCAGCCACGCCGGAGCCCTGAGCTCGTTGGTACTTGCAGCTTCCAGGACTCTGAGAAAGACATTTGTGCTGTTTAGCCTCCAGCCCATGGCATTTTGCCATGGCCTCTGAGTGGTGGCAGGTAACAGTCCCCTCGTTCGATATTGAAAAGGCGCAAAAGGACATCCAGTGAAGCCCAGGTCTGGGGTCCCGGTGACCTCAGGCTCCAGGAAGATGCCGCCGCTTGAGGGCACGCCCTGCCCCGCGGTGCCCTGTGTCTCGAGCTCTGAGTTTCATATCTCTTGCTACCAGCGTTTTCATGACCCGAGAACACAAGCATCACAAAGAAAGAACTGATGAATGTGAGCATATGCAGAAATAACATTTTTCTGTATAATATTTTGACTACAAATACATAAACAAGGCAAAAGTTAAATTTAAGCCAGGAGGGAGTTGCCGCAGAAATGGCAGAGAATAATTTCTGTAATTTATGAGGAGCTCGTGTAACACCATGAAAAGCAAGGCTCTAACCATCCGATAGAAAAACGAGCACAGGTATTATCAGGTGGTTCCGAGGTGGGCAATGGCCACTGCTGATAAAATTCAGGTAGATGTTGAACCTCATCAAAAATGAATGCAGGAGTTCCCTGGTGGCTCAGGGGGTTAAGGATCTGGGGTTGTCACTGCTATGGTTTGGGTCACTGCTATGGCACGGGTTCGAACCCAGGTCCAGGAATGTCTGCATGCTGCAGGTGTGGCCAAAAAAAAAAAAAAAATTCATGCACATGAAACACCTTTGAGATTCATTTGTCAGAAATGCATATTATTTTGCAGATTAATCGTACCTCACTGGTGAGGGCCTGCGAGTTTGTTCATCCTTTCGGGGAGGGCAGGTTGGACGTAGCTATTGAAATGTAAACTACAGGTGCCTCTTTTTGTTCTTTTCCCTTTTTGGCTGCCCTGCGGCACATGGAGTTCCCAGGCCAGGGGTCAGATCCGAGCTGCTGTTGCAACCCATGCCAGAGCTGCGGCAACCCCACCCCTGTGCCGGGCCAGGCATCGAACCGGTGTCCCAGCAATGATCCCATTGTGCCACAGCAGAAACTCCTAAACTCGATGTACCTTTGAGGAATTTGAGGGAGGGGGGAGAAAGAGGTTTTCTTTTTTTTTTTGCCCAAGAATGGCCATAGCATATGGAGGTTCCCAGGCTTGGGGTTGAATTTGGAGTTGCAGCTGCCAGCCTACACCACAGCTCATGGCATGCTGGATCCTTAACCCACTGAGCAAGGCCAGAGATCGAGCCTGCATCCTCATGGATACTAGTCAGGATCCTTAACCACTGAGCCAGGAAGGGAACGCCACAAGATAAACACACCAAGGATGTATATCAAAAGTTATCTGCAGGAGTTCCCGTGGTGGCACAGTGGTTAACGAATCCGACTAGGAACCATGAGGTTGCGGGTTCGGTCCCTGGCCTTGCTCAGTGGGGTAAGGATCCGGCGTTGCCGTGAGCTGTGGTGTAGGTTGCAGACGCGGCTCGGATCCTGGGTTGCTCTGGCTCTGGCATAGGCTGGCGGCTACAGCTCCGATTCGACCCCTAGCCTGGGAACCTCCATATGCCGTGGGAACGGCCCAAGAAATGGCAAAAAAAAAAAAAAAAAAAAAAAAAAAAAAAAAAGGCTATCTGCAGGAGTTCCTGTCATGGCTCAGTGGTTAATGAATCTGACTAGGAACCATGAGGTTGTGGGTTCCATCCTTGGCCTTGCTCAGCGGGTTAAGGATGTGGCGTTGCCGTGAGCTGGGGTGTAGGTCACAGACATGGTTCAGATCTGGCTTTACATAGTTGTGGTATAGTCTGGTGGCAACAGCTCTGATTCTGCCCTAGCCTGGGAACCTCCACATACCATGGGTGTGGCCCTAGAAAAGACAGAAAGAAAAAGAAAAGAAAAGTTATCTGCAAAAAAAAAAAAAAAGTTATCTGCAGTAAAAGCCAGCTCTATACACCTACATGTCCATTGGTAATAGTACAAGAAACATGAGTGATTTAAATGAGGGGGGTGTCCCTCTGAAGGAATACTATACAGCCATGATAAAGAAACACACGGAACTGTGGGTGCTGAGAGGGAGGCTCTCCAGGATGCTGAGCAGACAGGCAGGATGGCTGGGCGGGGACGTTCAGCTCTCGTGATTTTTCCCTGTGGGGACTTGCCTGAAACTGCTGAAGACGTCACGCCACACTGTTTAAACAGTGATTTTTTGAAGTTTGTGGACATAATACTTTTATTTCAAAATGCATTCATTTAAAAATCAGTAACCGGTGCACATGTTGGTGGGAGCTGGGGAGTTTCTGGTTTCAGAGCTCGTTTTGGTCTGCGGGTCTGCGAGGGCCTGGCACTGTCCACCCTGTGGCAGAGGCACGTGGGGCCACGTCCTGGGGAGTGAGGCTCACCCCGCCAGACCCCAGCTGGCTCTTGGTGGGCACTCTCGCAGAGCTCCGGGGCAGAGGCGGTCGGCTTGGGCTCGGTCAGTTTCTCTGGGGACATTTCCAGAACCCCCCTGTCACTGAGGGATTAGGCCGCAGGGTGGACGTTGGAGCACAGTGGCCCCTGCTCTCGATGAACTCATAGTCCTGGAGGGACAGACATGATTGAAAACAAATCGGAGGAGTTCCCGTCGTGGCTCAGTGGAAATGAATCTGACTAGCATCCATGAGGTTGCGGGTTTGATCCTTAGCCTCGCTCAGTGGGTTAAGGATCTGGCATTGCTGTGAGCTATGGTGTAGGTTGCAGACGTGGCTCAGATCCTGTGTTGCTGTGGCTGTGGTGTAGGCCAGCAGCTATAGCTCCAATTTGATCCCTAGCCTGGGAACTTCCATATGCTGCAGGTGTGGCCCTAAAAAGTCCAAAAAAAAAAAAAGAAAGAAAACAAATTGGAAAGAGTTCCCTGGTGGCCCAGAAGTTCAAGGATGCGGAGTTGTCAGCATTGTGGGTACAGGTTTGATCTCTGCCCTGGGAACTTCTGCATGCTGTGAGCATGGTCAAAAACCCACAACGAATCCAGTGTTGGCTGGGCCGTGGGATGTGCCAGGGGAGGGTGGGCATGCAGGAGGCCCTGGGGCCCAGGGTGACCCTCCTGAATCTGTGACGAGGCCTGGCGGTCCCAGCCGTCCCACGGGGGTGGGGACGGGGGCACGAGGCCACGAGGCCCTCTCTTCATCCTCACGATTTCTGGGTAATCGTCTTGCACGCGCGCCGGGCTCGGCCAGCGGAGGTTCAGAAGCGGGTGGAATGCGGAGAAGGGGTCCCGGCCGTGCTGCCCTCTGCCCCTCGCCCGCCGGGACGGGGAGCCTGGAGGGACATGGACAGGGCTGGAGTGACTAGACCACCCGATACAGTCGGCTGAGGGGCCCCCAGGGTGCTTGTTGGGAACCACGGCCCAGTCCTTAGACGGTCCCCGCGGGAGCAGCGCACGTCTGGTGGCAGCCCAACTCCGCCGAGGGTCCCAGAGGCGCCGGGTGCTCCGGGTGTGGGTTTGGCCGCTGGTGCCGCCGTGGCGGCTGCGGCCCGGGGCGGGTCTGTCCCCGGCCGCGTGTGACCTCCCGCCGTGCTCTCTCTCTTGTCCTCCAGGCGAGCACTGCGAGGTGAACGTGCGCTCCGGCCGCTGCGCCAGCGGCGTGTGCAAGAACGGGGGCACCTGTGTGAACCTGCTCATCGGCGGCTTCCACTGCGTGTGCCCCCCCGGCGAGTTCGAGAGGCCCTACTGCGAGGTGACCACCAGGAGCTTCCCGCCGCAGTCCTTCGTCACCTTCCGCGGCCTGAGGCAGCGTTTCCACTTCACCGTGGCCCTCGCGTGAGTCCCGAGTCCCCGAGACACCGCCTGTCCTTCGAGGTTAGGGAGGCGGACGGGGGTCTCTCCCACCCCTCGGCCCGGAGAACAACAAAGCCCGTCCACCGGGGCCTCTGGGAGTGAGTGGCCCTGGCCGGCGCTGGCCACAGGCCTGGCCCCTTAATTTTAGGGCCCCGTGCAAATTGAGGTGGTGTAGGAGTTCCTGTTGTGGCTCAGCAGAAATGAATCCGACTAGTATCCATGAGGATGCGGGGTTGATCCCTGGCCTGGGAACGTCCATATGCCACTGGGGTGGCCCTAAAAAGGCCAAAAAAAAAAGGAACCCCAAAAAACAAATGGAGGATGTGGGCTCTGTTCAAAAATTAAGAATTTCCAGGAGTTTCCTGGTGGCTCCTTGAGTTAAGGATCTGGTAGTTGTCACTGCTGTGGCTCAGGTGCCATCCCTGGCCCAGGAACGTCCACGTGCTCCGGGTGCAGCCAAAACAAGAAAAAAAAAAAAAAAAAAGATTTCCCGGTGGCGGCAGCAGAGCATCAAGCCAGGTGTTGGCCCCTGTGTGACCGCCCTGGTCACACTCCCTTGAAGCTGGCCCGGCAGGCAGTTCTTGTCCCACTCCCCTGCCAACACGTGGGCCTCTCTAACATCCGGGTGGCCAGAGGTGGAGGGACGGGGACCAGCAGACTTGGGGATCAGACTCAGCGTAGCCTCCTGCCGAGCCGCCTCCGAGCTGGGGTACCACGGGCAGGCTGATGGTGTGGGGTGGCCAGTAATGTATCTTTTTCTCATGAGAATTGAAACTGCATGTCTAAAAACCCATATGGTAGAGATTTCCATCAAGTTTAACTAGAATCGGGTGTCTTTCATCTGTGCTTGGTGTTTAGGGGCCACTGGGGTCCAGCTGTGTGGGAATTCTCCATCCTGTGTCCCCACAGCCCAGATGCTCCCTCTGAGCTGCCTTTGGACAACGGGGCATCTCAGGGCAGGATGGATCGGGCTTCTTTCCTGGGGGTTCCGCCCTGAGCAGGTGAGGGGTGCTGTGCGGGGGTGAGCCCCGCGGGCAGCCCCCCACGCTCCTCCCGCCTCCCCCCTCCTCTCCGCTGGGTCCTGCGAGTCCCTCAACCTCATGTCTGCCCTGTCCGGCCACGTCTCTCCTCCCCGGTGCTCTGTGCCTTGCCCCGGGCTACCTCCTCTCCCCCCCGGGTGACAGCTGGTGTGACAGCACTGGTGTCATCTGCTCTCAGCCTGAGTCAGGTGGATCCCTGCTGGGCCTGCCTGCCACCTGGAGTAAAACCCAAACTTCTTAATGAAGGCACACGGGGGCCTCCTGGGTGCTGACCCCTGGTGACCCCTGATTCTGGCACCTTGCCCTCTGTGACACGGCCACCCTCCCTCGGGGTTCTCTGGACCTGGCCAGCCTTGCACAGGCCATTTCCTCGGCCCCTCCTGCTGGCCCGCCTGACTCTTCCTTCAGGAAGCCCCCCTGACCCAGGCCGGGCCTCACCTGCATTCCAGCGCTGGCGGGACGTCGGGTCACTGCCTGCCCATCTGCTGCCTTCAGCCCCCGACGTCCTGCTTGCAGGATCAGGCCTCCGTCCACACTGATGGCCTTAGAGGTCCTGGGACGAGGGCCCTTGGTCACCACGGGAGCTTGAGTCATCGGCGGATTTTCTGCTCCGCGGCTCGGGTTCTCCCGCTGTAAACTTAGCCTCCACACCAGCTCGTTGGTAGGGGTGGGAACTCACGCCAGATTTCCTGATTTTTTCCCTGGTTGTCAGATTATTTGTTTGTGCCAAAGTCTCGTACGCAGACGCCTGTTGTTGTGAAACCTTTACGTGGCCACGTGGGGTCCCTGGCTGGCATCTCGGGGGTTCATGCTCTGGGATGGCTGAGCTGAGGTCCAGCTGTCTGCGCCTGTCCCCCAGCTGACCGGAGCTGCTCAGCAGCTTTTCATCTTGTGTCCTGACACCCGGGTGCCCAGGGGTCAGTGAACAGCTGGTTGCTAGTTCCGGGCCGACAAGGCCTGAGCGTCCACCGCTCCCTGCCTGTGGCCCCAGGACTTTGGCTGGGGGTCTGCCGCTCTCCTGGAGGAGGGGCTTCTTGGCCTGGTGGGGGGTGGGAGGGGGGTGAGTTGCAGAACGGGAACTTTCTGGGCCTTCTGAGTGGCCCAGAAGGTCTGCTGGGGGCTCTGCAGAGGCGGGCAGACCCCTGCACCCACCCGGACCCACCCAGACCCACCCACCTTGCCCTGCTCCAGCCCCGGTAAATTCTCAGGCTTGGACATCAGATAGCATCTGCTCAGAGGACGTTTGTTTGGAGAGACTGGTCCCTGGTGAACTGCCTCCTGGGCTCATCACAGACTTCAGCGGCGGCCACACAGCGGCAACATTTGGGTTTTTTTAATTAATTAATTAATTAATTAATTTGTCTTTTTAGGGCCGCACCCGCGGCATATGGAGGTTCGCAGGCCAGGGGTCTAATCAGAGCTGTAGCTGCCAGCCTACACCACAGCCATAGCAACGTAGGATCTGAGCCGCGTCTGCAACCCACACCACAGCTCACGGCAACGCCGGATCCTTCACCCACTGAGCAAGGCCAGGGATCGAACCTGCAACCTCACGGTTCCTAGTCGGATTCGTTAACCACTGAGCCACGACGGAGACTCCTGACGTTCAGGTTTTATGCCCAGCACAGCTCCTGGTCCCTCACCCTTCAGCCCGTTTCCTTCTCACAGGAACCCTGAGAGCTGGGTTCCACTGTCACCCCATCTCGCAGGTGAGACACTCGCCCAAGGTGGTGAGGCTGGCTGGTGGGACCCCCGGGGTTTGCCCGCAGCCCGTGCTCGTAATGTCCCCACCCTCACTGGGGAGCTAACCAGCCCCGGGCTTGCGTGTCCTGATGGGAGGCATGTCCCTCGTTCTGCCCGCCTCCTGAACTTCCCTGGGAGACCGGCTTTGATGGGATGGCGAGGGTGGCTGTCGTCCATGGAGCCCACGTGTGCCGGGTGCCCTGCTCGTGGCTCTGCTTCTTTGGTTGGTTGGTTTGTTTTCTGGCCCTGCCCGTGGGCCGGGGGGTCGAACCTGCGCCCCAGCGGTGACCCGAGCACAGCAGTGGTAACCACAGATCCCTAGCCCACCGTGCCACCAGGGAGCTCCTCGTGGCTCTATTTCGGATCCTTTGAGCGTTGGTCCCTTTCCCAGGAACTGGGGAGGGGCTGGGGTGGGAGGTGCGGCTCTGGTCAGACCCGGCAGCGAGGCGGCCGTGTGGTTTGATTCTAAAAGCGGTTGTGAAGTTACCCACCACAGTCTGATGCACGGTTCGAGGCTCCTCCACGCTCTGTAGACCAGCGGGTGAGGCCCCTCCCCAGGGGGTCGTGAGGCTCATCTGACTTGGCACTTGGCGTCCTCCCCCCCTTTCTTCTCACTGGAGCACAGCAAGTGCGGGGCCTCCTCAGCGCCAGGCCCCGATCCCGACTCTGCCTGCTCAGGATGCCAGGCCCCCGCCCTCCCCCATGAGCCCTGCGCTCAGAGGGCCACCACGTGGGTACGGCCTCCAGAACAAGAGCGCCTCGGTGGGTTGAAACAGCAGGCTTCTGGGGTGCCCACCCCCCAGATCGGAGGTGCCCCGTGTTTTCTGGCAAACGCATCCCTGGCGTGTGGTTTTGGTGTCGACATGGCCGTGGTCAGCTGCCACCTGGGCATGGCTGGCCGCCCCCCGTCACATGCGGTGAGTGAGCCACGGGAGGCTGACCTGGAAGGTGACCAGAGGTCCTGCTGCTGGAGCTGGGCGGGCCCAGGGACGCCGCGGCTGGCAGACGGGCTGGAAACCAACAGAGGAAGCCCGGCGGCTCCAGACGCCGAGAGAAACTAAAGAATAGTTGCGTTTAATTAGAGGCCCACGAAATGCAGTGTGTGTCGCCTTGCTTGTCCCACCCCGGATTTTAGATGGTCCCACGTGACACCAGTGTACGACGATTCCGTTTGCCCGATGACGGCTGAGATGCCGGGCTGATGCCAGATCAGGGAGTGTTTTGCTTGAAAAGCAAAATCATGAGAAGCCCTTGGGCAGACGAACGGGTCCAGGCGGGGGCTGTGGTTGCTCCGGGGCAGAGGCTGCAAGGAGCTGGGCCCCTGGCCTCCTGAAGGGCGCACCCTGAGAAAGGTGGGCTGGGCTACCGGCCCCCGGCTTTTGTTTCAGGCGGTTTCTTTCGAGGCTGCTTCTCCTCTTTCTGGTTTCTGTTTGCCAAGGGCCTGGGCTCCACGGTCCCCGCGCCTCCCCTGCCTCCCCTGCCTCCCCCGGCGCCCCCATCCTTTGTTCTCCTCCCTGGCCCCCTCGCCAGGCCTTTGGTTTCTGTTTCTGGTCTTTCCTCTTTGCACTTGCGCTGTTCAGACCCTCCTGTGGCCCTGGGTTCCTTCTTGATGCCCCCTCTCCCCAGCCCTGGGGGCGCCTGCCTGGAGGACCAGATGGCCCTGACCAGCCCCCCGCACCAGCTCCCCCGTCCATCCAAAGAGAAACCCCCAAGTGTGAGAGCCTCCAAGGGGAGCAGGTTGGCCCAGCCAGTCTCGGGAAGCGAGCCTGGGGTTGAGTGGATCCCAGCGTTAATTCAGTGCCCTCTGCTGCCTGCTTGGCCCACACCCAAAGCCTCCCCTTGGCCACGCAGGTGGTGTTTCTCTAGCTTTGTCGTACACCAAGGGGATGCAGGGTCAGGGGGAGGGAACGGTCCCTTTTCTGTAACTCGACGGAAGCGCCGAGGTCGGATGCCCGAGGCTCGTCTAGACAGACTCCTGCCGCACAAAAACGGATAAACCGACCGGAATCGAAGGCAAGAATTTCCCCCACTTAATCTCTGACGAGAGAGCCAGCCAGCCAGCCCCGGAAGCCGTCCCGGCTCCCTCCGGAGGTCTGCCCGGGTCTCTGTAACCACGGCGTCGAGGAGGCCTCACGGCGACTTGGTGCGCCCAGGTCCCTGGAGTCTGATGGAGGCGGCATCCCGGGGTGGGGGGCATGGGTGGAAGAAGGGGTTTTCTGAGGCTGTTTGTGGTCTTTTCCACTCTGAGTGCCTGAAGTCAACACGTCTCTGTGGGTTCACGCTTTTGCCACCATCCATCCGTCGGTTCAGCCCGTCATCATCAAGCCCTTATGTGGCCCAGTCCTGTTTTAGTCCCCGGGATGCAGCAGTGGATGAGAGTCACAGTCCCTCCCCTCAAAGGATCGCTCATCCTTATAAACAAATAAGCAGGATAATTTCAGGAAGAAAATGAGAAAGGTGATAGATGGTGGGGTGGGGGCACCATTTAGATAAAATGGGGCAGGAAGGCACCGTTGGGGTGACATCTGGGGATCTGTGGAGCCAGGGAGGGCCATTCCCCACAGGGGGACAGCAGGTGCAAAGGCCCAGGGGCAGGAGAGCATGGCCATGTGTGGCTGGAGTGTGGGGGGGACGAGGGTCGTGGACCCTGAGGTGGTCACCACACCTATGTCCCAGGGCCCAGGGGCACGTACGTGGGGTCTAACTCCAGCAGCCGAAGATGCAAGGCCTGTGTTTTCCGTCTAGATGTTTCTAGTCTGCATCGCGGCTGTGCCATTCTTCTGGAGCATTTGCAAATAGAACCTTGTCACGTATGCCGGTCGTGGTAACCAGACTCCCCCTCTGGAATCTGGTTTTTGCTCCTTCCAGAAAAGAGGAGTGCTAATCAGGTTTGATTATTTATTTCTTTTTTGGGTCGCACCTTGCAGCATGTGGAAGTTCTCCCAGCTAGGGATCGAACCTGAGCCGCAACAGTGACCCAAGCCCCTGAAGTGGCAACACCAGATCCTTAACCTGCTGAACCACCCGGGAGCTCTCTGGTGATCAGGTCTTATGCGCTGTCAACTCTTGATGTGAAAGAAACAGTACCAGGGGCCAGCGTCTTAGCTGTCTCTGGACCAGGCTCTCACCTCCTCTGGCCGGCTTGTCCCTTTGGGCAGCCTCTTGTCCCCCGCACCCCGCCAGCCGCCAGCAAACCTTCTGCCCTGGGCGTCATGCACGTATGACCTGCTTCCTCTTGGCCCTGCAGGTTTGCTACCCGGGAGAGGAACGCCCTGCTGCTGTATAACGGCCGCTTCAACGAAAAGCACGACTTCATTGCCCTGGAGATTGTGGACGAGCAGGTGCAGCTCACCTTCTCGGCAGGTAAAGCCTCCTGCACCTGAGGGAGCCGCCCACGGGGCACGTCAGGGGCGTTTTCTTGGTTAAAACCACCCCGTCCTGTGCAGCACCTTCACGCCTGCTTCCCTGGCCCTCCGTCTGGGAATCCGTCTGTCTGGGAATCCGTCCTGCGGGAGAAATCCAGAATGCACAGGGGTGTTCATTGCAGCGTTGTTTATAATGCTCAGATTTCCAAAAACAAGGGGAATCATTAACGTGTGCCGCTGCCTCTGTAGATGAAAAATATTTACAAAACCGCTAAGCGAGTTCCTGCCGTGTCTCAAGGGAAACGAATCTGACGAGTAACTGTGAGGACGCAGGTTCAATCCTTGGTTTCACTCAGTGGTTTAAGGATCCTGTGTTGCTGTGAGCATTGGTGAAGGTCGCAGATGAGGCTTGCATCTCACTGTGCTGTGGCTGTGGTGTAGGCCAGTGGCTGCAGCTCTGATGCGACCCCTAGCCTGGGAACCTCCATATGCTGCAGGTGTGGCCCTAAAAAAAAAAAAAGCCATTGAAAATGTTTTTCCTGGAGTTCCCACTGTGGTACAATGGGAGTGGTGGTGTCTCTGGAGCACCAGGATGCAAGTGCAGTCCCCAGCCTGGTGCGGTGGGTTAAAAGATCTGGTATTGGGAGTTCCCATCGTGGCTGAGCAGTTAACAAACCCAACTAGCAAACATGAGGACATGGGTTCCATCCCTGGCCTTGATCAGTGGGTTAAGGATCCTGCATTGCCGCGAGCTGTGGTGTAGGTCGCAGACACGGCTCGGGTCCCGTGTTGCTGTGTCTCTGCCGTAGGCTGGTGGCTACAACTCTGATTGGACCCCTAGCCTGGGAACCTCCATGTGCTGCGGGTGTGGCCCTAAAAGACAAAAAAAAAAAAAATCTGGCGTTGCTGCAGCTGTGGCATAGATCTAATCCCTGGCCTGAGAAGGCCATATGCGGCAGGGCGGCCAAAAAGAAAAAAAGAGGTAAAACCTCTGAAAGGGAGTGTCCACCCAGGTGTTGGAGACATTTTTCCAGGCTTCGAAAGGACTGTTCACCCCGCGTTTCTCTCTGCCTCCCCCCCCGCCCCCCGCAGGTGAGACCACGACGACGGTGGCCCCGCAGGTGCCCGGGGGCGTGAGTGATGGGCGGTGGCACTCTGTGCAGGTGCAGTATTACAACAAGGTAGGCCGGAGTCGGAGTCCTTAGACGCTTACGCTCTGAACTGCAGAGGTGTCATTTAGGATACGCGTGCTGGCTGAGTGTCCGTGCGAATGTCCCCAAGCCCCGGCTGGCAGGGATGCGCCCCCAGGAAGCAGGGAACACTGGGCGGGGAGGCACAGGGACCCCAGAGGCCTCTCCACACGGGGGAGAGGACGCAGAATGAGCTTATTCATTGCGGCTGCCTCGGCCCGGTCATTACTGGCGGCTAAGATTCCAGGCCATTCAGACACAATTCCAAGGCCAAAATCGTCCGCTCGCTGGTACCTGGAGGAAACCCGAGAACCAGAGCCAGCAGGCTCTCCCAGGAAAAGCTCTGAAGGTTCGGTCGTTTTAGGGGGGTTTCCTTTCATTTTGCTGTTTATGGGCTTGTAAGGAAACTCCTCGGTGGATTTTGCATCAAAATGCCCAGCCTTCAATTGCTGGGATTTTGCAAACTTCTCTTCTCCTTCCTGGGACGCTCCAGGGTGCCAACCCCTCCCAATCTTGGCCCCCCCGGACACACACCCACCCCTCCCCACCCCAGGGCCTCCACAGGGCTTGAGTCGGAGCTTGGCCGGCAGACCAGAGGTCCTGTGTCTCGTAAGAAGCACACCCAGGGGGAGGGGTGCCTTCTGTCCCTGGGTTTTGGCACAGTCGTGACTGGCGACCCTCCCACCACTTGGGCCTGCGTCCCTGTGTCACTCAGACGCACCCCCCTCCTTTCTCAGTGTGTCGTGGCCGTCCTCTGCCTCTGTTACGTTGGCCCGCCCTAAACGTCTCCTGTCGCCATCCCCCTGAATACGAGGCCCCCAGCAGTGATCGCCCGCACGGTGGCTGTGGTCTTTGCCCCCTGTCCGTGGGTGGGGGCCACCCATCGTCTCCTGGGACCGAGGCCAGGCAGGTTCTCAGCGCCGCGGTTGTGATGAGCATGAGGGGAGGTTCTGGTGGGGTCGGGGTGCAGACCTGAATCGTTGCGGGGGCCGTGTCCCCATCTGGGGACCTGGGGGACCAAGCAGAGAGTATTCGCAGGTGCCCGGGAGGGGGTCTGGGCTACCGCAGCCCCCAGGAAGCCCTGCTGCCCGTGTTCCTGGGACCACCGGGGCTGTGGTGTCAGCAGTGCCCGGGTTGCTGGATGAAGGGCCGTGTGAGCAAGTTAAGGTGGGGGGCGGGCGGGGCAGGGAGGGTCACAGGCCCCTGCAGACACACGTGCAGCTTCCTAGCTGTCTGCCTCGAGTCTGGAGTCTTCTGCTCATGTGGTGGCCCGTGGCCGGGAGCAATTATTAGCCAGTGTCAGGTGTGCCCACCTGGAAGCAGCCTCGTGTGGCTGCTGTGCCAGGCGGTGGGTGCGGTCAGAGCCCTTACTGACTTCCAGGGGCTCGGGGATGGACGGGGCGGGCGGGGGGCGGGGGGTGGCAGTGCACTGCTTGGGTGTTTCTCTTTTTGGTCTCTTAACCCGCCTGGCACACTATCCCCCATCAGTAACCAAGGGGCTCTCACCCGATTCAGCTGCTCCGGGGAGCAGGGTGCCCCCGTGGCTCCCCACACCCTGGCACGGTCAGAGGGTTTCGGCCCCTTCTCTCCACCCTGGAGACAGTCTCCCCCGTGGCCCCTCTCAGGATGAGGGACAGCAGCTCTCACCTGGGCACAGGTGGGGAGACTGTGCCCCAGCCTCCTGGAGGGCCAGGAGCCCTAAGGCCGGCGTCATGCCCTGTGTGCCTCTGCGTCCCCTTGGCCTGGGGCACAGTCCCACTGAGCACAGGGATTGTCGTATCTGACGTCAGGGCTGGAACCTGTGCCAGCGGGCAGGACCGCAGCTGGACCCCCGATTTCTCCGTTCACGGTATCAGGATGGCTTTCTCGTGTCTGGGCAGGACCCACAAGCAGATGTAGTGGCAGTGGAGCTTCTGCAAGGCTGGCCGCTCCTGGCCCAAGGACAGCGACAGGGGTTGGTGGTTTTCTGGCTTAAACATATTCAGGCTTTTGTTTGTTTTTTTATGGCCGCACCTGCGACATAGGGAAGTTCCCAGGCTAGGGGTCAAACTGGAGCTGTAGCTGCCGGCCTACAGCACAGCCACAGCAACGTGGGATCTGAGCTGTGTCTGCGACCTACACCGCAGCTCACAGCAACGCCGGATCCTTAACCCACTGAGGGAGGCCAGGGATCGAACCTGCGTCTTCATAGATGCCAGTCAGATTCGTTAACTGCTGAGCTGCAACGGAAACTCCAACACATTCAGGCTTTTGTGGGTCATGGCACATGCCTTCAAATAGAAAGCAGAAGAAGAATCTCAGTGGACACTCTGGCCAGCCCTGAGAGTGGTCACCGAGGGGCGAGTCCCTCTGCCCTGCAGGCGTCTGCTTGGTCCTTGTGTCGTGTCTGGTCTTTAGAGTGCAGGGAACATCTGGGTCCCCTGGGACCCTCCCCACGGCTGCTGGGGCCTGGGAGCCTGTCCAGGCTGTTTGACTCGCCAGGCCCTTCAGCCCCAGGAAACAGGTGGAATCCTTGCCAGGATGGTCCCCGGAGGGCTTATCAGCAAAGAGGGGCAGGGTGTGGGTGTGCAGGGCAGTGCGGGACCTGCGGCTGTCACAACCCTCAGGCCGAGAGGGCAGAAGGGAGCCCCGATAGGAGAGAAGCCCCCTGTGTAGAGAAGTGACCGGCAGTGCACTGTGGTCCCCGGCCTCCTCCTCTCCTGTTAGGCTCCCTGGTGGCCCGAGCCAGCCCCAAACCAGAGGACAGGACCCCTTGGTAGGGGGATCCAAGCAGGGGGCCAGCAAAGTCAGTTCACTTTTCTTTCTGCTGGGTGGCATTCTAGGTGAGGTGGTATAACTCACCTTGGATGAACAGGGTGCCCACTGGAGCTTGGCGGTTTAAAATACCTGGGAAAGGAGTTCCCGTTGTGGCTCAGTGGTTAACGAATCTGACTAGGAACCATGAGGTTGCGGGTTCAATCCCTGGCCTCGCTCAGCGGGTTAAGGATCCGGCATTGCCATGAGCTGTGGTGTAGGCCAGTGGCTACAGCTCTGATTTGATCCCTAGCCTGGGAACCTCCATGTGCTGTGGATGTGGCCCTAAAAATATTTTTTAAAAAATTAAAAATAAAATAAAATAAAATACCTGGGAAGGTATTTTAAAAGTGAAGCGGACACCTTGGAGTTCCCTGGTGGCTCAGGGGGTTAAGGATCTGCTGTTGTCACTGCTGTGGTCGGGGTTCGAACCCTGGCCTGAGAACTTCCACCTGCTGTGGGCGTGGCCAATTTAAAAAAAAGGGAGGGTGGGGGGAACTTTGCCCAAACATGTCGGAACTCCATCAAGCACAGGTGGAACCCAGAGCCTCTCGGCCGACCCCCGCCCCCGTGGAGGCTTAGGCAGGATTTGCAGGGTGTGTAGTCGTTACTTCCTTCATTGCAGATGTGCTTTTTTCCCCGAGGCCACTGTGCACGGTAAGTAAACATTTTCCTTGCCGACTTGAAAAAGTGTAGACACGTCTGAGGGAAGTTTGCGTGAATCTGAAATGAGAGGTTCGTGTGGATCCTTCCGAAGTGACTTGTTTGCACTCAGAGCTTGGGTTTGGCCGTCATCAGGGCAGTTTGGGGTGTCTGTCCTTACCCCTCACCCTTTGGTGTTAGAATGTTTCTAGAAGGATCCCTATACAAACTTTGGAGTTCCCTGACGGCTCAGCAGGTTAAGGACCTGGCATTATCACGGCTGTGGCGCAGGTTCGATCCTTGGCCCCGTAATTTCCACGTGCAGCTGATGTGGCCAATAAGTAAATAAATAAAATCATCTAAGGTCTTAGCTCAAGAATCTTCAAAAAGAAGAGCAAAATAAACTCAAAGCAAGAAAAAGGAAAGACTAAAGAGCAGAAACCGGTGGGATGGAAGACAGACAACGGAACCGATGAAACAGCTTTGGAAAAAGCAATAATGTTGACAAACAAGTTTAATAACTTAAAAAAAAAAAACCCCTAAACCAAGAAAGATTACTAGTATCAGGAATAAACTCTCAATTCCTCAAAAATCATAAGCTACCATAATTCAACCAGTATGAAATAAATAATTTGAATAACAACATTACTGTTAAGGAAATCGAAGTTATATTTTTAAAACTCCCCAATAGGAAATCTCCAAGCTTGGATGGTTTCACTGGCACATTCTGCCAAAGGTTTAGAGGCTCAGAGATGAGGGAACACGTCCCCGTTCTTTCTCTGCAGTCCGCGTTACCCTGACACCAACATCAGATGAAGACAGTACAAAAAAGTCCAAGAGTTCCCGTTGTGGCTCAGCAGGTTAAGAACCCAATGTCCCTGAGGATGCAGGTTCGATCCCTGGCCTCGCTCAGTGGGTCAAGGATCCGGTGTTGCCGTGAGCTGTGGTGTAGGTCAGAGATGCGGCTCGGATCTGGCATTGCTGTGGCTGTGGTGTAGACCGGCAGGTACAGCTCCGATTAGACCCCTAGCCTGGGAACCTCCATATGCACGCAGGTGCGGCAAGAAAAAGAGAAGGAAGGAAGGAAGAGAGAGAGAGAGAGACAGAGAGAGAGACAGAGAGAGAGAGAGACAGAGAGAGAGACAGAGAGAGAGAGACAGAGAGACAGAGAGAGACAGAGAGAGACAGAGAGAGAGAGAGAGAGAGAGAGAAAGAAAGAAAGAAAGAAAAATAAATGGAAGAAAGAAAGAAAGAAAGAAAAATGGAAGAAAGAAGGGAGGGAAGGAAGGAAGGAAGAATCCAGGCTAATATCCCTCGTGTCTGCCCAGCTCGGATTCCAGTGCACGACCGTCCTGAGCAGCTCCTTCCCCAACAAGCCCAAACTGGAAACCACCCAGGCCCCCAGTGCAGGTGACCTGCCCACCGGAACTTGGGATGCTGTTCGGGAACGAGACAGGTGAACCACTGCCGCACGTAAGAGCGATGCTGAGCGAGGAAAGCCAGTCTCACGAGGCAGGTGCTTCCACGTGTGTCACATTCTCCAATGAGGGAGGAACAACTGAGTGGCCGCCGGGCTTGGGGGCGGGAGGCACGTGGGTGTGCCCGCGAGCGCCCTGCAGGCCGAGTCCTGGTGGTGATGGAACATCTGTGTATCCTGACCGTATCGGCGTCCACACCTGGGCTGTGATGTTCTAACCACCACTTCGCAGGCTGTTTACACCGTAGAAACTGGGTAAAGGGCACATCATCTGCTACTGTTCTTCTTCTTCTTCTTTTTATGGCTGCGCCTGTGGCATAAGGAAGTTCCCCGAGCCAGGGATCGAACCCGCATCCTCACAGACACCTCTTTGGGACCTTAGCCTGCGGAGCCACAGCGGGAACGCCACATCTATTATTTTTTAAAATTGCATGTGCATCTAAAATTAAGCACAGAAAGTTTAACTAAAAGAACTTTGAAAGGTACACAAAGATAGGCAGGCAGACACCAAATTTTTTTTTTTTTCTCCTGAAGGGCACCCTCTTCCTCCCCAAAACAAATCCATCAGAGGCGTTTATCAGATAGCCGTGCCAGGTCATAAACCATCCAAAATGCGGTGTCTAAAAACATCAGATGTTTGTTATTCCTTGTGAGTGTTGGGCAGGAGGCACTGTTGCAGCTGTTTTTGCAAATAGTGTGCCACCTAAGGATGATGAGAACCCAGGTAGCCTTCATGTGCATTTTATACCTGTCTGCGATGTGTTATGTGTTTCACATTTTTTTTTTTTTGTCTTTTTAGGGCTGCACCTGCGGCATATGGAGGTTCCCAGGCTAGGGGTAGAATCGGAGCTGTAACGGCTGCCCTACGCCACAGCCACAGCCACAGCCACGTGGGATCCGAGCCGTGTCTGCAACCTAGACCACAGCTCACAGCCACCCCGGATCCTTAACCCACTGAGCAAGGCCAGGGATCGAACCTGCGTCCTCACGGATACTCGAGCCACGACGGGACCTCCTCACGTGTTGTTGCTGTTGAAGAATGCATCGGGAGTCATCTGGGTGGTGGGCTCGTGAACCGTTTTTGTTTTAAATGTTCTGTCGAGAAGATCATTTGATTGAAAGAATGTACAAGATAAGGAAGCTAAGCTTCTTAAAAGTGTAACCAAGCGTTTGCCAAGCACATCAAACCTTTACACTGGAGCCGGCAGACAGGCTCGTCTGCATCTGCACGGGGGTCCTAGCTTTGCTTCCCCGCTGCCGGGGCGTGGCCTCGGGGGTGAGTCTGGGATACCCCTCGTGCTCATTTCCTGCTCTGCAGGTTCAGCAGTTCAAGTCCCGAATCCCCAGTCCGGGGTGTGAATTGTTCTGTTGGTCTCCGGCCGTGTTTCCTGCTCACTTGGCCAGTTTGTCAGGACGGGAGTGGCCCCCGTGTGACCGGCCCCTGGCTAGCGGATAAATATCCAGCATCAGCGCTCCCGTTACAGACCGCCCTCTGCTCACGTCCAGCAGAGGGTAACCGGGTGGGGCTGAGAAAAGCCGGCTAAGCGGCCTCCATGGGAGCCAGGCCCACGGCCCCAAGGAGGGTGGTGCCCGCCTGCTGGTGGCCCAGGGAACTGGGACGGTCGCCCGCTTCCTTTCCAAACAAGGGCCCGTCCGATCCAGGTCACCTGCTATGGAAACAGAATGACTCCCCGGGTCGCACACAGCCCCACCCTGGGCCCGAGCTCCATGCCCGCTGTGGAAAGTCGCTGCAGGCTGGGGCGGTTCCCTGTCTGGTGGCCTCACTCTACCACCTGCCACCCGTCTCATGCCCGTGGTGCCCGTTCACTGTCCTCCAACGCTCTCGGATGAAATGCTGCCCCCCCTGCCCCTCTGCCCAGGCTGGCCCGTCTTCCCTCTCACCTCTGCCTTTCCTCCCAGCCCCCCTCCTGCCCGCCCCCTCCTCCCTGCCCCTCCCTCCCCTCCTGGACCGGCACCTTCCTACCCCGCCTCCACCCTCGGAGGAGGATGAGGGGGTCAGGGCCAGGGCTGGGCGGGGCTGCGGGCGGGCGGCTCCCCCCCACCTCCGGTGCCCTCCGGCCGGACTGGCCCTGCCCCCTCTCCCTGCACCGTCCCAGCCTTTCCAGTATCAGCCTTTGCACAGGAGGTGGGGGTTGGAGGCCGCTCAGAAAGGGGGTTGGGTCAAGTGGGAGGCCCTGGGGGTCTGTAGGGAGAAGTTCGGGGTCTGCAGACACTGGAGACAGAGAGAAGCCTGTTGGGGTCCCAGCAGGAGCAGGCCGGGGCGCACGCGCGTGTGTGTGTGTGTGTGTGTGTGTCTGTGTGCACGTGTTCTTGAGTGAGTGCTTTTCTTTTTTTTTTTTTTTTTGTCTTTTTGCCTTTTCTAGGGCCGCTCCCTTGGCATATGGAGGTTCCCAGGCTAGGGGTCGAATCGGAGCTGTAGCCACTGGCCTACACCAGAGCCACAGCAATGTAGGATCCGAGTCGGCGTCTGCAACCTACACCACAGCTTACGACAACGCCAGATCCTTAACCCACGGAGCGAGGCCAGGGATCGAACCCGCAACCTCACGGTTCCTAGTCGGGTTTGCTAACCACTGAGCCACAATGGGAACTCCAAGTGAGTGCTTTTCTTGAAAGCCTTTCTCCCTTCGGCCAAGGAGACTTCCTCAAATGACCTGTGACTCAAGAACCCCTGTAGCCCAGAGTGACTTTGTCATTGCCCCCAAGGGCTCTGCCCTTTCTGTCCCTGGCCATGTTGGTGGAGCCAAGAGAGTCATCTTTGGGGCCCCAGGAGCTCCCCCAGGTGCCTGTGCCATGCCATGCGGAGAACTCCAGGGGGCAGCTGCTCGGGGTGCCCCTCCCCCATCCCTAGTCCAGCTGGAAGGACCTGGCAGTCAGATTATAGGCCCCCTGGATGCGGGAATATGAGCTTTTCATGGGGTGCCTGAGGGTCCCCCAGTTTGTGCCAAATAGCTTGTCCACAGAGCACCATGCGACCCCAGCTTTCCAGGGAGGTGCTGTTTAAACTTAAAGAATCTCAGCTTGGGGAGTTCCTGTTGTAGCTCAGCGGTAAACGAATCCAACTAGTATCCATGAGGATGCGGGTTCAATCTTTGGCCTTGCTCAGTGGGTTAAGGATCCAGCGTTGCTGTGAGCTGTGGGGTAGGTCACAGATGCAGCTCCAGTTCGACCCCTAGCCTGGGAACCTCCACATGCCACAGGTTTGGCCCTAAAAAGCAAGAAAAAAAAAAAAAAATTCTTGATTTGGGGCTTCATTTGTCATAGGAGAGAAAATGAGAAAACTTCCTCTCCAAGCAAATCTGCATAAACTCCCCAGTTCGCAGAAAACCTGGGGGGCCTGTCCAACCAGGGCAGCCGAAGACGGGGACCTGACCCTCTGGGCCAGCCCAGCAGGACAGCAGCTCAGAGGCTCCCGGCTCCCTCTCACTGGCCTGGGAGCTTTGTCTGGGGAAGGGCTGGACCCAGATGGGCTGGCACTGCGCCCCATGGATCTTTTCCAGAACAAGGGTCATCCCCACGGAGATCCCGAGGGCCTCAGGAGATGCTGCTCTATACACAGTGCCGAGCCCGAGAGCCGGGCTCCCAAAGCCTCTGCCCCGAGCTGGCGGCTATTCCATATCCCAGCGTCTTGTGCAACCATCACAAAAGGTCCTCCTTTGACCTGTGGCCAGCGTTGTCTGGCATTGAACTAACCGCCTTGCCTGAGAAACAGAAGGCTTTGCTCTGGTTTGACCAGTTGGTTCTGACTCTCATTAGAAATCTTTTCAGAGTTCCCATCATGCTTCAGTGGTTAGCAAACCCGACTAGGAACCATGAGGTTGCGGGTTCGATCCCTGGCCTCGCTCCGTGGGTTAAGGATCCGGTGTGGCCGTGAGCTGTGGTGTAGGTCGAAGACGTGGCTCGGATCCTGCGTTGCTGTGGCTGTGGGGTAGGCTGGCAGCTGTAGCTCCAATTTGACCCCTGGTCGGGAAACCTCCATATGCCACGGGAGCGGCCCTAAAAAGCAAAAAAAAAAAGAAATCTTTTCTTTTTAAGGTCCCCAAACAAAGAGAGTCTGTTAGCACAGCTCAGTATTTTCTTGGATGACTGACCTAGTGAAGGACCGGGAGCCGCAGGTGTGTGGGTTCGGGCCTTGGGGAGGCCCTGTGGCTTCAGCGAAGATGCAAGGACGTGTGGGCTGTGGATGGCTCCTTTTTCCTTTAAAGATATGAAAAGAAACTATGTTTTTAATATAGGAAAGTAGCAGGAGGAAGAAGAGCCATGTGCATGGTTTTGGCTTTCTTCCCGCCTTCCTTAGCAACAGCGCAGCAACAGAGAACTTGATGGAATTCTGGCGTGTGTGTATTTTTGCCTCCGTCTTACAGCTGAGCCTGGTGCCGGGGGAGGGGGAGTCAGGTGCTTTTCCTAAGTGGGGTCAGGCTGTAACCTCTTGGCCTTTGGGAAGTGATGCTCATTGGAGGCTGGGAACCCTGCTGTTCCCCCTCCCTGGCAGCCTTGGACCCTCACCCGCGTGGGTGTGACGTGTGACAGCCCGCCCAGCGTCAGGGACTCTGCAGAGGCGCTCGGGTCCAGTCTTTCGGATGACCCTGGAGGTGGTAGCTCTGAATTTAGCCACTCTGTGGAAGAGGCTGCCCAGCTCGGCGGGGTGTCCTCTGCCCCAGGTCACTGCCAAGTGGGGGAGTCAGGAGCACCTGTCGCTCTCATCCCGGGCTGCACGCCCTGCCTGGTGGCCAGTAAGGGCCCACCGGTTGACCCAGTCAGGCTCCCACACCCTAAGGGGAGGCCGTGACCCTCCTGGGATGTAGGTGCTTGGTGTCTAAAGGAAAAGAGACAAGGAGTTCCCTGGTGGCCTAGTGGGTTAAGGATCAGACCTTGTCACTGCTGTAGCTCAGGTCACTGCTGTGGTGCAGGTTCAATCCCTGGCCTGGGACCTCTGCCATCCAAGAGTGTAGCCAACAGAAAGGACTTTTCCTTTTGGACAAGAAGGTCTGGGCTTGTGTCTTCATGTTAAATTCAGATGGTGAATGTATTTACAGAGGACTTTGGGGGAGCTCTGGGCTTCTGATAATTTCGTTAATTGAAAAAGGTGAAATGGGAGTTCCCATTGTGGCTTAGCGGTTAGTGAACCTGACTAGCATCCATGAGGTCACGGGTTTGATCCCTGGCCTCGCTCAGTGGGTTAAGGATCTAATGGGGTGTGTTGCCATGGGCTGTGGTGCAGGTCGCAGACGCAGCTCGGATCCTGTGTTGCTGTGGCTCTGGTGTAGGCCGGAGACTACAGCTCTGATTCGACCCCTAGCCTGGGAACCTCCATGTGCCATGGGAGCGGCTCAAGAAAATGGCAAAAAGGCAAAAAAAAAAAGAAAACGCAGGATGACCCGCCCAGGGCCCAGGCCCCACGTGACGGCCCCACCCCGAGGGGAGCGGGGTTCTCCCTGCACAAGCCATTTTCTCAGTGGGGAGGCGGCAAGTCCCGTGCTGAGTGCTGAGCCGTCCTGGGGGAGCCGGTCTAGTCAGTGCGGCCCTTACTGTGCAGCAGACCTGGTGCAGGTGAATCCGACGTGGGCGATACCCGTTCCTCCCACCTCCACGTGGCCCTGTCCTGTCCCCGGGGCCTGGGATTCCATGTGGGTGGCAGGGAAGGGCCTTGCTGCAGACACTTGCCTTGGTGGGGGGACAAGTTGAGGTGTAAGTGCCCCCCGGGACATTCAGAAGGGACAAGGGGGTGGCGAGTGGCGGAAGGATCAGGATCAATCCGCCGAATCCTTTAACCTGTTTGTCCTGCGTTCCTCCTCCGTTCCGTGCCCGTGTGGCGCTGGGGTGACCCCCTTCTGTAGGAGACGAGGACGCATACCTGCATCCCCAAAGCACCTGCGTGGAGGCCTGACTGGCAGGGGGTCCGGGCGGCCTACCTGGAGGCAGGTGGGAAGTCAGACCTGCGCGTGGCAGTGGGGAAGCCAAGGCTCAGAGAGAGAGGTGACCTGTTCCCTGCCCTCCAGTGTGGGCGCCCTTCCCAGGCCCAGCCTGGGCTCTGGGGATGCAGCATCTTGATCTGGTGTTTGTGTGGCAGCAGAGGCCTGCTGGAGGTCCCTCGGGAATTTGTTGTGTGTGTGTGTGTGTGTGTGTGTGTGTGTGTGTGTGAGTGTGTGTGTGTGTGTGATGTTTTCTCCTCTTGTCACCAGTGAGCTTCAGAGAAAGGCCATGCCTGTTTCTGAGGGGTCTCATCACCCCTGTGCCAGGACCAGCAGGTGTCACCTGCGTTTCATGGGGCTGCGTTCAGCTCCCCCCGCGCCCCCCGCCCCCCGTCAGGTCTGAGCCTCACGGTACACGTTCAAGGCCGCGTCTTGGCTCCCTGTGGCATTCCTCGAGCCTGGCCATGTGTGAATTCCTTGATGTGAATGAGCGTCGGTTTAATCGTTTCTCACACAGAGCGTGAATCCATCTTTCCCAAGACTCGCCCTCCCGGCGTCCGGTTTCGAGGCGCCCCCATGCCTCTGTCCCCCGCATCCAGCATTTGAAATCGAACCCCCCTCTGCCTCCCTGACCACGAATTGTCTGCAGCAGGTGAAAAGGCCGTAGAAATGTGAGCACTGTGTGCGGACCAGATGCCTTGATGCTCACACGACCCCACGGGCTTCAACCCGATGGGAGCGGCCGGGGGGGGGGGGCTGCACAGGGAGAGGGAAGGAGCTGAAGAGGAATAAAAAGGGACAGACCCCAAGTGATCACTTCTGGCAGATTTGGGGAGAGCCAGGAACCCGGATCCAAACAGATTTGCAAAGCGCATTGCCTTGGTCCCCCTGCAGCCCACTCAGTCCTTCAGGATTTTTCTAGGTGGAGGCAGAGGTGGGCCTGGTGGCAGGTTCTGCTCAGGGCAGCCTGTGTACACGGAGCGGTGCAGACAGCACCACCTGCAGGCCCTGCCCATTGGTTTGTGCCTCCAGTTTGCACATCTTGTGCCAGCTTGGTCGTCGGCACCTGGGTGGCCAGGCCTGGCTGCCCTGGGGGGACTGGGGGAGAGTGGAGACAGGGGTGCCCTGGCTGGGGTGGCCACCCCACAGGACACGTTGGACCCCAGGAAGGAAGAGACCTTATTAACTCAAGAATTGAGAGAAACCTCATATATGGCCCCTTTTATTCCCAGGTTTTTTCTTTTGTGCAAATTTTAACTTTTTTTTGACCATGCCCATGGAAGGTAGAAGTTCCTGGGCCAGGGGGTCAACCCCTCACCATGGCAGTGACCTGAGCCACTGCGGTGACAACACTGGATCCTTAACCCACTGAGCTAACAGGGAGCTTCCTTGTGCAGACTTTAAAAATTCATCTCAGAGGTGTGCCCGTCATGGCTCAGTGGTAATGAACCCGACTAGTATCCCTGAGGACGTGGGTTCTATCCCTGGCCTCGCTCAGTGGATTAAGGATCCGGTGTTGCTGTGAGCTGTGGTGTAGGTCACAAACACAGCTTGGATCCTGCGTTGCCGGGGCTGCGGTGGAGGCCGGCAGGTGCAGCTCCAATTCGACCCCCAGCCTGGGAACCTCCACGTGCTGTGGGCGCGGCCCTAAAAAGGGGAAGAAAAAAAAAAAGGCAAACGATTCAGTGGCCTTCAGTGCGTTCACACTCTTGTGCAGCCACCACGTCCGTCTCCATGTAGTTCCATCACCCGAAGAGGGAGCCCTGCACCCATGAGCTCTCACCGCCAATCCCCCCATCAGCCCAGCCCCTGGAGTCCCTCATCTACCTTCTGTGTATCTGTCTGTTCTGGACATTTCCTGTAAATTGGCCCATACAGCGCGTGACCTTGCGGCTTAGCGCGGTGCTCTGGAGGTTCAGCCACATCGGAGCGCTTCTGTTTTGTCCCTGCTTGTGGCCGATCGCTATTCCACCGAGTGGGTAGAGCACGTTGTGGTCATCGGTTCCCCACGTGCTGGACCCTGGCGTGGCTTGACCGTCCGGCTATTGAACGTAGGGCTACCAGGAACATGCTCGATCCCGGGTTTGCTTGAGTCCCTGTGGGCCGTTCTCTTGGGTCTGTACCTGGGCGTGGGGCTTGCTGGGACGCGCCCCCCATCCCTGTATGTCGAGTCACCTGCTGCACTGCTTCCTGTCCCCCTGGCCTCCCCCACGTCCCCCTATCCCCTGCCTCTTCTCTTGTTGACACTGACCCGTGCAGATCGTTGGCTTGTGTATTAAGCAGACTGGCCAGAGGTGCTGCTGGTTCTGGGGCAGTGGGAGCCTGGGCCGGGGTGGGGGTTGGGGTGCCCCGTGGAGCCGGGAGGCGGCCCTCGGAGGTCGCAGCGTCCCCCCCGGTACCTCGCTGTGTGTCCCTCCTGCTGGTACGTTGAGTTCTTACTCTGAGAAGCCTTCATTCTGTGGCGCAAGGGGCCGTCGCGGTTGAGCCCGTGGCTGGTGGATCTGGGAATAGGACCCTAGCAGCAGGGTTTGGGCGACCTTTGTTTTCCTAAAAGCCTCGCTTGCTGCTTAAGGAAGTAACGCCAGACCCTGACACCTGTCTCTAGTCAGTAAGCGCGGCTCTAAATACAAATGCTGGGTTTTGTTTTTGTCCTTGGCCTCCGGTTTCTTGCTCCTTTGCTATGTCTGCTCGAATCCCGTGGCTCCGAGCGGTTCCTGAGGGTCTGCTGTTGACAACAGCTGCGCTGGTGTAAACAGCAGCTTTGCTCATTAAAGCCTCCCGAGCATAAATGCTGTTTATCCCCCTTCCTCTAGAAGGTTCACGCCCATCCCCAAAAATGTAAATTACACGTTGTAGAGATGATACGGGGCTCGCACAGCGAGGGGATGCTTCTTTCCCCAGGATCACACCTGATACTTAAGCATCCCACGATAGGCACTTGTACGTGCTGTCTAGGGCAGGTTGCTATTACAGTGCGAGAAAACCGGTGGTTTGTTATCCTCTTGTGTCTCTCTGTTGTGTAACTGAAGGGGAAATATTTAGGGGTATAGCTTAGCGGACCCTGTGATCTCATCAGCTGATGTACAAGACAATGAAAAGGGCCCTCCGTGAGCGAGGCGCTCAGGAGGCGGGCCTTATGCTCAAGTCACTCTCAAAGTCCCTGTAACACAGAGAGGATGGGTATTCTAGGTTTTTTTTTTTTTTGGTCTTTTTAGGGCCACACCTGCGGTATGTGGAAATTCCCAGGCCAGGGATCAAATCAGAGCTATAGCCACTGGCCGACGCCACAGCCGCAGCCACGCTAGAGCCGCGTCTGCGACCTACACCCCAGCTCACGGCAACACCGGATCCTTAACCTACTGAGCGAGGCCAGGGATCAAACCCGCGTCCTCATGGATACTAGTAGGTTCGTTACCACTGAGCCACAACAGGAACTTCAGGTATTCTAATGTTAAATCCTTGGCTTGTAGTCAGAGAAACTGACTTATAGTGGTGGCCTTGTTCAGGTCAGGTGGTTGGCCGACGGGGAGCAGAAGGCTCAACCGGGGCTGCCACGTACAGTGGCGCAGGCTGTGCACTGCCTGTCTCCAGGGGGTGCCACCAGGGTGAATGAAGCCTCCTGGGGTCACACGACTTGGCTGCATGGCTGAGTTCATGTTCCCAGAAGCTCCGTGTCCTGCCTTTCAGCCCAGTGTCCTCCAGCCAATGGATACGTCTCTGTTCCTGTTAAAAAGTAAAGATTTGGGGCGTTCCCGTCTTGGCACAGTGGTGAACGAATCCGACTAGGAACCATGAGGTTGCGGGTTCGATCCCTGGCTTTGCTCAGTGGGTTAAGGATCCGGCGTGGCCGTGAGCTGTGGTATAGGTCGCAGACGAGGCTCGGATCCTGTGTTTCTATGGCTGTGGTGTAGGCTGGCGGCAGCTACAGCTCCGATTAGACCCCTAGCCTGGGAACCTCCATATGCTGCGGGTGCGGCCCTAAAAGGACAAACAAAACAAAACGAAACAAAAACCGCTGAAGCTTTGGAATGACCTGTGTAGCTGTTATTTCCCTGCTGAGAGACTTGGAGGATGGTTTCATCAAATTCTCCCCCTGTTCACTCCTGCCGGTTTGCCAGGTTACTATAAAGAAACGTAAAATTGCATCGAGTTCGAAACTTTGACCGACCCCAGAGCGTTCAAGCAGGGGCTGTGTGTTTGGAGGTGATGGAAGGGCCCTGCTGGGACTGGCAGGAGAGCGTCTCTCTCTGGGGAGGAGGGAGCCACTGCCTGCCCTGTGCGGCTCGCTGGCCCTCAGCGTGCACCATCTGGGTTAACCCACAGGCCACCTCGCAGGACGCAGGCCCGTGACCAGGCTGTGCAGACGAGGGAGCTCAGTGGCGGGGCCCAGCCCGAGCCTGCCCTCTGGCCGCCTGCCTTGTTTCTTTCTGGAGCATCAAGACTGTCCCACGTTGCATGGCTGATATCTGACACCTGTCTGGGTGGGTGTGCTCGGCGAGGGGCACCCAGGGGTGGCCGGGGCCACCAGGCAGAGAGGGTCAGTCACTGAACACAGACCACAGCCCCCTCAGGAAGGGAACCTGCAGAAGTGAGCAGCTGTACCTCAGGTTACTGATTCCACAGGAATTCTTTCTTTAATCTTCATTTTAATTAATTTTTGTTGAGAACATTGAAGTTCTATTGTTAGCAAGTTTCTAGTATTTATTTATCTTTTCTTTCTCTCTCTCTCTCTCTCTTTTTTTTTTTTTTTTTTTTTGGTCTTTTTTAGGGCTGCACTTGCGGCATATGGAGGTTCCCAGGCTAGAGGTCCAATCAGAGCTACAGCCGCCAGCCTACACCACAGCCACAGCAACATGGGATCTGGGCCGCATCTGCGACCTACACCACAGCTCACGGCCACACTGGATCCTTAACCCACTGAGCGAGGCCAGGGATCGAACCCGCAACCTCATGGTTCCTGGTCGGGCTCGTTTCCACGGCGCCATGACGGGAACGCCCCCCGTTAGCCAATTTCAATGATACAGCACAGCAGCCATAGTCACCGTGTAGGAGTTAATTTTTTATTGTTTAAGTTTTATTGGAATATAGTTGACTTAGAGCCTCACGTTAGTGTCGGGTGCACCGCGAGGTGCATCGGTAGCCATTCCTGTTCAGACTCCCCTCCCACGCAGGTTATTACCCAGGATCGAGTGACTCTCCCTGTGCTGTACGGTGGGCCCTGCTGTCCACCTGTTGCGTACACAGTAGAGTGTATATATCAGGCCCAGCCCCTAACTGAGCCCTCCCACCCCCGCGTTTCCCCTTCCAGAGGAATCCTTATAACCAGCTCTGGGCTGGGAGACTGGGTGATGAGAACCGGCAGGGGGGAGAAGCTGGGAGAAGGGGCGCTTGGTGTGGGGCCACCAAGGGGCGTTGACCTCAGGCCAGCAAAAGGTGCCTGGGGGTTGTCCTCAGGGAGGACAGGATGAGGCCAGGAGTGACTGTGAGAGCCTGGGGTCGCCAGCCCACTGGGCCCGGCCGCATGTCAAAAGCAGTGGCCGTCTGCACTCCGGGAGCACAGGGCAGGCTCCTGGCCAGATGTGTGGATGCGGTCCGGCCGATGCTTTGACTTCGAGCAGAATCTGATATTCAGCAGGGGGTGCCCCTGGATTTTGGTTTGGCTGCTGGAACAAAACACGCCATCGGGGGTCTTAAAGCAGCAGAAATGTACCCTCTCGCTTCTGGGGGCCAGAAACCGGAAACCAGGGTGTTTGTGGGCTGTGCTCCCTGGGGGCTCCAGGGGGGCCCTTCTCGTCTCCTTCAGATTCAAGGGCGCTGGCATCCTGGGCTGTGGCGGCATCTTGTCACACCACGTTCTCCCTGTGCGTCTCTGTGTCTCATGGGGCAGCAGGGACACTGGGTTAGGGTCCACCCCACTGCACTGTGACCTTGTCTTCTCCAGTTACACCTGCAAGACCCCTCTTTCCAAATCAGGTCACATTCTAAGCTTCTGGGAAGGGCGTCAATTTGGGGGCTTTGCTGTTAGCCCAGCAGAGCTGGCTCGGGGACTGTTTAACCCTGGGCCTGGGGCGCCTCACCCTCCGTGTCCTCCTCCCTCCGAGGCCTGGCGGGGGGTGCAGGGGCTGGGGCTCTGTCCAGGCCGTGTTTCCTCTCCCCACAGCCCAACATCGGCCGCCTGGGCCTGCCCCATGGACCGTCGGAAGAGAAGGTGGCTGTGGTCACCGTGGACGGCTGTGACACGGCCGTGGCTGTGCGCTTCGGCAGCCTCGTCGGCAACTACAGCTGTGCGGCCCAGGGCACTCAGAGCGGCTCCAAAAAGTAAGCATCCTCTGGGGGCCCCCAGTGTCTGCCCCCCCAGTGTCTGCCCCCCCATGGCCACTGCTCTGAAAGGGGGTGCCTGGGCAGGACCCCACGCAGGCACTCAGGTCCCATTGTCCTGGCAGCCCCAATCCAAACTGGGGTCGGATTCCCTCCCCTTCCCTCCAACACATTAGAACCTTCTAGAATAAGTCCCCTTAGACTCACTGGCCAGAGGCGTGGCCAGGCCAACCTCAGGGTAATGACAGCCGGCTGGCTGACCCCAGAAGCCACCCCCAGCCCTGTGTCCATGGCGTCCCTGACTTCGTTCCAGTAAGGGCTGGTGCCTGGGGTCAAGGCTGAGTCAGTGACCCCTCCATTAGATCAGGGTCGGCCGTGTCACCCTGCAGATCTGGAGGTCCCTGGGGCCACCCTGACTCAGGGCAGAGCAACGCTGACATGGATATTTGCGGCCGTGGTTGTGGTTCTCTTTTTGTAACTCCAGCTTCAAATCTCAGAGCAAAGGTTCTTGTGGGATTCTTCCCTAGTTGTGTTTTGGTGGGATGCTTACTCAGCTTTTTGAAGACCACCAGAGCACCTGGTGTGAAATACGCCTGTGATAAAGGTGGGATCACGCCCGTCTTACGGATGGCACGGCCGGGTCCTGGAGCGGTTTGGCTCCTTGTCCAAGGTCATGAAATGTGGCTGCTCCCGCAGAACGAGGGCTCTCGTTTGCAGGGACTTCCCCTCAAGGTCATCAGAAGCCAGAGGAAGGGGCACCACCGTTTAGCTTTGCACGTCCTGTTTCAGGTGCACCGGTGCAGCCTGCAGACAGGACTCAGGCAGTTGCCCGGAACACCCAGCTTCTTAGGGTCTGACCCAAGGGGCAGGAAACAGGCACAGAGAGGCTGAAAGGCAGCGGTGGCACCGGAAGAGGGATCTGCTGGCCGCCTGCCCCGCCGGCCTCTCCACCTGTTGGGTTATTGGTGTCCAGGTCGAGCGAGCGGATGTTCGTTGCGATGTACGGGCAGCGTCAGGGCACCTCTTGTCGCCCGGCCATCACAGAGGTTGGCATTGCCTCCTCAGGTCCCTGGATCTGACGGGCCCCCTGCTCCTGGGGGGCGTCCCCAACCTGCCCGAGGACTTCCCGGTGCAGAACCGGCAGTTCGTGGGCTGCATGCGGAACCTGTCCATCGACGGCAGGAACGTGGACATGGCCGGCTTCATCGCCAACAACGGCACCAGGGCAGGTACGGTGGGACCACGGGCGTTGCGGGGCTGCAGTGGCCACGCCACGGGGAGAGCCCCCCCCCCCCCCCCACGTCCTGGAGGACGAGCCCGTGTGTGCCCAGCTGCTCTCCGGTCTGGGGTCCCGCAGCGTGCCATGGAGATGAAGCTGTGAGTGGGCCTGCCCCCGAGGCGGGCACTCAATCCCGGGGCCTTGAGCAGGTCACCAGATGACCGGTGTGCCTGCAGGATGGGCCCAGGGGCCCGAGGTCTCCGGATATGGGCAGCGGTTCTGTGCCATGTTAGGGCTTAGGTTGTGACCTGCCCAGAGGGTCCCGGGCCTGCCTGCCTTCCCTCTGGCTGTGTCCAGGGCTCCCAGTTTCCCCACCGTGGGGGTCAGGGCTAGAAAACAGTCCCTGAGTCCCTCTCTCCTCCCGTTTCCTGCTCTGAGACACGCCGGCTGCTCCGTTTCCAGGCTGCGCTGCTCAGAGGAACTTCTGTGACGGGACCTCGTGTCAGAACGGGGGCACCTGTGTCAGCGGCTGGAACACATACCTCTGTGAGTGCCCGCTCCGCTTCGGCGGGAAGAACTGCGAGCAAGGTGAGGACACCTCGGGTGGCACATGCGTCCCCAGGCCCGGGTGCTGGTGGGGAGCGGGAGCAGGCACAGGGCCTGGGCTGCGGGGAGGCTGAGGGGGCTCATGGAGGCACCGGGGCAGGTGATGCTGGAGCCGAGGCTGGGGTCCAGGACAGGTCCGTGGGACACAGCCCCTCCTCCAAGCAGGGCCAGCCTGAGGTTGGGGGTCCAGGAGGGTCAGAGAAGCCAGGTGGGGCCAGGCCGGGTTTCCTGGTGGCTGTGGTTGGCCTCAGGGCACCCTGTGGCCTGAAGGGGCAGCTCCCAGGGCCCATGTCCCCAAGCCCCTTCTCGCCCTGCCACGGGGTCCTCCAGCTGGCTGCGTCCCCACTAGACCCTGTTATGGGCATCAAAGGCTGGGTCTCTCCCCCGACCCCAGCCCTGCAGTTATACATGCTGACAAGTTTTAAACAAGTCATTCATTTTGAAGCAACACGGTTTAATGAAGAGCCGGCATTTATAAATCACTGATGCTCTTTAAGGTAAACCGCAGCTCTCCTGCGGCGCAAGGGTTAAGCATCCAGCGTTGTCGCTGCTGTGGCTTGGACTGCTGCTGTGATGCGTGTTTGATCCCTGGGCCACCTGCTGTGGGCGTGGCCAAAAATTAATTTAGGAATTCCTGTTGTGGCCAGGCCAGTTAAGAACCCCATGCTGCAGCATAGGCTGCAGGTGTGGTTCAGGTCCTGCACTGCTGTGGCTGTGGTGTAGGCTGGCAGCTGCAGCTCTGATTCGACCCCTAGCCTGGGAACTCCCACATGCTGCAGGTGTGGCCATAAAAAAAGAAAACAAATTAAGTAAACTAAGGACTTCCCGTGTGGCTTTGCAGCATAACTACTCAGTGTTGCTTCTACAGTGGCTGTGGCTCGACCCCTGGCTCGGGAACTTCCATATGCCGCAGGCGTGGCCATGTGTTAAAATAAATAAATAAATAAATAATAATAATAATTAAATACAATAAAATAAAGTAGACCAAAAGGGGGAGATTGACCCCAGGTAAGCCTGGGCAGCCCCTGGATCTGCCTTGGAGATGCCCGGAGCTCATGAGCAAATTGATGGCCAGGAGAAGTCCTGCCTGGAGCTGCCCGCTGGCCCCCAACCCATGGCCTCTCCAGAGAAGTCAGACGTACCTCACCTTGGCCCGTGCACCCCACGGGATGGACTGGAGGTCTCTGTGTGACTGTTTTGAGGGGTTGAGGTCCACGGCTTTCCTGAGATTCTCTGGAAACGGGCGGGAATCGTAACAGCTCTTCGCAAGGAGAGCAAAGTTGGTGCCATTAGTGCAGGAGCCAAAGGGGTGGGGCCAGCCGGCAGCGTCCTGTGTCAGGCAGTCCCCCCGCCCAGGGCTGTTACTGATGGAGCCAAGGCCTGTGGCATGGACCTGTGTTACATCCAGAGTCCTCGTCCCGGACACAGTTCCCGGTCAGGGCCAGCCTCTTCATGCTACAAAGCACCATGCACCTGTCAAGGCCCCAGAGGTCTGTTTTCCGGGCAGCAGCGGGGCGGGTCCTGTGGACAGGTTAGGCGCAGCCTCGGCTGAGGGCCACAAGCAGGAAGCTCAGGTCGCAGGGAGGGACAGAGGCCCGGGTGGACCCAGCACCAGCGGGGCCATCCACACCCACGGAGTTCCTGTTATGGAGGCTGTGAGTCCGGCTCCAGCTGTGCCAGAGCAAACAGCTGCCAGGGCTCGGGGTCCTGAGAGCAGGAAACAGATGTCTGGTGCTCACAGGGCTGAGGCGCCCCCCCACCTGGCGTGTCCTGTGCTGCTGGTCTCATGGTGATGACTGGGCGTGCCCCCAGAGGAGTTAGGGTGAGATTCTGGGACAGGCCAGGTGCCCAACCAGCACACAACACCCGTGACGCATGGGCGGCAGCAGGATGAAGCTGATTTGACTGAGAGTCAGGCTGGCCGACTGGTCCGTGGCACCCAGTTTCCCACGTGCGACAGACTGGATGAGGCTCCTGGTCCCCTCAGTGCCACCTCCCTGGTCCCCCTCCCCAACCATCTGGGAGCCCTCGCTGGCCAGCCTTTCCATCTCTGCCCATCAGCAGGAGCAGAGAAATAGTGGTCCATGCGCTGGGGGTTGGAACTCCACCCCGGGCACCAACTGATGGCAGGTTGGGCTGCAGGGTGGAGGGGCGTGTGTGGGGACACAGGTGTGTGGGGGTCACGGCAGGCTGGCACCATCCCGCCAGGAGATGGTTCTCCAAATAGCCCAGTTTGTGCCCCAGGCCCCCAACCTGGCAGGTGTGGGGTAGGATGGCTAGGTCAGGCTCACAGGACCCCCCCACGGAGCCCCGGGGTCCTGAGCCGTCCCCCTCTGTCTGCCGTCTAGCCTGAGGGCCCCTTACTGGACACTGGCCATAGTCGAGGAAGGAAGGTGGCCTGCGTCCCAAGCCCGGGCTCCTGGATTCGGGATTGCGAGGGCCAGTGCCACCCAAGGGGAAGTCTGAGCCAGCCTTTGCAGTACAGCGAAAAGCCCAGGTGTCCCCCGCTCCCCTCCGGGAACCTGTCCCCACCCCCTGCAGGTGGAAAAGACTCAGGCCCTTCTGATGGGGGAGGTCCCCGTGTCTGTGTCCACAGTCATGCCCCACCCCCAGCGCTTCAGCGGGGAGAGCATCGTGTCCTGGAGCGACCTGGACATCACCATCTCTGTGCCCTGGTACCTGGGGCTCATGTTCCGGACCAGGAAGGAGGACGGCGTGCTGATGGAGGCCGCGGCGGGCGTGTCCTCCAGGCTCCATCTCCAGGTGAGCGAGGGCCACGTCCCGCCCCTAGGACAGGTGTGCGCCTGAGTGATGGAACTAAAGGGTGCAGGTGGCTCTGGCCAGAAGCCTGGCCTTCCCGCCCCACTTCTCTCCCCACACCTGCCTGCTGGTCCCCAGTGTGAAGAACGTGGCCGCCTCAATGCCTGTGCCTGCCGGCTCAGGACAGGGAGGCCCGCCTAACTCTGCCCGGGCAGGGGCTGGGCACCCCCTTCTCTTCCCCCACCTGCCCCCCTGACCTCTCACCTGCCCCTGACCTCTCACCTGAGCTTCACCTCCCGCCTGTCACTGCCTAGGAGTGTCTCCAGCACTGGCCTGCTGGGATTGCACTGGGGTAATTGCAGCCGTCATTGTTTGCCCCTTATTATCCAGTAATTTTGTCGGTTTACCAGGCAGCGCCAGAAGCAAGCTCTGGGCCAGAACTTGGCAGGCACGGTTCTGCCCGAGGATGCTGTTTCCCTCTGCGGTGGTTTTGCTATTGGAACAAATTAAACTGCCTGATTGGGGTGATGAATGGGAGTTTGCAGGTTGTCACTTGGCAGTGGGGTCTCTGTAGGAAAAAAGCACCCTTTCAGCGGAACACCACCCAGAGCCACAAACTCCCGTATTGTTTGCGTAATTACGTCATGGAGCGCTAATCCAAAAGCGAAGGGTTTTGGCCAGGGACTGTGGCCAGCCCCTCCCTGTGGGAGGCTGGGGGGCAAGAGTGGTGACCTGGAGGGGATCCTTCAGACCCCAGGGGCCACCCAGAAGGCCACCCCAGGCCAGGGCCCAACAGGGTCTGGGGATTGTGGGAGTATCTGGGTTATTTCCACGTGGCGTATTCCAAATGCAGGCCTTCTGCAGGCCCCCTGAGCTCAGGGGGGCGGCAGCCTGGGTGTTCCCGGCCTCCAGAGCAGGCCAGACAATTTAGGTAATTGCTCTTCGGCGCCCAAATCCACCTGCATTGTCAAGTAGGATAACCTGGCTGCTGTTGTATGCGTCTCTTAAATCCAGTGACAGATCGAAGGTGGCAAGTTGTCACTGCCACCGTCCTGGGATCAGTCTGCAGACAATTGCCTTTGTTTGTGGACATATGTCATGGCATATTGCTGATCTGCTGGCTTTGGGGTTTGGCTAGCAAGGACAGTGAAGGAGAATGGCACGGGAAATTAGGGAGCTGGCTCAGGCTTCTGAGAAACGAAAGGAAACAAATGTGAACGGGAGAAGTTATCTTCTTCAGGTGACCATCGCTTGACACTAAAAATCCAGGTACATCATGGGTCGTCTCGTCTTTACAATCAGCGACGTGTATTTTCTGTGTTCCATCACGCCTTCTTCTTGACCCTCTGGGTGCTGACGGGTCTATTTCTCCGTTCCCAAGTGACTGGCATCTGCTGGTAAACCGTCTTTTATTGTCTGTGGCATCATTGCGGGTCCAAGAACACACGCTGCGTGATTTCAGACCTTTGAGATGTGTTGAGACGTGCTTCCTAGCCCAGCATTTAGTCATTTTTACAAAGGTCCCACCGGTGCTCGAAAAGAGTGTGTGCGCTGCCGCTGTGTTCTGTGGGGCTGTGTGTATGGCGAGTAGGTAACATTTGTTCACGTGACATTCAACTTTTCTGTATCGTTATTGGATTTTTTTGGTCTGTTTGCTCAGATGCTGAGAGAACCGAGTTACTAATCTCCAATCTGGGTTGTACTCCTTTTAGGTCTGTCAATTTTTGCTTTATAGATTTCGAGGCTCTGTTATTAGGTGCGTACTAACTCAGAATTGTTTTACCTTTCTGGAATATTGACTGTTACTGTGATAAAAATCCTCTTTATCTCTCATGACAATTTTTGCTGTAAAGTCTACTGTCTCACATGAATGTACTTCTGCCAGCTTTCCTTTTATTGGTGTTTACGTGATGCATCTTTTCTCTTTTGACATTTCTGTGTCCTTGTATTTCAAACGTGTCTCTTTTAAACACTGTACTCATAGTTTTATTTTACCTGCTCTGTTTTTAAATTAAAGTTATCTTTAAACATGTGTCTCTTAGGTGAGTTACAGAGCTGGGGTTTTTTATATTTCTTACATGTATTTTTTTACTTGAAGTATAGTTTGTTTACAATCTTACATGTATTTCCACCTGAGAGCTTGAGTCTTCTCTCGTGAAATGGGACAGTGACATCCAGAAATAAGAGTCGACTGGTCTCCTTAATCTGTTCCCCGGAAAGTTCTGTGGTTCTCGTTATCACTTTTATTTTTGTCTCTTCAGGGCTGCATTCGTGGCATATGGAGGTTCCCAGGCCAGGAGTCGAATTGGAGCTGTAGCAGCCGGCTTCCACCACAGGCACAGCCACAGCAATGCAGGCTCCAAGATACGTCTGCGACCGACACCACAGCTTGTGGCAATGCCAGATCCTTAACCCACTGAGTGAGGCCAGGGATCGAACCCGCGGCCTCATGCATACTAGTCGGGTTCATTACCACTGAGCCACAGCAGGAACGCCCTCGTTATCATTTCCAAGTGTGTGTGTGTGATGATTCTGTTACCTGCTGGGTCTATTTCAAGCACCCTGTCCTGTCTCCTTAAGTACTTGGTTATTTTTGATGGAGGGCCGGACGTCGTGTTGAAAAACTAGAGAAAATTTGAAGCTAGGATGGCGAAGCCATTGTCCCCGATGTTTGCTTCTGGTTGGCAGCCCACCCCCAGGTTAGGCTCTGAATTCCTGTCTCTGTCCTCCCAGCCCTGTGAGCCAAGAAAGCATTGCTCAGCTTGCAGCCTCAGCTGTGCCTTCCAGAACCTGCTGACAACCAGACGGCCGAGCACTAAGCCCGTTTCTGCAGCTCTCCACTCTCTCCCTGGCCATGCCTCCGTAATTTGCAGTGACTTAAGTCGCTCTGATGCCTCAGACAGGTGTGCTGTGGCGTTTTGGTCTCATTTTTCTAGGTCTTTGCAGGAGGAGGATTGGTCCAAACTAACCAGTCCTGGGAAAGAGGAAACGTGACATCAGCATGGCTCTGGCTACGTTTTCCTCAAACATGAGCACCTTAGGCAGTGACGATGCTGAGTTCTGCTTTTCCCTACGTGGATCTGAACCTGGTGAACACGGCCACCTGCTTCCCATGCATGGATTTGAAACATTTACATCCAACAGCAAGCGCCCCGGTCACCACCTGAATCTGTGGTTGTTCCCCACCCTTAAGTCCAAAGGGCTCTGTCTTCCTTGACCTCTGTCAGTGATTCGCACGTCTTAACGTTAGAAGGAGGCATATAAGTCTGAAGAGTGTCACAGGCAACAGCAGATTAAACTTGGCCTAAGTTTTTTTCGGTCTTTTTTTTTTTTGTCTTTTTTCTAGGGCTGCACCCGCGGCATATGGAGGTTCCCAGGCTAGGGGTCGAATCGGAGCTATAGCCGCCCACCTACACCACAGCCACAGCAACATGGGATCCGAACCGCATCTGCAACCTACACCACAGCTCACGGCAACACCGGATCCTTAACCCACTGAGCAAGGCCAGGGATCGAACCCAAAACCTCATGGTTCCTCGTTGGATTCGTTCACCACTGAGCCATGATGAGAACCCCATACTTGGCCTAATTTTTAAGTGCGTCTTTGATCTAATGCCCTGGGGTGAGCCTGCTGGTGTGGCTTTGTTATTTAAGTGACTGCAGCGTATTTTGTATTTTTGTCATCACTGCCTCTGTCGCTAGCGTAGCTCTCTGTCCTGCAGATCCTGAACAACTGTGTCCAGTTTGAGGTGTCCCACGGCCCCTCGGATGTGGTGTCCATGCGGCTGTCCAGGTCACGCGTGACCGACGGGGAGTGGCACCACCTCCTGATAGAACTGAAGAGCGCCAAGGAGGGCAAGGACATCAAGTACCTGGCGGTCATGACCTTGGACTATGGGATGGACCAGGTGGGTGGGCACCTGCACCCTCTTCGGAACAGACCCCTTCGGGGGGCCCGTGGGGAAACAGGGGAACCCCTCCCCGGGCCAGGCCCTGCCAGAGCCCTTGTGGACTTGAGGACGCACTTTCTGGACGCCCCCGCATTTGGGTCTCACCTTCCTCTTGATGCTGAGGTCTGGGTCTCATCCCCTTGCGAGACAGTCAGCTCCTGGCATCAGGGACTGGACTTGGTCCATCTTTGTGTCCCATGATGGTGCTGTTGGTCCCTTTCAGCCAAGCTGGCTTAAGCCACAACCGCACACCCAGGGCTGTGCGTCTGCGGTCCAGAGATGTATACGGGTGGGTGAGCGGTGAGCCCCAGGCCCCGGGGCGGGGCTGCAGGGCCCCAGAGAGGTTCGCCCATCCCAGATGCGCAGGTGGCCTTCCAGGCAGGTGCATTCAGGGAACACTTGCGGAGCCAGGCTGGAGTTCCCGGGTTTGTAGCCAGGTAACATCTCTGCGGGACACCCACACGTTTTCAGGGCTACCTGAGATTCTGAAGTGCTTTTGGAGGCTAGGGTTATCTTACACCTGCTTCAAAGAGCAAACAGCTGTATTCTGCGTGCCATCTCCCTGGGCTGGAGGATCCGGCTCGCCACGCTCTACCTCACCCTTCCTCGCCGGGGCTCACTGGTCATCCCATGACAGAGGAGGGAGGGTTGCCCTCGCCCCTGCCAGCAACTGCCCATCATGGCCGCGTGGGACACGGATGTGTGTCCCCTGACGGGTCCCTGCACTGTGCCCGGCACACACAGACGCCGAGCTCTCCACTGAGAAGGCTGAGCCCGGCCCTCGGGAGGCACAGCTCTGGGCTGCGGGGAGCTCGCCAGAGCGAGTGTGTTGAGTCTTCCAGTGTGTTCTTCCCACCTGGCTGTTCCAGTCGGTGGACGGAACCCCTCTCCTTGCGCAGGACACGGTGCAGATCGGGAACCAGCTGCCCGGCCTGAGGATGAGAAGCATCGTCGTGGGGGGCGTGTCGGAAGACAAGGTCTCGGTGCGTCGCGGTTTCCGGGGCTGCATGCAGGTATGCCGAGCACGGGCCCCCCGTTAACAAGCCCTGCCTCCTCCTCTGGGCCCTCCTCCCCAGCACGCTTCCCCTCAGGGTCTCCTCCCACCCCCACCTCACCACCCTCGGCCCCCTGATCTGCCTCACCTCCCGCACCAGCCCCGCCTGGTCCACACCTGGATGGGTCCTACCTCACCTGGTTCATCCGCTACACCAGGTGTTCTGGCAGCAGCCAGACTGAGCTGTTTAAAAAGTGGCTCGGCTCAGAGTTCCCACTGTGGTACAGTGGGTTAAGAAACTGATGCAGCGGCTCGGGTCACTACAGAGGTGCAGGTTCGATCCCCGGCTCCGTGCAGTGGGTTAATGGAGCCGGCTTTGCTGCAGCTGGGATTCAGTCCCTGGCCCGGGAACTTACAAATGCCTCGGGTGTGGCCGTTTAAAAGAAGACGACAAAGAAACCTAGGCTATAAAGTAGCTCACCCAGCCCAGGTCCCCCTGCTTTTGCCCCCGCCCCCACCTCCCGCTGCAGGGAAATAGCACCTTAGTTCCTTCACCTGCACCCCTGCATCCCTGGTGACCTGGCCAGTGGTACCCAGTGCGGGGGGGCCCTCTGCGCATCCCCCTCCTCCCCGGGGCCGCCCTGCCCACCTCCGTTATCAGCCCTGCTCACCCATCACCTGCATTATTTTTGTTCTTTTTCTAAAAGTTTTATTTGAAGTATAGTTGATTTACAGGGTTGTGGTCATTTTTGCCGTGTAACAGAGTGACTCAGTTATACCTGTACACACAGCCATTCTCTCTCAGATTCTTTTTCCACGTAGATGGTCACAGAACACCGGGGAGAGTTCCCTGTGCTCTACTGCAGGTCCCCGTTGGCCAGTCATTCCCCATACCTCGGTGTGCATGCGCGAGTCCCAAAGCCTCAGTCCGTCCCTCCCAACGCCCCACCTGTCTCCTTAGGTAACCCTAAGTTTTTCAACTTCTGTAAGTCTGTTTCTATTCTGCAAATAACTTCATTCGTATCCTTTTTTAAGCATTCCCCATAAAGGTGATGTCACCTGATGTTTGTCTTTCACTGTCTGATGTCACTAAGAATGATGGTTTCTAGGTCCACCCATGTTGCTGCAAATGGCATGGTTTCATCCTTTTTTATGGCTGAGTAATATTCCATTGCCTATACCCCTCATTATTTTTTCTTTGTAACACTCTCCGTGGAATCTTCACAATAGCGAACCATTTCCCCTTCATTCTGGGCCACCTGGCCCCCTGTCTAGCATCCAGACCCACCCTGACCGTCACCCACCTCTCTGCTCCTCTCGCCCCCCAACTCCCCAATCCCAGCCCTCTTGATAAGAGGCATCACTTTGGAAATGGGACCCTAAAGAATTGGGGGTTATCTTAACCCCTGGTTACCTTGAGGGGTTCCCCAGCCCCAAGGCCCCAGGACTGACCCAGGCTGCCCGTCTCTAATGCAGGGTGTGAGAATGGGGGAGACGGCCACCAACACTGCCACACTCAACATGAACGACGCCCTCAAGGTCAGGGTGAAGGACGGCTGTGACGTGGAGGACCCCTGCTCCTCCAGCCCCTGCCCTAAGCACAGCCGCTGCCACAACACCTGGGACGGCTACGCCTGCATCTGCGACAGAGGTGGGCGCCCCCACCCGCTCCTGTGCCCGTCGATGGAGGGATGGAGCAGGGAAGCTGAGCTGGGCCTGGGCTCCCCTGTCACCCCCCTGTGGGTCTGTGATGCCCTGAGCTTGGTTTCTCACCTGAGGATGGGCCCTCTGTTCTGTCTCTTCTCCACTTGGGGTAGAGGGGACCCCCCCTCCCCCGGCTGTGTCCTCAGGGCGCATATTCAGATGGGGGAGTGTTAGTGAAAAGCACACATTTTAAAATTAGTGGAGTTCCCATTGTGGCTCAGCAGGTTAAGAACCTGACATAGTATCCACAAGGATATAAGGCCCATCCATGGCCTCGATTGGTGGGTTAAGGCTCCAGCGTTGCCATGAGCTGTGGTGTAGGTCGCAGACACGGCTCGGATCCCCCGTTGCTTTGCCTGTGGTGTAGGCCGGCAGCTGCAGCTTCAATTTGATCCCTAGCCTGGGAACCTCCACATGCCCCAGGTGCAGCCGCAAAAAAATAAATAAATAAATTTAAAAATAAATAATAAATAAATAAATAAAATTTAAAAATACGTGAGCTGTGGTGCTGGTCAAAGACCCGGCTCCGATCTCACGTTGCTGTGGCTGTGGTATAGGCTGGCAGCTACAGCTCTGATTCCACCCCAACCTGGGAACCTCCATATGCCACGGGTGCAGCCCTTAAAAAAAAAGACAAAAAAATATATAGGAAGTTTCCCCAGTTGTTAGGCTGGTGTTCCTGCCGTTGCAGCTCTGATTCAATCCGGGGTCTAGGAACTGAGATCCCGTGTCAAGCCGCTGCACACCGTGGCCAAAAAAAGCCCGAGTCCTATTGCGTGGCTGCAGATGAAGGATCCTTGCAGCAGTTTGGGTCACTGCTGTGGCTCAGGCTGGTTCCCTGGCCCAGGAACTTCTGCATGCCTTGAGTGCGGCCAAAAACACCCACCCAACCAAAACCCCACCACCACAAAAAACCCCAAATACATTTAGTGGTCACCTCAGCATTTTGGGGTGATGCAGACATGCTTCGCTGGTACCTGTCCCCGTGTCCCCCTACACAATACCCACCCCCATGCAGAGGGACCCCCCTGTCTGCATGTGCAGGTGTGACCCAGAGAATGTGTCTTTCCCATGGCCCTGAGGGGCGTGGCCACGGTCCTCCGTGGAGAAGCTCGGAAGCCGAGTCCCGGGGCCGCCCGAGGTGGATCCCGGGGGGCGGGGTAACACCGGCCTCTCCCTCCAGGGTACTTCGGCAGAAAGTGTGTGGACGCGTGTCACGTGAACCCCTGCAAGCACGTGGCGGCCTGCGTGCACAGCGCCGACTCCCCGCGGGGCTACGTGTGCGAGTGCGGCTCGGGCCACTACGGGCCCTACTGCGAGAACAGGTGAGCCGAGCGCCCCCTACAGGGTCCACGCGCCACTTCTCCTGGCCTGGTCTCTCTTGTTTCTTAACCCCCACGGTCCCACGGTTCTGGATGACAAGGACATGGCTTTCTTATTTTGGCATGAAATGAATGAGAATGAGATTGGGCATCTCAAACTAACTCCATCCCACCCCAGAAACAACATGACACAACACAGCCCATATGTCGAGAGCCCTGCTGTGTCCAGAGCAGGCAGGTGCTGAGATACAGAAAGATGTAATTACGGAAAAGACTTTTCCTAAGTCGAGGGGTGGCAGCCATCTCTGCCGTGCAATGGTCCGGTGTAACTCACTGGGGCCCTGGAGCCCAGGTGTGTGGGCATCACAGGTGGGCTTTCTCCCGGGTGGACCCGCTGGGTTCTTCACACACCGAGACCCCAACCCCTTTTAGAGGTGACGCGGTCACAGCTGGTGGTCCTGGGCCAGTGCTGGCCATCCTGGTTCAGGAGCCACGTAGGCACCAGCCTGCCCACCTGGCAAGGACACCACACTCTGCTCTTTGTCCTCTGGGGACCAGAGTGGGTGCGCTCAGCATCACACAGCCCGCTGGGTGATGGCAGGATGGAGTCAGGGAGGCGGAAGGGAGCGGGGGTTCGGGGGACCAGCGGGGCAGAGGCAGAGAGCAGTGAGGGGGTGAGGCTGATCTCAGGGCCTCAGCGGTCTGTCCTGGGCAGAACTGGCACATGCTCTCCCAGGATCATTCTCTGCTGGGGAGACACGCAGGCCTGGGTAGGGTCCTGCCTGCAAGCCAGAATCGGAGCTTTGTGGAGGCAGTGGGGGCCTGGCAGATAAGTGGCAGGGTGGGCCTGGGTGTCAGGGAACCCGTGTGTGGTGTGTGGTTTAAGCAGGGGGAAGGGACCAGCCGAGAGGCCGTGGGGCGTCCCCAAGGCGGGTGTCGCTCACAGTGCAGGGCTGAGGAGGCGCTGAGAAAGGGTATGATGCCAGGATTCTGGGGTCCCTACGGTGTCCATACAGACCCACAAACACCAGGCTGGAGCCCCAGCCCTGTCCTGGCCATCTTTATGCTCCTAGTGCATACACTGTCAGTGCTTAATAATTGCTGGTTGGATGAAGGAGTGCGTAGAAGAGGTTGAGGGCTAGGTGGGTGGGGGGCTGGAAGGCCATTAGCCCGGGGAGTAACTATGGGCCGTTCTTCATTTTGAGAAGCCTGAAGGACACTTGCCAGGGGGTGGGTGGGGGCATCCCCTGGCAGGTGGGTCTGCAAGAGCGCCCACACTCAAGGGAGGAGTGGGGATGGGGTGACAGCAACAGACAGGAGCCAGTGCCTGGGCAGGGCACCTGGCTCCTTTCCCTTGGATGCGGCCACTCAGGGTCAGCCAGGCTCTCTGCCGGGGCAGCGCATGAGGGCAGGACCGGGCAAGTCTGGGTTCTGGGTTCTGAGCCCTCCAGATGCAGTCTGGGGCTGCTCTGAGCTGACTGAGGCCGGCTCCGCATCCCTGGAAAGACTGCCCCGAGCGTCCGTGGGGACAGGGTCAGCATTTGGCCCAGAGGCCTGGGAAGCAGTAATGCTGCAGGTCCCGCCTGTCCTGTGCTAGCAGATGCCCGCCACCTGGGAGAAGGTCGCCCCGGGGCAGCAGGGCCCAGTCTGCTCCGGGTGGAGCTGGGTCGTGACAATCCAGCCTGGCAAGCGGGTTAGCTGTCACTCAGGCACCCCACCCCCCGCAGCCCCATGAGCCAGGGTCATGATGTGGGGGAGCTGGGCAGAGTGACCTTGCTGACACCGTGTCCCTAGGAAGCCGTGTCCCTAGGGTGGGGCCCTCATCTGTGTCTTCCGTGTGGAAGAAGAAAGTCAGCAAACAAATCCCTTTAATAACAGTGCTGTAGTAGAGCCCTTGCAGATGCGGCCCCTGAGGTCTGGGTGCAGGACTGGAAATGCTAAGTCCTGTGGAGGGGAGGCCGCTCAGGGGGAGGGCAGTGCCCAGACCCAGACCAGTCAGGGCCCAGGCCTCCAAGCGTCCTCTCGTTCCAAAGAACGAGAGGTGTACAGCTTCCATTTGCCATCTGATTTTCCCAACAGGATCGACCTTCCGTGCCCCAAAGGCTGGTGGGGGAACCCCGTGTGTGGCCCCTGCCACTGTGCTGTCAGCAAAGGCTTCGACCCAGACTGCAACAAGACCAACGGGCAGTGCCAGTGCAAGGTGAGGCCAGGCTGTGGGCGGACGGTGGGCACCCTGAGAGCCACCTGCACCACGTTTGCTGGACAAGAGCACACCCACACCTGGGGACTTGCGGGTACCCTGTGCGTGCCCCAGGCCTGGTTTTCACCTGGAAGCTGGCCCAGACCGTGGGCACTAGAATCCTTGGCCCCTAGAGGGTCATGGGAAACCCAGCAACTTCTGTGCGTTTGGCTCCTCCGCCATGGTTCTCCGTCTTGGCCATTTTCGTTTTGTTTTGTTTTTCTTTTTTTTTTTTTTTTGCCACCCCATGGCATATGGAGTTCCCAGGCCAGGGATCAGATCCGAGCAGCAGTTGTGACCAGATCCTTAACCCGCTGTGTGAGGCAGGGAATCGAACCTGTGTCCTGGCGCTGCAGAGATGCCGCCGATTCTGATGCGCCACGACAGGAACTCCCTTTTCCTCGTCTTTTATCAAACCTCATTCCGTGATGATCCAAACAGGAAAAAGTGCCCACATCCCCAGCTCAGGTGCCTGTCTCTCCCATGCACGGCCAGAGTCGCCTCCTCGTGGTCTCTAGAGGGGCCGCGGTGTTCTCAGTCCAAATCACGTGGAACCCCGGGCCCCTTGGCCTCCTGGAAAATTCCACGTACCTTCAGATGCTGTGTCCACCACTGCCGTGAGCAGCCAGTAACTCGAAGCCTCAAGGAAAGTTCTACCTGTAACAGTAGCTGCTCGGAGGGATGTTCGGTCCTTCCGCCGGGCGTGCCGACCTGGAAAGGGAACTCTGACGCTCCCCGGTGCTCTGTCAAACATCTGCCACGTCCTGCGTGCTCCACGGGGCCTCGGAGCATGGTCATCCCCTGAGAAATCATGGGGGCTGTACCCCTGTTCTAAGTCTTATTTGAATCGTAATCCCTTTTAGGACAGATAGGAAGGTGGCCTCACAGTGGTGGCTGAGTTAGGAGAGAGTGCAGGGCCCCGGAAGCCACTGGCCTGGAGGATGTGGGGGAAGGGCAGCGTGGAGGCCGGGGAGCCAGCTGGAACCTTGATGTCACTCAGGAGGCGCCCTCCGCAAGCACAGCCTCCCCTTCCGGCTTTGCAGGAGAATTACTACCGGCCTCCGGAGCAGGATGCCTGCCTGCCGTGTGACTGCTTCCCGCACGGCTCCCACAGCCGCGCCTGTGACATGGACACTGGCCAGTGCACCTGCAAGCCCGGCGTCATCGGCCGCCAGTGCAACCGCTGCGACAACCCTTTTGCCGAGGTCACCGTTCTCGGCTGTGAAGGTCGGAGTTGGCCTTGACCCTCTCAGGCCGAATGGCAGAGAAAGGCGCGCGTGCGTGCGTGTGTGCGTGCATGTGTGCGTGCGTGCGTGCGTGTGTGCATGCGCTCCACACCCTGGGGTCACGTGGGGTGCTTGACAGCCTCCTGGTCCGACTGTGTCTGCTGGGCTTTCCATCCCGGGGGCGAGGGGGTGCCCCGGGGGTGCCCCCCAGGGGTGCCCCCCAGGGGGCGTGTTCAGAGCCCGGGCCACCCCGCCCCCTGGTTCCTGGTGTGGGCGGGGCCTCCTGGGAGGAGCATGCGCAGAGAGTTGCACTTTGGCGGCACGTCTCTGCTGGGCTCAGCGCCTTCTTCCCTCCGCACGGCAGTGATCTACAACGGCTGTCCCAGAGCGTTTGAGGCTGGCATCTGGTGGCCACAGACCAAGTTCGGGCAGCCGGCCGCAGTGCCGTGCCCCAAAGGGTCCGTGGGTAAGTACCACGGTGTGTGGCCTGCAGCACCCATGGGGGACAGGACATTAGGCCCGGCGAGTGGCTCGCGGGAGAGCTGGCCGAGGCGTCAGAACTCACCCGTGGTCCGTGTGGAAGTGGTTCCTTCAGCCAAAGTGCTGGGGGGAATCAGATAACGTTTTTCTCCATCGTGAATGATAAAACCTGGAAGGAGGACACTGGACGTAAAGAGATGGGGGCGGGGGCGCGGCGAGCGTGGGCATCTCTTGGTGAAGCGCTTGGGGCTACGTCCCCCTGGCAGGGGACGCGGGGAGGTCCAGTGAGACGCGCGGCCCCGGGTTGTGTCCAGCTGTGTGCACGGTGCACGTGGACACGTGGGCGCTGGGCGGACCATTCCACCGACTTCTCACGGACTTGCTCACACGTCCACTCATAGTTGCTGGGCAGCTCGGGCCAGTTCTCAGGACGTGGCCCCTGGCCTGAGAGAAGAGCTGCCTTGGCTTTGTGGCTGAGGCACCTCCTGGCTCTGGGCCAGCCGAGGGGGTCATTAATATTCAGGGTTCAGGCTTTGTTGTCTTCTCTGTCCCCTAGGAAACGCCATCCGACACTGCAGTGGGGAGAAGGGCTGGCTGCCCCCGGAGCTCTTTAACTGCACCACCGTCTCCTTCCTGGATCTCAAAGCCATGGTAGGCTGTCTGGGGGGTGTGCAGGCCGACAGGGTTACTTCGGGGGGGCAGGGAGGGTCTAGGCTGCCAGTATCATGGGGCCCCAGGCTGGGCGTGGCTCAGGAACACCCCATCTGTGCCTGGCGCCAGACACAGCTGTCTCCCCCTCCCCTTCCAGCCCTCAGCCTGCATTTGGTTCTGCAGACTCAGTCCCCAGGTTCGAGCCACTGCCATGAGTCCTCCTGGGGCTCCTGGTGCTGTACTCTCGCCCTTCTTCCACTTGGCGTCTTTTTCCCAGCGCTCTGTAGCCTTACACACCCTCCTTTCTCATGCCATGGCCATCAGCCCAAGTTCATTTGGGGATCTGGGGATTTTTGTTTTTCCTTTTAGGGCCACACCCTCAGCATATGGAAGTTCCCAGGCTAGGGGTCAAATCGAGCTACAGCTGCCAGCCTACACCACAGCCACAACAATGCAGGATCCGAGCTGCCTCTGTGACCTACACCACAGCCCAAGGCAACGCCAGATCCTTCACCCACTGATCGAGGCCAGGGATCGAACCCACAACCCCATGGTTATGAGTCAGTTTCATTTCCTCTGAGCTGCAACAGGACCTCCCTATGTCTGGTTCTTAACCCACTGAGCCACAACAGGAACTTTGGGTTTGGGGATTTTTTTTTTTTTTTTTTTTTTTTTTTGTCTTTTTAGGGCCACACTCACGGCATATGGAGGTTCCCAGGCTAGGGGTCAAATTGGAGCTGTAGCTGCTGGCCTACACCACAGCCACAGCAACGCCAGATCCTTAACCCGCTGAACAGCCAGGGATGAAACCTGCGTCCTCATGGATCCTAGTCAGAGTCCTTTCCGCTGAGCCACGACGGGAACTCCTGGGGGTGTTTCGAAGTTCCTTTCTGATGGGAGTCTCCACCGGGAAGTGGGTTCTCGGGAAGGAGAGGGCCCAGGGCAGATATTGCACTTGCTCCCCGACCCAGAACGAGAAGCTGAGCCGGAACGAGACGCAGATGGACGCCGACCGGTCCCTGCGGCTGGCCCGGGCGCTGCGAAACGCCACGCAGCTCACGGACACGCTCTTCGGCAATGACGTGCGGACGGCCTACCAGCTGCTGGCCCGCGTCCTGCTGCACGAGAGCGGCCAGCAGGGCTTCGAGCTGGCGGCCACGCGGGATGCCAACTTCCACGAGGTAGGAGGGCAGCGGGCAGAGAGCCCTGTGGGCAGCCCTGCACGTCTGGGATCAGCTGCAGGCTCAGGGGTCCGGTCGGGGCTGGGGGACGGCCCGGGGCCCTTGGGGCTGGGAACGGTCCTCATGCCAAGGGTCCCCAGGGCAAGGCGGCACTTGTCACGGGTGAGCCCAGGCCAGGACGGGGACCAGCAGAATGATCACCAGTGTCAGGAGCGTTGTGGCAGAGGAACAGACTTGGCAGTGACCCTGAAGACCGCTGGCCACTGACCACTGCGCGCCTGCCAGGGTTTGCGTGAATCAGCTCCCGGTTCATGCAGAGCCCCCTGGACGCCTCCCCGTCCACCAGAGCCCCCTGGAGGCCTCCCTGTTCACCCAGAGCTCCCTGGGGGCCTTCTTGTCCACACAGAACCCTTGGGGCCTTCCCATCCACCCAGAGCCCCTTGGGGGCCACCCATCCACGGGGAGCCCTAGGGCCTGGGCGGGTCAGTCCCCTTGCCTGCATTTCAATCCAAGTCTGGGAGCCTGAGCTGGAGGAGTTTGTTCCCATTTTTGATGCTTTGCTAACAGAAGTTTCCCCTCCTGCTTTCCGTCAGGGTTGTGGCCCCCAAATCCCCGTGACAGCCCCCCCCCCGACTTGCCCTCCATGCTGCCCACAGGGTCACCTGAGGTGTTTGGGGAGGGGGAGGCGTGTCACCCACCCTGGAACCCGCAGCGTGTCCTCGGCTGCCTCACTGTGGGCTCAGCAGCTGTTCCCACCGCCTGGCCCGGCTGGTGGGGGTGGGGGTTCTGTCTGGGGGCGTCTCCATCTGCCTTCTCTCCTGGGCACCTGGGGGTGCGGGTTTCCCGCGACAGGTCTCTTGCCTTTGGGATTAGGCTGCAGACTCCCTGTCCTGGGTCCTGGCCCCGCCCGGCCCTGCGAGCTCCAGGCTTTCTCCAGCCCGGGCCCCAGCATGGTAGCCAGTTGGGCAGAGCGCATCCTTCTGTCCCACCAGGACGTTGTCCGCGCGGGCAGCGCCCTCCTGGCCCCGGACACCAGGGCCGTGTGGGAGCAGATCCAGCGGAGCGAGGGGGGCACAGCGCAGCTGCTCAGGCGCTTCGAGGCCTATTTCAGCAACGTGGCCCGGAACCTGCGGAGGACCTACCTGCGGCCCTTCGTCATCGTCACCTCCAACCTGAGTACGGCTGCGGCCAGCGCGGGGCAGTGGGGGCGGCGGGCGCGGTGGCACCTCGGGCCCGTCTGGGGCGCAGCCCCTACCCGGCTGTCTCTCGGGAAGGGGTCAGCACCGCACCATCCCCGTGACCCACAGCCTTGCAGAACGAGGTGTGGGTGGACGGTGTGGCCACAGGTCCAGCCTCCAGGGTCACTCAGAGGCTCAGGCCCTGGGAGGGTCGGGGTGGCAGCTGGCACCTGGGCGAGTGGGCGCGTCGCCCCCAGGGCGTGCTGCTCCAGGTGGGGGTTAAAGGCCAGCCTCTGGGGGGGTGGGGGGGCTGCTGGTTTTCTCCTCCTTTGAGTGATTCTTAGGCAGCCCCAACGGCTCAGGCAGGACGGAGGGGTTTCTCCTTCCCAGGAAATTGCGCCTGATTTATCTGGTTATCTGTCACCCGAAGGGCCTGAGCCTTTAACCCAGAGGCAGCGTGACGTGAACTCTCAGGTTCCTGGGGGGGGCCCCTCACTTCCTGATCGGAAGACGTCCCAGGCCCCCTGATCCCGCTTCCCACCTGCCTGCGCTGGGGTGGCAGTGGGCTGGGGCCCCCGTTATTGCTGGGTCAGGATGGAAGGGTGACGCCCGGCAGTCCCGCTTCTGTCCTAGGAGAGGGTCTGGCAGAGCTTGGCTGTGGACTTGCTCCTGGTGCAGCCTACACGCCAGCCCCTTCCAGGTCCCAGCCAAGCCCCCCGCCCACCTCTGCCCGCACGCCCCTCCGGTGTCCGTGCCTCTGCTCTGCGGTGGGGGCCGCCCCCCTGCTCTGGGCCAAGAGCTTCCTCCTTGGTTCTCCCCATGCTCCGGACACAGGCCAGCCCTGTCCATCTTCCATTCCCTGGGGCCCTGCCTCTGCCCACATTCCAGGCCACCACCCATCCCCGACCCTGACCACCTTGGGTGCAAACACAGCCCTCGCCTGTGCAGCGACGGGAGGGTGCCCACCCCCTTGGGTGCTGAACTGGACGCCTCAGCGGGCTGACCTGGGGGTCACCGTGGAGCCTGCAGGGTTATCAGCCTCTTTGTTAGCAGTCCCCTCAGAGCAGTGGCATCAGCCCCAGCAGCGAGGTGATGCCTGGAGCCTGGCGATGTCAGCAAACACACACACACACACCCTCTGCCGTCCTAGTGCTCGCCGGGGTCTGTCTCCCCAGACGGGGAGAGAGAGAGTTAGGCTTTCTGAGGTCTGTTGATTCTGTGTCCGTCCATTTCTGCAACCTGACCGTGACACAGCTGCCGGGAAAGGTCATGCCCGAGGTGGGGGCGGGGTTGTGCCTCTAGAGCTCACCCTGGGACCCCAGCCCCTCGTGCTCCTGCTTCTCCGTGAGTCACTCGGCTGGGTGACCTGTTTAGAAGAGGCAGGAAGGTGGACGGAGGTCTGTTTGAAAGCTTATTAGGAACAGCGTTCTGCTCCGTCTGAAAACGGCCAGAGATGGGGCGGGGTCTTGGCAGGAGGGGGTGGGAGCCGCGTGCCATGGAGACCCCTTGTCCCCACAGTTCTCGCCGTCGATGTCTTCGACAAACTGAACTTCACGGGCGCCAGGGTGCCGCGGTTCGAGGACCTTCGAGGCGAGTTCCCCAAAGACCTGGAGTCCTCCGTCTTCTTCTCGGCGGATTTCTTCAAACCACCCGACAGGAAAGGTGAAGCCCATGGGCTGGTGGAGGGCGGGCCGCTGCAGGTGCTGGAGGGGAAGGCGCAGGCATCACAGCGCGCTCTGCGCCTGCGCACCTGCAGAGGGCGGGCCGCTGCAGGTGCCGGAGGGAAGCAGGGCGCAGGCATCACAGCGCGCTCTGCGCCTGCGCCCTTGCCCTGCCTCCGGTCCCCTGGCGCTGGGCGCAGGAGATCAAAAGGGCGTTTCTTCACAAAAATTTGGCCGACTCATCCTGTGATGATGGAGTGAACGCCTAAATTGTGTGCGAGCTCGTCTTCCTTGTGCAGCGGGAAGCTGTCTGCCCTAGAGGTAAAAGTTTAGACTTCCCCCGACACCCCCAAAACCAAACCAGAGCCGTCTGTGTGCAGTTCTCCAGTCCTTAAGACTGTGATACTGCATGACTTAAACATTTGAATTGTCTTAAAGTATTTTTCGCAGATCTGCTCCGCTGGAAATGCCTCCTCCCACCCCCCATAGGGGTTTGAAAATGTAAAATTCTGTAATGGGCAGTTTAAAATTAGAAACGTTTTGAGTAAATTCTTTCTGTCAGTTATGTGGGTATTATTCAGGGGTCTTAAAAACTGCTAAAGAGGATTTTACACTGATGTAGGATCAAACTGGACAACTGACCGCATCTTAACAAGTTGTGTTCATTTGGGATTGATTTGGGTTTTCAACCCTCAGCCATGTGCTTAGTTCACTGCTGTGCTCAGAGGTACAGTTGTGCCCCCTTTATCTATGATTTCTGAGGTTTCAGTTACCCAAGGTCAGCCATGGTCTGGAAAATTCCAAAATTAAGCGATTCCTGTTTTAAATCACATGCCACTCTGCATAGGGAGATGAAAACTCACTTTGGGAGTTCCGGCCCTGGCTCAGCGGAAATGAATCTGACTAGCACCGTTGAGGACGCAGGTTCAATCCCTGGCCTCGCTCAGAGGGTCAAAGCATCCGGTGTTGCTGTGAGCTGTGGTGTAGGTGGCAGAGGCGGCTCCGATCTGGCATTCCTGTGACTGTGGTGTAGGCCGGCAGCTGTGGCTCCGATTTGCCCCCTAGCCTGGGAACCTCCACATACCGTGGGGGCGGCTCTAAAAAGAAAAAAAAGGAGACGACTCCCAGGTGCCTAGTTTGCTGCGGGAAACCCCTGCTTCCCTGCTCTCATTGGGAATTCGCCGGCTGACGTCCAGGCCCCATCAGTCCTGTACATGGCATTTTACTCACTGTGGTCTTTACTTAATCTGCCAAAATGTCTGTCAACCAGCCCGTCACCCTCGGATTCTTTTACGGATGAGAAGATGGGCCCCAGGCTTCAAACGGCTAAACACCAGCTCCTCGTCCTTTCCCACTCCCTCCAGCCTCTGGTAACCGCAGTTCCAATTTCGATAATCCTGCCTCCAGGTCCTCCACGTAAGCGAGTCACACACTCTTTACCAGCTTCCTCACTGAGCAGAGGGCCTCAGGGTTCGTCCATGTTGCAGCCCAGGTCAGAACTCGCTTCCTTTCTAAGGCTGAATGATGCACCCTTGTATGGACGGCCAGCTCGTGCATCCGTCATCCACTGAAGGACACCTGGGCTGCTGTGCGTGTGTCTGCACAGGGATCTGAGTCCCTGCTTTCAGGGTTTGGGGGCAGCTGCCTGCACGTGGGGTGGCAGCGTCACGTGTGGTTCTGTGTTTGATTTTTTTTTTTTTTTTTTTTTTTGGTCTTTTTGCCTTTTCTAAGGCTGCTCCTGCGGCATATGGAGGTTCCCAGGCTAGGGGTCCAGTCGGAGCTGTAGCCACCGGCCTACACCACAGCCACAGCAACGTGGGATCCGAGCCGCGTCTGCAACCTACACCACAGCTCACGGCAACGCCGGATCCTTAACCCACTGAGCAAGGGCAGGGGTCGAACCCGCAACCTCATGGTTCCTCGTCGGATTCGTTCACCACTGCGCCACGACGGGAACGCCCTGTGTTTGATTTTTGGAGGAACCGCCTGCCGCTTCCCGAGGACCATCCATACATCTCAGGAAGCACTTGCTCAAGGAGCAGACGATTTGATGGGCACACAGGCGTCCAGCGCCATCCTCACTCTGTGCTTACTTGGCAGAGGGCCCCACGGTGAGGCCGGCCGGTCGCAAGACCACCCCGCAGACAGCACCCTGGCAGCCCGGCGCCGAGACGGAGGCCCTGTTCCGGAGGCGGAAGAGGCACCCTGAGGAGCCAGGCCAGTTTGCCATCGCCCTGGTCATGATCTACCGGACACTGGGGCAGCTCCTGCCTGAGCACTATGAACCCGACCGCCGCAGCCTCAGGTCAGGCTGGCTTCAGGAGCATGGCGGGCGGGGGGCGGGGGGGACGATTCCAGAAGGTTCCCAGGCTCCCATAAGTTGAAATCACCACTGGAACGTCTGTACAAGGACCTACACAGTGACCCTGGGCCAAGGCCAGAGCCACTGCGCTGTGATCTCGCTTGGACTGAGGTTCCGGGTCGGCCTCATGTTTCTGCCAGGCGCACCCTCCCCCACACACACCCCACCCGGGCTCCACAGTACAGTCCCTGCCTGAGCCCCAGTCCCCACACTCCTGCCCACCCGCAGCTGCTGGTGGCCCCAGACCCAGGGTCGTCTTGGCTGGAAAAAGAGGTGCCACCCGAGACCTGATCCAAGGTGGCGCAGGCAGAGGCTTCGCCTTCCTGGCCTCAGACTCACTGTCCAGATCCCGCCTGGGTCTGTGGCCTTCGTGTCCTCCCTACCAGTGACTGGCTGAGAGTCCCCTGGGCCGGAGTCACTCCACCAGCTCCTTCACTGGGCGTTTCCGGCGCGCCAGCTTTTGGCTGCTCCATGCCAGGGGGCCTTGACGTCTTCCTGCCCAGCATACCTTCTCTGCATTTTAAATTTCCCGCGTCCGCCTTTGTCCCCGAGGTGACCCTGTGCCCATCGCTAACCTTCACCGAGCCCCCGCCCCGGCGCACCTTCTCCGGGGCCAGGCTGCAGCTCCGAGCGTGCACGCCCGACGGGTCCCGCTGCGCTCACCAGGGTGGCACGCAGGTGTGTGCTGAGCTGTGCTTCGCCCCGCAGGCTGCCCAACCGGCCGGTCATCAACACGCCAGTCGTGAGTGCGGTGGTGTACAGCGAGGGGGCGCCGCTGCCCAGCCCCCTGGAGAGGCCCGTGCGGGTGGAGCACGTCCTCCTGGAGACGGAGGAACGCACCAAGCCGGTCTGCGTGTTCTGGAACCACTCCATCACGTAAGGGCCACACGGGAGCCAGGACCACCTCCTGCGCGGGGCCGCTCCGGTCCGTGAGGGGCTCTGCTGAGCCCAGGGGGGCCCGCCCTCAACTCCCCAAGTTGCGCTGGCAGTGTCCTGTGGGTTCTTCTGTGACCTGTCGCTCCCCTCCCAGCCCCTCCGGGGGGTTTCAGGGTCTCCCGTAAATACCCAGTTACACACATGTATACACACATGTACATCCATGCACACCTGGAGGCAGACGTGTGTGCACACACACACGCCCAGTTGCAGCCACGCACATGTATATGTGAATGCATGTGGACACACACATGGAAACAGGGTCACACGTGCAGAGCACACACACAGATCCCTCCAGAAGGCCAGCATGGAGAGCAGGCTGCTCGCCTGCGGGACCCACCACCGAGCACCCCACCCACCACCAGACAAGGCAGGGCTTGTCTGGACACACCCAGGAGGTGGGACTTGGAGCCTGGGCCCAGGGTCCGTCCACCCACAGCAGAACATCCCAGATGTGTGGGAGGTACCAGAGGAGCGCCCCTGACCTCGGCCCACACGGCACCTGCTGGAGCCACTTTCCCCTCAGGCCCCGCCCACACCGGCAGCCTCCATCTCCCTCCTGCCCCCACCCCCACGCTTGAACCTCGGACACGGTTTTGTACAGTTGAGAGGTCACGCAACCAGGCAGCACCAGCCCTCCCTAAACTTGTGGTTCCGCCAGGTTGAGCGGGTGTCTGTCGCGGGGGCTCTGCCGGGCACTGCACAGGGAAGAGGTTTGGCTCAGCGGGGACCTCGCATCCCTCTCCCTCCTCCGTACTTTCCAAAGTCTAGTTAATGAGCAGCCAGCATAGTGCCTGGCGTGTAATAGACGCTTGGCTGACAAAAGAGAATGAAAGACCCACTTTCACCGTGAGCGTGGCCCTGCAGGCTGTTGGCGAGCCTTAGGCTCGGCTGTCTCGTGGTCACTTGATTGAATCCCGGCGGTGAGCCAGTGCTCTCATTATCTCTCTGCTTTTGTGCTGCACCTGACACCCCAGATCTTACAGCCCTTGGCAAACGCGTGTTCGCCTTCACGTCCCATTTGACAGATGAGTAAACTAAGGATCAGAGAGACGAGCTGGCTTTCCCAGGGTCTGGGAGGGCAGGGCTCTGTCTGCGGCCAAGACACACCTGTGTCAGCCTGTCGTTTGGGGCTGCCCATCAGCAAGACGGGGTAACCACGGGGCCCTGCTTCCAGGCAGTGGCCATAAACTGTTGTGCAACCTGAAGATGAAAGTGTGAACCGGACGTGAGCGGCTTCTCCTTAAATCATCTGGACTGAAAAGGCGACTCAAGCACAAACGGGCTCTTTTAACAACTGACTAATGTCTCTGATAAAGGGGTGTGAGGAGGCGCCGACATCCCGCTGTCTTCCTGCTGGATGACGCATGGAAGGCGAACTTCAGAGGGTGCTCATTAGAGGCCTCTCCCTGGCCCCCCGGGGGTGGGGTGGGGGGGGTGAGGGTTCTCACGGTCCCAGAGGGTCCTCAGAGCGGTGGTGGTGGTGGCGCTGGCCTTGGGCGCAGTGAGGGTGCTGCTGGGGCTCCAGCGGGGGCTGGAGGGCCCTCGAGACGCAGGCAGTGGCGGGAACCACCTCACCCCTTTCTCTCTGCAGCGTCGGTGGACCTGGAGGGTGGTCAGCCAAGGGTTGTGAGCTACTGTCCCGAAACCGGACCCATGTCACCTGCCAGTGCAGCCACGCCACCAGCTCTGCTGTGCTCATGGACATCTCCCGGCGCGAGGTGGGCGCGGCCCCCCGGGCAACCCCGGCCCCCGGCAAGTGTGCCCAGGGACCAGTCCCTCGGGGCATTTGGCCTGGCCTCCAGACCTGCCCCTCGGCAAGCTCTGTCCTTCCTCCCCAGCGCTTTGGACAAACTGAATCCACAATTAAAAACTCGGCTGGCTTGGGGGGGGGGGAAATTGGCCAGAATCCCTTAGGATTTCCATAACAAAACCCCCTTAAGAGGGTTTTCAGAGAGGCCAGGTTGTAAATGAAAACCCGTGATGGCCTGTCTGGAACCTCAGACTGAAAGGAACTCCTGGAACGGAGACCTCACTTCAAAGCAGCTTCTCGGCAGACTGTCACATGATGCTGTTTCTGCCGAATTTTGCATTTTAAGGAGGAAAAGAGAGGCTGGTGGGAACGGAGGGAGCGTCTCCCCTGAGCGCCGCACACACTGGCCCCGGAGGATGGAGGGTTCGGTCAGGAGCCCCGAGGAGCGGGGCTGCTAACGTTTAACCTTGAGCCTTTTCAGTGGCCTGGGAGTGTGAGCTGGCCTCTGTGGGCCTCCGATGAGATGGTGTTGCCCCGAGCAAGGTCGGCCTGGGCGGGGTCACCCTGGCCAAGGTCAGCCTGGGCAGGGTCACCCTGGAGGGAGCCTGTGCTGGTATCTAGGAGCCAGAGGCCTGGGGGACCACACCCTGTTTTCAGGCCTGGGATGTGTCCCCGGTGGCCCTCCCAGGACGCTGCAGCACGCAGCAGCCCAAGGTCCTGTCACATTCTTGGGAGGCTGAATCAGCCACAGGTTGCTGCTCTTTGTCACCCCAACACCCGAGAGTGTGCCTCTGGGCACCCAAGACTGCGGACGCCCCTGGGCAGGGCACTTTCCAGCAGGTAGCCTGGGTCCTGGCCTGGAGGAGCTTAATTATTAGTGGCCTTTGTCCACCGAGGGGAGGTTTGGGGGTCTCTTCGCGGCTGGAAGTTGGGCAACGCCGGGAGCCGACTCACAGGCGGAGGAAGCAGAAGCTCAGGCAGAGGAAAGAGAAGCAGAGCAGGGATCAGGAGCCCACCCCAGGCCTCTGAGGAGCACCCAATGTGGGGGAGCGGGGGTTCCTGCAGCTCTGGTCTCTCTGAGAGCCCTGTGTCTGCCATCCCACTCAGGCTGCCCGCATCCCCTTGGCTGCCCCGGCTCATAGTTCTGGCCAGTTCAGGACGGCTTTCCAGAAGTCACTGGAGAACCAGGGCGGCTTCCTCCCTGAGGCCTGAAAGCCGGCAGGGCACAGGGTCCCAGACAAGTGTATTTTGCAAAAGTGTAGGAGGCAACTGCGGCTTCCTGCAGCTGTGGCACATCTGCCTTCGGTGTGAACAGAGCTCTGCGTGACGGTCTCTCGGCTTGGAATCTGGGTGGGTGGCCTCTGCACCTGCCGGACGGCAGGCGTGACATGCGAGGTGTTTTGGTTTTTTTTTTTTTTTTTTTTTTTTAATTGTGGTGAAACACATGGCCCGTGAAATTCGCTGTCTCCGAGGTGTTTGAGTGTACGGGTCAGGGGCGTTGGGTCTGGTCACGGCTGGTCACAGCCATTGCCACCGACATCGCCGGAGCTCTTTTATCACCTCGACCTCGTCTTTGGGTTTTGTTCCTGGTTCCTGCCCCTCCCAGCCCGAGCCGCGCCGCCGCCTGCTGCTTGCCGGCCGCAGCATCCACGTGTTGATGGGTCTCGCTTGTGCAAAAGCCCCATGACTGTTCTTCCTTTCACCAACCCGCCCACAGCACGGAGAGGTCCTGCCCCTGAAGATCGTCACCTACGCCGCCGTGTCCTTGTCCCTGGCTGCCCTGCTGGTGGCGTTCATACTCCTGGCGCTGGTGCGGACGCTGCGGTCCAACCTGCTCGGCATCCACAAGAACCTCATCGGCGCCCTTTTCTTCTCGCAGCTGGTCTTCGTGATCGGCATCGCGCAGACGGAAAACCCGGTGAGGCCCCGCCCTCCGCCCAGGCCCCGCCCCGCCCCCGGTGGCCCACGTGGTCCGTGGCGGCCCACCTTCCTCCCCGGCGGGAGCAGGGAGGCGTCCTGGGGCTTTTTCCCGGGGCCTGGGTGGCGTGTCCGCTGCAGTTTCCGTCTCCATCTGGCGGGAAGCCGGCGCCCGGGCCCAGCACGTGGGCTCCCTGCTTGCTGTCTGGGGGGGACGCTGCCTCCGGGGGCCTCCGGGGAGCTGGGGCTCCGTGTGCACCAGCTCTTCCGCTCCTGACCCAGACACTAGTGAGGTTGTCCTCACTTACAGTCACCTGTGAGACCCCAGGGTCCCCAGAGCTGTCACAGGAGCCCGGAGATGTCCCTACTGGGCAGCGTCGCCCACCCCGTGCTTCCTGAGGGTCACGGCCATGTTTTCTGTGAGAGCTCAGGTGTCTCCCTGGAGCAGGAGAGAGACACTTAGCGCCGGCCCAGGACTCTGCCAGGTGGTGGTGGTGGTGACGGGGTTGACGAGACAGAGGAGCTGGCTGAGAGGAGAATCGCAGGGGAGAGGAGGACCGGTGACCTTTGGGTGATCGGGTTAAGTATGGATGTCCTGTTCGAGCACCCCAGGTCACGCAGGCTCCAGGCTGTCGCGTGGGCTCCCAGGGTGTCACGTGGGTTCGTACGGTGTGGTAGAGGCCCTGGCAGCTATCCTTAAGTGACTAGATTGTAGAGCTCCTGGGGTGGATCTCAGACGCATTGGAGGGACTAACTGAACTGTTGAGCAAAGTCGCCGGCTCCCACTGGCGCTCCTGATAGATAATGCCTTGCATTCCTGCCCCCCCGCCGCAACGTGCATGCAAACGGGGACTTCGAAAGCCTGGGTGGAAGGACCGCGGTGGGACCCTGGGTGAGGCCGCTGTGGCGTTTGCCTCCGAGGGAGGAGAGAAGGAGGTACCGGCGGCCAGGGCGCTTCTGTAGGATGCGGATCCGAGCCCGCGTGATTGGAGGGGAAGGAGGAGGAGCGGTGGTGGCTGGTGTCTGGGGTGGGGCCCTGGGCGAGGTCCTTGGGGAGCTCTGCAGGGAGGATGGCTGAGGTCGCTGGGGAACCTCAAGGCAGGAGGCTGGACGGAGCTCCACGGCTTGGCTCCCGGCAGGTTGCCAGGGATTTTCTGTTTTTATGAAGGGGGTTTTCACAGCACGTGGTTGGGGGCAAGGGCGGAGGCACACTTCAGCTGCTGGAAACGTCCCAGGGCCTGGGAGGTGACAGCATCTCTTCTCCCAGATGAGGAGCCTGGGGCCAGGAAGGCTGAGTGACCGGCCCCAGGGCAGAGGGTTCTGTGTGTGTGCGAGCACATGTGTGTGTGTGTGTGTGTGAGTTCACGTGGCCACCGCTGAACGGTGACCCTAACAGCCCTAGGAGGCGAGGCCACCTGGCCTTCACGTGCGCACACGTGGTGACCAGGAAGTTCAAAGGCTGCTCTCACCTAAGCGCCCCCCTCCCGAGGTGAGCGGTGGCCGCTCCCTCTCCCATGGGCTGGCCCAGCACGACGGCCACGCGCTGCTGCCGTCGCCACCATGTCCTCCTTCCTCAGGCGGTGAGGGCTCTCGTCACTGTACCAGTGAGGATCTGCCACTGACCCAGATCCTAGGGGCACTCCCATCTGTGCCCGCCCTCCAGACCCCCCCGTGCTGTGGCACATGCATGTCAGGGGCCAAAATGGTACCGTGGAGGCTGGTGGGGCAGCTGCGCCTGGTCAGAGAGGGCCTGAGCAGGACTGTCGTCACCATCCAGGATGGGGTGGAGAGGTCGGGGGTCCAGTCACCCAGGGCCTGAGGGGCTGGCACACAGCGCCGTCTCTGTTTGCAGGCGGCCTTGTGCCATGGAGCGCCACGCCTGGGTCTGCGTTTCAGGAAGAGGGTGATGGGGAAGATGAGAGGGAAGGACGGGGGCAGCAGGTCAGAGAGGTAGCCGGGCTGGCCGCTGCCTGGGTCTGGGGGTGGAGGCCAGGCCAGGCCAGCAGGCAAGGGCGGGAGTCGGGCCCAGCGGGGCAGGTAAGGAGGGAGAGGGAGGAGGCGGCGTGGGCGATGCCTCCTGTCCCCAGAAGGGGGCGCCGCCGGGTGAGCTGGAAACCGACACAGTGGCAGGTCTGGGTGAGGCTGGACACGCGGTTCCCTGCAGGCTGGGGAAAGTGCGGAGCTGAGCCTGGGGAGGAGGCGTGTGTGGGAGGGGCCAGCCTGAGGGGACGCGGGCTGAAGAGACACAGGTGGTGTTTGCTGGCCTGGTCACGCCTTCCTCCGTGAGTGCAGGAGGGGGACCCCTCAGGGACCTTGGGAGGCAGCAGACCCCCTGGGGGGTGGGTTGGAGGGAGAGAGGGGGGTGTCCAGTCAGACGACCTTGGGAGGGCTCCCAGATGACCTTGGCGGCTTGCCCGCCGGGATGCACGGAGCCCAGGGCCTGACCCAGAGAAGTGACTTGCACGTGGTTGTCGGGCTCCCAGGGCTGGCGGCTGGTGGGGAGCTGGACTGCCTGCCCCTGGCACCCCCTGGGCCCAGGCACCTCTCCCCGCCTGCATGTTCCTTGCCTGCGTGTCCTTGTCGCTGCATCAGCCAGGCATAGCTCAGGGGGCTGTGACTCCGGTGCAAAGCCCTTCCAGGGTGCCTTTGAGTGGCCTGAACAGTGGTGACAGGCTCCTCCTTGCAACTAAATACCGTGTGAGAAATGCCGCGAGGCTGCCCCTGGTTTCAAGCACTGACTCACCCGCAGCCCGGAGGGCGGGCTTAGCAGCCTCCACGCACCCGGGGAGGGGAGGGGAGGGGAGGGCCGAGCTGTTCAGCGGGCTTGGCTCCGCGCCTGCTTCTGATGGTTTCCTGTAAACTCACAATCCCATCTCTGGGCGAGGCTTTTCATCTCGCGGATTACTGGCAGGTTGACATGGTTTATTGTGCCTCTGCGTTTGTCTTTGTTTCTGGAAAAGGTAGTACTTTCAGCGCAGAAGTCCCTGGGTGCATTACCGCCCCGTTACCGATAAATTGTGTTTCCAACACTTCTTTTTTTTCTAAAGGTGGTTTTGTGGGTTTACTTTTCCGTTGTTGTTTTTTTTTTTTTTTTTCTTGGCTTCCCTGCCACGTAAGGAGTTCCCTGCCAGGGATCAGATCCGAGCTGCAGTTGCAACCACAGGTGCAGCAACACTGGGTCCTTAACCCACTGTGCTGGGCCGGGGATCCAGCCTGCATCCTGGAGTTGCCGTCGTGACGCGGCAGAAACAAATCTGACTAGGAACCATGATGTTGCGGGTTCAACCCCTGGCCTTGCTCAGTGGGTTAAGGATCCAGTGTTGCCTTGAGCTGTGGTGTAGGTCACAGATGCGGCTTGGATCTGGCGTTGCTGTGGCTCTGGCGTAGGCCGGTGGCGACAGCTCCAATTAGACCCCCAGCCTGGGAATCTCCACATGCCGCAGGTGTGGCCCTAAAAAGACGAAAGACAAAAAAAAACAAAAAAACAAAACAAAAAAAAAAACAACCCTGCATCCTAGTGCTGCAGAGATGCTGCAGACCCCATGGTGCCACAGCGCAAACGCCTCCTTTACAAGCTGTTGACGGCAGCACACCAGCCTCCTCACTGTTCTTCGTATAGCAGAGAAAGCCATGCTTTGCACAGGGGGGCCTGGGGTTGGTGGGGGTTCACCCAGTTCCCCCTTGTACTGTACTTGGCAGGTGTTAGTGCTGGACTGGGTAGCCTTGCACGTCTCGGGAGTTTTGTGTCGGGAGAGAACGGGGCTCATCAAGCTGGTCCCATTGGCAGGTGGCACTTGTCTTCCCAGTGCCCTGGGCCTGAGCGGAGAGGCCTCCACGTGAATCTGTCCCCTCCTCTGGTGTCTGTTGGGGTGGGGGTGTCTCCGTGGCATACTGAGGCCCCCGGACAGGGAGGGGTCAGGCTGCTGGGACCACAGGGAGGGTGGGACAGAATGTCCCAGGTGGGCCCCCCTCTCCTGCCCGTCCAGCTTCCAAGGACCTGGACGGGTGCTCGCCCACATCACCCAGCAGGCGGGCCTTGGGAGCCCCCGGCCCGGCAGCCGGCCCCTCCCAGGAGCACCCGTGAGGATGGTCTGGGCCAGGCAGAGCTCTTCCTTTTCTTTCTTTGTTGTTTGTTTGTTTTTTTCCATTTTTAAGTTTTATTGAAACATAGTTGATTTACAGTGTTGTGCTGTTTTCTGCTGTACAGATGGTGCCCCTGGCGCGCGTGCGCGCGCACACACACACTCCCTTTCTCATTCTCTCCCGTCTCGGTCTGTCCCCGTCACGGTCGGTCCCCGGAGACTGGATGCAGTCCCCGTGCTGAACAGCAGGACCTCATTGCGCATCTGTTCTAAACGAGGCAGACAGAGCTCGTGAGGTTCCGTCCCGGCGCACCTGGGCCTGGACTCCCCGGATCCCACGGTGTCCCCAGGCCCCCACCACTGCCTTCTACATTCTCATCCCACCTACAGCGTCCGAGGACGCAGGCCTGGGCCACCACGGCCCCCAGAGGCTGAGAAGGTGACCCTTGGTTGCCCCACGCAGGGAGGCTCTCGTCCTGGCCCTCGACCGCTGGCCAGACACACCGCCCCCTCCCAGCTGAGGCCAGAAGGAGACCGGACATGCCGTCTGCTTTCTTCTGTTAAATCGGCACAGTTCATCCTTATGCATCTGCGAGGTCACAACTCGAGGCCCCTCTCTCCCGCTCCCCGCATTCATTGGACCGAGGAAGCCCGCGTGTGGGCCGGAGTGGTGGGCGAAGGCCACGGTTTGCGGCCATAGCCTGAGCCGGCTGCCTCCAAGATATATGTTTTTAACTTTATGTGAAATGCCAGCGTTTAAAAATTTGGAGCCATTGCAGTTCCCATCGTGGCGCGGTGGTTAATGAATCTGACTAGGAACCATGAGGTTGCAGGTTCGATCCCTGGCCTCGCTTAGCGGGTTAAGGATCCAGCGGTTGCTGTGAGCTGTGGTGTAGGTCACAGACTCAGCTTGGGTTCCAGGTTGCTGTGGCTGTGGCATAGGCCGGTGGCTACAGCTCCGATTCGACCCCTAGCCTGGGAACCTCCATATGCCGTGGAATGTGGCCCTAGAAAAGGCAAAAAGACCAAAAAAAAAAAAAAAAAAATTGGGAGCCATGATGTGAAATTACCAATTTGCAGCTTCTAATGAAAACACGAGGCTTTGCTCCCCTGTCCCTCCTCCCAGCCCCAGGTTCCGCTCACTCATGGCACTGATCTGGGTTGGGGCGGGGTGAGTCCCTGAAACCCCAGCTGCTCTGCCCTCTGTCGGGAGCCTGCGACGCTGGGACTGCTGGTGCTTAGCTGCTCCTGGGTGAATCGCAGGAAGAAGACAGCCAGCCGGGTCTCCTTTCTCAGCGCCCCGCCCCCGGCCGGCGCCCCCGCCCCGCGGGCTGGCGCTGACCGCGGCCCCTCCCCGCAGTTCCTGTGCACGGTGATCGCCATCGTCCTGCACTACGTCTACCTGAGCACCTTCGCCTGGACCTCCGTGGAGAGCCTGCACGTCCACCGCATGCTCACCGAGGTGCGCAACATCGACGCGGGGCCCATGCGCTTCTACTACGTCGTGGGCTGGGGCTTCCCCGCCATCGTCACAGGTGAGGACGCGCGGAGCAGCCCCGCCGGGCGGCCCGGGCCGCGAGCCCTCGCCTCCGGGTGTGGACGGGAGAGCTTTCTGGCCTCCTGTGTGCCCTGCAGAGGCACCTGCACCCACACCTGTCCACACGCGTGCTCTCTCAGCGCCCACCGAGGGGACACACCACCTGTCAGGTGTGGGCCCTTCAAGAGCTGGGCCCAGATCCATTCAGGGTTCTCTTTGTGGCACCTGCCAGACAGAACTCCCACGTCTGCCCACTTTGTAGGTAGACGGGTGAATGATGGAGAGAGGAGTGGGTGGACGGATAGAAGGATGAATGAGTGGATGAATGGCTGGGCGGGTGGTTGGAGAATATGCCGGCGCATGGGTCAGAAGACGGATGGATGGACCAGTGGACGGATGGATGGACGGATGGAGGAGCGGGTGCGTGGATGGGTGGATGGATGAGTGGGTGCGTGGACAGATGGATGGACGGATGGAGGAGCGGGTGCACTGGCGGGTGGATGGTAGATGAGTGGATAGAGCAGCAGGTGGATGGATGGGTTGATGGATGGAAGAATTAGTTAATGAAGAGAACAAGCAGTATTTTCTCAGTACACATTTCACTAAATGTCAGAAAGTCAAAGTTTGCTTCCTGTGGGGGAAGATGCCCACCTGCATTCACAAAGGAAGCGCCTCCCTCCTCGGCAGTCCCCGGGTCCCAGGGATCCAGACGGGAAGTCTGCCCGCCATGTGGCTGGGACGGACCCGCGACTGGCACCAAGAAGGCCTTTGCTGGAGGGGACCTGGGCCTTCTGGATTTCCCGGCTGCTTGTGTCGGGCTCCCTGCCCTGCTCTGCGCTCTGAGAGCGATGCCGGGGCCCCAGGGACACTGCGGTCGTGTTCACCGCCATCGGCTGGCCCTCAGGAAGCGTCCTCTTGGGGTGGCCGTCACACTTCTCTCCTGTTGCCCAGGACTGGCCGTGGGCTTGGACCCCCAGGGCTACGGGAACCCGGACTTCTGCTGGCTGTCCCTCCGAGACACCCTCATCTGGAGCTTTGCTGGGCCCATTGGAATCATCATAGTCGTGAGTGCCAGGAGCTTTGCGGAGCCCCAGGCTCTCAGGGACGTGGGAAGCCGGGGCCCCTCAGATGCCTTGAATTGAACGGCGTTCCGGGCCGGCTGGGCTGCCAGCTCCACGGAGCATCTGGCGGGACAGGAAGGGCCGATCTCACGGGGAGAAAGCCTGGTCCCCGACCCCTGGACTCTGGGATTTGGTTCCTGGACCCCGAGGCCTCATCCCAGAGTCACCCCCTGAGACGTGGGCTGAGGATCCTCAGAAGCCTTTGGCTTTCGAAGGTGTGTTGTGACAATGCAGTTGAGCCGATCACCTGACTTTGGGTTTTTCTGTTTGTTTTTTTTTCCAGGTCAACACAGTCATTTTTGTCTTGTCTGCAAAGGTTTCCTGCCAAAGGAAGCGCCATTATTATGAAAGAAAACGGGTCGTGTAAGTTGGTGCTACACCCAGCCAGTGGGTGGGACCACCATGGAGCCACGCCCACCCGAGAACCCCCGCGAGTCTGGTTTACACACGGGGTGGAAGCCCGTGAAAGTGCCCGTCACTTGGTGGGCCGGTGGCCGGCTTCCTGGGCCGGTCCCGGGGGCCATGGCAGCCACGTCAGTAGTGATCAGGCCGCGGGCGGCAGAGGCCAGCTGCGTCTGGCCACGCCTGGGCTGTGCCAAGCAGTGTCTGGATCCGGGTTGGACGCTGTGGAGGAGAGGGAGGGAGGCTGACCACAGGGGACCAGGGCAGGCAGCCAGAGGTCAGCCGGGACCAGGGAGGGGTCGTGTTTGGATCTGAGGGTGTTTAGGAGGTAGGATCCACAGGCCTGGCAGGGATGCCTGGGGTCCACGCCTGGGACGGGCAGGAGGAGGGGGGTGACGACGGCAGAGATGCCAGGGTGCCTGGACACCCCCTGGAGTCAGACAGGGTGGAGGTGGGGCGCGACTTTCCACAGTGGTGGTGATGGTGACCCTGGGGCCACCAGAGCGGAGAGAGGGGCCCCACAGCACAAGAATGGGGGCCCAGCAGAGGGGACCCTCCCATGATTACGGGCAGGGAGGAGGCAGGGGACCCTCCCTTGGGGAGCCAGACTGGGCAGCGGGAGAGCTCAGCATGGGGCCCGGGAGCCACGAAAGGGCCGGGGGAGAGGAGGACACGGGCGTCCCCTGGGCTGGGTAACCCGAGCCAGGGGAGGGCGGATGCCGGAGGAGGCCCACGGGGCTGGGGTCAGCGGGGGGGGGGGGGGCCTCAGCCCTCGGAAGAGCAGCGTCTGAGATGGCTGTGGAGGGGGCCAGGGGCCAGGGGTGGGGCACCGGCGGGAGGGGAGGCTGCAGTCACGCCCTCGCCCCCAGCTCCCTGCTGAGAACCGCCTTCCTCCTGCTGCTGCTCATCAGCGCCGCCTGGCTGCTGGGGCTGCTGGCCGTGAACAGCGACGGGCTGGTCTTCCACTACCTCTTCGCCGCCTTCAGCTGCTTACAGGTGCGGGTGCCGCCGGCGGGTCGGGCGGATGTCCCCGGGCCTGGCGGGGCCTCTGCTGGGCCAGCCCTGGCGAGGTCCTGGGTCGCCTGTGGTGCTTCCCGTCTGAAATGCCCCAACCCCAAGGAGTTCCCGTCGTGGCGCAGTCGTTAACGAATCCGACGAGGAACCATGAGGTTGCGGGTTCGGTCCCTGGCCTCACTCGGTGGGTGAAGGATCCGGCGTTGCCGGGAGCTGTGGTGTAGATCGCAGACGCGGCTTGGATCCCGCGTTGCTGTGGCTCTGGCATAGACTGGTGGCTACAGCTCCGATTTGACCCCGAGCCTGGGAACCTCCATATGCCGCGGGAGCGGCCCAAGAAATGGCAAAAAAGCAAAGAAAAGAAATGCCCCTCCCCCGAGTGGGAGATCCCTGATGTGGCGTCCAGGCTGCGTCCTCGCTCCCGGACACACAGGGCTGTCCTTCCCGTGTCATCACCGTGTTATGTTAGGGGTTATGGTGAAGGCTTGTGGTCCTGCCACCAAAAGGAGCCTGTTGTTCCAAACACAGCCCTGCCTGGAGCTGTCCCAGGGACCCCCGCTCCACGGTCCCTCCCGTGGCTGCCAGGATGCTGTCCTCCTGCTTGGCCCCTGCAGGGCCTCACCCCCTCCCAGGCCGTAGTAAATTCGCTGTGGCCCCAGGAGGGCGCTGGCTGGTTACAGTCCGCACTGAGGCCCCCCCTGGACCCCGATTCATGATGCAGCATTGGGGACCCAAGTGGCCAGAGGGCTGGGGCCTGCTGGCTGTCCTGACCAGGGCCCCCTACCTGGAAAAAGCGCAAGCCCCTGGGTGGGGAGGCCCGGTGTGGGCTGTGGGCGTCTGCACGGCCACGGGGGCCAGGCCTGCCCTGGGGACCGTCAGCTCCTTACTGCTGAGCTGTGCTCCCTGTAGCCTCCTGGCAGGTGGCTATACAGCGTGGCAGCGGCAGGGCCTTGGCTTCTGTCCCGAGGCCGAGGCTGAGCCCGGCACTGACCCCCTCCACCCCCACCCCCCAGGGCCTCGGCGTCCTCTTGCTTCACTGCGTGCTCAACAGGGAGGTCCGGAAGCACCTGAAGGCCGTGCTGGCCGGGAAGAAGGCTTACCCTGACGACTCGGCCACCACCAGGGTCACCCTGCTGACGGTAGGAGGCGCCTGGGAGCTGGGCCCTGGGGGTGTCGGGACCAGTGTCAGACACAGCGCCACAGTCTCGAGTCCCGCAGAGGAGGGGGCATCACAGACCCAACCCTGGACCTGACATCCAGCGGGCGGCCTTCCCCGGAGCTGGCAGAGGCTGTGGGCTGGGGCCTGTCCAAGTCGCAGCTCTTCTCCCCTTGCGGCCAGTGGGGGTCCCGGCCAGAGGCAGTGGCGGCGGGAGCTGCCCCCAGGCCCCAGTGCTCTGCCCGGCAGGGGTAGTCGGGGTGCTGGCCTGGGGCTGCCTTGGGGACCCAGCTGCCCCTTGTGCCCTGGTGGCCTCTGCATGGCAGATAACCTGCCCCTCCCCGCAGCGCTCGCTCAACTGCAACAACACCTACGGCGAGGAGCCCGACATGTTCCGCACGGCCCTGGGCGAGTCCACCGCCTCGCTGGACAGCACGCTCAGGTCAGGCCAGGCGGCGGGCATGGGGCGGGGCGGCCCGGCTCTCAGGGCAAGGGCAGCCTTTGTCCCCTCCGTGCCAGCTGTGTGTCCCGCTCTTCAAGTTCATGTGTGTTTGCTCATGTGCTTTGGGAGTCTGGTGGCCAAGAACCTTCCAGAGCCCGGAGTGGCTGCCCTGCACACCCAGAAGGTGCTGGGTGGCTGTGCCATGCTTCCCCCTGCCCCCAGCAGTGGTGCTGAGCCCACTGTCTGCCCTCCAGGGACGCCGGGGGCCAGAAGCTCAGCGTGTCCTCTGGGCCGGTGCGGGGCGGCCATGGGGAGCCAGCCTCGTCCTTTGTCCCCAGGAGTGCCAAGAAGTCCCACGGTGCGTGTCCCCTGGAGGGTGGTTTCCTTCCTGGGGGCTGGGGGCGGGGGGCATGGGCCAGGGCCTCCTGCTGGCTCTTGTCTGTCCTGTGGCCCCCCGGCCACTGGGGAACGCACACCTTGGAGCGGGGGCCACGTCACCCTTGGAGGGTCCACAGGGGCCCAGGTGGCTCTGCCCTCCCCTTGGCGGGAAGCCCCGCCACGGGCCTGAGCCGTCCCTCCTTCCTCCCTGCAGGCCACGACTCGGACTCGGACAGCGAGCTGTCCTTGGACGAGCAGAGCAGCTCCTACGCGTCCTCGCACTCGTCCGACAGCGAGGACGACGGGGTGGAGGCCGAGGGCAAGTGGGACCCGGCCCGGGGCCCCGTGCACAGCACCCCCAAAGGTGAGCGAGCCGGGGCACAGTGGGGAGCCACGCTGCAGGGCGGGCCTCGGAGGTGGCCGTTTGCCCCCACCAGGAGCACAGGCCAGCTCTGCGCGTCTCTGTGGGACCCTCACCGCAAGGTCTCCACGAAGCTGGTGCCACTGTCTGTAGGGAGCACGAGGCTCCCGGGTGTTGGGGTGCAGTGGGGGCGCACCCTGGGATCCTGAGCCCTGGAGTCCCCACCCTGCGGGGTGGGACGCGTCCCCACTGAGCAGGACAGGGAGCCGTGGGGGGGGGGCTCCCTGCCTGCTGAACGTCACCTCTGTGCCTCAGTGGACGCCGTGGCCAACCATGTCCCAGCCGGCTGGCCCGACGGGAGCCTGGCCGGGAGTGACAGCGAGGAGCCCGGCGAGCAGCCTCGCCTGAAGGTGGAGACCAGGGTCAGTGTGGAGCTGCACCTGGACGAGCAGGGCCACCTGTGCAGCGAGCGTGTCCCGGACCGCGACAGCGGGGGCCCCAAGCCCGCGGCCGCCCCGCCCAGCCAGCCCCCCGAGCAGAGGAAAGGTGCCGAGCGAGCGCCCGCTGCCCTCAATGCCGGGGGCGGGGGGAGGGAATGTGGGAGGGGGCGCTGGGAAGTCCCTGGCCCTGGGGTTGGGGGGGGCGTGGAGGCGGGGACCGTGCAGGCAGGTGGAGCAGGCCCTGCTGGACAAGGGCTGGCTGGGCTGGAGTTCCCGCTGTGGCACGGCGGGATTCAACGCATCTCTGGAGCACTGAGACGCAAGTTCAATCCCCAGCCTGGCACAGTGGGTTAAAGGATCTGGCGTTGCCAGGGATGTGGGAGCGGCAGCTGTGGCTCGGATCTGATCCCTGGCCCGGAACTCCATGTGCCCCGGGGCAGGCGACAGAAGGGCCAAAGGGGGGTGGGTCTGTGGGGCACAGACTGGCACCTGGCAGGGCGGAGGGCAGCCCAGAGGCCGAGCACTCAGCTCTGTGGCAGCCTGGCCGTGACCACGTCAGCCTTCCCGTCCTCCGCCCCCCATCCTAGGCATCTTGAAAAACAAAGTCACCTACCCGCCGCCACTGACCGAGAAGACGCTCAAGTCCCGGCTGCGGGAGAAGCTAGCGGAGTGCGAGCAGAGCCCCGCGTCCTCGCGGTCGTCCTCGCTGGGCTCCAGCGACGGGCTCCGTGCCCCGGACAGCGCTGTCACGGTCAAGACGCCCCGCCGGGAGCCGGGGCGCGAGCAGCTCAACGGGGCGGCCATGAACGTGCGGGCCGGGAGCGCCCAGGCCCAGGGCTCCGGCTCCGAGTGAGTAGCCTGGGCCTGGCGGGAGCAGGGGCGGGCGTCCCTCGCCCAGAGGACAGGCGCCCAGTCCGGGGGGCGGGGGGGGGCATGGTCGGGGCCTGAGCACAGAGCGCACCCAGATGCCCAGGGGCCGCAGTAGGTTTCCACCCAAGAGAGGGCCTCTGCTCGGGGCCAGGAGGGACCGGCCAGAGGTGGCGCAGACCCTTGTCCTGGGGGCCGAGTCCGCCGAAGCCCAAGCCTGTGACTCTAGGACCTGAGACCGTGCAGCACCAAGCACTTTATAAGCGTCGTTCCCGCGGCCCAGGGTCCTTAGCAGCCCCGTCCTGTGGTTGAGGAGACTGAGGCTTGGGGCCGGGGGACACCCAGCCGCAGAGGCGGGCCTGCTGATCTCCCCGGGGCTTCCACCCCCGCCCCGACCCCTTGCTCACAGACACCCCAGGGGGGCAGGAAGAATAGGGACCAGGTCTCCCAGAACCCTCTTCCTGAAACGTAGAGAATGAGTCTCGTCACTCGCTGTGGCTCCCTGTGCTCCTGTGCGTGGCCAGCCCTGCACAGGACCACAGATGGGCCTGGGTCCCCAGGGGATGCTGGCTGTCAGGGGTGCAGGTCCGACCTGCCCCCGTCCTGCCTGCCAGTGTCACTGAGTCCACGCCTGGACTTGCCCTCTGTCGTGGGGGGTGTGCCTCTGCATGGCCTTGGCCCCAGCGCAGCTGCTGGCTCCAAGGATGGCAGGGGCCGCCTTGCTGACCCTCCACCTGCCTGACGGCTTCTTCCCACGTGCAGAGGCAGTAACGAAACTTCAATTTGACCATCAGGAATCCGTGAGATCAGCCTGTCGCCCGCACCCAGGCCTCTGCTGTGACGTCATGCTCTTGGACCTTGCAAGGAGCCTGAGGGGCCCCTGCCCTTTCAGTGAAGCAGGCCCCGGTGGCCGGGTCCCTGCTGTGACAGCCCCAAGACTAGCGAGACTGAAGGTCCAGAGGAGAAGCCCTGAGCTGCCCTGGGGGTTCAGGGCCCATTAGACCCCAGGACAAGTGCCAAAAGGCCACAGGCACGGAGAGGCGTGGACTCCAGGCCAGCACAGCTCAATCCTCAGGCAGCAGACAGAGCCAAGGCTTGCACTGGCCTGGCCGGGACAGGGCCCAGCACGAGAGCTGGCCTTGAGAGGAGCCACCAGGCCATCTTGCCAGGACTCGGGGCCGGGGGCACCTCCCTGCAGCGTAGGCCCTGGGCCACCAGCTCCACAGCAGCAAAGGCCGCCCTGGTCTTAAAGCAGACCCCTTTGCTTTGTTAAAAAGGTGTAGATACTTTTGTATATTTGTATGGAACTTTGAAAAGCGAAAAGCTCTGTATATTTTGCATTTGTACTGACTCTGTGGATGCTGGGAGATTGTGGGGTGATCTCTCGCTATTTTTTATATAAAGAAGATTGCACGGGCGGCCCAGAGTGTGGCACTCACGCAGCTGGTGGCCCAGCCAAGCAGAGGCGGGAGGGGTGGAGGGGGTGTCTTTGGATAGAGGTTCCTGTGCTGCTTCCAGCCTGGAGCCAGGAGCCCGTGGGCATTGCACGTGGTCACCTGGGCACACAGCACATCCGCTTTGGAGATGCTTTGCGCTCAGCCTCGCATGTGCCTGGACGGATGGGGGTGCCTCTGGGGCGATCTGGGACTGGATGGGCCTTGGCCTTCGGGGTGGGATGTGGCTGCACACTGGCCGTGACCCCCTCCCCGTCCCCTCCCCCAGCCCCACTCTGAGCCCTCGGGGCCTCCCGGGCCCCATCTTGCCTGGTGGTTCCACAGGTGGGGAGTTCCTTTGTCCCTCTGCTCCCGTTCTCTGCAGGGCGTTCACACGTCCCCGATTCAGACGGAGGCGTGAGGTCTTCCAGGATGTCACATTCCTTCCTGCCGATTTTCTAGCTCCTATTTAGACTCCGAGGCTCTCCAGGCAGGCGGGGCTCCCACCCCCAGCGTCTGACCAATGACGTCGTTTTGCCTCAAATGGCCAATTGTGCGAAGGGACAAAGCCGCAGCCACCCTGTTCAATGGTTACCAAGCTGTTTTTTGGAAACTCGTACCCAGGGCCGGCTGTGACTGTCCCTCTGTGGGCAGTTGGGACGGCGTGGCCTGAGGGGCTGTGGAACGGGGCCCAGAAACCTCCAGACACGTTCTAGTTCAGTGTTTCTTTTGTCCTTCCATCGGGGGCCCGGCCTGGCTGCTCCCCAGTGTGAGACGCCGCAAGGTACGAGGAAAACCAGCTGCAAAGCAAAGATGTCCACGCTGTGTTTCTCCGATGAAAATGCGAGTCTTGTTCACGGCCCGGAGGAAACGTCTCTGGTTCTGGGCTGAGGCCGCACGCGTCGCACACAAGCGAAAGGAGACCCCAAAGCCCTCGTGCCTCGATGAGTTAGAAACGTGCCTTCGCGGGTGAGTGGCCTTTTCCAGACACACAAGCATGGCACCCTCAGGGGTCAGCCGTGGGAGATGTTTTCCGAGCAAACGTTTCGAGGTGGTCGTGTCGTCGTGTCTGTGAGCGCTCTGCCTTCGGGTCACCTGCACCTGGCTCTTGCCCCTTGAGGTGTGTACTTAAAGTTTTTAATTTGGTCAGAACTGTTACCAAAAAAACAAGGGTCAGTTTTATGAAGACAGGAAAAATGTAAACCTATTTTTGTGACTTAAAAATTTTATGAGAGCTCCGAGACACTGGAGGCTGTTGTTTTTTTTTTAACAAATGTGTATTTATTAATGTTCAGAACACTGGAATTTTGACACAAATGAGGAAAGAGTCTACAATAAATTAAGATTTTTGAATCTGTGTTTCTGCTGTGCTGATTGACTTTCCCCCACTCCTGCTTCCCCGAAAAGGGACCATGTACAGGCTGCTGAGGAGCCTGGGGGAGCAGGGGCCATTCCGGAACTTTCTGCTCACTTTCCTCCTCATCCAGACCCCTGCACCTCACACCCGAGTTCTTTTCCCTGCACCATCTCTCTTTCTCGTCCGCCTTGGACTCCGGTGAGGCAAATGTCGCACCTTTTGATAGGGTCTGTAGGTTACTGGGGCTTTGTTCTTCTGACTTCATTTTTTTCCTCTTCTTTGTATTCAACCATTTCAAGTGATCAGTTTTCAAGTTCACTGATTCTTTCCTCTATAATCTCCATTCTGTCATTGGGCCCATCCAGTGATTTAAGTTTCAGATATTACGACTTCAAGTCCTAAAAGTTCCATTTGGTTCCTTATTATAATTTTTCTTTCTCTGCTAAAGACTTTGGATTTTCCATGAATATTCAGTGTCAACCTTTGCTTCACAGAGCGTGATTGTAAGAGCTGCTTTGGAGTTCCTGTCGTGGCTCAGTGGTTAAAGAATCCGACTAGGAACCATGAGGTTGCCGGTTCGATCCTTGGCCTTGCTCAGTGGGTGAAGGATCCAGTGTTGCTGTGAGCTGTGGTGTAGGCTGCAGATGTGGCTTGGACCCCGCGTTGCTGTGGCTGTGGTGTAGGCCAGCGGCTACAGCTTCAATTCAACCCCTAGCCTGGGAACCTCCATATGCCGCGGGAGCGGCCCAAGAAATGACGAAAAAAAGAAAAAAAGAGCTGCTTTAGGTTTTTGATTATTTGTAGATCTGGGTCATCGAGGGGCCGAAATCCGTTTTCTCTTGGCCTTTTCCTGGCTCTTTGTATGCGGGAAAATCGATTCCTTGATCGACAGGTCGAAGGTTCTGTCAGGAGACGCTGCGTCCTGTTAGAATCCCCTGGCTGATGTCATTTTGGTTGGTGTTAGTGGGTGGTCCACCCGGCTGGGTTCAGCCCACAAGTCCCGTCTCACCTTCCACAGCTGTGACTTTGCCGCTTTGGGGCCACCCTGCACCTGCCATCCTGGTAGCCTGGGACTTGGGGTGGTTTACATCTGTTCTGCCCTCAGAACCTCTGCTCTGCCGTTTTGGGGTGAGGCCGTCAGGATGCCTGGGGGGGTCCCCTCCGCCAGGCCTCTCCTCCCTGGAATTCACCCCCCACAGGCTTACTCCTGGGCCCCTCTGCTGCGTTCCTGTCTGGAAAGGTGGGTTTCTTCCAGAATTCTAGCTGCCCACACAACCTCACACTTCCACCCGACGGTGGCCCTTTGGGAAGAACTAGAGGGAGCCTTAGAAAACAGTGGGGCTCCCTCACTCTTCAGCCCACAGGGCCCCCTCTTCCCAGGCCTCCCTTGGACCCCTCACCCCGGTGCAGGTCACACAGCTCCAGAGCCAGGGCTGCCCTTGGGTCGCGGCTGGGAGAAAGAGACCGGTCCCGGCGCCCCACCCCCACAGGCCCTCCTTCGTCCCCAGTGTCCTGCTGAGGCTCCGTCTCAGCGTGCTCGGTCACCAACGTGATAGGACAAAGTCCTGCTTAATGGGGCCGCCTCGAGAAGGAGAGCAGCCAGGGCGGAAGGGCACAGATGTGTCCGTTGGGCCGGTGTCCCGTGGATGTAAAGGACTGTACCCAACGCCCAGCTCAGACAGCGCTGCTCTGGGACCCGCGGGATCACAGAGAAACACAGGCGTGAACACTGGACGTCAGACCGTATCCGGGCCCCAACATCCAAACCTCCCGGTCTGGCTGCAGGGATAACTCACCCTCAGACGTAGCTGCGGCCTCTCCTGCAGACAAGGTTTATTAAGACACAGAAGGCGGACCAGGGGCTTGCGAAGGCTTCCCGCGACGTGGACACGCGGCAGCTAGAGCCCGGGGTGCTGCGGGCAGAGGACAGGCCCCAGGGCTGGACACTGAACCTTCTAGGAAGACAACACAGCTGCGGGGGCCGAGGTTAGGCTGGGGGCGATGTGGGCGAGGGGGACCCCCCCAGTTTACATCAGGAGGCGAGGCAGGTGTGAGAAAGCCTCAGCTCCGGCCCTTCCACCATGGTCATGGTGTGCGGGTGACGGGGCCTGGCAGCAGGGTGCCCGACGTGGGAAGGGCATCTAGCCCAGCCCCAGCCCCTGTGGAGGTCACGCCCTGGAGTCCCAGCCTGTGAACTTGGCCCAGTGGTGCCCCTTGGCCAACAGCTGCAGCTGAATCTGAGGCATCACCTCCCGGAGGGCACACGGAAGGCTGTGTCCCCAGAGAGAAGGTAGCACTGGTGGCCCGAGGCTGCCCCGGGTGCCAGCTGTGGGTGAGTGGTGACCCTCTGCCCACCTGCCTCCACTGGCTGCCCTTCCTGCCCAGTGGCAGCTCCCCAAACAGGGCCACAGCTCAGACCCCGGTTCCCAGGCGTGAGGCCCAGCCGCCAGGGCAGTGGATCCAGGAAACCTGGGCCCCAGGCGGCCCCATGCTGCCCTCTGAGCGGGCAGAACAAAGGCGGTGTTTCAGCCCGGCCTCCATGCTGTGGTCGGCCCCCTGCCCAGAGCCAGGCAAGCCTCGCTGGGCCTGGCTGGAGCGTGAGCCTGAGGCAGGCCTGGGGGCAGCTGCCCGGCCCGAGCCCCCACTTCACAGGGTCTGTCTCTTCACCTGGATTGTGGGAACCGACTCAGAGGCTGCGTGGCAGGGTAGCAAGTGTGGGCCGTGTCTGCTCTGGCCCCCTCCCCACTGCTGGGCGAGGCATGGGTGGGAGAGAGCCAAGGCAGGGCCCAGGAGGCCGAGGAGGGGGCATGGGGCTCCAGCTCCTCCGAGGCTGCTCCCTTGAGCCAGGACGGCGTGGAGGGAGGACGCCGCTGGGCTTTGGGGTGGGGCCAGGGCCCTCAGTTCCCATGGGGGTGCGTCCTGCCTGTGGGCCTTGTCCTCTGCAGAGCAGAGTCCAGGTCCAGGCCCCTGGCCCCTCACAACTCCTCTGGGGTTGGGGGCGGGGGCTGGTGCAGCTCTCACAGCTCCCCCACAGAACAGGGGGTCCCCCTCTGACACAGGGTCACACTTGGATGTCTGGGGCACAGCCCTGCTCGGGCCCCTCGCCCCAGGCCAGCAGGGACAGCATGCCAGGCCTGAGGCCGCTCCCCGAAACCCAAAGCAAGTCCCAAGTGTGGGGTCAGTTCCCAGCCTCGCCCCCTTGCCCTGGGTTGGGAGCCGGCTGTGCAGGAGGGTGACTGCGCTGGGCTGGGGAAGCGTCCACCGAGCCGCTAGGGAGAAGCAGGGCGTCTGGACCCCGCCTCCCTCTGGACAACGCCCTGCTCTGCACACACTGCCAGCCACGCGTGTTGGGACCAGGGCTTAGTGGTCAGCTCCTTGCTCCCGGACCCACTCTGCCCCCCACACCCACCCTCTATAGCCTGCCTGGTCCTGTCCTGTCCTCATACAGGCCAGAGGGACTCTTCGCTCAGGCCCCTCCCCTCCCTGTTCGCAAGGAAGCCCAGTCCTCACTGTGGGTCCCGGGCTGCCTGCCACCCGCTGCTCGACCCCGGCGCCTTGACCAGGGCTGGCCCTGCAGTCCCACCCCCAGCACTGGGGGCTTCTGAGCCCTAGAGGCTGCTGTCCCCGCACACACGCATGTGACTGCCTCCCGAGGGGCCCCCACCACCATCAGCGCAGTACCTGGGGCACCTTCCAGCCCACAAGAGGCAGGGGGCCACCCTTCCAGCCCCCACAGGCTCGAAGCACTACGAACAAACTGGGTCTGAAGTGGGGAGAAGGGAGCCTGAGGCTCATCCACCTGCCACCCGGACCAGGTGGCCAGGCCCTCCCTCCGGGGGGACCCTGGGGGCCACAGACAGGGCCCTACCCTCACCCCCAGGACAGGGAAGTGGAGGCAGCGGGGTGTGCAGTCGGCCCCTCCCGAGGCGGAGCCCACGAGGACAGCGGGGGCAGGCGGAGCCGAGCACCTCGAAACCTCCGAGGCCTGCAGCTGTGGCCCAGCCGGCCGGTCAACCACTGACAGCACGACAGCCAGCCCAGGACTCAGCGGGGACCAAAACACCCCAGGCCGAAGCCAGCTCTGAACGTCTGTACGCTCACCTGCTTGAGCTGCTGTCCCCACACACACAAACGTGCGCACGTGCGCGCGCGCACACACACACACACACGCACGCACACACGCGCGCACACACACACACACACACACACACACACACAGTGCCGTCTAAGCATCCGTGCCCCGAAACGCCCAACGCCTGAGGCGGAGTTAGGGGGTGCAGCCTTGGATGAGGGCCCGGGGGTGGCCCTAGGATGGGCCTGGCGTTCGCCGAGAGGCCCCAGGAAGACCCCCGGCCCTTCCACGACGAGAAGACACGGACGCCTAAGGGTCTGGGGTATCCTCTGAGAGCAGCCTGAAGGGACCCGGACAGGCGCCCCGGCTCCTCATCCCCCTCGTTCCCCCTCGCCGGCCCCTTCAGCCCTTCGGCTTCCCGTGTGACGGGCCAGGGAGCGGGGAGCTCCCAGTGGAAGGGGTGGCTTCTGGGCGGCAGAGTAGCCGGGGGACGGGTGGCCTCCACCCTGCCCTCAGACCCTGGGAGGCAGCCCGAGGCCGCTCGCAGGTCCTCCGCACACAGCCCTGGGGGAGGCGGCGGGGAACGGTCGCTCCCCTGGGCCGCGCACACCTGCCGTCCCGCCCGGCCAGCGCCCTGCCGCCCCGGATCCCAGTGGAGGCCGAGGTCAGAATCCACATCCCGACGGCGTTTTATTGGATATGCCATCCCTGCAGCCCGTTCAACCCCCCACAGGCCCGCGGGTGCGCTCCTGGGGCAACCTGCCTGGGGCTGTGAACGCGGAGCTCCAACCACGGGGCAGGCGGGGAAGACGGGTTCTCCACGGCTCCGGAGGCTTTCCAGAAGCTGGGCCAGCCTGGCCAGGGCGGGGGGCAGCAGGCCGGGCCACACCCCCTTGGTTGAGGCGGCGGCAGAGCCCCTGGCGGCCGCGCTCCTCCACGTCCTCCCCTGGGACTGCCCAGCGGCGGCTCAGCCTCGTCAGAGCGTGGGACCCGGGCCCGGGCTACCGCCCTGGCCGGCGCTGGAGCCCTCTGTGGCCGCTCTGGACTTGCTCCTGCCCTTCTGGAGCGTGTAGGCGGACGGCCCCAGGCGGAGGATCTTCCCGCTGCCCAGGCACTCGTCCCCTTTGTAGAACACAGCGAACTGGAAACGAGAGGCCGTGTCACCCGCGGGACAGCCAGCATCCGGGCGCCCGCAGAGCAGCCAGGAGCCCAGACCTGCGGCTGCTGGCGGCAGGGGAGAGGCGATCTCTGTCCACTCCCCACCCCACCCCGTCCTTGTCCCCAGGCCCAGACCAGAGGTGGGCCGAGGTGGGGCAGTCGGGCCTCCCAGGGGCCACACAGGGGCCAGGCCTCAAGGTCGTAGGGCTGCCCGTGCGCCCACCCTCGAGGGCCATGACCTGAGCGCCTGCAGCCCCTCTGCCCCAGCCGCAGACCGGATGCTCTGGTGGGAGGAAGTGCAGAGTCTCGGGGCCGAGGTCCCAGCCTGCCTGCCTGTTGGCATCCCCCCGCCCGCCGCCCCGGAGAAGCTGGGCGCCCCGCTCACCTGTCCCAGGGCGAGAGCCCGCACAGCCTCCACAGCCGTCACCCACACGGTGCCGTCCTGGTTAAGAGTCAGCACGCAGGGCACTGATGGAAGAGAAGGACCTTGGAGGGGGCACCGGCCTTGCCAAGTGTGCTTGGCCCAGGCCAGGCCCCAGGGAAGGAGGAACGGGCAGCGGGAACAGAGGAAGCTCAGGGGACACCCAGAGGGGCTTGGTGCTGCCCGCCTGGGCCTGGGGCCAGCACAGACACTACCTGCGCCCAGCCTGCCAGCTGGACCCTCGTCCCCCACCCTCTCCCCCAAAACCTCCCCGTGGCATGGACGGAGGCTGAGCTGGCCCCCCAGGGCTGTCTCCGGCCTGGGCAGAGGGTGGGGAGGGCTGGACAGTCACATCATCTGAAAGGTGGGGCCTTTCCCGCCCCACCTGCACCGCCTGTCCTGACAAGGGGCCTCCCGGGCAGCTCCCCGGCTCAGTCACCTAGCGCCATCTGGTGGCGGAAGCGGAAGTGGCAGGCCATCATCTTGTCCCGGACCAGGGCTGCTGGCGGCTCCTCCGCGATCCAGTGCACGCGGCCCGTCCGCAGCAGGTCCCTGTACAGGGCCGGGTGGTCTGTCCGGGGGGCCTGTGGAGGGGACACCAGGTCCTGACGCCCTGGGGACCTCACCTCGGCAGAGGGTCCCCGCCCCAAAGCCCTCACTGCACCTCACTGGCAATGATCATTAACGGCCAACACGCACGGAAAACCACAAAACCACGCCATCCGACCCACCAGCTTCCCCACCAGCCTTCCTCCCCCCTTGGCGGACGAGGGAACTGAGGCAGAGGGAAAAAAATCACTGGTCACAGTCCCGCGCAACAAGCAGCAGAGGGGCGTGCAAGCCGACCCCAGGACCTCACTCCTCCTAGAAGTTCAAGTCCGCAGGTCTCGGCCCCGTGGGCTCAGTGTACCCAGACCGCCGTCCCCTCACCAGCCCGACTCACCACGAGCACGTCGCCACTGGCGCTGTCCTTCTCCACCACGTACCAGGGCTCCCGCAAGCCCCCTATCTTGGCTCTCTGGCCCAGAGTGTACAGGAACCAGCCTACAGAGACAGGTGCTCCGTGAGGGAGCGAGTCCCGCTTCCAACAGCACTCCTGGGCTGGGGCGCCGAGGCCCGTTCCAGCTGCGGGGCCCCCGATCCCCAAAGAACAGGGACACTCCCTTCGAATGTGGGCCAAGTGTCCCGCTTGAAGCCACGAGGCCTCCCGCTGGAGCCATGTACCCGTGGGTTCCACACGCACGCCCCCCAGGTACTGACCAAATGCGGGCTGGGGCCTCAGGGCTGCCCCGACTTCCCCGTGCCCAGCTCCCCCCGCATCCCTCTGCACACCCCACCGCTTCCACAAACACCACAGGCCAGGTGGCAGGACCACCCTCGCCGTGCCCGTGCACGGGCAGAGGCAGCGGAGGGAACCACCCGCCCTGTGCTCTTCTCCAGGCTGCGCAACTGAGCCAGGCTCCCCTGCGTCCCGACAGCCCTGTGGGGACAGGGTGGGGGCACCGAGTGGCTCTGGCCTCAGCAGGGCTGTCACCTCCTCCTGTCACAGTGATGTCTGGGCCCCACTCCCCCCAACAGAAAATAGGGAGGGGAAAAGCACCAGCCAAACCAGCGGGAGGGGTCTCCAAGGAACAAGCCCCTGTGAGTGTCCACAGCTGGGAGTGCGCCCTCGTCCTTCCGGCAGGTCAGACCCACGCGGGGCCGAGTCCAGGGTCCCCAGGCCAAGGCCCCCTTATCATCGACCCAAGCGCCCTCCTCCCTCCTGGGCGTGACCTCCCGCCTGACCCGGCCTCCCCACGCTGTCCTGGTGCTCTAGCCCCAACAGCCGCCTGCGGAGGAGGGGGCCGCACGGGCCCGAGGACCCCCTTCTGATCCCATCTCTTCACATCCTAAATCATGAGTCTCGTGAAGCTGACCTAACTCTGTGCCTGGGGGTGGGAGTTTTCTGCAGTCCAGGGCTCCCGGAACACGGGGGAAAGGCAAGTCTGCTCACAGGGGCTTAGCACACAGCCCAGAGAGGAGGCAGCTGAGTGAGGCGGGCTCCTTCTGATTTTGTGGCTGCCCCACAGCATGCACGAGTGCCCGGGCCGGGGATTGAACCTGCGCCACAGCAGTGACAATGCCCAGTCCTTACTGCTAGGCCACCAGCAAACTTTTCTTTCCCCCAGATGGCATCCTTTCCAGGGGCTGCGAGGCTTAAAAGGAGCCCACATCTCAAAACCCAAACACCCCGTCAGAGCTCCCGTGCGTCTGCGTCCCCAGAGCTCCACCCATGCCGCGCACGCCCCACGGGGCTCAGCGGGAAGGGCAGCCGGAGGCCGCGTCTCACCTTTGTGCGTTCCCAGAACCTTATTGTCTTCTATAGAAATAAATTTACCGGGTCGAGGCTGTAAATACTGGAAAACACAGGGTCCATCAATAATGGACGCGGGTCCGGGGGAGAAACACGACTCCCTCCGTTGGCATCAAGGACGCTCACCTGAAGAATGAAATCCTCAAAGTTCCTTTTGCCAACGAAACAGATGCCCATGCTCTGAAACGGAAGGAAGGCTGCGTGAGACCAGCCGCCCACGTGGGGCCGTGCTGCCCCGGCGGCGTCGGCTCGGAGACCCCGGGCCCCGGCCTCCTCGGGCCTCACCTGCCCGGCCTCCCTCCTGCAGCCCTGCAGCCACCGTCAGAGCCACACAGAGCTGCGGGGCTATTTCGGGTCCCCAGTCCAGGCCCTGCCCGACAACACCACACCTGCCTGCGCTGCAGCCGGTGAGACCAGCCGCCCCGGGAAAGGAAATACGGCTGCTCAAGCCCTCGGGCCACTGTCCCTGAGTCCAGGGCAGGAGCGGGAAGCAGAGGCCGGGCCACGAGGCGAAGCATCGCAGGAGGGTCTCAGCGAGGAGCCTCCTCCCGAGGTGACGCCGCCCAGCGCGGGAGACCGGGGCCCCGGGCCATGCGCCCCGCGCCTGCGCCTCCTCACGTGCACCTCAGTGGCATCCCTAGAATGCGGGTCCTGTGGGGTGGCTCCCCAAGCACCCACCATCCCACCCAGAAACCGCCAGGGGAAGAGATGGACGGGGGACGGCTGCAGGCAGGGTGCAGGGTGCCCTCCTTGGGGACCTGCCGACCAGGGCACAGCCAGGCCCGTCCCCAGGACAGACATGGAGTGGCAGCTGCAGCCAGAGCCGCCTCAACCCGAAACGGCCGGTCAGACTGGGGCCTGCCCTGGGCGCGGCCCCACCACGCTGCTTCACCTCAGCGTCAATGTGCCAGGCACAGGGCCTTTGCACAGGCTCTGCCCGGCCGCCCACGTGACCCCAAGTCCTACTCGCCGCCAGGCCTCAGGGTGAAGGCGGCACTTTCCTCCGAGGCCTTTCCTGCCTGTCTCTGGCCCCCAATCTAAACCAGAGCCCCTGGCGTCTTCTCACCCATCTCATGCTCCTCAGAGACACCCCCACGCTGACTACGGTGGGTCGGTCCGTCTGCCCGTGACCTGAGCTCCGTGAGCGGGAGTGAGACTGTGCCCCTCACCGTGTCCTCAGAGGCCAGCGGCCCAGCGCCCAGTGCAGAGGACACACGTGACGCGGGCGTGTGGCAGACAGACCTGGGTGCCCACAGGGCGCCCAGGGGCCCGGTCCTCATCGCCCTGCTCTCATCTGGAGCCACCGCGCTGCTCGGGAAGCTGCCACCTGGGAGGCGCCGGGGCTCAGGCGGGGGAGGTCACTCTTCAGCTGTTTTCTGCACGTGTCACAGCACCGCCCACTGATGACATCAGCACCCGGACCCCAGGACACGGGGCTGTGGCCGTGAACACATGCCCCCAATCGTACCTCCTTTTCCTTTCTTTTTTTTTTTCTTTTTTTTGTCTTTTTGCCATTTCTTGGGCTGCTCCTGCGGCATATGGGAGGTTCCCAGGCTAGGGGTCGAATCGGAGCTGTAGCCACCGGCCTACGCCAGAGCCACAGCAACGCGGGATCCGAGCCGCGTCTGCAACCTACACCACAGCTCCCGGCAATGCCGGACCGTTAACCCACTGAGCAAGGGCAGGGACCGAACCCACAACCTCATGGTTCCTAGTTGGATTTGTTAACCACTGCGCCACGACGGGAACTCCTCGTACCTCCTTTTTCTGAAGCACATGATGGAGTCTATTCTCAGCAGCTATTTTCTTTACAAACGCTTTCGTTAACCCCCCCAGGGGGAAGAGGGTTCTCCGCAGGGCGTCCTGGGAAACCTGGCTGAGAAAGAAGGTCTGGTCTTTAAAGCTGTCAGCTGCTTGGAGAAGCTTTACCGCTGCCAAAAGTAAAAACAGAAGATGTTGCAGGGATAAAAATCATCCTACTTTGCTTTTAAATAACGTCCTCCTGTTTACTTTGACAGACCAGCCCTGGTCTGGCAGAAGCAAAGATCAATACTCAATAACCCGCTTCCAGAAAAAGAGCCATCGAGGTTCAGGTATGAAAAATTCTCATCCTGAATTTATCTACTATTGAAAAAAAACACGTGGAAGGTAGGTTTTATGTGAGAAGGAAACTCATTCCAGTTTATATACTAGACTGTAATCTTTTCAAAGATTAAGCCTCTCAGGACGAAATGTTTTGAAGTAATAAGAAAAGTTCAGCCACCTTTGGGGAAACTGGATGAGACCACTCACAGGAAATCCGCTGCCGTGGTGTCAGCTGTGGTTTCTGGTAACCACGGGATGGGTTCGGGCCCTGGCTGCTCCCGAGGAACCCCCTGACCCCAGGCCCCACCAGCGGCCCAGACCACACCCCAGCAGCACCTGGCTGCGCAACGCGCCTCCCTGCTCGGCGGCGGTGGGGTTTTGTCTCGGGACCAGGCTGATGTTTGCCAGACGCTCTCTGCCTCTCCTCTAACGTTCTGCTGCACTGTAAAGCCCCTTCCCGGCGTCACGGCCACGGCGCAGCGGGGCGACCCACGCCGGCCACGGGGCGCGGTTTAGCAAAGACGGCCCGGCTCTGTCTCCGGGCCGCTCGGTCCTGCCTGGCGTGTCACAGAACTTCCACGACCACAAACAAAGCTCAGGGACCAATGGCGAAAAGTTAGCGTGATCCGAGTGGTTCCGGCTCCTCCCACGGCTCTCACAGCCAGGGCAAGGGACACCCGGGCACACACGCACGTGCGCACACACACACACACACGCACGGTGTGGCTTGTCCCAGGCATGCAGGGAACATGCTCTCGTGGAGGTAACGTTTCTCACCCGTGACCTCAAATCTGCCTGGGTCTAGTGACAGGGGACACGTAACGTTTCTCACCCATGACCTCAAATCTGCCTGGGTCTGCAACAGGGGACACCGAGGCTCAGATAACCCCAGTGCCTGCCCTCGAAGGCGCAGGGACAGAAGGACCGAGCTGGAGACGGAGCCCGACCCCCTCGTATCCGTGCCATCACTTTCACACACAAAACAACAAGATCAAGGGGCAAGTGAAAAGCAGAGGTCACTCGACCTGCCATCAGGTGGGCAGGCTCATCTGCCAAGTGATATTTTTTGTTTCAAAACTGAATTCCAACACTGTGTACAGAGGCCTCCGAACACCAGCAGCAACGTGCAATTTCTCCACGTTTCGAGTTACTTTATTTTTTTACTTTTTTTGGGGGGGGCCGTGCCTGCGGCATATGGAGGTTCCCAGGCTAGGGGTCGAATCAGAACTAGAGCTGCCGGCCTACACCACAGCCACAGCAACGCAGGATCCGAGCCGCATCTGCGACCTACACCACGGCTCACGGCCACGCCGGATCCTTAACCCACTGAGCGAGGGCAGGGATCGAACCTGCAGCCTCCTGGTTCCTAGTCAGATTCGTTTCCGCTGCTCCATGAAGGGAATTCCCAAGTTCTGAGTTCTTTAAAACAGACTCAAAGTCTATGATCTTTAAAAAAGAAAGCAGACAACCCTAAATCCCCGAGAAGGACGCCCACCAGGTGAGGGTCTGCCTGTGCCCGGAGCTTCATTCAGCACCTTCACTCCCCAGGCCGGCAAACCTCCGCTGCCCCCACACAGGACCCCCCAGGACCCAGGCCCGGAGGCCCTCGTCCTGGTCTCCAGGGCAACTGAGTAAAAGTCAAATAAAAATCTCCAGTCATCAGGAGTTCCCTGGTGGCTGGGTGGGTTAAGGATCCAGTGTTGTTGCTGCTGTAGTGTGGGTTCCAACCCTAGCCCAGGAACTTGTGTGTGCCGTGGGAGCAGCCCAAAAAATAAAATGAAAACTCTGGTTATCAAAAACAGTGGGAAAGAATGAAGAACAGTAACTTCTATCAAAGTAAAACTACTTAGATTTCGTTTCACTAAATTTTAATAATTTATATACTTTAACCATGGGGTTTTTCCCTGCTCAACTGTAATTTACTACTGCTAAAAAAATGCCTGCTGGGCCAAAAATCCCCAATAAAACTACATCTCCTTCACTGCTTTAATGCTCAAAACAGGAAAACACATCTCTGGGCACCACAGAGAACGAAGACACTGCGGTGTCACCACAGCCACCACGCGGAACCAGCCAGTGCCCGGCAGTCGGGTCTGGGTGCAGGCCCTCGAAGAGGCCTGGGGAGCCCTGCCGGGCCTCGCCCTTCCTAGGAGACCAGAGTCGGGCTGCTGGACACGAAACAAAGGCTTCATCTTCTCGGGTCCCTCAGACCCACGCTCACCGGCGACTCCCGCCGTGGAGCTGCACGCGCCCAGGCCGGGCACCAAGCCCATGTTCTCCTGCCATGGAGGGTGCCCAGGAGGGAGGGTGGAAGGCAGCAGGCGGGGAGGGTCGCTGCCCCCACCTCCCCGCCCCCCGCGCATCCCCACAGGGACCGCGGCAGCAGCGGGAGGCCGCCCGACATCAGGGCAGCAGAGGCCTTGTCTGGGCCCCTCAGTAAGGAGATCTGGGGCCTCGGCGGCTGTGAGGGGGGCGGAGGGAAAGGGAACAGGCCCTCACATGGGGTGGGTGGCCCGGGGGACGGCAGGAAGGGCACGGAGCCTGCGGAGGTCCAGCCCCACCGCCTAGCGCCACGGCCTCCCCAGCAGTGAGCACAGCACAGCGGGGCTTCAGTCCTCATCTGAGAGGCAGGACGAGAGCGCCCCCTCCTGACACAGCTAAGAGGGGCACCATGGGGCGCACACAGACCGCACGTGGGGGGCGGGGAGGCCGGCGGACGTGAGGAGGGGGACGCTCAGCCCCCACGCCACCAGCCCCGTGATCCTACAAGGCCACTGCCTGCAGAAACACGGCTCTCGGGCCCATTTGTCTTTCACTTGATGCGAAGCCCTCTTGGCTATAACGCACACGCACGGGACCCGCCGGCAGCTCTGCAGATGGCTGCTGGGCATCTTGGAAGGTGAAGCTCTGACCCCGATAAACGAACTTATAAGCAGAGTCACAAGCCTGGCGGCCAGGCCTGTGCCTGATTGCCAGGTCACTCGACCCCAAGCCCCCCAAACCCAAGGGTAAGACCAGGGCCCCTCAGGCGGCGGGTATGCCTGACACACATTCCCCTGGAACTAGGGGACCCGGCAGCCCTGGCCTGGGCGCCTGCCTCAGCCCCCTCCCGGTACCAACCACAGGCCCGTGGGGACGCGACCTCCCAGTGACTGTCCCTTTTCAAAGGAAACCAAACCGAGGCGCGAGTGTGGGACTCAGAGAGAGGTGGGGCGGGTGCTCAGACAACCCGCGGTCACGCTCCACGGTCTTTCCCGCTGTGCACACTCGGGCTCCGACGCGGGCGCTCACTCACCGCTCCTAACTTCAAAGCGGTTCCTGAAGAGCCCCTCTGGCCTCCTGATGCGCTTCTGCCGGAAGACCTCCTCATCCTCCTGCGACGTCCTCGCATAGTGCCCCGTGGCCACGGCGTCTGCTCCTGGGAGGGTTTAAGGAGCACAACAACCCGCTTGAGACTCGCACTTGCTGGCCGTGGCCGGGGCGAGCCCGGGGGCGGGTGCAGGGCGCGGGCAGACACCAGGTCTTCCGCCAGCAGGGTCTGCGCCCCACTCCCCGCAGCACCCAGAGCCCAGGGAGCAGAGACATTCCTGAGCACCCGAAATCCTGCTGGACAAGCAGCTTGTGAGTCTTTAAACTTTCACCTTTCTTTTTCCAGCCACCCCCGCCGCACAGAGAAGTTCCCAGGCCAGGGATCGAATCCAAACTGCAGCTGCGACCAGCACCACAGCTGCAGCAACCCCGGATCCTTAACCCACTGCGTGGGCCCAGGGATCAGACCTGCACGGCCACAGAGACAAGCTGACTCATTAACCAGCTGCAACGCAGCAGGACCTCTGGGGGACGTCACCTGCAACAGGTTTTACGGCATCTCTGAGCGCCTTTGAAAGTTAACATCCAGCTGTCCATTCATTCCAGCTTAAGGAGGAAGTCAGATGCGCACACAAAGCTTTAAGTACAGAAAGCGCATTTCAGTGTTTCTTAAACCAAGGAGAAACGGAAAACAACCAAAATGTCCAATAGCAGGAGAACATGAAATAAATGAATGATACATAAAGCCGTGATAACAGTGCCATTCACGCAGAATTTTTAACGGCGCCGGGAAGATACTTAGGATACTGTTCAGTAGCAAAAGCGTCTAGGACTCCACTTTTTTTAATGTCCAGATAAAAATGAAGACAAACATCAGAAAACCTTCTCCTTTGCAAAAAAAAAAAAAAAGGCGTTTCCGTCGTGGCTCAGTGGTTAACGAATCCGACGAGGAACCATGAGGTTGCGGGTTCAATCCCTGGCCTGGCTCAGTGGGTTAAGGATCCGGCGTTGCTGTGAGCTGTGGTGTCGATCGCAGACGCAGCTCGGATCCCGCGTGGCTGTGGCTCTGGCCTAGGCTGGCAGCTACAACTCCAATTCGACCTTTAGCCTGGGAACCTCCACATGCCGCAGGAGCGGCCCATGAAAATGGCAAAAAGCCAAAAAAAAAAAAAAAAAGGAAAGCAAAGCAAATCTTCTCCTTTGATTCGGGAGGTGAAATGATAGCTGACACCTTCCCTCTGTTTTTCGCTCTTCTATAGTTTTCCACTGTCTCTGATCAATACATACAGTTTTTGTCACAGTGAAGGACCAAACAGCACATCTAATTGCCTCTGTCCACACTATGCAAAATGGCCAGAGGCCTGGGCTGCCGGGTAACGTTCAACCCACTTTCCCAAGCACGAGACACAGGCAGAGGCCAAGGCCACGCCTCTACCTGGGGTGGGAAGTCGTGCTTCTGGATTTGCTGCATCTGTTGCCACGATGACCCTGACGTCACAGAGCAGACAGTCGGCCTCTGGAATCCGTTCCAAATGGAAGCAGCAGGGGAGCTCCCATTGGGGCTCAGTGGTAATGAACCCAACTGGTACCCATGAGGAAGTAGGTTCGACCCCTGGCCTCCCTCAGTGGGTTTAGGGTCCGGTGTTGCCGAGAGCTGCAGTGTAGGTCACAGACACAGCTCGGATCTGGCGCTGCTGTGGTTGTGGTGTAGGCCGGTGGCTACAGCTCTGATTGGACCCCTAGCCTGGGCACCTCCACATGCTTCGGGTGTGGCCCTAAAACACACACAGACACACAAAGGAAGCAGCAGCAGCGGTGTGAGCACCCACGTTTCCAAAGAGCATCCAATGGCCCACATGCCTCTCAAGCAGGGTGAGCTCAAGGCTGCGACCCAGGCCATCCTAGGTCGGTCCCCAGAGGCCGAGGGACCGTACTTCTCACGCGGTCTGCGTCCCTGCTGCCCGAGGGGCTTCGCGTGTGCGTGACGACGAAGGATGCGGTGCATGACTCATCTTTGTCACTGGAGTCCAAGTGTTCCCTTAACACGAGGCTTTGGCAATGACATTAACTACGAGCAGCAGCGGGAGAGCTGAGGCCGTGCCGTGCCTCCCGGGCTCGGCTATGACTCCTGCTCTAGAGTCTGACGGAAGCACCTGTCCCACGCTGGGCCGACTACACCGGTGAGCTCTTCAATTTTAAGCTCTGCATCCGCAGATGCAGACAAGCCACCACCATCCAGCAGATACACACTGAAACCAACCGCAGCTCCCGGAACCTTGGGTTTTTAAAAAGACAAAGGAAGACGATCCGAATTACTTACCAAGATTATCCACGGCGTAATTAAAAAAGCAACTGAACTTGATGTGCTTGTTGCAGATGATGTCAGGATTAGGAGTTCTTCCTTTTTCATACTCATTTAAGAAATCGCTGGAATAAGAGAAAAAGACCATTCATTTCTAAGTGTGAAACATCCCTCCAAAGATAAACCCATTAAATTACTTGCTTAGACTCTCTCCTTGTCTTACCAAAACCATAATTTTCTGCAAAACAGGAAACCTTCGGTATAGGGCCATTCTCAGTATTTGCACCAAACATCTGTGCAGAGGCGGCTGCAGCTCCGCTCCTCAGACCCGCAGCCCCGTGGCACTGCTGCCCAAAGGCCCACAGGACCCCCTCCACCGGACTCAGCGGAGGGCCTGAAACAGTGCAATGCCCAGGCCCATCCCAGGCCCAGACCCGGGTCCCTTTCGACAAGGACCCCACCTGACTCCTCAGCCTGACATCTACTGCCCAGTGGACCCGTCCTTGGGCCAGTCTCAGCCAGCCTTGCAGGGGAGACCGCCGCCCCGGCTCCTCTGAGCTACCTTAACTGCAGAAACCGCTCAAGATTCCAGAGACATTACAGAGACTCCCAGCAGGTGGCGCACAGCAGGAATAAGAGCCAGGGTGCGCTGGCACGCAGGCCTGGGCTCTAACGCAGACTCCCCGAGAGCGGCTGGGCCTCCCACACGCGGCCTTTGGCACCACTGGCCCAGAAGCGCCGGCTGCAGGCCCTCAGCCTGGCCAGCTACGGTAGCCCTGCCCTGGGGAAGAGCTCGCGGCCCCGTGGGACCCACACCCACCTGAACACATCATGCCAGTACTCCTTCACGTAGGACACTTGCCGGAAGGGGAGGTCTAGGATCTGGCACACTCTGTACGCGTCCTCGCAGTCTTTGTCGGCGGCGCACACCCCCCGCTCATCCAGCAAGTCCCAGTTCTTCATAAACACCCCCGTCACCTGGTAACCTGGGGAGGCACCAAGGGCACATTAAAGGCAGTGAATAAAACCAGCCACGGGGGGTTCCCTTCGTGGCTCAGCGGTTAACGGACCCAGCTGGCATCCAGGAGGATGTGGCCTCGCTCAGTGGGTTATGGATCCGGTGTTGCTGTGGCTGTGGTGTGGGTCGCAGACGTGGCTCAGATGTGACCCCTGACCTGGGAACCTCCATATGCTGCGGGTGCGGCCCTAAAAAAAAAAGACAAAACCAACCATGGGTGGAAAAAGGAACTTTCCTGTGCCTCTGTGCACCAGTGTGCCCGGCACCCCCCTGGGCACGTGGCCTTCGGTGCTCGGACCAGATCTTAGTGCAAACCACCCTGACTCCCAGCTGATGGTCCTACCCCAAGCCTCCCGCCGCCCGTGGTGAGGCCTCCGTCACCACACTCCCCTGCGGGGCTGCCTGCCTGCGTCCCCACGGGAACAGCAAGACGGCGCGTCCTCATCGCTGGGTCCCCACACTGTCAGCACGATGTCTCACGCAAAGGGAGACGCAGCAAAGGTGTGCTGACTGAACGAAGGGAGCGCAGAAAGTCCACAAAATGTTTCAAAGCAAATAAAAACCACCCTCGGTCACCAGAAAAGTAAACTTCTTTCATGAGCTACTTCCAACTGCCAGCTGAGAAGGAGACTCTCAGTCCTCAACTCTGGAGCTCCCTGTGGCTCAGCAGGTTAAGGATCCAGCATTGTCGCTGCAGCGGCTCTGGTCACTGCTGCGGCGTGGGTTCGCTCTCTGGCTCAGGAGCGTCCACACGCCACAAGTGCCGTCAAAAAAAAATTGAGGGGGGCTTGTTTTACTCTAAGAGCTGTCCTCTCTATATATTTTGAGACTTATTTTTTCCCTTTTCCGAGACCAACTTCAGCGCTGCACAGGTGCCCACCACCTATGAGAAATCTGTTTCTTTGGGGTAAAGGCTCAATGCAATCAAAGACAGGGCATCTGGCTGCAAAAGGTTTAAAATGGTCTCCAGAAAACAGAGATTCAGTGACAGAGCTTTGCCAAAACTAAAACGCCACATGGCGAACGACCCCCACCCCAGCAGGCGACAGGCCCCCCCCCCTGCCTCCCAAACCCCCCGACTCTGCTTCTCTTACAGCGCAAAGCACGCTGGGCTCCAGCACTGCCGGCCAGTGGCCCCCAGCCCCTCACTAGAGCACCGAGCCACCCCCTCTGACCACAGGCGCTGCTGCGTCTCAGCCAGCCATGTCCCCGGTGTCCGGCACCAGAACAAGAGCTTAACAGAGCACACATACAACTCCACACCCAGCGCTTTAAAAATCCCCTCTCCTGGAGTTCCCACTGTGGCTCAGCGGGTTAAGAACCTGACTAGTATCCATGAGGATGCGGGTTCAATCCCTGGCCTCGCTCAGTGGGATAAGGATTTGGCTTTGCAGCAAGCCAAGGTGTAAGTCACAGATGCAGCTTGGATCTAGCACTGCTGTGGCTGTGACATAGGCTTGTGGCTATGGCTCCAATTCCCCCCTAGCCTGAATATGCGTGGTGCAGCCCTAAAAAGACCAAAAAAAAAAAAAAAAAAGATAAAGAAATCCCCTCTTGTGCAGCCTCACCTATCTCCTCATCTTTCTCCCGGAGATGTGACCCACTTGCAAGCGCACGGCCTCAGGCAGTCTAGGATGGGACTGGAGCACCTTGCCTGCCCCAGGAGCACACGACAAAACGTGCGCCTCCAGCGAGACTGGGAAAGACCTGGAGGCCAAGCAGAGAGGACCAGGCTTTTCTTCTGCTACGTCCATCGGCTTCCCCATGGGAGCAGGAAGGCCCAAGGAAGCTGGACTATCTGGGCTCCGAGGAGGAGGCGCGCTCACCTTCCTAATGGACGCAGTGTCCCGCGTCTCCCCCGACACGTCCCGGCCCCGTCAGAGGACGCTGCACTGCCACCCGACACAGCCGGGTATCTGACAGAACTCGCTCCCTAACCGGGGCTCAACCCTGCCCCCATCCTCCTCCCCTTCCACCTGCCTCTGGCCAGACCTGGCCGACACCTCCGTGTCTCTGGCTTCTGCCCTGTGCTGGCTCGGCCAGATGTGCTCTCCTCCTCACGTCACGACTCCGGATCTTTGCTCAGTGAAATCCTACTCTTCCTCCAAGTCCTGTAACCACGGCTTTGGGACGAGTCCAGGTCTCCCAACTTCCAGGTCCTGCCCTAATTAGCCCTTCTCTGTTCCAAACTCAAGCTTTTGGTGTGGCCTCCCTGGACATGGGTCTGACAACAGTCTCAGCTCAAACACCACCGCCTCTGTGACCTGTTGATCCAACCTTCCTCACAATTATGTACGCTTACAGTCTGCCTGTACTTCTTTTTTTTTTTTTTTTGTCTTTTTTTGTCTTTTTAGGGCCACACCTGCGGCATGTGGAGGTTCCCAGGCTGGGGGTCCAATCGGATCTGTAGCTGCTGGCCGACACCACAGCCACAGCAATGCTGGATCCTTAACCCACTGAGCAAGGCCTGGGATTGAACGTGCAACCTCATGGTTCCTAGTCAGATTCATTTCCACTGCGCCACAACAAGAACTCCTGCCTGTACTTCTTTTTTTTTTTTTTTTTTTGGCTTTTTTTGTCTTTTTAGGGCCGCACCCTTGGCATGTGGAGGTTCCCAGGCTAGGGGTCTAATTGGAGCTGTAGCTGCCGGCCTACACCACAGCCACAGCAACGCGGGATCTGAGCCACATCTGCGACCTACACCACAGCTCACGGCAACGCCGGATCCTTAACCCACTGAGCAAGGCCAGGGATCGAACCCGCAACCTCATGGTTCCTAGTCGGATTCGTTAACCACTGCATCTCGACGGGAACTCCTGCACTTCTGATTAACACTTATTAAACCTTTCGTAACAGACATGGTTGTTAACAACACGAACGAATAGCCACGACTAGTTTTGGTTTGGTTTTGTTTTTTCCCACTTTTTAGGACTGCACCTGTGGCATATGGAAGTTCCCAGACTAGGGGTCCAATCGGAGATACAGCTGTCCACCTATGCCAGAGCCACAGCAACTCGGGGTCTAAGCTGCATCTGCGACTCACACCACATCTCATGGCAACGCTGGATCCTTAACCCACTGATCAAGGCCAGGAATCAAACCTGCATCCTCATGGATACTAGTCAGGTTTGTTTCTGCTGTTTTTCCGAGTGCCTAATATGCGCTGCGCAAACATGCTGTATGTGCTGTTACTTAATACTTCAGTGACTCTGGGAGGTAGGCATTTGACAGGGAGAGCTTAAGCGACGGGCACCTCCCATCCACGCTGCATTCGGAGTCTCCAGCACGGCTCACAGCAGAGGTCCACAAGCGTCACTAGGTGTGTGCGAGGCCTCACAGTGAGGGAGGGCCACACACATGGAGAATATCCCCAGGCAGTTAATCTCGGCTGGAGGCACCCTTTGGACGCCTGAGAAATACAAGCGCTTTTGCACAGAAATCTGCCATCCATTCAATGGAGAACATGGACATGGTTTAACAAATAGACTGGGAGTTCCCCTTGTGCAGCAGCGGCAACGAAGCCCATTAGGAACCATGAGGTTGAAGGTCCCATCCTTGGCCTCGCTCAGTGGGTTAAGGATCCGGTGTTACCGTGAGCTGCGGTGTAGGTCACAGATGAGGCTCGGATCCGGTGTTGTTGTGGCTGCGGTGTAGGCCGGGGGCTGCAGGTCCGATTGGACCCCCAGCCTGGGAACCTCCACATGCCGCCGGTGCTGCTCTAAAAAGCAAAATAAATAAATAAGCAGACTGCCCGTCGGTATTGTCGCACACGCTGCTGACGGTCCCTTCGTCTATCGTAAGGACAAGGCCCTCGACGGAGGCTGCTGTGTCCGCAGAGGTCAGCGCCGCTCACGTCTGCGCCCGCCCCTGGCTAAGTGCGGACGCCGCCGCCGCCATGACCCCGCGCGCTGGGTCAGGGAAAAACGCGGTGCCCTCAGGTCGGAGATCCACCCTCCACGGCGTCGGTTACGGGGCCCGACTGCCCCGGCTGCCGTCGCGCGCTCTCCCGACGCCCAGGCAGAGGAAGAGGGGCCGGGGCGCCCCAGCGAGGACCCGGGTCCCACAGCGCCCCACGCACAGCTGAGAGGGGGCGCCACCCAAGGTCCGCGGGACGGGGCAGGACTCCCGAGAAGGGGCCACCTCACCTCTCCGCCTCAACAGCAGCGCGGCCACCGCGCTGTCCACCCCGCCGGACAGGGCGCACACGACGTGCCGCGCCGCCTGCATCTGAGTGCTGCCGACCTGCTCCACTGCCGCCGCTGTCGCCGCCGCCGCTTCCGCGCCGCGCCGGAAGGCCCGCCCCCGGCGGCGCGCGCAAATGAGGCCCGGCCGGAAACGCGTGCTCGTCGTCCGGCGTTCCGCTCGGCGGGCCAGTCCCCGGGGTCCCCTCGGAGGCGGGGTCTCTGCCCACGCCCAACGCCCTCCCCGCTCCGTTCCCGCCTCCTTGGTGAGCTGGTGTCTAGCGCGCCCCGACCGTGCTGCGCAGGCGTGTGTGTCTGTGCGTCTGCGTGCGTGGTTCGCGGCTGTGCTCCCAGCACCCACAGGCGTGTGCGGCTTAGGCGGGCGCCCTGTAGACAGGCTGGTAAACGAAAGGCCCTGAGGTTGAGCGAGGTTCTGCTGGAAGGGGGGTCAGGGTTTAGCTAATGAGGAAAAAAAGAATAGCAAGCGGAGGGCCTCGCCCAAAGGCCCTGGGCCTCGGGGACGGTGTAGGGCCAGGCCGCGAGGCCATCCTCGTGAAGTTCCTAGAAGATGTTCGCGGCTGCGCTGTGGACAGGGGCTGAGGCCTGGCTAGGAGGTCACGACCCCAGCCGTCTGGGAAGGAGGTGGTGGAGACAGAAAGATGCGTGTTCGGACGTAAAATCTATAGCCCTTGCTGGTGGGATGGACATGGGGGATGAGAAAGAGGATGGAGGAGTTGATGATATTGTCTTGAGGGGTGTTCTCTGAGGACCAAAGGGGCCGGCGAGGTCAGCTTCACCGTGTGAGCTGCACTGGGGATGCCCCTCCGGAGATGCGTCTGTTCCTGCAGGAATAAGCGAGGCTGGGAGTCAAGGGGAGCCTGCACCTAGGAACATTCGCTGAGCCTAATAGAAGGGTGTGGGAAGGGAATCGGGTGTAGAGGAAAGCAAAGAGGCCCAGCTAGGAGACCTTGATGAAGCCGAGCTGGCTGGAGGTCCAGTGACTGGGCGAGAGGCTGGGACAGCGAGGAGGGGGCCGTCAGTGTGGTCAGGATGACACAGCTCAAACCAAGAGTGCCACAGGCCTCCGAGGACTTTGGGATTTGGTTTGACCCCAGAGGCTCCGGTCCACGTGTGCAAGATACAGGCATTTGTTAAACCAGTGGCTCAACTTTTTCGACTTCAACTCACAGTCACAATTTACAGGGCAGCCCAGAGGACGTGCCACCCTGTAACATATGTATAGAAAAAAACTTCTCGGAACATTTCTTACCCTCGCAGTGGGCTGTGTACCTGTTATTTCTCATTTCATTTGTTTTCACGTTTAAAAACTTGGTGCACGTCACCGTGTTGATTTCAGGTAGGATTTGAACCGTCGTTTGAGAACAGCAGGGGAGGAAATGCACTCCAAATGCAGATGGTTTTTGATCACACACACACCCCAAAGCTTAGCATTAAAATCACATTGGTTTTGGAGTTTCTTTCATGGCTCAGCAGTAATGAACCCGACTAGAATCCACGAGGATGTGGATTCGATCTCTGGCCTCGTTCAGTGTTAAGCATCCGGTGTTGCCACGAGCTGTGGTGTAGGTCACAGACACAGCTCGGATCCTTCGTTGCTCTAGCTGTGGGGTATGCAGGCAGCTGCAGTTCAGATTTGACCCCTACCCTGGGAACTTCCATATGCCATGGGTGCGGCTCTAAAAAAAAAACCATTGATTTCTTAACAGCTTCTTAAAAGCTTCACAGCGGCCGTACTTGTCTAAATGTGGATAATTATTAAGGCAAGTCATTTTTTTGAGAATATGAATAATTTCAAGAGCCTGGAGTGAAATGAGGAAAGCCCCAAGTCCCCAGTTCTGACACAAGAAGCAGGAACTGCCAACTGGTGGTACATCAGGGCCACCGGTGCGGAGAGCAGTGAGTTCCGTGGTCGGCGATGGACACGGCCCCTGTAGGAAGCAGAGCAAGGGCTCTTTTTCCAGAAGAGTAAGGATGAGGGCGCAGCAGGCCCTGGTTACCCAACGCGCTCTGGGGACCTCCTCCTATCTGTTTGAAGAGACAGGGTTCCTGCCGTCCTGCCCGGGGACCCTTGTAGATGGGACAGCGCACCGTGGCCCCCAGGAGAGCTTGGCTGCTCCCGAGGAGTCTGCGGGAGGGGAGGGCCCCAATGAGAGGAGCCGGGGAGGAGGAGGGGCCCAGCTCAGCCCCCGCGTGGACTGCCCGCCCCAGCCCACTTGCTCCCTCCCTCCCAGCAAACGCTGGACGATGCGTGAGCTTTGCGCCCCCTAGCGGCGACCCCCGCTGAAATGCAGCCTGCCTCGTGCTTGTCTCCACATATGCTGGTTGAATGAGTGAATGCAGTTCCAGGTTTTGGGGGAGGCGGCCCTGCTGGCATCGAACCTCTGGTTTCCTGGGACGCCTCCTTGGGGACTCATGTCCGAGCACCGCCGCCTTCACAGGTGAAGCTCTGGCTCCAGGCGCAGCGGTGCGGTCCCTGGTGCTCACCTGTCTGCCCCTGGTACCGCGGGAGCGGCCGTCCCAAGTGATGCTGCTGTGCGTTGCTGACACGAATCAACCAGCTCCCCGCCCCCAGCCTGGTGCGAACAGAGGTCCCCTGGTTTCGTGTGGGGAACACTGGACCCCAAAGCCGGTCCAGTTAGCAGCTTTTCTACTGTTTGCTGTGAAGCCACTGAACTAAGACTGAGAAATTTCCTCATTAAATAATAGGCGTTCCTGCTGTGGCGCAGTGGGTTAAGAATCTGACTGCAGTGGTTGGGTCGCTATGGAGGCACGGGCTCGATCCCCAGCCCAGTGCTGTAGCTGCAGCTGGATTCGATCCCTGGCCCTGGAACTTCCATATGCCTCTGGTGCGGCTGTACAATAAAAAATAAGGTAGTTCCCGTTGTGGCTCAGTGGGTTAAGAACCTGATGTTATTTCCGTGAGCACGCAGGTTCTATCCCTGGCCTCGCTCAGTGGGTTAAGGATCCGGCGTTGCCGTGAGCTGTGGCGTAGGCCGGCAGCTGCAGCTCCAATTAGACTCCCCGCCTGGGAACTTCCATTATGCCACAGGGGTGGCCGTTAAAAAAGTAAAACTAAATTAAAACAAAGGATCTCTGTGGATTAGTGACTTCCAGGCTAGCTGTTTTTAGCAGATACTAAGTTAGAAGGGTTCCACAGGCCATGACCCTGCTGGCCTCCACCAGGGGCGCTGCTACAGCCAGGGGTCCAGCCTTCGGATAAGCCCCTCGTTCCCACGCTTCCCCCTCCGTCCTGCACCCCACCTCCTGGAGCGGCCTCCTCCTAAGGGAAGCTCTGGAACCCATCTCGCCACCGTCACCTGGGTGCCCACTGAAAGCACAGGACACTAGGCCTGCCCCAGACCTGGGGGTGGGGCCTGGGATCTGCATTTAAACCAATTTTTATCCACACTAAATTCTGAAAATCACTTTTGTAGAAAGAAAGTTTGGATAATATAAACCGAGCATGCTGACTAGTAATAAAAATAGCTATGCATGTTTGAAAATCAAGATAAACATCCAGATAAGCTTTAATACATTTTATTTTACAATTTAACTTAAACCTGGAATATTTAACTTTTCATACACACTTAATTTTAAAAATAGCCACTTGCTATTTTACGTACAAAAGATTCCAAACAAATTCTTCACCTAGAGCCACTGCAGCTCCTCGCTCCTGCGGGTGTGGCGGGCGCGGGAACAGGAGCTCCTGGCCAGCAGTGACCTCAGGTGGCCAACACCCCGGATCCCACAGCCCCACTCCAGGCATGGCCACTTCACTTAGATGTTTGTGTTTTCACCTTTGCCAAAACCACCTCTTCTCAACTTTATCTCAGGGTTGAAAGCCACACTAGGGCTGCCTGTGGTGAAGGCACTGGCCTTGAGGGAAACGCAAAGGCCCTCGTCCTGCTCAGAACTTGAGAAGCGGCGACTCCACGTTCTCCTTGTCGGCCTCGGGGCTCAGCAGGATCAGAGGGGAGGACAAGTCTATGAGCTGCAGGGGAGAAGGACGGGGGAGCGGGGCGTCCGCGTAAGGCCGGGCTGCCTGTGGCCAGCCCCCCGCGGCGCGGCCCCGACGGCTCGGGAGCCTGGCCCAGGCCCCGGGAGACGCCTTGACCGCTGTGTTTGAGCAGCTGGAGGGAGAAAGCGCCACTCGCTGCGAACCCCGTGCGCCTCCACCATGTCTGTCGGGCACTGGGGACCCGGCCTTGGAGGGGATCCCGGGCGGGATTCCTCCGCGGGGCTTGGGGAACGGAGGGCTCCGGCCACCGACGAGGAGGCCGAGCCCTGCGGCCCTTCGAAGCCCGGTGGCCCCTCGGCAGGGTCATCCTGCTGTGCCTGGGGAGGAGCAAACCCAGCCACGACTACCCGAACCGAAGCCGCAGGCCGCCCGGGCCTCACCTGCCCCGCCTCGAGGGGGGGCTTGGCCGCAGCCCCCCGCTCCGCGCCTGGGGTGTTCGTCAGGAGGTCGACCAGGGGCCCGCCCCCAGCCCCCAAAGCCGCGCTGGCCTCGGGCGGCGCGCAGAAGTCGATGAGCGGGAGGTCGCCCGGGGGGGCGCCTGCGGCTGCCGGGCCGATGCGGAGTTGCTCCAGCTGCACGTCCACGAGGACCGCCTGGACGGGAGACGCGGGCAAGGGCGAGTCGGCCGAGCCGCGGAGACGCCGGCCTTGGCTTCTCTCCCACGCGGCCGGTTAGGAACCTGGGAAGGAGGCCTGGGCGGGGCCGGGGGGGGGGCCCTGACCTGCGCCCCCCCGCCCCCACCGGGGTCTCTCCGTGTCGCGGCCGGTGGGGGCGGGGGTCCCGACACCCTCCCTCCGGCAGGGCGGGCACTGGAAGCCCCGAGCCACCCGGCGCCGCCGCCGCTCTCACCTCCTCGGGGAGCGGAGCTTCGGGTGGCCGCGGGTCACCCAGAGCTGCTGCTGCTTCTGTGGCGATACTTTTTGAGAAAGTAAAGTCACTCTTTTCCGGAGAAAAGCTCAGCGCCTGTGGCACAGCAGACGCAGGAGAAAAGCTCCCGTCCAGCGACGTGTCCGAGAGCCCGGAGGCCGCCCGGCCCTGGCGCTCCGTCGCTGGGGCGGCCCTGCGGAGGGAGGGGCGCTTTCAGGACCGGCGCCCCGCGCTGGCTGGTCCGGGACTCGGGGAGCCTGGTTTGGGCGGCTGGCTGGGGTTCCTGCGTCCCTGTCAGCGCCGGCCACCAGCCTGCCTCCACACGAGCCCATTTTAGGCCCTTTCCGTCAGGCAGCAGCAGGAGGAGCCGGGCAGGACCACAGCGGCCCTGCTGCTGCCGCGGGAGCCCAGGCCACACGTCAGGATGCCCTGGTTCCACGCTCCGCCGTGAGCCCGTGCCCGGTCCCCAGCAGACACTGCCCTGGAGTTGGTGTTCCTGGCAGCAGTGCGGTCCCAGCCGGCCTGCCTCCCATGTGTCTCCAGACCCAGGACAGGGTCAGCCACCCGGCAGGTGTCGACACCCACCCCTCAGAACAGGTCACACGCGAAAGCACAGAAAGCCGCGGCTTCGGTCAATGAATTCGGCTCGTTTCCCTTTGAATCGTTTACAGGCATCAGAACTGCCGAGAAGGTGGCATTGACACCTGCGAACAGGGCGCAGTCGCGGTTCACACTCCAGGCCGCATCTGTTTGGTGTCCCCTCTCCCCATGTGACACACAGCCTAGCGCTTTTTCTTCTGCTCTCCACTCGTCCAGATCCGAGCGGACACCCACCTGTGTGCTCTGCCCCCAGCTCTGCCGACCACCCGGTCCCCTGCACAGACAGGCTTCCAGCCACGGAAGCCAGTGACCAAGGGTCTGTTCCAGTGGGTGACCCTCTCACAGGCAGTTCCTGAGACTGCTGTGTGCCAGGAGTGCGTCCCCAGGCCTGGGGACAGGGCACCAAGCCTGACAGGGAAGGCCCGGCTCAGAGCTTCCACCCCAGTGGACTTGGACGAGCAGCCAGCGGACACACGCGGCCTCTGTGGGGGCAGCGAGGAGCCCAGGCAGGGATCTGGGGTCCAGAGAGGGCCCTGGACGCAGACCGCCGCCCAGAGAGGGCAGCCCTGCCAGGACCAGGGGCGCGGGCGGGGCAGAGAGGACGGCGAGGATGGGCCTGCCCACAGTGCAGTGAGGGGCCGTGGGGCCGGAGCAAAGTGGCAAAGTGACAGCGAGGGTGAGGCAGTGGAGCTGCGGCCGCCTCCCAGGAAGCCTGGGGGTGGTTACCCCCCGGAGACCCTCGGGGGCGAGGCTGGGGGGCGAGGCTGGGGGGCCCTCCCCGGGAGAGGGAGGCCTTCGTCTCCCCGAGAGTGTGACGAGGTCCAGGCGTCCTCTTTGCTGCCCAGGCCTCCAGCTCGGACCCGGGACAGAAGCACAAGAAAGGAGCAGGTGCCCAGCCCCCCTTTCAGAGCCCCGCCCACAGGGGGGTCCCACACGGCTGCAGTGGGGACAGTTCCTACAGTGACCTTTCAGCGCCTCAGCACACGACCACTTGGGAGTTTTATGAACTTGAGAGGAACTTAGTGCAACCTTTAACTCTTACCTTACTGCAGATTTTTTCTGTGGCTCAGAAGCGAGTCGCCGAGCAGACACGCACAGGGGAAAAGCCAGTGCTCTGGGCATGGTTTGAGGGGTCACCAGTGCCAGGCTGGAGAGACGACGGCTGGCAGGCGTGGGCAGGGCCGACATGCGTCTTGCGCTCACGGGGGTCCCCATGCTGCCTACGAGGCTCTGTGAGGCCAAGGACCGGCGGGCAGGCGTGCTGTGCACGACCCTGGGGAGGCAAACGGGGGTCAGGGAGGGGTGACCTAGACGCAGACAACCTGACGGCTCAGCCACGTGCTAACGAGGTGGGAAGTCTGCAGTTTCAATGGAAAAGGCTGAGGCCAGCGGAGCCAGTTAGAGCCCTGTCCTCTGAGGGGGGCTGCAGCCACCCCGCCCCGCCCTCGGCTCCTCTGCGGCCCCACTGGGACACGAAGTCCAAAGAGTCAATCGCCTGCACTCAGTCTGGGCCAGGAAACAGCGGCCCTGGGCTCAGACCCTGCCTCAACCACGGCCCACACAAGTGGCCCTCAGGCCCCGCAGGCGCAGGGCTCTGCCGCAGCCCAACTGAGCCAGAACCTCCGCGGGTGGGCCATGCGGTCTGGCCAGAGAACCACAGGTTCGAGGACCAGAAGCAAGGCTGCAGCCACCATGAACCACAGCGGATGGAGCAGCAGCTCCAAGAGACCAGGCTCAGGCCAGCCTTGCGTGGCCAGGCCGCGGGGTTGCCGCACGCAGGAGAAGGTGCTTGGGAAGGTAGCAGGCGCCCGGGTCTCTTCTTAGAGGAAAGGAAGTGGACCGACTCATTACCTCCCCACGGCCGTGCAGGACTGCGGCCTCTGCGCCCGGGAGGACCTGGGGGTGGCACCGCCTGGGGGTTCACCTGTGACGAGAAGAAGTGAGCAGTCAGATGCGGGTCAGCGGACAGTCTGTCTCCTCGCGGTCTCCACCTGCCCACGTTGCCAGGAAGATGGCACGGAAAGCAGACAGAGGACACAGGCCCACGGGAAGAGCTGCCGGCCCTGGAGCGCAGCAGGGGACATACCGGCAGGGCTGCAGTGCCCGGCCGGGGGGTGCGGCCATCACACCGCTGCCCTCAGCCTGGATTGTCCCCAGGCAGGCACAGAGCGGCTGGAGCACCAGAGTGGGGAAAGCGCCCAGGGCAGAGCCCAGGCAGGCCGCCCAGGGAGCCCCCGCCCCGGGTTCCAGGCGGGTCCCACCGAGCCTGCCACCGCCTCTGCTCTCAGGAACCAGGACAGCATGTGGTGACCATGTGACGTTGTTGTTTACGTGCAGTCTCATGTGCGGGAGCTCACCCGCCCACCAGGAGGTCCCTGCCCAGACGGGGCCGCCCTCACCCCCAAACCCCCGTGCTGGGTTCCCGCTGTCACAGCCTGAACCTTCTTCCCCCTGCTTCTGCCTTCTGGTGGAGCTTCCAAAGACCATGGAGGGGAGCGCCTTCTGTTGAATTTTGGATTATTAAACTACCCTATCACAGCCACAATTAACCAAGGGTGAGCAGGGGGGGCCGAGCCCCTGGGCTTGGGGATTGGGGCTGGCGCTTCCGACTCAAAGGCTGAGTGCAGGTCACTTGGGCCTCAGTTCCTCGTGTGGCCCTGACGGCGGAGTCACAGCAAATGACACTCCATCTCAGGAATATCATCAGAAAGTTGCAACACAGGCCCCGCGTCTCCTGTGATGACAGCTAGTGTCACACAACAGCCAGAGTGGGGGCAGCGTGTGCTCAGCCATGTCGTCGCAGCCCTGGTGGAGCCGGTACTAACGTGGTGGGGACACTTTGGCCCAGGGTGTGGGGAAGCGACAGCTGGCAAAGTGAGAACGCAGGTTCAGAGGAGCTGAGGAGCCGTCGAGGGCTGGCCTGGCAGCAGTGGGCGGGGGTCCAGGGGAGGGAGGGCCAGCCGGCAGCTGGGCAGCGGCAGCACGCGGGCGTTTGGGAAGAAGGGAGCAAACACTGTTGAACAAGCTCCCTGGGAGGGGCTGCCCCCGAGGGAGCCATCCGTTACGGCGTCCGCGGCTGCACACGCACCCAGCTCTCCGCCCTGGGACCCTCCGCTTCATCTCCCGCTGAGGCCTCTCCTCTGAGGTCCAAGCTCATGGACACCCCTGGAGCCCGCAGCCCCTGTAGACTCGACAGGTCCAGACTGGACCCTGGTCTCTGTCCAAGCTCTGCTCTCCCTCCCGCCCTCCCATCGCCAGGGTCACCTTGAGTCCCCATGGCTCACAGCCACATCCCTGGCCTCGCTCAGTGGGTCGGGGATCTGGCGTTGCGGTGAGCTGTGGTGCAAGTCGGCAGCCGCAGCTCCAATTCGACCCCTAGCCTGGGAACCTCCCTATGCCTTGGGTGAGGCCCTAGGAAGACCAAAAAAACCCCCAAAACCCAAAATGTACGATTTTTGATGTCCAGTAGACAATAAAAATTATTAAACATGTGAAGAAGCAGGGAAATGTAACCATAACCAGGAAGAAACTAGTCAACGGAAACAGGCCCAAAGGGACAGGGAAGATGGAATTAGAATAAACGGTCTTTCAAAAAAGCCATTTAGGAGTTCCCATCGTGGCGCAGTGGTTAACGAATCCGAGTAGGAACCATGAGGTTGCGGGTTCGGTCCCTGCCCTTGCTCAGTGGGTTAAGGATCCGGCGTTGCCGTGAGCTGTGGTGTAGGTTGCAGACACGGCTCGGATCCAGCGTTGCTTTGTCTCTGGCATAGGCTGGTGACTACAGCTCCGATTCGACCCCTAGCCCGGGAACCTCCATATGCCGTGGGAGCGGTCCAAAGAAATAGCAAAAAGACGACAAAAAAAAAAAAAAAAAAAAAAAAAAGCCATTTAGAGTTCCCGTCGTGGCGCAGCGGAAATGAATCTAACTAGGGACCTTGAGGTTGCAGGTTCAATCCCTGGCCTCGCTCCGTGGGTTAAGGATCTGGCGTTACCGTGGGCTGCGGTGTAGGTCGCAGACACGGCTCGGATCCAGCACTGCTGTGGCTGTGGCGTAGGCCGGCGGCTGTAGCTGATTCAGCCCCTAGCCTGGGAACCTCCACATGCCACGGCTACAGCCCTAAAAAGCAAATTAATTAATTGATTAAATAAAAACCCATTATAAATGTTTAAGAATTCGAAGGAAAACAAATACCATGAGGACAAAAATGGGGAAACTACACCGTCAGATGAAAGTCAACTGGACGGGCCTGACAGCAGGTTAGACACCTGCAGAACAGGACACCTGTGCTCACAGAGACGTGACAAACGCTCCAAACCGGAGCACAAGAACAGAGGCTGGGAAAACACGAGCGCAGAGCACAGTGACCTCGGGGACAACACAGGAAGCCCACGCCTCAGGCAGCTAGAGTCCCAGGAAACGGGGAAGCAAGGAAATATACTTGAGGAAATAACGGCCAGGTTTTCCCCAGATTTGATTAAAAATATTGACCTACAGACCGACTCAAGCACTCCCACGCAGGCTAAACGCAAAGACGCCATCGTCGGCGTGCTGAAACCAGCACGGGAGCCTCTCGGGAGCAGCCGCGGGGCGATGCGGCGTCAGGCAGAGGGTCCTTCGAGGGAGGAGAGGCCCGGCCCACCCAGACAGCCACGCCGGGACACTCACGCGAGGCGCCTCAGGAAAGACCAGAGCCAAGACACCAGCATCCCCAAAGCCAGGAATTTCTTTAACTTTCAGTGTGTTCAGTATTTTGAAAGCACACGAAAGTTTCTCTCTTACTTACCAGCAGAAAACTTGGGAACTTTAAACTGGTCTGTCGGGGTAGCCGTGACCTTGGTCTTGGAAGTCAGACAGGAACCACGCCCTCTGGCGCCCCCCGTCGCCTGCATTTGCGAAGACGGTGCCATATCCAAGTGAGAGCTCAGCCCGGGGCCTCCCTGTCCTGGAGTGTGGGGTCGGGCGAGTGGCCCGCTGCTGGGCGCCCTGGGCTGCTCCGCTGTCCACGCGGCAGGCCCGGAACGCTGGCCCTGCCCGCGGGCCTCGGCCACAGGGCCCGCCTGCAGAGCCGGCGGCGGCACGGCGAGTCCGGTTCTGCCCGACTGGCCGGGGTCTGGCCGGGAGCTGCCCGCGGGAAGGCTTGGACGGTCACCGGATTTAGCTGGAAGCAGAGACACACAGTCTGATCATCGCTCAAGCCGATGTGATGTTTAATCCCCAAGTTACTTAAGACACACAGACACGCTTTCTTTAACTCGTCTCCCTCAACGTGCTTCCCAGTGAGGAAAATGATGCATTTCCAGCGCAGTGATTTCCACACAAAAACATGGCAGGAGCTCCCGTCCCGGCTCAGCGGACGTGACTGTGACTCGCATCCATGAGGACACAGGTTCGATCCCTGGCCTGGCGCAGTCGTGTGGGCCGCAGACGCCGCTCGGATCCCACATTGCTGTGGCTGTGGTGTAGGCTGTCGGCAGCAGCTCCGATTAGACCCCCAGCCTGGGAACCTCCATATGCCGAGGGTGGTGTGGCCCTAAAAAATAAAAAAATAAAATAAAGAGACAAAGGAGTTTCCTTCGTGGCTCAGTGCTTAATGAATCCGATGAGGAACCACGGGTTGTGGGTTCTATTCCTGGCCTCGCTCAGTGGGTTAAGGATCTGGCATTGCCATGGGCTGTGGTCTAGGTCACAGGTGAGGCTCAGATCCGGTGTTGCTGTGGCTGTGGTGCAGGCTGGCAGCTTCAGCTCTGATTAGACCCCCAGCCTGGGAACCTCCATGTGCCACAGGTGCGGCCCTAAAAAGCAAATATAAAAATAAAAAGACAAAAAAAAAAAAAAAAACGACATATGAAGACTACTCTGCATGTCCGTCATGCAGCACCCTCAAACACAGGGCCACCCAGGCCACTCACAGCTTCGCCGAGAGTGTGTTAAGGGCTAATTCTGGACACAATTATCGGAATGTCTATCCGTGTATGAGAGTTCGAGCTCCCCTATCTTCACTATGTCGACGGCAGAAATCTCCTCTAGCTGAGCAGACGAAAACGGACGGTCGAGTCACAGGCCCCGCCTGTCCCACTGGAGGGGGCGCGAGGGTGGGGGCAGCGGACAGGGAGAGACGACGTGTTACTGGTCGGTCCTTTAAATTACAAGGAGGTTGGAGCATATCAATTACGAGTGCTGTTTACATCAGAAGAGCAAATAAACTGGGGTAAAAACAGCTGCCAATACACCCCACACAGAGGCCAAGCTGGTAGAAGAGTCTTAAAAGAATGGGCAATGCCACAGTTCACGTTACACTGTGTCGAACGGTCTCACACTTGGATGTGACCCTGGAGATTTGCTAGAGACCACAGGGAAAGACACACCGACCGGAAGCCCCCTCAGTCTGTCTCAACACCAGAGGTAGGACTGGAAATTGGACACAAAAACAGTGCCCATGCTGAACCAGTGCAGCAAAACAGACCTCACAGTACCTAACCTAGCAGAGGTCCTTCCCACTGGACATGGGCCACTTGGCAGAGACGGGGCCGGAACTTTGCGGGTCCTTCTAAGGCCCACAAGACACTGCGGGGAGGTTTGAAAAGATGCAGAAACAACTCTGTTCTCTCAGCCACCAACCGGCAGTCAGGACTCCAGATCAGATCAGCCTCATTCCAGAGTTCAGACTTCACATTCTGTGTACAAAACGCACACCACGCTGCCTGGACTAGAGTCAGGAGTCTACACAGCAAACATGCTCTGAAGCGGGTTTAGGAAGTGGGATCTCTCCCCTTGACCACCAGATGGCATGTTTGGCTTAAGAGCAGCAAGTAGCCTGACTTGGAACAGGGTTGGGAGTGCAGATTTAAATTAGCACCCAACTCTAATGGAAAAAACAAAAATCATTAAAAAATATATAAACAAACCAGCACCCAGGACTTAGAAGGGCCCTTTGCTCAGTGTACAGCACCTGGAACCGTCCCACTTAGAGACCCGTATCTGACCACATGTCCACGAGGCTGGTCTCAGCCTCCTTCTGATTCTCTGGCACCTAGAAGGCGCCCACTTGGTGACCGCTTGTCCCACCCAAACGATGACCGTCCGTCCGAGCGTGCCTCTCCTTGGAGGACACCGCCTCCCCTGCCCCAGACCACAGCAAGCCTCCCGGAACCTCCTGAGCTAAGTGGCCCTGCCAAGAGAGCCTGGCAGGAGCAGACAGCGCTCCGGGCCGCCTTACCTTTGCCGGCCACTGGAGAAGCACAGGCGCCAGAACTCCCGCCAGAGAGGGACCCCGAGGAGGAGGAGGGCTTTCTTGCAAGACCGCCAGCGCATCCAGGTGGTTTGAACATGCTTCTCTTCAACCCGGACTGAAACAGAGACCTCGTGACCCACACATACTTACTTCCGCCAGAGCGGGGTTCCGCGGTCTGCAGTAACGGACAAAGCGCCGTCTTGGGCGTAAAGGAGGAGGAGGTGGAGCAGCACCTCCCACAGCGTGGCCAGGGCCCCGCGCGGGAAGCACCAGGGGGCTGCATGTGGACCGGGGGAGGCCTGCGGGGCCTGGCTTTCGGCCACTGTCACGAGCGTCACCAGGGATCTGGCAGCCGTCGCGAGCACACGTAGCTCAGCCTGACCTCAGTGCTGGAAGATAAGCAGCAAGGGCGTGGACAGGCGTCTCCAGGCCCGGGAGGAGCTGCCGTTTCCCGAGCACCAGCACCCCCTCTCCTCGGCGCTTGGACCCTGGGAGGGTAGCAGGGAGCATCTCTGGCCGCCCCTCCCGCCGGCCAGGCCCGTGTGCTCCACATTTTGCTCCACATTTTGCCGAGCTGCCTCTCCTGGGTCCTATTTCAACCTCCCTAACCCTGACTTTAATCAAAAGACAGGTCCCGCGTGTTCAAAGCCACCTGATCCCCCGCGTCCACAGCCAGAGCCCCAGCCCCAGGCCGACCCACCTTGTTGGGAACAGGGAGCGATCGCTTGCCCGGGACCACGGGGCCTCCACTGGCGGGCAAGCCGCTGACGTCCTGGGCAGCCAGGGGCCTGTCGGCGGGCACGGTGGCGAGGGCTTCCTTGTCGTGTAGGGTCTTCACGCTGGGAAGACTAGCTGGCCTCTCTTTCACAGGCTGGGACATGGAACACTGAGGTGTGAGAGCCGCCGGCGCACGGAGCCTTCGGTCAGAGCAACGGCCGGCGTCCGGCTCCCGACGGCCGTTCCCAAAGGCCGCCAGCCACGCGCTTCCTCCCCAGATCAGCACGGACCAGAGTGAGGGTGGCCTGTGCGTCCCCATCAGAAGCAGGGCGAAGCGGCACCAAGTCGGGTCTCTACCAGGGAGGAGAGCGCGCCTCTCGAGGGGGTCGCAGTCGCTCTGCGTGAGGCTGATCACAGGACACTGATCTAGTCACACAAACGCAAGCGCCGCCCAGAAAGGAATCATTCACCAGGGGTCACGACCGCGACCAGAGGAGCTGCCCAACTGCCCTGCATCTTCATCTAGGACCAAAAAGCCATCTTCCTTTGGCCAGCAGAAGCAACCAGAGAATAAATTCCTGACACTTAGGCACAAGGGCATTCACGGAGTTGAAGGCCGTGCTGCCTAAACAACCCCTGTGAACAAGCAACAGCAGCTCCTGAAGTCGGCGGGGGGAAGCGGTTACCTTCTTTTCCCGTCACATCTTTTTGGAAAGAGAGACATACGCCACGTAACCTAAAACCCGCTGTTCGGAGCGGACACACCAGTGGTTTTAGCGTATTCTGCGCCGGGGGAGCATCGTCACAACTCAACTTCAGAACACTTTTGTTGCCCCAAGAGGAGCTCGCGGCCTCAGCAGCCCCTCTGCGCTCCTCAGCCCCGGCCGAGGCCACCCGCAAGCTACCCTCCGTCTCGCGAACAGGACCTGCCTGTTATGGTCACGTCGGAGAAAAGAGATCACACGACGTGTGACCTTCTGCGTCTGGCTTCCCTCACTGACCCTGCTCCCAAGGTCACCTGTGTTTAGCAGGTATCCGTCCTGCATGTCTTCCTGGTCATAAGTATCCCCCTGTGGAGTTTCCGCTGTGGCACGGGGCGTTAAGAATCCAACCACAGGCGTTCCCGTCGTGGCTCAGTAGAAACAAATCTGACGAGCATCCATGAGGACGCAGGTTCGATCCCTGGCATCGCTCAGTGGGTTAAGGACCCAGCGTTGGTGCGAGCGTAGTGGAGGTCGCAGACGCGGCTCGGATCCCATGTTGCTGTGGCTGTGGTGTAGGCCGGCAGCTACAGCTCTGAGTCGACTCTTACCCTGGGAACCTCCACACGCTGCGGGTGTGGCCCTAAAAAGATGGATAAAAAAAAGGAATCCAACTGCATCAGTTCAGGTCACCGTGGAGGCAGAGGTTAAATCCCTGCCCAGCGCAGTGGAGTAAAGGACCCAGCTTCACTGCAGCTGTGGCAGAGATCACAGGGTTCAATCCCTGGCCTGGGAGCTTCCATACACCATGGGTGTGGGCATGAAAAAGAAAGAAAAAGACAAAACCCACATAGCCCACTGTATGGACGGACCACGTTTTCGTATCTGTTCATCAGCCAGTGGGCACTACTGGCGGTTACTGCTTTTCGGCTGCCATGAACAACGCTGCTCTGGGCACCGCTACACAGGCTTCTGCGTGGACACGTGTGTTCAGCTCCCTGGGGACCAGGCCGAGGTGTGGCGCTGCAGGGCCACGTGACTTCTGAGTAACTTCTCCGGGAACCGCCCAACCACTTGCACGTCCCGCCGGCAACGCGTGAGCACTGCGAGGTCTCCACAGCCTCACTGACACACGTGCTACTTCGGCGTCTTCTCACCTCGGCCGCGGCCCCGCCGCCGCAGCAGACACTTCTGAGCGGCCCCGCCAAGCAGCCCGGCCGTGACCGGCGAGCCTCACGGAGGGATGTGGGCCGACGCGTCACTTGAGACGGGGCTGACTTTCCCGTAGAAACCCCGTGGGAAGTGACAGGGGTTCCCGAGGGAGCTCAGACGCAGCCCAGCTCTCGGCGAACCCCTCTGCGACCGAAAACAGCCCTGGCGCCGGAGCGCTACCGAGGACGAGGAAACAAAAGGGCCCAACCAGCCAGAATCTCATCACAACCTCTCTGCCCTGAGACCGTGTGTCACACACACACACACACACACACACACACACACACACACACACTCCCCTGCCTCAAGTCTCCAAGTTACACACGCAAATCCTTGCCCAAGCCCATGTGTTACACACACAAATCCATGTGCTACGTGGATTCACACTGCTTTCCTTCTAGAAACATCACTTCAGCAGTTTACATCCAAATGACCCCCAGAAAAGAGTCTGCACGACTACAGACGAGCCTCTGCCCTCTGGGGACGCCACGGCCACACGCCCCGCCTCCGTCCAGGGCTCCCCACGGCAGCCCCGCTTTCAGCTCGGTTCATTTCTGGGTCCTGACAACAGGGAGTCAGGCGGTTCAGGAGGTGAGTTCGTAGAAGGAGAAAGGATTTCGAGGCCTTGCCGGGTGTTCTGCGTTGACCTAACCCTACTACCAGCCCCACGGCGCCATCCCGCTAACTGGCTGGGCGGCCCAAGCGGGGCCGCCTCCACGGGGCTCCCCCAGAGCAGGTGCTCCCTCCCTCCCCAAGCGAAGCCGGCCAAGGCCAACCAGAGGCAGCCGCAGGCTGACCCCCACCTTACCCAAGTGCCCACCCCCACAATCCACAGGACCCCCAGCTTCCCAGAGTTGGCTGTGGGCACCCCAAAGGCACACGGGTCCGCGGCCACTTCCCAGGACGGGCATCGGCCTCACGCCTGGAGGAGAGTGACCGACACTCAGTCCTGCTGGCGGGGGAGAATGACTAGAGGCTATTCCAGAAGGGGAGTGGGACGAGGTTGCTTGTTAATGCAAAGAAAACCCCTAACGGCAGGAGTGTCCAGTGTTGCAGCAAAATGAAAGCCAAGATTTCAAACCGAACTGAGAAGGCGGTGCCTTTAAGACACCACAATAGCAAGGCGGCTCTGCCCTGCTACCCGAGCCCAGCTCTGTCCCTGAGGCAGCCCTGCCCTGCCACCCAAGCCCAGCCCCATCTGTCCAGAGACAGCCCTACCCTGCCACCCAAGCCCAGCCCCATCCGTCCAGAGGCAGCCCTGCCCTGTCACCCGAGCCCAGCTACCCGAGCCCAGCTCTGTCCCTGAAGCAGCCCTGCCCTGCCACCCAAGCCCAGCACCATCCATCCAGAGGCAGCCCTGCCCTGTCACCCGAGCCCAGCTACCCGAGCCCAGCTGTGTCCCTGAGGCAGCCCTGCCCTGCCACCCAAGCCCAGCCCCATCCGTCCAGAGGCAGCCCTGCCCTGCCACCTGAGCCCAGCCCCATCTGTCCAGAGGCAGCTCTGTCCCTGAGGCAGCCCTGCCCTGCCGCCTGAGCCCAGCTCTGTCCCTGAGGCAGCCCTGCCCTGCCACCCGAGCCCAGCTCTGTCCCTGAGGCAGCCCTGCCCTGCCACCCGAGCCCAGCTCTGTCCCCAACGTCGGGGCCCTCAGGGCCGCGACCGTCTGGCCCCCGGTCGGTGTGACTACCTTCTCCACGGCCCAGGGAATGCTTTTTCCTCTATGGGACGAGGCTCGGGGCGGTGGCAATTTGCTGGTGACCTTCTTCTGCGGTCCAGCCTGGTTCGGAGGGGGAGCAGGCCTCGGCTCCGGTGGGCCCCGCGTCTGCCCGAGGCCCAGGCCGGGAGGGGCGCCGGCCGACAGGCAGTACGTCTCCCTCTTCAGGGACCTGGGGCTTTTCTCCGCTTCGTTTTCCTTCTCGAAGAGGTTTATTTTTAACGCTGACTCCTGGATGAATCCATCCGCCCCCTGGCTCCCAGGGCCCTCGGGCTTGGCAGCCTGGGCCGCCTGGTTTTTGCTGCTGCTTTGTATCTGCAAGGCCAGCAAGTGAGCTTCTTTATAAACCTCCACAAATTTCTCCCCCGTGAGAGGGCTCCAAGCCAGGCGGCTTTCAGATGGCGGCGGCGGCGGCTCCTTGGGAATCTGGCCGTTTAATTCTTTTAATTCCAAGCTGGCGGCGACGCACCGTTCTCTATGCCCAATGGGTCCAAAAAAGACCTCGTCGTCTTCATTCGCGCTGTTTTAAAAGAAAAGCATGGTGAGCGGCACTGGACGGACGCGAGAGGCTCCGCCGGATGCGGCCACGGCAAAGGCAGGAGAAGAAGGCGACGTGTTACCTCGAAGAAGACAAGGAAAGATCGAAGTCGAACTTCTCATCGGCCAAAAGGACGACACCTGCGGGGAGAAGCGGGCCGTTATCTTAGGGGTGGGCTGGACCCGGGAAGCGCCACCGGTCTCCGCGGCTGTCAGGGCGCTTTTGAGACGTCACTTCCGAAGTGTGACATCGCTGTCACAGTCGCATTCTCTTGAGGGGCTCTGGATTATCTCACTTTTTCCCTTTTCTTGTTAAAAATAGCATCGGCCGCTCTGTTCGCTAGGTTGCCACCAAGGCCTAAGAGGTGCTTATCTTGGAGCCCTGAAGTGTAAGAGGGAAGCTCAAACCAAAGACCAAGTCATTCGACCAGCTTCGCAGGACCAGGTGAGTCATTTTCCGGCACAGAGCGTTTTTGAAAGGCCACCTGCCTCAGCTCCCCTAGAATGAAACGCCCCATTTACAAGCTGCATCGATTCCTCTTTCAAAGCCAAGTTCAGTGTTGTTCAGACGCACATACCTGCGGTCCCCTCTTCCTGAAGCCCATTCTGAACCCCAGGGAAAAGTGCTCTCTGCGCCCCGGTCCCCACTGCCTTCACAGCCCTGACCGTTCACAAGCCTCTGCTCACAGACCACAGGCTCGGGGTCAGCAGGCCCCTTTGCGGGGGCAACGGCTTCTCCTCCGGCTCCTGCATCCCGCGCCACCCCTGCCATTCCCTGGGGCTCCCGCAGCACCTGGACCTGACCTCTGCCCCAGCACTGCTAGCCTGCAGGTGTCCCTCGACCTTCTGTGGCCCCGACTAGACTGTGAGCTCTCTAAGACAGCACATGTCTAATACACCCCCAAATGCCCCAAGGTCCAGCTAAGGGCCTGGACACTCAGCCAATACTCACCGAAATGCAATGAACTGGTATTTCAGTACAGTAAAGTGTATATACATACCACTTTCACAGATCTTATTTTATTTGACCCTAATAAACAATGCAGCATGTTTACCAAAACCATAACATTTTAAAAATACACTAATATTCTAATTAGGTCCCAATTAGTCAATTCCATTAATCCTAATTACCTCATCAAGGAAAAGGTAGAAAGCACAACTGCACCAAAGAAATAAAAAAAAAAACAACCAGAGAGAGGAGATTATAGATTTATAAGCTAGGTTGCTCAACTCTGTACACAAAGTAAGAACTTGGATGAAATGTTTTAGAAAATAGAATTTATTTTTGTATTTAAATGAGTAAGTAACCACCTGGTGGCACAGCTGGTTAAGAATCTGGTGTTGTCACTGCTGTGGCACAGGTTTGATCCCTGGCCTGGCAACTGCACACCCGGGCGCAGCCAAAAAGAAAAAAGAAAAAAAAAAGATTAAAGTTGACTTATTTACAAAACTGATAAACTTGATAATCCTTTGGGGGAGGAGGGGAGATACATGTGTCTCAAGTTTGATCTATTCTTCATATCATAGCAGAACAGAGTCCAAATAAGTCAAAGACTTAACTGAAAAAAAATGAAACAAGAAACCATGGGGAAAGGATTTTACAACCTGGAGTTCGGAGTTCTAACCATGCCTCCAAGCCAGAAGCCATTAAATAAAAGGTCGATAGTCCAATAGATAAAAATTTCACGCTACCCTAGTGGCTGTGTACACATATCAGAAAAGCAGCATACAAGCCATGGCAGGCTTTTCTATTTTGTCCAGAGTGCGACAGGAGTCACTGAAGGGTTCTAAGCAGAAGAGTTTATGCTCTAACTTTTATTTTTAAAAAGCTACCCTGGTGGCTGCGTACAGTGTATCTGAAAAGAAGCGTTATCCACTGAAATTACAAATGGACACATGGGCCAAAGCGCAAAGCATACCGGGGAGGTGGAGGAGAGCTGCTACGGCTGAGACCACGGTGGCGGCATCTGAGTGGCGCTGGAAAGAGGAAGGTCTACTCTGAAAGTGGAAACGACAGTGACGGAAGACCGGGTGGCGGTGGCAGCTGCCACTGGAGGGACAGCTCACTTCCATGAGAAAGACAAAGAAATGGCTCGGAAGCAGGTGGGAGGGGGGATGAGCCGAGGAAGAGCTGGGAGACACTCGGGCGGCTGGTGCCAGGTAGGCAGGTGAACGTACACGTCCAGGGCTCAGAGGAGAGGTTTGGCTCAAGACAAAATGTGGGCACCGCCTGAGGGAGGACGGGATTTACAGCCACAGCACCACTGAGGACCTGGGGGTGGGGGGTGGAATACAGAGAGACCCCCAACCAGGTCCTGCGGAATCAGCTTCAGAAGCTGGGAGAGCCGGAGAAGGGCACAGTGATGGATACACCAGCCAGGGAGGCCGGAGGAAAAGCAAGACGCCTCAGAAGGCAAGCAAGGGACGCTTCCAGAAGGCGAGAAGGTCAAGAGGTAATGAGACGTTGGAAAATGACAAGCCGGCTGTCCTCAGGCGCTGACAAGGCAGCTTTCCCAGAGGACGGGGCGGAGGAAGCTGTGGGGGCTGAGGATGGGAAAACACGGGGAAACAGAGAACCTTCTTGAAGCCTGGCTCTGAATGAGGCACAGAGCAGTGGAGAGGGAGCAGAGACTACGGGGACAAGTCAGATAACAGGACCCATCCATGTGTCAGGGATGGGCCTGCGCTGATGGACAGGCAAAAAAGTCAGGATACAAACGGAGGGTGAGAGAGGCTGGGGTCCCCAAGGGGATTCAGCGTGCCAGGCGGAGGGGCCAGAGAGGGCAGATACAAGCAGAAGGAGAGGGATGTGGCAGCAAAGACCGTTCTAGATCTGATGAAGCAGCGCCGATGGCTGGCGGCCTCTGGGGGGGTTTCTGCAAAATGGAGGCGTTAAGGATGCTGGGATACCCAGTCTACACGCGGGGGGGGGGGGGGGGGGGGGGGGGGCTGCGAAGAACAAAGGCTAGAAGGACGTCCCCGAGCTTCAGCAGAGAAAGAGGGTACGGTCCTTAACTCCTTTGGTGAGGCTGTGCTCTGACCGCCACACTCAAATCAGACAGGGACAGAAGAGAGCAGAGCCACAGGCCAGGCTCTCTCCCTAAGGCAGCGACGGCGATCCTAAACAAGTCTTCGAAAAAGGAACCAGCAGGAGCGCGAAAAGGCAACATCAAATTCAAGTCCACAAATACAGCTGAGGACCCACCACGGGCCAGGCACTGAGGATCCTGCGGTGAATAAAATCGCAATATCTGCTATGAAGCTGAAACTGGGAGCAAAGGGAATGTAGAAAACCGGAAAATAAAGACGTCGGACGGGATTTCCCTTGTGGCCTAGGGGTTAAGGATCCCTCATTGTCACTCCTGCGGCTGGGGTCTGGAGCCCTGAGCCAGGAACTTCCACATGCTACGGGCAGGGCCAAAAAAAAAAAAAAAAAAAAAGGTGGACGGATGCAGACTCCTTGAAGGCAGGGAGCAGGAATCTCAGGGGTGCAGAGCACAGGATGAGCACTGAATGAATAAACGAGTAAGTTGTCCCAAGAGCGTTAAACCGACCTGCATCTCCCCCGAGCTCCCCGAACAACAGCGCTGCAGTCACAAAACGTACCGTCCTCGGGAACCTCCATCGCCGCCGCTGGGCCTGGCTGGCCGAAGGCGCGTCGCTGCCGGCTCCTCCCGCCGCGGCGAGAGCTGTCAGAAGTCACTGCGGGACGAGCGGGCCAGAGGGTGAGCGGGTGGCAGAGCCGAGCCCCGGCTTCCTCCAGCCCCAGAGAAGCCCTGCAGCACGAGCAGCAGGGGCCGCGCGGAGGGAGCTGAGCTGGCGGCCGCGGCGGGCCAGGGAGCGGGGGCGGCAGAGGCCACCTCAGGCGCAGCCCGAGACCCTCCGGGACGCACCCCAGCGCCCGCGCGCCTCCACGCCGGGTGCTCCGGGGCGGCGCCGGCCGAGGCAGGCCTGAACGCCCCGGACCCGCACGACCGAATTCCAGCCCCCAGGCCGACTGCTGGGGGCTGCGGTTTGCCCCCGGGGCGGCTCCGTACTCGCTGCAGCCCCGACGGAGCGCGCGAGGGGAGCCTGGGATCCCCGCCACATGAGCCCCCCGCTCGACGTCCCCCGACCTGCGCCCCGGGCCTCGCCCGCGCCCCCGCGCCCCCTCACCCGGAGCGGTCCCGGCCGACGCGCCTCCGCCCCGGGTTTAAACGCGCCGCGGCAACTGCGGCGCGGGCTGAGGATTGGCTAGTTTGAAAGGTCTCGGCGCCCGGTGCATGCTGGGGGTTGTAGTCAGAGCCCTGGGAGGCGGGCACAGGACGCATGCGCACTGCATCGGCGCTCTGATCGTGCCTGAGGTTCGTCCCAGGCTTGCGGTGGAGTTGATGTGGGGCGAGGTCTCTTAGAGCTTGCACCCCGTATGTCCCAGAAGAGCAGGCATCAGGACCAGCTCTTCATCCTTAAATAAAAATCAAATTCCTATCGTAGGGTGTTGATGTGAAGGCCAAACGAAATAGGTGCCCCCACCTGCTTTGTAAAGCATTACCAAGTTCTTAGAGCAAGGAGACCGGTTCCCTGCCCGGAAGAGTGCCCAGGTGACACCGGGTGACCAGACACCCCAGTTTGTGCCCTTGAACCCGGAGAACGTGTTTAGGCCCTGAACATGGCCTTCATCCGCGCTTTGTCTTGTCCTGAATCCTTGACCAGTCTATCCAAGGGCTCCCCCTGCAGTCCTGGGCCTTGCTCTTTGCCTCGCCCCCCACCCCGCTGCATTCTGATGTGCGGGGTCCTCCTGGATTCTCCCTGGGCCTCTGTCCATGGGCTCCCTTCTGAGTTCCATCATCTTTTGCTCAGGACCCTGCTTAACTGGAGAAGAGAGAGGGGGCCAGACAGACCCAGGTATAAATCCCAGCGGCAGGTCTTGGTCCAGAGCTCTCGGGTTACAAGTAATAGAAAATCAGCTTCAAGTTGGCTTTAGAAAGAGTATTTATTGGCTCCAGGAGTAGGGACGTCCATGAGCCCTGACAGGAGTCCTGACTTCGGGCCTAGACAGAGAGAGGGGCTTGAAGGAGGGTGCCAGGTCAGATTGTCCCCTGCTGGCCCCTCTGGGGTCCTGCTCAGCTTCAGGCAGGCTGCCTTCACTCCAGGCTTCTCCCTGCCTGCCAGAACCTGGACTCAATCCATGATCCCAAGGCCCAGGCCTGCCTGGCCGTGACCACAGGGCCACTGCAGCAGGGACCCAGAAGGTACTAGACCCAAGGGCAGTTAGCCTAGATGTCGGATTCCTACGACCCTGTGGGCATCTGCTGGGGTGAAGGCCCCCAGACACCCACTCCCGATGCTCCTCCCCCTGCATCATATCAGCACATGGGACGTGCTCAGTGAGTACCCCAATTATCAATAACTTGCTGCTGCTAACTCTGAGCTGTACCTTCGTCCATCTCTCCTCTGGGCCTCCTCTTTTCCAGCCACTGTAGACTCAGTTGTCCCTGCCTGGTTGGATTATGCTTCATGTTTTCCTGCACTTGTTTATGGGATCACGTATCCATCATGGGTCCCTGACAGAGAGTCAGTGCAGGCTCTGTGCTGGGTGAGGCTGGGACACATATGCTGTCCCTGACCCCAAGCAGTCCAGCCGGCGAGAAAGATGCAATAGCAAGGGCAGGTGCCAAGGGCTGTGGGGCACCAGCCTGCACTGGGGAGACGGAGGCCTTCCCAGAGGAGGGGACCAGGGTTCCTGATACCCTGGCCAAGTCGTATCTTGCTTGGAACCAGGAGAAGGAAGGACAGGTGGGGTGTGGGCAGGCTCTGTCCTGAGAACTGGCAGGAGGGGACAGCTCAGGATGGGAAGGCAGGCTCCCCTTGGGATGTGCCCCTAGCCCCTGAGGTCAAACAGCACCTCTCTTAAGATCCTACTGAGGGAGGTCCCATCATGGCACCGTGGAAACGAATCCGACTAGGAACCATGAGGTTGCAGGTTCGATCCCTGGCTTTGCTCAGTGGGTTAAGGATCCAGTGTTGCTGTGAGCTGTGGTGTAGATCGCAGATTCGGCTTGGATCTGGCATTGCTGTGGCTGTGGCATAGGCTGGCAGCCGTGGCTCTGATTGGACCCCTAGCCTGGGAACCTCCATATGCTGCGGGTGCAGCCCTAAAAAGCAAAAAAAAAAAAAAAAAAAAAAAAATTCCTACTGCAATTACTCTGTTCTTGACTTGCTTCCCCTTCCCACCCCCAAGTTCAAGGAAAAGCCTATCTCCCCAGGACCCAGCCCAGGCCTGGCACATGGAAGATGCTTGGAGGTACCCACTTAGCAACAGCCAAAGAACCAATCAACCAATTTATTTTAATTTCAGGAATTTGTCTAGTCCATTTGGAGGCATCAGCGCCTCCAGGAGACCCACCTAACTTCAGTTTGCTTTGAAAGAATCCAAGAAACACCCGTGGCATGGCTGTGCCAGGTCAGGTGACCTATGGGGAAAGAGACTGAGGCAGATCCTGTTAAAACCCCACCACAATGCTTGGCTTTTTGCCACCACAGGGCAACCTCTCGGCTCATTCCTCACACCCAGAAAACACACCAGCTCCATGCGTGTGCCCTCATGTGCTTACAATCGTGGATGACAAAGGAAGCCAGGTACCCAAGGTCCCTTTACAGTGTGCAGTTTAGAACAAAGAGAAAACAAGCCCAAATCCGCACCACCAACCACCCCCACACCGCCTCCGAGAAGCCTGAAGACATCTCTGCAGAAACAGCAGGAGGGCCCAGGCCCCAGGCAGTGAGGGGGGCGCCCTCCCCTCCCCCAGGAAGCACAGGGCAGGGGTCTGAGGTGAATGTCAGCAGGGCCTCCACTAGCTGTGACCCTGGGCAAGTCACTTCCCCCCACCGGTCCCCTCACCCAAAAGATGGGGCAACAGAGCCTCTCCAGCATATGACAGGAAGACAGAAGGAAGGGGTTTATCCCAGGGGCAGCCCGGGCCGGGGACGGGCCTCCTCCCGCAGCCCTGTGGCCCTTAACACGGATTAGAAGAAGATTCTGAATCACGCTGAAAACGATTTGCGTCCCCTCTTCCATTAATGCCGTTGGTTACACGGCTTTCTGGTCAAAGCTGCCGAACGAGCTCTGGCTACTTGTAAGCCTGAGAGGTCGGGGGGCAGCCCTGGCGAGGCTGCGTGGGGCAGGCTCACTGCAGGAGGTGGACGGCGGCCGCCTTCCGGATGAGCCTCGCCGTCAGGGGTGAGTTGGGCTTCAAGGCGTCTCGCTCCATCAGAAGGCTCCTGGGGAAACAGACAGGGCCTATGCTGGAACCTCCTAGACCGTGGGGGCCGGAGCGTCCCTCCACCCTAAAGCAGGATGCGGGCAGCTCGGGCTGGGGCTGCCCTGGGTGGAGAGCAAAGGGCCCCCGCTTCCCAAGGTGCTGGAGGAGGGGCCGCCATCACAGCAGGGGGACAGGATGGACCAAGGAGCCCTGACCTTGGCGGAGGGACCGGACCGCAGAGGAGGTGGGGGGAGGGCGGAGGACCCGAGAGCGTGGGCTTCGGGAGCCCAGCGGGCTCGGCCCGGGAGCGCGCCCTGTGCCGGCGAACACGCTGGCAAGGCCCCGAGCGCTGAGGATTCCAAGGTCCGCATACCCCTGCGGCCTCGTCTGCCTCCGGAACATGGGGGGCCAACCTCCCGCCATAATCCAAGCCCAAAGCTGAAAAGCGGGGACCAGAGGGTAGAGGACGCCGGTGGGGATGGGAGAGCGGGCAGCCAGGCCTGAGAATGTTCAGGAAAGAGAGTGGCAGAGAAGATAGTGTGGGAAAAGTCCAACTTTCAATACCGCCGAGCCAAAGGCCCCAAACAGCTGACAACGGGGATTCCGTGCGGTGTGGGTGGGGCTGAGGGGATGGAGCCTGGCCCTTGGGGTGGGCACACCATGGCAGGGGCCCAGGGTTTCCACCTGAGATGTGTGATGGTGGCCCCAGGGCACTTGGAGGGGGCGTGCCTCTCACCCCCACAGCAACAAGCTCCCCCTCCAGTCAGCCTGTTCCCCTCAGCGCTCCCAGGGCAGACGCCCCGCCGGGCACCCCACCTGCCCTGGGTGGGCCCCAGGTCCCCCACTCAAGCCTTCACTCTCCTCTCTGTCCAGACAGGCCCCGACCCCCACCCTCCCACCCCCGACCTGGCTGCCACTGGAGGCGCTGCCCACCGCCCCCACCCTCGTCCACCCGGAGCTCCCCAAGCAGTTACCCCAGTAGAGAAAGGTGTGCAGCTTTGCCCCGTGCCCACGGAGGGGGACAGCCAGGGCCACATGTCTTAGACACTTCAGAGTCCGACCAATTCCAGCATGTCCATCCAGACGTGGGTGTGACACAGCGTCCACGGCTGCTTCATCACCACCAGCACCCACACTGCTCAGTTAAGAACCGCTAGGCCTTGCCCACTGTGGGCCCTGTGCCCATGCTTGTACCCTGGCACTTTCTATTTGACCTCGAGCCCAGCAAGGGCCTCCTGGGCCCCACGGTGCCAGCCCAGACTTGCTGCAGCAGCTGCACGGGGCCTCAGGACACCCCTTCTGCCCAGCCGGCACCCCGAGGCTCCCTCTTCCGCCCCTCCCCTTGGCATTCCAGCGGGGCTTGGATGGGGGGTGGTTTCACATCTGAGCCCAGGAGCACAGAGGCTGGGGCAGGAGCTGGCAAGGAACTCAGCCGCCCGGTGCCAAGCAAGATTAGCAGATGTGGGAGCACAGAGGCTGCTGGCAACATGTGGCTTTGCAGAGCTTTCCTCTCGGGTTGTCTGCATCCTGACACCCTCAATCCTCCAGCCAGACCTAATGAGACCACCCTGGCCTGCTTAAACCCGCTGGGTGTCAGCTCCCCCTCAATGTCACCGCAGGGGGACTCTCCCTTCCCGACTCCCACTTGCCAGCTCCTCCGTCACAGCACCCGCCCTCGAGGCAGGTTTATATAAACAGTGGGATTCACTGCTTCGTGTCTGTTCCCACATGAGAGGGAAGCTCCACGCAGCCCGGGCTGGGTCTGCTGCCCATCGCGCCTCCTGGCACGCAGCACAGGCAGGAGAATGTGAGCTGAGGCCTGAAGGATCATAGGTTTCGGGGTGAGAAAGAAGACGGGGTGTTCCAGGCAGAGGCTGCAGCATGTGCAAAGCCCCGGGGGCCTGGAAAGTGACCGAAGCGCAGCATGGCCACGACGAGGAGCGGGCTGGAGCAAAGGAGGGGTGTGTGTTGGGGGTGGGGGGTCCCCTTAGGTCAAGGTGAGCATGCTGGCAGGGGAGAACCAGGGGACCTTGCAGCCTCACGCCTTCACAGCCTCAAAGGGGAGCACCGCCTCAGGCCAAGGGAGGTGGGAGCCTCCGGGCCCCCGCAAGTCACCCCAGGGAGAGGGTGGCTGTGCTCAGAGTCCTCCCCGCTGGGCTTTGGGGCCAGAATGAGGAACTCACCGGGCCACGTTCTTGTGGACGCCAGACGAGCAGTTCAAGGCCGCGTGAATCAGTAATTGGTTGAAGACATCTCTCTGAAAGGTCAGGTGGGCGCATAAGGCTCTGTGACATGGGGTGAGAAATGTGGACACTCACCCCTCCCCACCACAGACCGCCTGTGCGCAGGGACAAGCCTACTGGGCGTGTGAACGGCAAGGATGCTCCCCCACCGTGGGCACCAGCACCCGGGAGACGGGAGCTGTGGGCTCCAGGCCCTGGGCCCTTGCGCGGCGGCAGCTGGCATGACTCGAGGCCCGAGGCTCACCTGGGCATTGCTGCCTCCAATCTGGACGAGCCGGTAGCGGATGGGCAGGAGCAGCTCAACCACGCGGTCGGGGTTCCCATTCTGCGCCTCCACCAGGGCCTGGCACAAGGGCAGTCCCACGTCGCGGGCCAGCAGGTGCTGACAGTTCTCCCCCGGGGACCTGCCAGCCCGAGAAGGTGCTCTCAGTGGCCTGCAGGGCGCCTGTGCCACCCCCACCCCAGCACGTCTGTCTCCCCGCCTGGCTGAGGCTCCTAAGGAGAGACAGCCTGGTCCCCAGCCCACTGTCCCTGGCACCATGCTCGACACACTAGGTGCTCTGAGTGGGTGAGTTGACAGAGGACAGGCTGCCAGGCAGGGGAGGGAGCAGGGCACAAACTCAGTTCAACTGGGCTGGACTCCTGAGCACTAGGGACAAGGCCTTGGGCAGGTCCCCCAACATCTGGCCTCAGCATGTTCATCTGTAAAGTGGGAGTCTTGGTGCCAACCTCACAGGGCAGTACAGGTAAAGGCCTGGCACTGGAGTTGGTGCTGACCGCTGGGGTGAACGGCCGTGGCCAGCCTTAATTTTCTGTGGCCCTCGGGTGGTGGCCATTCTGGGTCAAGAGGGTTGGGGGGCTGAAGCATGTCCCCGGCCAAAGGCCCCAGTTCACGCGGCACGGGCCTGGGAGGAGAGGCCGTGCAAGTGGCCTTGGCAGGGGTCACCCTCCCCTAGGTGCCCAGGACAAACCACCAGGGGTCACAGGCCCCATGACTCTAGCCCTACAGGCAGGAGACAGGGCTGGCTGTATTCCTCGTGGCCCTGTGCCAGGCAGAGCCATCTCCCTGGATTCTCTGGCCCAGCTGTGTTTGGAGCTGGGTCCCCCCTGTGCCAGGAGCTGTGCCAGGGAGGTGTGTCACCACGTCACTGCCTCTCCCTCTCCTACCAGCCTGACTCAGCAGGTGAGGGAACAGGCTCAGAGCAGAGAAGTGCCTTGTCCAGGATCTCAGGCCCTGTAAGCTCAGGCCTCTCTGGTTCCAGGGCCTCCCTGTGTCCCCTGGGTGTGACACTGACATGGAGGCCCAGGGGATGGAGAGGCTGCTGTGTGTCCTGGGGGAGCCGGCTGTACCCTTGCAGGGCACACCTGCAAAGACGCACATCTGGGGACACTGAACACCTGGGGGCACCCGCGGGCATCCGTGTGACCGTGCTCCAGCCCCGGCCTCCCAGGCAAGCAGGGGCAGACCCCTCCCACCGCAGCCCTCTCAGCAGGGCAGGGGCCCCCCTTGGCGGCAGGGCCTTCGAAGGCCCTGGCCTGGACACATACTCGCTGGCGTCCTGCAGGGTGGTGAGCAGCTCCTGCGTGGTCTGGGGGTCACGGGCGCCCAGCGACGCCATCAAGAAGTGGGCGTCATTGAAGAGCAGGATGTGGTCTCGGCTGTGCTTCCGGGTCACGGCCAGGACGTCCTGCCACCGCTCACCCACAGACACCCCTGGGGACACAGGAGGACCCCCACAGGTGGTCCCAGGTGAGGAGACCTGGCAAGGCTGGCAAGCAGCGTCTGCTTGGGGGCCAGTTCTCCTTAACTTTTTTTTTCCTTTTTAGGGAGACACCTGTGGCATATGGAGGCTCCCAGGCTAAGGGTCCAATCAGAGCTGCAGCTGCCGGCCTACACCCCAGCCACAGCAACGCCGGATCCTTAACCCACTGGGTGAGGCCAGGGATCAAACCCGCATCCTCATGGATACTAGTCGGGTTCTTAACTGCTGGGCCACAACGGGAACTCCCCATTAACTTTGTTTAATCACGAAATCGAGATGGGAGGGTAGAAAGCAAGTTAAAAAAAAAAGTTATGAAAGAGGTTAAATGAAGTCTTCGGCCCCCGTTTCAAACCCCAAAACCACTTTAAAAACTCTTGCCGTGGTTACGGATGGGATGGCAGCTGACACAGAACAGGGGTCTGTGCAGTTAACCCGCAGCACCCTTCTGCCTCGGCGCTGGATTCCACCTCTGGACAGTCCCAGTCCCTGCCGCCTCCCCAACCCCACCTCCCGCCTCCTGTCCCTCTCCACTCCCGCGTGACCCCTCCCAGCGGCTCCTTCCCTGACCTTGTCGTTGCCCTTGACCTCCATTTCTCAGCCCGGAAAACTGGACGCGGCTTTTGAGTCTCTGGTCTGTGCTGCGAGGGCGCGAGGGGCCTCTCTCTTCCCTCTGCCTGCCCCTCGGCGCCAACCCCGCGGGCCGCCCAGCCTCCAGACCAGGGCCCAAGCATTCAGGGGCCCAGGCCTGAGGCTTCAGCCGCGCCTCCGCAGGTGAAGGCTCAATAGGTAACTGCCCCAGGACCGTGGCCTCTCCACGCAGCTCTGGATGGTTTGGCTGGACAGACACAGGCCTCCGCTGGCCCCCTTCCAGTGTCCCTGACTTGTCACCAGGATGGCAAGAAAGCTCCTCATGTTCTCCCAGCTCCTCGGGGGACACCCCGGCCCCTGCCCGGCCTCCCCTGGCCTGGCCCCTGCTCAGGAGTCTCTCAGAGGCAGGTCGGATGGAGTCTGTCCAGCGCCGCCGCTCCCCCAGACCCAGATAAGGCTCCCTTCCCGCCTGGGCCTCCTCTGCTCCATCCGACCGCACAATCCCACCCTTCAGTCACTGGTCCCCTCACAGGCCACTGGCTTCTGTGTCTTGGGGGCTTTGGACAGGCTGCTCTCCACCCGTGATGTCCTTTCCATGGCCACCTGACCGAACCCTACGTTCTCTTCCAAGGTTCATACTTCTCCTCCTCCAGGAAGCCCTCCCGGAACCCTCTGGAAACAGCCAGACCCACTCAGGCCTCATCCGCACATCATCCTGCTGACCCAGGACCTGGGGCGGGTATGGGTTTGGCTCTGCTGAACCTGGGGGTGGGGGAGCCATCGGCACCCCCAGCAGTAGGCCGGGGCCCTCCATCACTCCCGGGGCTGTGGCTACCCCTCCAGGCTTCCTGCAGAGCACGGGGTGACACTGTTGAGAAACCCCTCTCTCTGAAATCCCACGGAGTTGAGAAACCCTCACTTCCTTTGTTGTAGGAACGGAAGTGGTGCCCAGAGGCTGGTGGCCAGGTGCCTGCGTCCTGCAGGCCTGACCTTGCAGGCTTGAGGGAATGGCCGGCACACCGAGGAGCTGTGGGAACTGGGAGAGAGGGCAGTGGTGGCCCGGGCCCACTGGCCTCAGGCTGGCTGGAAGGCAGCTGCAGATCACGCAGGGCCTGCTGTCCCAGGGCCGAGAGTGGGGCCTGGAGAAACGAGCTCCTGGCGCCCTGGGCCCAGGCCGCCACGCCTTCCCCTCGTGGCGTGGGAGGAGAGGAGGAAGCAGCTACCTTCCATCTGCAGCCGGTACAGCATGGAGCAGCTGTCCACCACATCCAGCATCGCCCCGCTGGCCCGCAGGCTGGGAAGGATCTGGAAGACAAGGGCAGGTGGGGGGTGAGGGGCTGCAGGGACAGCTGGGCTGCGGGGATGGGGGGGGAGCTGGGCAGAACCAGCCCCCAGCTAATAGGAGCCATCACCTCTGTACCCTCCATGCCACCTATCAGGACTGTCCCCCTGGCCGAGGGCCCGGACTGCCCCAGGGGCACAGGGGCAGCAGAGTGGAAGGAAGAGCCCCCTGCACTGATACCTGGGGGGACACAGTCTCGGCCCCAACACGGCATCTCCTGCCCCCAGTCCTGGACCACGTGGGCAAGAATCATCCCCCGCCCAGGATTCTCGTCCAGCTGGTCTACACTCCCGGCCCACAGCACCGTCACCCCTCACTCCTCACCCGCAGTCCCGACAACCCGAGAGGGTGACCTAAGGGACAGCGGATGAGCGTCTTCTCCGGGGTTTTGATCCTCAAATTACAAGCGTTTTTGTGACCCCAGGTTCTGTTATGAAGCCTGCAGTGGGGTCCCCAGCAGCTGTGAGCTACACTTTTTTTTTTTTTCTCTTAAACACATGCCTAGGGCTGGGGGGAGGGGGAATGGGGAGTTAGTGTTTCCCAGGCGAGGAGTTTCAGTTTGGAAAGATGAAAAAGTTCTAGAAATGGAGGGTGGAAATGGCTGTACTACAGTGTAAATGTACACAGACTCGTACACTCAAAAATGCTTGAAACAGGGAGTTCCCTGGTGGCCTAGAGGTTAAGGACCTGGTATTGCCAGTACTGTGGCTTGGGAACTTCCATATGCCATGGGTGCAGCCAAAAAAAATATGGTTAAAACCGTAAAAATATGGTATGTACATATTATTTTTTAATAAAAATATGGTATGTGCATATTATTTTTTTAATAAAAATATGGTGTGTACATATTATTTTTTAAAAAAAAGGGCCGCACCCACCTACGGCATATGGAAGTTCCCAGGCTAGGGTTTGAATGGGAGCTGCAGCTGCCGGCCTACACCACAGCCACAGCAACACGAGATCCGAGCTGCATCTGCAACCTGCACCACAGCTCATGGCAATGCTGGATCCATAGCCCACTGAGCAAGGCCAGGGATCAAACCTGCGTCCTCACAGATACTAGTGAGATTCATTTCCGCTAAGCCATGACAGGAACTCCAGGTATATATATCATTACCACAGTAAAAAAACTTCCTACGGGCAGGTCAGTGATTCCATCAAAGAGAAACAATCTAAAATGACTGAAGAGGGAGTTCCCGTTGTGGCTCCGCGGGTTAAGAACCCAACGTGGTGTCCATGAGGAGGCGGGTTCCATCCCTGGCCTCGCTCAGTGGGTTAAGGATCTGGTGTAGCCACAAGCTGCAGCGTAGGTCACAGATGTGGCTCCGATCTGGCGTTGCCGTGGCTGGGGTGTAGCCGGCAGCTGCAGCTCTGATTCATCCCCTAGCCTGGGAACCTCCATATGCTGCGGGTGCGGCCCTACAAAAGCAAAAACAAAAACAAAAACAAAAAAAAATACTGAAGAGAAGTCTGAGATTTCAGAGACGACCAGCTGGGATGTGCAACCTACCAAGGCCGACGGCGAACTGTGGGTTACGACCCGGCTCTGGGGGACTGTCAGCCCCACCGGGTCTTACCCAAGAGCTGGGCTCTTGGGGCGGCTGTGGGTCTGGCAGGGGCAACGGCAAGGGCGCCAAGGTCCGCTGGACTTACGTGATCATCGTACATCGTCAGCGCCGCCTCGGGTTCGCCCTGGAAAACAAAGGCTGAGGCTAACCGTGGGGAAGCCGAACCGTCCTGCTGGGAGGTGAGCTGAAAACGGCCTGGACTAAGCCCCGCCGCGCCCTCTGGCCCTGCTGGGGCTCAGGATGGGGAGAGGAACCCAGAGAGGAGCCCACTTCCGCTCCCGCCCTTCACTCTCCGTGGAGAAGACACAGCAGCAGCCCGGGCTGCCTCGAGGGAACACTTCCTGTGAAAGCAGTATATACTTTTTTCTGGATGTGCCTGCAGTATGCAGAGGTTCCTGGACGAGGGATCGAACCCACGCCCTATCAGGGACAATGCCAGGTCCTTAACCTGCTGCGCCACCAGGGAGCTCCATTCCTATGAAGTGCTTGAGAGGGCAGCTGTGAGCTTTTTTGTGGATTTCTTCCTCCTCTCTTTGTTTTCCCTGCTGCCCATTCAGCTGTGGGTTGACTGCTTTCTCGGAGACACTGCATCACGGCCTCCTGCTCGTCCTTACAGGGTCTTGCCGTCCAGCCATTTCCCTTTGGGCGTTTAGGGAGCTCCTAGGTTTTTCTCTCTGATAATCAGCACTGTCAAAAGCACCCTTATAAACAGGACCCAGCGTGGAACCACTGGGGTCATGGGTGTCCCCACACCCTCCCTCCCTGGGGGCAGGGCGTTCAGGGGTCTGGTGGCTCCTTCGGGTACAATTGTGGGGCGGAGACGAAGCAATCCACTCCATCGGCAGAGAGGCCCTCGGTCTAAACTGTCTCCACAAATGGCACACGAGATGCCCGGTTTCTGAGTCCAGACGGTGGGAAACACCTAAAGTCGTTTAAACCTGAAAAGCTATTTGAAAATGCTGATGCTCTTTGGCCTTAGGACCCCATTTTTTTTTTCTTATTCTTCTTTTTAGGGCCACACCTGCGGCATATGGAGGTTCCCAGCTAGGGGTCAAGTTGGAGCTCCAGCCGCCGGCCTACACCACAGCTCACGGCAACGCCGGATCCTTAACCCCCTAAGCAAGGGTGGGGATCGAACCTGCATCCTCATGGATCCTGGTCGGGTTCCTTAACCACTGAGCCACAAAGGGAACTCCAGGGCACCATTTAAATGTGCAAACACTTGGAGTTCCCACTGTGGCTCAGAGAAAACAAATCGGACTAGGAACCATGAGGTTGCGGGTTTGATCCCCAGCCTTGCTCAGTGGGTTAAGGATCCAGCGTTGCCGTGAGCTGTGGCGTAGGTCGCAGACGCAGCTCGGATCTGGTGTTGCTGTGGCTGTGGTGTAGGCCGGCGGTTGGAGCTCCGATTAGACCCCTAGCCTGGGAACTTCCGTATGCAGCAGGTGAGGCCCTAAAAAGAAAAAAGAAAAACTTAAAATAAAATAAATGTGCAAACACAGAATAGTGTTCCACAGGATATAAATGCTCTGAAAGGTAGGGACATTTTTCTTTCCTTGGACGCCTTTACAGGAGAAAACAACTATTCGTCTTACCTTTTCAATCAGATATAAAGCCCAGTGCCAATAATTATGACAAGCGAGCATGTCGGACTCCTGGGGAGAGAACGAGAGAGTGAGAGACACTTGACCGTATGTGTGTTGCGGGGGCAGTGGTGAAAGAGAGCAGCTGCTGTCTTGTGCCAGCGCAGAATCCTGAAGCTTTGCGTGCAGGTAACACATCCCGGGCACCCACCCTGGCCAGCCTGTGCCAGCGATGCCAAAGCCCACCGTCTACTTCTGCCCTTGGCCTTGGCCGGCGGTGCCCTGGGAAGCCCAGCACGGCCCAGAGAAGGGCAGGGCAGCAGACCATACCTGGACAGGTAGCCAGAGACAAACAGGTGCATGCAGAGGAGGGCAGGCCATCACAGCTGGGTGCAGGTGGGCGCCGGGAGTGGGGATGGTCAGGCCCCAGGGAGAGGCCTGGCAGGGCTTGAGGGGTCTGGGTGGCACCAGCATCGCTGCCCGACAAGGCCTCTGAGGCCCGCATGCCAGCGCTGCAGACAGTCTCCAGGCCGTCCCCGCCCCATCTCCCATCATCCCCTGTTGGGCCACTTGCCAGTGGGGGCACACCTCAGTCCTGGGGTCCATGTGGAGCCCACTGGCTGGTGGTGGAAGAAGCAGCTCAGAGCCCTCCTCGTTCTCACCCCTGCTGGGCTCTTGTTTCCCTTGGCAATTTTCTCATGCCTTCCGTCTACAACCAAATCAGTCTGCCCACAGCTAATTCCAGAATCACCTTCAAAATGCTGGCAGGTGCTGGGGAGCCGTGTGGCTCCCAGGGGACTCTGTGGCCTGACAGCAATGTCTCCAAGCGGAATTTGAGTTTTCTCAGAACCAAGCTGGACCCTGTGGTCTGTCCACTAAGCCTCAGCTTAAGTTGGGGGAAAAGACAGAATTTTCCGGGCAGGTGGACAGGCAAGACGAGTACCTTCCAGTGGGTTTCTGAGCGCTGCATGAACTCCAGCCCATCCTGGACCTCCGCTTTCATCTCGTGAATGTGGGCGATGGTGTGTACTGACCACGCGTCCGTTGGGTCAATAGATAGAGCCTACGGGGTTGGGGAGCAGGTGGAGAGAACGTAGGTGAGTCAGGAAGCCTGGTGACAAGGCGTCCCCAAGTTAGGCAGGAACACGGGGGGGGCCTGAGCAAGCGACGGGACTGGGCTCAAGATGGTAAGGACCACGGGAGTTCCCGTCGTGGCTCAGTGGTTAACAAATCCGACTAGCATCCATGAGGTTGTGGGTTCAATCCCTGGCCTCACTTAGTGGGTTAAGGATCCGGTGTTGCCGTGAGCTGTGGTGTAGGTTGCAGACGCAGCTCAGATCCCACGTTGCCTGTGGCTGTGGCGTAGGCCGGCAGCTACAGCTCCGATTGGACCCCTAGCCTGGGAACCTCCATATGCCGCGGCAGCGGCCCAAGAAATAGCCAAAAAAAAGATGGCAAGGACCCAAAGACCAGGCTTGATCAAATACAGGATGCTGCCAATGAGCGTATCACTGTCCATTTCACAGATGAGGAAACTAAGGCTCAGGGAGGTTAAGGCACTTGCCTGGGGCCACACAGCTTGGTGGCAGAGGGGGTCTTTCCAGAGCAGGGGCTCATCCAACCCCTGGGCCCCACCGCCTCCTGCATACTGTCACCTGCAATGTGCCACCCAGTGTCCCCTGTGGTGAGAAGTAACACCGGCTTCCTCTCGGGGCTGCATGGAGGCCAAGAGGGTGCTGAGCGGGTGCGTGCTCCGGGTCACCCCTCCCACCGACACACACGCAAGGACCATGTGTTTGGCTTTCTGGGCTCATTCTGATGTTCCTGCTAATAACCACAGCCGCCCACAAGACCGTTGAACTTGACAGTGACGACGTGGCAGGCGGGACACGAGCTCTGACTCCCACTACTGGCGGGAAGTGCAGCTCGTGGTTGCCGAGCGTCCACTGAACCCAGCACGGGCAGTAAGCTGAGGCTCGCCATGGTCCTGTGGGTGCCCCCACGCGAATCCAGGCCCCCAGCCTGATCACAGGGTCCCCCAGCCCTGCTACCTCAGTCCTCCGTGCCTTTCACAGAAGCAGAACCGGGAAGGCCAGGCACCGGCCATGGGGTCTATGCGGGCAGGTGGTCTCTGGCAAGCCCCGCCTCCCTGCTCCAGCCCCAGCGTGTATGGTCCCAAACGGTTCACATGGGAACACAGAGAAAGAGCATGTGGGTAGGGACAATGGGTCCTGCAGGACCAGGACACTTCAGGAAGCTGAGGGGCACAACTGAGCAGCTGGGGCACCGGCCCGGTCAGGGCGCCACGCAGGGCAAAGGCTCAGGGCAGGGCGGCTGCTCCCCACCAGCCCGGCTGGCATTAAGCCCCACCCTTGCTGAGGCGCTCCTGGCCAGCTTCCTCCTGGGTTCCCGGGGACAGTCAACAAGGCCAGCCCCACTGGGCCCTGTCCCCCAGACTGTGCTCCCAGCACCCACCCAGCCCTTCCACACCCTGAGCCTCAGCCAATCAGGCTGTCCACGTCTCTGGGTCACCAAGGCTCTGCCAGCTGCTCTGCTGCCCTTTGCTCTTCAGCCTCAGGGCCCAGCCTGCAGACAAGGCCAGGTGACATCACCGGGAGGGCCCTCAGGACTCCAGTGAGCCTGGGGCAGCCCACCCTCACTCTCCTAGAAGCCTGGCCTTGCCCAGGACCTGTCTGTGGTGGGCGGGTGGGGGTCAGAGTGGGGCACCTGCAGGAGAAAGGGCATGAAGGGAGCAAGAGGGGCACCCTGAGAACCTGCACCTTTCGGCCACCCTCTGACTTCCCTCAGGTGCCTCAGGCCCAGCTGCCATGGTCTCCAGGGGACCTTCCTGTGGCTGACCCCCTGGATGGGGGTGTCCAGTCACCCAGGCCATGGAGGCAAGATTGCCAGTAAGTCCCTCCGAGCCTCGGCCCCAGGCTAAAGCACGGACCCTATCATGCCCCTCTCAGGTCTGGGCTCTATTTCTGTAAGCAGAGTGGTGTCAGAGACGGCACAGGCCCAGAGGGTGCTGGCTGTCCTGTGGGGAGGGTGCTGCGAGCCCACTAGGGCAACGCCTGGGGCGAGGAGCCCCGGCTGGCTGCTAGGAAGCAGGTCTGGTCCAGGGCCCATGAAGGACTGTGCTTTGCCGGCCTGGGGGAGCACGGCTCTGCCTTCCATGAGCTGCGCGGCTGTGGCCTTGGCCTCCCTGAGCCTTGGCACTCCTCTGGGCAGTGAAGAGCTTGATGCTTTGTGTCAGAGGGCTGAGCAGATGGGAGCGGGTGTGTAGACAGAGCGCCAGCCCTGAGCCAGGCACAGAGCGGCTGTCACCCCAGTCTGCATGGCGGCCCCTCCCTGGGCCTCAGTTTCCATTCCTGCAAGGGGCGCTGAGAGCCAGAGACCCCCCAGGGCCCGGGCCCGCCTGCGAGGGACGTCCACAGTGCATCCTCGGTACCAGCCAGCCCACGGCAGCCACTCACAGGGAGGGGCCCAGGCCAGCGGGAAGTACTTAGCCTCCAGCCCTGCCTCCAGTTGGGGGCTGTGCTCAAGAGAGGGGCTGGTCTGCCCAGAAGCAGCCTGACATATATATATTAAATTTAATTTTTTTTTTCTTTTTAGGACCACACCTGTGGTACATGGAGGTTCCCAGGCTGGGGGTCGAATCAGAGCTGCAGCAGCCAGCCCACACTGCAGCCCCAGATCTTCAACCCACTGAGCGGGGCCAGGGATTGAACCTGCATCCGCACAGACACTGTGTGGGGTTCTGAACCTGCTGAGCCACAAAAGGAACGTCTTTCCTTTTTTTTTGGTCTTTTTGCCTTTTCTGGGGCCACTCCTGCGACATATGGAGGTTCCCAGGCTAGGGGTTGAATCGAAGCTGTAGCCACTGGCCTACGCCACAGCCACAGCAACAGGGGATCAAGCCGCGTTTGCGACCTACAGCACAGCTCACGGCAACACTGGATCCTTAACCCACTGAGCAAGGCCAGGGATTGAACCCGCAACCTCATTCCTAGTGGGATTTGTTAATCACTGAGCCACGCTAGGAACTCCCTCTTTCCTTTACTTGGCAGCTCACTGACTCTTCATCGGCAGGCCTTATGCATCACTCAGCTCTCTGCTCCCGTCAGTGACACTCAGACCATGAGGGTCCAGGTTTGAGAACCAATGCTGGAACCTGCTGGGCCACCTACAAAAGTCTGGGGCCAGCAGCGCAAACTGTGGGCCCTGGTGACACAGAGCTGGGGGCGCCCAGAGCTGCCACCCTGTGTGACCCTGAATGAGGGGGTGGACAGAACGCCCAGGCCTCATTTTGTCCTCCTCGCCTGTGCAGGCAGTATGCTGAGCTGGGCGGCTCTGCAGGCCCGGGAGGCACAGGCGACTGGAGGGAGCTGCCCTCCGAGGAGGAAACCAGGTGAACAGCGTCGCCCACAGGTGCTGGTCCTCCCGAGCTACGCCCCACCCGACACCACCACTCCCCAGGGGGTCAGGCCCTCGTACCTCCTTGGCCAGCTTTTCCGCCCTATCATAGAAGTTGGTTTCCATCAGTCCAAAAGAATATATGCCTTTCACATAGCTGAAAACAGAGAAAACAGGTATTTTTTTTTCTTTTAAGTGGAGGGAGTTCCCATTGCGGCTCAGCCTTAAAGAACTTGACTTGTGTCGATGAGGATGTGGGTTAGATCCCTAGCCTCGATCAGGGGGTTAAGGATCCAGCGTTGCCATGAGCTGTGGTGTAGGTCACAGGCACAGCTCGGATCCCATGTTGCTAGGGCTGTGGTGTAGGCTGGCAGCTGGAGCTCCAATTCGACCCCTAGCCTGGGAACGTCCATATGCCATGGGTGCGGCCCTAAATAGAAAAATAACTTTTAAAAGATGCAGTGGAGGTGCCCCTGTGTGGTGGTCCCTAGGGCTGTTCATGGATATTCAAGGCCTCCCCCTCCCTCCAGCCCTCCTGTGGGTGGATGACTGGGTCTTGCCAGTGACTCCATGGCTACAGGGCACCCCCTCGGCTCTGAGCACTAATGCCATGGCGAGTCCCTTAGGATGGCTCTCTTTTTGCTCTGAGCAGCTCTATGTACGGAAAGCAGTGGCTTCATCAGCTGGGTTCCTGGAGGGAGACAACTGCCAGAGCCTCGGCCCTCCTATGATGGCCATGCATTGTGTGTGAGAAACTAACTTTGGTTGTAATAAGCTTGGATAAAAAGCTCTAGGGGATGTTTGTTACTGCAGCAAAAAACGATCCTGTGCTGACTGATACATACTGGTACTACCTCATTCACGAGATGGGATGATCAAATGAAGACACAAAGCCTTTCCCCTTTAAAGAACTAGGAAAGAAGTTCCCTGTTGGTCTAGTGGGTTAAGGATTTGGTATTGTCATTGCTGTGGCTCGGGTTTGATCCTTGGCCCGGGAATTCTGCATGCTGTGGTCATGGCCAAAATAAAATAAAATAAAATAAAAAAGAACTGGGAGAAGATCCACAGTCGTCTCCCTAGTTTGAGGGCAGGGTCAGGAGAGTCACCCTGCTTTTAGGGACGAGGAGAGAGTCGGAGAAATAGCAATGATGGGATTTCCCTCTGGCACCCACCTGCTCAGGGGGATGTCAGGTGTCCAGAAGGGATAGACTCGAGCCACAGAATCTCGCATCTGTTCCTGGTAGCCCAGGTAGAAATAAGCATCATGGGAGAACTTCAGGGCCAACATGTCTGTGGGGTGGTCCTGGAGAATCTGTTCCCATAGGTCACAGGCTTTGGGGAAGTTCCTGGAAGCCAAGAGCGGTTTCTCAGCAGCACTGAGCACAGTTCACGCACGGCGAGTGGAAAAGGCTTCAAGTCCCCGTGACAGAGAACTGGCTAAAATACACATGTAAGTTTCTATGTAGCTTGGGGCTCAGAAAATTGAAAAGCCAGTGGGAAGTTTTTCTCTTTAATTCAAGCCAAAACACACACACATGCACGCACACACCCATGCACACGCACACAAACACACGCAACAAAAAACCAAACCAAAACAAAACAAAACTGGTTTAACAAGTGGCCAGAGGATTTCACCCGAGACAGGGAAGCAGCTGCAGGAAATACGAGCTGGATCCACCTGGCACCACCACCCACACTGCCTCACCAGGAACAAACTCTCCAGAACTCAGCTCGGGTCACCTAGCAGCACAGGGCTCTCCCCTGCCCGAGCAGACGGGGGCTGTCCGGGGCAGGCTTCAGGGTCCCAGCACCCACACTAGGGGACAGCCGTGGGAACAGGGGCAGGGGACCATCTACAAGGCTCCGAGCAGATGCTTGGAGGCTGTGTGAGGACAAGGAGCATATAAGGCTGAGGGTTCTCTTCTTTCTCCTACCTTTAATCTATTTTTCTATGGTGCTCTTATTATTTTTGTAACAAAAATAATAACCAATTCATTTCACAAAACAAAATAAGTTGTTTTGGGAGTTCCTGCTGTGGTACAACTGGATCAGAGGCGTCTCTGCAGCGCCAGGATGAAGGTTTGATCCCCGGCTCAGCACGGTGGGTTAAAGCATCCAGTGTCGCCACAGCTGCGGTGAAGGCCACAAGTGTGGCTTGGATCTGATCCCTGGTCCATATGCCGGGAGCGGCCAAAAAAAGAAAAAAAGTTGTTTTGGTTTTTTTTTTAATAGGGCCACACCCACAGCATATGGAAGTTCCCAGGCGAGGGGTCAAATTGGAGCTACAAGTGCCAGCTTATGCCACAGCCACAGCAACGCGGGATCTGTGATCGACCCCACAGCTTATGGCAACTAAGCGAGTGAGGCCAGGGATGGAACCCGCATCCTCATAGATGCCAGGTGGATGCATTTCTGCTGCACCACAAGGGCAACTCCCAAAAGACAGTTGTTTTGAATGCCGCCCTGAGACTCCTAACCAACCACGCCCTGGTTCCCAGTCCGCTGAGGACAGGCGAGCAGGCAGGATGCACTTCTCAATCCCAGGGGCCCAGGAGGCGGGCGAGGATCACGGTGAACCCCCCCCCCCCGCGGTGTTGGGGTGGCCCATGGTCTCGCCCGGCCTGGCCTCAGAGCACCAGCCCCTGGCTCCAGGAGGCCCCTCACCCCTTGGCAAAGGTCTCTACCGCAGCCACGTGCAGCTGCTCCCGCTGGGTCAGCGGCTGAGTTTTGGAGATTTCCACCATCTTCGCCACGGCCAGGTCCAGCTCTCTGTCCAGCCTCACAGAGTTCCCGGTGCCAATCAGCACGAGGCCGTTGGCGATGGCGTGGCCCATGGCTGGCGAAAGGTGGAAAAACAGCTGGTGATTCTTCGGTCCGGTCCAGCCCAGCCCAGCCCTGCCCACCCCGACCCTGCACGTGAAATAAACACCCCACGTCCCGGGAGGGGCAGGCCAGGAGGCAGATGGGCTGTGTCGCCCCCAAGAGTCCAGAACGCGGCCCAGGCCCTCGCCATGCACGTGGAGGCGTGCCCATCCTGAAGCATCCTCACCCCTCAAATACTTTTCTCATGGTGGCGTTCTGGGGAGTGCCAACATCCCCAGCACCCTCACTGCCCCTCGCTGGGTGAAGCGCTTAGGGGCCGCCTCCAGGCTTCCGTGGCACCCCCCTCGCTTCCCTCATCAGCTGCCATTGTTGCTACGCCAGCACACGGCTGCCCAGGGGCCACCGTGTAGATGCTGTTGGGGGAGCTGGTCCCCAGGGCACAGAAGCCGTGATCCTGTGTTGGCTGAGCCCATGTGCTGAGAGCTTGGTGGCTGGGGGACCACGGGGGCGTATCTTGTGGCATCTGTAGCCACCTTGCTGGCAGGCGTGCAGCCCCCAGGTCCTCCCTGGGCTTCCCAGCCCCCACCTTGACAGAGGAAGGGTGTCCTCTGGCATCTGAGACGCATTCCCTGGCCCAGGCCTGGGACCTAGGACCCAACCATGTTGCTGGGACCACCCGGGTGGCCCTGCTCTTGCCCTGGGCCCCTGGGTCTGCTCAGAGCCTAAGCCCGCCCCTATTGGCCGCCCTCACAGCTTCCTCCTTCCCGCATCCTGTGCCCCTCGCCCTCAGTGGGACCTGGCCACAGAAGATGTCCCAGCTCCCGCCTCCACAGCCCTTGCCCCACCCCCAGCTGGGAACCTCACCCCACACTGGGCCACCCTCCTGGGGTTCCAGAACACACTGGGATCACCACGCCTCCCCGACACCTGCCACACAGGAAGCTTGCCTGTGAGGGCGGCTCCGTCACCAGGCTGGCCCTCCCCACCCCGGCCACCTAGGGAGGCTGCAGCGGCCACTTCTTGGGTTCCAGGGGGGTCCCGGCTTTGGACTGAGGCAGCCTTGTCTGATCCAGCCCCCACCCCAACTACCAGCTGGGAGGCTGGGTATATGTCTTACTCTCTCCAAACCTCAGGTTTCTCATCCGAGAAACGGGATCAGTGTCTTCCTTGCAGAACTGACGTACGATTGAGGAAAATACCTGAAAGCCACCTTCTCTAGATCCTGGCATCTTTCTGGGAGCAGCTGTTATTCTAAGCACAAAGGCAGGGGTCCCCCTCCCTCCCGCCCTCTGTGCAAATGCCAGCCTGGTCACTGCCACCCGCCCAGCTGAGTCCTGCAGTCAGGGAACCAGAGAGGGGCTGCACTCACAAAACAGGGCTCTTCCGCCCAGGAAAAGCGTCACTCACCAAAGGTCGGATCGGCTGCTTTGAGCTTTGACAGGCAGCCCTCAATGCCACCGAGACTCTGGTCGTTGGTCCATTTGACGTACTGAAATTTAAAAGGGAAAACCAAGCTGTCCCCAGGGAGTTTTAATGAAGGCATGGATCTAACCTTGTTTATTTTTTTCGAGAACGCTGAGTATTTTCTGCATCTTAGCTCAAAGAAAAGGTCAGTTGGTTGATCTCATGTGAAGAGAGTGAATACACGCAACTCAAGACACGTGTTCGAGGGCTGGCGAGGCCACCGTTTCCAAAAAAAGAAACACGAAAGGAAGGTTCTTCCTGACGGGCGACCCGCCCCCATCATCAGCCTTGTCACCGCAAGAGAGGCCCTGACATCGCCTATCGTGATAGGCACCTTCCCACGTCATTCCCTTAAAAAAGAACCACAGCAAACCTTCATTACAGACAACAGCCAAGACATGGAAACAACCTCAATGTCCGTCGACAGAGGAGCGGATCCAGAAGACATGGTACATACACACAATGGAATATGACTCAGCCATTAAAAGGAACGAAATACCAGCATTTTTAGCAACATGGACGGACCTAGAAATTATCATGCTAAGTGAGGTCAGCCATACAATGAGACACCACCATCAAATGCTTTCACTGACATGCGGAATCTGAAAAAAGGACAGATGGAACTTCTTGGCAGAACAGATGCTGACTCACAGACATTGAAAAACTTATGGTCTCCGGAGGAGACAGTTTGGGGGGTGGGGGGATGTGCCTGGGCTGTGGGATGGGAATCCTGTGAAATCAGATTGTTATGATCATTATACAACTACAGATGTGACAAATTCAGTTGAGTAATAAAAACAAACAAACAAAAATCCCTTCATTATAGAAAGTTGGGAAGAAGCATGAAAGCCGAAAGATCAAAGTCACCCCTTAATCTCATCTCATTATCATTTCTGACAATTTGGTGTATTAGTTTCTAGTGGTTTTAAAAGTATTTTGTCCCTGATTGTTTTTGTTTTGTTTTGTTTTTAGGGCCACACCTCCAGCATATGGAGGTTCCCAGGCTAGGGATCAAATCAGAGCTGCAGCTGCCGGCCTACACCACAGCCACGGCAACGCCAGATCCTTAACCCACGGAGTGAGGTCAGAGATCGAACACTCATCCTCATAGATACTAGTTGGGCTTGTTACCGCTGAGCCACAAGGAGAACTTCCTGTTTTTGTTTTTTTGACCACACCCATAACATGCGGAAGTTCCCAGGCCAGGGATCGAACCCCCGTCATAGCAGCAACCTGAGCTGTTGCAGTGACAACGCCCGATCCCTAACCTGCCTCGCCACAAGAGAACTCTTCTAGTCTGTTTTTTTAAGTGCCTAATTTTAAAAAATCTTAAATCCACAATAGTGCACTAGATTTTAGAATATCTAACCTACATCTACACAGAATTAGCACATGTATTCTAAGCAGACACAGGCAGCTGGCAGAGAGACACCAGGCAGCTGGACAGAATACACACAGGTTGGTGGGGGTGGGGCTGTGGGTGCGGGTGGGCTGCCCGAGGAACTCCCTGTAACAGCCATGCTCTGCAGGGGCCAGGAGGGGCAGGAAGGGCCCAAACAGGCCAAGAGCTCAAATGCAGCGGGGTCCCTGGGCAAGATGACGGCAATTCACCAGTTGCTTCTCCTACGGCCCTTGTGTTTCTAGAGGCTTCCTTGGTCCCTCTGCTGTGTGGCTGGAGTCAGTGCATGGTGGGGGGGGGCCTCCCTGCTCTTGAAAAAGCCTGGTTCTAGTTTTCCATCAGTGTGTGAGACCCAGGTGCATCCTGCTCAGCGTTCTGGGCCTCAGTTTCCCCATCTGTCAGGCAAAGTAGTTGGAACTTATCTGAGACCCTTCTAGTTCTAAGACTATAGGCTTCTTCACTGGTGTTAGAAATAGCTGGGAATCTGGAAGGTCTTAGGACAGCCATAAGTGAGAGTGGTCTATTCACAGATTAGCCCCAGGAGGGGGGCCCCATGCCCTAAACGGAGGAGCCCCACACTGCAGGCCAATGCCCTGGGCAGGGATAGCATTCCCATGTTCCGGGGGTACAGAGTAGAAGGATTCATTGCTGCCAATTGCTAACGTCTCCAAGAAGTTTAAAAAGCATCCAGCACTTTCAGAGCCATTGTCTCTGGGGCTCTGGAGCAGCCTGAGCGGTTGGTCCCGTGCAAGGATGCTTCCAAGCGTCTTGAAGACTGGGTCCCCGTGAAGCCTTACAATACGCGAATTTACCTGGAGATTTGCATAGGAATAGGGTGGATGGCTGTGCCCTTTATAAAGTCAGGATAAGGACATTCAAAGTTTGAAGGTCGTGTGCCTGCTCAAGGTCATTACTAACCAGCTTTACTTGGAGGGCACATCAGATGATGGGCAGTTTGTCTGTACGTTTAAGCAAGCTGTGTTAGATGGGAGCTGGAGCAGCAGTGCACACTTGTGAAGTTCCATTTCCTTGGGGCACGAATGAATGCAGCTGTAAGATGCACCGAAAAAATTTTTTAAGTGAGAGAAAAAAAAAAATCACCAGTTGAAGACACCTGCCCCTGGACCATTACAGAAGGCGCCACCACTTCTCCCCACGGGCATACCTGAGTCAGGGTGGCATCAAACAGCTTACAGGCCTCATTGCTTGTGGTGGAGAGCGGGAGCCCGGTATCCTTCCATGCCTGCACACAGCAAGATGGACTCTTACTCCATGGAGCCCTCCAAACAAACACACGAACCCCGACCCCCCAAGCAACAAAGATGCTAATGCCTAGCATCCTCTGTAAGACCTGTTCTTGGGGGGCAAGCTGGGCTCCCCGATTTCACAGAGGGTGCAGAGCAGAGAAGGTGAGCCCTGCAGGCGGCAGATCCGATGCAAGTCCCAGGGGCCTCTAAGGAGCTGTGTGTCCCCAGGCAAAGTCCTCCCTGGGACCCTTGGCTGGCCCCCCTGTGAAATGGGGCTCAGGAGGATTGCTGGGTGACTATACAGTGTCCCCCAGGGAGCAGACTCTCACTAAAGTGGGAGTCCCGGATCAGGCTGCTGGGCGGAAGGGGGGCGAGCGCTGGAGTGCAAAACCAGGACTGCGGTCTTCCCGCCTGGCTGGCAAGGGGCACACGATCCACCAACCACGGAAGCAATGCTTCTCATCTCCCTGCTTTACCCCACGATTCAAACAGTGGAAATGTCTCCAAGTGGCAGAACTGTCCACTGTAACGGCGGCTCCCGGTGTCCTGCCAGGGACGCACAGCCTGTCCCGGACAGGGGAAATCTCCCTTACTCTGTCCAGCACAGCGGGCGGCCCCTCGGGATGCGCATTGCTTGGCTGTGGTCAGGGTCCCTCGCTCCTCTGAACTCCCCGTCCTCATCTGCAAAATGGACCCAGGCTCCCTGCCCTGGTGGGTCCCCAAGGAGACGCTCACTAATGCCCAGCGTCCTTGCTGTGCCGGGGTTGAGGAGCTAAACTTTTCAAGAGGGGCCGGGGCCTCCCGGGTACCCCGCCCCGCGCCGCAGGTTTCCCTGGGTGGCGGCCCCACCGGAGGGCCCTCAGGTCCCTTCCGAGCGCCCAGGGCGCGCGCCCGCCTCCCGGAGGCCACGCCCCCGCCAGACCCCCGGCAGGTCCGATCCCTTGTTCCCCAGGACGCCAGGGCTCCCCCGGGTCGCCGGGCCGCGGGGAAGCGGGCGGGGGGCGGCCTCCGCGTACCTGGCAGTCACGCAGCGGCGCGGCCGCGGCCATGGTGCACGGTCGGTGTCGCGGCACCAACGCCGCGGCCTTCCGGGTGGGGGCGGGGCCTGGAGGCCTGGGGGCGGGGCGGACACGCCCCCCGCTCGCTCACTGGTCGGCTTTGGACTCGCGTTCCCCGCTCCGCAAGGCCCCCCCCATCTCCGCGGCCCCGGGGCTCCCACCTCGGGGGCTCTGGGAACCGGGTCGGTTCCGGGCAGGCGGCTTGGGTGTTAGCCTCCGTGTATGCGCCCGGCTCCCGCATCAGACACAGAGCCTGGGGCGGCAGGGTAGAGGACGGGCAGGGGTCTCCTTGTGGGGACCCTCTGGGAGGCGACTGCAAAGTCCCGATGGGAGCAGGGGATCCTCGGGACGGCGGTCGCTTTCAGGCTCTTACAGCCCCACCCGGAAGCCGCGCGCACAAACACTCAGAGGTTATTCTGACCTGCGGGGGCGCCTCGCCCTGCAACCTGTCAGGGTAGAGGCTGAAGTGGCGGGGAGAGTGTCTTTGGAGACCAAAACTTTGCGATGCGGCATTTCCCCTCCCCTTCCCCTCACCCCAACAAGTAGCAGGGCCTTCTGGAGCTCCCTGGAGGGCCTGGGGCCCAGAGGCAACAAAAGGCTGTGGTAGGAAAGCCTTGGCGTGGCTATGGGTGTGCAACCTGGGCAGCTGCGCAGGGCCTCACACTTAGAAGCCCACCCCGCTTGGCTGAAAGCTCTGCTGCCTCTGACTTGAAGTCCTTAGCAGGTTTGGAACAAGGGCCCCACATGTCATTCCTCACTGGGCCCTGAAAATCATGTAGCCAGTCCTCTGACAGCCAAGCCGTTAAAGAGAGCCATCTTTCTGAGTTCCCAGGGCTCACCGCCTCCACCATCACAAACCCTAACCAAGTCAGCATTGGCTCATTTACACACCAATTGTTTCTTGCAGCAGCCCCAAGCCTGTCTTTTTCTTTTTTGTCTTTTTAGGGCCCCACTCGCAGCATATGGAGGTTCCCAGGCTAAGGGTTCAATTGGAGATGTAGCTGCCGGCCTACACCACAGCCACAGCAACGCCAGATCGGAACCATGTCTGCAACCCACACCACAGTTCTCAGCAACGCTGGATACTTAACTGTTCACTGAGCTAGGCCAGGGATGGAACTCGAGTCCTCAGGGATGCTAGTTGGGTTTGTTAACTGCTGAGCCAGGACAGGAACTCCTGGCCTGCCCCTTTGATTTCACTGCCCACACCCCCAATTTGGCCTCTGTCCTTTCCCTCTAACTATGTACGATCTATTTCCCTCACAGCAGAAGGAGGCTTCCAAACTGGAAACCAGAGCGGGGCCTTTCCCGGCTCAACACCCTCCGAAGACTTTCCAACCCACTTGAGATAAAATTTAAATATGTGGCCACGGCCTCTGAGGCCCCACTTGCCGTGGTCGTCGGCCATCTCTCCAAGCGTATCTTCTACCACTCACTCCCCTCCCTGCTCACTCCAGCCCCACGACTACCTTTCCCAATACTAACCTTCTCTTTGCTGACCTTCCCGCTGCTAACCTTGTCACTTTGTTCCTGCCTCCATGCCTTTGCACCTTCAGTTCCCTGTGCTAGGAATGCCACTTCCTTGCTCCTTGTTCTCTTCTTTTTCTTTTTTCTTTCTTTTTCCCTTTTTTTCCCCCCACACCTGCCTCTTACAGAAGTTCCCCAGGCTTGGAGTTCCCGTCGTGGCGCAGTGGTTAACGAATCCGACTAGGAACCATGAGGTTGCGGGTTCGGTCCCTGCCCTTGCTCATTGGGTTAACGATCCGGCGTTGCCGTGAGCTGTGGTGTAGGTTGCAGACGTGGCTCGGATCCTGGCGTAGGCCGGTGGCTACAGCTCCGATTCGACCCCTAGCCTGGGAACCTCCATATGCCGCGGGAGCGGCCCAAGAAATAGCAACAACAACAAAAGACCAAAAAAAAAGAAGTTCCCCAGGCTAAGAATCGAATCTGAGCCATACCTGTGACCTGCACCACAGCTGCGGCAGCGCTGGATACTTCACCCACGCCGCTGGGCCTGGGATCAAAGCCATGCCACCCCAGAGACAATGCCAGATCCTTAACCCACTGTGCCACAGCAGGAACTCCTGTTCCCTAGCTCTTTGTGAGGCTTGCCCCTCATTTCGCACGGATCTGCTGGCTCAGACGGCACCTCCTCCAAGAGGCCTTCCTTGACTCCTCCGACTCATCTTCACTTATTATCTATTAGCCTGTCTTATTTTCCTTCGTATGCCTTATCACAAATATATCATTCCCGAGTTCTTTCTGATTGCCTCTCATCGTCATTATAATGGAAACTCCATGAGAACTGGACCTAGGGCTGATGCCTAGAAAAATGTCTGGCATACAGTAGGTGCTTGAGAAATATGTGTGAAATGGCTATACTAAATGAATTTATGGGGAGTGAAAAAAAATGAGAGGGAATAAGGGATAATAAGAAAACAATTGACAGCCATAGCAATAGTTACATGAAATCATGATAATAATTACACTGTTAATGATCCAAACACCTCAATTAAAAGGCAGAGACTGAGTAGGTTAAAAAAGTACAACCCTGTCAGATGTTAGACCACTTTAAACATAAAGACATGAATAAGCTGAAAGTAAGTGAATGAAAAAACACATGCCACATAGACACTAAGGATAAGAAGGCTGGTGTGGCTCTACCACTGTACTTCATTTTCTCCCACTGTGTTGCAATATAATTGACATACGGCGTGGCTATTTATTTATTTATTTTATTTTGGGGGCCGCACCTGTGGCATATGGAAGTTCTCAGGCTGGGAGTCAACCTGGAGCTACAGCTGCCGGCCTACACCACAACCACAGCCACACCAGATGCAACCCATATTCGGGACCCACACCACGGCTCATGGCAACACTGGATCCTTAACCCACTGAGCGGGGCTGGGGATTGAATCTGTGTCCTCTTGGATACTAGTCGGGTTTGTTTCGGCTGAGCCACTACAGGAACTCCTTAATGTGGCTATTTTAATACCAGGTAAAAGAGACCTCCAAACAAAGATTATTACCAGAGATAAAGAATGTCATCATGATGACAGGAGCGGTTCACCAGGAAGACACCACCACAAATGTGTATGCATCTAATAAACAGAGCCCCAAATAGAGAAAGCAGAAACGGACAGAGTCAAAGAACGACACAGACAATCCCACAGTCACAGACGAGATCAGCATCCTCTCTCGGCCGCTGATACAACAACCAGGCAAAAGTCTAGAAAAGACTTAGATCTAAGCAACACGCCAACTCCTTTTGATCCAAATGATATGTACAGAACAATCCATCCAACAGGAGTAGACTACATATTCTTTTAAAGTGCACACGGAGGAGTTCCTGGTGTGACTCAGCAGGTTATGAACCTGACTAGTACCCAAGAGGATGTGGGTTCAATCCCTAACCTCGCTCAGTGGGTTAAGGACCTGGTGTTGCTGTGAGCTGGGGTGTAGACCAGTAGCTACAGCTCTGATTGGACCCCTAGCCTGGGTACTTCCATATGACACAGATGTGGCCCTAAAAATCAAAAAATAAAAATAAAGTGCACATGGGGAGTTCCTGTTGTGGCTCAGCAGAAACGAATCTGACTAGTATCCATGAGGATGCAGGTTCAATCCCTGGCCTCACTCAATGGGTTAAGCATCTGGCGTTGCCATGAGCTGTGGTGTAGGTCACAGATGTGGATCTGGAGTTGCTATGGCTGTGGCGTAGGCAGGCAGCTGTAGCAATTCAGCCCCTAGCCTGGGAACCTCCATGTGCCACAGGTGCAGCCCTAAAAAGACAAAAAAAAAAGAAAAAAAAAAAAAAAAAGCTAAAGAAGAAGAAAGTGCACATGGAACATACATTGACAGACCACATGATGGGCTTTCAAACACGTCTCAGTAAGTTCAAAGGGATAAAAGTCACACAGATGTGTTTTCTCTGATCATAACAATGTTAAATTAGAAATTGGAGTTCCCGGTGTGGCTTAGCAGGTTAAGAACCGAACACAGTATCCATGAGGATTTGGGTTCGATCCCTGACCTCACTCAGTGGGTTAAAGATCTGATGTTGCTGAGAGCTGGGGCACAGGTCACAGATGTGGCTTGGACCCCATGTTGCTGTGGCTGTGGTGTAGGCCTCAGCTGCAGCTCCAATTGGTCCCCTAGCCTGGGAACCTCCGTATGCCTCGGGGGCGGCCCTAAAAGAGACCAAATAAATAAATAAATAAGTAAATAAATAAAGTAATGACACAGGGTTTCATCCTCAAACAGTAGAAAGAGAAAAGCAAAGGAAAAACCCAGCAGGGATTCCCCTGGCGCTCAGGGAGGCCCTGGTCCCCTCTGCTTTGCAGCGCTATGAGAAGAGCTTTCCTGGGCTGGGGGGACTGGGGTTCCCGCTAAGGGGCCTTCTCAGCAGGTGCAGAGACTGGGCCGCAGGAGCCTCACCGGCACCCCTGATCTGAGGCCTAGCCAGGCGCGGGCACGGCGCCGCCCGGAGCCGGGGCGCCTCGCAGCCTCCCCACCCCCACCCCCCGCGACACCCCGGTGACCCCGCCGCCCCGCGACTCCCTGCCTCGCGACCCCGCGGCCGTTGGCTGGTCCGCCTCGACCTCCGCGGCGCCGCCCTCTCCCCGCAACCATGCGGCCTGGGCCTGCCCTCCTCCTCCTCTCCCTCCTCCTCCTCCTCCTCCTCCAGGGCCCGGGCCTGGCCTCTGGCCGCCGCCCCCCGCCGCGGGCTGCTCGAGGGGGCCGGGCCCCCATCGCCGACGCGCCCCGCTCGCCCGCCGAGGACCTCCGAGGCCCGGCCCCCGCCTCGGCCCGCCGCCCGCCGCCCGCCGCCCGGGCCCCCGTCCCCGTGCGGGGCGAGGCGGCCGCGCCGCGCCGGGTCCAGGCCGCCCAGGGTCCCGGGGTGCGCGGCGGCGGCGGCGGCACCGGCGGCGGCCGCGCCCAACTCAGCCTGCGGCCCCGCGCGGCCCTGGGCGGCGGCCTGATCCGGAGCGGCGGCCGCGGCCGGCCGGCCCTGCGCCGGCTCGCCCGCCTGCCGCGCTCGCTGCCGGGCCTGGAGCCGACCTCCCGCCCGGGGCCGCTCGGGTCCGTCAGCGCCGCGGCCGCCTCGCACGTGTCGCCCAGCTCGCCTCGGCCCGGCGGCAGAGCCAGGTGCCCGACGGACGGCCCCACCCCTGTGGCGTTCGAGGCTGTCCACCCGAACGGTTCCCAAGCCGTCGAGTCGTCGGTGTCCTGCCAGGAGGAAGACGAAGACGAGTACCCCTGCGTTTTGGAGCCGGTGAGGATCCACAGGAATGAGACCGGCCCGCTGCACTGGAGCCGGAGTCGGGAACTGACCGTCAACTCCACGGTGCAGTACCGCTGCCCCAACCTGCAGTTCATTAATTACCACTGGCGACTCTTTCCCGTGAACTCTGTATCCGATGTGCCAAACTGGTCTAGTCCTTTGAGAAATCCACCCTTCAGGGCAGCGATGGAGCCCAACGTTATCCACATCCGGAGGAATTCTTTATCCTGGGGGGTGTACGTGCTTAATATCTCAGTGGTCATCTACAGAAGGCATCCCAGGATACCGATGCTAAGAGACTCTGATTCCATCTACCTAGTCATTGGTAGAGCCCCCCTGAAGGCCGTTATTCCTGGACCTGCCAACATCAGCATTAATTTCACCGAAGGGCTGACTCTGAATGGCTCGGCATCCTCTGACCCAGATGCGCAAAACCCGTCGGAGGGACTTCAGTTTTTTTGGTACTGCACCACAGACCCAAGGAACTACCAAGGGGAGACAGTAAGAGTGAACAGCAGGGACGTTTGCCTCCCGGAGCAGGCCGATCTCAGGTGGCCAGGGGCCTCGGGTCCTGTCCTCACACTTCCGCCAGGAACACTTAAGGGTGCCGGTGCGTATTTTTTCAGGATGGTGATCCAGAAGAACAACAGAACGGCATTTGCTGATAAGACAGTGCATGTGCTCCGAGAACCCACACTTGTAGCCAACATCTCATGCATCGAAAATTGTGATGCAGTGTTGGTTACACCAGACAGGTTTTCTTTGTCTCTGGAGTGCACCCACTGCACGGCAGGCCGTGACGTCTATCGGTGGTCGATTCTGTCCTCCTCAGGTGATGAGATACCATTTGACTGGACCAGGCAAACAGCAACAGGGCGGAATGGTGCTCACTTGTCCATAAAAGCTTTTGCTTTCCAGCGTTTCCCCGAAGGGAACTATTCGGTCTCTCTACATCTAACCACCTGGAGTGGCTGGACCTTGGACTTAAGGCACCCCTTCATTATTAGGCGGATCTCTGAGATCAGAGAATGCAAGATTAGTCCGGCCGAAGGTATCGCGCTGTGGACCAAATTTGTCATCCGGTGCAACAATACCGAGATTAACGTCCCTCTTACGTACAAAATCATCGTTTCGGATGTGCACGGCTTTGGGGAAATCAGCTCGTTAAAAGAGAACACCTTTGGGGCCATCCTGTACCTGGGGGAGGAGCCCACGTCGCCCCCTTCCTTTTTGCCTGTGGGCGTGGTGGCCAGTCACTACGCCGTGAAGCTCTACGTCCAGGCGTACAACAATGCTCTGGGAGCTTTTTCGCAGGTGATCTTGTACGCCACCGTCCAGGCGCCCACGGACAGAAACTCGTCCGGCACGGTGCTGGGGCAGCTGTTCAATTTCACGGAAGGACCAAACTCATCGCTGGCGACGTTGCTTCAGCAGCGGGAGTTCTTACCTGCCGGCTATCTGATATACGTCGTAGCTTCTGTCTTGAACAGCCTGAAGCCGGAACCACCTCTGGAGGCGAACAAGACCAGACTCCAGGAGTACCTCTTCAATCAGACCTTCGCTCTGCCCATCACCACGCTGGTGGAGATTAGCCAGGTGGTCATGTGTGTGACCAAGTTAACCCAGAAGACCTCGGAGTTCACCCCCATGGCGCGCAAGCTGGCCATGGTGAGGGTCTGGCAGGCGAGCCGAGCGCTGCAGCAGTGTCACGCGCGGGACCGGCGCGTTTCCTCCGAGCAGGTGGAGACCGTGAGCACGGGGATCCTGACGAGTCTCTCCAACGTCCTGAGGCAGACCACGCGTCACCAGGTGGAGGAAGAGCCTTTCCACGTGGTGGAGGCCCTGGCAGACACGGTGCTGGCGGTCAAAGTGCCCGAGAACGAGACCACGGCCCTGAGGACCTCCAACTTCAACATGTACCTCAAGAAGACGGAGAAGTGGAACGTCACCAAGTTCTTCAGCGGCCAGCGACACTGTCGCAGTAACTGTTTCTACCCGACCCTGGACGTGAACAGCGCTCCCAGTTTGCCCGCCCGCGCGCCCATCTCTACCATGTTCTGTGAGTTCGCCGACGACCCCTTCCCGTGGCTGAAGTATCAGGCGAGCTCCCTGACGGAGGTGGTGGGCTTCCGCCTGACGGGCGCCGAGGCCTCCGGCGCCGTGACGGACATCACGCCCGACGTGGCGGAGGTGCACCTCCTCCGCAGGAACTTGACCTTCGGGGCCTTTGCCCTCATGGTGGGATCCAGCCAGGAGCCCGGCACCGGGGACGCGGCGTCGAGAAAGACGACGGGGGCGTTCTGCTTCCCGGTGGACAGCCAGACGAGGAAGGAGGTGCTGGTGCACATCGTGACAGAGGTGACGCTCCTGCTCACGGTGCTGGTGTACGCCGGCCGGCAGATGGCGCCCGACGCCTTGGTCGCCACCTTCCTCGTGCCCCACGAGCTCCCTCCGATCGCCAACCACAGCGACCTGTTTGACTCGGCCTGCACCGTGAGGACGGCCCGCGTGCTCTGCCTGTCCCCGTCCCTGCTGAGCGTCCTGGCCCGGCGGGCCGGCGACTCGCCCGAGTGTACCGTCACCATGGTTCTGGAGGCGCCGCGTTTCGTCTTGAAGCCCACGGACAAGCTGGTGAGCATCGCTCTGTTCAGCATCCAGTGTCTGGACATGTACGGGGTCCAGAGCGACTGGCGGGAGGACACCTGTGACCTCGGCGAGAAGAGCAGCTGGGACAAGATCCACTGCATCTGCAGGACGCCCCGGCGGGCCAAGCGGCAGCTGGGCCTCACAGACCTGAGCAGCCTGCCGATGCACACCTACTACGTGGCGGCCAGGGTGATTGTGGTCCCCAACCCCGTGGACCTGCGGCTGGACACCATCCGGAAGGTGATGTGGAACCCCGTGACCCTCCTGACTGTCCTCTTCATCACGCTCCTGTACATCATCCTGGCCTTCTGGGCCCTGCACAGGGACGAGATGGACGAGCTGCTGCGGGAGCACGTGGTGGTGCTGCCGGACAACGACCCTTACGATGACGTGTGCTACCTCGTCACGGTGTTCACCGGCAGCCGCTGCGGGTCCGGGACCAGGGCCGACGTCTTCATCCAACTGCAGGGGACGGAAGGCAGCAGCGACGTGCACTGCCTGAGCCACCCGAAGTTCACCACGCTCTACCGCGGCAGCATCAGCACATTCCTCCTGACGACGAAGAGCGACCTGGGGGACATCCAGGCCATCCGCGTGTGGCACAACAACGAGGGCCGATCCCCCAGCTGGTATCTGAGTCGAGTCAAGGTGGAGAACCTCTTCCGGAGACGCATCTGGCTCTTCCTGTGCCGGGAGTGGCTCTCCGTGGACACCTCTCTGGACAGAACCTTTCCTGTAACGCTCCCGGATACGCCTCTCGCCAGGAGGGACTTTTTCCTCATCGATCTGAGTTACAAGCTGGGGAAGAGCCACATATGGTTCTCCGTCTTCTCGGGCGTCATCTCCAAGCCGTTCAATAGGCTGCAGCGACTGTCCTGCTGCTTGGCGATGCTGCTGTCCTCGCTGCTGTGCAACATCATGTTCTTCAACGTGGACGAGGAGAAGGACGCGCCCGGGGCGCCGGGGGTGCGGCTCATCCGGTCCATGATGATCGGCTTGGAAAGTGCCCTGATCACCGTGCCCGTGCAGGTGCTGATCACCTTCCTCTTCTTCTACTCCCAGAGGCGGCCCCAGGTGAGCCTGGAGGAGGTCTCGCCCCAGGAGCACGTCTTCACGTCCACGAGCGGGCACTGGGAGGAGCGGCTCAAGAAGTGGCACGCGCAGGAAGTTGACAAGGAACGCGTGCGGGCGCCCAGGAAGCACCGGCTCAAGAGGAAGACCCGGGGGCTTCGCAAGGCTCCCACCAAGGCGACCTCTAAAACGCGGTCCAAGGCCAAGCCAGCAGAAAGCCAGGCCCCGCGCGCCCAAGAGAAGAACAGGAACACCAACAACCCGAACGCGGGCGACGATCAGACGGCCGCTTCCGGGGAGTCCCTCGAGCTGCCGGGCATCGAGCCCTTCAAAGAGAAGCCCCGGATCGTCCTGCCCTGGTGGTGTGTGTATGTCGCCTGGTTCCTGGTTTTCGCCACTTCGAGCATCTCCTCCTTCTTCATTGTGTTTTACGGGCTGACGTACGGCTTCAGCAAGTCGATAGACTGGCTCTTCGCCTCCATCTGCGCCTTCATCCTGTCCGTCTTTGTGGTGCAGCCGTCTAAGATCATCCTCTTGACGGGGTACCAAACGGGCAAGCCCAAGTATTCCAAAAACATCTCTTGGGCCACCAACTACCACTACTCCGAGATCAAGCTGTCCGACCTCCGGAAGAACCCGGAGGAAATGCAGAGGCTCCAGGAGTACAACGCCCAGCTCCGCAGCTCCAGGATGTACCAGCCCCTCACCGAGGACGAAATCGGACTCTTCAAGAGGAAGAGGAGGGTCAAGAGGAGGGCCTTCCTCTTCCTGGGCTACATTCTCACTCACTTCGTCTTTCTGGCTCTCCTGCTGGTCCTGGTGGCCCTCCTCCGCCACCGGGACAGCTTTTACTATAATCAGTTCATCCAGGACCAGTTCTCCGTGGATCTTGCGACGGTGACCAAGCTGGGCGACGTCTATCCGTGGCTGAACAGGGTGCTGTTGCCTCTGCTGCACAACGACGCGCGCCCCCGCTTCCTCCCGGACAGCTCCTCCCAAATCCTCGGCCTGCCGCTGATGAGGCAGGTGAGGGCTCAGCCCGGAAACAAAACCTGCCCGCCTGCCAAAAACTTCATGCAGAACAGCCTCCACAAAGAGATCCACTGTCACCCCCAGTACGGCACCGACCCCGAGGACACCAGAAGCTACGCGGGGTCGTGGAGTCGAGTTAGCAAGCGGGCCGTCGCCGAGAACGCCCACGGCTTCACCTACAAGCCTCCAGAAAAGAGATGGAGGTACGCCTCCCACGGGCTGCTGCACACCTACGGGTCAGGGGGGTACGCGTTCTATTTCTTCCCCAAAGAGCAGCCGTCCAACTCCTCCTTGAGGCTCAGCGAACTCCAGGGGAACCACTGGCTGGATGAGAAGACGTGGGCGGTCCTTGTGGAGCTCACCACCTACAACGCCGACGTCCACCTGTTCTGCAGCGTCTTGGTGGCCTTCGAGGTCTCCCAGCTGGGGGTGGTGAACACGAGCCTGTCGGCGCGCTCCTTCTCGCTGGCCAACCTCGACAGGGGCGCCTCGGCCGAGGTCTACCTGTACGTGGCCGTCCTCATCTTCTTCGCCGCCTACGTCATCGACGAGGCCTACGTCCTCGCGCAGGAGGGGACGGCCTACGTCAGGAGCCTGTACAACCTGCTCAACTTCGCCTTCAAGTGCTCCTTCGCCCTCCTGATCGTGCTCTTTCTGAGGAAACACTTCCTGGCCGCGGGCCTCACCCGCTCCTACCTGTCGCGCCCTGAGGATTTCGTCCCTTTCCACGCCGTGTCGCAGGTGGACCACACCCTGAAGGTGGTCTTGGGGGTCCTGATATTCCTGACCATCCTGAAGACCCTGCGCTACTCCAGGCTCTTCTACGACGTGCGTCTGGCTCAGCGGGCCATCCAGATCGCCCTGCCCGGCATCTGCCACATGGCCTTGGTGGTGTCCGTGTACTTCTTCGTGTTCATGGCCTTCGGCTACCTGGTGTTCGGCCAGCACGAGTGGAACTACAGCGACATGACCCACGCCACGCAGACCGTGTTCTCCTACTGCGTCTCGGCCTTCCAGAACACCGAGTTTGCCCACAGCCGGGCGATGGGGGTGCTCTTCCTCTTGTCCTTCACGCTGGTGATGGTCTGCGTCCTCATCAACCTGTTCCAGGCCGTGATCCTGTCCGCCTACGAGGAGATGAAGCAGCCGGTGTACGAGGAGCCCTCGGAAGAAGCGGAAGCCATGGCTTACCTGTGCTACAGGCTAAGGAGCACGTTTGGCCTCCGCAGCGCCCCAGCCAAGCCGAGGCAGGAATCCGAGTTCTTTGTCGACATGGTGTACGGGCAGCCCGAGAGGAACAGCCGCCGGTACCTGGGCCTGAAGACCAGAAACATCAACGGGAAGAAAATGGTTTACCTCGTCGTGTGATCCATCCACGAGGGTGTCGGGCCCCGCAGGCGGGTCTCTCCCCCGGGCCCATCACGGCGGAGAGACCTGTTCGGCGGCTCACGCTGCTTCCGCGCCCTCTCCTTCACCACGCACACCCCTGCGTTCGGGGGTGCCCCCGTCCTGTCATCCACTTTTGAGATCTTAAAAGGCATGCAATGTAGCATCTGACGGCCGTGAGCCCTGGGTGGACTTCCTTTTTAGCTGCGAAGTAGGCATCCTTGGAACTCGCCGCAGTGTAGAGGCTTAGACGCCTAGACGGAGGGAGGGAGCTGGAAGCCCCACCCTGCCCACCGCCACCACCGCCAGAGAACCCTCAGCTGTTTCTGCGGCAAGTGCTAGCGTTCAGCCCAGAGCCCGGCTCCCTCGCCCCGCTGGCCCTGGCGGTGCCCTGTGCAGACGGGGCTGCAGCGCCTCCTCCACCCTCCCTACTGCCGCCGCCCGCACACCAGCTGGGCCAGGGCTGCAGGGCCCTCGCGCGAGGACTTCCAGAACTTGCCCTCGTGCTTGGGAACGCACGGATGTGAGCCAGGGGTCCGAAGCCTGAAGCTTCCCATTTCCTCCTTCAGGCCACTGCAAGCTGAGGGCGTGACATTTCTCGGCATCTTCTGGCCACGAGACATGACTCTTGTTAAACAAGAACGCGTGTGCTTGTCGGGGGCGGGGGTTCACATGGAAAGAGAGTACATACTCTATGTAATGAACGCAGCAACACACACATCCAGCATTTGGGCGCTGACGGCCCGTGGCAAGAAAAGGTGGTTTATTGTTTAAGAAAAACGGACTAGCAGCTGTTGTATTTTCACTCAGAACATGTTCATTTATGTAGATGCCACTATAAGCTTGATGAGAATTAAATGTGAGATTACTTCTGTGGGCTCGGCAGTGGTTTCTTTGAGAGGGGGGCAAAGACACAGAGGGGACAAGCGGGGGGCGGGGGTGACTGCTTTGTCTCAGGCGTTTGCTGCTCACAGGCACCCCTGTGAGCCTGAGCTGCGCTGGAGTGGCCACGATCCTCTACACCCCGGTGGGCACACGCACCGGCACACACGCACAGGCGTGCATGCGCGTCCCACGTTGCTTTCCGGGGAGGGGGAGGGCGGCCTGAGAAGCTGGGGTGGGGAGGGGTCTTCTCTGCCAGGTGAGAAAATGAAGAGGGTTTGTGACTCACCCAAGGCCACCCACATGGTTCCGGTCAGAAGGTTGGTCCGTTTTGGATTTCCCGAGTTCCCTGGTGGGCAAGGTGATGAAGGTTCATGGTGAGCACCTCCCCTTACCACCGGACTTCTGAACACGCTGAGGAAAAGAGTAAACACAGGCGACAGCTGTTTGTTTCCTTTTTCCCGGGGTCTGGTCAGAGGCACTCGCTCATCACAGAAGGAGGGAGTTGAAGCCCTGGGGAATGAGATGTGTGGGCCACGTGGGCAGGCCTGCCCTCAGAGGCTTCAAAGACAGAGGGGAGGAGTTCCCGTCGTGGCGCAGTAGAAACGAATCCGACTAGGAACCATGAGGTTGAGGGTTCCATCCCTGGCCTTGCTCAGTGGGTTAAGGCTTTGGCATTGCTCTGGCTGTGGTGTAGGCCGGCAGCTGTAGCTCTGATCCGACCCCTAGCCTGGGAACCTCCGTATGCTGTGGGTTTGGCCCTCAAAAGACAAAAACAAAAAGGCGGAGGGGAGGCAAGGCAGACTCGCGCACGCTGGGTGGGTGCGCCCAGACAGCCTTCCCACCATTTAGGAATCGGCTAAAGTCTCTGCGCCCTCCTGGTGCTGGGGAGATGGAGAGCTGCGTGAGCTGGCCTCCCTTCCCTGGAAGAAACCCACCAGACCAGCACAGCATCCTGTGATCCAGGGCTGTGAGTTCCAGGGTCAGAAATGCGGGGCCAATCCGAGGGTCGCAGGAACAAGCATGCGAGGGTCAGGACCAGGGAGCGTGGCTGCAGGTCCTGTGCTGCAGACAAGACGCTCGACCTCTGGTTACAGTGAGACGTCTGGCAGAGTCATGGGACCGCTTCCATGTACACTGGGAAAGAGGGGAGTGCCGGGGGCCCCCTAAATATGAGAGAGCAAGTATTTACATCATTTAGGAATAAAGAGATGCCACCTACAACATTATCCGTGTGAAAATAAGGGGAAACCTCACCAAAAGGGAGCCAGGAGGCCAGAAGGGGGAGCTCTCACGCAGGTACCGCTCAGATGGATACCAATCCCAACAGGTACCTTGCATCTCCGGCAGAAAGTGACACCACCCTATGACCTGCCAGCCTCTCGTGTTGGCCAGCAGCAGCTCAGCCAATGAGAGACTGTCACAACTCAGCCATGAAAGCCACTACATTTGGTACGGTGTTTCTTCCAACGGACTTTTTATCTGCAACAGCCCCTCCCAGCCTCCCCTTTTCCTCCATAAAAGAGTTTCCCCTCCTCTGCTTTGCCAGACTCACATGTTCCAAATCGCAACTCCGCTGCTCCCGAGTAGACCTGTTTTATTGTCGTACGTTAACCTCAGGAAGCCAAACTGACAAGTAAGACAAATCAAAATTTAGGTTCCTCTGGGAGGTCCTTTTCACAGGACATGGCAACAGTTTCTAAAGGAGTCTTTAGAGACTTGTTCGCATCGCATTTAGAGGTACAGGGTAGACGCACACCAGAACTAGTCGGAAACAGCTATGGATACCCACCCAAGTCTCCATGGCTTGGGAGGAAAACGAGATAAACGTACGCTTGTTAGGGCAGAGCAGGTGAACAAGTTCTACGCGCAGAGAGACTGTTCCAGCCGTAGCTCCGTGTCCTTAATCCATTTCAAACCCTTTTACTAATCATGAAGACGTGCATTTGCAAAGCCTGTGCTAATATCCTGTTAAATATTTACTTAAAAACCTGCAACACTAAAGGCATTTTGTCCATCGGCCACACACTCAGGTCCCAGACTGCATCCTCCCTTCACCCTCCACAGAGAACCAAACTTTCCCTTGAGCCAGAAGAAACCTCCAGTGTGGTGTGTCATGAAGACTTTATCTGGCACTGGTGACGCTGCTGCACTTAGGGAAAATTCATCTTGCCACACACTTAAGAAAGCATGTACTTTCCTGTATGTGTGTTGTACTTTAAAGAGTTTGCTTAAAAAACCACGTCCTGCTTCTGGAAGTTCACTAGCACTGGAAGCAACATGCCAGCCTTTGGACCTGATGATGGCTGCGTCACGTGGGAAAGGTATGTTTGTTTTCGCAAGAAACTGCCAAACTCTCTTCCAAAGCGCCTGTACCATTTTGCATTCCGCCAGCAGCGAATGAGACTTCCTGTCGCTCAGCATCCTCCCCTGCCCTTGGTGTTGTTGTGTTGTGGAGTTTGGCTGTTCTATTAGGTGTGCAGTGGTATCTCCCTGCTGTTTTAATTTGCATTTCCCTGATAGCACAGGATGCAGGCCACCTTTTCAGATGCTTATTTGCCATCTGTGTATCCCCTTGGGTGAGGGGTCTGCTCAGTTCTTTTGCCCATTTTTTAATCAAATTGCTTGCTTTCTTCCTGTTGCATTTTAAGAGTTCTTTGTGTATTTTGGAGAAGAGTCCTGTATCAGATTTGTCTTTGGCAAATTCTTTTGCCCACTCTGTGGCCTGTCTTTTCCTTCTCTTGATTGGGTGCTTATTTCGTGTGCAGTTTCTTTCAGGAAACCATTTTCGTTTAAAGCTTTATTAGATATTTTTAATTCTTTTGGGGTTTTTGGTAAGCTTTTTCTATTAGTAACTGGGACAACTCAAATCAAAATTAACTTTATTTTCTCCCAGAGACCATGGTTTGCTCCGATATTAAGCGATAGCCTATCACTTAACCCTTCCAGCGCAGCTTGTAACTTGTCCAAACGATCTCAAGGCTTTGACATCATTGACGTGATTACCGGTCACGTATCTGAGACTGGATATAGGTCACATTTGAAATACTTCATCAAGACGGTCCACCTTTGGGCAGATCCAGAAATAAAAACCAGCAGTATATAATCTTTGAATTAATCCAAAGAATGTCATTGTTGTAAGCACAGTTGAGGTCCTATGTTCTAGGAACAAAATCAAAGTGCTTATTAGCTCCTGAGGCTCAGGGCAGGAGCCCCTCTTGCTCAGGTCCAGGAATGGTTTTCAGCATTACCAAAATACCTTGTATAATCCTTATTTCTTAATTCCCCGAAAGAAAAAGTCCCAGACCTCAGGGTGTCTGGGTTTCGAATCACCCCCTAACCCCATAAAACGGTGCCCCACACACAGCAGAGGGGAAGAAGTGGGGTGTGATGGTCACAGCCGGTCTAGAACCTGAGGCCTGGGCCAGGGGGAGCTTAGGGTCCAGAGGATCCTTTGAAGCAGGCGTGGTTGGTGCCCCAGGGCGAGGACCTGGAGGCTGAAGGATGGTGGGGCCCGGGTGATGGCGGGCGTTCCAGGCCACTTTACCGCTTTGGAGGAGCAGCTACAAGTCCCTGGGTGCAAACAGCTTTTAAAGGTTGCAGGAAGCGAGAAGGCTCATTTTGAATTCATTTCGTCTGTTGCCTTAGGAGACACAGTTGACTTTTCCTGCAGCCCTGGGCCCAGGTCCCGGGGCTCCTGTTCTACTGGGGGGACAGGTAGCAGACCTAAGACCATTTCGGTCCGAGGCGCAGGCTGAGCGAAACCACGTGGCGATGGGGCCGGGTTACCCATGGGCCGCGCGAGGGCCGCACCGGCTCCGTGGAGCTGGATGGGAAGCCCAGGAAGAACCTGACAGCCTCCGCGCAGCCAAGACTGCAGCCCCGTCAGCAGGAGCCGACAAGCAGAACCCAGGCCCCGCCCTACCGCCGCCAACCGCGAGACCTGAGGTTCCGGAAGCCGCCGCGAGGCGGAAGTCCGCCGAGAAGCCCCGCCCCCGCCCGCGCTGCGCACGCGCCCAGGGCGGACGGCCGCCTTGGGGGCGGGGCCGCGCACGCGCCTTGGGCTGGGCCGCGCAGGCGGAGGCGGAGGTGAGTGGTGCGGCCTGACGGTCCGGAGGGTAGTGCGCTTCCCGCTCGCGGGGCCGGACTTGGGCGGCTCAGCGGAGCCCGGCGGGGTTTGGAACCCGGAGGCCCGAGCGGCTGCGCACGTTGCGGCGTTGGGGGCGGGCACGGAGCGGGTGGCCTGCGGGGCGTTGCAGGAACGGAGGGCGAGCACGGAGCGGGTGGACGGAGAGGAAGAGCCCTGCGGAGACGCCGGGATCCTGCGGGGCGCCGCTGCGCCGACCTGACATAGCCAAGGGAAAAGCCAGGGAACACGCGGACAGGGCGATAGACATTAGCCGAAATGAAACACAGAAAAGAGGACCATGTCTTATGTTGAAGCCTTCAGGTCATTTGGACTTTACTTTTGTGTATGGTGTGAGGGTGTGTTGCACGTGGCTGTCCGGCTGTCCCCACACCACTTGCTGAAGAGACTGTCCCCAGTGTATATTCTTGCGTCCTTTGTTGAAGATGAATTGACCATGGGCGTGTGTGTTTATTTCTGGGCTCTCTGCTCTGTTGCATTGATCTGTAGGTCTGTCTCTCTGCCAATACCATGCCATTTTGATTACTGTAGCTTTGTAGTATTGTTAGAAGTCTGGGAGGGTGATGCTTCCTGTTTTGTTCTTTTTCTTCAAGATTGTTTTGGCAATCTTTTGTGGTTCCATATACACTTTTGGGTTATTTGTTGTAGTAAAAAATGTCATGGTTAATTTGATAGGAATCACGTTAAATGTGTAGATTACTTTGGGTGGTATAGCCACTTCAACAGTATTAATTCTTCCAGTCCAAGAGCATGGGCTGTCCTTGCATTTCTTTAATAAATCATCTGCAGTTTCCTTTATTAATGTTTTATACTTTTCGGTGTATAAATCTTTTACCTCCTTGGATAGGTTTATTCCTACATATGTATGTATGTATGTATTTATCTTGGTGTGACTTTAAAAGGTACCTGCAGTTCTTTGGTGGCCTAGTGGTTCAGGGTTTGGCGTTGTCACAGCTGTGACTTGGGTTCAGTCCCTGGCTCAGGAATTTCTGCATGCTTTAGGCATGACCAGAAAGTAAATGAATAAATAAAGGTATTGGCTTTTTTTTTTTACATTCCTTTTCTGACATTTCACTCTTAGTGTAAAGCAATGCAGCCCATTATAGCCATTTCACCAAAGCAGAAGTACAGATGGCCATTAGGCACATGAAAAAACTGCTTAACATTGTTAATTATTGGAGAAATGCAAATCAAAATACAATGAGGTACCACCTGACACCAGTCAGAATGGCTATGATTACAAAGTATACAAGTAATGGGAGTTCCCCTCATGACTCCGTGGTTAATGAACCTGACTAGCATCCATGAGGATGCATGTTCAATCCCTGGCCTCACTCAGTGGGTTAAGGATCAGGGTTGCTGTGAGCTGTGGTGCAGGTCACAGATGCAACTTGGATCCCACATTGCTCTGCTCTGGCTCTGGTGTAGGCTGGTGGCTACAGCTGCAATTGGACTCCTAGCCTGGGAACCTCCCTATGCTGCAGGTGTGGCCCTAAAAAGACCAAAAAAAAAAAAAGAAAAGAAAAGAAAAAACCCAGTCTACAAATAACAAATGCTGGAGAGGATGTGGAGAAAAAGGAGCCCTCCTACACTGTTGGTGGGAGAAGTTGGTACAGCCACTATGGAGAATAGTATGGAGTTTCCTCAGAACTAAAATAGAACTAAAGGAGTTCCCATCGTGGCTCAGTGGTTAATGAATCCGACGAGGAACCATGAGGTTGCGGGTTCGATCCCTGGCCTTGCTCAGTGGGTTAAGGATCTGGCGTTGCTGTGGCTGTGGTGTAGGCTGGTGGCTACAGCTCCGATTATACCTCTAGCCTGGGAACCTCCATGTGCTGCTGGAGTGGCCCTAGAAGAGGCCTAAATAAATAAATAAAATAAAGAAAGAAAGAAATAAAATAGAACTGAAAATGAAGTTACCATGTGATCCAGAAATCCCACTTCTGGGCAAATATCCAGACAGAACTATAATTCAAAAAGATAATGCACCCTTGTGTTCATAGCAGCACTGTTTACAATAGCCAAGACATGGAAAACAATCTAAATGTCCACTGACAGATGGATAAAGGAGAAGTGGTACGTATATACAATGGAGTACTACTCAGCCATAAAAAGAATGAAATAATGCCATTTGTAGCAACATGGATACAACTAGAGATTATACTAAGTGAAGTCAGCAAGAGAAAGACAAATACCATATGTTATTACTTATATGTGGACTCTAAAATATGATAGAAGTGAACCTATTTTGTGAAACAACCAGGAGCAGACCTGTCTTGCCAGGTGGGGGAGGGTGTTGGGGAAGGATGGAGTGGGAGGTTGGGGTTACTGGAGGTCAGCTATTATACATACAACAAGGTCCTACCGTATAGCACGGGACCTGTATTCAATATCCTATGCTAAACCCTAATGGAAAAGAATATAAATATAGGATATGGAATATTGTTCTCTGTATATATAAGTGTGTATGTGTGTGTGTGTGTGTGTGTGTGTGTGTGTGTGTGTGTGTGTGTGTATGATCTAAGGAATATTTTAAAAAGAGTGAAAAACCAAACCCCAGAACAGAGGGTCCAAGAACCGCAGGACAACATCAAAGTTCAATGTCCTTGCAGTTGAAATCTCAGTGAGAGAAGGGACAGAAAGGGGCAGGGGACACATTTGAAGTGTCCAAAAGTAATGAAAAGTATCCAACTATGGATCAAGCTGTGTAAACAGGATACACGGGTTTAAAAGGCGTGGGGGAAGCAGATGTGTATTCAAACTCCTGAAAGCCAAAGGTGAACAAAAGCTTCAAGGCAGCCAGAGGGAAACCCCCTGGGTAGAGACCGAGGGTGGGGGGGAAGAGCCCTCCGGGTGTCAGCAGCAGCAGGAATCGAGGCTGGGAGGTGCAGGGAATATATCTGAAGCGTCGGGAGCAGCCTGCCGACTTGGGGGTGGGGGGGCCTCAAAGGCCAAGGAAGGGAGTTTATTCTGTGATCAGGTGGGGAGCCCCTTAGCTTTGACGCACCACCTGGAGCCTTACGTTTTGTAAAATCCTGTTGAATTTTGTCATGAAATGATGGCGTGGTTTTCTTCCTTTGCTGTGGTAGTATCATGAGTTGCCTTCACGGTTTTTCGAGTGTTAAACTAACATTGCATTCCTGGGTTGGATCCATTGGCCATGATGCTCCAGGTTTCCCATGTATCATTGAATTCGGTGTGCTAATACCGTGCTAAGGATTTTTATTTGCACAGGATATCGGTCTGTAGTTTTTCCTCGTATAGCTTTGTCTTATTAATGGTGCCAGGGTAATAATACTGGCAGTTTAAGCATCCATATAATACTGCCATGGAGTGGCTTGGAAAGTGTTCCTTTCTCATAGTCTGAAACAGTCTCTGTGGGTTGGTATTGCTTCGTCCTTAAATGCTTGCCTATTTGTTGGGAAAGCCGCTGGGCGTGAAGTTTTGCGGGTGTTCTCTTTCCTTTTAAAGGAAAATTTTAAATTATGAATTTACTTTTCTTAATTGACATACGGCTATTCAGGTTTTCTATTTCTTTTTGAGTCACTTTTGATAATTGGTGTTTTTTTAAGAAATATGTGCATTTCATCTAAATTGTCAAATTTATTGGGTACGAAGTTCACAGCATTCCGTTACTATCCTTTAAATGTCTGCAGCCTTAGTGATATCCCCTGTTTCATTCCTCATTATGGTAACTTGTGTCTTCTTCCCATTTTTCTTTTTATTTATTTTTTCTTTTTATGGCCACACCCACTGCATACGGAAATTCCTGGGCCAAGGACTGAATCCAAGCTGCAGCTGCGACCTCCACCACAGCTGCGGCAACACTGGATCCTTAACCCACTGCCCCAGGCTGGGGATCGACCTGAGCCACTGCAGTCAGATTCTTAACTCACTGTCCCATGGCGGGAACTCTTGTTTTTCTTGATCAGTCTAATGAGAGGTTATCAACTTTATTGAAGTTTTGAAATAACCAGCTTTTGTTTTATTGATTTTTTCCTATTGTTTGTCCATTTTCTGTTTCTTTGATTTCTGTTCTTTATTATTTTATTGTTTATGTTGAGTTTAACTTGCCTTTTTCTACCTTCTTAAGGTAGAAACAATTTTTTTTTTTTTAGCTGTGCCCACTGCGTGTGGAATTTCCTGGGCCAGGAATTGAATCTGCACCACAGTAGTGAGAATGCCAGGTCCTTAACCCCTGAGCCACCGGGAAACTCCAAAACTTAGGTGATTTTAGACCTTCTTTTCTAATTTAAACATTTAAAGTGGTGAATTCCTGGGAGTTCCTATCATGGCTCAGTGGTTAATGAATCCGACTAGGAACCATGAGGTTGCGGGTTTGGTCCCTGCCCTTGCTCAGTGGGTTAAGGATCTGGCGTTGCCGTGAGCTGTGGTGTAGGTTGCAGACGTGGCTCGGATCCCGCGTTGCTGTGGCTGTGGTGTAGGCCGGCGGCTACAGCTCTGATTCAACCCCTAGCCTGGGGACCTCCATGTGCCATGGGAGCGGCCCAAGAAAATGGCAAAAAGATAAAAAATATAATAAAGTAGTGAATTCCCTGGAAACACCGCTTAAGCTGTGTTCTATGTATTTTGACATTTTTTATTTTAGTTTTCATTGAATTCAAAATATTTTCTAATTCTTCTTGTGAGTTCATCTTTGAATTATGCTTTATTTAGAAGTATATCATTAAATTTCCAAATATTTGGAGATTTTCCAGGTATCTCTGTGACTAATTTTAATTTAATTATTTTGGGGTGGAGAACACACTCCGTGATTTCAGGCTTTTAGAGTTTGAGGCTCATGTTATCTTGGTGAGTATCTCACATGCGCTTGGAAATAACGTGTGGCCTTGAGCAGGTGTGGTACTCGCTCTGGGGTTCCTTGTCTGTAAGGAGCAGTGGTGGCTTTGAGATGTTGGGGGGGGTCTCTCTTCTGGACCTGACAGGTCCTGTCTCCTGGTTTTGCAGATGGCGTGTGAGGCAGAGCACAGTCCCTTGGGCATGTTCGAGTGCCAGCTCTGTGCCTTAACAGCCCCTTACAGCTACGTGGGGCAGCGGCCCCCCTACACCCAGTCCATTGTGTGAGTACCAGTGTCCCAGTGGCCCGGGAGGCACAGGGCAAGGTTCTGGGGCCATCCAGCACCTTCCGGTCCCTACCTCCCCGTTCAGCCCAGAGTCCAGCACCTGCTCCAGCTGTGGGGTGGAAACACCTGGCTCAGGCTCAGCAGCTAGGGATGCAGGGGCGGTGCAGGCCGCCCCCGCTGGGGCTGGGCCTTGTTGCCCATTGCGCTGGTTCCTATGAGGCACCTTCTCAGTGGGAGGCGGCCTGCCCTGGCCCTTGTCCTGCTGGGAGTGCGCCCTGAGCACGGCTTCCCAGGCACCTGCCCAGGGAAGGCCTGGAGCAGAGCCACGGGGCCCTGGGGCTTGACTCTTGACCTTCGGCTTGTCCTTCATCAGATGCCACTGCGTGGGGCTGACCAGGACCTCACTCACGTGGGTCAGGCGGGGGGAGGGGGGGGCAGGCTCCTTTCCTCCTGTGTCACCTGGGAACGTGTCGGTCCCCTTTCTGTGCTGCGAGGCCGCCCCTTACCCAGTGCAAGGTGCCTGTTCTCTCTGCGGGAAAGCAGCCACTTGGGAGTGGGCGTCATCCCGGGGCCTCGTGCCCCCCCTCGCCCCCCTCGCCAGGCTGGGGGTGGCCGTGGGGGCGAGGAAGCAGCAGCCCTTCTTTGGCTGCGGAGGAGGGGGTCCTCTCCCTGCGGGTGTCACGGAGCCCAGAGCAGGTCGCATTTCAGCCCCAGGGCTGGGTGAGGGGGTGGCTCCCCAAGCGCACGCGCAGTGGGCAGGTCCGTCCAGCTGCGCGGCCCCCATCAGCAGAGGTTGGGCCGTCCGCCCACCGGCGCCCCTCGGTGTCCCGCAGGCTCCTGGAGGAGAGCTACGTCATGAAGGACCCCTTCACCTCCGACAAGGACAGGTTCCTGATCCTCGGCTCCAGATGCAGTCTGTGCGGCAGGCTGGTGTGCGTGGGCCCGGTGGGTGAGCCGCGGGCGCCCGGCCGCCTCCCCTCCCTGCCTGTGGCGGCGACCTCACATGCGGGGCCGGGGAGAGACCCTTCCCCAGGGCCGGCGAGAGCAGCAGCCTTTCCCGCCCTTGGTGACCCGGGAGCCCTCACAGTCGCTTGGGGGGCGGGCGTCAGGGGTCTCTTCCGGCAGCTGGTCTGCCTTGTCAAGGGTGGGTCCCCGCGGCCCCCAGAGGGGTAGGGGGCAGGCAAGCGGGTCGCTTAGAGCATCCCAGCGGGTTGAGGAAGAGATTCGCCGAGGCTCCGTCCCCCCAAGAGCCCCTCCCCTGCCACCAGCTGTGCTCCTCCCTGGGTGGTGGCGGCCTTTCCCCTTGTTCTGGGCCCTTCCAGGGGGTGGAGGGGCGCTTTCCAGAGGCTTCCTTCACTCCTGTCCCGCCTCGTCAGGCCCAGCCATGCTGCACCCGTGTTATGCATGCATGCATGGGTCAGGAAGCCGAGGTGTGGCGAGGCCCAGCTGGCAGGTCACTGGGTAGCTGGGCCTGTTTGCAAGCCTAGGGCGCCTGGAGGAGCAGGCCCCCATCCTGGAACCATAACCGCTGCCTGCAGCTCTGACCCTGGCTGTTTTGCAATGCCTCCCCCCGCCCCCAGCTCATCTTCCCCTTCTCAATTAGGCGAAGACACCTCCTTAGGGTGGCCGGCCAGGCCCAGGGTCCTGCTCTCCCTTCCCTTGGCTCTGGCTCCACCCCCCACCCGCCCAACTGCCTGGGCCCCGCTGGGACCCTGCCTGCGCCGCCCCCGCTGGGAGGAGCCCGGCCTCTGTGAGCGGCCCTGAGCTTCCTCCTCCTCTTGCAGGAATGCAGTCTGTTTTACTGCAGGAGGTTCTGCCTCCCCTGTGCCCAGGAGAACGCTGCTGCTTTCCCTCCGGAAGTTCAGCAAGATTTGGAGAAAAAGAAAAGCCCACGCAAGAGGCCTTCCAGCCAGCACGGCTCTCGGACGTGAGCGCAGCCGGGAACCGGGTCCGCAGTAGTGCCGGCCCTGCACCCGGCTCCTGGCTCCCGCTTGCGGGCTTCTGCGGCCTGGGGCAGAGATGGGGCCGAGCTGGGAGCTGCCGTGCCTGGCGCTGTTTCTGGGCCACGGGAGGCAGTGTCTGCAGCCCGAGGGACCTGAGCGACAGGGCCAGAGGACCACGCCGAGAAGGTGCCCAGACCCCGGTGCGCCAGAGCTGCTGTCAGTGCTGAGACGGCGGGCGCCCCTTCCCCTGCCCCCCGCCCTCAAAGGCCCTCTGTAGCAACTGGTGAGAAGCCACCCGTGGGCTCCCCTCTGCCCGCAGGTCTTAGCGGACCCAACAGCTCTGTGCTGTTCTGCAGCTTCTGCGGGGCCAGAGAACCCTTTCCCGGGGGTGTTAGAAATGTGTCTGATGAGAGGATGAATAAAGAGCCTTTACGGATGGATGCCGGCGCTGGGCTTTGTGAGCTGGGGCCACACTGACTGGGGCCCACCGTGAAGGACTCGTGGAGGCAGAGACGCCTCCAGGAGGGGCCGGGGGTGGGGGGCCTGCTCCAGGTCCAGGGTGGACGCTCCAGGACGAGATTGTTGTTTGAAACCAAAACGTTCATCTCACCACAGCCTTCAAAACCCACCAAATAATTTTTAAAAATAGTTTATTTTTTTAAACCATTAAGGCAAAGCTGTACCCTGAAATTAACTCTTTACATTCATCAGTCTTACAGTAGGACATTCCAGATGTGTAAGTTCCCGTGAATTCAGGACAGAAATCAACACATACGATCAGTTCAATCTCCTAAAGGGAAAGTGAATGAGACCCAAGATTTTTTTAAAAATTAAGTTATTTTATATCTGCTTTCTAACTGCCTGGAACCACCAGAGTAAAGTGACAGGTTAGATTCCGTTTGCTCTTCCCCGTAGCCCCGGCTGTCCCCAGAGGGTCTGGTCCAGGGAGGGGATGCCAGAGCCTGCTCGGAAAAGATGGGCTTTGGGATTGCCGCTGTTTAGTACAAGACAGAAGGGGCCTGTCAGCCCCTGAGCACTGCGTATAAGGCACCCAAGATCAGGAACAAGCACACACCGCGACGCCAAGGCCAGTCCTGGCGCTGGGAACCTGCGCGGCTCTGCCCCACACGTCCTGGGGGCAGACACATCGGGCGGGCTCTGCCCCAGTATGGAAACAGTGTCTGGGAGACTCGGGGTCTGTGGCTTCTGCCACACGCCCGGGTTGGGCTCTGGAGGTGCCAGAGAACCAGCTGGTATGAATCACTGCCACCGGCGTCTTCCAAAGGGCCGGGATCTTTGGTAACAGCCCACAGGGAGCGATTCCCTGAAGAGCAGACAGCCACCCACTGTGCAGGCCTGGCTCGTGTCTCCTGGGAAATCGGTGCCGCCCAAGCTGGGTCCGAGGCAGCCTCGCTGGTGGGAATGACACAGACTCGCCTGTGCATACCGGGCACGTGAAGCACGGCGAAGGGAACAGGTTTACAGGGAAGTAAATCCCGCGTGGCTCAGGAGCGAGAAGCCCTGATGTGTGTGTGCCTGTGTGCGAGCGTGTGTGCGTGAGCTCGTGTGCAGGGCACACACCGTTGTTTCAGCTTCCTTTGTGTTTCCAACCCGTCCAAAGCCAGGCTACTAACAATTAACACTGATTTCAGAAGAGTCCCAATGTTTGTTATTAGGTGCATGATTGTACGTTAATAAAACGTTTATACTAGGATTTTCAAAAACTCAAATCACAGTATTTAAGACACAGCTATTAACACAGCTCGTTTCACCACAGAGTGTGGAAAAGGTAGTGACACTGGAACACAAACACTGTAATCTTGCCCAAAAGGGGACTGAGTGGTAGCCATCTCCTATGAGGTACATTTTTTTAGGCCTGAAAAAAGGACCAGACCATTTTCCCAGGAGTTCCCGCTGTGGCGCAATAGGGATTAGCGGCGCCTCTGCAGTGCCAGGACGCGGGTCTGATTCCTGGCCTGGCACAGTGGGTTAAAGGATCTGGCATTGCTGCAGCTGCAGCGTGGGGCACAACTGCGGCTCTGATCTGATCCCTGGCTGGGGCACTCCTTGTGCTGCAGGGCAGCCAAAAAGAAAAAAAAAAAAAACCATTTCCCCAAAATGAATGCTTTTACCTTTGAAAAGCTAAGCCACTCGTCTTCAGGGCCTGTGGCTCCCTCCTCCTTGTCCCAAGAGGCAGGGCTCGTTGGGGTGGGGGTGGCACCGCGCTGTACGGTTCCTCACATAAGGCATGTCAGGTGCTGGGCGGGGCAGGGAGGAAGGGCAAGAGAGGAGGCTGGTTCTTACCTCCTCTGGGGAAAAACAGGGAGGGTTTGCACATTTGACCCAAACGAGCAAGCATCTGAAAGTAAAAACCTGACCCAGATCTTCATTTGCTGCTTGTGACATAAAAATGGATACTTCTTTGATTTTTTTTTCGGCCATGCCCATGGTACGTGGAAGCTCCTGGGCCCGGGATCGAACCCTTGCCGCAGCAGAGACAATGCTGGATCCTTAAGCCACTGAGCCACAGAGGAACTCATATTTTTATTTTGCAAGTAGTGCAATTAACAGCCACGGGATCACTGAAATCCTTGATGTTATTACCAGTTGCTTCAGTCGAGATGTGAGCTTGAAGCGGAAGCTGTTGGGCTGTGGTATGTGGCCGAGGCTTCCAGAAGGAGCGGCCGTTTGCTTCCCAGCAGGACCACATCAGAGAGGCCCCTCGTTCTCAGAGGGGTGGAGGGAAACGGTTATTTCTCTCGTTAGACTGAAATTCCCGGGAAGCAGCTGGTCTGCTGAGAGCCCCGCTCTAGATCTCAGAGGCATCCAGGCGCCTCGAGCTGGAAGCGGTGCGTGGAGATCAGCCCTGGGCAGCGGCCTCTCGCTCTCGGTTCTAATGCGCGGCCCCCTGCCCCCCCCCAGAGCACCCCACTCTAATGAAATGAGCTTGAGGAACCTGCCGCAGTCCACGAACACAGCACGATGGAAGGTGTCAGGGCACTGTTTCAACGAGAGCATCAGGAAGCGTTGTCTCCTTTTCTCGCCAAACTTCCAGCGTCACATTTTGGTTCATATTAGGGTTTCCAGAGCCGCTGGTCTCCCCGTGTTCTGAGTGGGACCAAAGGGCTGCCTTGGTTTTCACCCTCGTGTGTTTTACAGGCTGAGGGTGGATGACTCTTTTCCCGAATTGTCTTAAAATGTCACCTAAACACTGATAGAAATCTCAGCAGAAACTCAGACCTCAACCTTCGGAGCCCAGTCTTAGATCTTTCTGGGCAGAGGGTCTCCAGGGAACACGCCGCGGGGAGCATCTCGCCCTGGGGAGGACAGGGTCCAGTCTGTGGGGCGCTGGCAGGGGGGCCGGGCCGTCGGGACATCCCTGCTGGCAGGAAGCTGAGAGTCCCCTCAGCTGTCAACTGGATGCCAAGACCTGGTTGGGAAAACATCCTCCATCCCAGCGGGTCCCTGTAAGTCCGCCTGGACCAAGGCTTGAGAGAAGCTGCGCCACAAAAAATCGAGAGCAAGTACAGACTCTGGCTTGGGAACCGCCCGTGCCCACAGCACCCACGCCGTGCACTGGTGAGTGAGTGTGGCAGAAATCCTCCCTGGACGCTTCTTGATAATCAGGAAGCCCTCCGTTGATGGCATCGACCTTAGTTTTGGCGACAGTATAATTTCTTTGCCTCGCCTGAATGGACACCGACACTGCAAACCTAAGACCAAGTGACCTCCAGCAGCATGTGCAGCCAACAGGCCAGGCTGACCTCCAGGAAGCTCCTCGCCGCACCCTCGCCCATCTTTAGGGTGGGGAAGATGCCAGCCCGACCCCCTCAAGGGGCCAAGAACCGGAGGAGACAGCAGGACCCTGCGCTGACAGCCTAGGTGGGCAGCCGTGAGCACCTGACATGTTCTAAAAGGGCACTTGGGGTGAAGAGGTACTTTGGGGTGCCCGGTTTTCCCTGGGTCCCTGGAAGCCCCTCCAAAGGCCAGGCCGGTGGTCAAGTGGGCCCCGGCCGCGAGCACCGGACTCGCTGGTTAAAACAATGGGCCTATATTTACACAGGACTTTTTAAGACACCCCCGAGACAGGTGGGGCCATGGGCCAAGACAAAAAACAAAAGAGACCCCACATGTTCCCGGTGTCGCAGCCGTGTTTAAAAAGGACTCAGGCCGGGAGGACACAGGTGCGGCTGGGGGGTGGGTGAGGCCTGGGAAAGCCACCGTCTGACCAAGGCTGGCCTGGAGGCACCCCCTCCAGCCACATCTGCAGGCTCCTGCATGCCCAGCAGGTGTGGCTGAAGAGGGGGCGGGCAGGTCACTGCAGGCGGGGACCATCGCCCGGGGCTCACTCCTGAGCAGCAACTTCTGCGCATTCGTACTTTAAGGCTCCCTTCAAACAAGCCCCTTTAAAAAGCCCTATAACCTTCCAGCCCGGCGTGCACACAGCCAAGGTCAGCAGACCCCGGGCCCTAACCCCAGGTGGTCTGACTACGGAGTCCCGGGGCCCTTCACAGTAACAGTGCCTTTTGATAGCTCTGCCGAGACAGCCGTCGTGTAGATCTGGGAAAACAGCAGGTGCCGAATGACTGCTTCATTCTTCATCACCGTCCAGCAAAGGCTCTTCCTCGTGCCTGGAGCTTCTGCTCAGATCTCGGGATTCTGCGCTGTTTCTGGGACCTGCACTCAGTCCTTAATCCCGTCCGTGTCCTTGTTTTCTGTGGCCCGGTGTGGGGAACACTCGGGAACAGCGGGACGGTGCGTGCTCTGCTCTTAAAATGAAAGGAGGGAATCCTTTTAACGAGGAGAGCGCTGGCGGGCATTCTGGACGTCTCTCCCCTGGACTCACATTCCTTATTTACGCCCGTGCCTGCATCCTCTTGGCCAGGATGCCTGAAACTCATCCCACAGGAGGGCTGCAGAAAGGTCACAGGGAAACTGGAGACAAGGCGGGAAAGACAGACGGGCTCTGGTGCGCTGGCCACATTCAAACCACACCTGCCGACGGCTGGGGCGCCCGTTGCTGACAGTCCCAGATGTCACGGACAAGGTGTCCTGCAGCCCACAGGCTTCTCAATGGATGGCGGGGGCAGAAGTCAGCGTGGGGCACCCCCAACCAGAAATGCCTAGGAGGCAGGGGGAGGGGGCGCTGCAGGCGGAGCATCCAGACAGAGGCCGCCTGGTAATCTGGGGTCTCTGGGGAGTATGGTGCTTTCTGCCACAAGCGGAGGAAAGGAGGAACCAGGCTGAAACAGTGGGTGAAGAGCAGGTCGAGGTGGTGAAACCGGGTCCCGCCGTGTCCTGCGTCCACCCCGAGGGCAGTGGGCTCCACACTCCTGGTTGGAAGCTTCTGGAACCTGTTTCCATTGTCCCTTATGCTGACATGTTTGCTTGACACCTAGCAAGCCGTAGGGGTGCTCTTCAATTGTTCCTATTTAAACTACTACTGTATATGATACCGGTGAGTAACTGGTCTCAATCTGACAATCAGTGCTCTGAGAAATGTTTGATTAGGTGACCTAACATCCTGCGTGGCCGTTAGTACCTCTGTTATTTAAAGTGAATTTCTTCCTATTAAGAAGTGAGCAATGGCAAGTGACTTCCAAGCTGAGGTCACCTGTGGCCTCCTCGGTGGCTTCGCCTGGGGCATCGCTGGTGGTCCAGCTGGGCCCCAAGAGAGCCAAGAGCTCGCTAATGCCGCTGATGCAGAACCTGGGCCGGCGGTCAGCTCGTGACATGAGAACTGTTTCAGGCAGGTTTTACGAGAATCCAAACAGAATGAACAAGGCTTCCGAGAGCCTGAAGGTTCACTTTCCAGGCGGCGTCCATTTGGACGGATCTGTCCCCCGGAGCCGGAGGCAGCACACACCCAGAACCAGGATCCAGCCCACAACCCCGAGACCTCGGGCAAGCCGCAGCCCCCCAGGCTCAGCAGCGCAGGAGAAAACACGGCCGCGGAACCCTGCGACTCCCCACTTCACTCCTTGGTGACTCAGGGCGACGCTTGATGGGCGTCATTCCGAAGCAGAAATGCTTTTATTTGCCGCCAACAGAAGCTTTGACTGGATCATTCAAAAACTAAAACTAAAACTAAATCAGCACGTGTGTGGTGTGCAAGAGGGTGTCCTAATGGAAACGTCTGCTTTTTTCTCGCCCGCGTCACCATTTCACTTATAACACTCCTGATCCCGGGGGAGTTCCCGTTGTGGCGCAGTGGAAACGAATCCAACTAGTAGCCGTGAGGATGCAGGTTGGCTCCCCGGCCTCACTCAGTGGGTCGGGGATTGGGCGTTGCCATGAGCTGGGGGGTAGGTCACAGACGCGGCGCAGATCCCGTGTTGCTATGGCTGGGGTGTAGGCTGGCAGCTGTAGCTCAGCTCAACCCCTAGTCTGGGAACTTTCATATGCTGAGGGTGCAGCCCTAAAAAGCAAAACAAATTTAAAAAAATAATGCTGCTCTTGGCAATTTTATCCAATTCAATCTGAACCTTTTTATTTTATTTTTTTTCTTTTTCTTTTTGAGCTGAACCTGCAGCATGTGGAAGTTCCCGGGCCAGGGATCGAATTGGAGCCAGAGCTGCTACCGACACCATAGCTGCAGCAATGCGGGAACCTCAGCCCACTGCACTGGGCTGGGGATCAAACTGGCACCTCCATAGAGACAAGCTGGATCATTAAACCACTGGGCATAGCGGGAATGCCAATCCTAACCATTCTTTAACGGCAAATCATCATGACCTTCTAGAACCAAACTTCCCAAAGACAGAGGAGGAGGGGTGTCAAGGGTACAACCAGGTTGTGAGCACTGTGGGTCCAAGAGGCCTCCAGAGACCCCAGGATCCTTAACCCAGGGGGGCAATGGAACTGGCAGACCCAGCCCAGTCTGGCTCAGAGGACGGCACTGCTGAAGGGTCTCTGCTGGGACAACTGATCTACCCTGGTGGACAGAAAAAGAGAACTTCCAGGTCTGAGTGCTCTGGACAAAACCTATAATCAGCACTGCCTTCATCTCTGGGCAAGGCTGAACAGTTAGTTGATCTTTAAGGCTGAAACACCTATTTTATTTTATTTTTTTGCTTTTTAGGGCCGAGCCCACGGCATATGGAGGTTCCCAGGCTAGAGGTTGAATCGGAGCTATAGCTGCCAGCTTACACCAACACCACAGCAACATGGCATCCGAGCTGCATCTGCAACCTACACCACAGCTCACAGCAACGCCGGACCCTTAACCCACTTAACCCACGGAGCGAGGCCAGGGATCGAACCTGCAACGTCATGGTTCCTGGTCAGATCATTTCTGTGGCACCACATTGGGAACTCCCGAAACACCTATTTTTGATGTTGGAAAAACCACCTTATATGTGGATTTGGAAAAGGAGCCCACCCTCGAAATCTTGGTAAAAAACACCAGCCCGTCATGAATCCTGAGACCAAGGAAAACCACCGTTTCATCCCCGCCCCCAACCCCCCCCCACCCCGGTTCTCCAGCTGAGACCCCGAGCCCGCCCCGACCCCAGGCCATGCTATAAAGTCACTCCACTCCAGGGAGCAGCTACCACCATCAAGAGTTAAAAAAATAAAGCTGCATATTTTGGAAAGCAACGTAGAAAAAGACCACAGAGCTGCCTTGACAGAGGGAGCTTCAAAGCGACATCTACAAGTCACTTGTCACTGTGCCCCTGGAAACACCACCGCGGCCCCCAAACCACCTGACTCGGCTGGTTCAGATCTGGGAGGAAGTGGGGGTGAGAGGAATGGGGAGCCAATGTGCTTCCGAGTCTGTCCGGTTCCCGCCGACCACAGAGAACCAAGTTTGGGGGGGGCGGTGCTGGCGACGTGGCTTTCTGGGACCTTCTCCACAAACCTGGGAGCAACAGGCTTTCCCGTATTAGTTACAACCATGAAAATGGCAAACTGAAATGGAACCACTGCGTTTTGATAGCTTATCACATCGTTCTTGGAACTTCTAAATCCTGTGCTTAAAAAGCAGCGTGTTGTCTTTCTTCAAATTCGGGACACAGAACTGAAGTCCTTCAAATAAATATTCTGCTGCTTTTTCAAAATACCTAACCTTCGGGGACATCTAGATTTACATCATTACAAAAGTTTTAAAAGTGCTGATTAGTTTTCCAAATTCTAAAGGAGCACGGGCGTCAAGAGGTGGTGCAAAGGGAAGACGGACGGCGCGTTCTGAGGGGAGTTCAAGGGTAAAGCACTAAGCATCCTGCGCTGGTTAACAGCGGGGGGCGCCACCATCAGACCGCTGACCCGCTTCCTTCTTGTTTTCCAAGCCCTGAGGCCCAGGCGCTTATCATCAGCCTTTCCAGACTCCGCTCCCTCTTCGGAGAACTGGTTAAACAGAGAGACGTGGAATAATAGGATGCCGGTTACCTAGAGCTGGTTAAGCTTTCTGTTGTCCAAGGTGCAAAGCCGCGTTGCTCCCATGTCTCACCTGTAGTGCTGTTGCCTTTAAAAAACAAAAAAAACAAAAACAAAACCCTGGGAAAGTTTCTTCGGTGCGCGCTGGGCCGCGCCCTCAGTACATGTCCCTGTAAATTTCCTGCAGCAGCGGGTGCAGCGCGGCGTCCGCCTCCGTCTTCTTGATCACCTGCACCAGCTGCGCATGCTCCGTGACCAGCTGCCGCAGGTCCGCCAGCTTTTGCAGGAGTTTGGGGAAGAGAAAGACGTCGTCGGGGTGGTTGGTCTGCAAGTGAAGTTTGAGCACATGCACGATACCCTCCTGCATTCTCTCAATGTGTCCTACGTTTAGGAGGCCGGGCCGGTCTATCCTCAAAAGAAAGAAGAGAGGTCTGAGCTGGAGGAGCCCCAGGCTAAGGCCTCAGAGGTGTCGTGCAGGTGGCGGAACCCCACACTCGGCTCTGATGAGGCCCTGCTGGCAGCAGGCTTAGCCGTCTTGGCTACCGTCCCCGTGCCGAGAAGATAGAACGAGACTTCTCCAGAGTCTCCAGGCCCACCAGGGGCAGACAAGACAGAGGGCTGCTGTCTTAAAACGCCCCTTCGGGGTGGCCCCTTCCTTGGGGTTTTGTCTAATCATCAGCATCATCACCCCCCAGACACGAGGAGCAGCTCTACAGTCAACCACTTCTGCATAACGTGGGACATGAAATGCTTCTTCTCCGTGTCCCCCCTAGATACTCGGTTTCAACCACATTGAAAGAATGGGGTGTGTCCCACTTGAAACACCATCAGAGGGACCTTCTAAGATAAATCAGCTCAAACGATGGTGGGGCAAGAAATGAATGGGAAGATGGACACGGGCCCGAGAGGATGCCGAGGGCTCCCCGGGGGTGGGGGGTGGGGGGTGTCCTGAGGCCTGGTGCAGGGACGGTGACATGGACACCAGGTGACAAACCTGGGGAGGCTGGGACACAGGCACCAGACTTCCCAGCACAGCTCAGACCGTCCTGCATCCTTGTCCAGAAAAATCGCAGCCCGCCTTCCCTATTCAGGAGGCACCGCTCTCTAGAGCCCTGCTCACCAGGACTTTCGGGTGTTGCTGATGTGGGTTTTTCATTGTTTGCTGCTGCAGTTGCTATTGTAAAAGGATTACTCAGCTTTTAAACAGAGATTTTAAAAACGAGTAGGAGAACCCCTTCTCATAACTTGGACTCCATCGTACAGATTTCAGGTACACCTCACCAGACATTTTTCCGATGTAGGGCTGTAATTTCCTCTAGGCCTCTGTGGTCCCACTACTTATATAAACAGTTGTGCGTTGTTTTTTTACCCGCCACACTACATCTTGAGCACACAGAGGGCAGCGGCAGGTTACGTGCAGCTGCCTCGCCAGTCGATGCTTCAGGCCTGGTGGAGCCCGGCCGCCCTCACCCAGCGCCACCTACGGAGTCCTGCAGCCTGCAGCCTCCGTTCCTTGAGGGAGGGGCTGATGGGGGACAGACATCAGGCAGTTTGAGAGGACGGTTGCCCCATGTGTCTGCCCCAAGGCTGGGTAAGGTCAGCTGAGTTTACAGGAGAGGGATGACGTTCTCAGATCCAGGACAGGGCTATTTACGGCAATGAGACACCGAGCCAAAAATGTGGGGATGGCAGGGCCAGCTCCCCTGCAAGGGGCCCCCATTTTCCTTCTCTGGGATCTACCTCCTTTGGCAAAGCACACTTTGCTGTCACTGCCAGTTAGTGCCTGATGTTTTTCCTTATGAAACAGCATAAATAGACCCGTTGAGACAGCGACTGTACAGATACCTGTATGGCACAGAACGCTGGCTGTAATACGGAGATGAGATTATAGTAACATCGTTACAACACAGCCGGCCCTTGGGATCTGCGGGGCCTTGGTTCAGGACCTCCTGCAGATGACCAAACCTCAGGTGCCTACCTGAGAGGGCACATAACCTGTGCACAGCCTCGTGCACACTTCAAAGGCTCCCTAGATTACCCGAGACACCTAATACCACGTAAATGCTACGTGAATCATTGTCGGTGTCGGCACGTTCAAGTGTTCCTTTTTGGAACTTTCCGGAAATTTTTTTCCTAACTGTTTTGGAGCCACAGTGGGTTGACTCTGCAGACACAGAACCCGCATATGTGGAGGGTCTACTGTATATGGTAATATTACACACCGTGCATTATTATTATATCTGATATGTAATAGCTATTAGGTATGGATAATGGATATAACTCCGTGATAGTTATTTATACTTAAATATGAATAAATTATATATAAATAATAGATAATGTAATCGATTACATTATCGATTGTTTATGGACTATATAAATATATTGAATCTATAACAGGATGGAATGTATATTATGTAATTACGTAGATGTGTGCTCATGTGATTACACAGGACTATTTATACTTGACAAATGTGTTTCTGTGTTGACACATATGTTAGATTATATATGAACACATCTGTTCCTATATGAACGACTAGGTAGATTATATATCGACACGTGCGTTGCTAAATTCACGAATGCTACACTGTGACATGACTTTGATGTCCCTCTCAGTAAGTTCCAGTCAGCGGTGACGTGGGGGCTCAGACGCCTGCCTACCTGCCAGGGCTGGTCCCGTGCCACTCTCACGGGGTTTCCCACTGTCGGCTTCTTCGAGAGAGAGGAGGCTGCAGGCGGCACTGCCCCAGCAGGTGAAGGCAGCAACTTACCTCCGCAGCAAATGATAGCAGCCACAAAGAGGGAAAGGTCACTGTCGTCCAGCTCCAGCGCATTGAACTTCATGGCGAAGTCAAACTTGGGCTCCATGATGTCGCAGAAGGGTTTCCTCAGGCTCTTGAGGAACTCGCGCGTGATGAAGCCATTGCCGTAAGCCACCAGCATCCCGTCCTTGTTCATCACAGAGGACAGCATGGCGAAGATGGCCTCGTAGACGCCGTACTTCAGCAGCGTGACCTGGTCGTTCAAGTCCAAGCTTGCGAACCCCGGGATGGACTTGGCGAACTCCGTGAGCTCCGTGACGGTCTCGACGGACGTGCACTGGCAGCAGTGGAAGATGCGGACCTCCGCCTCCTTGTTCTGGATGCCGTTGGCCACCAGCTTGGCCACGAGCGTCTTCTCGGCCATACACAGTGTCTCCATGTCGTGTATGACGAAAGGCTGAAACGAAAGACACGGGGATGAGCCGCGCGACTGGCGACAAGCTCTCCTCTTCGTCATCCAGACAAAAGGACACGGCAAAACAGTTCACGACATTGGCATGGGAGTCCCCGCGGTAGCGCAGGGGCTTCAGGACCCTGCGTGGTCTCTGTGAGAGGGCGGGTTCCATCCCTGGCCTGGCTCTGTGGGTGAGGGATCTGGCCCCACGCTGCAAGCTGCAGCATAGGTCGCAGATGCGGATGGGATCCAGCGTTGCCTGGCTGTGGTGGAGGCCCCAGCTGCAGCCTCGATTTGACCCTTGGCCTGGGAACTTCCATATGCCGCAGGTGGGGCCCTAAAATAGAAAAAAAAAAAATGTCACATCCATGACACAGAGCCTTAAACCCCAGCGCAGGGCCCTCTCAGCAGGGGACATTGTGAAACAGGGGGCACGCCCAGGAAGCCCGCGCTGGGCTACTTTTATGTGAGACATTCTCATAAACAGACTTCAGTGGTAACAAGGGTTCCATTTCATCTTTGTAAAATTAGCACTTGGATTTTAGAAGGTAGGCCTCCTTAACAGGTAAAATTTGGAGTCACTGGAATTCAAAACAAGGGCTAACATTAAAAAACCATGTCTATTAGGAGTTCCTGTCTTGGCACAGTGGAAACGAATCCGACTAGGAACCATGAGGTTGTGGGTTCGATTCCTGACCTGGCTCAGTGGGTTAAGGATCCAGTATTGCCATGAGCTGTGGTGTAGGTCATGGCGTGGCTCAGATCTGGCATTGCTGTGGCTGTGGTGCAGGCCGGGGGGCTACAGCTCCAGTTGGACCCCTAGCCTGGGAACCTCCATATGTCTCAGGTGTGGCCCCAAAAAGCAAAAAAAAAAAAAAAAAAAAAAACCCCAAACAGTCTTTATTAAAGCCAAAGAGGAAGCTTATATTTAACTTTAAATGTCCCTTTTACTATTTTTTATTTTTTTTGGCTGCGCCCACAGCATGCAGAAGATCTGGGGTCAGGGCTTGAACCCGTGTCACAGGTGCAACCCAAGCCACACCAGTGACAATGCCAGATCCTTAACATGCTGAGCCACCAGGGAGCTCCTGGAACGTGCCTTTCATAGTCCAGCTTGTATATGAATGTATGTGACCTTACAGGCAGTCACTTCAAATCAATGGAGCACATGGTAATGATTTTATTTTACTTTATTTATTTATTTATTTTTTTGTCTTTTTGCTATTTCTTTGGGCCGCTCCCGCGGGATATGGAGGTTCCCAGGCTAGGGGTCGAATCGGAGCTGTAGCCACTGGCCTACGCCAGAGCCACAGCAACGCGGGATCCGAGCCGCGTCTGCAACCTACACCACAGCTCACGGCAACGCCGGATCGTTAACCCACTGAGCAAGGGCAGGGACCGAACCCGCATCCTCATGGTTTCTAGTCGGATTCGTTAACCACTGCGCCACGACGGGAACTCCCATGATAATGATTTTAAACAGCGCAAGACAGAAAGCTGCCCGCTCTCTTCCCAAGTCACTCCCCACCAAGCCCTGAAAGCTCCCCTAACTGGCATATATGAACTTTGCTCATACTCGACATTGTTCTACGTGTTAGGGATGTTGCAACAATTCGTCTCCAAAATACATTTAAACAGTATTATCTGTGACAAATCAGGCAGCACCATCTTTGAGGAGAAATTTAATGGTGAACTATTGGTAGAACTGCTGTGGATGAAATGATTTAATATGCTTTTGGTGAGGTTTTACTACACATTTCTAGATAGAGTATAAAATGTAAGCATGAGTTGTGTTTGTTTGCTTGTCTTTTCAGGGTCACACCTGCAGCATATGGAGGTTCCCAGGCTAGGAGTCGAATGGGAGCTTTAGCTGCTGGCCTGCACCACAGCCACAGCAATGCCAGATCCAACGCGTCTGCCACCTACGCCATAGCTCATGCCCACCCTGGATCCTTAATCCACTGAGCAAGGCCAGGGATCGAAGCTACATCCTCGTGGATGCCACTTAGATTTGTTTCCACTGAGCCTCCATGGGAACTCCCCAAATAGCAAGCAGGTTTTTCAATCTAAAGACAACTGAAGTTGTAGGTAAAATATTTCAACCTAACAGCAGGCAAGAGCCCAATACGCGGTGCAAGGGGGCTGCGCTCTAGGGTGGCACCCCGCCGGGCAGCTCTGCCTGGGGTGAGCACAGACAGAGAGGAGAGACTGGCCCCGAGCTGGCTGCTTCCGAGCTGGGAGCTTCCGAGCAGGCAATCCACCCTGAATTCCTGAACTGGGTGGGGAGGCAGGAGGAGGGCCATGCCTGGACATGTAGAGGGCAGGGGTGGGAAGCGAAGTGACTTGGAGCAAACGTGCATGAAGACGATGCAGTGGCCGACCCCCGGAAGCTTCCTTTCAAGTGGTACCCACGGCGCTCTGGTTTGGAAGTGGGGGCAGAAGCAGGCAATCGACTCTTAGCTGTACCCTGAATTCCACTGTGCCCATCCGGGGAAGCCCATTCCTGGACACCTGGTCTATACCTGCACTTCCTTAAGACCCACGTGCAGGTCCCTCTCCCAGAGTAACAGTCCTCAACCGTCCAAATTGCACCTCTGGCCTGACCAGCTCCTAAGAGCGTGCGGCTCTCGGCGGGAAACGAGAAGGATGCTCCATGGGAATCAGGTTAATATTAAACAAGAGTCTTTGGTTAAGAGTAAAGATGGCTTCCGTGTTTGCTTTCCATTCTGAAACCCAAGGGGGAAGCAGAAGTTCTCAGAAAGATCCAAAACATTCAAAGAGATTTAAAAAAAAAAAAAAAAAGTGGGGGTTGCTCTGATTTGGGGCTATCCTAATCATTCCCAGGACGGACATTCAAAGGGAAAAGATGATTTTGCTTGTTACACCCTTGGGATCCAGAAAGGGTCTAGGTATGCAAGCCTCTGGGGCCACCTGGTGTGGGTGCGGCTTTACCCACTTACCAGAGTCTGCTGGAACCCTTCTGAAGTGTCTCCGGGATTTAATTGGAGAATCCACTGAAGAATGAAAAGGCTCGGTTAAAAAAAAAAAGAGGTTTGGTTTGTTCATGAAACAAAGCCGCTTGTGAAAGACTTTCTTTTCCTGTGACTAAAAATTCCAGCCTGTAATTCCCAAGAAGGACCGCTTCAAGCTAGTCATTAGGACAAATTAAACCTGTTTCGCCACGCTCATAGGACAAAGGCAAAAGGTCTTTATTGGCCAACCCTGGGCCATCCTGCTCTTTGAAGGCAGCTCGGAGATGAGTTTGGTAACGGAGACAAAGGCTTCGCTGACCATGGGGTGGGGACAGGGTGGCGCTGGCTGGGCAGACGGCGCGTGGGGTCCCTCTTCGTTGCTACCGAGAGGGTCCGGAGCCGTCCACAAAGACAATACAAGTAAAAACCTCCTGCAACAAAGGGCCCTTTCTAAGCCCTGAGATGTCGCATCCTCCTCATCGGAGAAAAGGAAGGTATCGGGTAAGAAGCGGGGGACTCGGGACGACAGGTTAGTTTTAGGAGAAAGGGCGCAAGAACTCACTTTGAGTGGGAAGCAGTGTCTTTTGCTGGCATCCAGAAGCCCTGCCTAGAATCTTAAGAAACAACCCTGGTAAACTATTAACCCGGGTTTTTTGGGGTGCATCAAGTGACACAGTCACATCATAATGACTTGGTTGCTGGGAGCTTCGAGGTGGATCAAACGGGACGGGAGCTGCTGGTACGCTACGTTTTATTTATTTGTTTGTTTGTCTGTTTATTTTTTGTCTTTTTGCCTTTTCTATTTTTTTTTTTTTTTTTTTTTTTTGTCTTTTGTCTTTTTGTCTTTTGTTGTTGTTGTTGTTGCTATTTCTTGGGCCGCTCCCGCAGCATATGGAGGTTCCCAGGCCAGGGGTTGAATTGGAGCTGTAGCCACCGGCCTACACCAGAGCCACAGCAACACGGGATCCGAGCCGCATCTGCAACCTACACCGCCGGATCGTTAACCCACTGAGCAAGGGCAAGGACCGAACCCGCAACCTCATGGTTCCTAGTCCGATTCGTTAACCACTGCGCCACGACGGGAACTCCCTTTTCTAGGGCCACTCCCTCAGCATATGGAGGTTTTCAGGCTAGGGGTCTAATCAGAGCTGTAGCCGCCAGCCTACACCAGAGCCACAGCAACATGGGATCTGAGCCACGCCTGCAACCTACAGCACAGCTCACGGCAACGCCAGATCATTAACCCACTAAGCAAGGCCAAGGATCGAACCTGCAACCTCAAGGTTCCTAGTCGGATTTGTTAACCACTGCACCACAACGGAAACTCCTGTTTGTTTATTTGTTGTCGTTTTGTCTTTTTAGGGCCGCTCCCATGGCACATGGAGGTTCCCAGGCTAGGGGTCTAATCCCAGCTGTTGCCATCCGCCTACACCAGAGCCACAGCAAAACCAGATCTGAGCCACGTCTTCGACCTACACCACAGCTCACGGCAACACCAGATCCTTAACCCACGGAGCGAGGCCAGGGATTGAACCCACAACCTCCTGGTTCCTAGTCAGATTCGTTTCCGCTACGCCATGACGGGCACTCCCTAGGCTATGTTTTATCATCTCTGAACGAAATGCTGCCATTCCATTGTCTCTCACTGGCCTCGGGGATAAATGCTATTTTCTCAGCCTTTAGGACGCGTTTCCTCCTCCCTCCTCTGCGACCCAGGGGCCGCGGTGCCAGCGCTTCAGACTCTACTCAGCAGCGGCCCAGCCACCTACCGGGTTATTGCTGGCCTTTCCCGCGAGGATGACCCGGGCCTTGACCTTGTTCATGTTGAAGTTCTTCAAGTAGGCCTCGTAAATCCTCTTGGCGAGAGACTTGAGATCTGCGGTCTCGGCATCTTCTAGGTCATGTTCACATGTGAGGATTTCTGCTTTCAGTTTGGCTTTTTCAGACCTTGGCATGCGCCCAAATCGAATTGCTGGGGGGTTGGAGGGGAGAGACGGGGGCGGGGGGGACAGAAAACACACAGAAATGAACAGCACAGCCCGAACGACGGCCACCAGCTGGACGAGAAGTCAAGCTGCGAGGGAACATTCACGGGTCAGTGAAAACCCACTTCTCAACTCGGAAGAGACGGAAATAAAAAACCAAAGTCCCCGAATTTTTTTTTTTTTTTTTTTTTTTTTTTTGCTGCTCTGCAGCATCGGCAGTACCCAGGCCAGGGCCAGGGATCAGATTCAAGCTGCAGGTGCGGCAACAGCAGAATTTAACCCACTGTGCCAGGCCAGGGATCGAACCTGTGTCCTGATGCTGCAGAGACCCTGCCGCCGATCCCCTTGCACCGGCATGGGAACGCCTCCGGGGCTTTTTTAAAAGGTTAAAATAAAAAAAGAAATACGCATTTATCAGAAGGACGGGCTTCAGGCCACTTAACATCATTAGGTACCACATAGTCAAGCCTTTTGGGGTTTTTGGGTTTTTTTTGTTTCTTTGTTTTTTTGTCTTTTTGCCTTTTCTTGGGCTGCTCCCTCGGCATATGGAGGTTCCCAGGCTAGGGGTCGAATCGGAGCTGTAGCCGCTGGCCTACACCCCAGCCACAGCAACGCAAGATCCCAGCCATGTCTGCAACCTACACCACAGCTCATGGCAATGCCAGATCCTTAACCCACTGAGCAAAGCCAGGGATCAAACCTGCAACCTCATGGTTCCTAGTCGGAGTCGTTAACCACGGAGCCAAGACAGGAACTCCGAGCCTTTCGGTTAAGGAGACGAATCGTGTGAGCCTAAGAAGTTTACATAACACTTGTTTCTTTTTCCAGAAGGTAAACATGCAGCTCTCAGGAATGCATTATTTTACATTTATTTTCCCATAGTAATTGGCATGTTTTAAAATGAGAGTATGACTTAAGTATAGACTTAAGTTCATGATTTAATAAACATGATTGAAATGGCACAGGCTTCATACGCAGGATACGAACACTAAGGTGGCCCCGTGATTTCCAGTTGGTTTCAAACATCTCACGCCAAAGTTTTGCCACGTGCTGTTTCTCAGTAATTCCGAGGATCTGCTGGACAGTCATGATTTTTTGAGACTTATTTTCTCAGGCAAGCATCTCACAAAAGGATCTCGGTATTGTTGCAGCATAGACATTCAAAAGACAGTCCATTTGGACCCAACCAGGGAGGTAAACGGAGGTGTTTGGCCAGAGACAACCTTACCTACCATTATGGGACATCCCGGCCGAGAGGCACTTGTGGAAACGACAATACTGGCATTTATTCCGATTCTTTTTCTGAATCTTACAGCTCCGATCACATTTGTCATAGACCAGCTTTAGCCGAATGGTTCTCCGAAAGAAGCCCTGCCGATTAACATACAGTTTAGTAAAGAGTAGGGACCGGAGTTCCCGTCGTGGTGCAGTGGTTAACGAATCCGACTAGGAACCATGAGGTTGCGGGTTCGGTCCCTGCCCTTGCTCAGTGGGTTAACGATCCGGCGTTGCCGTGAGCTGTGGCGTAGGTTGCAGATGTGGCTCGGATCCTGAGTTGCTGTGGCTCTAGTGTAGGCCAGTGGCTACAGCTCCGATTGGACCCCTAGCCTGGGAACCTCCATATGCCGCGGGAGCGGCCCAAAAGAAATAGCAAAAAGACCAAAAAAAAAAAAAAAAAGAGTAGGGACCACTGATGAATCAGTGTCATCCCTTTAGTCACGCTGCCTGTTTATTTATCATCTCTCTCTCTCTCTCCTTTTTTTTTTTTTTTTTTAAGGGCCGCACCTGCAGCATATGGAAGTTCCCAGGCCAGGGCTCCAACTGGAGCTGCCGCTACCGGCCGACACCACAGCCACAGCCGTGCAGGATCTGAGCCACACCTGCGACTTACAAGAAGTTTGTGACAGTGCCGGATCCTTGACCCACTGAGTGGGGCCAGAGGTTGAACCCACATCCTCATGGATTCTAGTCAGGTTCATTACCGCTGAGCCACAACAGGAACTCCCTTTGTTTCTTTTTTAGAAAAAAATTTTTATGGAGTATAGTTGACTTACAATGTGCTCGCTTCAGCTGCACAGCAAAGTGATTTCAGTGATACGTCTGCAGACCTCTGTTCCTTTTCAGATTCCTCCCCCTAATAGGTTATTACAGAAGACTGAGTAGAGTCCCCTGTGCTGACAGTAGGTCCTTGCTGATTATCCGCTTGGGTCACTTTCTGATCTACAACCTCAGGTCTTCTTCTTCTTCTTCTTCTTTTTTTTTTTTTTGTCTTTTTGCTTTTTAGCCCGCACCCTTGGCATATGGAGGATCCCAGCCTAGGGGTCGAATTGGAGCTGCAGCTGCCGGCCTACACCCCAGCCACAGCAACACAGGATCCGAGCCGTGTCTGTGACCTACACCACAGCTCACGGCAACGCCGGATCCTTAACCCATGGGGCGAGGCCAGGGATGGAACCCGCATCCTCATGGATGCTAGTCGGGTTTGTTAACCGCTGAGCCACGACGGGAACTCCCAGCAGATCTTATTCTTAGGAATGATGGCGGGCATTTGTGTGCAGAACCAAAGGGACCACCCATAGTCCCTGAAAGGCCACCCTTCTCCCCGTCCAGGCTCCACGCACCTTGCAACCTTCACAGGCATGAACTCCGTAGTGGTAGCCCGAGGCTTTGTCCCCACAGATTCTACATTCGATGTTCAGTGCCACGCTGGGCGACTCGTCAGCACCAGCAGGAGCCACAGGGTAGGTGACGGACGAGGGGCTGGAGGCTGGAGACAGGGTGTCTGAGGGCAGAAGGGGAAGAGTCGTGAATATCCACGGCCTCACCATCCGGGGTCTAAACCAGGTTTCTTTTTTAAAAACTTTATTTATTTATTATTTTAATTATATTGGAGTATGGTTGCCTGAGAAAGTTGTGTTAGGAGTTCCCGGCATGGCTCGGTGATAACAAATCTTCCTAGAATCCAAGAGGATGCAAGTACGATCTTTGGCCTGCGTGGCTGTTGGGGCTGTGGTATAGGCCGGTGGCTACAGCTCTGATTTGACCCCTAACCTGGGAACCTCCATGTGCCATGAGTACAGCCCTAAAAAGACCAAAAAAAAAAAAAAAAAAAAAAAAAAAGGTGTGTAGGTTTCAGGCATACAGCAGATTAAATCAGTTGCACATTTCCATATAGCTGTTCTTTTTCAGATTCTTCCCCATATAGGTTAGGACAAAGCATTGAGTAGGTTACTCTGGGCTATACAGCAGGTCCCCGTTCCTTGTGTGTTTTATACACATAGTGTGGAGCTGTCAAACCCGACCCCTAATTTATCCCTCCGGCCCCCATTTCCCCTTTGGTAACCATATGTTTGGTTTCAAAATCTTTGAGTCTGTTTCTCTTTCGTAAGTTCTTTCGAGGCGTTTTTGTTAGAGTCTACGTATTAGTGATCTCCTATGGTCTTTGTCTTTCTCTGTCTGGCTTACTTCACTTAGTATAAAAATTTCGAGGTCCATCCATGTTGCTGCAAATGGCATTGTTTCATTCTTTTTAATGGCTGAGTAATATTCCACTGTGTATCCGTACCGCTTCTTTATGAACCAGGTTTCTGAGGATGTGATTTCACAGGTGAGGCATTTAGAGGGTGGCATCAGCCAGTGAGCAGAGCCTGCATCCTGAGTCAGGCCTGACCTGTCCCCCTCCTGTGCTCCCAGAGTGACCAGCACAGGCATCCTCAGAGCCCCTGCACCCAAGAGGCTCCCCAACTGAGAAAGAACTTGACTGTTTAGTCCAAAAAAGCAAAAGTGACTAAATCATGGCCCTGCAGAAAGGGCCACTTAACAAGCAGCCAATGTACATGAATTGTTATTCTTAGTTGCCAAAAATTGACATGTATTACATAGAATTCATGGCTTTCGTTACTTCCTCCCTTCCGGCCCTTTTGTTAATTGTTAACTCAGTAAAATGCAAGAGAATACAGAAAAAAAAAAATCCATGTGGGCAACACAAAAGCACAACCCAGGAAAGAAAAAAATAATAATAAGCTGGATTTTCTTAAAATTAAAAACTTCTGGAAGTTCCTTGATGGCTCAGCAGGTAAAGAATCTGGGCTTGTCACTGCTGTGGTGCAGGATCGATCCCCGCCCCGGGAACTTTGGCATGCCATGGACACGGCTGAAAACAGACAAACAAAACCCCCCAAAAACTTCTGCTCTGCTGTTAAGAAAATGAAAAGACAAGCCACAGCCTGGGGGAAGCCTTTTGCAAAAGACACATCTGAGAATAGACTTGTATCCAAAAATACACAAAGAAGTCCTGCAACTCAACAGTAAGAAAACAAGAAACTCAATTAAAAAGTGGGCAAAAGATCTGACTAGATACCTAGCTGAGGAAGCGGTACAGATGGCAAGCAAGCACTTGAAAAGATGCTCCCCATTGCTGGTCATCAGGAAACTGTGAATCAAAACAAGACATCACCACGCATCTCTCAGAACGGCTAAAAACCACAAAACCGACACCACCAAGTGCGGGCAATGAAGGGGAGTGACAGAAACTCTCACTCCTGGCTGGAGGGAATACAGAATGGTGCAGCCACTTTGGAAGACAGTTTGCAGTTTCTTATGACGCAAAAGAACCTTAAAGGAACTACAACTTTAGATATTTACCCAAGTGAGCTGAAAATGTGTGTCCACACAAAAACCTACCCGTGGATGCTTTTAGCAGCTTTATTCTTTTTTTTTCAGAGCCGTACCCATGGCATATGGAGGTCCCCAGGCGAGAGGTCGAATCAGAGCTGCAGCTGTGACCTATACCACAGCTCATGGCAACGCCAGGTCCTTAACACACTGAGCGAGGGATTGAGCCCACGTCCTCATGGATACTAGTCAGGCTTGTTAACCACTGAGCCATGATGGGAACTCCAGCAGCTTAATTCTTAATTGCCAAAAATCAGAAGCAACCAAAATGCTTCAGGAGGGGAGAGACCACTCCCAAAGGCTCTATACTATATGATTGCTAATATCTGACATTTTGGGAAAATCCGAACAGCAGTGGTATGGAGCGGGGATGAGGGAGGCAGCAGCGAATAGGCGAATTACAGCGGTTTTTAGGGAGGTGGTGAAACCGTGCATACAGACGTGTATGGATGAATACACGACACGATGCATTTGTCAAAATCCACAGAATTTTACAGTACAGAGGGAGCCTTCGTGTGTGCAAATGAACAACAGTAACGGGGGGGGGGGGACAACGTGCAAAATGTGGCAAGACAGTCTGACTATGTCACAAATGGACGTCCACCTAGGTGACCTTGGGGATGAGGTCCGTGTGTACAGACATGGGGTCTGTGGGGCCAGAGACTAGAGGACGCTGCACCTGACACTATCCTTAGCGGATAAGGTTGTTTCCCCCAAGGCTCTGGGTCAGCAGGTCTGATGCCACCACGTGGGAGAAGCACCACTAACTCTCCATTAGTGGTGGTGAATGGATGAACGGGTGGATGGAGGTGCCGGGGGCCGGGTCTCTCAGTGTTGGGTGTGAGCTCACAGGGAAGCAAGAGGAGGAAAGCAAGAATGGTCTGGGAGGTGGCAGGTTAACTGCAGACATCTGTTAAAGCCATGTCTACCCGAACACAGAGACAGGTGACAGGTGGCTGCAGAGAGAAATATTCGTGTATACCCATGTGTATATACGTGGCTAGTAACTGCACATGGCTGTGTCCACTCCAGCAGCCGAGAGAGCCAAAAAGGAAAGACACTCCCATAGCAACCCGAAATGCGGGGCAGGAACAGTGCCCAGGACTCAGATGTAATCCCGTGACCAACACTCACGGCAGAAAATCTCAGCATCCTCAGGGCGCTGAGTTAAATACAAAAAAAGCTTTTGTGTAGTTGACAGAATTACCTCTAGAATCAACACTGCTCTGGTCCCACACAACAGAGGTTAACCACAGGACCCAAAAGGACCAGCATTTTCCAAGCAACTTGACGGCACCCCAGAACAAAATGCAGAATGTTTGCGTAAGGACGAAAATAGCCATCATCCCGAAGGTTCGCCAGGTGTGGCATCCACTAGCAAATTATAAAACATTCGAAGAAGTGGAAAAACGTGACCCGCAGCAAAGAGGAGAATCACAGAACTGAAACCGACCCAGAAATGACACGTGATAGAATTCCCAGTCCAGACATTTAAAAAGTTATAACTGTATTCAAAATGTTTAAGAAGTTAGAGGAGAGACTGGACATGTCAGGAAGACCCTGGGGGTGAAAAAGAACCCAATCGAGTGTCTATTGATGAAAAGTACAAAATCAAAAATACGCTGGGTGGGGACTTCCTGCTATGGCACAGCGGCAACGAATCCGACTAGGAACCATGAGGTTGCAGGTTTGACCCCTGGCCTCGCTCAGTAGGTTAAAGATCTGGTGTTGCCGTAAGCTGGGGTGTAGGTTGCAGACATGGCTCAGGTCCTGCGTTGCCATGGCTGTGGTGTAGACCAGCGGCTGTAGCTCCGATTCGACCCCTAGCCTGGGAACTTCCGTATGCCATGGGCGTGGCCCTAAAAAAAAAGAAATAAGCAAATATATTGGGCAGGATGAGAACCAGATTAGATATCTCGCAGAGAGAAGAAGAGTAAACGTGACATCCAAGCTAAAGAAACCATGCAAAATGAAACACAGAGAGAAATAGGAATGAATTTTTATTTATAAGCAGCAATAAAGAATCAAATAAAATTTTTCAAAACACCATTCACAAAAGCATCCAAAACATGCAACTCGCAGCAGTACATCTGCCAGAAAGTGTGAAAGACCTGAACACTAAAAATGACAAAATTTCTGCTGAGAGACGTCAAAGAAGGCCTGGACTAAATGGAGGAAAGGTCACAGCTCGGAAGACTCAATTTGGTTATGAGATGCACCTACATCTTCCCACATGCACCCTCAGAGGGGAGGCAACCCCCCGAATCTCAGTAGGCTTTTCTTCTTGGTAGACACTGGAAAACTCCTATGGGAGTGAAAGGGACCCAGAATATCCAAAGCATCTTTGGCAAAGAAGAATGAAGTCGGAGAACTTCTGCTGCCTGACGTTAGGCTTTATTTGAAAGCTGCAGCCACCAGGAACCGTGGTAAACAGATCAACGGAACTGAATAGAGTCCAGATATTGGCTCCTACATGTGTGGTCAATCGATTTTTGACAAAGGTAGAGAGGCAATTTAGTGGAGAATGCAGACTTTTTTTTCTTTTCACGGCTGCACCTGTGGCGTACGTTAAGTTCTCGGGCGAGGGGTCGAATTGGAGCCACAGCTGCTGGCCTACACCCACAGCCACAGCAACGCCAGATCCGAGCCACATCTAAGACCTACGCTGCAGCTTGCGACAACTCTGGATCCTTAACCCCACGAGTGAGGCCAGGGATCGAACCCACATCCTCACAGAGACAACATTGGGTCCTTAACCTGCTGAGCCGCAAGGGAAATTCCAGAGACAGCTGGCTTTTTCACAAACTGTGCTTGAACAATTATGGATGCATAAGGGAGAGAGAAAAGAAATGAGTTTGGATTCACAGCACAAACACTGACGCACTGGATCGTAGGCATAAATGCAGAACCTAAAAATATAAAACTTTGGAGTTCCTGTCGTGGCTCAGCAGAAATGAATCTGACTAGTATGCATGAGGACGCAGGTTCGATCCCTGGCCTCGCTCAGTGGGTTCAGGATCCAGCGTTGCTGTGAGCTGTGGTGTAGGTCACAGACGCAGCTCGGATCCGGTGTTGCTGTGGCTGTGGCGTAGGCCGGCAGCTGCAGCTCCGATTGGACCCCTAGCCTGGGAACCTCCATATGCCGTGGGTACCAAACTGAAAAAGCAAAAAAAAAAGAACTATGGGTACAATGCATATGAACCTCAGAATCACTTTGCTGAGGGAAAGGAGCCAGACTAGGAAGAGTCCATTCTCTATGGGTCTATTTATGTGAAATTCTAGTAAATACAAACTGATCTCTAATGACAGAAGCAAACCCAGGGAAGAGACACGACCCCAGGGCACAGGCAGACGCTGGGTGCAGGAGCTGGTGTTCTGATTGTGCCAATGGCCTCACAAGCGTGCGTGTGTGCGTGTACATCCAACGTACACTTTGCATATGTGGAGGTTTTGTATGTCAATAAAGCTGCTGAGAAAAACTGGGAGGAGTGGCAAAGACAGATGACAGAGCAAAGCAGCCCGGGCCATCTGGTCTCCCAGGCATAACGTTCCAAGTGAATACATTTTATTTTATTTTATTTATGTATTTTATTTATTTTTAGGTTTTGTTTTTCTTACTTTTTTTTTTTTTTTTTTTTTTGTCTTTTTAGGGCCATACCCATAGCGTATGGAGGTTCCCAGGCTAGGGGTTCCATCGGAGCTGTAGCTGCCGGCCTACACCACAGCCACAGCAATGCAGGATCCAAGCCACATCTGTGACCTACACTACAGGCTCATGGCAACGCCGGATGCTTAACCCACTGAGCAAGGCCAGGGATCGAACCTGCGTCCTCGCGCATACTCGTTGGGTTCGTGACTGCTGAGCCACAACAGGAACTCCCAAAACTAATGCATTTTCTAGGTGACCCTCCCTAAGAGCAATGGATGTAACTTAGAAACAGCACCCAAGGGAGCCATCAGATACAAAGATGAAAAATCCAAATAAGATATAATTCTCTCTCTCTCAGTTAACTGGAAACAATAACACTGAATAATCCGGAAAGGAAACAAAGTTAGATGGGGGGGGGGAGTTCCCGTCGTGGCTCAGTGGTTAGCAACCCGACTAGCATCCATGAGGATGCAGGTTCGATCCGTGGCCTTGCTCAGTGGGTTAAGGATCCAGCGTTGCCATGAGCTGTGGTGTAGGTTGCAGATGTGGCTTGGATCCCCCATTGCTGCGGCTGTGGTGTAGGCTGGCAGCTGCAGCTCCAATTCAAACCCTAGCCCGGGAACTTTCCTATGCTGCAGATGTAGCCATAAAAAGCAACAAACAGACAAACAAACAAAACACACACACACACAAAGAGAGAGAGAAAACATTTCTAAAGAGTGCTTTCTAGGAAATAGCTGGACTTACCTGTAATAACGGATCCATCTGATCCCGGACCGCTTCCTAAGTACTGGTAGTCTGTAAAACTAAAGCTTCCAGAACTGTCCTCACCAATGGACTGAGAAATCTCTTGAATGGTTCCCATTTCTTGCAGGAATTCTTCGGATAACGGGCTTTCCAGGTCGTCGGCCTCCAGCGGGGACAGGGGACAGATGGGGCTCTCCATGTCCACCATCCTGACCCGGCGGTCTCCTCTCAGCCCCGGGCTCCAAGCTCCTGGGAGGGAGAAGCAGTCGGTAAAATGAGAGAAAAGCACATTGGTTTTTCCTCCCACGAAAGCATCACTTGTCAGCGCAGACAAAGCTGAACTCATCGTCTGCAAAGTCATGCCGCTGGTGTTCCCTGGCGGTGCAGCAGGTTAAGGATCTGGCGCTGCTGCTGCTGCTGCTGCTGTGGCTCAGGTTCAATTCCTGGCCCAGGAACTTTTACAGGCTTCGGGCATGGCCAGGGGGAAAAAAAAAGTGTGACATCATTGGCCATCCTTCTTCAGCTTGGCTCTTGATAAGCTCATTATGGAAACAGGCATCTTTCAGCAAGAACCCATCTCAGGAGCCAGAGGTCAGGCTGGGAATCATTCACCAGTAAGCAAGCTCGTGCACACTGAGCATCGGACGCAGAGAAGCAGGAGGGGACACACAACAAGCCCGGCTGTCCCCGAATGCCCTTGGGGTGAGCACACGTCTAGAACATCTGGTGGGGACTATGCAGGAGGAACACGGGGACAGACCCTGTTCCACAGGGTTGGCTGGGAGGGTCTCACAGAAAAGGGAAACAGATGCCTGCAAGGGTGAGCTGTGCAGCAGTCTTGGGAGAATGTTCCAGCACAAGGAATGGCAAAGGAGTTCCCGTTGTGGCTCAGCCATAAAGACCCTGACTAGTATCCATGAGGATGGGGGTTTGATTCCTGGCCTTGCCCAGAGGGTTAAGGATCTGGCATTGCTATGAGCTGTGGGGTAGGTCAAAGACATTGCTTGGATCCAGTGTTGCTGTGGCTGTGGCGTAAGCCGGCAGCTGCTGCTCAGATTCAATCCCTAGCCTGGGGGCCTCCATATGCCCTGAGTGCAGCCCTAAAAAAAAAAGAAAAAGAAAAGAGGAGTGAGTGTAAAGCCCCCCGGAGGCGGGGGCGGGGGAGCCTGCAGGTACTTCTGGGAAGGACAAGCCAGGGTGGCTCAGTGGAGGGCGCAGGGGAGCGGGACGGGGCGGGCAGTCTGCGTGCACGCAGGGTGCAATGTTATCTGTTCCCCGTGCGCCCTGGGCTGACTCATGTGGGCAGCTCTAAAACATTCTGCACCTTAACAAATACATGGCAGTCAAAAAAATCTAAATAGGTTCATCCCTGACAGTGTTAGGCTATTTCAAACTCAAAAACAGATTCCCGCTGTGGCACAACAGATCATCGGCATCTGCGGAGCACCGGGACGCAGGTTCGATCCCCAGCCCCCACACAGTGGGTTCAGGATCCCGTGCTGCCGCAGCTGTGGCTCACATCTGGTCCCCGGCCCGGGGACTCCATACACTGTGGGGCGGCCAAAAACAGAAACAGAAAACAAAGAAAAAAGGAGGAACGCTTCCCACGTGGGCACCGTTCCGGGCTACACCGTGCCCCTCGATTCCCATGGGAGACTCCCAGCCCCCAGGACCTCAGAACGTGGTTGTACGTGGGGATAGGAAAGTGGGGTGACATTAACAGAGGTCTCTAAGCGGGGCTCCCATCCAGGCGGGCTGGTGTCCTAGGAGGAGGTCTGGACACATCAGAAGGGACACCAGGGCTGCGCACACTCGGCCGCCTGCGAATCAGGGAGCGGGGCCGGGGAGAAACCAGCGCCGCGCGACGCTGTGATCGTGGCTTCAAGCCTCCAGGCCTGTGAGAAGTCAGTTTCCGCGAAGGGCCAGGGTCGGCGGGCCCCTGTCAGGGCAACCCTGGCGATCGCGCCCAGGTACAAAGGCCAGACTGCGGCTCTTCCCGCGTTGGTGGCTTTCTCGCTCTTACGCAAACCTCTGACGTCACTTCCGGTGACCTTGGCCTAACACCAGTCCGCTCAGTGCCACGTGGGCCCCGGTGACGTGGCTCCCCTGACCTCGCCCCGGTCACTGGCCCCCCCCACCCCCACGGTGACCAGCGCCCCGGGCTGTCACCTCCCCCAGACCTCCCTGCACTGCGGTCTCTGCACCTGGGCCCCGCCCACCTGCCCGAACTGCCCTCCACCCCGGCCCTGGGGCCCCGTTCCAGGCCCACCCCCGGCCCAGTGGGGTCGCTCATCCCCATCAAGGCCAGTGAGGTGACCCTGAGCTCCTGGAACTGTTTCCCCACCTGCCATGGTCACAGCCAAGCCCACGGCCCACGTGGCAGCAGGACCAGAGAGGTTCGTGCCACCAACCAGGCCAGGGCTCCCTGCACGGTGGCTGCCGTCCCACAGGGCCACACCAGGCCTGGCTCTCTCAACGGAGGAAGGAAATTCTGCCAAAGCAAAAACTCCTGGAAGGCGCTTGTGGGAAAACATGTCACCTTCAGCCCTGCAGCGAGGAAACAGCTTTAAGTGCAAAGATGAAAAGATGCTCTGGTTTCTTTCAGAAACAAAAAATGGGCACGTCTCACACCTGCAATTCTCACAACAAATGATCCGAGGGGACAGTGACACACAGGGAAAAATAAAAAAGAATGATGAAATGTCTATAAGCTCAGTAAATTTTCTCTCTTGTGTGCTAGTACAAATCAGCTTGTGAATCTCTGCATTTTTTCTACTACATTTTATTTTTATTTAAAAATTATTTTTCTTTTTTTCTTTCTTTTTTTTTGCCTTTTTAGGGCTGCACCCGGGCATGTAGAGGTTCCCAGGCTAGGGGTCGAATCAGAGTTGTAGCTGCCAGCCTATGCCACAGCCACAGCAATGCCAGATCTGAGCCGCATCTGCAACGTACACCACAGCTCATGGCAACGCCGGATCCTTAACCCACTGAGTGAGGCCAGGGATCGAACCCGCATCCTCATGGATGCTAGTTGGGTTCGTTAACCGCGAAGCCATGACTCCTAAAATTATTTTTCTTTTTAGGACCAGACCTGCGGCATTTATAAGTTTCCAGGCTAGGGGTCTAATTGGAGCTGCAGCTGCCAACCCACACCACAGCCACAGCAATGCCAGATCTGAGCCGAATCTGCAACCTACACCACAGCTCACAGCCACGCCAGATCCTTAACCCACTGAGCGAGGCCAGGGATGGAACCCTCATCCTCACGGATGCTAGCTGGGTTCTTAACCTGCTGAGCCATAACAGGAACTCTTTCCATTTATTTTTATTCTGCATCATAATGGAAGGCGATTTCTTCAAATGGCAAGCAAGATCAAGCGGGAAGCATTACTCAAAATATTTTCCACCATGAACAAAAGGTTCCAAAGTGCAGTCATTAACTTAGTAGCTTAACCATAAAGTTGAGCCTAATAAACATGCGACAGCCAGGCAGGGGCTGTGTTATCAACGGGGCCGTGACCACCTCCTCCCCTGCCCCATCACCAACTCGGCGCTGCCAGGGGCATGCACGTGGACAGCAGCCTTTCCCTCCTGCCAACAGCCTCTCTCCCTGCCGGAACGGGAGGAGCTGGTTTTCCCCAGGAGAGGCTGTTGGTCTCTCTGTTGTTCCATTCGGAGAGTTAGGATGTTTGGAGATCTTACCATTTTGCATTTCAGTTGAAAATGCAAAATGAAAGGATACCTGCGATGTGTCTAGAAAACATGGCTTGTCCTGCGCATGAAGCGCCCAACAAGATCCCTCCAGCGTGAGGCAACACAGGGACCTCTGGCCAGAGGACTGGCCTTTGCCCACATCCCTGGACACACAGGCCCTCCTCCCTTCCAGCCGATAAGGGACGGCGCCCTTTGAACGCGTCCCCAGGTAGAGCTGAGGCCATGTGTCCCGGCGCCCGCCCGCTGGCCTGCAGTTCTGGGCAGGCTCTAGCACCCGCTCGCCCCTCGGTGCTGTCACCTCTGCTCGGGGTGCGGGGACATCACCGCAACGCCCTGCCTCTCAAATCCGAAGAACACGGCCAGTGCCCAGTTCATGGAGACGGGCATCCAGGCGCCAGTTGTCGTGTCCTGCGCCCGATGTCCCTCTCTCCCTTCGGGGGCAGAAGGAGGTCTCTTCTCAGCAGCTCCTAACGCTTCCCAAGAAATCAGGAGAGGAAGTGAGTGGAGCTTAAAGCGGCCTCGCTGTCCTCACAGAGAGGCACCAGCAAGGAGCAGCGGGGCGCTGAGAAGCGGCAGTAAAGCTGACGTCCCCCAAAGGGGTGGCATCTGTGTAATCCTGTCACTCCTTCATGCATGAGCCCCAGGCCCCCTGGGGTTCTCAATGCACCTTTTTTCTTCCCCAACCCATGTGAATGTCAGGGCCACACCCTGAAAATCAGAGAATTAAACGTCAACTGCTGAACTTCGATGTTGAGCAGAATATTTATCAGTCAGAATATTTCTTTGAGAGGTACGAAGCAGGCTGCAGGAAAACTGCAGAACACTGGGGGGACATGATACAGGGAAGGAAAGAAGGACGGAGGGAGGGAGGAAGGAAGGAAGAAAGAATGGAGAAAAGAGAGAGAGAGTATCCTGGGATCACTTTATGTCACCCCAACAAAGGGCAGGTGAAAACACCAAAAGAAATTTTTTTTTTTTTGGCTGCACCCACAGCACGTGCAAGTTCCTGGGCCAAGGATCGAACCTGTGCCATAGCAGTGACCCGAGTCACAGCCGTGACAGTGCCAGATCCTTAACCCACTGCACCATCAGGGAACTCTCCAGAAGAATTTTAGCACTAATTGTTAACCTTGATATTAAAGGATTTGATCATCGACTCTCAGAGGACGTAGGCTGTCTGGAGGAGCATGAGTTGCTGTAACGGGCTCCGAGTTTGGGAAGCCGAGGAAGGCCGGGCACACTCCAGCCTGCGCCCCCCAGCACCCTCGGCCTGATTCTGATTGAGCCCTAATTACAGGCAGTGTTGGAAAGGTTTCCATGTCTCCCACTAGACTATATTTCTTCTTCTTTTCTTTCTTTCTTTTTTTTTTAATTTGCTTTTTTAGGGCCTCACCGGAGGCAGATGGAGGTTCCCAGGCGAGGGGTCGAATCGGAGCTGTAGCCGCCGGCCTACACCACAGCCACAGCAACACAGGATCCAAGCTGCATCTGCGACCCACACCACAGCTCACGGCACCGCCTCCAGAGTGAGGCCAGGAATCGAACCCGCGTCCTCATGGATACTAGTCAGGTTTGTCCCCACTGTGCCACAACAGGAACTCCCAGACTATGTTTCTTGATGGCAGGGAATGGACTTGGCTAATCTCTGTCCCTGTCCTTCCAGCACAATCCCTGACATGCGGCAGACGCTCCGTTTCCGCTGCTACCGCTTAGCGAGGTTGGCACAGAACTTGAACTCATGAAGTGCTTACTCCACGCTCACCAGGCGAAGGTCTGTGAGACCCCCTCCCGGGCCTGTGACAGCCTCCACAGCCTGTCACCCAGACGGCAGAGCTGCACGGGCAGCCAGTGATGGAAAGACAACACATAAAGATATCTAGCCAAGTGATGCTACCGCGGAAAGGGATGCTGAATTTGCAGAATGGATCACAGCCTTTGCAGGGACTGAAAAACTAAGCATGAGAGGGAGGGAAAACCCCCCTAAGCATAAGAGTGAACAACAAAGTTGGCATCCACAGGAAAGGACAAGCCTCAAATGGGGCTGTTCGGGGCAGAGGTGCTGATGCTCGAGGCCTTCATCCTGAGAACGGGACTGTGCCCACGGCCCGGGCAGCGCACGGGCATAGGAGAGACTGCTCAGGAGAGGTGTGATTAGATGACCAGCCTGACTCCGTGGAGGCAGCAGTTAGAGAGCTTGGGAAACGTTTGGTGATAAAATAGATCAGGTGCTTGGAAGAAAGAGGGACAGAGCTTCATCATCTGATTGCATTAAAAGACGAAGGGACGAGCTCCCTGGTGGCCCAGTGGGCCGAGGCTGTGGCATTGTCACTGCTGTGGCTCGGGTTCAATCTCTGGGCCAGGAGCTCTCTCATGCTGCAGGCACAGCCAGGAAAAAAAAAAAAAAAAAAAAAAAAACAGTAAGGGGAAATCACTGCTGTTGGCTTACCATCTCTCTCCCATCTCTGCATCCTTACGGTTTCTTAAAATCTACTTGCTTTTGGAGTATAGTTGGTTTACAATATGTTGTTTTAGTTTCGGGTGTGCGGCAACATGAATCATACATACTCACAGTCATACATACAGATATACCCATTCTTTCTCTCCCCACGTTGTTTATTACAAGCTATCGAGTAGATTTCGCGGTGCACACAGTAGGTTCTCATTAAGCATCTATTTTATACAGTGGTGTGTGTGTGGTATTCCCACCTCCCAGTTCTTTTCTCTCCACAACAGTTTCACAGATGGTAACCAAGAAAGATTGGTTTTGAAATCTGTTAAGTTTGTTTCTGCTTTTTAAATGAGTTCTTTTGCATCACAGATTCCACATTTAAGTGATCTCATAGTATTTGTCTGATTAACTTCACTTAATATGATCATCTCTCGGTCCATCCATGTTGCTGCAAAGTGCATCATTTCATTCTTTTTGAAGGCCGAGTAGTATTCCATTGTATATATGCACCACGCCATCTTTCTCCACTTCTCTGTCAATGGGCATTTAGGTTGTTTCCACGTCTTGGCTGTTGTGAATAGTGCTGCCATGAACGCTGGGGTGCGTGGACCTGCATCCTACACAATTAACGTAGTTTCTGGGACGTAGAACACCTTTTTGCTCGTAAATTAAGTATTCAGTAACAGCGACCTATGCATGTTTAAACGCTATGGATACCAGACACTCAAGCAAAAGAACGAATGGAACTGGGCTGGAATTCCCACACTCAGAACTCACATTTGACTCAAAAGGGTCCAGCTAAATAGTTACAAACACCAGTCTTTTACTTTGCTGCTATTTATCTTTCTGTATTCAATTCTAACTCCTGCATCGTAAAGCCCTCTCAAATGATCACTTATTATGCTTAAAAATGCCACCTTAGGAGTTCCCGTTGTGGCGCAGTGGTTAACGAATCTGACTAGGAACCATGAGGTTGCGGGTTCCATCCCTGGCCTTGCCCAGTGGGTTAAGGATCCGGCGTTGCTGTGAGCTGTGGTGTAGGTTGCAGACGCGGCTCAGATCCCGTGTTGCTGTGGTTCTGGCATAGGCTGGTGGTTACAGCTCCGAATGGACCCCTAGCCTGGGAACCTCCATATGCCATGGGAGCGGCCCTAGAAATGGCAAAAAGACAAAAAAAAAAAAAATGCCACCTTAGAGAAATCGGCTGACATTTTTTTGGCTTCACCCATGGCACGTGGAAGTTCCTGGGCCAGGGATCAAACCCGTGCCACTTCAGTGATCATGCTGGAGCCTCAACCTGTTGCACCACAAGGGGACTCCCTGCTGACATGCTCCTTTGCCAAATTAAGCCCAATTAGACTTCATTGAGTGGTTTAAAGGTAAAAGGTGCAATTTTTGTCCAGGGAGCACTATCTACGCAGCAGATATAAGCAGCTCTGAGACCGTGAATTGCTCCATTTTTTACCAATTTGAACTCACCACCTTGTCTGACCCCTCACATCTTCTGTTTACTCTTCAAGATATTATATATACAACTCAGATGCCTTTTGGCTTAATGTGTTGGGCTAGGGTTTAAAATAACTTTTCAAAATAAACAAAAGAACGCTAAAAAGCCCTCTGTACCTTCGCCCAGCAACAGGAGTTCACTGACATAGATTAATCATTACCACGTGCAGAATGATTAACAGGCTATCAAACTAAGTAGCGAAAATGCCGGGGAAACACATTTGAAACAGAAGAAAAATATCAGAGTATAATAATGATAAGGAAACAGGATATATATATATGTATTTTTTCTTTTTCTTTTTGGTCTTTTTGCCTTTTCTAGGGCCGCTCCCATGGCATTTGGAAGTTCCAGGCTAGGGGTCTAATCAGAGCTGTAGCCACTGGCCTACACCACAGTCACAGTAACGCGGGATCCGAGCTGCAACTGTGACCTACACCGGATCCTTCACCCACGGAGCGAGGCCAGGGATGGAACCCGCAACCTCATGGTTCCTAGTCGGATTCGTTAACCACTGAGCCACGACGGGAACCCCTAGGGGGGTGTGTATTTTAAGGAATGAAATCGAATGTGGGATGAAGAGTCTGTATGTCACAGAGGTTTAACTAGATATCTGGATCTTTCCCAACAACGCCGGAGGCGTGAAAGTTGTCATCGAAAGAATGGGGCAAAAACGGGGGACAGAAGAGCAGTTGTGGGCCTCTCTGGCTCTATCCTTAAAGGTGCAAAAAGAATGTTCCCGGTCATTTCAAGAAAACCCCCTTCAGTTTCACCCAAAAGTCTCACTCGATCGAGGACAGTGTGTGTTCCAGCCCCTTCAAGCCCAACTCCTTTCCATTTTCCTGAAAATGGAGTTCTCATTTTTAAACTTTTTTTTGTCTTTTTAGGGCCACACCTGCAGCATATGGAGGTTCCCAGGCTAGGGGTTGAATTGGAGCTGCAGCTGCCCGCCTCCACCACAGCCACAGCAACGCCAGATCCGAGCTGCATCTGCAACCTACACCACAGCTCACAGCAACACCAGACCCTTAACCCACTGAGCAGGGCCAGGGATCAAACCTGCAGCCTCATGGATGCCAGTGGGGTTCGTTACTGCTGAGCCACGACAGGAACTCTCTTTAAATATAGTCTTACCTTTGGAGATGGTGATATGGAAATAATGACAGGAAAGCTGCAAAGGGCACAAGTTAGTATCAGCTGCAGCGAGCTCCGAGGGACGGAGAAGCTGACCACGGGAGTCGAGTCAGTGGAAATGAACTTCGCATTCAGCGCACAAAGCCCCGACCCCGTGTAGACGGAACCAACCGCAACGGGATGACACTGAGTTTTTCCAGCCACAGGACAGAGAAGCAACGGAGGACCGTGGGCCTCGATGGTTACAGAACCGCAGGGTGACCTTCCAGACAAGGAGGGGCCCGTGGGTTTAGGCAGAAATCCATCCGACAGGCGGCAGGCAGACGGAAGGCTCAGCGTCCGCTCTCAGGGTTAAGCTGGTGGTCGCCCCTGGGGCGGGACACGGTGGGACACTGTGCTTGTGAACCACATGAGTGCCTTGAGCGGACGGCTGTGCTTCGCCTGGAGACTCCCTGGGGGACCTGCCTGGGGACACGGAAGGGGACCCGCAGCCCCAGGACAGGCAGGGATGTCCTCGGAGCCCTCCTGGAGCCAGGCCCCAAGAAACAGTTACTGCGTTGCTTTCTTTAATGGGCTGGACCCCAGGACAGGGTGGGGAGCACTGGTCCCGTGGACAGAGGAGAAAATGCAGAGGCACCTGGACGGACGTCACGTGGGCAGCCAGCAGGTGAAGAGAGAGAAAGAGAGAAACACGTGATCATAGAGACAGAGTGACACGTGTCCTAATGGGGCATCCTGAGGGTCGGGGGAGGCTCCACGCAGGAGGGGACACCCAAGCTGAATCCTAAAAGCTGATCAGAAAGAAAGGCAGCGGGAGTTCCCACTGCAGCACGATGGGATTGATGGCATCTCTGCAGCGCGGGGATGCAGGTTCGGTCCTGGCCCAGTGCAACAGGTTAAGGATCCAGCATTGCCACAGCTTTGGCATAGGTCAAAATTGCAGCTCAGATCTGATCCCTGGCCTGGGAACTCCATACGCTATGGGGCGGCCAAAAAAGGAGGGAAAGAGAAGTCTTTTTAAAAAAATTAAAAAGGCAGCAGGAAAAAAATGACAGAAAAAAAGTAAGGGGTATTTTTAAGCAAAGGGCACAGCCCTCATGCAGAGATGCCCTGAAACACCACCGAGGGAGTAGCTGAGACAGGCTGGACGGTCCATCCTGAGGGAGCTGGGTCGGTTATGGGGTCACTGCACAGTGAACAGCCCCAAAGCTCAGCAGCTCGAAGCTACAGCCACTTGACTTGCTCACAGCTCTGTGGATCAGCACTTTGGGCTGCGCTGGCCGGGTCTTCTTCGGTCATGCGGCAGCCACGGCTGGAGGTGCGGTGGGTGCTGGCTGTGGGCTGGGCCCTCCTCTCTCCGTGGGAGACCAGCCCAGGCGGCTGCAGAGGCCTCCATCTTCCAAGAGCAAGTGTGGAAACTTCGAGAACCTCCTCGTAAATTCCATGTCACTTTGGCCACAGTCAAAGCGAGTCCCAAGCTCAAGTGCAAGGGATGGGGAAAGAAGCCCTACCTCTGATGGGGGTGGGGGGGCCGTGGTGCTCAGAGAGCCTGTGATGCAGCACGGGGTGGGGGGAAGGGGCAGGAGAGGAGCCTGCAGACGGGGAGAGGCGGGCAGTGCAATCAGGCAGTGGACTCTGTCCTGAAAGCAGTAAGGTGTCACTGAGGGTGCTGGGCAGGAGGGTGACCTGGGAAGGGCTGCATCAGGACTGTTCTGGCAGCAAGGTGGGATCCTGATGAAAAGAGACAAGGCGAGAAGCAGCAAGACTCCTCCTGGGAACCCTGCCCAGGAGGTGATGAGGCCCCAGGGGCTGGCCTGGGGAGGCAGGGAGGACGGGAAAGGGACGAGGAGCCAACGTGGACAGCCAGCGGCTGATGGAGCAGGGACCAGGGCCAGAGCCTAGGCTAAACCTCCTCTCTGGCTTAGGTAACTGGGAGGGTGGGGTGACATCTGTGAAATCCAGAATGGCAGGAGCAGGGCAGGTTCCCGGGGTGCAGAGTGGGGGGTGGGGGTGGAAAAACAACCAGTTCAGCAGTAAACCAGCTGTTAGGGTGTCTGAGGGTCACACAGGCTGGGAAATCCTGATGAGGCGAGCAGCCTTGGCCTTGTATGGCTCTTGTCCGGCATCGGCACCTTGGGCCATGAAGTCCTGCCATGAAGTCCCCTCCTCGGGCGGGGCTGAGTGACCTTGAAATGCAGACTCAACATCCGTGAGTCAGGCTTCCTGACACCCCGTGCAGGTTGTTCCGAGCGATCTCATGGGGCACATGGACCTCCTTCCTCCTGGGGTCCCCCCCACCCCCCTGCCTTTCTCCTTTAATCACCCCCTTCCTCCCTCTGCAGGGGTCTTCCCCGATCTAGACTATCCCCAAAGACAAAACCAAGCCTTACGCAAGGGTACTGCACAAAATACACCCTCGGATGCACCGAGCTGAGCCACAGAGGGAAGGGGGAAGGGAGACGCCACTTATATGAGAAGCCACAAGGACCAAGAACAAACGTCTGAGGCCTGGGGAGGACCTGGTGTAACTGAAACAAAATGAGCCGCTAGGAAGCAGACTCCCCAACGCTGACTCGCGGCATCCAGCCCTGCATCAAAACACCTCCCTGCGGAGAGACTCAGACAAGGGTGCGAGACGGGTTTTAAGGGAAAGAGAATGGTCCCTTTCCCTTTAACTTCTGGGGGCCCACTCAATGGACGTGTGCATCTGCTCGAAACCAAGGCTAACCAGGAGTTCCCGCCGTGGCGCCGTGGTTAACGACTAGGAACCATGAGGTTGCGGGTTCGATCCCTGGCCTCGCTCAGTGGGTTAAGGATCCCAAGTTGCTGCGGCTCTGGTGTAGGCCAGTGGCTACAGCTCCGGTTAGACCCCTAGCCTGGGAACCTCCGTATGCCGCAGGAACGGCCCTAGAAAAGGCAAAAAGACAAAATAAAAATAAAAAAATAAAAGAAACCAAGACTAACCAAGGAGAATGCTGATTACTTCTGGAGATGCTCTCTATCCTGGAGATTAGTTTGGTTTTATTTCAGAAAGTTGATAAAGAGAGGTGTCCATTTCTTTCCTTTTTTTCAAACCATTAAAAAAAAAAAAAAATGAGGAGTAGCCATCACAGCTCAGCAGTTAACAAACCTGACTAGTACCATGAAGATGCGGGTTCGGTCCCTGGCCTCGATCAGTGGGTTAAGGATCTGGCATTGCAGTGAGCTGCGGTGTAGGCCGGCAGATACAGCTCCAATTCGACCCCTAGCCTGGGAACCTCTATGTGTCACACATGTGGCCCTAAGTGAAAGCCATTTTTTGGACATTTTCATAAGTGGCACTAAGGTACAAAATGAGTCAGTGTGTCATGCCTCCAGAATCTCCTGCCTTCTGCCTTTCCTTCTTGACTGAATGGTAGATGCCTGCTCTGCTCATTTCTGTCTGGGTTTTGCTCTACGGCGAATTAGACAAAAGTAAGAAAAAAGCCAAACTCCAGGATAGTCATACAATGTTTTCACTGGCTCATCCTTCTCCATAAGAATAAGGAGACTGGGTTAAAAAAAAAAAAAAAAAGCCTAGACACATGTACTCCCATGTTCATTGCAGCACTGTTTACAACAGCCAAGACATGGAAACAACCTAAATGTCCATCGACCGAGGAGTGGATCAAGAAGACGTGGTACATACACACAATGGAATATTACTCAGCCATTAAAAGGAACGAAATACCAACATTTTTAGCAACATAGATGGACCTAGAAATGATCATGCTAAGTGAAGTCTGTCAGACAAGGAGACACCACCATCAAATGCTTTCACTGACATGTGGAATCTGAAAGAAGGATGCAGTGGACTTCTTTGCAGAGCAGATACTGACTCACTGACTTTGGAAAACATGGTTTCCAAAGGAGACAGTTTGGGGGGTAGGAGATACACTGGGGGTGTGGGATGGACATGCTATAAAACTGGATTGTGATGATCACTGTACAACTATACAAAAAAAAAAAAAAAGGAAAAAAGCCTACTGCTTCTCTTCAGCGGTTCTGTTAGACAATTGACAGATAATATTATAATTTTATTTCTAGAGTCACCAAGCGACAGTTTCTTCAGCTTCATGGTGCTGTGCGTGGCCTGTAGGAGGCCTTCGGGGGGAGAGCTGACTGGGACATAGCTCTTAGCCTTCAGGAGTTCCAGAAGTAATCGAGGGAGGGGAAAGATAGAACACGCTTACCAACAATCACCCCAGAAGGAAGAGCACAGAAAGCACCGAGTATGACAGAGGGAGAGGGAGCAGAGTTTCAAAAGAGAAACTCACACACCGTGTACAACAATTAAACAGGAGCTCAGCTTAGAAGATCTTTTTTTAATTAAAAAAAAATTTAGGGCCACACCTGGGGCACATGGAAGTTCCCAGACTAGGGGTCCAATTGGAGATGCAGCTGCCAGCCTAGGCCACAGCCACAGCAACGTGGGGTCCTTAACCCACTGAGCAGGGCCAGGGATTGAACCTGTGTCCTCATGGATAGTAGTCAGGTTTGTTACCACTGAGCCACAACAGGAACTCCCTGGCAGAACTTTTTAGTTCATCTTAAGGCAACTAGAGATTCTCATACTAAGTCAGTCAGAAAGGGAAAGACAAACACTGCATGCCGTCACGATAGTGAAAATATCCATCTTTCTTCAACTTTTAAAGAAACTGCCCACCTGTCTTCCAAAGTGCTTGCCTTGTTTTCATTTCAATCAGCAGCATATGAGCATTCCAGCTCCGCCAGGTCATGGCCAACATTTGGTGTGGTTGGTCTTCTTGATTTTAGCCATTCGAATGGGTCTGCAGTGGCCCCTATGGCCCCTGGGAAAACTACGAAACACTATGGGGACAATAGGGTTAACCTGCCCTGGTGACTAACCACGTCGAAGATTCTCCACACGCACATGGGCTATCCGTCCTTCTTCTCTGGTGAAATGTCCGTTCAAACTTCTCGCCCATTTTTAAAAAAAGGATTATTTTCTTTCTTCTTCTTTTTTTTTTTCTCCTAGATGCACCCTTGGCATGAGGAAGTTCCTGGGCCAGGAACTGAACCTTTGACATAGAGGCAGTCTGAGCCACTGCAGCGACAATGCCGGATCCTTAACCCGCGGAGCTGCAGAGAAGGCCTGGGTTATTTTTCTTGTCTGCTATGAGTATTGCTACTCCAGCTTTCTTTTTTTTTTTTTTTTTTTGTCTTTTTGCTATTTTTTGGGGCCACTCCCATGGCATGTTATTAGACCGTTCCCAGGCTAGGGGTCGAATCGGAGCTGTAGCCACTGGCCTACGCCAGAGCCACAGCAACGCGGGATCCGAGCCGCGTCTGCAACCTACACCACAGCTCACAGCAATGCCGGATCGTTAACCCACTGAGCAGGGGCAGGGATCGAACCCGCAACCTCATGGTTCCTAGTTGGATTCGTTAACCGCTGCGCCATGACGGGAACTCCCCAGCTTTCTTTTGATTCCCATTTGCACGGAATATTGTCTTCCATCCTCTCACTTTCAGGTTGTCTGTGTCCCTAGAAGTGACGTGGGTCTCTTGAAGGCAGCATATACATGGGTCTTGTCTGTGTATCCATTCAGCCAGTCTATGTCTTTTGGTTGGGGCGTTTCGTCCATTCACATTTAAGGTAATTATTGATACATATGTTCTTATTGCCATTTTACTAATTGCTTTGGATTTGTTTTTGTGGCTCTTTTTTCTTCCCTTCTCTTGTTCTCTCCTCTTATGGTTTGATGACTATCTTTAGTGTTGTATTTGAGGTGATTTTTCTTATTTGTTTGTGTATCGATTGTAGATTTTTGGTTTGCAGTTGCCCTGTAGTTTTGATACAGGAATATATATTTATATTTATTTATATATGAGATTGTTTGAAGTTGTTGGTCTCTCAATTGCAAGTGCATCTCCACTGTCCTGCATTTGTGCCCTCGTCGTCTCACGATTTCTGATTTTGGTAGCATAATTGTGCATACATGATTTCGTAACTTTATTGTATATATACCTTTACTGGTGGGCCTTGTCATTTGTGGAATTTTTGTTTCCTGTTGCTATCTTTTCTTTTCTGCCTAGAGAAGTTCCTTTAGTATTTGTTGTAAAGCTGGTTTAGTGTTGCTGAATCATCTTAGCTTTTGCTTATCTGTGAAGGTTTTGATTTCTCCTTCAAATCTGAATGAGAGCCTTGCTGGGTAAAGTAATCTTGCTTGGAGGCTTTTTCTTTTCATCATGTTAAGTATATCATGCCACTCCCTTCTGGCCTGCAGAGTTTCTGCTGAACAATCTGCTGATAACTTTATCTGGGTTCTCTTGTGGTTATTTGTTTCTTTTCTGCAGCTGCTTTCAGTATTTTCTCTTTGTCTTTAATTTTGGTCAGTTCAATTAATATGTGTCTCGAGGTGTTCCTCCTTGGGTTTATTTTATATGGTATTCGTTGTGCTTCCTGGGTTTGAAGGAATGGTTCTTTTCCCATGTTAGGGAAGTTTTCAGCTATTATCTCTTCGCATACTTTTTCTGTCCCTTTCTCTCTCTTCTCCTTCTGGCACCCCTATAATATGGATGTTGGTGCATTTAACATTGTCCCAGAGTTCTCTGAGACTCTCTTAATTTGTTTTCAATCTTTTTTCTCTTTTCTGTTTCGCATCAGTGGTTTCCACTAGTCTGCCCTCCAACTCGCTTATTTGGTCTTCTGCCTCCTGTATTCTGCTGTTGGCTGCTTCTAATGAATTTTTATTTCAGTTATTGTATTTTGCATCTCTTCTTGCTTAAGTTTTATATCTTGTATCTCTTTGCTCAGTGTTTCCTGTAAATTATCAATCTTTGCCTCCAGTTTACTTCCAATGTCTTGCATCACCTTCAGCATCAACAGTCTAAAGTCTTTTTCCTGGAGGCTGATAACCTCCTGATCATTTATCTGTTTTGCTGGGGCTTTTTCCTTCTCCCTTATCTGAGTTATAGTTCTCTGTCTTTTCATTTTTATAGGTTTTTGTTGTGGTGACCTTTTTGCAGACAATAGAGTTGCAGCCTCTCTTACTTTTGGCGTCTGCCCCCCTTGTGGCTGAAGTTCATACAGGGGCTTGCTATAGGCTTCCTGATGGGAGGGACTGGTGCCTGCCCACTGGTAGGTGGGGCTGATTCCTATCCCTTTGGTGGGTGAGGCTATGCCTCTGGATGAGATTAGAGTTAGGCAGCCTGTTTACTGATGGGCAGTGCTGTGATCCCACCTGGATTGTTGTTTGCCCTGGGGCTTCTTAGCACTGATGGGTGGGCCAGATTTTCCCTAAAGGCCACCTCCAGAAAAAGGCATGCTGATGAATATTCCCAAGAGCTTTGCTTTCAATGTCCTTCCCCCACAACAAGCCACATTCACCCGTTTTTCCAGGAGGTCCTCCAAGAACTGCAGTCATGTTTGACCCAGATTCCTGTGGAGACTTAGCTTTGCCCTGGGACCCAGTGCACGTGATAAAGTCTGTGTGTGCCTTTTGCCTTTTAAGAATGGGGTCTCCATTTTCCCCAGTCCCGTGGAGCTTCTGCACATAAGCCCACTGGCCTTCAAAGCCAGATGCTCCTGGGGCTTTTTCTCCCAGTGCCAGATCCCACACATGGGAGTCTGATGTGGGGCTCAGAACTCTCCCTCCTGTAGGTGAGTCTCTGTGAACCAGTTACATTCCAGTCTGTGGGGCTTCCCACCCAGGTGGTATGGGGTTGCCTGTAATAGCCCCTCCTACCTCTTGATGTGGCCTCCTCTTTGTCTTCTGGAGTAGGATATCTTTTTGAAAGTTTCCAGTCCATTTGGTTGAAGGTTGCTCAGAATTTGGTTGTAATTTTGTTGTTTTTATGAGAGAAGTTGAGCTCCAGTCCTTCTATTCCCCGTCTTAATCCTGTCTCCCCCTGGGTTATTTTCTTACAGGTGAATTTTCAGAATTTTGTTGTTGTTTTTCCTGTATTCTGAATACGTCTTTTATCGGGTTTATGTTTTACAAAGAGGAGTTCTTCTCAGTCTGTAATTTCTTTTTCACTTCCCCCAAACTGTCTCTTAAAGAGTTAAGGTTTTCATTTTGATGAAGTATAATTTATCAGTTTTCTTCTTTGGGGCACTGTGCTTTGGGCCTCATACCTATGAAATCTTTGCCTAGCCCAAGGTCAAAAAGATTTTTTTTCCCCATTTTCTTCTAGATGTTTTATCATTTTAGATTTTATATTTAATCTATTTTGAGTTAATTTTTTGTCTTTTTAGGGCCACACCTGTAGCATATGGAGGTTCCCAGGCTAGAGGTCGAATCAGAGCTACAGCTACTGGCCTACACCACAGCCACAGCAATGCCAGATCCGAGCCGTGTCTGTGATCTCCACCAAAGCTCAGGGCAACACTGGATCCTTAACCCACTGAGTAAAGCCAGGGATCAAACCTCTGTCCTCATGGATGCCAGTCAGATTCATTTCTGCTGAGCCACGATGGGAACTCCTGAGTTAATTTTTGTATATGGTGTGAGGTATGGATCAAAGTTCACTTGGGGCATATGGATAACCAACTGCGTTGGCACCATTTGTTGAAAACATTGCCCTTTCTCCACTTCATTGCCTTTGTACCTTTGTAAAAAAAACAGTGATTCTTGTTAGTAACAAATGCGGAATGCTATCAAATGATTTTCTTTTATATCTACTGAAATGACAATATAGTTTTTCTTTTTCGTTCTGTTAATTTGGTGAAATACACTAATTTTTGACTGTTAAACATCCTTACATTTCTGGGCTGAACCTATTTGCCTATGATATAACATTCTTTTTATATATCATTGATTCAGTGTCCTAAACTTTAGCCTAGAATTTCTGCAGCTAGTTCACAAGAGATATTTGTCCTATTTTTCTTTTCTTGTAATGTCTTTGCTTAGTCTTGGTATCAGATTAATGTCAGCCTATTAGAATGAATTACAAAGTACTCTCACTTCTTCAATTCTTGGAAGATTTTGTGTAGAACTGGTATCATTTATTCTTTAGCTATTTGGTAGAATTTACCAGTGAAGCCATCTGAGCCCAAGGTTTCTTTGTGGAAAGGTTTTAAATGGAAAATGCTATTTATTTAATAGATAGATGGCTAGACAGATGATTTATTTCCTCTTGAATTCAGTTTTGGAAGTCTGTGTACTTCAAGTAATTTGTCCTTTTTATCTGAGTTGTCAAATGTATTGGTATAAAATTCATAATATTTTATTATTACCCCTTTGATATCTGTAGAATTTGTAGTGATGCCACCTCTCTCATTCTAGATACTGATAATTTGTGCCTTTTCTTTTTCTGGACAAGCCGGGCTAGAGGTTTATTAATATTATTTATCTTCTCAAAGAACCAACTTTGTGTTTCATCAGTTTTCACTGTTGTGGAGTTCCCATCGTGGCTCAGTGGAAACGAATCTGACTAGCATCTATGAGGACACAGGTTCAATCCCTGGCCTCACTTGGTGGGTTAAGGATCCAGTGTTGCCATGAGCTGCGGTGTAGGTTACAGATACGGGCCAGTGGCTATAACTCTGAGCCTGGGAAACTCCATATGCCATGAGTGTAGCCCTAAAAAGACAAAAGACAAAAAAAAAATAGTTTTTCTCTGTTGTGTTTGGTTTTCTATTCATCAATTTCACCCTGATCTTTATTATTGTTATTATTATGCTTACATTAGGTTTAATTTGCTCTTTTTTTTTCTAGTTTCTTAAGGTCATTGATAAGAGTCCTTTCTTCTTTTCTAATATAGGTGTTTGGTGTTATAGATTTTCACCTAAGTACTGCCATAGCAGTACTGCCATAAACTTCAGTAAGTTGTTTTTATTTTCATTCAGTTCAAAATACATTCTAATTTTTTTCTTTGATTTCTTTTTTGACACATGGATTGTTTGGAAGGATGTCATTTAGTTTACAAATATTTGATGATTTTTCACTCATGTTATGTTACTGATATCAAATTTAATTCCATTATGTCAGAGAATCCACTCTGTATGATGGAACCTTTTAAAATGTATTGAGGCTTGTTTTACGGCCAAGAATATGATGCGTCTTGGTAAGTGTTCTGTATGCACTTAAAAATAATGCATATTCTGCTCTTATTGGGTAGAGTGTGCTATATAAAAATGTCAATTAGTTCAAGTCGGCTGACAGTGTAGTTCAAATCTTTTACATTTGTGCTGAATTCTCTATATTTGTTCAGTGTATTATCTCTGACTATAATCTTGTTTGTCTCTTTCACCTTGTAGCTCTATCAGTTTTTGCTTCATGTATTTTAAAGCTCTGTTATTAGAATCATAAACTTTTAGAATTGTTAAGTCTTCCCAATGAATCAAACCCATTGTTTCTTCCAATATTTTTTCTGTCCTCAGGGACACCAATTATGCATACATCCACAGTTCACTGATGCTGTTTTCTTTTTTATTATTATTATTATTTTTCCTTTGTATGTGTCATTTTAGTTTGAATTGCTATGCCTTCAAGTTCACTAATCTTTTCTTCTCCAATATCTAATCTGCTGTTAATCCTGTCTAGTGTGTTTTAAGTACAGACACTGTGTTTTCCAGTGTAGTTCAAGTGGTGTCTTTTGCTGTATTTACTTAACTTTGTGAACACCTATAATACAGCCATAATAACTATTTTAATGTCTGCTAAATCTAACATATATGTCAGGTCTTAGCTTTTCATTAATTGATTTTTTCTCTCATCATGCTTCCTCTTTTCCTGCTTCCTTACATGTCGAGTAATCTTTGATTCGATGTCAGATATTGTGATTTTTTTTTTTACCTTCGTCATGCTGGATAGTTTTGTACTCCTATAAATATTCTTGAGCTTTGCTCCAGGATATAGTTAAATTACTTGGAAATGATGCCTTTGTATTTTATGTTTGAGATCTGTCAGGCAGGACAACAGCCGTATGTAATCTAATGCAATTATCCCCACTACTGAGGCAAGATCTTTCCGAGGACTGTATCAAATTTCCCTTGAAGTATGAGGTTTTCCAGATTGGCAGGTGGAAACAGGCACAGTTCCCAGCCCCATGTGAACAAATGCCAGGCACTGTTCCTGGCCCAGTTTGAGTGCTGGCCACTGTTCCTTCTAATCCTCTCAGATGGTTCTTTTCCTGGCCTCAAGCAGTTGTCCTCCACATGCCTGCACCAATCAGCACACAGCAGATTTCCCAAGGTCTCTCTTTGGTACTCTGCCCTGGGGACACTAAACGTGTTGGTCTGTCCAGATTCTCAGCTCCATCTCCTCAACTTGGAGAGGCTGCCAAGCTCAGCTTGGGTTCCCCCTCCCTGCGCCATGGCCTGGAAACCCTCTCAAGTCACACCTCTCACCTTAGTTGTTTTTGCCTCTCAACCACCAGTATGTTCTTTGCCTGATATCCAATGTCTTGAAAAACCTTGTTTCATATATTTGTCTGGATTTCTGGTTATCTCTGGCAGGAAGGTACATCTGTTCCTGTTATTCCATCTTGGACAATAGAACCAATCATTTTTACACACATAGGGTAAACTGGTTACAAGGCTGCAACCATTCTTTCTCAATCTTTTAAAATCTATGTCCCCTTCTGATAAACAGAATTATCTCATATTCTTCTTTAACATTGTTTTACATTTAAAAGTAAATGAATTTTTGAAGACTATACTTTACCCCCACCCCCATGAAAGCCTGCTAAGCTTCCTTGGGGTATACAAGATTCTGATACATCTTTTTGGCTGTAAAACCTGAGATCCTGTTACAAATTCTTGGGTTTATACCTGAGATTCTGTAACACTTTCTTGGACAAATACCCAAGATTCTGATATATGTCCTTGAATATACACCTAAGAACTGATACAGTTCCTGTGTATGCAACCAAGCTTTTGAAACACCTCCTCCTCACACATACTCAAATCCCTGTTTAAACCTAATACTGAGATCTCTCCAAAAACCTTGCTTATCGAGATTACATAAGACTGTTCATCTTTTAAAAGTGAAGTATAGGAGTTCCTGCTGTGGCTAGTGGTAACGAACCCAACTAGTATCCATGAAGATGCGGGTTCGATCCCTGACCTTGCTCAGTGGGTTAAAGGACACGGCGTTGCTGTGAGCTGCGGTGTAGGTCAGCTTGGATCCCGAGTTGTTGTGGCTGTGGCTGTGACTGGCAGCTATAGCTCCGATTTGACCCCTGGGCTGGGAACTTCCATATGCCAGGTGTGCGGCCCTAAAAAACAAAAAACAAACAAAAAATGAGTAATAAAAATCTGCAATTTTAGGCTCACAACTTCGACAACTTAGAAGATTAATTCCTTGAAAACTACAAACTCCGAAAACTTAACCAACATGAATCATATGACCTCAGTAGCTTTATAACCACTTAAAAACTGAATTTGTGGTTCAGAATCTCCTGAGAAAGAAATTTCCATATGCAGCTGGTTTCATCATAAAATTCTAACAAACACGTAGAGAAGAATTAACATTATACCAATTTTATACAATCACTTCCCAAAAACAGAAGAGGAGGAAATACTTCTCAATGCATTTTCATGAAGCTAGTATTAATCTGATACCCAAACCAGACAAAACCAGTACCAAAAAAAAAACCACCAAAAACTATAGACCAATACTGATTGTGAACTTAGACATAAATACCCTTAACAAAATACTAGCAAATCACGTCTCAGAATGCATAAAAAGAAGTATACCCCATTACCAAGTGGGATTTATTCCAGGTATGCAAAGTCTGGGTCAGAATTTGAAAATCAATGACTGAAATCTACTGTTTCAACAAAACTAAAAAAGAAAAATCATATGATCACATTAATTAATGCAGAAAAAGTATCCGACGAAATCTAATACTTATTCACCACCAAACACTCTGAGGAAGTTTGGAATAGAGAAGATCCCTCTCAACTTGATGAAGAATATTTAGAAAAACCATATGTCATACTTAACGGTGGAAGACTGAATGCTTCCCCCCTAAGGTCAGGAAAAAGCAGGGATGTTTACTCCCATCATGCCTTTTTTTTTTTTTTTTTTTTTCCTTTTTTGGCCACCCCATGGCATATGCAGCTCCCGGGCCAGGGATCAGATCTGAGCCACAGTCTCAAACGAAACCACGACTGCAGCAGTGCTGTGCCAGGCTGGGGAATGAACCTGCCTCCCAGTGCTCCCAAGACAATGCCAATGCTGCAGTACCACAGCGGAAGCTCCTTTTTTGGGTCATCATCCTTGTTCAACAGAGTTTTTGAAGTTATAGCCATTAACTGTAATAAGGGGGGGAAATGAGTAAAAGGCATACATATGGAAAAGGAAGAATTAAAAACTTATTTGCAGGGGACATGCTTGTTTATAGATAGAAAATACCCAGGAAGCTACCAAACACCTCTTGGAACTAGTGAGTGAGTTCAGCAATGTTGCAAGATCAACATACAAACATAAACAGTACTTCTATTTACTGACAGTAAACATACAGAAATGAAACTCTGAAATAATGCCATTTACAGGCATGCCAAAGAAAACGAAACACCGAGTATAAGCTTGACAAAACATACACAGGATCTACGTCCTGAAAATTACAAAGTGCTGATGAAAAAAAATCCAAAAAGATTGAAATAAAGAAGAGACATACCATGTTAATGGATTGAAAGACTCAACACAACAAATACATTAGTTCTCCCCAGATTACAGGTTCAATATAATGCCATCAAAATCCCAGCAAGGTTTTTTTTGGTAGACACAGGTTTACTCTTAAATTTTATGCAAAGGCACGTGCCCCAGAAACAGGCTAAATCAATCATGAAAAAGAAGTAGAGTGAGAAGGACTGATTCTACCTAACACTGTAACAGAGAAGAACAAACCTGACTCCTCTGGGAACCCATTTCTTCAGCTCCAACCCTTGTGCTCTGCTGCCTGTGTTTGGTCAGGCTGGCTCTGCACCTTTCCTAAAGGAATGTTGCCTCTAGCCTGAAATACACAGGAGAGCCCATTGTCAAGGCTCTGACCTTTAAAGAGATAACACTTTTCCATTCACACAGCGATAAAAATTGCAGCACAGGAAACAACAGTTGTCTTGGTGGAGGTTTATGGGAACATTGCAACTAGATCTACAGGGACAGCTGCAAGAACAATAGATTCTGGCGCCCCCTCCCCTTTTAGTATAAAAGAAGCCTGAATTTTGCCTCAAGGAAGTGGTTCTTTGGGTCAGGAGTCCACCGTCTTCTTGGTCTGCTGGCTTTCCAAATGAAGTTGCTATTCCTCGCCACAACAACTTGCCCCTCCATTTCTAGGCATGTCTTGCGGTGGGCATTACATGCTTGGACTCAGAAACAGTACTGAGACCTACTCTGTAATCACGGCAGTGTGGTTTTGGCAAAGGGATCAACATATAGACCAGTGGACAGATCACAAAACCCTGATGTAGCTCTATACGAATATGCCCCACTCGTTTTTGATACAAATGAAGACGATGGAGGAATGACAGCCTTTTCAACACATGGTGCTGGTGTAGAAATCCATCATCATCATAATAATAAAAACGAACCTCAATCTAAGGTCTCACATCTAAGACAAGAACTAACTTCAAATAGGTCATGGACTGAGACGTAGAATTAAAACTAAAAAAAAAAAAAAAAAACTTGGAGAACAAACAGGAGAAACGTCTTTAAGATCTACAGCTAAGTAAAAAGTTCTTAGGCTTGACACTAGAAAACACAACCCCTAAAAGGAAAAATCGATAAATTGGATCTCATCAAAATTTAAAATGTTTGGTCTAAAAAGGACATTATAATGAGGATGAAAAGACAAGTATACTTCAGGTGAAAATACGTGCAAATCGCATATCTGACAAAAGACAAGTCTCTTGAACAAATAATTTCAAAACTGAACAATAAAAAACAAAAAATGCACAAAAAACCCCCCTAGGTTGATGTGTTTAGTGTTAGTTTAGACTTCCTGCCCAAGGAGCTTAGAATTTAACTCTATTCTCACTGCTCCAATCACACTTTTCCTATTTCTTTCTTCTTATGGTAATTTTATAACATTTCCAGTTAACCCAAGAGTCAATGTTAATACATAGAGGACATATCAGAGTAATGCATAAATAATGTAAAATAATGTATATACGACAGCCAAGTCGTGTCGTGTGCCATGCATGCATTTCTTTTCTTATATAATTCTGTTCCTCCCCCCCCCTTGTTTTTGGGGAGCACATTCTCCCATAGTTTCTCCCAAAAGGATACCTGTGGCAGGTCATACATATTTTTTTTTTTTTGCCTTTTTTTTTAGGGCCACACCCGAGGCATATAGAGGTTCCCAGGCTAGGAGTCTAATCGGAGCTGTAGCTGCTGGCCTACGCCAGAGCCACAGCAATGCGGGATCTGAGCTGCATCTGTGACCGACACCACAGCTCAGGGCAACGCCAGACCCTTAACCCACGGAGCAAGGCCAGGGATCGAACCCGCAACCTCATGGTTCCTAGTCGGATTTGTTTCCACCGCACCCCAACGGGAACTCCAGTCATACGTATTTAGATCTTTATCAGCTGTCAACAGTGTTATTTCTACTCTGGTGCTTGATTAGAAGCCTGGATGGAAAGAGAATTCTAAAAACAGGAAAACACTCCTTCAGAATTGTTAAAACACACACACACACACACACAAAACACCTAAAATTCAACAAGAAAATGAGCAGGAAACATGAAGAGACATTTGGCCAAAGAAGAGCCAAAGACGGCAGACTAGGCACAGGAAATAATTTCCACATCACCACCCACGGGGGACTCACAGATGAAAACCACCGTAAGATAACACTGCACACCTGTCGGGATGGACAAAATGAAAAAAAGGGCAACGCCACCAAATGCAAAACAGGACCAGTCAGACATTGCTGGTGGGAACAGTGGTACAGCCACTCGAAAAGAGCTGGTCAGTTTCTTACAAAACGAAACATACAACTACCACGTGACCTGGCGGAGCTGAGTTCTTCAGCAGGCTCTCAGCCTCTGGAGCAACTTTCACGCCCTCAGTTTTGTCCGTTTGCCAGCTGGAAATTTTGCAAGGCTTTCCTATTTGGAACTAGAGGTTCCCAGAGCTACATAGCTTCCATTCCTATTCAGCATAACGAAGAAAAGAAAACGGAAAACGTAATTATTCTGTAAATTCCCAAGCAGGAAGAGAGTGAAAAAGACAGAAACAAAATCTACCTAACGCTGATGTTTAAGCAGCTCAATAAAGCCAACAGTGAGCACATGCGGTAACGAACCATCAGCCAAATACCGTCTTCAATGGCCGGCTGTAGAACAATGGCTTTTCTGCAGAAACTGGGAGGAAGGCTAGACTTAAAGTGACAAGGACACCAAGGGAACAGAAGCAATCTGTTTAGGGGAAGACATTGCATTTTCGGCTATCAAGTCAAGCCCTGCATAAAAATAAGAGAACCAGGAAAGCTACTAAGAGTTTATTCATAAGACCCAGGGCTGGGGCCTTTAAGGAGGAAGCAGTCATGTCTCTTGGGTAACGGATTACTCCAATCCACTGGGCCCAATGCGGGAGGGCAGCGGGCTCAGGGGCCCATCAAAGCACCAGTGCTTGACTTGCAGAAGGCTCTGTGTGGCCACCTGCCAGCCAGAGGGCATGTCTGAGGCCGGGAGCAGCTGTCCACGCCTCATACCCAACACGCCCTGACGTGACCTTGGTCTTTAACGTCTGGACAAAATCACAGCTTCGAGGCTTCGGACGGTGGGGTTGGTTTGGTTGCCGTTTGTTTCGAAAGACTGTTTTCTTCCCAATTACCTGCATCCCGTCTCTGCCTTGCCCACGGCATCACTCCCCCCGCCCCAACCCCGACTCCAGCCTGGACTCCTGCAACAGCCCCTAACGCGCCCCCGCCCCCCCACGACCTCCCTCTCCAAGGGTCTCCCGCCTGGCTGCCAGGTGCCCCCTGATCACACCGCCCCCGCTTCAGGCACCCCAGTGAGGAGCCCAGACACCTGGAACTGCAGGTAAAGGAGACAGATCGAGGATAAGGACCCTCCAAGGTCACAGGGCTGCTCAGGTCAGTTTCCCTGCCCCGCGGGTGGAGCAGCGTCCTCCACCAGGCCACCTTGCTGCCCAAGGTGCAGACTGTCACGTCTCACCACCGGCCTGCAGCTTCAGTCCCTGGCCTGTGACGACAAGCCACAGGGAGCCGTGCATAGTTGACGTGTATGACGCCTCACCCCGGCCCTCCCCCGACCGGGGCTACTTTTACGCAGAGCGCACAGCCAGAGCCTTTACGCTGTCCCCAGGGCCTTCCATGGTGACCCGCTGCCACCTGCCCTCTGGGACGTCATGTCCTCCGCCTGGCTGGTACATTCCTCCAGTCATGCCTCCTCGTGCTCCTCCGGGGAGCCTGGCCCCAGCTGCCCCGCTCCCCCAGGATGCCCCCTCCTGATGTCTGCCTAGCCGCTTACTTCCCAGTCCTTTCTCCAGAGGCCACCTTGGCCATCCTTGCAGTGCCCTCGCCCTCCCTGGACCGTGCCTCCCCTGCCCAGAGCATCTTCAAACACACCAAGCCGCGCATGGACGCGGCCACTGTGCTTCTCATCTGTCTGCCCAAGAAAAGGCTTTCTCGGTTCTTTGCTTGCTCATGTACCTCCAAATGCTCAGAATGATGCCTGGCCCAGAGACGGAGCTTAGCAAACATCCGATGGAATTTTATGCTGAACCAATCAATCCTCTTTTCATTTCCCTTGGCAAACCCAGTGTGCTGGTCAAAATAAACTGCTCAGCCCCTGCCAGACTCACCTCATGCTTTCCAGCCTCTATATTCCCTCCCGTGCCTTTGCCTGGAATGCCTCCCATGTGCACATATATCAGGGGGAGCTTAAAAACCAAGTCCTCCCCAAACTTTCCCGGATTCACCAGGCGGAAGGACCTCATCCCTCTGTAGCCCCACAGCTGACATCACAGGCATCGAGAGATGTCTTTTCTGGCCAACTGATCTGCCGCTCCTTAAGCCGGAATTCACACCTGCCAGCGTGCTCTCCACACAAGCCAGGTGCTCGATAAACAGAGAGTGATTCAATCAAACACTGGTGCTCCACTCTGACCACCGTTCCCTTTCCTACAAAAACGCTCCCATCATGGACAGTAACCAACCAATAAAAGGAGTCTATGCAGAGGACACCGCCAGGGTTCAACAGGTAAAGCCTGGGTGTGGAACCTTCCCGAAGAAACAAGGACCCACGCACCTTCAAGGGGCAAGAATGCTAAGGGAACAAAAAAAAATCTGTTTAAGAAAAAAAGGAGGAGTTCCTGCTGTGGCAGAGTCGGTTAAGAATCCAACTGCTCTGGCTTGGGTCACTGCAGGGGAGCGGGTTCGATCCCTGGCCTGGCACCGTGGGTTATAAAGGATTCGGTGTTGCTGCAGCTGTGGATTCAATCCCTGGCCCGGGAACATACCTATGCCGTGGAGTGTGGCCATAAAAATATATATATATATATAATTCTGAGAAGAGTATACATACATGTATCCGAAAACCATCTTTTGCTGTGCAGAAAAAATTAACACAACCCTGGAAATCAGCTATACCTCAACTTCAAAAAAAGAAAGAAAGAAATCAGCTAGTCGAAGTCCTCTTTGACAGTCCTCGGCTTCAAAGCCACTCTAGATCCTTTGCATCTCCGTAACATTTCAGACTCGGTTTGTCAAATTCTACAAACAGGCATGTTGGGATTTGACTTTGCTCACTGGGAACGTGCAGGGCATCTTGGAAAGAACAGCCATCGTAGCGATACTGAGTCTGATGACTCAAGAGCCTGCTGTAACTTGTCGTTTTTTTAGGTTTCAAATTTACTCTCAGCCACATTTGGTAAATTTCACTGTCCAGGACTCATGCATGTTATCCAGATGCAGTTCCTGTTGGTTGATGCATGATTACTTTTTTTTTTTTTTTTTTAATGGCTGCACCCGAAGCAAATGGAAGTTCCCAGGTTAGGGGTCCATTCGGAGCTGCAGAATACACCACCATATCAGATCTGAGCTGCACCTGCGACCTATGCCGCAACTTGTGGCAACCGGATCCTTAACCCACTGAGCAAGGCCAGGGATCAAACCTGCATCCTCATGGATACTAGCTGGGTCCTTAACCGGCTGAGCCACAACAGGAACTCTCTCACACACCTTTTCTTTTTCTTTTTTTGGCTGCACCAACGGCATGCGAAATTTCCTGGGCAGGGATTGAACACAAAGCCAAATCCTTAACTGGTGACCAGGGAACTCCCGATGCTTGATTACTTTTTAAACGTTAATCTAATCTTATATTCCTGGAACAAAGCCAACTTTCAGCACCTTGAAGATGTCTTTCCATTGTCTTCTGGCTTCCCTCGTTTGGGTTGAGAATTTCTGACGTGTTGCTCCTTTGAACATAATGTGTGGTTTTGTTTTTTTGTTGTTAACCTCTAGACTCTTTTAAGATTATCTCTTTCCCTTTGTTTTTTTCAGCAGTTTTACTACAGAGTAATTAGGTATGGATTTGGGGGGGGGTTATTCTGCTGGTCGTTCCATAAGACTCTTTTTTTTTTTTTTTTGGTCTTTTTTTGCTATTTCTTTGGGCTGCTCCCACGGCATATGGAGGTTTCCAGGCTAGGGGTTGAATCGGAGCTGTAGCCCCTGGCTGTAGCCACAGCAATGCCAGATCTGAGCCGCGTCTGCAACCTACACCACAGCTCCCAGCAACGCCGGATCGTTAACCCACTGAGCACGGGCAGGGACTGAACCCGCAACCTCATGGTTCCTAGTCGGATTCGTTAACCACTGCGCCACGACGGGAACTCCTCCACAGGATTCTTGAATCTGTGACTTAATGTCTTTCATCAGTGTTGGAAAAACTTCAGCCACGATCTCTTCAACTATTGCTTCTGTCCTGTTTCTCTTTCTTATCCTGGGATTCCAGTCACATGCATGGTAGAATTCTTCACTCTGATCTTTGCATTTGAATTCTTCCCTTTTGTCTTTCATGCTTCATATTAGTTATTGATTCTGATCTATCTTCTTACTCACCACTTCTCACCTCAGCTATAATATCTTTCTACAATACATAATTTCCACTTTTTTTCTTTTTCTTTTTTTGGCTTTTCAGGTCCGCACCTGTGGCATATGGAGGTCCCCAGGCTAGGTAGGGGTCCAATCAGAGCTATAGCTGCCGGCCTACACCACAGCCACAGCAATGTGGGATCTGAGCCATATCTGTGACCTACACCACAGCTCACGGCAACGCCAGATTGCTAACCCACTGAGTGAGGACAGGAATCGAACCCGAAACCTCATGGTTCCTAATTGGATTTGTTGCCGCTGTGCCACAACAGGAACTCCTGACTTTGTTTTTCAAATCAGTGTCCTTTTTAAAAATACAATTTCTAGTGTTCTACCAAAATTCCCAATCTTTGTGAGTGTAATAAACAATTTTATTTTAAAGTTTGTCTTTTAAATCTAATATTTAGAGTCTCATAGTTCTGTTTCTATCATTTATCATTTCGGCTGGTTCATGAGTTCTCTCATGGGCTTGGTTGGTTTTGTTGTGTGTCATTACTGTACAAACAGTCTTGATTTGCAGAGCAATGTGAGAAGATAAAAAGCATCCCACAAGCAGAGATTATGCAAAGTGATTTTACTAATCAGTGGTGAAAAATCACAACTGCTCCATGACCTTTAAATTTTTTGTCAAAATATTAAAACAACCCCCCCCCATTTCTTTCAGCCATAGTTCCCAGGCCAGGGATCAAATTTGAGCTGAAGCTGCAATCCACACCACAGCTGCAGCAATGCCAAATTCCTAACCCAGTGCTCTCGGCCAGGAATTGAACTTGCAACTTGCACTGCCACAGAGACAACACTGGGTCTTAACCTGCTGTGCCACAGCAGGAACTCCTAAAACACCTCTTTTTATTAGTTGTAAACACACAGGGAAATAAAAACTATAGTAAAAGTAGTATGTATTTAGTAGATTGCAATTTAAAACATTAGGATCATTGAAAATTAAAAAGTGTTTTATTTCCTTGTTTAAAAAAACTTATCAAGAGTAGACTGAACCATACTTGCTTTCTGCTAATTGTATAACTTACAATTTGGAGCGAACCTCTTTTTTTTGTTTGTTTGTTTTTTTTGTCTTTTTAGGGCCCCACCTGCGACATATATAGAGGTTCCCAGGCTAGGGGTCCAATTGGAGCTGTAGCCACTGGCCTATGCCAAAGCCACAGCAATGCAGATCTGAGCCACATCTGTAACTTACACCACAGTTCACAGCAAAGCCAGATCCTTAACCCACAGAGTGAGGCCAGGGATTGAACCTGGGTCCTCATGGATGCCACTCGGTTTGTTAACTGCTGAGCCATGATGGGAACTCCAGGAGCGAACTTCCATGTCCTACCAAATTGTCATACTAAGTTTGGATCAGCTTCCAATTTTTATCCTTACTTTCAATGCCATACAATTTCTGAAAGGGTTCTTTTTTTTTTCCTTTTTAGGGCCATACCCCCAGCATATGGAGGTTCCCAGGCTAGGGGTCCAATCTGAACTGTAGCCGCCGGCTTACACCACAGCCACAGCAACACAGGATCCAAGCCGCATCTGTGACCTACAGGTCACTGCAATGCCAGATCCTTAACCCACTGAGCGAGGCCAGGGATCGAACCCGTGTCCTCATATGTACTAGTCAGGTTCATTAACCACCAAGCCATGACGGGAACTCCTGAAAGGGTTCTTTTAATTAGATTTTTTTTTTTTTTTTTTGCTGGGGTCATTTCCTGTGTGACAACTTCAACTTTTCATCACAACGGTCTTCCTCAATGAGTCACTTTTACTAAGCGCTCCTGGCTGCCAACCTAGAGTCTCTTGAATGGCAGCAGTGTCCACATTCCCACGGTCAACTATTTCTTCAAAAACTCCACTCATGTTCAACTCTGATTTTATACCCAGCATTAGCACCTTTCACTTATTTGCTGCACTTTCATCTTCGTTGGCCAATTCCTCATTACTTACCCATTTTTATAAAGTGTCACATGGGTTTTTCACTGGGGGAGGAGGAACCAACATGGTTACACACTTTGCTGTCTGTGTGTGAATGACAGATGCACAAGGACCAATCACAGGGCTGACTCTGAAAGGAGTAACAGGATTGGTCACTGATCCTAGGCACGTCTGTTATCTGCGTAGTGATTTGTGGGCTGGGGAGCCCTCTGCAGAGACTGTGCTTTCTGCAGCTACGCAGCTCTTATCCCAGATAACTGAAATCTGAGCCCTGGGAGAGGGAGACTGGTGTTATTTAACTAACTGTGGTCAGACCAATGTTGTTAGTTAACTAACCATGGTCGTGAAGTTTGTGCATAATGGAACGGCGCAAAGTGAGGCCCACCTGTATTTGAAAAATTATTCACAGAAATAGAGGCCGAGGAGGTTGCTGTGCTCCCCCGGAGAGGATATTCATTTGTTTCCTCCAGGCATCGGAGGTCCTAGCAATCTGAGAGCACCTTAATCCAACCTCAGGGATTGAGATTAGTTACAACAGGCCTTCGGTCTTTGAGCAGAGGGTCGGTTTCCAGGTCACGTGTATTTCCCGGGGCAGCTTTTCCCCTGTATTTCCAGAGTTGGGGCTGTTGATCACGGCCTTCCCTTTATATTCCAATTTTTGACTCCCAGCCCCTCGGAAGTGGCACTGAGGTTCTTAACTGCTTCTTCCATAAATTGGCCAGCACCCCAGGGACAAAATGACCCCAGATGTCAAGTTTCCACCCTCTCCAGATCTCAGCCTGGAAACGATGCATCCCCTTGAGAGACTGCCGGTGTCTCAGCACCTGTTTAAAGCTTGTGTCCATCTTTTCAACTTGACCTCCAAACAGTTAAGCCATGCTCAGAAATGGAGCCCCTGTCTTAACACTTAAAAACCACTGAATGATCAGCTCCACAGTTCAAAATGGCTATCATTCACGTCCAGAGTTACAAAGAGGTATTTCCATCCTCTTCAATAACCTCCATGGCCTGGATATGGAAAAATGATGACATTGCCTTAAGGTTTTCCTCATATTCGGGTAGCAGTACGCAAATAATACCAACTCGCTAATAAAATGCCAAGAAAATCCTAGAACAGAAAAACTGTCACCTTTTCAACAAGCGGGAAGGCACGGACCATTAAGCAGTGCAGAAAGCTTTGTTCATTCAACAGGTATTTTTAGGCGTCTCCTGTGACAGCTGGTGTGGGTACAGCAGTGAAGAAAACAGACACCACCTCTGCCCTCGTGGGGCTGCTATGCTGCAGGACACAGCAGAGAAGGAAACCAGCGACGCTTAAACGCCGAGAGATGGAGGCCTGGTGGGGGAGGGGCTGCCATTATAACTAAGGGGCTGGGGAGGGCTCTCTGCTGGGGGGGCGATATACGCAGGGGACCCTTTTCCTGCAGCAGGGACGTGGGGCTGGGAGGGTCCCGGGGCCACCAGGCCCTGGACTGCCGCTGCTCTGACTCAGACACTTTAGGGCCCCCCTCCTCCCACCGCCCTGGGCAAGGTCCCCGAGACGAGCGCTACCTAAGCCGCCCAACGCATCACACACCTCCGATCACGACCCTTTCTCTGACGTTACGGCTCTGTCCCTAACTGCTGAGATGGACACCACAGAGGTCTCCCGCCTTGGAGGACGAACAGGATGTGCGCAGCATGGTCTCAAGGCTCCCACAAGTCCTTGCGCGAGTGTTAGCTGCTCACAGACCATGTGTGCCAGGCGGGCATGGGTGCCCAGGGGTGCCCAATAAGGCCCCAAAGATGTCCATGCTCCAGCCCTGGAGCCCATGGACATGTCACCCACACGCGTGGAAGGGGCTCCGCAGATGCGACTAAGGGGACATCAAGGGTTCAGTGTGTCCCCCCCAAAAGCTACGTCCACGTCCTCACGGCCAAGACTTCAGACTGTGACCTCACTGGACACGGGAGTCTGGCAAAGTAGTTACGATGACGTTACCTCGGAGGGGGCGGGCCTTTAATGCAACACGACTGGTGTTCTTATAAAAAGCAGAAATCTGGGAGTTCCTCGGTAGCCTCGCGGTCAAGGACTCGGCATTGTCACTGCTGGGGCTCGAGTCATGGCTGTGGTGCAGGTTCGATCCCTGGCCCAGGAGCTTCCACAGGCCGTGGGTGCAGCCAAAAATAAAAGCGAAATGAAACGTGGAAATTTGGGCACAGACACACACAGCGAGGATGCCACGTGATGACGGGCAGACTGGAGGGTGCTTCCACAGCCAGACCATGCGACAGGTCAACAGGCACCACCCAAGATCAGAGCAAGGAGTCTGCGCAGAGGCTCAGAGCCACAGTGTCCCTGCCTTCACCTTGACCTCTGGTCCCCAGAACTGCAGGAGGATGCATTTGTGTTGTTTAAAGCCACCCGGACTGGGGTGCTGAGACGGCAGCCCCAGGCCACTGACATGGGTACAGAGCGTGTCTGGATAACCCGGGAGGCCCAATCAAATCACTTCAGCCCTGAAAAGCAGAGACCTTTCTCTGGCTGAAAGGAGGCAGAAGAGGAGGCCCTGGAGATTCTGAGTGCGAGGACTCAACCCATGTGGCTGCTTTTGACAACCCTGGGGCCACAAGCCAAGGAATGTGGGCGCCTCTGGCTGAGAACCAGCGAGAAAAACGGGCGAGAGGGTGTTCAAATCGCACAGAAGAGTCCACCCGAAGAGGACAGATTTTACTGCATGTAAATTATAGCTCAGTAAACCCGACTTCAAAAAAGCCTCCAACCCACCTCCACCACCTGGGTTTCTCGGGAGCCTCACGCCAAGAGACGAGTCTGGCGAGTCTGGCGAGTCTGGCGTTGGAAGCCAGCCTAACACATCATCACCCCCATGCAGCAGGCAGCCAGGGGGATTCCTCAGCCCCTTCTGCAGCCAGCCCTGCTCCCACCTGATGCACCTGGGCCTGAAACCTCCCGGGCAGGGTTTAGCGGCCTCTCCTGCATCACCCCAGCCACAGAGCGGGAAGGATGTGGCCCAGGAAGGCACAGACATGGCCGCTGTCCATCATCCCAGGAAAGGGGCTTGCCTGTGTCCGGGGAATCATTCGGCTCATTCACTGCCACGAAACACCCGATGCCAGTCTGCCAGCGCCCGCGATCCAGCCGTGCCCCTGCAAGTCCCGACCCGTTCCTTTCAGGAAGCCGTCCTCACCCACCTGTGATTAAGACAGAATCACCACTCAGAGGGCTTATCTGCGTTTCCTGCTGGAACTACCAGTGAGAGAGACGGCAGAGTCTGTGACTCAAGGTGCAGTCCTTCCTGAAACTAGGCCATTCGAGGCGGGATGAGCTCCCAGGCCTCCAAGATTCAAATCCCGCTGACCTAAGTGGGTCAAAAGGATTTCCCTGGAGCCCCTCCTGGAAAGTGACAGAGGACAATAATCACCAGAAGAACCAAGACGGGTTCTGCCATGGCTTGGGTCTTTTCTCCAACTCAGCTCCTTCAGGGACAGGAAATTTTTTTTTTTTTTTTTTTTTTGTCTTTTTGCCTTTTCTAGGGCCGTTCCCACAGCACATGGAGGTTCCCAGGCTAGGGGTCGAATCGGAGCTGTAGCCACCCGTGTACACCAGAGCCACAGCAACGCAGGATCCGAGCCACGTCTGCGACCTAACACAGCTCCTGGCAACGCCGGATCCTTAACCCACTGAGCAAGGCCAGGGATCGAACCCGCAACCTCATGGTTTCTAGTCAGATTCATTAGCCACTGCGCCACAATGGGAACACTGGGACAGGAGATTTTAAAGACGATTGTTTATTCACCCGCACGGGCGGATCACTGTTAAAACACCGCTGCTCCTCTGGCCGCCAGGGTGCTCAGGAAAGATCAGCCTCGCCTACCGGAACTTCCAGGCTGGCGCTCATCACATTGCTTTGGGATCTGCCTGTCCTCTGAGCGCAGAAGTCCTGCTTGTCCTGTCACGCAGTGCTTTCTAGGGCAGGAAACGGTGCCTGCCGCTTCCCCCTGCTGTCACCTGCACTTAGAACGCTGCCTGGCCCATAGTCGGTGCTCAGGAAACACTTGCTGAATAAATGAACGCGCTGAGGAGTAAACTGCTGAAATACTCAATCACCGGCTGCTAAGGTGACACAGATGATGCCCGATCCGAGAAATTCAAACTGCTACAGGGTGTCTGAGTGACCAAATTCCTGCCTCTTGTTTGGGGGATGTGGGGGGGAAATCAGGGAAGGCTTCCTGAAGGAGGTGGCGTCTGCCGAAGCCCTGAAGGACTCTCAAATGGAGGGTTGCTGGACCGGAGCTGCATGGTCACCAAGCCGGTCCCGCGGCACCTGCCAGCAGCTCATCTTGGGTGACAGAAGCGTGACAGCTGTGGTTTCCTCCCCCCCACCCCGGGGTCTGAGACCCATCGGGGAGAATGGCTTCTGAGAGAGGCCATTCAAATGAACACGGACTAGGCAAGCTCTCGGGAGAAGCAGTGGACGCTGCATCGGGGAGGCCCGACCCAGGCAGGCAGTTCCGGGAAGTTTCCCTAAGAAAGCAATTTTCAGCTGAAACATCAAGGGTAAGGAGGGTGGGTGAGGGGCAGGGCGTGGGGGTGTCCTGGGGTCTGGATCTGGTGGCGGAGGAAGAATGTCGACCCCCAAGAGTGGGGGCCCCGGCCCTGCCTCCCTGATACATTTACGTGCCACTGAGTCCACCCCACGGCGGCGTTACCAGCAGGCAAGGAAACAAATACAGTTTCTTTGTGTTTGTCTTTCAGGCCATGGTACGCAGCGGCTTGAGGTGGGATCTCAGTGCCCAGACCTGGGACTGAACCCAGGCTGCGGTGGTGAAAGTGCCAAGTCCTAACCACAGACCACCAGGGAGCTCCCCAACTAAAGCACGCGTTACACAGGGAACGGGAGCCAAGCCCCTGTGATAAACCCTAATGGAAAAGAGTATGAAAAAGAATGCACATATGTATAATAATCACTTTGCTGCTCAACAGAAATTAACACTGTGAATCAACTATAGTTGAGTAAAATCAGTTTTTTATTTAAAATTATTTTCTTTTTAGGGCTGCACCTGTGGCATATGGAGGTTCCCAGGCTAGCCGTCGAATCAGAGCTGCAGCTGCCAGCCGACACCACAACCACAGCAACACCAGATCTGAGCCACATCTGCGACCTACACTATAGCTCACGGCAACGCCGGATCCGTAACCCACGGAGCAAGGCCAGAGATGGAACTCGCATCCTCACGGACACCATGTCAGGTTCTTAACCCACTGAGCCACAATGGGAACTCCAAAATAATTTTTCCAGAAAAGCGTTCTTGCTCTGTGCCAGGCACAACCACCCACACAAAGTGACAGTATCTACCCCATTTGTAGATAAGAAAACTGAGGCACAGGCCAATGAATGGGCTGCCTGAGCCCGAGGGCTGCTAAGCAGCAGGTCAGGTCCTTGTACCTGTCCTGTGGCCTCTGCCCCCATGGGAGGCCACTTACTGGACAGGGAGGAGAGACCAGGATTGGGGGAGAACGGGGGGGCTCAGAACAGGACAGGCTGAGTTGGAGTCTCGGGGAGGGTTGGGGGTGTCAGGAAGGCTGGCAGACGTGGGGCCCGAGGTCACGAGAGCCACGACCAAGCACAGGGGCCTCCAGCAGGGCCAGGCCAGCTGGATCCAGGCAACCGTGCAGCGTCAGTGCCACCCAGGGAGGGGACAGCCTGCTGCGCTGAGTGAGCTTCCGTGGCCCCGGTCCTTTGGCGACTGAACCTCAGATCCACCCACGTGAAGACGGCAGGTGGGGGATGTGTAGATACCTGAGGTTGGGATTTCATCTTTTCATTTCCTAAAAGTCATTTCTAAATTTTATTTCCTGGCTCTTCCATGTCAGAGGTCTTGTCCTCCAAGGTCTGATACCAGAACTGGGCGTGCATCTTTCTCAAACACCTTCGAGGAAAGAACTGATCCGACGTGGAAAGCCCGCATGTGAAGTCGCATGTGAAGTCGCTTGTTCCACACAGAGTTCTCGAGAGCCTCCTTGGCTGCGAGCCCTTCCTCCATCCGTCCGTGAACCAGCCTTGGCCATATCTGCTTCCCTGGCTATTTTTTTTTTTTTCCTTCTAGATTCTTCTTTCTCTTGAGTCTTGCGCCTCTATTAGCAGGAAAGATTATCAGTCGTCCTTGAACGTGGTTAAATATTCACTTTCACTTAGACTTCTGACCGAGCCACTAAAAGCGAACTGCAGGAGATTCATCTAAGTAAAGAGACTGCGGCAGGGAAAAAAAATCAATAATTTCTCCTTTCCAGAGTGCAGGGAAATACCCGATTTTCTCTTCGTACGTTGCTCTCCTGCTCGATACTTCTTCAGAGACTTTATTCCATGGCACTAGAGGTGATTTACAAGGCTCCGTCGCGCTGGATCCTCTTCACGCCACATTCACACCCGAAGCCAGGACCTGGAAAGGATTCCTGCCGCTCCGCATGGAGGGCTTTCCGCTTAAGCCTTCCTCCTGTCGCCAGCCGCTGTCACCCTCCACCAGGAGAGGGACCTTCCTCTTTCGGTTCGACACACCAGGGCTCCATCTGGACTTCCTGTCCCTGCACTGGCTGGCGGTTGCAATCTTTGGTTTCCAGGCTGTTCCAGCGGGGGCTGGGCAGCCCCCCACCCCCCACGATGAGACATCTATCCCCCATCCCCCCCCATCATTAGGTGATGCAGGCACCCTGACCCTACCTCCTTCCTGGGTCCAGAACCTTCTTCCTCCGGCTGGGACCCCAACACGTCCACCCCCAGGTTCTTCTGCCATCGCTCATCACCCACACAGGCTTAACCCCGTCTATGCCCGTCTTTGCTCTCGAGGGGCATCAGCCCCACACGCCTTTAAATGCTCTGCTGCCTTTCTCTTTATGCCCCGTATTTTTTCCCTACCAAGCTCTCGCCATCGATATTTTTGCACAAGTGAACTTGGTGCGTTGTTTGTTTGTTTGTTAGTTTACCTACTCGGGACTCCTCCCTGAATGGAAGGATCAGGTGTATTGCTCCGATCTGAGACCCACAGCAACAGCCTGTCTTCCCTTCTGGAAAATGCTCTCCACAAGTGAGGTTGTCTAAGGCGAGGAGAGCCCGAAGGCTGCTGTCTAACTTCCCCGTGCTTTGGGCTGCTTGCTGCGACCATTAGGAGGCTCTTGCAGAGAGGCCAGCAGAAGTCCCCTCGCCTAGATTCTGCCACGTGTTTCAAAGCGGCCAAAACCAAAAAAGTGGTCCCGATACTCAAGCAAAATACTCCGCCTGCCCAATCCAAAAATCCACGGATGCCCTCAACTGCCTTTTTGCTTATATTGCAGATAAGTTCCACACACCACGAGATGCCTCTGTTTAAACCAAATGCCCAGCTTCTCCAAACAGCCTTCCTTCTGACATCCTTCACGTGAACCCCTGCTCCCACACACGCTTAGGAAACCAGAAAGGAAGCAGATGGTGAATAAGTAAGACACTAACCCACTTAGCAAGCTGTCCCGTAAAATGAGCCAAAGTGGGATGACGGCCCTGAACTGATCAAATGTATTCTAATTCTACTCAGAGGAGAATACATGCTTGCTGCTGGCAGCCTACTAGGTGGCAACAGGTCCAGTTCCCGTCGTGGCTCAGCAGAAATGAATCTGACTAGGAACCACGAGGGCGCAGGTTCGATCCCTGGCCTCGCTCCGTGGGTTAAGGATCCGGTGTTGCCGTGAGCTGTGGTGTAGGTCGCAGACGCAGCTCAGGTCTTGCATTGCTGTGCTGTGGCTGTGGTGTGGGCCGGTAGCTACAGCTCTGATTCGACCCCTAGCCTGGGAACCTCCATGTGCTGAAGGTGCACCCTAAAAAGATGGGAGAAAAAAGAACAATGCCTGAAAATGCTTCTTGGAATTCTTCTGGTTAAAAAAAAAAAAAAAAAAAAAAATCTCATTTAACATATGGGTAACAGAGGACACCTTGATTTCAGATCATCTAGATTTGTCATTGGATCCTGCAACCCCGTATTTTACAAGCCAGATTACTTCACTGTAAGTATACATTTAAATATGCATGGAAGGCAAACAACCGCTTAGAATATTTCCAAAAGGGACATATTTACATGTCAACCTTTAAATAACTGGGTATCTTTTACTAGAACTTGGCAATTTGTCACCTCTGTGTGGTTATCACATAACCACAGACTCATTCGGTTACAAATGGCTGCAAGGAACTTTTAAAAGCGGGGGTGGGGAGGGGCTACACGTTACTTTTTGCTTAACTATATTATCATGTCCAATCTTTCATAGGAGGCTTCAAAACCCTGCGATGATGCCTTCTGTATTTGCTGTCCTAATTCTTCCTAATCAAGATGATGCCTTTTTGGGGGCCAAACCCACGGCATGCGGACGTTGTGGGGCCAGGGACAGAATCCGAGCCACAGCAGTGACAACACTGACCCTTAACCCAGTGAGCCACCAGGGAACTCCAAGGCGATCCTTCTTCAAAGATTTACTGGCGGCCTCTAAGTTAAAAGCATAAAGCAAGTAGATCTCAGAACAGAAACTCCCACCCCTCTTTATTTGCAAAATCTCTTTAAACGGAGCAAAATAAAAGCAGTCAGATGTACACAGAAGATTTAAATATCCTCAAAGCCTCCTCTAATTCCTCCTGGGCAAATCTTATCTCCACAACTGGAGGGCCAGCAGCACCCTGGCCCTGCTAAACAAAAAGACTTCCCAACTCCTGAAGGTTTAAACACACCTCTTGCCTACTGAGTCAGTTGGTTGGAATTAAAACCCATGATCTTGCAGAAAGAAAGAGCATTTTATTTAATCAGATTCTCAGGCCGTCTCATAAAAAGGCTAGTTGGTGCTTGATATACCCCTGATCTAGTGATACTTATAAACGGAATACTTTGACTGGCAGCTGTCACCTTTATGACACCCGTGTGATGGGAGCCACGTGTAGGAGTCGGGCACGGCGGGCAGCAACAGGCCTAAGAGGGATGGAAGGATGGACTCTGGGCATCTAAGGATTGAGGAAAGCTACGCAATGCCAAGGAGAGATGGTGCTGCGGGGGGCAGTCCCCCTCCTGTATGTCTAAGTCCCTCCTCAGCCAGCTGCCACCTGCTTTTGAGAGCTGTGAAAACACCGACAAGCACTTGCTGACTTCAACTCTGTTCATCCCGCATTTGTTCAATGAACATTCGCGGCCCTCGGCCAGCATCCTCAGGGAATTGATTCTGGGAGCCCTCCAGGAATACCCAAACCTGCAGGTGCTCAAGTCCCTTCAATAAAACGGTGTCGTGGAGTTCCCGTCGTGGCGCAGTGGTTAACGAATCTGACTAGGAACCATGAGGTTGCGGGTTCGATCCCTGGCCTTGCTCAGTGGGTTAAGGGTCCGGTGTTGCCATGAGCTGTGGTGTAGGTCAAAGATGCAGCTCAGATCCCACGTTGCTGTGACTGCGGTGTAGGCCGGCAGCTGGAGCTCTGATTCAACCCCTAGCCTGGGAACCTCCATATGCCACGGGTGCAGCCCTAAAAAGACAAAAAAAAAAAAAAAAAAAAAAAAGGTGTTGTATTTGCATACAACCTATGCACATCTTCTGTATACTTTATCTATTTATTTATTTATTTTGTCTTTTTGCCATTTCTTGGGCCGCTCCCACAGCTCCCAGCAACGCCGGATCCTTCACCCACTGAGCAAGGCCAGGGACCGCACCCGCAACCTCAGGGTTTTTCCTAGTCGGATTCGTTAGCCACTGAGCCACAACGGGAACGCCAATCCTCTGTATACTTTAAATCAGCTCTAGATCACTTGTAATACCTAGGACAACACAACTGCGGTGTAAATCGTTGCCATGTAACGCCACGTAAATGCCATGTAAACAGTTATCGGCATGGGCAAATTCAAGTTTTGCTTTTCGGAACTTTTTGGAATGTTTTCTCTCCGAATATTCCTGGTCCATGGTTGACTGAATCCATGGAGGCAGAACCTGCACGTATGGAGGGCTGACTGCATAAGGACCGACTCAGTACACAGGACCAGCCAGGCAGAACGGACTAAGACACTTTGCTCTCATCGGGTCAGACTCCACGGGAAAAGCCACGCGGGGCAGCACGTAGGAGCCACCCAGGCTGCACGGGGGCAGAACCTCCGAGGATGAGGGACGACCACATGCAAGGTCAGGGTACCGGGGCATAAGGCCAGAAGCAAAATAAACCACCATCAAAACACAGCAGGGTAGCCCACCCCTGAAATCAAATACCTGGGAATAAACCTGACCAAGGAGGTGAAAGACTTATGGGCTGAGAACTAGAAAACATTCATCAAGGAAATGAAAGAGGATTCAAAGAAATGGAAAGCTATTCCATGCTCCTGGGCTGGAAAAATTAATACTGTAAAAACGGCCATACTGCCCAAAGCCATCTACAGATTCGATGCAATCCCTATCAAATGACCCATGCCAGAACTAGAACAAACCAGCCAAAATTTTATATGGAACCACATAACGCAGAACTGGTTAGATGGAACCACAAAGGACCCAGACTTGCCAAAGCAATCCTGAGGAACAAAAAGCAAGCAGGAGGCCTAACTCTCCCTGACTTCAGGCAGTGTCACAAAGCCGCAGGCATCAAGACAGTGTGTTGCTGGTACCACAACAGATGCACAGAGCCATGGTACGGCATAGAGAACCCAGAAATAAACCCACACGCCTACAGTCACTTCATCTTCGACAAAGGGGGCAAGAATATCAAACACGACCGTGTGTCCACGTTCACAGCAACACAAACCACGCAGGAGTTTTGTTCACACTGGTATAGGACTCCCGTTTACCTACTCAAAAACGAAAAACCACACACACACACACACACACACACACAAAAGTCATCATGTTCCCGTCGTGGCGCGGTGGAAATGAACCTGACTAGGAACCGGCGTTGCAGGTTCGGTCCCTGGCCTCGCTCAGTGGGTTAAGGATCCGGCACTGCCGTGAGCTGTGGTGTAGGTCGCAGACACGCATTGCTGTGGCTGTGGTGTAGGCCAGGCTATAGCTCTGATTAGACCCCTAGCCTGGGAACCTCCATATGACTCAGGTGCGGCCCTAAAAAGCAAAAAAAAAAAAAAAAAAAAACAACCAAGTGCCATGACGGAAGACGATATAAGAAAAGGAATGTATGACTGGGTCGCTCTGCTGGGCAGCAGAGATTGGCACAGCGGTGTAAAGTGACTATACTTCCATTAAAAAGTAAAAATAAAAATATGACAAAGTGTCTATGCCGGGTGGGGGATGTGCTTCTTTCCAAAAGCCTTTGAAAATTCACAAGATGGTCAGAGCGGAAATAACACAGGTACCAGACTGGGCTCAGGGAGAGAGGCGGGCAGTGCAGGTGTGCTCCTAAGGCACGTTACGGGCGATGACCTGAGGCCTTTTCCGCTCTGTCAAGCAGCTTCCTTGATGCAAAGCAAACTTCTCAAGTGTTTTTTCTTGTATTATACGCAGACCTCAAAAGAAATGCAGCTCCACCACCAAAACAACGATAATAGGACTGACCTGGTAAAAGGAGTATATTTTTCACCTTCCGAAGGACATAAACTCTGCCGCGATATCACTATGACAAGGGGCTAATTAAATATTCCAGAAATAAAGAATCAACACACCTTTAACGACGAGCAAATCAGACTCAGGGATGTCTGTTCCCCACAGGACAGGTCACTGCATGCAAGTGACAGAAATACTTGGAAGAAGAAACATTTTAAACAGAGTCCACTGGGACATTGGGGGTTTTTCCTGTTTGGTTCTTAACCTTAAAACGATCTTAACACCAAGTTGGAAATTAAAATTCTTTGCCTAATCGTCTCTAACCACCTGGCCTTAGAAGTGAGCTAGCTTGTTCAATGTAATCCTTAAGGCAGAAGTAACAGATACAGCACATGTTTATCCTACAAACAGAAACTATGCCTTTATTTGAAATGTCTATGAAACACGTCTGGGGCTCTATACTAAGGCACCAACACCAGAAATAAGAACAAACGCTCCCATTCCCAAAAAGCCACATCCTCTAACTGCAGTGCCACAAAATGAGTACAAACGGTTCACCCCAAACACGGGCCTCTTGGAAGTTTAGACACTCATTCTATTTGCTGTTAAGAATCTATCCATTCACGCACAGACCCAGAGAGGAAACAGAAATTGGGCATGTTTAAAATCTGCATACAGTGAGCAAAGGAACATTTTCATAAACGTTTTCAAAAGACAATTACTTACAGCATCCACAGAAGCTCATAGGCAACATGCAAGGGAAAAAGTACTGGTTTCCAGCAAGGTGGTGTAGCAAAAATAGTGTCCCTTTCCCCACGCCAGGGTCACACTCTTTAAGCTCCCTTTTTAATATTTTGATGTAACAAAGTCAGCTTCATGAGCAGATCCGGGATTGCTCTGCTCGGTACTGAACACAAGAGCATAGAGCAGCTCCTCGCTCCCTATTTACAGAATAAATGAATTTAAAATATTTATCTGAAAGTATTGGCTCAATCACTACTATCCCCTAACCCCAGTGAAATATTACCTAGACATTTAAAACGATAAGGCACAAACACTTTTCTTCACATGCAAAGATGTTTCATGTCCTCATGGTGAATAAAGCAGATGACAAAATAGTCCATATAATCACATTTTTTTTTTCTCTCTCATTCCCTCTCTCACAGATGTTTTAAAAAGCTGTGTTCCGGGCACAAAAACTACAGCATGATTACAGAATAACCTGTATACACCCACGATGAGAAAAGAGAACACGTTTTTCCTAAGGTCAGTTATGCTGCTGTTGCCTCGAAGATGTATAGAATTTTGTCACGCTCACTGCTGGCCCTTTATACAGAGTGACCACGCAAACTCTTCACCACCCACCTGCTTCTCCAGGGTGACACCTCTGGGTCAATGACAGTTTCAGACCTGGCCTACAAGCTCAGAAAGCCATCTGCTTGCTACTCAAACTGGGATTAAAACGGCTAAGAGATGGCCTGAGGCTCTTTTCCTTGGGAGTCTGTAACTTAAGTGTCTGCGAAGCAAAAACATTTCTCACGTGCTTATATTATCTAGTTTGAAATTACATGGAAACAGCCTGCCATAAAGACGGGAGGTGCCTAGGAAAACCAACACGAGAACGTTTTCAGAACTTAGAGAATCCATCCACATTTATCCTACTTTCAGAGAAATGAAAAGCCGTCTCATGTTGCATCACAAAGTAATAATTAACCCTCAGCGTGCTAGTCTATAGGGCAGTGCAAGTCAAGGCTTCGATACTTCAGTGTGGAAAAATGAGTAAGTTAAATCTTCTGTTTACCTGTGATGACAGCGTCCTGCTTCTGAGCTTGTCTTGCCACGAGGCAGGGCCTTTCACGGCAGTCTTGGCAGTAAGAAAGTAAAGGAGGAAATAATTACAATATGTCCCCTGGGTTGTCCCCAACGCTCCACCACCTTGGAAGAGGAAAGTCACCGTGACACTTCTTGTTCAATGGCTAGAGTGTGGCAGGGTCGTCCCCAGCCCAACCTTGCCGCTACCACCCCCACCCCCCTCCCGCGCGCCCCCTGCACCCCTTCCGAAGCAGCCCTGGGAGAGGAGGAGGGGCTCCCTGGTTTGGGGAGGGGTGGCTCGGGTCGCGGCAGGCATGCAGCCTTGGGTCCCGGCGAAATCCAAGACATTTTATACAACTACGGACTTTTCTTAGAAAGAACCTTGGCATTTGGGGCACCGGCGTCGGGCCTTTAAAACTTAAAAAAGGCGAGGAAAGCACGAGCATACAGTTGTTCCTCGTTGGTCTGCGGAGGACGTGGGGGGCCGAACCGACCCTCCGGACTTCCGCCAGCACCTCTCTGTGCAGCTGGGGACTCGAGGGCCCCGGGCTCGGGAGACTGCCCTGGGCTCGCCCGGCCCGGCCCGTCTGGGTCGCCCGATTTCGCTCAGGGACAAAGTGGGGCAGCTCCTCAAAGGTGAACTAACCCGCGTGCGAGTCCCTCCCGTGGGACTCAGCCGTCAGGGGCAGGAGAGTCGGTCTGTCGGGGTTTCGGGCCACCTAGCCTAGGGGGTCGCCGGAGGCCGCGGGAAACCTCCCCCAGCCGGTGACACCCAAACTCGACCACGCTGAAGGAAGACGCACCCGAGGCACTCGCTTGGTGGGCCTTCTCCCCGGGGTGACAACTTAAGGACGCAGTGTCTCCGAAGTCCCCGGCCTCCACTTCTACCCAGCCCCCAGCCCCACCGACAGCTGCGGACGCCGAGGCTCCGGGAAGGCCCTGGACGCTCCAACGGAGGCCGAGCTAGAAGCGGCCCCAGGGGCCCGGGATCTCCCAGCACGAGCCCGCGGCAAGCGCCCTCACCCGCGCCCCTGGGCCCCGCGCATGCGCCGCCCGGCCCCTCCCCGTCCGCCGCCGCTCGGGGTCCGGAGTCGGAGGAAGCCTGGCCCGCGGACCCCAGCGCGCGCCCGCCCGCCGCCTGGCACCTGAGGCTGCGGTCCGCCGCCTGCCGGTCCGCCGGGCAAGCGCGCTGAGGGAGGCGGCGCCGGGCAGGGCGCTTGCGGCCGCCTCCGCCCCCGCCGCCGGCTGCCCTCGCCGTGGGGCCGCTGCGTCCCCTACCCAAGCCCGGCGCCGCCTCCCCGCGCCCGTGCCAGCCGCGCCCCTGCGGCACGCGCCGCCCCTCTGCCCCCCTCCCGGGCCGGGAGGCTCAGACCGCGAGCGCTTGGGACCCGGGAGGAAGCCCCGCCCAGGCCCCGCCCCGCTCGGGGCACACCCCCGGATGGCGCCGCGCCATTGGCTGTCGGCGGCGACCGGGGTGGGGCCGCTCCTGGCGGCTCCCACCTCCTGCCCAGCCCTGGCAACACCAGTGGGGAAACTGAGGAGGGAGAGGCGGAGGGACAGCCAAGGTCAACTGGCCGGTGGGCACAGCGCCTCGATGGCACACCTCGTGCGGCTGGGCTTCGGCGAGCGTCCGGCCCCGCCCACCGGGAAGGGCTGAAGTCGAGGAGGGGCGGGCGCGAGGTTGCGGGACGGGTGGAGGTTCCCGCCCCGCGCCCTGGCCACGCTGGCGAGGCCCCTCCTCCCTCGGGGAGCCCGGCTATGCCCGTCTATGCGTTGAGCTGGTCTAGACCCGGGACCGAGGCGGAGGTGCCCTCGAGTCTCTGGGGAGCGCAGGATGTGGGGTGGGCGGTGAAGGAGTTTGTCCGGGGGACCCCAGAATGCAAAAGGAGGACGCATCAACAGGTGGGGGAGTTGCCAGGGCAGGTGCGGCGGGACAGGGACGTAGAAGGGTGAAGGGCAACCGGACGGGACACCGGGAGGCGCCGCCTACTCGGACCAGCCGCCCCCCACCCCCCGCTGTCGCGAGTGCCGTACCCCTCCCCCCGTGCGTCTGGGGTGAGGGGCTGACTTTGTGCCCAGCGGACGCGCTGGGCTTCTGCCAGCGCAGGAGGGAGGTCGCGGCCCGGCAGCCAATGGAGAGGAGTAAGAGCGAGAGCTGCAAAGCGGCTTTGTTTGCACCGCGACGCCCGAGCTCCCCGCGCGGAATGCACAAAGCCTCTGGTGCCAGCGCACCAGGACGCCCCTCCTGTGGGAACGAAATGTATGCTATGCCAGCGCTGCTCCTTGCCCTCCCGCTGCTCCTGTCACTGTTCTATTTGTAGTGGACCGGAAACAACTCCAAAGCAAACCCCCTCATTACACGGAGGCGCTGGAGACCCTGCCCCTACCTGGCCCTTTCACAGATGTCTTAGGCTCTCCCTTGTTGATTGGCCCCATACCTGCGGTGAACTTTGCCCCCGCTGCAGACACCCACATAACCCTCCCACTAACACATCTGACAATCCCAGCTTTTATTGCACATGCCATATAGCAATAGACACTTTTTGTATTATGTTTCAGAGTTTACAGAGTGATCCAGGATACGTTGTAGGTATTATTGATTCACCCAGCTAGGGGCTGTACTGCACTGCTGTGTCATGGATATAGCAGGGAAGGGAGCTGACCACCCCCTGCCCAGCGGGTCCTCAGAAGGACATCCAGGCTCAGAGACGTGGTCACCTGACACACTCCATCTCCCAGGCCATCAAGAGCCAAGTCTCCAAACACAGGAGTGTTGGCTTTTTTTTTTTTTTTCCCAGAAGCACCGTGATGGTCTGCTTTCAACCCATGTAAATACGGCAGTTGGAAAGACCTGGGGAAAATTTTGGACCAGGGCAGAGGAAGCTGCATGGGGTTCCACAGGGTAGTGTGTGTACCTGCAGCAGATCTAGAGAAATGAAGTTCTTGGGTCCTTGGCGCTCCCAAGGTTTGGTGGAGAGACAATTTGTTTTTCATGCATTTGATGGAAGTTCCTCACCTTTGAACAAATGCTCCCAGCCGGTCCCTTGCCTCCCCCCCACCGGGAGGAAACTAGAAGGGTGCTTAGGAGTTTTCTCATGGGAGTGTTCGTGACACGGCCCCATACGTCCTGCCCCCCAGGGGACTGTTCGCTCCCGTTTACCTTTCCGACTTTCTGTTAGCCATGAAAAACCTGTGTGTCCCAGCACAGGAGAAACTGTCAGAAAGGACATGCCTCTCCCCGCCCCCAGCTCCTGAAGTCTCCCCTCCTTCCCTCCTTACCACTCTCTGCATTGATGAAACACGGGTGGAGTTCCCGTCGTTGCACAGTGGTTAATGAATCCGACTAGGAACCATGAGGTTGCAGGCTCGATCCCTGGCCTTGCTCAGTGGGTTAAGGATCCAGTGTTGCCATGAGCTGTGGTGTGGGTCGCATTCACGGCTCGCATCCCCCGTTGCTGTGTCTCAGATCCCGAGTTGCTGTGGCTCTGGTGTAGGCCGGTGGCTACAGCTCTGATTAGACCCCTGGCCTGGGAACCTCCATATGCCGTGGGAGCAGCTCAGGAAAAAGATAAAAAGACAAAACAAACAAAACAACAACAACAACAACAAAACATGGGCACCAGAACGCAGACAGCTTCCTGTGCACGGACTGAGCAGACCCTTGTAACGTCAGGGACAAATTCGTACTCCTTGAAACCTGCCTGAATTCCTCTTTGCAGCCTTGGTAAATACTTAAAGCATGGAGGGGGCGGGATGCTGTGTATCTCAATTCACAGCTTCCATTTATTTGGTGCTGATGCTCTTTCAGGTCCTGTTTCACATTTTTCTAATCTCGAAGATGTTTGGAAAAAGAATTATTATTGTGCCTATATGATAAGAGGGAGACCGAAGCATGGACCTCCCCCCCGCCCCCCCGAACGGCCACACCAGGTCACACTGGCCCGTTGTAGAGCCCAGGATAGGAAGCAGGTCTGTGCTGCCCACACCTGCCCTGCTGAGCCACTCTCGGATGGATCCACCTGCCGAATCCCGCCAGAGGCTACCCTTTGGCCTCTGGGGGAGAATCAGGAAGCTCAGGGACACTGAGAGGAAAGGAAGGGAGAGGCTGGCATAGGCTCTCGCCACTAGATTCCAGGCAGCAGGTTAGACCCTGAGTGTGTAAATACGTGATGCCAAGCTTCTGTGTTCAGATGCTGTCCTGACCCCTGCAGGGGGCAGCGTCTGCCCTGAGTCTGAGGTCAAGGCCCCAGGCAGAAGTCTGTCTGTTTGCCCTGCAGCTGGGGTAAGCCCTTTTCCAGGAACTGTCGAAGCCTCAGCGGGTCACTCGTTTGCCCTTTGCTGATCTGCAAAGTTCCCCCATGAGATGGAATTTGTGCTTCTGGGGTGTCATCAGCCAGGGCCGTGGCCTCTGGTCTCCTGGAAACAGGCCCTCAGGTCAGGTGGTAGAAGGTAGCAGGGGCAGGGGACTGAGAAAGGGAGCGTTCACGGTCAGCAGAGCTGCTCCGTGGCCCACAGAGGAGCTCAGCGAGGACCGGCCACGTGCAGGTGCACGGCTGCCATCCTGTGCAGCATGGGCCGCCAAACCGCGGGCCTCCAGGCAACCAAGTCTTGTCACGCCAAAGCACAGAACTCACAGTGGCCCCGCCAAGCAGCTGGCTTCATTCTCATTTTACAGAGGCGAAAACCAACATCCCTCGGCCGAGGTCTCCAAGGGGGAACGAGAAGCGGGCCCTCTACACCTGCCTCGGGTAGCCCCCGGGGTGCACTGTCCACTCTAGAAGCCGGTGCTCTCCTGGCCTGATACCCTGACCGTCTCTGGCAGACCCAGAGCATGCTGGTAAACACGTGCACAGGCCTGTGGCAGGAAAAAGGCCATGTTCAAGGGGACGTAGAAATGGCACAAGGCAAGCCGAGGGGAGCAGTGCCTTGTGGCCGCATGGGGAGTGTGGCTTGATGCCATCACTGCAGTAACAGATTATAGAGGGTATGTGTCAACCAGTTGTTATGACCGAACCAGAGGTAGGGTGGTGGGTAAAGCTGTGCACTCGCTTGAAGTCTGCAGGGTCTGGAACCTTCTGCAGGCCCAGCAACGGTGGCTCTCATAGACATGGGGCCCCTTTGAGAACTAAGCTGATCTGGGCCAACGTTTCCCGGCTGTGCTCCAGGTCTCTGTCTCTGGTATCTGCCTAAGGCAGCCCACCCACTGCGGTGCTCCTGCCACCCCTCCACCCCTGCCCCTCCCCACGCTGTTCCTCTCAAGAGTCAGGATCCCTCCGCCTCAGCACCTGCTACCCCATCCCAGGTGGCCTAAGCTCCTCAGGACAGGCTGGGTCGCTGAAGTCCTTTTCCCGGTTCAGAGCGCCGGCTTGGCGTTTCAGAACCCGGGGGACCTGGAAGGTGAGCATGTCACCGTAAGGCTGATGTCAAGATGAATTCGGTCAATCAAGGACCTCCTGCTCTGCTGGAGACGGGCTTCGAAAATATCTGACCAGGGTCCTGACCGTGAACTGCAACTGCTGCGGGCAGGCGGGTCGGGAGCGGGCAGCGATACGACAGGTGCATTGACCCACAAATGAGCCATAAATGCAGGTGTATTATAAATGCAGGTTTTCTGCCTGGGACCCCACCCCCCAATTCTCTCCTGAAATTAGTAGATTGAACCTGGGATTTGGAGTCAAGCCGACCTGGATTCAACACCTTCCTCTGCCTTTTACTCAACATTTAACCTTGACAAAAGACTTGACCTGCCTCTGAACTTCCTCGCAGATAAAACGGGGCAGGGATGCCGACCCCCACGGGCCCTGGGGTGAGCATTAGGAAGGAGCGCATAGCACGTGCAGGGGCAGGGCCTGATAGGTGGGGTCTGGTTGGAGATTTGATGACCACCTGCCTGGGGGCTCTGCCAAGGGTCACCTCCTCCAGGAAGTCTGCTGGGCATCCCTCCCACCCTCTTCCATTGGTAGCTCCTGTCTAGTCAGCGCTGTCGTTACCACGTCTGACCCCTGCCTGCCCGCCACTCAAATAGCTGACCCAACTGAGAACTTGAACCTCTCTGGCACCTGGCAAGGTGCCTGTTTCTTGTCTTTTACAGAAGGGTCCCGCCAGCCAGGCTGAGCAGCCTGCTGCGCCCGCCCCCACCACCACCCCCTGCCCCCGGCTGCCAGCTCCCCCGACCCGGCTCTCCATTCGTGGGTGCCTAGCCCAGGGCCTGGAACCCACCCTGCCAGGCTGCGTGACATGGGGGAGTGGCTGCCATGTCTGTCAGCATCCCCAGGCCGTGGTTTTTGGAAGAAGTAGGCCATGGTCCCCAGTGCCCTGAAGGGACAGGCCACATCTGACAAAATGTCCCCAGCATGTGGCAACAGGGGCAAAAAAAGCCAAGGGCTTCGTGGGGAGTTTTCTGGAAAGCTCCATCTGGTCAATTTAGAGAAAGATCCTCTTTCTCCCTGAGCGTGTCCTTTAGAGTCTTTTGTTGCTAAAAATGCCTTTTTTTTTTTTTTTTCCTATTTTTCTAGGGCTGCACCTGTGGCACACGGAGGTTCCCAGGCTAGGGGTCTAATCGGAGTCGTAGCTGCAGGCCTTCACCAGAGCCACAGCAACACGGGATCCCAGCCATGTCTGCAACCTACACCACAGCTCATGGCAACACCAGATCCTTAACCCACTGAGCAAGGCCAGGGATCGAACCTGCAACCTCATGGTTCCTAGTCAGATTCGTTAACCCCTGAGCCATGATGGGAACTCCTAAAAATGCCTTTTCTTAATAAAAATGTCTCAGATGTGAAGCTGATTAAGAGTTGACAGGGACGGGACGGTGTGTTTTGGCCCAGCAGCCCTTTGAGCATCCCCAACACCATGTAAAAGGGTTTGTGAGCCCAAAGTCCAGGCCCGGCTGGACTATTTACCGATAAGCACGTGGCTGCACAGGCTTCCTGCCATTTTTTCTGAGCCTTCTGGCCCCGCTCTCTTCTCCCGGTTTGCTCGTGATACGTATTTTCACATCAACACTTCTGCTTGTGTCCAGACTTGCAGCAGGGAATATAAAATCTTGCGGGAGGGCCTGATTCGGATCTTTAGCAGGGTGAGGGAGTAGGGTGTGGGCCACTGCCTGGAGAGCCTGCAGGGGTTACACCCACTTGGGGCCCAGCTCAGCCATTGGGCACCCTTGGGGTGGGGGCCCCATGGGGGAACAAGCCTTCCCTCGGCCTCAGAGCCTGAGCTGTGCAGGGGAGGGACTCGCCTGGAGGCAGGAGGGAAGCTGAAATCTACATGGCATGCTCTTTCTAGAAAGCTCCATTGGCATGACGGGAGGACATGGGGTCAGCAATGGTCCTTAGACGGCGGGTGGGACAGAAAGACTGGGGCTGCAGACCCGTCACTTCTCTCCGTTGAAACATTAGATTAGGTTAACCGCCTGGGCAAGTATTGGTGCTGCATTTAATTTGAAACCAACCCCACCCTGCAAAAGGACCTAGGGATGCCAAAGCCTGAGCTGGCACTTTCCAAGCCTGACACCCGGTTCACCACCCAGTGACTCCAGCCCTGACCTCCTCCAGGACAGCAGGTGGGCTGTCCCCCTGGTTCCCGCCACCCTGGCCTCCAGCTCAGTGTGAGGGACAGCTCCCCCACACCCAGTTAGGTGCCTGATGTTTGGACTTCTTTTTGTTTGTTTGTTTGTCTTTTTGCCATTTCTTGGGCTGCTCCCACGGCATATGGAGGTGCCCAGGCTAGGGGTCGAACCGGAGCTGTAGCTGCCAGCCTACACCAGAGCCACAGCAACACAGGATCCAAGCTGCTTCTTCTGTGACCGACACCAATGCAGTGCCGGATCCTTAACCCACCGGACGAGGCCAGGGATCAAACCCGCAACCTCATGGTTCCTCGTCGATTTGTTTCCACTGCACCACCATGGGAACTCCTAAATGACTTTTTTACCCAAAAGTTTGACTTGTTTCCAGAGAGTCGGTCCAATTAGCCACTTTCAGCCCGAGAGGATGCTTATTTATGTTGTGATTCAGATGTTAAACAGCTCGAACCCTGGGCCTGTCCCTCCCACTCTGTGAGTTGCCTGGCTTGCCTGTCACGGGGGAGGGGGCAGCTAATCAGGCACTTTCAAGGCACCTTCGCCTTAAGGGCGTTGGGGATCCAGAGGGAGGCGGGTGACTGCCCCTCTTCCTCGGGCAGAGGGCACCCTCTGGCTCGGTTGCCTGTAGACAGTTGATGATGTAACCGCTGGACGTGCGGCACTTGTGCTCAGAGCTGCTCAGCCCCAAGCAGGCCCGCAGGAGCTGCCCTTCGGCCTCTGCCCCCAGGGGTGGAAACTGAGGCTGTGAGGCTGGCCCATTCCCCTGACTCTGCTGCCTGAGAGCTGTGTCTGTCCGGTGTGTCTGCCTGGCTCACGTGTGCTCAGTTTTTCCACTGTGCCCCCCCCCCCCGGGCTTTGTGACCTTGGACAGCCATGACCGCCCCGTGTCTGTTCCCGGTCACAAACTGAGAGGCAGGGCTGGCTGGTCTGAGACGTCCCCTGCCAGCTCGGGATTCTGAGCGGGGCTCGGGGTGTGACAGTGACGTGCCCCAGAAGCCAGCTGCCAGTGTCCACGAGGGAGGCACTTTTTCCTGCCTCGCCAGGGGAGAGCAGACACATGACTTGGGGCTGAGCACTTGTGTGAATTACGATCGGCATCTCGTGCTTCGGGCTTTGGAACCGCTTCCAGGACCAGACTCTGGGCTTGGGATCTGCCTCCGACACTGTGGCCCGCAGGAAATCAGCTCCTTTTTTAGGCTGGAACCTCCCAGGCCGAGGTGGGTCAGCTGAAAGTCACGCACCTCTGCTTCTGCAAACACACAGCAGACAGGCTGTCCAGTGTCCCTTTCCAACCCCGTACCAGGGAGGGGACACTCCCTTCGCCTTCCTACCCTTCGCTTGCTCTGTCAGGGACCCCCACCCCCACCCCCGCCAGTCCCACCCACCGCTGGGGTCTAAAACTTTGCTCCGGCTTCTTGTTGGAAACCAGTAGAGGTGGCAGATCCCGCTGATAAGAGGAAGAAATTGCTGGACGGGACGGGAGTCGGCAAATTAACAGAACAGCAGAATCCAGTCGGCTGCCCAGGCAGCCCCCATTCACACACTAGCACGTCGAGGAACAGAAGGCCGGTTCCCAGCCGGCCCTGGGGCCTCCTCACCCAGTTACTCCTGCCCTTTTGGAAGGGAGCCCGAGAAGTCGACTGGGGAAGGGCCTCTTGGCAGGACCTGAGGCCCAACTGGAACTTCCTGGACTGACTGGGTTTCCTTAAGGGCAAGACCCCGTGGTATCCTTGCTGTGCCCCTTGGGCCAGGCACAGGCCCTGAAAGGAAGGCTCGGGCAGCCTTGGGGGTGACATGGGCTCATCACTGAGCGGGGCTCCCTGTCCCCATCACCCATTCTGTTCAGGAAGCAAAGCCAGACTGCGAGTCAGAGCGCTGATCCCGGCTCTGCTGGCGCACTTGGCCCATTGCCTTCCTCGCAGCTCCTCAGCTGCTTTGTGGAGAGAGTTAAGGCTGCCCTGGGAGGGTCGCTGTCAGGGTCGGAGGTTCTGAAGGTCAATCTTGGCCCCAGCCAGCAAGCCCCGGGCCCCGACTCCTCCCCCACATGCTCGTTCTGCCCTTTTAGCTGGGCAAGCATTTCCCACGACCCTCATCCACCAGCCACCGGGCTCGGTCCTGCCTGCACAGCCCCTCCTCTTGCCACATCCCTGCACTACTGGCAGCCTGATAGGCCTGGCAGAGCCCCTGGGCCTGACACGTGGGGTCAGCCAGAGTCACATCCCCCGCCCCTCCGCCCAGCCTCTCTGCTTGCAAGCCACCACGCCCCACTTATTTGACTTCTGCAGGGCCTCTCCTCCTCCCACTTCTGATTTTCTTTCAATGCCCTGCCTCCTCCAGGAAGGCCTCCCAGATCTTCCCTCTCTGGGCTGTGTTGCTTTTCTGCGCTCCCCAGTGCCTCTGCTGGTCTCTGTGTTATACTGGCCTATTTACTCGTCCATCTCCTTCACCAGGTTGGAAGTTTCTTGGGGATTAGGATTTTGTCTGAGATTATTAATAACAACAACAACAGTAGGAGCAATCTTTTTTTTTTCTTGGCTGCCTTCGAGGTGCATGGAAATTTCCAGGCCAGGGACTGAACCTGTGCCACAGCTGTGGCCTTAACTCCCGCTGCAGTGACAACACCAGATCCTTAACCTACTTCGCCACCAAGAGACTCCGCCTTTATCCTCTTAAAAGCCTACTGAGAACCCCAAGACGCTGTGTGTCTGTGGAACATATTCCAGTGTCCATATTTCCAGGATTAGAAAATAGAACTTTAAGTATTTAAATTAATTCCTATAAAAATAACACTAAGTCCTTCCTAGGTTAACACATATAACATTTTTATGAAAATGATTATCATTTCCAAAGTCCCCCCAAATTAAGAAAAAACATTTTTTTCAATCTCTTTAACGTCTGGTTTCACAGACGCTCGCTTGATGCTCACGTCACTTCTGCAATCAACCTACTGCCATCCATCATATTCGTTGACCTCTGACCTCTGGCCAGACAATCTAGCTTCACACAACAGCAGGTGGGAGGGGGCAGATTTAATAGCAGTTTCAGTTAATTGAGGGTATTCCTTTTTTTTTTTGCTTTTTAGGGCTGTACCCGCGGTCTGTGGAGGTTCCCAGGCTAGGGGTCAAACTGGAGCTGCAGCTGCTGGTCTACACCACAGCCACAAAAACTTGGGATCAAAGCCGAGGAGTCTGCTACCTACACTGGAGCTCATGCCAACACTGGATCTTTTTTTTTTTTTTTCCTTTTAGGGCTGCACCTGTGGCATATGGAGGTTCCCAGGCTACGGGTGGAATCAGAACTGCAGCTGCTGGAGTTCCCGTCGTGGCGCAGCGGTTAATGAATCCGACTAGGAACCATGAGGTTGCGGGTTCGGTCCCTGCCCTCGCTCAGCGGGTTAAGGATCCGGCATTGCCGTGAGCTGTGGTGTAGGTTGCAGACGCGGCTCGGATCCCGCGTTGCTGTGGCTCTAGCGTAGGCCGGCGGCTATGGCTCCGATTAGAACCCTAGCCTGGGAACCTCCATATGCCGTGGGAGCAGCCCAAAGAAATAGCAAAAAAAAAAAAAAAAAAAAAGAACTACAGCTGCAGGATCCAAGTCGTGTCTGTGACCTACACCACAGCTCACAGCAACGCTAGATCCTTAACCCACTGAGCGAGGCTGGGGATCGAACCCACAACCTCAAGGTTCCTAGTCGGGTTTGTTTCCCCTGTGCCACAAGAGGAACTCCCAATACTGGATCTTAACCCACTGAACAAGGCTAGGGATTGAACCTGGGTCCTCATGGATGCTGATCAGGGTTGTTACTGCTGAGCCAAGACAGGAACTCCAATTGTGGGTATTCTTTGACGCTGCCCCCAACTTCAACAAGCAGATATTTCTTTTCTTTTTTTGCTCTAACAGCTTCCATGCTGCCTAATTCACATGCCGTAAAATTCACAATCCCATGGCTTTTAGGACCTCACGGCGTCCTAACCCTCATCCCCGTCTACTCTTCCTGGGGCTTGGAGGGCACTGGAAGGGGTGTCCCCAGGCTGGGAGAAAATCAGGACGGCCCCCCAACATGCACACACCTGCTAGGAAGACACCACAGGGGGAATGGGCTGGGAAGACAGAGGCCCCATCAGGAAAATCCTCAAGCCCTGCAGCCAGGTTGACCCGGAGTCCTTCTCCCCTCCCGCCTGAGACCACATGGGGGACGAGTTCCAGCAGGGAGGATTATAACGCGGAAAAGCGAACATACCCGGGAGTTCCCTGGTGGCCTAGTGGGTTAAGGATCCTAAAGGGTCACTACTGTGATGAGGGTTCAGTCTCTGACCTGGGAACTTCTGCATGCCAAGGGCACGGCCACAAGAAGAAGGAGGAGGAAGAGAAGAAGAAGAAGAGGGGTTTCCACTGTGGCATGATGGGATTAGCAGCATCTCTGGAGCTCTAAGGTGCAGGTTCCATCCCTGGCCCAGCACAGTGGTTAAGGATCTGGAATGGCATAGGTTGCAACCGTGGCTTGGATCTGATCCCTGGCCTGGGAACTCGGTACGCCCTGGGGCGGCCAAAAAGAAAAGGAGCAGAGAGAGCATCCCCAGTGCCCAGCGTGGTAGCGCTAAGTCATATCCACTAGGGGGGGATACAGAGCCCATGAGAAACCGGGGAGAATTTGTGGACTGTGGGAAAGCGAGATGAGAGAGGCGGGTGGAGGTGGTGGGCACAGCTGGCACAGCCTCGTATGTGCATCCTGTGGCTGCTGTAACAAATGACCGCAAACGTAATGGCTAAAAGAACCCCGGATTTACTCCCTCGCGGGTCGGAAGATCAGCGTGTAATGTGGTTGCCACAGGCTAACGTCAAGGTGTGTGCGCGGGCGGAGGTCCCTCTGCAGGCTCCAGGGGACAATCGTTTCCTTATCGTTTCCGCCTGCTGGAGGTGCCCACATTCCTTGGCTCGTGGCCCCTTCCGTCTCCCAGTCTCTCTGGCTCCGATCTCCTCCTTCCTCCCCTGACCTTTGTGATGACCTTGGACCTACTGAGAAAATCCAGGACCATCTCCCATCTCAAGATTCTCAGCTGAGGAGTTCCCGTCGTGGCGCAGTGGTTAACGAATCCGACTAGGATCCATGAGGATTCGGGTTCGATCCCTGGCCTCACTCAGTGGATTAAGGATCCGGCGTTGCCATGAGCTGGGGTGTAGGTCGCAGACGCGGCTCAGTTCTGGCATTGCTGTGGTGTAGGCTGGTGGCTACAGCTCCAATTGGACCCTTCGCCTGGGAAATTCCATGTGCCATGGGTGTGGCCCTAAAAAGACAAAAAAAAAAAGATTCTCAGCTGAATCCCATCTGCAAAGTCCCTTTTGCTGCAGAAGTAACATATTCACCAGTTCTGGGGATTGAGACGTGGACATTTGGGGGGATATTCTTGTGCCACCAGAGTGGTCGAGAGCTTGGCCACAGGAGAAGATTGGTTTTGCCACCTGCTGCCCGTGGGGCCTTGGACTCACCCTTTCATGACTCCATGCCTCAGTTTCCCCATCTGGAGATGGAAGACAATAATTATCCTGCCTCATCAGCTGCTGGAAGGGCCAGCAAGTTAAAACCCGTACGTTCCTCAGGGCAGGCCGGGCACTCGAGAAGGTTGGCACTTGGGGAGACCATCAAGCCTCAGATGTCCCTGCCCTTTGCAGCCCAGGAACCTGGACTTGACAAGGCACTGGCGGCCCCCCAGCACCCTCCCTGGGGCTGCTTTGCTGTAGCTCCAGAATCGTTTTTTTTTTTTTTTTTTTTTTTTGCTTTTTTTTAAGGCCACACCCATGGCATATGGAGGTTCCCGGGCTAGGGGTCAAATCGGAGCTGCAGCTGCCGGCCTACACCACAGCCACACAGAATCCAAGCTGCATCTGCAACCTATACCACAGCTCACAGCAACGCTGAATCTTTAACCCACTGAACAAGGCCAAGCTTCGAACCTGCGTCCTCATGGCTACTAGTCAGATTCATTTTTGCTGAGCTACAACGGAAACTGCTGGCTCTGGAATCGTAAATGTGCAGCCCCGGAGGGAGGCCCATCTGATATCCCAGAGCCCGTGGGCCCAGCCACCTTCTCCCCACCCACCTGGATACTTCCCGAGTATCTTGGGAGGCTCCTGGGTGGCACCACAGCAGCTTCAGGGCATGGGTTCAACCCTCTACTGCACTGGTAGGGAGGCCAGGAGCCAGCCGGGGTGGCTCAGTTGCCCCTGGGCTCCTGACTCCCGGCCCCTGTCATGCCAGCATCTCCTTCTGGCAGGTGCCGAGGGATGTGGGTAGTGGCCAGGTTTCTGGAACCTCCTCTGGGTAGGGACTGCCCACGGAGGTCACTAGGACCACCCATCCATCTGTCCAGCACCCCTGGGCGGGGGCGGGAGGGCAGGGAGGTGGCCGGGGCTGCCTTAGCCACACACGGCTTTTTCTTGGATTTAACCAGTTTACGGGAAAGGAATTGAGTTTCCGTCCGTGTCACTTCCTCCCACGTGGCTGGGAAGTTCAGAGCTGAATGTACACTTGTTGGATCGTGAGTCATCGGTCGGCCGAGTAGTAGAGAGGAGACAGAGTCAGAATTTCTACCCCGGTCTGCTCAAAGCCTCCATTTTTCTCTTAACATATACTGTGAGGGGTATTTATTTCAGAACAATAAAAGGACCGGGGCCCCAGCAGCCTGTGTGTGTGACCTTGAGCGAATCACTCCCCTCTGCCCGGGTGAGCTGGCCAGCCCCCATCCCTGTGCTCCTCCCCCAGAGATGCCCTTGGACGTGGGGGCTGCATGGAACCAGCAACCAACAGCTCTGACCTTCCTGGAGCGGAGCGTGTGCTGCCCACATGGCAGAGCTGGGAGCTCCCCAGACCGTGGCTCTGCTTCCTCCTCCAGGAGAGGAGAAGGATGAGGGTTGGGAGACACGGGACTCTGCATGGCTGAGTCACTGGTGGGACGGGAGCTCCGCCTGCCATCTAGAGCATGGATGCATGTGCAAGGCTGCGCACGTGGGTATAGCTTGTGTATGGGCGTGTGCATGAGCAGGTGTGCATTTCTGGCTGCACGTGTGTGTGCATGTGCCTTCGGCCTGTTCATTTGTGTGCCTGAGCAAGTACGTGCATGAATGCCTCCGTGTACAAACGTGCCACCCACTCCCCAGAGTCCCTCCAAACCCGTCACCAGCTCCGGCCAAGGAGGCCAGCCCTCCCTCACCTCCTCCTCCTCCCCAAACAGCCCCAACTGCACCCCCTGCCCCTCGTACCCCCCTTTCCTCGAAAAACACCTCTGATCCTTTCACCCCACTGCCTAAAATGTGCCACGACTTTCCTGTTGGCCCAGGAGACAGTCTCATGACGTAGCTGCCCTTCCCAGGGGGTGCAAGGATGGAGCACAGGGAGGAGGAGGAAGGGGAAGGGAGGGACCCAGACCCTGGCCTGACCCCCCAGGAGGGCCAGCAGGGGAGCGTGCACCCAGGGTCAGCGGGGGAGTCAGAGCAAGGGGTCAGGAAAGGGGGGGAGGAATGGGGGAGGGGCGGGCATCGTAGGGCCTGAGGACCTGGAGGAAGGGGGCGGCAGAGGAGTGGGGGCACTGGCAAGTGGCTGGAAGGGGCACGGCCAGCGCAGGCCTGGTGGGGGCGGGGGCAGGCTCGGTGGAGGACCCAGGGAGGCTTTATACGAGCCGAGCGGTGCCCTCACTCCCCTCCTGCTCCTACGCGTGGTCCCAGAAATCCCCCTTCTGCAGGTGAGGAAGCTGAGGCAGGGAGGCCCCAGAGCTAGGACTCGTGGGGCCGGGATTTGAACCAGGGACTCAGGTCTGGAGTCTGCGCTCCCAAGCGCTGTGCCCTCCTGCCCCTGGAGTCTGGGGGAAGTGGGGCAGGCGTGGGGAGTGGAAATTGGGGTGCCATCCTCCTGGGCAGGGAAGGCTCTGAGGGGGGACTAGGAGGTGGGGTGCGGGGCACATACGAGGGGGGGCCCCCAGGATGGCGGGGGGTCCAGTGAGCGCCTTTGCAGTGGCGGGAGGATGAGAGGGACTGGGCTGGGGGGAAGGGGCCCCAGTGCTCGGCCCTTGAGCGGGAGGTGGGGGTTGGAGCCAAGCAGGTGCAGGGCTTCCCTGTGTGAGACCACCTGCAACCCTCCTCGGTGCAGCCCCAAGGAGGCCTGTGACCCCGGAACCAGGCTGGGGAGGGGCTGCCAAGTGGATGGAGGTGGCAGCACCGTCTTGGGGACAGAGGCCCAGGAGGGTGGATCCGAGGGCAGGTACTCAGAAGCCCCGCCTGCCAGGCAGCTGCCTCTCAGGGGAGCTGGAGGCCCCGGCTCCTGTCACCTGGAAGGGGCTAGAGGGGCCCTGAGCACGCTGGCCCCTGCCTCGGCCCACACCGCCAGCCCCTGCACCCCCACCCCACCCTAGGGCTGAGGGTCCTCAGCCCAACCACCTCCCAGCCGCTGCACACCTGGGCGCCTGGTCCCTCGGCTGACGGCCTGGGGCGGGCTTCCCCGGAACCGTGGAAAACCACGGCCTCCTGTCCAGATGCCATGGCCCACAGCACGGAGAGGGCTCAGCGTGGGAGTGGGGACCCAGCTTCTGGCCCTGGCTGGTCCTGACTGTGGTGTGGCCTTGGCCTGGCCTTTGGACTTGGGGACATGTAATACAGACGCTGAGCGGGCCTGAAGTCTTCAGGGGACGGTGAATGACAATCTGCCCACAGCACCCCGGACCCTGAGTGTCCCCAGGGCCCTCTGCCAGCTCCAGCCCGATAGACGCCCCCTGCCCACAGCCGCACCCAGCTTGGACCAGACACGTGGGAATTTCCAGGTTGGGTCTGGTGGGAGGTTGATAGACCCACAGGGACTGAGCTCCGTCTGAGTTGGGGAGCACAGGGTCTCGGCATACAGCCCCCCAGATGCCCTGGGGCTGGGAGGCCACCACTGAGGACTTGCTGTCCAGTGGTGGTGGCTGCGGACCCCCTGGAGGTAGGGCCCCTCTTCTGGAATGAGGCCTCGATGCCAGGCACACGGCCCAGATGCCAGCTCTTCTGGGGCTGAGGGGTGGTGGTGCTGAACCCAGAGGTCAGATATAGCTGCCCCTGGCACGGACCTCCATCCTGGGCACCTGGCCACCGAGGGCCACTTCGTACCTTCAGCACCTGCCACAGGCTATTCCCTCCCATCTGGGACCAGGCCCCAGGGACCATACACCTGCTGGATGCCCCCTTCCAGAAGCCTCAGGGCTTCAAACGACATCCCCCGGACGCCCCTCGAGTGCTTTTCCAGAAGCAGGGAGACCTCCCAGTGATGCTCCACACCAAAGTCCCTGAAATAGCCCCCCCCCCTCCCCGCAGGCACAGGAGAAGCCCCTCGGAGGGGGTGGAGGGAGGGGGCGTGACTCTGGATTAACTTCCCCATGTGCCCCCGGGACATCCATGGCCTGCAGGTATCTCCACCCTATCCCCAACCCCCAAGTGCTTGCGTGGCCTTGAACCTCTCCTGAGCCTCCCTCTCTCAGAAACCCCACCCTCAGTGGCTCCCTGCTTGGCCCACCCTCCTCCTGCCACCCGACGGGCCTGCCTTGGGCCCCCACTTGGCCCCGGGATTCCCAGCCCCGGGCCCCCCAGGAAGAAGTCAGCCCCTGAAACCCGCCAGCAGTCACAGGAGGGGGCGCTGCTGGCTGCTCCTGCATGGTGGCCTGGGGTGCGTGCTGGAGGGCGGGTGCCTTCAGGGCTCTCCCAGCACCCGTGCCCTGGGGGGCACCCAGGAGAACAGCAGGATGGGGCCACCAAACCAGAGTCCACACGGCAGCCAGATCAACTGGGCTCCAAACACCTGATCTTGGTTTTTCTTTGTTTGTTTTGTTTTGTTTTTGTTTTTAGGGCCGCACCCGCGGCATACGGAGGTTCCCAGGCTAGGGGCCGAATCAGAGCTGCAGCTGCCAGCCTACACCACAGCTCACGGCAAAGCCGGATCCCTGACCCACTGAGCTGGAGGCCAGGGATCGAACCCTAGTCCTCATGGATACTTAGGCAGGTTCTATACCTGCTGAGCCACAGTGGGCTCTCCCAAATACTGGATCTTGTTACTTCCCTGCTAAAACCATCAATGGCTCCCTGTGGCCTTTGAGAACCCAAGGGTGTCCCAGGCCCTCTGTGGCCACCCACCCACCGCTTGCCTCCAGGCCCTGTCCCCTCCAGGGGCTCCCTCACCTGTGGACACCACAGGCTCCCCTCTCCACCCCACCCCTTGTGTTATCCAGGCTCCTCGTCCCTGAACTTTGGTGGGTGGTCATGTCACCTCCTCCAGGAAGCCTTCCTGAGGGCCTGCCTCCCACAGCCCTCAGTCTTGAGTCACCCCCGACAGACGAACCCTCTCCCTGTGGGGTTTGGGGCGATGTGGGGACACCAGCAGCCGGGGTGGGAGGGGTGCAGGTGGGGAGCTGACTGAGTCCTCAGTACCTGATCAAGGTGTGACCTCAGGGACTGGTCTATGGGCCTCAGTTTCCTTGTCTGTCAAACAGGGCACAGTCCTCCCAGCCCAGGGGTGTAGGCTGGGCCCAGCAGACGCCTCCAACCCCAGCTCTGTCACTAACTGCTGGGTGACCTTGGGTTGACCTGGCCCAGCCTCTGTCTCCTGGCTGGGAACTGGGGACACAGAAGTACCCAGAGCCTGAGACTAGAGCCAGGCCTGCAGGGGGCCCTCCAGCCGGGCAGTCAGGAGACTTGCCAGGGGAGGGGACGAGGGGTCAGGAGCCAAGGGCCGTGGTCCTGGCCCTCGCCTGGCTGTCTGCCCTTGGGAAGGTCACAGGTCTCCTGAGCCGACCGCCCCTTGGAGGCCCCACGGCCCGGCCGGGTCCTGCCTGCGTTCCCAGGCCCTGGGTCACAGCCGGGCTGCCCAGCTGTCCTGGGAGCCTGCCCAGGCTGAACGTGGCGCTCGGCCAAGCTGTGCTTCTGCATTTAGCACCAGAATCGAGTCGAAAGTGGAGGGAGCGCCTCCTTCTCCTCTTCCTGCGATGACGGAGGGGCTAAGAGTGCACCTCTGAGGCAGCCGGCCACCGGCCCCTGCTCTGGCCGAGAGCCCTTCCAGCTGGGACAGGTTCTGTTCAGGAATCCTGGGGCTGGTGCCAGCTTGGTGTGAGAAAGACAAGCACCAGGGGCCACCATGCCTGACCTGGGTGCCCGCTCTCTGTGCCTCTGTCTCCCCACACCCACCCCTCACCTTCCTTCCACCCCCACCCAATGCCACCTAGGCCCCGGTACCCAGCCAAGGCCTAGCCTGGACCTTGTCTAAAGGGCACCTCCAGGACAGGCTAATTCCTGCCCGGGGAGGGTGGGCGGTGACATGGGGCTGGGAGCACAAGAGGAAGAAAAGGGAGCCAGAGATGTGGTCTGGGGCCAGGAGACCCGGGTGACTTCCCAGAGGAGGGGGCACTTGGGGCTTGTCGCAGGACCTGGGACATCAAAGTTTTATTAAGCCCCAGCATCCTTCTAAGCCATGTGGCTCCTACTATAGCTGAGGCCCAGAGAGGGTGGGCGACTTGCCTGAGGACACACAGCCTGGCTTGGGTGGGCCTATGACCTCACAGCCTAGGGGAGGGTCACTGAGGTGAGGGAGATGGTGGAACAGTCTGGATTCCACAGGGCAGGTGTTGGGGGTGGTCAGGGAACAGAACGGGAAGATGAAGCCTCAGTGCGTCCCGTGGCCCGTGGCCCTGTCAGAGCCGAGGCATCCTGCCTGCTCCTGTCATATTCCCCATCAGGCTCCCTGAGCACACATGGGGCGGGGCCTGGCCAGGGGGCCCGTGTCACCCATGCCCGCAAGATGGGAGGACAGCATCCACTCACCCGGGGTTGCCCCAGGGGAAACCACAGGTGCTGGAGAGGACGTGCCCCTGGCTCACAGCCTGCCAGGCCCGTGATCAGAGTGGCAGGGCTGTCAAGGCAGCCACGGTGGCCAGAGGTGGCCCCTCTGCGGCTGGGTGCCCAGCTTCCTGCTTTGGGCCTGCCCCAGGCCTCTTCTCAGGGACCTGCCAGACAGCTGTGCCACAGCTGTCAGTGCTCGGGAGAAGGATGGGGGCACAGCACGGTGGCCGCCAACCCAGCCTTGGGGGCCGGTGGAAGAGCCGCCAGATGAGCTCAGGTTCCCACTAAGTGGGGGGAGTCCCTGGCCAGGGACTGGGGACAAAGGCAACGAGCCTAACAGCTCGGGTGTGGCCAGGCCTGAAGTAAGAAAGAAAGGTGGCTGGTGACATAGGCAAGGGAACTTGTCACAGGGAAGCAGTGACTGGGCCAGCGAGGCCGAGGGCGATGGGGACACAGAAGGGGGTGAGTGAGTTCTCCCCTTGGAAAGTCCCAGCCAGCCCCAGCCAGGAAGTGGGGCGGGAGCCCAGGGGATGGGGGCTGCTGGGGGCAGGTTCTTCCTTCAGGAGGCTGAAGGGCCGAGATGGGCGAGGGGGCGACACGGGGAAGTACCCGGCTGTGGCACTCACGGCGGGTGGTGGGGGGGCGGGGAGGGGAAGGAACCCCCAGGGGCCCAGCCAGGGTCCTGATGACATGGAGGGCAGGGCACATGGGGGTGGCCCGGGGGCCCCCGCCAGCCCCAGCACCAGTGCAGACACCCATCCTGAAAAGGCTTTGTGACTTGTCCTCAGAGGGGGCCTCCGATGCCTAACTTGACCCACCCCAGCTGGGGGTGTCAATTTGGGCCACCCTGGCACCCTCCCTGGCCTCAGTGTCTTCATCTGTCCAGTGGGTGCCGTCCAGCCTGTCGTGAGGGGTCCCACAGGCTGGACAGGGTGCAGCGTGCGGGGCAGGAAATCCGCTGTGCTCGGGGGGTCAGGGGAGGCCTCCTGAAGGAGGGGGCTGGGGCTGGGAGGGGAAGGGGGAAGGGGAGGCCCAGGGGCGGTGCTGGGCAGCCCGGCCAGAGGACTGGGGCAGAGCAAGACGTGGGCAGGGAGGAGTGCCTGTTGGCTCCTGGGGGACCAGGACCCCACTTCTTCCCTCTGACTAAGGGGCCTCAACCTCTTCCAATCAGTGGAACACACAGCAGCGGGTTCCCTGCGCACCTCGGAGCCTTTGCTCATGCTGTGCCCTCCCCTCGGAAGACACCCTTCCCTCCTCAATGAACTCCTATTCATCCTTCAAGACCCAACTCAAATGTCACCTCGTGCCTCTGTGTATCTGACTGAGTCCCACCTCTGTGCTGGACACAGGGCCCCACAGCCTGTACCTCCTTGCAACTTGGAGCTCTAGTTGTTGCCATGGCCACTGTCATCTGTACCTGTGGGTCTCACCGTCTGGAAAGGGCTCTTCTGAGACTCACCAGGCGGTGGCACCGAGATGTCCAGGTTCAAGCCCTGGGATGGGAGGAGGAGGTCCTGAGAGGGAGGGGAGCCCCGGGCCAGGCTCTGGGCACCCCATGATCTTTCTCCCAGGGTGGCAGCCACAGGGCTTTCTGAACCCATGAGACACAGACTTCCTCTTTGTCTTGGGTCCCTGCCAGGTGGGACACTACACCCTGAGCTCACACCCAGGGGGTTGGATGCGGGGCAGCAGTGCACACCTGGGCTAGGGGTGTGCAGGCTGGAGTCCCCGGGGCCTCTGCCCTCTCCTGGTTTGAGCATCAAGGTTGAACACTCCGCTGGCTCCTCCTGGGCTTGGGCCAGTGGGTCCGGCCCCCCTGCCCAGAGAGGGCGCTCAGCCCGCGTGCCGACAGGTGAAGCTCCTTGTCGCTGACGCAGAGGGATGGGGGTGGAGGGGACTGTGCCACACTGTCCCCAGGCCTGGGGGTTGGCACTTGAGAAAGATATCTTCTCACCCGGACCAGGAGAGGGCTGGGGCGGTGGGGCTGGGGCAGTGGGGCGAGGACCCAGGTCCTGCAGGGCTCAGGTGTTGGGCAGGACAGACTGGCTGGCCAGTTGCAGCTCACACACCGCAGGCTCCTCTGGCGGGGCCCCCAGCCCTCAGCTCCTGGTCTGTGGAATGGAGCAGATGTGAGTAATACCTGCCTGGCAGATGCTGGAGGCTTTTCCCGGGGTTCTGTGGAGCCACAAGCAGCCGGGCCCTTGCCCCACACGCTCCCCGACGTGGCTGCCAGTGCCACCCTGGCCTGGCCTGGCCTCCAGAGGTGCTGCTCCCTGGCCTTTGGTCGCCGTGCAGAGCTGAGCACTCAGACAGGCTCAGGGGACAGAGGAGCAGTTCCTGCTGACTCAGCCGGGGGGCTGCCTCCATCCTGCACAGGTCAAGGTCACTGCCAGGGCCCACAGGAAGCGCGTTTCCACCTGGCATTGATTTCCGGTCCAGTCCCAGTCCCAGGAGCGGCGGCTGGCTCTGCCCACCAAGAACCCCCTGTCTCTTCCATCCCTGACCCCGACCGACCACTGCCTGGCTGGAGGTTCAGGAGTGAGTCTAACTCACGGCTGGAGAAGGGGAGACAGCTTTCCAGAGGGCGGGGGGACGGAAAGGGGACCAAGGTGTGGCCTTCTCTGCCTTTTCAGGGGGAGCCTGCTTGCGGGGGCACACAGAGGAAAGCAGTCAGCAGAAACGGGGAGGCAGAGTTCAGAGAACACCCTTTGAACCAGCCATACCCTATGCTTGTCCAAGTCACAGATTTTTTATTCTATAAGGTGATCAGTCTTCTCTGGGCCTAAGCTGCTTTGGCTTGGGTTTCTGTCACCTGCAACCTGAAGCTTCCTGTTAATTCTGAGACTGATTTTAGAAATGACCTGCCCTTTGGACATGAGGGTCCCTGACCCTCCCATCCCATCAGTATACCATGTAGCAACCCCCACAGGCCCCCACGACAACACATACAATTGGAGAGGGAGTGTGGGGCTTTTCATTCTTTTTCCTACTCTGTAACTGGCAAACTCCTACTCATCCTGCAAAACCCAACTTGGGACTTACCTCTCCCAGGAAGCACTCTATGAACTCTCCCCAGCCCCACCTCTGTGGTGTGGTCCTCCCTCCTTTGCTGTGTTCCCAAGGCCCTATGCCTCACTCCCTTAACCCTCCTGCACAGTCAATGCCTGTTCCAGATCTGTCTCCCGGCTGGAATGTATGGAATGAAGGATAGTTTTGAGGGATGCACCACCGAGCTGCTCCCCCAGAGGTCACAAGCATTCTGCTCTGGCCTGTCTGCAGGTGAAGTTGCCCTGGACCCTGAGCCATGCCCCCTCTTACCCCGAGTCATCCATCACACGTGGCCCGAGGTGCCAGGACTCAGGGCTGTCTGGGTACAAGTGTGGGGGCAGTGAGGAGAGATGGCTGCCAGGAAGGTTCCACAGAGGAGAGAGAGGCTGGCCTCCTGCCTCCAGGGTGGGGCTAGTGGAGGCAAGGCCAGGTGTGCTGGTGTTTGTGCCAGGCTGCCTGGGGCCCCGGGCGTTTCTGAAGGGGCATCTTCCAGGCTGTGGGCCTCGGGGAGGTTTCTCATCATGGAGCCACAGGGGGAAAGTCACACCCACAGGAGGCTCAGTTGACATGGCAGTGCAGGGCACACAGTCGGTGGTGGGGGTGGTGGCTGTCACAGGTGGCCCAGGGAAGGTGCCTGCGGAGAAGGGGCAGCAGGAGGAGAGGTGCCCCAGGCGGAGAGCTTGGTACAAGAAGAGGCAGGCAGCCAGGCTTCAGGTGGCCGTGGCCTCCTGTGGCTGGAGGGACCTGGAGGGAGAGGGCCTGGCCTGCTGTGAGTGAGCCTCTCAGAGCCGGGGGTGGAGGGGGACAGGGGGTGTCGGGTGGAGGCTGTGAACCAGGTGGGGGATGGCTGGGTGACGGCTGCCCCTTCCGGCCCCAGGGGTTGACTCTCTCTGGGCGGCAGACCCTGTCTGAGGCCCAGCCCTGTGCTGGGTGGGGCAGTGCCTTGGCCTTGGCCTTGTAGGACCACCTCATTCAGGCCCAGCGAGGCTGCACGGCCCAGGGTTCCCCTAGACGAGGCTGCCCAGCTGAGCCCTGCCCTGCTCACCAGGGTCTGCTGGAATGGCCGAGCCCACTGGGCCTGGCCCAGCTCTAGCCTGCTTCCCAGACTCCATCTGGGACCAGGTCAGCAGCTGTCCTAATCACTGCCATGGGGACAATGTCACCCGCCAGGCCGTCTGTCCTCACGGGGCCCTGGGTCAGCAGTCCAGCCCCCATCCACTACCAGGGATGGCACCTGCCCAGCTGCCCCGGGGGGCCACCTGCCCATGTGTCCGTGGCCCTTCCATGCCCTCCCTGCCCCCCTGCCGCTAGTCTGTCCCGCTAGAGCCTTGGGGGGGTCGCTTTGCACCTGAGGTATCCCCCAGAACTCCCTTGGGGGTGGGGCTCCCTGAGGGTCTGGAGGCTGGCGACTGCCCAGGGCCACTGAGTGGCGACCATGCTGCTAAGGACAGTCAGTGTTCACTGCCCACTGTTCCCGAGGCTGGGCTCCAGCGATGCAGAGGGGAGTGACGGAGGCTGCTGTCCCCGAGGGACACCACTGTGTGACCCTGGACATGATGCCATCCTCTCTGGGACCAGGGTACAGGGATGGCAAATCCGACTCAGCCCCTATTAGGGGGTCAGATAAGACCACCAGGGCCGCCACCCAGGCCTCCTGCCCCCACCCCCTTGCAAGTGGTGGGCGGCCAGGGTTTCATCCAGGGCTTTCTGCAGCCTGGCACAGGTGGCACCCTCCAGGGCGGCCCTGCTGGGGACACCCCCACCTGCAGGGGCTGGCACACAGGGGGTGCCGGGGCAGAGGGAGGGGGTGAGGTGTTGTTGGCTGTGTTGCCGGTGGGGAAGCTGAGGCTCAGAGAGGCCAAGGTAATGCCACAGTGAGGGTGCGGAGAGATGTGGGGTCGGACCAGGGCATGGAACGGGCAAGGGGAACACTCCTCATGGTGGCTGGAAGGGGGTGTCCCATGTCCTCCCATGGCCACTAGAGCCTGGGACCCACCCAGGGGATATAGCGAGGCAGGCTTCCTGCAGGGGTGGCGGAGCTGATGCTGACTCCACCTGGCACCCCCGGGCCTCCCTTGCTCTTGACCCTGCAAGCTGCTAGACCTCAGGACTGCAGGGACCTGTCCACACGTCACTCACCCCCGCCACTGGTGACCAGCAGTGTCCACAGGCTGTCCTTTCCCAGCAGAACCTGTACCTTTCATCGGGTGTGGGGCGCCACCTGGTGGTCACCTTAGGCCTCCCCTCGGCGTCTGGACCAGAGCCGGCTGGTTCTGAGCCCAGAGCTGAAGGTGGTCCTGGACCTCAAGTTCAGGCCCCCCTCATGGGAAACTCAGGCTCACAGAGGGGCCAGGAACTCTATGGGCCCCTCCTGGACGCGGGGCTCCTGACAATGATCCAGTGCCCATTTCTCTGTTTGTGCTCAGGGCCCCTGGCGGGGTGGGTGGGCTAAAGAGGCTCAGGGTGTGTGTGGACCTGGCTCAGCCTGGCGGGGATTCAAGTCACAGCTGGACTTGTGCAGATCCCTGCTCGTGGGTCTGGTCTCTCTACTTTGGCCAAGCCAAGACACCCCTGCTGGTCCCAGTGCCCCTCTCAGAGCCCACTCTTGGCTGAGATCCTGCTGGGAAACAGCTCCTGGCTGGTGAGTGCTGGTGAACGGGAGGCCCGCTGGCTGGGCCGCCAGCCTGCCTGGTGCCTGGGTGCCCACCTTACAAGAGGAAAGTGGCTGCTGCCCTCCCATCAGGACCAGCACCCCCCTCCCCCCCAGAACAGAAGCACCAGAAGCTGCCTTATCGCTTCCTGTCCCGCCTCGGGGACTTCTTAGAGCACCACGGCTCCATGCCCAGCTCCAGACCCTCTCCTGGGACCCAGCTGGGCCTAGGGACCTGGGCGCCCCATGGTTCCCTCAACTGCTACCCAGCCAGGCCTGATTCCCATGGGGCAGGGTGTGAGGAGTGCCTGACCCTGAGGTCCAGGGATGCCCAGGGTCTCTCTTGAGTGCCCCTGGGCAAGGGGGTGTAGGAAGGGTGGGGACACAGGCCTGGCTTCCTGCAGGGTGGGCCTCCCACCCCTAAGAGGCCCTAAGGTCAGCTCCTAGAGGCATGGCCCAGACCTCACCTGCTCGGGGCTCTTAGGGTTAGGCCTGACCCCTGTTTCAGTAGCTGTCCACTCATCAGCCCGGGCAGCTGGGCCTCCTCTTCCACCCCCCATCTCTGCCTGAGTCAATGCCCAGATGCCTTTGGTGTCACTTCCCAGTGTTTCTCGAACCTGCACACTTCAGGGCCCTCCTGAGTTACCCACTACCGTGGTCCAGGCACATCTGCTTTGGCCCGAGCCCAGTGGCCACCACCTCTCAGGTCCCTCCACTTACACAAGGCCCTCTCCTCTCATGGCAGCCAGAGGGACCTTGGGCAAACGCAGAGTGGCTGGGCCATGCTCCAGTCCTGTGGGAAACCAGGCCTATCTGGGAAACTGAGTTAAATTAAGTCAAAGAAGTCTCCTTAGGTTTGAACATTAAAGGCTTGTCAGAGCCTTTAATGGGCTCACCACAGCATGACTCCAAAGAGGACACTGTGGGCAGCAGCTCTGGTCAAATTCATCCAGGGGGACCTCTGAGTCCACGTGCATCTCATGGCCTTTTCAGGGAACAGTCACCCCCTCCTCAGCCTGGGTCCTTAGGGTTCCCAGGTACCGGCCGCCAGCCTCACAGGGCCTCACCTGCCAGTTTCCGCATGGCTCTGGACGCCACCACACCAGAGTCTGTGCTCCCTCTAATTGCACATTTAGTGGGCATTTATTATTTTTTTTATTATTTGCATTTTTAGGGCTGCACCCACAGCATATGAAAATTCCCAGGCTAGGGGTCAAATCGGAGGCGCAGCTGCAGGCCTACACCGCAGCTGCTGGCCTATACTGCAGCCACAGCAATGCTGGATCCCAGCTGCCTCTGTGACCCACACTGCAGGTTGCCACAATGCCGGATCCCAGACCCACTGAGCAAGGTCAGGGATTGAATCCACATCTTCACAGATCCTAGTCGGGTTCCTTACCCCTGAGCCACAAGGGGAACTCCCAGTGGGCATTTGTTGAACACCCACATGCACCAGGCATCGGGCTAGGTGCTGGGGACACTGAGGAAAGAGTACACGTCCCTGGAGCTCAGAGCCTGCGGGGGGTAATGGACCACGCCAGGGCAGATAAGGAACACGGGAGTTGGTGGGGCAGGGGGCGCGGGGCCGAAAGACCAAGCAGCCCTGGCAGCCCCAGCGGCCTGGAGCATCAGCCGGGCCTGAGCGTCCTCCCTGGACGCGAAAGGTTTCACAGAACACCAGCACCCCTCAGCAACCGCGGCACCCAGATGACAGCATGGATATCGCCCCGGCCGCAAAAATGTTCAAACCTCCCTCCGCCTTCCCGGCCACAGGAGGGACCGACCGCCAATTCCCCCGTGAGTCACGGCCCACGCGGGCTCCAGGCTCCCCCGCTGCGCTCGGAGTTTATTAAGTCGCCCGTCGTAGGCCACGCCCCTCCCCGAGAGCATCCAATCGGAGCACGCGGCCTCCTGAGACCCGCCCAGCCCCCGGCGCACCTACTGTCCCGACGCGCCGGCGCTCGCTCTGGTTACAAGGACCAAAGAAGCCCTCGTTCCGCCGCGGGGGCGTCGCAGTTTCCTTTGGCTGGAGGGTTAGGACAGCTCAACCGAGGCCCCAGGCAAGGTCATGAACGCGGCGCCGTGGAGCCGCGCTGGCCCCTCATCTCCTCATCCCGCCGAGTCTGCCTGCGCGGCCCGCCTGGCCCGTGTTTGTGGGCCTCGGACCCGACCTTCCCTGCAAGGGCCAGTCTTCTTGTCCTCGGCCTGGGCAAGGAGTTGGGCTCAGAAAGGGCCAGGGGTTTCCCTGAGGTCACACTGCTGGTGTGTGGCTGAGCCGGGGCCTTCCGCCCGGTGGTCTCCTGTTCCTGGGTTCCTTCTGGGGCACCCTGACCCCTCCCCAGCGTCTCACGGCTGCTGGGGCGAATATCTGTGGGTCAGGGGACCTACCTGGATGCTGGCCTCCCTACCCTCAGCCTCCCCCGGGCTGGGGCACATGGGCTCCTGGAGGATGCCTCCCTCTGGGGGTGACCACAGACCACCTGCTGGGCAGCTCCCCCAGTCCCCAGCTCCCACAAGGGCCCCTGCTGAGCCCGGCCGGGAGCCTCAGACCCCCCTGGATGGTGGGCCCTCTGGCTGAGCCCCCGGGCATTGGGGGTCCTGGGCCTCCCTCCGGTGACCCCTGCAGACAGGGCCTTCCTTGCTCCTGGCCCTGCCACCCCCCACCTGCCCCCCCACTCTGGGCACATCCCCAGCCGCTGAGAAGGGGTTCCACTCGCTCCTGCCCGGTCCCACCTGCTGAACCCAAGGCTTCTGGTCCAGGAAGAGTCATCCCTTTCCAAGGCCTTGGGTCCAGGCCAGCGGACCGCTCTAGGCAGGGCTTGGCGGCCCACCGCTCCCGGCTGCCACTGCCTCCTGCTGCCACACGGTGTCGCTGTTGGGAAAGGCACAGCCTGATGGCAGGGGCCGCCCAGCTGGCGGTGGTCCAGGCCCCCTTCTGGCTGGCCAGGAAGAGGGGGAACTAGAGGGATGACAGCAGGGCTGGGCCCAGCGCCAGTGAGGCGCCCAGGACACGGAACTGAAGGAGGCGCTCACCCTCTCAGGGCAACAGGGCAGCCGTCACTCTGACAGGTGGGGCCAGGGCCAACAGGGTGGGGTGGGGCACTCTGCCTTCCCGGTGCTTCCTCCATAAAACACCTTACAGAACGTGCTTTATGACTGGGTGGTGTAAAGGTGAATATAATGCAAGCCGGGTTCATTATTATAGGTACCATATGTTCTGTTGTGTGTGTTATTATATACATTGCTATACATATTGTATATTGTGTGTCACATATATTTAATATTGTATTCTTTTTTCCTTCAGAGTTTGAAAGGACTTTAAAGTGTTTTGTGGGCCCCTAATGGTATGTGGGCCCTGGCTCTGTGCCCACCGTGCTGATAGACAGGCTGGCAGTGCCCTGTGAGGGCCCCCAGAGATGCTGGGCCTTTGCCACCTCAACCTGAGTCCTAGACCTGGGTGACGGTTCCATCACTCGCGCTCATGTGGCCAGTTGGGCCCTGGCTTGGCTCCAGGCTGTAGTGTCTAAATGCTGGACTGGCTCTGCCACCCCTCCTGGGGTCCAAGGTCAGAGGTAGCCCTGGAGGACCTTAAGGCCCACCGTGTCTCAAAGGGCCACCCTGGACACCCAGAAGTCCCTCGAGTCTCTCAGATGGGTCACCTCCTAGGAGGAGCAGGGACACGCAGGCCTTTCTCCTGTAGAATGCAGCTGCCTTGGTGGCCTGCAGCTGCCTTGGTGGCCTGCTCCTGGACTCAAGCTGAGCCACTCTCGAGTGGACTCATCCACAGCTCTGACATAGACCTGGCCTGCCTGGGAAGCTCACAGTCTGGGGGAGGCAGCCCTGGGAGCCCCCAGCCTGCTCCCCTGCTGACCAGCCCCAGGAGCCAATCCCTGGATAGGCAGCAGGTGACACCAGGCACCCAGCTTGGGTCCAGGGCTCAGGTCCAGCCCACCTGCTCCCCTGGGGCTCCCCACCCGCTTCCACCCCCAGCTGACCTCTCTGAACTGCCCCCCTACAAAGCGCGGTGGGAAGACTGGGGCTTGCAGAGCAGAGCAACTGCCTGGCCTCTGCCCCTGCAGCTGGGGCCCCTCTGCCGCCTTGCAGGGCCGCCCAAACTCATGGCTTTGACCACACGGATGCCTTCATCCAGCTCAGCCTGGGATGAAGCTGCTTCTGTGCATCACGGGCGACAGGGAGCACGCTGCCCCCACACTCCTCAGACCCACATTTGTGGGGGGCAGGTCTGACGTCCCCATTCCTAAAGACCACCGGTTGGCGACGCAGGAGACATTAGGTGTTGAGGGACACAGGGTGAGCCAGGTGTCACCTCCTCCAGGAAGCCACCCCTGACTGCAAGACCGGGTCCAGCGTCCTCCAGGCTGTCCCCATGATGGTGCTGACCATGACAGGCGGCTTCTGTGTGTCCGGACGGCTCCCCACCAGGCCATGTGTTCTGACTGCAGGGCCGGGCACAGGAGAGGTATCTGTGGTCCCTGGTCTGCTCTGATAAACGTGCCCTGCTGTGGACACCCAGAGGCGCGGGGCTGTGTGTTCAGAGCCGCGATGAGCAGGAAGGTGGGGGGAGGGAGAGTCCTGGGGAGGGGAGGGGAGGGGAGGGGGGCGAAGGGAGGGTCCAGGCGAGGGTGTGCACAGGTGTGAGGGCAGGTCACCTCGTAAGGAGGCCAGGCGCCCAGAGGGCGGAGGGGCTCTGAGACCTGGCAGTGGGGGTGGGGATGCCAAGAGGGAAGGAACAGAAATGACATCCAGGGGACACGAGCAGCCAGACGCTGCCACTGACTGACCACAGTGTGAAGAGGTGGACAGTGCCTGGGTTTGTCACCTGCCCTGGCCCCAGAGGACACTGGGGGAGGGATGATGGCGCGCTCCACGGCAAAGGCCTCCCCTCCGTGACCTACACAGCCATTAGATTGCAAGCTGCGAACTCCTACGCAGTCGTCAAGATCCAGGTCTGATGGCCCCTGCTTTAGAAGGCCCTCCCTGCCCCTTGGGGCCCCCGAACCTCAGGGCAACAGCAGCTCCTCAAGGGCAGGCAGACCGTGGACAGGTGATGGGATGGAGGCCGTGGAGGCCCACTGGTCTGCACAGGCACGGCCACGTGGCGCCGGGGGGCCTGCAGAGCTGGGGCACGAGGCTCAGGATGGGTGGGTGCTTGGGGACAGGCATCACGGGGGGGAGGCGAGGAGGGTCCCGCCAAAGCCTCAGGCCGCGGCGCACGTGGCTGAGAGGGGCCCAGCTTAGCCCGCCTCTCCCCACGGGGTCCCTCCAGGACCCTGGCTGGGTCAGAAGCCTCCTCTGGCCTCTGTCACAGGGTCCCTGTCCGGGGACCACTGCCTAGGACCTGTCCTGTCTGTTCGGTCAGGCACGGGGCCCTTGGGGGTGGCAGTGGAATCCTGGTCTTGTGTCCCATGCTGTTGCCAGGAGCCAGCCTGGAGCTGTCACCACAGGGAGCTGTGGGGTGACAAGGGCTGGCCCCGCCTGGGGCACATGGCACCTTATCAGGGTCTGTGCTGGGCATGATACCTGTGGGTCTCTTAAACACCCGGGCTGGGAGCCTGGAGCCAGGCTGGAGCAGCCATCAGCACTGGAGCCTAAGAGCTCGGCAGAAATGTGGGTGACCATAGGTGGCAGGCAGCTCAAGGATGGACACGTGAAATAAGGGCCACCCTGGACACTGTCCAGAGGGCTGGGCCTGGGAGCTGGGAACTTCCCGGCTCTGGTCAAGCACTGGGTGCTGAGGTGGCCCAGGGACCGGGCTCCGGATTGTGCTCAGAGCTGCTGGGGGTCCCTGCCACCCCAAAGGGGGCCTGTGGGGGCTGAGGCTCACCTTCGGGCCCCAGGTCCCACAGCAAGTGCTCAAGGGGGTGCGTGTGGGTGGAGGATGGGCTGGGTACGGGAGCCCGGGAGGGACTCCGCCAGGAGCACCCAGAGGCTGCCGAGAGGGGATGAGGGGGCAGCTGGGCGAGCCCAGTGACCCCTAACTGCCTGGACACGTGTCCCGGCCAGGCCACACACTCGCTGCCGAGGGCGGATGTGCCCCCACCCTTGTCCCCGGGCTCCCAGCGCAAACACGGCCGACTCCGGATTGAGGTCACAACAACTCAGCGTTTATTGAAATCAAGGGGTGTGTGCACCGCAGCCTCCCTGCACCTGGCAGGGGGTGGGGGGGCGCTCAGGCCCCCGAGGCACCTGCTGAGCACGGGGGCGGACCCTCCGGGGACGTGGCTGGACTCCTCAGGGAAGGCAGTAGGTTGTATAGTTATCTTCCGAGGGGGCAACATCACTGCCCTGAAACCACACAACCTACTACCTCACCCCGCGGGCGCCCGGGCTGCGGGAGGGTCCGCCGTGCCCGCTGCTGCCCCACACCCAGGCCCGGCCCCTGCCTGGGGATCCGCAGCCGCCAGGGCTGGGCTGGAGGCCGGGCAGGCGCAGGGCAGGAGGGGCCCTGCGGACGGCGCCGTGGTCCCCCCGCCCCCCGCCGTCCACCCGCAGGCTGTCAGGGCCGCGTGCCCACAAGGACAGACGGGGATGTGCGGATGGAGGCCGCCCGCCCGGTCGCCCTGGGGCACTGCCCTGCCACCCCGGCCAGGTCTCAGCTGGGGGCACCGTCCAGACTGGTCCGCCCATCGGGTCCGCCAGCACAGCGTGGGGAGAGGGAGGGCCCCCCTCTGAGCCCTGGCCTCCTTGGCCGCGTCGCACCATACTGCCCTCAAGCCTCGTTTGCCCCATTTCACAGATGGAGAAACGGAGGCCCAGAGAGGTCAAGAGACCTGCCCGGGTCACACAGGAAGTGTGCCCCCACCGCCAGGCCGCTCCCCGCCCCAGCTGGCAGGCACCCTCCCAGGCTGGGCTCCCGCGCGGTCCACTGTCGACATTACAGCCGCTTCAGGAAAGACAGTAGGTTGTATAGTTATTCCACAGCCGGGCGGAGCCCCAACTATACAACCTACTACCTCACCCCAAAGGGCCGCCAGTCTCGGCGCCTGGAGAGACGTCGTGGCTTCCGAAGGCACCTCCTGGCGGGGGGGGGGGGAGGAGAAGAGCTGGGGGCCGGGATGCTAAGGGCTTGGCTCAGGCAGGCGGCCAGCAGAGGGCCAGGGGGGAGCCCCACGGGGAAGACCACCCAGCAGGGAGGGAAGAGAGGCGGGGGGGGGGGCAGACGTGCGACGTGGCCTTTGGGGAAGCGACACAAGCAGTGGGATCACTCCCATCTGCACGGGGGGGGCCAAGACGGCCCCAAGGTGACACTGGGGGACGTCATTTGCTGCAGGCCAATTTGTGTCCCAAAGGGGCTCCAGTGCCCGCCTGGCCCTGCCCGCTGGCAGCAGCCTCCCCCGGTTCCTGGTGGCCCGGGATGCACCTGTGCCCCAGGTGCAGCTCCCTCCCCCGCTGGACAGTGGGGCCTCCCTGCCCGTGGGCCTGGCCCTGCCATCCAGGGTGACCCGGGCTTCTCCCCACATCAGGACAGGCTGGAGTGCTGTTCTTTCCTCCCCAAAGGGACCCCGGCTCCCAGGAAAGGGTGGCTGGGCCGGAACTGCAGCCCCTCGGGGGACAGACACACGCGGCCCAGGGCCCGTGCCTGAGACCCAGTCAGATAGCAAGGCCTACGTGAGGTCACGCAGCTGATGACCGGCAGAGCGCAGGACCAGTGGCTCTGCTGTCTGCTCAGCAAGATGGTGCAAGAGCTGAGCCTCACACCACGCTTTCTGACACCCACGCCTCCTCCCACACTCCTTCCGAGCAGGCTGCCTCCTCCAGGCAGGCACCAGGTGTGCTGGCTCCCTGGTCCTTGAAGGCCTGGTGAAGCCAGGATCCGTGAACCCACCTCACACGAGGAAACCAAGGCTCGGAGGGGGCCCCGTCAGGGCGGGGGCGAGGGGCTCTCCTGGGCTCGGCTTCACCCACGACTGCAGAGGGAGCTCTGGTGTCCGGTCCTGACAAACACAGCCGCGGCTGCTCCCTGAACAACCCCGGGGAGCATGAGATAAAGCCAGAACCGTCAGCCCGTGATAACATCAGAGCCCACCCAGCGCCATCCGCCCGGACCTGGGTATGAGCCCAGGAATGCCCCAGCACAGCCTGGCCCCGGACCTGGCTGGCCTGTGGTCACGGGCGCCCTGTCCGTCCTCAGGGCCCAGAGGGTCTTCCTTTGCTGCCCACCCCCGCCCCGGTAATGGTGAGGGGTCGGGCAGGAGCATGCTGGCTGTCTGTGGAGGGGCGGCCGCTCGGCCTCGTCACGGGGAGGACACTGCAGCCAAGGACCCGGCGCCCCGCCCAGGGCTCCCCGTGTGTCTGAGTGACTCTGGGGAGGCGCCCTGAGCACATGCTCTGGCTCCTGACTCCTGACTTTGCCCCCAAGACCCCAATGGCCTCAGGCCGCAGGGACACGGGTTCTGACCATGGGCCCAGCAGGCAGGGGTGGCCCGGGGCAGGACGCCCAGCAGGTGGAGCTGGCTGCGAAGCCAGGCGGGCCTCCTCGCCGTGCTTCTGCTTACGCCCTTGTGGGCCTGGATTTCCTCCCTGAGATGTGGGGTCCACGCAGCTCCCTGGGGGGAACAGCAGCCAGGCCCCAGAACCGACATGGAGCTGGAATCCACGTGTGAGCCGCTACTCGGCTCCGACAGTCCTGCCCTGCACCCCGCACCTGCCCACCCCTCCTGGGCCAGGGCTTCAGCTCTGGAGCCTGCAGGGCCGACCCCAGACCCCAGTGGGAGGCCACGGCCTGCGGAAAAGGGCCAGCCCACGGGCCGGCCGGGCCCCATGGGATCAGGAGAGGCGGGGGGCGGGGGCGGGGGGAGAAATAGCACACAGACGTACACTCACACACCCTGGGCCACCCCGGCCGTCACCGCAAGCCCCCGGTGCCCCCAGCCCCGTCTGGGAGAAGCAGATGTCACTGGTTCTCCTCATCCAGCCTTTCCTGCCCCGGGTAACACTCACCTGTGTGCGTCGCATGTTGACAGCTGGCAGCAGGTCGAGGGCTGGCGCCCGGCCGGGTGGAGAGAAGGGGGCAGGGTGAGCCTGGGGTTGGGAGGGGGGCAGGCGCACCTGCCTGGGAGCCAGGAACGGCGGGTCCTCAGGGCGGAGAGGGAGACGGGGCCCAGTGCTGCTCTTCCATCCAGACACCCTGCGACACAGACCGTGGCTCGTGCAGGCCAAGTCCAGCCTGGGGGGTGGGGGGCAGAGCGCGCCTTCAGCAGGTCAAAGGTCACAAGCACATGGCAGGCAGTAAGTCAGCGGTAAGTCAGCTGGGGGGGTTTGCCGAGTCGTGGCAGGAGGATGAGGAGAGCTGGCATCAGGTGGGGCACAGCTTGGGCAAAGGTCTGGCAGCGAGACCCCATCTAAGGACCTCTGTGGGTGTCAGCAGGGCCTGGAGATGGGGAGGGGCCGCCTCCCTCTGCATCCTAAGCTCCGCCATGGCTCCCCACTTCCCAGAGGCGGGACAGCGGGAGGGGCGGGCCGTGGTGCCAGCTGTCACCCATGCTGCCCTGTGAGAGCCAGCTGGGTATTCAGCAGGCGTGACCACGAGCCTCGCCGGCCTGTCTCCTGCAAGAGGTGGGTTCTGCTGGGGCTGGGAGGAGTGCGGCAGGTGGCGAGGCGCCCCTGTGAGTGGTGGTGGGGGGGTCCCAACATCCTAACACTCGGCTCACCGGAAGGAAGGCTGGCCTCGGACAGAAGCTCCCCCCTTGGCGCCACTTCTTGACCTGTTTGGATTTAAGAAAAAATAACAGGCGTCAGCTTTGGGAGAGCCCCAGCCATGCCTGAGTTCCGGCGGCTGCTCTGTGCCTCACCCGCCAGCCACCTGCTGTAGACCCTGTACTTCAGCCCGCGGGGGTCTCACCACGGCCTCTCGCCTGCGGACACACCCCGTGCAGAGGCCTGGTCAGAAGGGCCTCTGCGGCTGCCCTGTGCCGGCCGATGTCGGCTCACAGGTGAGCAAGACCCAGGTCTGGTCCCATGCTGGGCGGCCAGCGCCATGCCAGGCTCTCACGGTTTCTCTGGGGCCTGAGGGCGGGGGGATGTGGGGAGAAGGGACACGAGCCCTCTCCTGTCTCCCCACTTCGCAAAGGAGGCCCCAGCTCTATGCCAGCCAGCTGCAGACGCCCCAGGACCCAGGCTCACTCAGCAAACTGTACCCCAGCTGGCCCCGGCCCACTGCACAGGTGCCCTCCCAGGACCAGCACGAGGGAAGGGACACAGGTAACGAGCACAGTCGGCCCGGGGACAGCAGGGGCCTCTGAGGCTGAGCCTGAGACGCTGGACTGGGAGCCAGGCCTATGTGGGTCGGTCCGGGCCTGCCCTGTGCCAACCGCACCTCAGCGTTCCTGGCCACTAACAGGGACAGGAAAATGAGTCCACCTGGCTGTGGGGGTCCTGGCCTGCCCTGCCCCTCAGCCCTCCCAGAGGCCAGGCTGCCCATCACCAGGGCTCAGGCCCCCCTCCTCTTCCACCCTCCCAGGGCAGAAAAATGCCCCGGGCAGCTCTCCCCCACGTGTCTGACAGCTGCCCTCCCAGGCTCACCTGTCCTGTGCCAGAAGTGACCGCCTCACTGCTCCCCCTGCTCCTCAGTCCGGGCCCCTCTCTCACGGCCCACCGGGAGGCCCAGGCGGGCCATGGCCATGGGACCCGGGCTTGCCCTCTGAGGCGCCAGGCCTCGTGTCCGGACAGCCAGACCTGCGGCAGGCAGTGCAGCTACGGGAGCCGGGGGCGGGCGCTCCCCGAGGGCGGGGGGCAGGTTCGTGCACATCTGTGCCGCTCCTTGCCTCTCCAGGTGACCAGGAAGCAGGCACAGTGCCCCCAGCAGGGTTCCCTGAACTCTGATCCCCCTGCCTTGGGGCAGGCACCTCAAGGGGCAGCTCCCACAGAACCTGGTTCTTCGGCCAACAACCCGGTTTTGCAGGGAGAGCAGGAGCGACGCTGCTGGGTCTGTGACCCATCCGTGGAGACGTTTCTGAGCTAACAGGGGAAAGGCCCCCATTCCGCGGGGCGGGGGGCACGATGTGCTCGGCCCACCTGCCCTGCGGTCCTAGGAAGGTCCACGGGCCTCGGGCTCAGGGAGGGACAGCACAGACCTCCTCTCTCCCGGGGGGATGGCCGTGGTCTGGACGGGGGTCGGCGACAGGGACAGGCGGTGCAGCATGAAGGGGGCGCCCTGGGCCAGGCTGCTGGGGAGCCGGGGGCCGTCGCCCTGCCATCTGCCAGCTGCCGCCGCCGCCGCCGGCCCAGCCCTGGTCCCACAGTGTCTGCCCACGGGCAGGGCGCCGGGCAGGCCCGGGATGGGAGGAGCCAGGCCAGCGGGGACAGGTGTGTGAGGCCTCGATGGGCAGGTGGCCCTTTCAGGCCCCAGGCGGATGTCTGGAGCAAGCGAGGCAGACAGACGGCGTCACCCCGCAGTCACCTCGAGCTTGGCTTGGGGCCACCGGGAGCCAGGACCCCCCCCCCCGCCACGGCTGCCCCCCCCACTGCCGCCCCGATTAAGTTTCTCCCCATAAAGCGGCCAGTGTTTCTGCCTGGCAAGCCGTGCCAACAATGGAGTCTGGGAACAAGGCGTGGGGGTGGCACCCGGGGGCTGGGTCTCCCTGCGAACACGGCCCATAAAGTTAACAAGACGTGTGCTGGGCAGAGGCTGGCTCGGGCCAGACACTCGCAGGACAGGGCACTAAACTCCAGAACTGAGGCCAGTGTTTCCATGTAAGACGCGCACAGCTCTTCCCTGATGTTAAAACATCAAACTCAAGTATCGGCAACATGGACGGTTTCCTATTTTTCCTTTCACCTCCTGTCCCAAAAGCTCAGCTGACGCGGGGCCCGGCGGCTTCAGTACCCCCGAGAGCACTCACGGGGACAGAGGAGCCCAGCAAGAGCTGAACTCCAGCTGAGCCCAGGCCTTTCCCACAGCCCCGCACCCCTTCAGGTGGCACAAGCCACGCGGGCGGGGAAGTGGCACCTCCAGACAGGAGCCCGTGCCCCCAGGGTCCAGCCCGCAGGTCAGGGACAGACCCCAGGCCTGCATCCCGCTCAGGGGCCCAAGGTGCTCTCTCGTTGGTCCCTTGCCCGTCCAGCCTCCCAAGACAGATGCCATGTCCTCTGGTCGGGGTCTCCCATCGGCGGCAGTCTGTGCCCCGCCCGGCTCCCACCCTCCTGTCCCCAGAGACCTCCGGCTCACAGGCGGAAGGTGGCCAGGCCTGGGAAATGTCCACTTTCCAGGGAAAGCCGCGACACGTACCCGGGACCGAATGCCACTGCCCGGAGATGTGGGAGCTAGGAAGCCGGGGGTCCGATGCTGGCCGGAGGGCCCCAGGGCAACAGGATCCAGCCTGGCCACGGGTACACCTGCACCCAGGGAGGCCGGGTGCCAAGGTGAGGCACCAGCGGGGACGCGGTGTCAGCGCTCCTGGGTTTGCTCAGAGCCAAAGGGAAAGCCAGAGGCCGAGCCCTCTCTGATGCCGCGGGTGTGGGTGTCTCCGGCCAGCACTTAACCATCAGGCAATGGCTCCAACCTCGAAGGCGTGTACGTATCTGAAAGCAGCCTCAGTTTAAGCCGCAGTCTGGGTCACAGGGCGAGGAGAGGGGGGAAGGGAGGGCGGGCCAGACGGAACCGCATCATCAGAAGTGCCGGTGTGCAACTACGCCCTGGGGCAGCCCCCCAGCAGCAGCCCCTCCAGAGGGGCCATCCCGCCCTGGGGTCCCTGGCCCGGCCTGTGGACCCAGGGTGCCCGTCTGGGTGGTGCACCAGCCGGTCCTTGGCCAGGCTTCCCAGAGCTGAGGGCGGCCTGGGCAAACCCCGCTTCACGGAGACAGAATGTCCTCTGCAGGAACCGCCGGGGGAGGGCGTCTGGGAAGGGCCCTGGGCTGCGTCCAGCAAAGCGTCCCAGCCTCCAGGTGTCTGGCGAAGACACCTCACCAAGCCTGAGGACCTGACCTTGGCCACGCAGAGAACACAGGGCCGAGCTTGCCTCCGACCCCCACCCCGGAAAAGTGGCGGCAGTCCCCTTAAACCGCCCCAGGCCTTGTTTCTTTTTTTTTTTTAACAACTATCTTTTTTTTCTTTTTGGTCTTTTCGCCTTTTCTAGATCAGCTCTGACGGCACATGGAGGTTCCCAGGCTAGGGGTCGAATCGGAGCCATAGCTGCCGGCCTACATACACCACAACCACAGCAACGCGGGATCTGAGCCGCGTCTGCGACCTACAACCACAAGCTCCCGGCAACGCGGGATCCTTCACCCCCTGAGCGAGGTCAGGGATCGAACCCGCAGCCTCATGGTTCCCGGTCGGATTCGTTAACCACCGCGCCACGACGGGAACTGCAGGCCCTGCTTCTTCACCCGGACGTTCTGCGACCCTCCTCCGGGCAGTTCGCTGACCGCCCTCTGGGGACCCTGCCCCCGGGTCCTGCAGGCCAGCGCTGATGCCTCGCGGCTCGCGGAGGCAGGAGGGCTGCGCGGCCCCCCGCCCGGCCCTGCGGTGACGGCCGGCGCCGGCCCGGGCAAGGCGTCCGCTCCCCGTGCCCTCGCTCGGGCTGCGGCGGGACGGCAGGCCGGCTGCCCCCAGGGTCGGAGGCGGCGGCGCTGCCCGGGCCTGGTTCCCGCCGGCAGGGCACGAGCGGAGGCGGACGGGAGCCAGGGCCCCGCGTGGAGGACGCAGGCGCCCGGCGGAGCCGCCCTCCTCCGGGGAGCCCGCCGGGAGCCGCCGCCGCCAGGAAGCCCCCCCCCGCCGCCCAAGGACGGGCGCTGCCCGCGTCCGGCCCGGAAGCCCCGCTGGCCACCGGGAGCCCAGCGCTGGCCCGGCGCCCGGCCGGCGGCGGGGGCTCCTCGGGCAGGAAAGCGGCTGCGAGGCGGGGGGCCCGACGCCCACGCTCGATTCTAGACGCGTCCGCGGCTCTCCCTGCTGCTCTCTGGGCGCAGCCTCCGTCTGCGAGGCGGGGAGGCCGGGCTCCAGGGCCGCCTCTCCCAGGCGCTGGCCGGTGCCCAGCCCGGGGCGGCCAGGCCAAAGCGGGCTGGGCTCGGGCCAGGCCCTCGGGGCCGCGGGGCGCCCGCCTCGCACACAAGATGGCGGAGCGGCGGCCATTTTGTGCGGCGCCGGGAGGGCGGGGGCGGGAGGCCGGGAGGACGAAAAGAACGGGGGCGGGAGGACGGGGAGGACGGAGAGGGTGGGAGCGGGAGGACGGCGACAGGAGGACGGTGAGGGTGGGAGCGGGAGGACGGGGGCGGGAGGACGGCGACGGGAGGACGGAGAGGGTGGGGACGGGAGGACGGGGAGGGTGGGGACGGGAGGACGGGAGGACGGAGAGGACGGGGGCGGCAGGACGGGAGGACGGGGGCGGGAGGACGCAGAGGGTGGGAGCGGGAGGACGGGGGCGGGAGGACGGCGACGGGAGGACGGGGAGGGTGGGGACGGGAGGACGGGGGCGGCGGGGACGGGAGGACGGGGGCGGCGGGGACGGGAGGACGGGGGCGGCGGGGACGGGGGCGGCGGGGGCGGGAGGACGGAGAGGACGGGAGCGGGAGGGCGGGAGGACGAAAAGAACGGGGGCGGGAGGACGAGGAGAACGGAGAGGATGGGGGCGGAAGAACGGGGAGGGTGGGGGCGGGAGGACGGGAGGACGAGGAGGGCGGACGAGGAGAGCCGGGAGGACGGGGGCGGGAGGACCAAGACGGGCCGAGGGGAGGCCACAGAGGGCGGACGAGGAGGGCAGGGCGGATGGGGGCCGGAGGGCGGGGAGGACGGAGGCGGGGAGGATGGAGGGCAGGGAGGATGGAGGCCGGAGGCCGGAGGCGGGAGGGCCGGGAGCAGCAGCAGCAGCAGCAGGAGGATCAGGAAGGAGGAGGGTGACGCCGGCTTCGGAAGCACGCCCACCACGGCACCAGGGCCTGGAGGCCTGGGCCAGGGACGTGGGCAGCGTCCTCTCCAGAACCTTCCTCCTGCTGTCCCAGAGCCGCAGCCCTGACGCCCTCCCGTCTTGAAGGAGGCGGCAGGGCTGCGGGGCTCCTCAGACCAGGGATGCGGGAACAGCCAGCCCAGCTGACCCCGTGGTCCAGGCCGGCCCCTCCTTCCTGCCCCGGGTGAGGGGACAGGGCAGGCAGCAAGGGACACGGAGCAGGGGGGAGCCCCACTCCAGGACACGTGGCTGCAACCGAGGCCCTTGCCTGACGGCGCCAGGTCAGCCACACCAGCACCAGCCACTTCTCCAGCCTCAGGGCTCCTGTCCTGCCTGCCTGGGTCATGTCCCCACCTCCTCTGGACGGAAGGTCCAGGTTCCGGTGCCCCAGCAGAAGCTCAGAGGCCAGGCAGAGACCAGCAGCACCCCCTGGGGCGCTGGGTCCAGCCACCGGCCACCCCTCCCAGCCTTCGCGGAGAAAATCCAGGATGGAAACCAGTCCCGCTCTAAAGACGGGCAGACCGGCTGGGGCGGCGCCATGCACTGGTGCTGGTGGCGGCCAGCAGCGGGGCCCCTGAGTCAGGGGAAAGGCTACTCACGCACCTGGGGCACGGGGGCCTCGTGCGTTGACGGAGATGGGCAGGTCCAGAGCCGAGCAGGTCCAGGGCCGAGCTGGCCTGTGTCACGGAACAGAAGAGTGAGTCAGGAGGGAGCCCACGTCTTTTCTACCGGGGTGGGGGCCTGTCTCGGTGACACAGCGTGGCACAGAGGACAGCAGCCACCGTCCCCATAGCTCGTCTGACCACAGTCATGCCGACGGCTCCCCAGGCGTGAAGAAAATAGCTGCCCTCGCCAACCTCCCAGGAGTGGTGTCTCCTTGGGGCAGGGGAGGGGGGCTCACTGGGGAAGAGTAAGCTTCACGGCTCTAGGGCCCTGGGTTCGAAGCCCTGCCTGCCCAGTGTTCCCGCAAATGTATGTACCATGTCCTGGGCCCACGTTCCCCGTCGGAAGCTGGGCAAGAGCACGCCCTCCGCCCTGGCGTTCCAGCCCCAACCTGAGCCCATCCCTGGGCAGGTGGCTCCATCAGTCCTCACTGCAGCCCCGTCCACGGGCGAGGAGTGGAGCAGAGAGGCTGCGTCAGCGCCCCCCAGTCACTGCAGGCCTGTCGTCCTTCAGTGGTTTAGGGATGAGGGCGCGAAGACCCAAGCCATTTACCTGCCTGAGATCACACAGCTCCTAGGACAGACCCCTCTGCACTGGGGACCCCAGAAAGCCTCACATCTGAGATGTTCAATTTCCCTTCCTTACGGGGACAGCCAGGGGCCTCCGCTGCCCGGTTCTCCCCGGCTGGTCCGGCGGAGCGGGCAGTGTTCTTGGAGAAGGGCCGCTGCAGCAGGGACGTCAGGCCGCTGGACAGCATGGGGCCTGCGCTCTCCCCACCCAGGGCCAGAGAGGGCTGAGCTTTCAGCTCAGTAACATCTGGGGAACGAGGCCTCCAGCAGGGCAGACGGGTGAAGGCGGGCACCCAGCCCCGTCAGGCGGGGGCAAAAATGGCTGAACGGGGCTGCAGCCCCAGTGCCACGGGTCTGCGGGCTCTCGGCTTCCTGCAGCAGGAAGCCTCCTCGTAACCTCTCTGGTCCACCCGCCGCCACTCCAGCCAGGACCTGAGCTGTAAGCCCTGTCCCTGGGCTCCTCCCAGGAGGCTGCCTCTCAGCATGTGGCACCTTGGGGACAACCGCCCCTTCCTGGAGCCCGCGGGTCTTTCCACCTCTGGGCAGGCTGGGGCGGGGCCCCTGTTGTGCGGCTCGCCAGCCTGGTGGCCTGGGACGGGCCCCGTGACCTCCCCGAGCCTGAGCCCACACAGGGGAGGGGCACTGACAGATGCCCACCTGACCCGCTTGGGAAGGGCGTCAGCTCAGGGCCCGGCCCACAGGAACAGAAAATGCTTGACAACCGCGAATGGATCTGAAGTACCTCGTCCACGTGTGGCTTGCCGGGTGGGTCCCCCACCTTGTCCCCAGAGGGGCTGCGTTTCATGTCCTCCTCCTGCTCGGGGGTCACCTGCTCCCAGCCAGAGAGCAGCCCTCGGAGCCAGCAGGTGAGCGCGGAGCGAAGGCCAGCGCTCTGTATTTGCGGCTGTTTTCCGAGGCCAAAAACATCAAGTGTGAGGCATTTAAGGCCGGCCCGGGTAAATGAAGCCCTGGATCAGCCGCGTTAGAACACACCCTCCCGCCCCTTCGTCCACAGGTGACAGATAAGCCCCGTGGGCACTTCCGCAGAGGAGAGGGGTCTCGCCGTGGCGTCACCGTGGGGCCCCCTTCTCCAGGCCATGGCCCCAGACACGGCTTCTCAACGTGGCCCTGCCGTGGGGCGCGGGGCCAGGCCTCTATTTCCTGTGAACCCGCAGCCCCCCTGCCCCCCGACTCCTGAAGACCGGGGCGGCCTCCATCCGCAGGGCCCCAGGGGGAACACGGACAACGCCCTTCAGCAGACTGGCCAGCCCTGGGCGCCGGCTGGGTCCACGCGGTCCCATCTGCTGCCGACTGTGGGTGAGGCGCCCGGTGCGGGGAGGAGGTCGGGGGTGCCGCCCGGTGCCCAGACCCCTCCTGACCCGGGCCAAGTCTGGGCAGACCCACAGGAGACCAATCATGAGTCGGTTCGAAAGCAAACTCTGCCAAGTGAGTCCCTGTCCCCCCAAACCTTCAATGCCCCCTGAGCCCGAGTCAGCATCCCAAAGGGCTTCCACAGCCCAGAAGAACTCCAGCACCACACGCGAGGCCGGAGCTGGGCTGTCCGGGCCCCGTCTCTGCTTTGGATTAACAGGATGGAGGAGGCGAGCCCGGTGGCAACGACAGGGCCGTGCACACGGCGAGGAGGCGCCCTCCCCACTGGCCCTGGGCACGGGCTCAGCCTCGCAGTGACCGGGCTGTTGGCCACCCTGGCGATGAGTGGCGCTGGGCGAGCACTGAGTAAGCCCCGACGGTGTGCACAGGCCTCGTCTTCCATCCACCCCAGGGTACGCTCCAGGCCCCTCCCCACGCGGCCCGGGCCGCGGCCGCTTCGCCGGCCCCGTCGTCCTGGCCCGGGAGCCTTCCGGCCTCCCAGGTAGACCAGCCCAGGCTCCCCGGGGGCCCCTCCCCATGCCCGAGGTCTCGCCCTCGCGGCCTGGGCTTGGTCCCAGCTGCCGTTCTGCTGGCCGAGCCTGTGTGAGGGCTGCCCTGCGTTTCTTCTGGACCCAGGAGGCCACCACTGTCCTGGGGACACTGGGGACTTCACAGTGGGTGCCAGGGGAGCACCTGCACAGATGGCCTTGAGCAGCGCCCCCGAGGCCGTCTCCCCAGGGACAGCTGCGCGCGGGTCCTGGTGGCTCTGCCGTCTCCCTTCTCCCGGCCCTGCTCTCTCTGCCTCTGCTCTGTTCTTTCCCTCCGCTATTCCCCTCTCGTGTCCCCCTCTCTCCTCCGTCTCTGAAGTCCTTGGAGGCCCTCCTGCCCCCAGAGTGTCCCACCCCACCCTTGGGCACCAGCTGGCACAGGCCCTGCATGCAGACAGAAAAGCCCCGGGGTGGCGTCTGTGGAGTCTGGTGGGCAAGCTGGACCTACCAACATGAGAGGCCCCGATGGCAGAGGGATCCCAGGTCCTCTCTGCCCAGCCCCGGGAGGCAGGCCTGCCCCTGGCCATGGCAGGAGTGGGGGAGGGGAATGGATGCCACTCTGGGTCTGACCCTCACGGCTGCACTGACTCCCCAGGAGGCTGGAAGCAGCCAAGTGTGCCCGACAGGCCACAGTGAGGCTGGCTCTCGGGGGAGGGCCGGGTTGAGACCCCATCACTTGCTGAGCCCCTGAGCGCTGCCCGACCCCACAGATGCTGGGAAATTCCAGGGAGTTACGGGTCCTCCCAGCTCGGACCCGTGACAGCTGCCTCCTCGCAAAGGCGGCTTCACTTCACCTGCGGCAGGAGGGAGCCCAGAAGACGGTCGAGACCGGCTCCCTGGGGAGACGCCTGGGCCCGCCCGGCTCCCTACAGGCCCCGTCTCCGGCGGGAGGGCAGAGCCACGGAGGCAGCGCACAGAGCCGAGCCCAAGCAACGGTGTGAGAAGGGCCCGCCCGGCTCCCGTCCTCCAGAGGCCGTGCAGGCGTGTGCACAGGAGCACACGTGCACGTGTAACCAGAGTGTGTACATCCCTTCCGGGAGGGCGGGGGTGGGGAGCTCTGATCTTCAACATTCAAAAGCGCACAAACCTGAGAGCGCTCAGTCACCTCAAGCTCCAGGCGTCGGCTGGGGGCGAAGTGGACGGCAAGAAGGGCAAGACCTGGGAGGAGAGAGAGAAGCTTAAGTCTCGGGAAGGAGCCCCCGGTGAGTGGGGCACACGCCCTGCGTCTGCACCCTGCTGGCTCCAGCCCACCCCGCCCTCAGACCCGAAAGGCCCAGCGCAGCTCAGGGCCATCCAGAACCACTTGGGGACACCACGGGCCAGAAGGCCACTGCATCTATGTGGTTTTGTGCCCACTCTGGTTTTCTGGGGTCACGCAAGGGGCAGGAGGGTGACTGTAGGATGTAGATTTAGGGGCCAGAGATGCAAGGGCAAAGCTAGGCTCAGCGAGGCCTGACAGTGACCTTGGGGTTCCCACCGCCATTCTCTCAACCTAGATTTTTTTTTTGGCTGTGCCCACAGCATGTGGAAGTTACCAGGCCAGGAACAAAAAAACCCACACCACAATAGCAACCTGAGCCACTGCAGTGACAACACTGGATTCTTAACGCACACAGGAAAATCCTCAACTTTGGTTTTCAGGGTTTGGTAAAATTACATGAAACAACATGGGATGCGCTCAGGATGAGGGGAGGGCTGCCGCGGGGCGGGGCGCGTTCCCTCCCTCCCTCTCTGTCTCCCTGGCCTCATCACTTCTCGGCCAGCTCTGCTTCCCCTTCTGCTCTTTGGGGCCTGGGAGGGAGGCAGGGTCAGATACGGAAGCCCTTTGACAATGAGTAGTGGGGGGCGAGGGGGGTTCCTAAGATCACACAGCAGGGAAGGTGGGCTGCGGCTTCGTCCCCTGCCATGGTGTGGCCATTCCCACGAGCCCTCAGGCGCTGTCCCAGGAGATGCCTCGGAGCTCGGGCAGGGAGCCCCGGGGTCCAGAATACCCCCCGGCAGTGGGCACCTGTCCTGGTGAGGTACCAACAGACACAGGAACGCACATGGAGCTGCTCAGACCCTCAGGCCTCAGAGCGGTCACCTCCACGCCCTTCCCACGCCTGTGAAACTGACCCCAAAGCCACGTGGCCACTGGGTTCCTGAGCCACGGAAGCCCTCCGGGCTGCCTCAGAGAGAATGACAAAGCCCCGGGCCACGAGGAGCTGAGGCTGCCCGGGGTCCCCACGCTGCATAGGGCAGGGAACCGGCTCTGCCCCAACCCGCCCCTTCCCCTCGCTCAGCACCCAGCACAATAAACCCAAGTAACGAGCAGATGAACCCGGACCCTGCAGGGCTCCAGCCAAGGGAGAGGCGGCGGAGGGCCCCGGGGGCAGCGGGGGGGGGGTCCTGCTCTCCAGCGGATGACAACCCTGCTGCCTCACCCCGGGCCCTCTCGCCGAAGCCACGGGTGCTCTGGGGTGCCCTGGGAGCCCCCACCTCTGCCGGGAGGTATTCCTGCCTGAGTCGTACAGGCAGCCCGAGGCTCAGGGCACCAAGGCAGCCTGTCCAGCAAGACAACTCATGGGCCGGGGGCTGACTGTGCCCCAGCTTGGCATGGCTGCGGGCAGTGACAGGCCGAGCTGGCTCAGAGGAGTCTCCCTGCCAACAACTCAGCCCACGCGGGCCTCGTTGATTCCACGCGCTTCGAGGAGGCCAGCCGGTGCCACGATCAGGCCACGGGGGGGGTGGCAGGGCTCGAGGGGGCCACAGAGGCCAGGGCGTCTCTTGCTCAGCTCCCTCGCTCTTGGTCATGAGGTGGGATCTCTTCTACTTGCGGGGGTGCCAGGCTGAGCCCGCCCTCGGGGACCCGGGGAGGGCGGGGCCTGTGGGGAAGCGGCCAGGGTCTCCTGAGGGACGGGTCCACGCTGCCCATCGGGTCAGGCCACGCACCTGGGCTGCCTCGCCCTCGAGGCGCAGGGCAGAGACCGTGGACCCGGCCACGTGGTCCTTGAGCGTCTTCCAAAGGCCAAGACAGGCGTCCGCTTTCTCCGAGGTGCTCTGGGACCAGCCGCCTTCTGCAAGAAACAAAGTGACCAAGGTGTTGGCGCAGCAGGCTGTGACCCATGCCCCGAGCACAGGGGGGGCTCCGTGAGGCCCCCCTCACAGCCACCTGCGGGTGGGTGCAGCCCGCCAGGGGCTGCAGACGAGGTGCCTCGGCCCCCGGAGGTTAGCAAGGACCTTGGTCAGAGGCAAAGGACGGCGATGTCCCCGGGGCCAGACTCACACTCCCGCAGCCCCAAGTGCCGCTCCCTGGCAGCCTAGCCGTGCGCATCCTCCAGTGCCTGCGGCGCAAGGGCGCTGATGGGGCTCGCGGCACCTGCTCCGGGCAGACCAAGGTCACCGCCTCGTGGGGCCCCAGCCCCAGCCCCAGCCCCTCCGCTCCAGCCCTGCCTGGCCCCACTCCCTGGGTCCGGAATGTTCTCCGGCCATTCAAGGCCTAATTCCTACCCATCCTTCAGATCACCTCCTCTGGGGAACCTCCTGAATCGGGAGCCGTAGGTCAGCTCTAGCAAGAGACGGAGTTTAACACCCGCTCACGGGTGCTGGTACTGCCTGTCTCCCCACAGGCTGGCGGCTCCGAGGCAGCGACCACCTCTCAGGCAGCTGGGAAGCAAGGACGTGTCCTAATTTCTCTTGGAACCAGGCCTGCTAGGCAGGACTAAGGGTGCAGATGTCACCTTGGGTCTTTCCCGAATGAGCCAGTGAGAGGACACCCCAGAACCAGCTGCCCCAGAACACGGAGGCCCCGAGGGCTTAGCGAAGGCCCCGAAGCCAGCATTCGGCCCACGGCAGTGCCAAGCCTGGTCTCGGCTCCTGCCCCTCCTGGAGCTCAGGCTGCTTAAGGTGCACAGGCTCCCCCAAAGCAGGAAAGCTTGTCGTTTGGGAAAAAGGAACAGCAAATCCAGGCCGAGGAGTGATTGGCCACGGCTGGGAACTCTGCTGGGCTTGGGCCAGACTCAGATTGGGGGCACACCCGGGCTCCCTCCTCTCCCGAGCCTCTGCCCCAGGCCAGCGTGAGGGGTGGCTGGGAGGAAGGGGGGTCCAGGCACCACATCCCTGGAGCGTGTTAGTCCCCCCCAACTTGCCTCCCAGGGCAGGCGTGCGGCTCCCACAGACCCTCGGTCCCCCTAGGAGCATAGCCCTGTCACCGGAGCACTGGGTTGGAACTCCCAATGGACGGGTGAGAGCCATGTGGACATGGGCAGGGAGCGGTCAGCACACTCCCCCTGGGCAGCATCTCCAGGTTCCTGTCTACTCTGGGGGTCCTATGAAACTCCTAAGGCCCGCAGAGGCCACAGGGACCTGTGGGGGTCCCCAAGGATGCGCCTGGGCCCCCTGCTCCAAAGGCTGGGTCGCGCCTGCAGCCAGCCCTGTGCCCACCTCTGCTTGATGCCTCAGAGGCTGTGCCAAGGTCTCCCCTCTTGGGAAACAGAATCAGGAACCTGGGAGCCCAGCCCCCCATCTGCACACGGCGTGGGGTCTGACCCTGCTGCCCCCTCCTCACTCACCGCCTAGCGCCTCTCCTGGCCTTTGCTTCCAGGACCGCGGGGTGGGGACCACAGAGTCCGCGCCCCAGAGCCTGTGCACGTTCCCAGAGTAGCTGGGGCGAGGTCAGCCCTGGCCTGGCTGCTGCCGGCCTGCATCGCTGTCCTGTGTCACAGGAGGGGCGCTCCCTCCGCCGCTAAGGGGCCGACCTCGCAGCAGTGCCTAGGGGACGCCCACCTCCGTGCCCCTCATTCACTCGCTTTCCCCGTAACCCCTCACCTACTCGGGTGCCCAACAGCCACCGAGGGGGCACCAAGCAGAGTGACTGCTGGGCTCCCAGCAGTGGAGGCTCTGCCTGGAGCTTGGCACAGAGGCGCCCGGGTAGCCCGAGCTCCAGGCCTGCTTCCAGTGGCCGCGTCTCCTGGCTGGACACGTGGCGCGTGACTTGCCCTCGGAGCCTCTGAAACTGTCCTGCGAGTGCACCCAGGGGCCTGCCTCAGGGTCACCAGTGAACCCCTAACTGCCGTGATCCGGGGACACAAGCCCCCATGTCCCAGGATCCATGAGATGGCTTGTGGCGGGAGGGGAAGGGAGGGGGCCTCGGCCAGACCCGCTGCCTCTGCTTGCTGTGTGGCTCCAGGCACGGGACTGCCGTCTCTGGTCCAGCTTCCTCCCCCGTGATGTGGGGACAGCGCTGTGGTGAGCATTCCAGGTGACAGGGAGCAAATGGCCCAAGCTCGAGGCTGGCTCCCGATGCCACGCCCTCGTCCCAGCCCCAGGGGCACTGCGGGCAGCATGGCTCAGCCCTGCCCCAGGTGTGGTCCCTCACACGACAGGGCCGCCCTGACACGGTTCTGTCCTCCGCAAGGCTCTGGCCCACGGAGGCCGGCGGAGTCTGCAGAACCAGGACTGGGCCCAGCGGGAAGCCCCGGAGGCTGACCCCACCATGCCCAGGCCCCTCCTTGCCCACAGGGATCCCTGGCCTCTAGGACACGCCTGTGTCCATTAGCAGGGTGGCCGGGGGGCAGCTGGGACCCCCGCTCAGCCCGACCTCGTGACCCTGGACAAGCCCCGTCCCCTCTCCGGGCCTCCAGCTTCTCCGTGACAAGGGGACAGTGACACTGGTCTCCTGGGATTTACACACATGGTCAGAGGTGAGGCACGAGGCACAGGGGGCTCGGGGGACGGCAGTGCCCTCGGCCAGCCCCCAGGGGCTTCCAGGCCACAGAAATCCCCGACACTCCAGGGCCACAGACCTTTCTCCCAGCCTCGTCCGACCACCGGCCACCTCCCCAGCCGAGGGCAGGAGGCGCTGAGCTGCCAGCAGGAACTCCGACGTCGGCCAAGCTGCAAGGCCCAAACCCGCTGGCACAGAGACCCCCAGGGGCTCAGCCCTGCTGTGTCCACACTTGTTTTCAGCATTCAAGGTGGTCCCTCTAAGAGCTCACGTGGAGGAGAAACATCCTCCCTGCAAAAGCCAAGGAGTCGTGCCCAGAGCACCCCAGTTACACACAGACCTGCCCCGGGAAGCGCTGACGCCTGGCCCTGGGGATGCCCGGCTAGGCCCCAAGCGCTTGGAGGGGCCCCAGACAGGTCAGGAGGGGCTAGAAGCCGGCCGGAAGCGCTCCAGCAGGGACGCGGGGGAGCCGATGGCTACCGGGGCAGGCGGTGCGGCCAGCGTGCAGACCAGCTCAAATGCCCAAGGACACAGCCTCTGGGGCACCGCTGCCAGCCCCGGGGAGAGGCCCGGGCTCCAGAGCCGAACAGGCCACAGAGAACCTTCCAGGCTGCGCGGACTTCAGGAACCTGGCCTGAACCTGGGTTTGGTACCTTAAAAAGGGGTCGTTTACACCCTAACATCCGAAGTGGGTATCAGGGAAGATGAATTAACGTGGATCCTGAGTGGCGGGGCGGGCACACAGTAGGTGCCCACAAAAGGCAGTCGCTAACACCAGGTCGTCACCAAGTCGGCTCCAGAAAAGCAAGCCGAGGCCAGACGCGCATCTGCCAAGTGGGGTTTGTTGCCCACGGGCAGAGGATCTGTAACAGCAAACTAACGGCTCTGGTTCCCAGCAGCACAGAGGCCTGCTTTCCCTACAGATTTTCTCTCAGGCATCAATTCGAAGCAGACATAAGGGAGTTCCCGTCGTGGCTCAGCAGTAAAGAACCCGACTAGGATCCACGAGGATGCAGGTTCAATCCCTGGCCTCGCTCAGTGGGTTAAGGATCTGGTGTTGCCGTGAGCTGTGGTGTAGGTCGCAGATGCGGCGCGGATCTGGCGTTGCTGTGGCTGTGGTGTAGGCCGGGCAGCTGTAGCTCCGATTCGACTCCTAGCCCAGGAACCTCCATATGTGACCCTAAAAAGCCAAAAAAAAAAAAAAACAGACATAAGGATGGGCCCTGCCTCAGAGCTGCAGCCCCGCCGCGTCTGGGGCTGGGGGTGGGGGTGCCCCATCCCCCATCCAAAGAGCACCCCCCCTTCCCCTCAAGTCACCTCTGCTCCTTTAAAGGGACAAAATGCGTCTCCCCCTTTTGTAAGGTCTCTCTTTTGGGGTGAACATGCAGTGAGAATTTCCGGCGGGTCAGTTTCGCTCTGGCCAGGCGCTTAATTTTGTAATTTAAATGATTTCTTGTTTCCATTGCAAAAGGAAGAGATGCTCCTTAAACACACCAGGGAAAAGGATAAAGAGGCAGCAAAGGCAGGCGCGTCCTCCTGAGCCCAGGGCCCGGGGCTCCCCTCCCAGAGGGGCTTCCGCCTTCCCCAGAGCCGATGCCCACGCAGATGGAAACCCCGTGGGTCCTGCTGAAGCACCACAGACGCTTCCCCCCAAGTGGCCTTATCACAGCTTCTTAACCACCCAGCCACGCTCCGGAGAAGGGCTGGGGCAGTTCCCGCCCTGGGAAGAGCAACAGGGTGGACCTCTCGTTTCTTTGCGTACAGCTTTCCTGGCTCCCCCAGGGAGACCCCAGCAGTGGGGCCCAGCTCCAAGTCCAGGAGCACGTTCACACGTCGGAAGCAGCCACCCCCAACCTGGCCTCTTGGAACCTCCCCGAGGCCCACCCACCCAAAGTCAGAGACGGGGTGGTGGGAGCAAAACCAAGGTCCCCGGCAAGGGAGGGACCAGCCCCAGATCTCGCAGCAGAACCAGAGATGCGATGGAGGCCCCAGCCCGCGCGTCTGCGCTGATGGCCCCAAAGTACACCGTTAAGGCGGGAATGGAATGGAAGCTGCGCCGGCCCTGCCTCAGCTGGACAAAGATGCAGGATTCCCGGCAGGATGGTGGACATCCTTGTCCATCACCAAGCCGTGGACGGTGGACGGACTGCAGAGGTCCCACCCCGTGGCTGGGCAGGGCTGACCTGGCACCACCGGCCACTGCGGGGGAGGGGAGGAGAGGGGGCCGCACAGTTTGTGATCACCCCCTGGAGGAAGAGCTCCCCGAGAGCTGCAACAATGTGGGAGCAGGACCAGGCAGGACATCTGTGAACTGGAAACAGCTAATCTCAATTTACAGAGACCCACCCATGACACTGGATGGGCTGACGGAGCCCTGCCTCTCACGCCCAGTGATCTGAGAGGTGAAGGCCCCCCAGCCTCCCACGGGCACCTCTACTAGCCGGTCCTCCTGCTGGGACCCCTGGGAAGCAGCCTGGTTTTCCCTCTGCCTGGCGTCATCCTGCAGCCTGCCCTCCGGGGCTGCGGGCGTTCAAAGCTCGGGGCCTTCTGTCGTCTGTCGGGGACACCACGCCGTCGGTGATGAGGTGTGGTTTCACAAGCCCCTCGGATGTGTCCTAACAGGGAGTGTACGTGGTGGAGGCGGAGGCATAAACTCTATCCACGTGTTTCCCCGAGTGCCTGGATGGCGGGCGCTGCGGCCAGCCTGGTGGCTCGTGCTGCCGTGCGGAGGCCAGGGTTTGGTGCGAGGCCTTCTCGTCTTCCACTTCATTCTCTGGATCCTATTTCGTTCATTCACAAAGCGTTCTCCCAGAGCCTGCCCTGTGCCAGGCTGCTCCTCGTGGCCTGTCCCTCCCGGGGCGCCCAGTCTCCGAGGGCAATGCGCCTGTAGGGCAGGGAGGGCTTCCAGGAGGAGGTGACTCTGTGCGGCCATCTGGAGAGGTAGAGGCTGGCGCCATGGGGGTGGGCAGGGCAGGCTGGTGGGGGCCTCTCGAGTCCCATGGAGACTGGACTTCAGCCAGGAGCTGGAGGGGAGCCCCGCAAGGTGGCAGACGGGGCGGAGGCCTGAGCGAGGGCAGGTTCCGGGCCGGGCCGGAGAAATATGCTGCAAGACTGCAGAACCGGAAGAGCTCGGGACGGTCGGGTGCGGCAGGGACAGGAGTCAAGGCAGACGGGGCAGGTCAGCAGCTGTGGGGACGTCCTCCAGGAAGGCCAAGAGGGAGGGAGAGGATGGGTGTGGTCCCCCACCCCAGTAAGGTCCCCAGGGAGCCACCCCAGGTCAGGCCCCGGGTGGCCCACCGTCCAGGCAGCCCGCCCGGCCTCTCTCGTCGAGCAGCACAGCAGTCCCAGGCCAAGCCACAAACCGTACCTTCTCGCTTCTGCGACTCCACAGTCTCGGCTGTTTCCCTCCCAACAGTGACAGCTGCTCCCTCTAATGGGCTGTCTGCCCGAGGCCCCGAACACAGCAGTGGGCAGAGGGAAGGGTCCAGGGTTGAGGACGCTGGCTAGTCTGGTTCAGGTGCCACCATTTAGATCTGAGCGAGGGGCTCAGCCTCCTGGCCCCCAGCTTTCTGCCTAGGGGCGCATCAGGGTTCCATGAGGTCGCCCCAAATGACAGACATCAGAGCCGGGCACGCTGAGGGGCTCCCCATGACACAAAGCCGAGCCTGGGTGCCAGACGGTGCCCAGGGGCCTTGCTGCTCTCCCACCCTGGGTCCCTTCCGAGTGGGACCCCGGGCACAGAGGACAGGGCTGGGCGGGGGCAATGCAGACGGCGGAGGACCCGCCCGCCGTAAATCACCACCCGGGCTTTATGATCACCTGGGCCCTTAAGCTCCTCTTTCTTCTCTCCCCGCTCTCCCCGGGAAATTTCCTGCACCTCCCACGTCATCCAGTCTCCCCGTGTGTCTAAATCAACCTCGGCCGGAGGTGGGGGGCAGCCGCCTGCTGCGCCCCGCTCGCTCCCTCGGCCCGCTTTCCTGGGGCGCGGGAGGGCGGGCCGGGGGGCGCCCCTATTCAACCAAACTTTCATTCCTGCCCAGGACAGAAAACTCAAGACGCTAGCAGCCTACCCTTTGAGCTGCTGTGACAGTGTCCGCAGGGCATGGCAGCTGCTTCTCCCGCCGCCACCATCTATTGCAAAGCCAGGTGGACTCGGGCCGCAGGCCGGTCTGCAGCTGCGGGTGGGGAGGGACTGGGTCCCTGGGCCCGGACGAGGAAGAGGAAGCACCATCGTGGACCCCAGGGCCTTCCAGCAGCAGGTTCCAGGCGACCTTGAGGGACGGTTTCGGCTTCCCTGGAGACGGGCTGGGTGAGGGTCCCTCTGGGACTGGCAGCCTGCTCTGCGCGCGGTGAGGACCCGGGGCGGGTGCAGCCCCCCCGTGTCGTCGCCCATCGCGAATCCAGCCGTGACCCCAACCCTCACCTAATTTCCACACGAACCGGCGGCTCAGGGTTACTCTCCATTGCCCTAGCCACCCGGCAATCTGCTCCCCGCTGCCTTGAAGGCCTGTCGCCCCTAAGGTTCTGCTCCCACCCTAAGCTGGTCAGTGCCCCCAGGACGGCAGTGGCAGTGGCCCAGCAGAGGTATCTGTGACATTTCACGACAAGCACCTGCGAGCTGAGTTCTCTGGGAGGAGCCGAACCACCCAGTTGGCAGGTTGGGCAAAAAGTCCCCAAGTTGTCACCCATCAGCTCCTGCGAACACCGCCCCCCCCCCACGAGGTGGGGAAGTTGGCACCTCCTTTGGGGCACCAGGCGGGGTCTGGGGCAGCTGCCCTGAACCAGCCCTGGGCGAGCTCCTCAAAGACAATGGAGCTTTGGTGCCCCCAGGCCTCTGGCAGGCCCGTCGGTCTCCCTGGAGGATGAGCCGCCTGGGTTTTTTTCAAAGCTGGATCTCATTTTCTGCCCACGTTGCTGACCTCCGAAACCTCTTGGGTAGTTTTCCAGAGCCCTCTGGATCCATCAGGGGCACATTTCATGCCTCTGCTCACAGCATTCATGGCCAGGTCACTGGGCACCCAACAGATGCCAAGTGCAGCCTGGCGGGCACAGCTGCACAGGCCTCTGGCCGCCTACGGCCGGGCCAGGCCTTCCCATGCCGTGGGTCCACGGGCTCTGGCTGCCTCTTGGCCTCTCAAATCTGATCTCCGGTCAAATTCCACAGCTCCTTCCTTTAAAAAAAAAAAAAAAAAAAAAAATCGCTCTTTGAAAACAAACAAAAATCCCCGAACGGAGACTCCAGAAGAGCTGGCGTTGCCGCAGCTTCATTTTCTCTCTTTCTCTCGGCCTTCCAAGAAACTGCAGGAACAGTTCAGCCCTCTCGTTTCACCGATGGGTAAACTGAGGCCCAGAGAGGCGAAGGGGCTTCTTCAAGGCTCCCCCCCCCGCCCGTGGTTCTACGGCACAGCCCTGCGCGACGGAGCCCGGGGCCCCTGACTCAGGTCCTGCGTCTGATCCTCAGCAGCTGCTGGTCTTGGGCAAGAAAAGACAGAGCCTGGGCCTGTAGCCTGTTAAGACCAGGACTGGCCAAGGCCCTGGGCGGGACTCTGGGCGCTCACTCCACCGAGGGATGTCAGCCAGGACGGGCAGGCCCAGACCGCTGGGTCCCCTGGCACAGGGCAGGCCAGCGCTGGGGAAATGTGGAAAGAAACCCCTCGGGGGGAGCCCTGAACCTCAGGGCAAGTCTCAAGGAAAGCGGGCTGGCTCTAATGGAAACCAGTCAGCGGGCCAAATGCAGCAGGACCCCCCCTCCCCATGGTTTCCATGGGGACGGAGCCGGGTAGGCGGAGCTCTGGCACGGCTGCGGCAGCAGATGTGGCCTGTGCAGGGCTGGCGTGGGGCGGTGGGAGGGGCCGCGCCTGGCAGCAGGGCCCTGGGACGTGGCAGGCCCAGGGCTGGATTCGGTAACGAGCCTGGGCTGTGGGTGTGCCACCTCCAGGAGGCTCCCTGATTCCGCGGGTACATGCGCTGGGGCCTCCAGGCTGCCCCTTTGCTTGGCACCCGGCTGGGCCAGCTCCCACTCGGCACCACCTCAGCCTGGGCCTGGGCCCCCAGGAGGGCCCACGGTTGCTGAGCAAGGTCCCCTGCCCTGTGAGCTGGCACCCCCGCCGATCTGGGCTCTAGCCCTCCAGGAAGGACCCGACACTCCGTAAGGTCTGCTCCACGCCCCTGGCCCCTGGACGATGCTGCCACCCGCTCCTGCACCCCGAGCCGGGCCGCCCAGAGCAGGCCCCTCACCTCTCTCAGGTGTCCTGGGAGAGTCCAGCGGGCTCTGAGCCTCTCTGAACCACAAGGAAGCCTGGGGATCGGGGGGCAGGAGCACCAGGGAGGGGCCCTGCAGAGACAGACCGCAGGGTCTCTCAGCCCTGCCAGTGCCCCCTATTCGCGGGCAGAGAGCAGGTTTCACGAGAGCTTGTACGCGGCACCCAGACACCTCTGCTCTGCCTTCACCCCAGGGAGCCCCCCGACCTGGGACCCAGCCGTGGTGACACCATCTCGCAGCCAACCCACAGACCCGAAGATAAGGTGTGCGTGTCTCCACAGGAGCGAAGTCAGGGTCCCTCTGATGCTGGGGGCTGGGGGGCGTAACGAGCCCTTTGCTGCCAAACCTGAGAAAAACCCGGGGCTCCTGGTCCACACCGCGGGCCCCCGATGCGATGGAAGGACTGACTGGCAGGGAGCAGCAAGGAGCATCCTGAGACCGTGCGAGCCGGCCAACGGTCTTGCCCACTTCAGCTTCTGCAACATCGACCCACAGTTTTCCTCCTGGGGTTTGAGTGTTAAGCTCTGCAGCGCTTCTAAGATCACCTGGGCCTAAAACCACATACGTTTCCCACTCTGGGCCGCAGGCACACGGGGAGGAAGGACCAACCCACGGCTCCCTCCTCCTCGTCGCCTGCTGCCACGCCGCACCCTGTCCACACCCGGCCAGCACTCTCGGCACAAAGGCCTGGAGCCCTCGCCCAGCGGGGCGCTCGGGGTGTGGTCAGCCCGACCAGCAGGCCCCTGCTCCTGGAGTGACAGCAACCAGGCAGAGAGGGGTCCTGGGGGGCCCCGGAGGGGAGGGAGGGAGGGAGGCAAATCCTGGCTGTCCCTGGGGCGGAGGACCCAGGCCTCAGGACAGGTCCTCCTGGTGACGGGCATCTGGGGAGAGCCCGCTGAGTCAGCATCCGAGAGGATGGCGAGAAACAAGGGCCCCTTGCCCAGCTGTTCGCACCCGGCCTGGGCAGAGGGTGGGTCCTGCAGTGCGAGACCCAGCTTGGGGTGCAGGCCCTGTGGCCAGCCGGCTGTGTGACTCTGGCCTCTCTGAGCCTCGGTTTTCTCAGAGAAGAGTTAACACCCACCGTCCACACAGGCAGGGATGCGGGCGTCCTGCTGCTGCCCTGTGCCAGCACCAGAACAGTGCTGGCACCTGCTGGCTCTGACTGGACATTGAAACGAAATGGAATTGGGCAGATTAAATTTAAAAATGGATTAAAGTCCCCGGCCCTGGCGCTTAGTAGGTCAATGAAGGTCAGTTCTTCCCAACCGCGGGAGCTGAGTCCTGTCTGCACCATGAGACACATGCTGGCCTCCCTTAGGGAGACAACGGTGACCCCCAACTCTCTCCAGTGAGCCACGGCAGGGGGTTTCGGCCACCCTGGCCCCCACGGGTCCTGCCCTGGCCAGTCTCACCCGCCCTTCCCGGCAGCTGGACACTGTGGCGCCAGGCCTGTCCCTGCTGGTACCACCGAGGCTGTGGGCCACGATGGCCTGCCACACTGCCAGGCCCGAGAGTGGCCACCTGGAGGTGTCTGTCCAGGCCCGGGCAGGAGCACCCAGGACGAAGCTGAAGCCCTGCAGGCCCTCTCACCCGCCCATCTCGTGCTGGGAGCCTGGGAAGCATTGGCACAGGGCAACTTAAAACTGTGTGCTCACGACCAAGGCACCAGGCTGGAGGGCACCCTCTCCACGCCACCGAGCCCCAGGCAGCAGCTGAAGGCCTGGGCTGCCCTGTCCAGTGCCCGTGCCTGTGCCCAGCCTGTGGCGCAGGTGGGACTGACTCCTCGTCCCCTTGAGCTAGAAGAGGCAGCACCACCAAGAGGCCGCGACGGCAGCGGGAGCGCAGGAAGGGCCGCCCGCCTCCAGGGTCCCTCCACCCACGCCCGGAAGGCGGGCACACCCACTGCAGGAATCCCGGGCAGGGCCGGCTCCCAGAAACAGCCAGAGGTTCCCTCCCGCGCCAGCAACCCAGCAGCCAGGTCCCCAGGCCCCCGGCCACCACTCCCTTCTGGGGGTTGGCGGCCCGGCCTCTGCCTCCATCAAGAGTCACGGGGAGCCGGGGGTCACAGGGACCCGAGGTTGGGCCGTTTTCCAGGGTCCCCCCCAAACCTGCTCCCGTCAACAGCAGGTGACATCACCTAACTCCCAAGAAGCCCGTGGGGAGGGCTCCTCTCCTGCCCCACAGACGGGGAAACCGAGGCAGAGGAGGGCAGGCTGCCCACCCGAGAGCCCAGGCCTCCGGTCGCCTCCTCCGAGGCTGCAGCGAGGGATGAGCCAGGCCAGCGGCGGCCTCTCGGACGGCTTGCCGAGTCTGACCGGTCCCCGAGGCCAATGCTGTCACCCTCGTCTTAAAGGTGAGAGACGCCAGGCCTCCCGAGTCAAGAGGGACTCGAGAATCCCGCTCATCAAGGCCTCGTTTGCACAGACGTGGGCTGGGGCTCACGGCGTCTCATCAAAGGCGCCCCAGTCCCCATCGTGCTCCTGGCGGGGAAACTGAGCCCGCGAAAGCGCCAGGGTGTATGGCTCAGGGCCGGAGCCTGGCAGGCAGATGCACACGCGGGCGCACACATGCACCCGTGCACGCGGGCACCCACACGCAGGCCTGCGTGGAAGGCCGGCCCTGCTGCCCGCTGCCCGCAGGAGGGCGCCGGCACGGCGACGGGCCCAGCCCGGGCACCTCCCGTCCCCGCCCGCCTTCCGGGCTCCTGCCCGCGACGCCATTTCCTCCCCAGGGTGGAGGCTCCGCGCGGTCCTCCCCGTCCGCAAATGGCCGGCCAGCGGGGCAGCCCGCCCCTCCGAGGGGACAGCGGGGGCCTGGCGGGGCCCACAGACCCGGTGCCCGCAGCGCCTGTCCACCCAGTGCCGGGAGAAGCGCCCGGGCAGCGGGGAGCGGGTGTGACGGCTCCGCCGAGGGGCACACCCAGGGCCAAGAGCCGCCGTCCCCTCGGGCTGCCGCGCGGACACTCCCACTTAAGGCAGAAGCACGCGGGCTTTGCGGGCGGCGGGCCTGGGTTCAAATCCCATCGCAACTCTCATCATCTGGTCGAAGCTCTCAGGCTCAGGCCTCCCCTGGAGGGCCTGGAGGGACAGCCACCGGGGCCCTGCCCTGCTGGCATTTCTGACTCGCAAATCAATCATTTCTGACCCAGCACCTACGGCGGGTCCTGGGCACTCTATGAACCGAGGGTCGTGCCAGGCGCTTCACATGTTCCCACAAAGCAGGGACACTTTCTGGGCCCATTTGACAGACGAGGGGACTGAGGCACCGAGAGGTGAAAGGCCTCACTCTTGCTCAGCTCGGCCACGAAATAAAAACAGGGGGGCTGCACCCCGACCACGAGTCCGGGGGCCGTGCTCTCCTCCACCCTCCTCTTCCAAACGCGAAGGCGGCCCGGTGCCACTGTCTCCATCACTGTCCCCGCCCCGTGAGGCCGGGGTCCAGAGACCCCGACTCAGGAAGCTGGGAGGTCCCATTTCCTGATTGTCAGGACCCCCGGGGCTGACGGTAAATACGGACGGTCTGGTGGAGACGGGCCTCAAAGGCCCAAATCAGGAAGGATGAGGTGGTTAACCATCCAAGAGCAGAAAGCAGCTCCTAAAGGGCTCTGGCCACTTCCATCCCGCCTCACTTTCCCTATTACTCCCAGTATCTCCGCCAACAGGCACCTTCCTTAAAATAAACAGGCCACAACAAAGCCCTCCTGCCAGCAAACGGAAGGGGGCTGGGAGCATCCAGGACGCGGCCCAGGGCACCTGGGTGTGCTGTTCCCGCCAGGAAGGGCAGGAAGGGCCTCGCGGGCTGAGAGCCCCAGAGCCTGGCTCCAGAATCAGATGCGCGGAAGCGAACATTGAAAAATACGGGGCGGGGAGCCCTTGGAACCGATTACATCATAATGTGAGCAAATTCGCAAAATAAACAGTTATCATCATTTGCAAATTATTGTGGCTGTAAAACCCCTCTGCCCTCATGTGCGTTGATATGGACCAATAAATTCTACACTTTGTTATCTTGGCGAGATAATTTTTTTTTTTTTTAAGTTTATAGCTACTCTGTGTCGTTTACCTGTTGAGTTTATTTATTTACTTATTTATTTCAGCTGGGACTTCAATGTACCTTTCGACCAGGCAAAATAGTGATCATCTGATTTTTGGGGAAGCTTCTCAAAATAATTTTATGGACGTCTACATAGGACAGTTAAGGACTGAATGTCTTTCCTATAGAGATTATGATGATATTAAAATCAAAAAGTGCCAAACCCCATCATTTTGAATATACACCTAGGGTCACACCGTTCATGAGGCAAACAAGACTAAAAATTGGTAATTGATTACAACAGGTAAGCTCCTCTGACAGAAGGCGTTTGGAGTCTTCAAAAGGTGCAGCTGAAAGATCAAATGTGAAATTAAAGTTTAATGAAGGTGATGGTTGTTCCTCTACCCATTTCCCCACCCCCCCCCGGGGGATCAGAAGATCATTTAATAAGGCTGTTTTTATACACAAATGCAACTTGTTTATTTTGACCTCAGTTCTTCGAAATTGTCGACGCCACACTGAAATATGCTGTGTGTTCCAACAAGGACCCAGCAGTCGTAATGACAGACCAGCCCATCTGTGCTGCGAGAATGTATAATTTCAGTCTATAGTGGAATTTATATAGAAGCGAGATCATGTGAAAACTGAGATGCGTGGTACTTTCTTCGAAAAAAATATCGCTACGTACTGGGTACCATGGAGAATGCTGATATTTTTGCCTGATTAAAAAAACAAAACCAAACAAACAAACAAAAACCTTCATGGAATTTTACTGTTTGGGAAAGATAAAGTGTTACGACCCGAGTTAAAAAACTAAGATGATATTTGGTCTCATCTAACTATCCCAACTGCATAAGATGTATGCTGGAAAATGTATTATCCAGATACAGTAAGACGATTAGAGGAACAGAACCTCAGAGGAAGATACTAATTTAGAGGGAAAATGCTCATTTATGGAGATTAATTGATTTTATGCTACCTGCCCCTACCCTGTCCAAAAAGACGGCGAGTTAACTCTCAGGAAATGGGACTATCGCTCCAGGATTTAGAATTAAAGGCCGATTCACCAACGTTAATTATAACAAAAAATAAAATTAAAAAAAAAAGGAGGAGTGGGCAGCTCTGAGAAGTCTAAATTCTTTCCAAATGATTACCCCCCTCCCCGCCCCCTCTACCAGCTTCTCTAGTCTCTCGACTCCTCTGCCTTTAGAATTTATGACACTCTGTTTCTTGCTATTACTTTTATTTTGCCACCAGTGTTTTATTTGGTGCTTGCTAAATATTTGGGTGGAGTGATCTTCCAGCTTGCAGCAGCAGAATGTGGCTGTCATAGTCATGAAAATGTTTTAATTATCTCTGCTACAGAGATGCCTGTCTCTGCAGCCCCAAGTCCTCCAGTACCGACTGCTGTCTAATCTAAGAACAAAAGCGGCCGCAGATATTCCTCGTGCGCTGAGCTCACTTTCAACATTTGCTGGTGTCTGCTCCGGCCAGCCGGCGGCTCAGGCCGGCACACACAGGACCCGAACGCCTCTGATGCCAGAAAATAACCAAAAAACCTATTTACGTGGGAATTTTCCTCTGAGTTGCACCCCAGCACTTCCTGGGCCTGATCTCCCATGTTCTGTAAATCAAGACCCTGGCTACCCTCGAACGTGGGGAACCCAGGCTGTGTCTGCGGGAGCTTTGTCAGCCTGCCAGAGGAGCGAGGTGAGCTTGGAGCTGCACTCTGCAAAGACCACGTCTTAAATGAAAAGCTTCAGGGACCAACAGAGAAACGCGGGCAGCCATGGACCCCAGTTCCTGGACAGCAGCGGCAGCGTGGCCTGGGGACTGACTCCCTGCCCGACGGTCCACCGTTCAGCCCTGGCCAGTCAGGATGGCTGGGGCCACAGCTCTGCAGGTGGGAAACCAGGACAGGATCAGGGCACAGGCAGGCCCTGGGACCACTCAGGGCCCCCGAGGGCTGGTCTGGTGGACGTGCCCCCCGTGAGCCGTCTGTGGGCAGGGCAGTTATAAACCAGGCAGGGCAAGGCTAGCTGGAAGCCCCGGGCTTAAATAAGTGCTTAAAAAAACAAAGCCCCAAACAACCGAAGAGATTTCCCCCACACTGAGCTGAGCACCGAAAAGAGCTTCTTCTTCCCCCCCCGGCCCCCCCAAAAATAAAATAAAAGGGAGAAAGAACTGGATTCCTAAACTTGTGGACATGGCAGCATTCAAGATGCCGGATGAAATGAAAGGGCCTCTGTTTCTCAAAGCAGCACCCACCCTCCCGTGTGCCAGCCTGGCCCTGCCTGCCGAGGAGTTTGCTGGAAGGAGCATGGATGGTTCTGGTGTTTTTCCCTGTGCCACCCCTGGCACCACCCAAAATTAAAATAATAATGACAATGATGATGATAATAATAATGAGACCCCCCCCCCCCGAAACTGACACAACTGAGCATGAAAGAGTAGGCCGTGCGTACGAATACCTCCTGAAACAGTCGTTCAAATGATAATTGAACATGCAGCTACTGTGAGATAACAAACATTCATTTTTATGATGATTCCTCAAGCCTGTGGCTTTGGATCTTAAAAATAACCAGGTTTGGCGTCTACATTTTCCCTGCAGTTTTTGGAAGGGCTTACTTCACTGAAGATATGGGGGGGGGGCCCTGAAATAGAATTTTGAATTTCGGAGAACCAATTAGAGCCAAGGAAACGCTAACCCGCACCGACACAAGATGGCAGAGCCCTCCTTGTCTCCGGCCCGGGAGGAGGGAGGAAGGGACTCACCCGGTGCGGGAGGACGCGCAGCATCGCGAAGCCGGGAAGCGAACACGGTGTCCCCGGCCCGGCCGGTCCCCGTGGCAAGCGGAGGAGGGCAGGTCCCGCTGGCCCGGGGGGGGGGGGGGCCCAGCCCCGGTCCCGCAGGCCCTCGGGCGCCTGGTCTCCGGCCACCACCGTCCCTCGGTCCCTCGGTCCTGGCCGGCGCAGCCTGGGCCTTGGCCACCCTGGCCCCCGGAGGCAGGGCTGCCAGGAGCCAAGTGGCGGTAGGGAGGCCCTGCTGCCAGCCCAGGGGGACGAGGAAAATGCTACTTTTGTCTCCTGCTCTCATCTGGCACTGGCTGCCCGGGGAAGGGGGGGCCAGAGGCGGCCGCTGCGGCTCGGCCCCGCCCACCGGGAATTTTTGAAAGATGCTCATGGGTGCCGGGAGGATGGCAGACGTGGCAGAGGCGGGTGGGCCGGACCCCCAAACCCACCACCGGGAAGGGGGGCCGGCCGAGTGGGAGAGGGCGGAGGCAGCAGGAGCGTCTGGCCACTCAGCGGCCGGCCCGAGGGGGACGCCGGGAGCCGGGCCGGCCCGGGTGCCAGCCCGGGTGCCAGCCCTCCCTGCGCACAGGTGGCGCGGCCCGGGCGCCATGTTGCAGGCGGCCCGCCTGCTCGGGGGATAGAGGCCGCATTGTTCCCGCGCCGGGCCCTGCCGGCCGCGGGGCAGGCGGCGGCCAGCACCGGGGCGAGCCCACTCCAGCCCACGCCCCGGGAGGCTGGGGCGGCCGGACTGAGAGCCGGGCCCCCCCCCCGCTTTGCCCTGGCCCTGCATCCGAGCGGCCACCTGCCCCTGGGCCGGCCAGGCCACCTCTGCCAGCCTCAGATTCCCCCCGCCCGCCGTACCCTGTACTCGGCACACAGACCGTGGCTCCTACCACTTGGGGGCCTGCAGAGATGACACGATCAGAAACGCACACAGCCAGGCACCAGGGTCGGCTCCCGGACCCTCACCGCACGCCACACGGACGGTCACAGATCCACCGGTTTCACCAGGGCAAATCCCCTACCCCAGGGACGAAAGGCGGCCCGTGCCTGACCTGGATGAGTGGGCCCGAGGTTCTAAGGTGGGCCCTTGGATTTGGAGAGCTATCAGACCGGGCGGCCCTCTCCTGCAGGCACCGGGCCACGCGGCCAGCCTTCGGCCCTTTCTGTGGCCAGGAGCTGAGGCGATGACCGCCGGGCTGTCCCTGTGCAGGGTAAGCCAGAGGCTGCAAGCGTGGGCAGGGGCCCCCGGGCAGGCAAGGCCAGCTCTGGGAGCAGAAGAGACAGCATGGGGGGACTGAGGCTGGGCCGCGGCGGCCAGAGCTCACCACGGGCCCCGGGCCTGCTCCCCAGCTGGCGGGCCTTTCTGCGGGTAGGTAGCGATGGGAGGGCCGGGGCGGGCTGCACCCTCAGCATCTGTGGATGGGAGCTCCCCCGGCTGCCTGGAGTACGTTTTATTGTAATACTGCTTTATGCCTGCTCAGAGACGGCCGTGCCCAAAGCACAAGGGTGGGGGGGTGAGCGAGCGAGAAGGAAGCAGCCGGGAGGAGTCCTCTGGTCCTCGGGCTCCGGGCTCACGCACACGGCCACGTGACTAGCTCACCAGCTGATGCCAGAGACAAAGCAGGTAGGATTCCGATGCCACGCGCCCGACCAGGAACGCTGGGAATGCCATTCCAGGAACGGCTTGGCACGGCTGCCAACAACCTGGCCCCAGGAGGAGAGGGTCCCTCGAGCTCCCTGGGGGAAGCCACTGAAAACCACGGGGCCATCTGGGCGCCACCCCGATGGGAGAAAGGAGGTGCAACCTGGCTTAGGGCTGCAGGAGAAGGCGGGCAGGCCCCCACCCCGACACACCCAACGTCACCACCACCAGAAGCGGCCGCTGCTGTGCCCCGCTGGCCATCCAGGAGATAGTGGCCTCGACCCTAGGGCTGGCGGGTCAGCGCGGGGCCCAGGACACAGCCAGGCCCAAACCAGGCCCTTCTCAGACTGAACCGCATGCCGCAAGGCTTGGCAGCCTTGCCACTGGGTCGGGGCCAGAATCCCCAGCCACAAGCCCTTTCCCTCCTGGCAGGGTGGGGAGGGCCCCGCAGGTGACATGCACGGACCCTGACGCGCTCAGGGCACATGGGGTCCTCCAGGCCAGCAGCCCCCTGCCAAGGCCTGTTTACACCTGGTGGGGAACCCGGGGGCGGGGGGGGGGGGGGGGAATGTGACATGCAGCCCAGCAGAGTGGCTCGTACTGTAAAAACCTAGGGAAGACCGCAGCCCCGGCTCCATCATTTCATTATAATTTAAAATGCAATTATAAAAGGCTGATTTGAATGTAAATATCGCTCTTAAACACATAAAAGGCGAATCTAGATTTAAGAAGCCCAAATCAGCAGGTAAATCTTTCAGCTAGCTGCTCTTCTTCGTACCCTCCGAAATCTCAGAATCAAGGAACGGTGATTCACAGGAAAACCCAGCCCCGGCGCTGGAAACCAAAGGCCTCGGGACAGCCTCCTTCCTTTAATCTCAAGGGAAAATTCTATTACTCCCAAAAAAGAAAGAGAAAAATTGGGCTTTACTCTGTGTGTCCCGGGCACACCATTTCTAACCACAACTACCAGTCTCATTTGGCGATAATAACCGCAGTCTCGGCCGGTCACATCTCTGCTCGGCAAGCCTCCTACCACTGGCTGCAAGTGGGCTGGGCCGGGGCGCTCGTACGATCCATCCACAGGGCTTCTGAGCTGCCTCTAAAGGCAGGACTCCTGCATCCGGACCGAGACAAAGTGCCCATCCATTCACAGTAAGGCCATGCAGGATTGTACTTTCAAAGCCCCACACCTCAAAAAAAAAAGGTAAATAAAAGCTTGTGTTTTAGGGTTGTTCTGCCTCACGTCACAAGATTTCAGCCTTTCCCATGTTCAGTTCACCAATTCTTCTCGGGGGCGGGGGGTTCCGAGGCTGTTATGGTCGTACCCCTCTGCCCCCCCAAGAGCGCGCTCTTCAAAGCATTTTTTTTTTTTCTGGGTTCACACAGAAGGTGGAACAGACCACAGCTAAGAGGTTCCAGCTTTTTTTTTTTTTTTTAAGATGCAACAGCAATTTAGAAAAAAACAAAAGCTCATTTTCAAGCCAGATACTATAATTTGCCAACAAAGTCTTTTGGATAAAAGGGAAGCTTGGCGGGTGGGCGGGGGCCCCTCCTTGCCCACCCGGATCGGGGCCACTCCCTCGTCTGTCCTGCACCCCTAAGCTGCGGGAGGTCTCGGCCGATGGTCCCCCACGGCCTGCCCAATGACACCCAACACTAGGAAGGCTAGTTTCCCCATGCTCCCACCACAAGCCCCAGCCTGATCAATTCCTCCTGGAGTCCCCAGCGCGGGCCTGGGACCCGGGCCTGGCTTTCCCAGGCGCCTTCCTGGCTGCGTCGAAGCTGGGCCTCGAGCAGGAACGAGGGTTACTCCCCGAAGTAGCGGAGCCAAGAAGAAGGTAGCTTGTGGGCAGGCCTCAGAGTAAAATTCTGCTCATTCTATTAATTCAGAAAACGTCTGTCCAGCATGAACTTTGGGCCAGGCTTGTCCAACCAGCCGGGGCGGGTGTCCGAGGGCTTGTGGGTGCCCTCACCAAATCAGGCCAGACTCCGATAACCTGCTGGCCGATCCCGAGCTCATCGGAGGATGAGATTCGGGAAGAGTCAAGGACACCTGAAAATCACAAATGTTGTCCAACATTTTGCTCTTGGAGGCTTTTCTCCACCCGCCTGGGGACGGACCCTTCCCCTTTCAATCCCAGTTTTTCTCACCTCCATTCTGAGACCACCCCCCCACCACCCCCAGCAGACAAAGGCTGGGCCTGGCCCCAGAGAGGCCCCATCCAGCCCATGATCCGAAAAGCTGGCTACCTTTCCCGTGCTTGCCAACACGCCCCCGCAGCCCTTCAAAAGAAATCAGAGGGGAAGAAAAAATAAACTTGGGAAAGTTGAAACTCCACTCGATAAAGAAAGCCAAACATTCCCGCTGAAATTCCCCCAGAACCACGAGGCAGGGGACTTTCTCTTTTCCTTTTCTGTAAATCTCGTCCCCGAGTGAGCTCTCAGGGCCTGTGATGCCCAGACACTGGTGCTCCGCTGTCCCAGCCAACGGGACCCTGGTCGGCCCTGAAAATAAATATTTCATATAAAAGGTCCATTGTCTTTGCTGGGAGACAATTGTTGCTTTTTCTCCCTCCTAGGCTCCATAACATCGGAAAGCATGGCCGATGCCATCTGGGCTTCTTTTCTTGTTCCAACAAGATGTTCTGAGAAAGGGCACTCCTGCTGGGCCTTCCTGGAGGATCAGCTAAGAGAGAAAATTCTCCCCAAGCCAGCATTTTGGTAAATGTTCGCTGCGTGCACCAAGAACAATCAGGCTGTCGGAGGTGAAAGCCTCTCACCGAAGAGCCACCCTATCGCCGACAGGGACGCTGGTGGCTGGTGTGGCTACTCTGGACCCCTGACGCGGGACATCTTGCCTGGTTTTTCCTCCGATCAGACCCCCGGGGCCAGCACCCAGGTGAGCTCCTCGAGTGCCCCTCTCGGGAGGGCTCCATTCCTAGAAGGTGTCTCGGAAGGCACCTTGAGCACGAACCTGGACCCTGGCGGAGGGGACGGAGGGGGGCTTTGGGGGGGGGGACTCAGGGCATCTAGGCTGAGTCCTCAGGACAAGGGAAGCCCCGGCTTTGCAAGTTCCTGACAGTCTGAAAACATCAAGGTTTACCGTCGCTACCACCTGGGCGGGGGGAGTGGGGGAGGAGGCGGCGGGAGAGGGGGGAGGTAAACCCACAGGTGTCCCTTCTAGTGAAACCCAAACTGCGTTCTCTGTTTCTTAGAAACTCGAAAATATAAGAACTAGCAAGAAAAATGGCGATTACCATTTTACAACAAAAACCACTACAACAATGGCCACTTACGGCGTCCCCGGCACATGCCAGGAACCGCGTTTGGTGCAAAGAGCGTCATCTGACCTTGCCCAACGACCCTCTGAGGTCGCTGTGAATATGATCCCTGCTCTAGAGCTTGGGGTACAGTCCCAGGAGGTGATGTGACTTGTCCAGGGTCACACGGCCAGCCCCCAGGGCAGGGGCCGGAATTGGAGCTGCCTGGCCGTGAACTTAACCCCCACGCCCAGCTTAGCGGGATTTCTGCAACATATCCTCTGTCCTCCCCAAACATGCCAAGACACCCTCCCAGCCCGAAAACCACCTATCGTGATAGTCTGAAGATGTTTTCCTGCCTGGCCCCTGGGGGCTCCTTTCCCTTCTCGTGCACTGTCCTTCACTGGGGGCACATGGCGGTTTCCCTGGGCACCAAGGAGCGCTCACCCAGGCTGGGTGCCCGTTGGGGTGGGCACAGCCCTCCGGCCCCTCCCCCCAGATCCCCCCCCAAGCCTGTCTTCCCGTTGGGCCTTGTCCATGCCACGCTGAGGATAGGAACAAATGAGACCGGATCACAGTGTGGGCCCCGGTCAGGTGCAAACCATAGGGACCCAAGCGTAACCCTGCTGCAGGGCTCCCCGCTGCTCCTGCTGAGCAAAGCAAAACGCCATCTGCACCTGTTCAGGCGGCACGTGAGACCTGGCCATGGTCGGAGCCTCGTTGCCGCCCTGCACGAGCTGAGCGGTCAGCCACCACCCCCATCTCCCTGCGGAGACCTTGAGGCCAGGATCCGGGGCATCAAGTGGCCAGAGAATGGGTGTGGCAGGGCCCCAAGGCAGGCCAGGGGCCACTCTGGGCTCGCCCTGATTGCAAACAAAAACAGGAACACCAGGGCTATCCTCCCGCCCGCCCGCCCGCCACAGCTCCTAAGACCCTGTCCCCTACTTGGCACATTCCTTCTATGAAATCCAGCGATAAAGAACAGAAGGGCACCAGTTTCATTTTCAGAACCTCGCTCTTGTGTGCAGCTCCTCAAAAATAAATTCTGCCCAGACGAGAGCTCCCAACACAAGCAGAAGCCCCTGGCCGGACCCACGTCCCCATGGGGAGTCTCTAGTAGAACTGGGCTGCTCTGAGGACAGGGACAAAGGCAGGACAGGGCAGCCTGGTGCCAAGGCAGGGCCTCTCTCGGTGCGGCCAGCTCCACTGTTTGCAGTGGACGCTCAGCGCCATCACAGACCCGGTGGGGCAGGGCACGGGGGGCGGGGGGGGCGGGCAGGAGAGGGGCCTCCGGAGCCGTGGCAAATAGCAGCCCCCGCTAAGTGGCCCTGGGGGTGGGGAAGGCCTCCTCGGATGCTCAGGCCTTTCCCAGCTCCCAGTGTCTGGCCGGTAGGCCCGTGGAGAGGGTGTAAGCCATGCCCCTTGTTTCGGGGTGAATCGTGGGGAGCTCCACCAGTCTGAGCAGGATGCCACACCATCCCTGCCTGTGGTGCCATACGTCACAGGTCACCTGTGGACCCGGGAAAACGTCTCCTGCATTTTACAGGCAAGGCCCTGGCAGAACTTGGGCTTTTGAAAATGACTCACCCCGTCACGGCCGATGCCACGGCAAGCAGCGGCTCCCGGCTGGAGCGGCGCCCCTTCGGCAGCTGCGCCCCCGCTTCCGAGATCACTCCTGAATGTCCCACCCCGGGGGTTTCATGTCTGCTCACTGCCTCTGATAAAGTCATAACTACAAATCCCAAACGGGGGACAGGGGAGGGGAGGGGGGTGTGCGTGTGTGTGATGGCCTCGCAAAAAATACGGCGAGGAACGCATGACCGGAGGAAGCCAACTTTGAGCCTCCGGGTGGGGGCCCGGTGGGCAAAGACCTCATCGGAATGGTCTCCTGCTTCCTCTGGCTTCTGGCCCCAGATCTGGACACCCGGGGAAAGGGAGGCTTGAGGCAGGCCTGGGCGACTCGGGCCTCTGTCCACGTTCCCGGAAACACAGCCTCCAAGTGCCAGCTCACAGCTCTGGGGTGTTATGGAAACAGGCTCCCCTCCCCATTATTTTGTGGTCAAAGCACGCAGCAAGGTTATCCAAACCACATCAATACGGTGAGGGAGCGGAAAGGGGAAATCACACCTGCGAGACGGTCATATTAAAAAGCGGGCTTAATCCCCTCCTGTTACGGGTTTCATTTTAACAGGACAGGTACACGCAGGTTCAAACATGCATTTTAAAATCCCCAATAACTAGAACCAACGAACTAAAATAAAACGAACACAGTGCTGGCCTACAGAGACCACCATGGCCTCTGAAACCCAACTTTGAAGAAATTAATTTCAGTGTTACCTTAAAACCCTGTAATTACGGCAAACGTGCATTCCTTCACCCCTTTCTTGCTCCCCACAAATTCCCCAGGGCTGCCGGCTGGGCCCGTGTGTCAGCCACCTATAAAGGGGAATTTATTATGAAAAGTTATGAGATGTCTTTCATTTTATGCCACCATAAACAACCGCTTCCACATTCGGAGCTTTATGCCACCAGCCCGAAAGGCCGAAGCTGGACCCAGGGCTGCCCGAAGCCAGCTCTCCATAAACGCCTGACCAGCAAGAAAAAAAAAAAAAAAGCAGCACTGCTGGTTTAGGAAGTGAATGCAAGATTTCAATTTTTCAAGGAAGGATGGTAGCTTCCGAATACCCCTTCCCAGCCCATCTAATCTCAAAACAGACGTCTTCTGGTTTCCTTCTCTTCCACTCGGGCGCCTGCTAAGGCTCTCTTCCATGTTCAACAAAATTCTCTCTGGCAAATGGTCTGCACACCTGAGATTGGAAGCCGTTATTTCCCAAATTCCAAGTTCCACAATTGTAAGGCCGGCCATGGAGTTCCTGCAAGCTGGTGTGGCTTCAGGTTCAAGAACAGCCTCCTTCCCCGGTCCCCTGGTCTGTGGAAGGCCTGCCCTACAGAAGGGCTCCTCTTAGAAATCCCGTCATTAATATTTAAATATTCACTAAGTAGCGAAAGTGAGAAATGCACTTACCGTCCTCAAGAGTCGCCTTGAACCCGATCGAGACTGGGGCGCGCTGGTCGACTGCTCTGCCCTTGTCGGAGGAACGCGCGCGGACGCGGCCAGCGCTGCGCTGTCGTGCTCGCGGCTGCACAGGCCCTCGGCCACCGGTCTGAGTCCTGGGTTCCGAATGATTCTCTCCTTCACGTGTCGAAAGGGCAGAGAGCAAAAGCAGTGCCACCTCCCGTAACTCTTCGGAGGGCGAGACAGCTCCTGGACCGCCAGGGCGAAGCGCACGGCCAGGCCCCACTGTCCTGGTCCCGCACCGCGCCTCCGACCGCGCGGCTCGTCTTCTCCAGGCTCCGGCTTCCCTTGACTGAACGACCGGACCTCCCCGCTGAGTGGCCCGCAGGGCACTGCCTCCACGTCCGCGACCTGCGCCGCGAGGGACCTTTGTCCCAGACGAAAACGAAAGCGCGCGGGGCCAGGGGCGCCCACGCCCTGCCGCGGAGGTCTGCGCCGGCGCGCCCCGAGACTTTCTCCAAGTTCACGTGCATCCCGGGGCGGCAGGGCGTGCGCCGCGGGCCCGAACTTCCAGCGGCCGGCCGTCGGGCGCGCTGCGGGGCGCAGGCGGTCACAGGACGGCGGAGCGGCGCGGGCCTGGGGCACAATGGGAGCCGCCGGGTGGGCGGACGGGCGGACGGGCGGGCGAGCGCGGGGACGGCGCGGGCCCGGCCTCTGCGCGGCCGCTCGTCTAGCGCGGCCGGGGCGCCGAATGCGGCGGCGACGGCTGGGCACAGACGCGCCGCGCGCCCGGTGCATGCTAATGGCCGGCGGCCGCGCCATGAATTATTCAGCAGCGGCGCGGAGAGGGCGAGCGCGGCGCGGAGGGCGGCCCGGCCCGCGTGTCCCCCGCCGCTGCGAAGCCGCCGCGGCGACTTCCCAAACTTTCCCCGGTCGGCACCGAGGATGCGGCCCCCGCGGCGCCTCCGTCCCCGCCCGAGCGCGCCGGCCGCGCTTCCCCCGTTGCCGCCTATTTTATGTCTTTTGTCTCGGAGTTGGCACCTGTCCCAGAGAGCGCGTTTCCCTGCCCACCCCTTCGCCGCCGGATCAGGCCGGGGGAGGGGGTACGGGGGACCTGGAGAGGAGGGGACAGGGAGGAGGGGGAGCAAGGCGCCTACGGCCCCGCAGTCCGGGGAGACCGCCCGGGGGCGGCGGCCGCGCCGCGCTCCCGGGCGCCCCTGTTCCGCGGGGAGGTCAGGGCTTCTGCTGTGCCCGGAATACCAACAAGGCCTCCCGGGGCCCCCGGCGGTGCCCGCTGCGGGCGAGGACCGGGCGCGGCCCCTCCTCGACTCCCCCCCCCCCCCCGCGCCTCCGCCGCGCACCCTCCTCCCGGGGCGGGCGCGCGCGGGCGGGGCGGGAGGCGCGAGCAGCGGATTCGCCGCCCGGGCCCCGCGCCTCGCCCCGCAGCCCCGCGTGCGCGCCCCCGCGGGCACGCCGCCCCAGGCGCTCCCCCGCCCGCGCGGTCCCGCCAGCTTGCCCGCGCCGGGCAGGGGGCACCGCGCCGCGGGGACTCATCAGCCTTCTGCTTCGCGCCCTGCAGCCCGCACGGCCCGGCCCCGGCCCCGGCCCGCCCCCGCCGCCCTGGCACCGAGGCGGCTGCCGGAGCGCGCTCGGCGGCTGCGCTCCGAGGCGCCGGCTGCCATGATTGCGGGCAGCGGGGCGCGCGCGCGCACGCTCGGGCCCGGCTTGGGGACCCCGGGCGGTCCGACGGTCCCTGGCCTGACCGAAGCCCTGTGTGCGCCGCGGACTGCGGCCAGATCGCACGGCTCTGCCCTGCGAAGCTAGTGGTCGCCGTGGAGCTCTAGTCGAGGCTCCGGGACAGGGCGCGCACCGGAGGAATCCCGCGGCTGCCTGTCCGACACTGCTGGCCCGCCTGCGGGAGGGGCGCGGTGCCCGGTGGGGTGAGGGGTCGGGCGCTGGAGATCTGGTGAAGTGGAGGGGGTCAGCGCGGTGTGCCCAGAGGTCGGGGACGCCAGGTGCCTGGCGGAAGGGGGGGCTTTCATGGTGCCCGGGGAGGCGTTTCATGGGCGGGGGCACCGTGCCCGGAGCCGCTGCCCAGCTCCAACCTCGCTCTCTTCCTTCCCGGCAGAAACAACTTCCTGCTCCCCGGGCCCGGGGCGCAGGAGCTGCGGGGAAAAGTTCTAGGCCGCAGCTTTGCTGTCTGGGAGCCGGTTCCTCGTCGACCCTCTCCCGCAGTCGCGGCCAGCCTGGCTCCAGAGTCAGGACACCCGTCAGAAAGACAAGAAGGCCGCAGCTGCTTTATCTGCCTGCTCCGCGGGGGAGCCCGAGTGGCTGCTGGCGCCTGGGGAGGCCAACCCGGGTCACTATGCGCAGACCCCTTCCCCCTGTCTGGGCATGCCCTCTCTCTCGGAGCCAGATGGACCTGGCCATCCCAGGATGCCCACCACAGGGGCCCGAGAAAAATGAGGCCTCCTGGGCCCCATCCCAGTGTCTCTCTGTGTCCCCCCCCACCCCCAGCCGGCCTTGGCATTCTAACCAGTGTCACTTGACGTCACATCTCGCCATTTCTGTCAACCAATCGAAACTTGCCCGTTGTCATAAAAATATATATACTTTTTATGCCATTGGTAAATTCAAAAGTTCCTCGTGTGCCTAGCTTCCCAGGAAACTTCATTCCACATTGGACTGGACTGCCCAGGCAGGGGGCACTGGCCACAGGGGGCAAGGCTGGGCTGAGGCAGCTGTAGCAGATCCGTCAGGGCCTCTGTGGCCCCCTGACCCACCTTGGAGCTTCTCTGGACCCCACCCCGCACCCCCATGACCTCGGCCTTGAATTGTGCTAGACAGACACATCACTGCCACTACTGTTTGACATATACGATTTGGGGGAGAGGAAGGGAAGGAGGGGAAAAAAATCGGATTAAGAAATCTTCCAAAAGGACTTTCCCGTGTGCTAGAACCTTCCGGTGGCCTCCACTTTCTAGGGATAGGTTTTTTGTTTTTCTTACGAGAAAATTCAGTTTTAGAAAGTGGAGTAGAAATGTTTCCTGGTTAATCTTTGCACACAAATCCTGACCAACTTTCACTTTCCACAGCTGCTGACACCAAGCGAGAGAGCCCGAGCTGGGGTGACTTCATCACGGGGTGGGGTTCGTGCTCTCCCCTGAGGACGGGCCGGGGTGGCCCTCCCAGCTTCAAGGACTGTGGGGTTCAGCTTGGGAAGCCCAGGGATCCTGGGCTCCTTTGCTCAGAAAGGGTGTTCTCAGCAGCCTGAGACGGGGGAGTGCCGAACCCACGTTCTAGCACTGCAGCCAGGGAAAAGCAGTCTTTCTCGCAGCACGGTCCTTTATAATTTTCTTCGCAGTGAACAATCCCCAGCCCTGCCTAGGGCGTGTGGCGTAAGGGGACACATTCCCAGCAGATGAGTGTGTGCAGGGCCGTCCCCAAAAGCCACACCGACCCTGCTATCACCCCCTCCTGCTCCAGCCACTAACTGCCATTATACATTCCCCTGCCCCATCTTTACTGTATGGTTCAGCTACTTTATAAAAAGCATATTAAGGACATGCCGTGGTTTAGCAACTCCGGGGACCCTAGAGCAACAGATATGCTTCAGAGACGAGGCTGAAGGCAGAGATCTCAACACCGTCTAAGGGCCAGGCCCTTTGGATACCACATCGGTGTTTTTCCAAAATACTGAGCAAGCACGATCACAACCAAACAGGGATGTGGGGAATAAATAGAGGGTGACTATTCTCACGGAAAACCGTTGCCAAGTGCAAACCCTAGAAGTGCTTCCTACCTTTGATATGTGTTCACACACACACGCACACACAGGCACACACACACGACAACCAATCCATCCAACGACCACACTATAATCTATTTATAATCACTTTCCCGAACACTATAAATATTATAACTAATGTGATATATGTTTGGTGATTAAATGGGTGGATTAAAACACTGAATTAAAAAAGCCACAAAGAAAAAGAGATTATCTTCCATTATGCCACTTACAACTTTTGTTCCACTGGCACAAATACAAATTTGACAACTGTATCATTACGGAAGACAGCGACTAAATGCCAGGATATTCGCTTTGTAATTTTCACCTGAAATCATTGTATAATCACACTGGCTTGCTAACCTTTTTATTAGCTGATTTTTCCCCCCCTTGTTCGCACACACAGTAATAAGTTCATTTAATGCCTTTTTCCTCCTCCCAATTTTTATTTGGTAAAACAAGAAATCGGGTGAGTCAGAATAATATTCAAGAACACACACCCTTTTTCATCCTCTCTCTCCTTGGCAAGGATTTACATATAATTTGGTTGCAAATTCAGAAATTCTGCTTCATGCAAGGAAAAATAAGAGCACGCGGGTCATATTCTTGGGTATTTTTCAGGTTTTTAAAGTCTGTTTCCTCCTCACTATCCTATTATTCAGAGTCAATAATATTTAAAAATGTGCTCCCGTTATCAAGAAGGATACCTGGACACGCACTTGGTTGGAGAATATTCTGATGGACAACGTTCCCGGAGAAAGAGCTTGATCTCCTCGCTGTGCCCGCGGTCAGATATTTGAAAAATAAGACTAGAAAGGCCCTGGCTACACCAGGATGTTTATAGCATCGGCCTTATACAGTTATTTTTTCCTGATTTCTCTCAAGATTTGCCTAATAGGAATGTGGCCGGCCACTTCCTGCTGTGCCCCGGCTCAGCCTTCGGCCGCCGTCCAGCCTCCCAAGGCCGGGGCATTTCAGTTTAGTTTCCCTTTTCTTAACCGAGCAACATTTAATATTTTAAAATTTTTGGTCTCCAAGGTATTAGGAGGGCTTACTAAACAGATGCATTTAATCTAATTAAAGCAAGCAGGGTGAGTGCAAGTGAAACTTAAATTTTCACTTGGGTTTTGAACATTCGACTTGCCCTCCCGAGACCGGTGCCTGAAAAGCTGGCCGGGTCACCGGAGATTGCCAGTTTGTGGCGGCTGGTGGGTAAGATGCCCCTTTTTCAGCCATGCCAGACAATGTGTCCTTTGGAGGAGCCTCTAAGAAGCTTTGGGGACAGTGTGGAAAGGCAAACCAGGCTTAGGATTTTTTTTTTTTTCCTTCCTTCCTTCTGCCTCTGCCTCAAAGCAGCTACCAGGTTTGGGACTCCATTTCGATATATCTATTTCTCATAACGTGCCCGCTCCTTTATGAAGCTCTCCATTTTACTCCCAATCATTTATGTACAAACCTATTAGCATCCATGTGCCTTGGGTAAGCGTTTTTTGTTTTCCTTGTGGAGGCAGTGGAGGGAGAGGAGAGGGGACAGAACCTTCGCTTGAGTAGAAGAACGTCGAGGGGCTCGGGCTGGTTAAGACAAAGTGAGCATCCGTAGAAGGGACGCCTTCCGTCCCAACATAATGAAGCATCTTCCAGGATCTTTTGTCTTAAGTTTACTCTATCTTATGTCCAACTTGCCGGGAGTTAATGACCAACAGAAATGAAACTCTGGCCATGAACAAGCGGGTGTGGGGATCAGAGCACAGGGCAAGATGCCGCAGGAGTAGCCAAGCCCTCCTCCCCCCAAAAGCATGTGGGCACAGCATTTCTAGATCTCTCTTTAAATTGTGTGTGTGTGTGTGTACACACAAAGGACAGACTTAGTGCGCCCGCGGCTGACAGGGATCAGGAGCTGCCCAGGGCTCGGGCTGACCGGCGAGCAGAACTGCACACCCATGCAATCACCTGTGTGGTTAGGTGCTGTTTGATCATATTTAACACACTTTGGAAGCCCACAACCCACTTTCTGTGATGGTACCTCTGCACGATATCCAAAAAAAGTCCATCAACCCTGAAAGCCTTCTTTAAGGAGTTACTTATATTTTTTAATGAAACAGCGTAAAACAACCAGAAGTCTACAATAAATGTGTGTTTGATAGTGTATGTCAGTACATGAACAAGCCGCGTAGAAGGCACACAGGCTCGTGGGCAAATTTTTCCCTTACAGATGAAGAATCACAATGAATATTTTCCATTCCAAAGTAGTAACAAGTCAGAAAATATGAATTAAAGATGATGGGCCAATATCCCTGGTTATATATGCATCGATCAAATGCCCCAGCTAGATTCGTGGCTTCATATCAGACATGAGAAGAAGCACAGTACCAACTAAATTTTTTAAAAATCAAAATTACCTTTTCAAGAGTGGTGGGTGCTGAATTTATTTATTTAGGTGGCTCAGATCTGCAATTTCTAGAATAGAATTATCTTAAATTGGGAAATTAACATTTTTCTTTTCTTCTTCCTCTTCTTTTTTTTTTTGGCCACACCCGCAGCCTTGGGAAGTTCCCCAGCCAGGGATCAAACCCTCACCACCGCAGCGACCCAGGCTGCTAGAGCAACACAGATACTTAACTAGCTAAGCTACAAGGGAACTCCTGGAAATTAACATTTTGTAAAAGAATTTATTGCGTCACTCATAGCAAATTTTTATTAGTAATTACAGATATATTAGAATTTGGACCTAAACCATTTCTAGGAGAAGGAGGTATCAATTTCCACGAAAATTAAAAGACAGAACATTTGAAAAGAATTTTACTCCTTCAATGTTCAAAGAATGCCATTGTTTCACAGTTGAAAAGTGGCAATTTTTTTGTATATTATCAGTCCTCTACAAGGGCCTAAAATAGTCATTATTCTTTGTGAATTATATCAATGCAGAATTTAGCTATTAGGAATTTAAAGCAATTCTAAACTTTAAAAGCGGTCAATGTTTATTTTAAAAATTTGAAAACAATGCTGAAATGCTAATAAAAGTCAGTTGACCTTTTTTTTTTAATTCCCCACAGATGAAATGGGAATTTTAGTACCATTTCTTAGCCATATAGTGCTTCGGTGAACTAGGTTAAATTATAAGCCCTCTACGACACAGCAAAAAAAGAAAGGAAATAAACCCTGATTTAGAACTCCAGCGGTTCATTGGGCTAAACTGCAAGGGAGAGCAGGAACTTTTTTTTAAAATCAAGATTTCACAGATTACTTCTTCAAACTGATTGCAACAAAACCTAAGCTAGAGCCTGCAGCGTGAGGGATGTGCAGGGCAGGGTGAGGGTGCCAGTTACAAATTGAAATTTGACCACACTGGTCTTTTTTTACTGAAACACTTCCATTTTATTTTTTAAAACTCCAACATGATTTCACACAAGTCGGTACTCTGTTTATATATAAGGACAGTTTCATTTTCCTGACTATGTCTAAATAGCATAGCTTTCGGATCCGGTTAACAGAATAACAGGGTACGAGGCTGGATTTTTCATATGCGCCCCTTCTACCGAGTGAAGAAATGTCATGCCTACACATATCACTGCAAGACAAGATAACATTTAATAGCGGCAAAGAAAAAATACCAAAGAAGAAAGCCATCGCTTTTGTTCTGGTTCCCTTCTTGCTATTTATAGAACAACTTTTGGTGTGATTCCTAATTTTAAAGGAACATGAAGTTCATCCTTGTTTTTTTTTTTTTTTTTAATCAAAAGAAAGGGGTCACACAAGCGATCAGACAAGGAGTGTGCAACCTTAACCTTGAGACCCTGAGGCCATAGCACTTTTACGTGATAAGCGTGTATTTTTTCCACGTGTTTGAGAATAACGAGTGCTGTGGATGGGCATTTTCACGCCTGGTGCTTAGCTTTCAACGACGCTCACAGGCAGGGATTTTTAACTGTCACCAGGGGCTTGTGCCTTTGCTAGTGTCTTCGCCACGCACCACGTCATCGGCTCTGCCCTCGACGGAGGCGGCAAGGTCCTGCTTTCAAAGCCCTTCCCATCTTCGGGTTGGAGAGGTGGCCGTGGACGCAGGCACTGCCTGCTGCCTCCTTCCTGCACTCACGCCGTCTCTGAAACTGGCAATCTCTCACACACAGGACGCCGGAAATTTCTAGCAGGACCCCAAGGCTCACTGGGAAACTGCTTGTGCTGGGAAAAACCTTCTCAACGCACACCTGGAGCTACAGATTCGGAAAAATTAACCAGCTGTAGCCAAAAACCAAAACACTCACCCATCCGAACGCAGTCTACGAGAAACACAGAGTTCTTTGACTTGACACGAAGACTTATAAATAAAATAGCTCCAAGGCAGACAGGCTGAATGAGCCTTTTAAGACACAGCCCGTTGGTGCTTCAAACTTTAATATTAGAACATTAAATGCTAGCCACACGAAGGTAATATCCTGGGATGTGTGCCTGTGCTGTGTGCACACACTCCCGCGTGCATGTGTGTATCCAAGTGTGTGCGTGTGTGTGTGTGTGTGTGTGTGTGTACAGAAAGACAACCTTTGCTGCTCTTATGGCTTGGGGCCGACTTGAGGCACTGGCAGGGAGCCTCAAGCCCAGACGAAGGGCAGGCCCTACCTGTATTTTTTTTTGGGGGGGGGGTGTCACTCCCTTTTTCATTACACATGTGCAAATACCAAAAGCCAGTGCCACCACAACCTGCTGTAGATACAAAGGACCAACCTCAGATGCAGAAAAACTTTCCCTGCCATCAAAAAAAAAAAAATTGTGTTTTGTGCAAACCGAGCTGACCTCGCTCAGCATTGTTAGGACAAAAGCGGCAAGGCCAGCTTGGGAGCGTGAGGCCGGGGCCCGGGGGCCAAGGGGTGCTCAGCCCTGGCAGCTCCGCAACCAGCCTGGGCCAGAAACCTCAGGAGAGGAGGTCTGGGGTGCGGCTCCCGCAGACCCCTACCCAGACCAGGCGGGACGAGGGTGCAGAGAGAGCCTCGGGCCCTGGGATATACATTTAGGGCTCCCGGGGTACCTGCCAAGTCTCCACACCATCCAATAAGCCCCCTTGTTATTGATCGAAGGCGTCATCGGGCGGGGGGCGGGGGGAGGGACCTCAAAGGCGCTCTCATCCAAATTCTCGCCATGCTCAGCCCACACCCTTCTCATACCTCGGCTGAGGGTTTCGACACAGTTCGGGTCACCAAAAGCACCCCAAGCATTTAGTCCGTGCCAGGCACACTTTCATCATAAAGCCACAGCTCAGGTTTTCCCTAAGGTACGAAGGGTGGCATCTCCTGTGTGCACAGCAAGCGTGTTCTAGTTTACGTGGCGTGTTCTGACCCCAGCTCGGGGGATCCTTACACCCCGAGGGGAACACAGAACAAGAATGGTCACACCTCCTTAAAGACCAGGGAAACTGAGGCTGGAACAGGGGCTTGGCAGCATCCTGCAGCGTCCTGGGACGGCCAGCCGCTGCAGGCACACACGCCAATTTGGTATTTTTGCCTTTTTTTTTTTTTTCCAACAGAAAACATCACTACCCACCCCTCTGCACTCATGCACACATAGGCTTATTTTATAGGTAAGAACAGTTCCCAGAAAAAACAGAGCTCCATTGAAATCTGGGTCCCAGAACTGCCTTGAGCCGCCCAGCTCTGGCGAGTCCCGCCCCCGCCGCCGCCGGCTCTGGTCATCTGGGGCGTCCGCCCTTCCCCGCCAGGTGCATCCTGATCACCCCCTCAAAGCTGGGCTGCACCAATTGCCCGCCGGTGTCCAATCGCAGACTTGTGGTCCCCACGCTGGGCCTGCCAGAGTCCTTGTAACAACGTCACCTCGCCTGAGCCGAGCGGTCTTCAGGACCTCTGTCCCCTGCCCGTTCTGCTGGGGTGCCAACACCCAGCAACCAGGGGCTTCCCAGCCAGGCAGCCAGGGGTGGCCCCAAGCCCCACCTGAGCCTGCCCCACTCTCGGCCCTTTGCAAATCCGGCAGGCCCTGCCCAGGGTCTCAATATAAAAGGCCAAGCTGGAGACAAGGAAGCCCTCGAGTCAGCAAGGATCACCAATGACCGGCTCCCCACAGAGAGGCCCGCTGTGGCAGTTCCCTCCTGGAGGGGTGGCCTGGACATCAGCATTCTGCAGGAGCACGTGCATTCCAGATAGTTCCTTTTCCTCTGAAAGGAGACAGGGCAGGCGATGCCACAGCAGTGGGGGCGGACAGGACCACGGGGAAGGGATGAAGAAAGAGGGAATCGGGTTATCTGGGAGTTGGTTGCATCCAAGGTGATGCCAGCAGGGCCCGTCTCCACGGGGTTTCCCTTCCCAGCAGGGATCCGCCCCACACCGAGAAATTTCCTGAAGCACCTGCAGACCCCACTCCAGCTAACCCTCCCCACAGTAAGCCATGGCCCCAAACGCCGAGTCACCAAGTCGTCCGGAGAAGCCAAAGTCCATGCCAGAATATTCCGCCCCAAAATGACAAGCTCAGACACAAACTCAACATTCATTTTAAACCTTCTCCCCCGCGAAGCCAGGTGAACAGAACTCTGAAATAAACGGGGCGCAGGCCAGGGGGCCTTGTCTGGCTTGGCCAAGAACTTGAAGCCACCCTGTTCGTTTTCAAAGGCCAAGCCTTCCAAAACTCCTTTCTCTTGCTTGCTTTTTTGGCCCCTAATTACAAGAGAAAGTGCTTTTGAGAAAACAGTCAAAAACCTTCACAACAACAACAAAAAAAGTTACAAGGAACTACGTCTCAAAAGCTGCTTGGAATAAAAATTATAACCTTGCCCAGCACTTGAGGGAAAACAAGGAACACAGAAGACAATGAATGGTCAAGGCCGAATTCAGTGTCAACTGCCTTCCTCGCCTGCCTGATGGGTCTGACCAGGAGCAGGGCCCCCAGACACCTGAAGGGTGGTGACTTGGAGGGAAAGGAAGGGCTGGGGCCGGGGTGCTGGCCAGAGCCTAGGCAGAGGGTCTGAAGGGTCCTGTCGACCACAGGGGGGACTCTGCATCTGCTTTCCTGGGGCACCTCTTCTTTCTCATCTGCAGGAGTCCCACAGAAATGCGGAGCAGAGGGAGAAAAACAAGGCAGAGCCCACCTCTCCTCTCCGGCTGCGGTCCCCAGGGGCCCTGCAGAGAGGCGCCGCCAGCGGGCTCCCGCCCTGGGACGCGGCAGCAGTGCCCACCGGCCCCCTCCCTCCGGGTGACAGGAGCCCACGCGGCCGTGGTGGCCGCCTGGGGTCCATCGGCTGAGCAGCGCATCCGCAACCCGGGCGGCTCGGTCGGGTCGGGCGGGTCGGGCGGGGCAGGGGATCCGACGGGTCCCGCACCAGCTCTGGAACCTGGGAGGCCTCGCGCGCCTCCTCCAGGCAGCCCCCGAAACCGGAGCAGGGCCGACGCAGGGCCAGGACCCGGCCGGGGGGCGTCAGGTCTGGGTCCTGGGGTCTCCAGCGTCGGCGAGCATAGCCTGCGGCCGGGCCCACGTGGGCGGGCGTCCTGGAGTCTGGGTCCGGGGTCGGACCTGCAGCAGACAGGGATCGGGTCCAAGCAAGATCGGGCGTCCGAGTCTTGAGCCGCGTGTGGCTCGGCGGCGAGGTCTGCATCCGCGGGGAGGCTCCCGGGGTCCGAGCCTGGGTCCGGACCTGGGTCCGGGTCCGGGGTCGCCGTGCGCGTCCCGGCCGGGGTCTGGCGTCGGGGTCCGACTGCGTGTCGGGGCCGCAGCCGGGGTGCGGGGTCCGAGGCCCAGGCCCAGGCGGGGCCGGGGTCCGCGGCGGCGGCGGCGGCGGCGGCACGCGCCCCAATTAGCCGCGGGCGGGCGGCGGGGCGACCGCATTGAGGGCGAACAAAGGGCGCGACCCCGGGGTCAGGGAGTCGCGGGCCGGCGGCCGCCGCTTTGTCGGCCCGCCCTGTTTGCTTTGCCCAAGTAAAGCGCACAATATATTGACTAAAGCGGATTAGAGGGTCGCGCCCCGGAGGCCGCGGGACCTCCCAGACGGGCGCCTCCCGTCCGGGCCGGCCTGACGCGTGCGGACCCCGACCCGGGGCCCCGCCGTCCGGCCGCCTCGCCCCGCCTGCGCCCACGGAGGCCGCGGGGCCCCTGAGGCGGCGGCGGGGGTGGGGGGGCTGGGCCCAGGAGGGGGTCCCCGCGGGGGGGGGGGCCCGCTCCCCTGCGCCACCGGGGGTCCCCGGCGGGGCTCACCCCGACAGCCTCTTCGCCCAACCCCGGGCTGAGTTATTTCTCCCACCCCTGCCTTCGAAAGATGCCACCCTTTGCAACTCCGCTGGTCCCGGGAATTCAGTGGACGGGAAAGCAAATGGCACTTGCTGGAAGGCTAAGATATTTTAGATGGCAACGTGGACAGAATTGTCCGTGTCACAAAATCCTGGAGCGTTATGGCTGCAAAAGAAAATTCCCGCCTCTCGTCTTGACCCAAGTGAAGCATTCCCCTGGCTGCGGAGCAGCAGGTGACTTAAGAGTACAAGATAATAGAGCTTTTAAAGTAATATTTTGAGGTAGAGAAGCCCTGGGAAGTTCAGGATGGGGGGCAACAAATTTTTGTTTTCTGTCTTTCTTTCAAAAGAAGGCGCATGAGAGTAGAAATGAACGGCTAAGATCTTCACCCAGAGACCACAGGGTATCATCTGGGTAGGATGGATCCAAGATCCCTGTTCTCCAGATAAGAATCTGCAGGATCTTTTAAATTGCCCTGAAAAAACCAAGCAGTAGAAGCACAAAGCATAAACTCAAAATCAACGGAGTTTAACCATGGGGGGTCGGGGGGAAGTTACCGGACCAAATATTCCAGAAGAACAAGAATGCCTTTTTTTTCACTGCTTGATGCGATTGTTTAGGGGAGAAAAATACTTCTTCTTAGACTCACACAAAATCCTAGTTAAGATTCGTGTGCCCAGTTTGCGCGAGTACATATATTTGGTTAGGGAACCCAAACAGTGTTTGATTAATAAGCTATCGATGTGCATCTCTCTTGTAAGAGAACGGATAGTATTTACAGACTCTACGTATTTGTTGGCCTAACGAATATTTCTACTACGTGCCATTTATCCACAACTATTGAAGGCCCAGGGGCCATGTGTCTATAGTTCTACGCTCAAGACTTTTAAAATGATTTTTCACTTGTTTATACAAACCCTGCATGTTTAGAGAAGGCACAGGGTAATCTAAAAGACTGGTAATTTTAGGGTAAAATGTGAAGATAGATATTTAAGATCGAATTGAAGCAGGAAATAGAAAGTATAAATCATTCACGTATGAGATAGGTGGAAAAAGGAAAATTCACCTATATGCCATTATCCGGAAAATAATTTTCGATTGCCTTTCCTTCCGAAGAGCGAGCATGTGTGTACAATTACATAACTTAATAACACTTACTCTTTGTGAAATATTGTAATCCATACTCCCCATGCTGTGACCAACTCTTGTCAACAGCACCTCAACCGCGACGCGATATTCTGTTATGTTGTGTGATGAGGTACCCCAGCATTCCTGATTATTTTTACGATGAATTTCAGTTCTTGCCAATGGTTCTTTGCCGTACCTAACACTCCAGCCAGTGACCTTGCCTCGGACGTGTGTGTGCAACATGGGTTGCTGATACCTCTCGGATGATGGGTAGTGAATCTGCTGTCGAAGCCACTGTGTTATCCGAGGGATGAAGGCAGACATTGGCGACGCCATTACGGCAGCAGGAATGAACTTAGAAAGCCTGGACTTCGCAGTCGCTTCAGAAAGCAACATGGAAATCCGTTTGTTGGCCTCTCCAGAGCCCTGGTCATGTGGAACTTTTGCCTGGGACCAGCCGAGACACATGCCTGATTGCAACACAGCCTGTGGGAATTGCGCCCTAGCGCTAATATGCTGGCCAGAGCCACTTGGCACGAAGAGGGTTGAAGTCAGGACCAGCGAGCCGAACACCTTGGAAATATTATCTCGACGGCTCTGACGAAACGTTGCATGTCTGAGGAGTCATCTCTGGCCCAAGCGGCTTTCTTTGCCGAGAATTCAAACCTCAGGCCTGTTTTCACCACCTCCCCCTGGGCTGCAGGCTTCCTGCGGTTCTCCACCTCCTGGGCCCTGTCCTGCCCCGGGAAGCCCCAGCCTCACTCCTCGCCGTCTCCGCCGCTTGGGCACTGCGAGATGCTGTGGGGTGTGCCCCTCGCTGCTGGTCAGCCTGGGCTCTGCCCCCGGGCCGTGCTGGCAGTCTGTCTGGCCTACCCCGACACGGCTTCTAGAAGAACAGAGGAAGGAGGCCGGGGCCCGAGGTCTTCTCCCCAAAAGCCCGGGCCTACGCTGGGCCTGCTTAGAGGGGTGGCCGCTGGGCCCCAGGAGACCAGAAGCCCCAAGTAGACAGGAGGCTTCAGCCATAACACGCCACAGAGCATCCCCCAAAGGTGAAGCTATAAGAATCGAGAAGGCAAGATAGGCTGGATTAACAACCAGATCCTACTGTTTAGCACAGGGAGCTATATTCACTCTTATGATAAGCCGTGATGGAAAAGATTCCTTTAAAAAGACATACAGAATTTTGTTATTTAAAAAAAAAAAAAAAAAGAATCGACAAGGCAGAGAAGAAAGCCTTAAAGGAAGGAAATATGTGGACGTGTGACCAGAGCTTGAGCGGGGAGGGTGCCGAACAATTTTTCTCCCTTATTTGCATTTTGCTGCCTTTTCTAAATGCTCTGCAGTGAGCGCCTATGGCTTTCGTATCAGAAAGGGACCACGTTACTGATAACAGCTAAGCTATAAGTCAAGTCGAATTCATTTTAAGAATAAGATAAATGCCTATGACTATTGATGAGTTCAACATAAACAATAAGAACCATATACTTATTGTCAGGAAAGTTATTCAGATGCTAACGCTCGTTCCCGAGTCTCTAGCACTTTACCCTTTAGAGAAACACTTTCAAAGAGAAAATGAAACCGGCCAGCCTGGCTATGCAAATATTAGCTGCCGTGGTGCTATGCCTGCAACAAACCTTGACAGAACCCTGGGAAGGACACTTTTTTTTTTCTCATCTTAAACCTGGGAAGCTCAGGAGTGGTGGAGCGCCCCAAGATTGGACCGGGGACTCTGAGGCGCCCCGTCCCTATGGCAGTTTCCAGACCTCCTGCCCTCGCACCTTCCTGCAAGGGAGACGTCTTCTCCAGCGATCCAGTGTGCTTCCCGTGTTTCCAATTTCTTTCCCCATTTCTGGAGGCAGTACCCATGGCCAGGGTGGCATTGCAATTAGTGAAGGTTGTGTTAGGTTTGCTGGAAAACAACCGTATTTGCACGAGAGCTGCTTGTTCCTCTCTCTCTCTCTCTCTGTTTGTGTTTGTGTGTGTGTGCTACAGAGCAGTGGCCTGGCTGAGGTGTGACAGTGCCTCATGGAGGCAGGGGCTGTCCTTTTTTTCACAGGATGACATTATAGCTGAATGCCACACTCCTCCTGGGAAGAAAATGCAGGCATGGCACAGTGACTCCCACTCCTGCAAACAGTGGCGGCCCCTCGGTGGCCTGAGTTGCCTGCAAAAGGGCTCTTGACGCCGTTTGTTGCAGCAACGTGCCTTTTCCTACCTTCCTTTGTGAATGTGGGTCGCTTCCAGCCTCTTGATAACAACGGATGGGAACAGAGCATCTGCGCATCGAATATATCTGATCTTAAGGGTCTTTCTTTTAAAGTGAGTTAAAAGGCAAACTAGCGTTGCCGTTTTCTACTCTAAAAGGCAATTTCTATATTTGGATTTTGAAGGGGGAAAAAAATTGTACTCCAGTGTGAAAACTCAGTGGCTCTCGGAATGCCAGGAAGATACACCCCTCTTTGGGCTAAAATCCTCTGAACTGGTTTAAGAATCAATTGGAACAAAAGGACGTGAGCTGACCATAAATCTTCCATCACATAGTTTCTGAAGGCAGCAGCAGAATGCACACAGACTCCGCGCGGTCCGCAGGACCGGCTGGGCCCAGATGCTGCTTGGCGATTTTTAACGGAGAGACACCGACCTCTCACGGAACAAACAGACCTGGGCTTTTTATATTCCCAAGACAGCCTCCATTTAGATAAGGATGCAATGGTAAAATAAATAGTGACACTCGGTAATCAACAGGTAAAATGAATAAACTGAAGACACCTCTCACCTCTAAGCCAAAAAAATGGGCCGGCGCTTGGATTTTTAAGCTGTCGGGAGAGGGACACATTTTCCAAGGGCCCTTTTTTTTTTAATCTCCCTTCCCCACACAGGGCAGAGCAAATCACCCCTGCCTCCTAAAATAAAAACGCTTGCCACTTTAATGCAGCAAAGGAAAGCAGAGAGCATTTTTAAATTAAAGGGGGAGGGGGAAACGGCTAACTGTGTTTTACACCTGGGGGGAGGGGGGCCGCTACCTTTTCCACGTGTTAACAATTTAACTGTCACATCCCAACAAACCACTAATGCCATCTCTGAGACGCTAGGATGGCAACCTAGAAGAGGCGATTTTAATTGCAACTCCTAAGCAGCAATGCTGACAGAAGTCCTGCTTTCAATCCCCAGACAGGGCTGGGACATGACTAATTTATTTTATCTTATCCATCTTATCTATGCACAGGATTGAAATATTTATATCAGTCTGTTCACTTTAAAACAGGCAGCGCAGGCACCAGCTTCGGGGCCACTCCTTCATTTTTCACAGTTTTGGCTTTTCATTGTTTCCAGAAACGCACAGCCCTTACATGGCTGCTGGGATCTTTAAGTCACACAAAACCCGGTCCTCGAGCGGCACAAATGCTGCCTAGCTCTGGTGATGGTGACGGAGCTGTTCTGATGCCTCTGTCCCCAGAGATGCCAATGAAATCATCCAGGCCTGAGCCCGGCTTCTAGAGGAAGCTGGCCAGGGTGGCTGATGGAAACCAGAGCCTGGGAAGGATGCTCGGGCCAGGTGGCCAGGTACGCAGCGGGCAGCAGGGGGTTAAGCGGGGAGTGGGGAGGGGTGCGAACGAGAAGCCAGGGGCCGGGAAACCGGGCCGCAGGGCCCAGCCCGAACAGGTGCAGACACAGGGAGCTCTGTCTGCCTGCCCGCTGCTGGGCACTGTGACTAACCGCCCCACTATTGTACCCTGAAGCCAGCCCTTTGTACCGTCCCCCTGGCGTCTGGGAGCGCGGCCCAAGAACCCTCCGTGGCAGTGCCCTCTCGTCCCGGAAACTCGTAACCTCGACACCCACTCTTTCAGGTCTGGGGGCTGCTGGCGGCTTGACCAGCCAGGGGAAGCGTCCTCTCCCCTGGCCAAGCGGGGCCACCAGCGGGAAAAGAAGCAGAAAAACCTGTCTCCCCAGCGCAGGGGGAGGGGAGCTGCTGGGACCGCTGCACCCCACTGCCCAGGACAGCCGGTGCTCCCCACGGGCGCCCACGGAGCCTCTGAAATTCGGAGAATCCCTCCGAACCGAGATGTGTGTGTAAAAGACGCTCCGCTCTGGATTTCGGAGACGTGGTACCCGAGGAAAAACCGGGTCAAATATCTCATTCATAATTTCATATTAATGACACGCGGCAGTACACTATACACACGGTGAAATGTACACACTGGAATCTACCATTGTCGCCCTACCAATAATTTCGTGTTCTTGACACATGGAACTATTTCATACCGGAAATTGTAAAGGGAATTTCACCTGCGTATTTTCACTTTTTAAAAACTGGCTGCTGGACCACGTTCAGCTACAGAGGTGGCTGTGCCAGGCTGTGGGTACGGGGCCTGGGAACGGGCCTCACACGCAGCCTGCTTGCTCCCAGGCAAACAATGGAAGATGCCACCGTCTCTTCCTGCCTGGTGACAAGCCCTCCTCACTCAGTGGCCAGGAACACCAGGCCCCTGTGCCACACCCGACCAGCCTGGTATATATTTACTGGCTGGGTCTTGCACCTTCGTGTTTCTGGGAATCCTTCGTAGAACACGTTATGTGTGCACAGGAACACGCACACACGTGCTCAGGGGCCCTGTCTCCTCTTCATTGCAAGCCAGGTCAACCCATTCTGGCTGGCATTCGCAGGGCACCCAGATGGTCCCCCAACATCGTCCCCCAACCCCAAAGCTGGACATCTGACCCTTTGCCCTGGGATAGACGGGACCCGCCTGGGACCCCATCGTGACTTTCCTGGACCCAAGCACTTCTGCTTTCACGGCTCCTTCCTCCATAAATAGTAAACATTTTATTTTATGACTGCCTTGGTATACAGCTGAATCTAATCCATGCTGACTTCATCGTTATATATTCATTATTAGTACAGGCATTTTTTTCTTCTGATTTTGAAAGATATTAAACTTAATTAAAATACATTCCCGGGTCCTGGGCCCCGTGCTCCCCTGGATCACCCCTCCAGCCCCCACGATGGCTCTCTGAGCAGCAGCCTCACCCAGCGACCTGGGCCTCTCCTGCACGTGGGACTTGCCTGCTGTCCCTCCACCCGCCTCACTCTAGAATTCCTTTCTGAAGTCCTGCCCTGGGTGAATGGCTTGTGAAGGCCCCCCCAGACACCAGAAACATTTCCACATTATTTTTAAAGCACCAAAAATTGATCAAGAGAAAGGCCCAGGATCCCAGCCGGACTGAGGGCCCTAAGTCGATGAGAAATAAGACCCACCGCCCCCCCACCCCCAGCGCAGTGCTGGGGTCTCCCAGCGGGTGCCTCGGGTGCCAGGTTCAACAAAGAGATGAGCCCACCAAGCACACGTGACGGTGACATAAGAGGTAACTGTTAGGGTGCCCCATGGCCCACCATGTGCCAGCTCCGTGCCAACCCTGGGCACCCATACCCCTCCATCCTCACATCCCTGTGGGGCCCAGCTTCTGACCAGGGGCGAGGAGGCCTGGCTCCCCAGCATCTCTGGGAAAGAGGCATCTGAAGCTCTCACCACCCCCGTCCCATGGTGCCAACCCGCGGGGCCTGGGCCACCCTGCTGGGGAAAGACCGTGCAGGAGATGGTTAAAATTCTGCCTCCTTTTTGCATCCGCCTCCAGAGGAAGCGCTGCCTTTTTTTTTTTTTTTTTTTCTCCCAAGCAGGAGGAGGAAAAAAAAAAAAAGCTGAGAGCAGCAATTTGCAGGCCTTGGGATGTTTTTCTCCTTGACAGCCCTGGGCCCCGCCTCGCGCGCTGGGCCTTCCTCCGGCCCAAGCGGACACAGCTCGGCGACTGGCCGGCCCCGAGCACGCGCGGCCTCCCGGCGGAGCTAGGCCGGCAGGGTGGGAGGGAGGCCGGCCGGCCGGGCGGCAGCGATGCCTGGCACTGCCCTGCTTTGTGGCCGCGTCCTCTGCCCGCCGCCCCTCTGCCCGCTCCAGGCCTGCTCCGGGCCGATCGCACTGCCTGCTACCCGTCCAGCGCCCACCCTACACCCACCCAGGGTCCCCTCACCTTCTGGGCCCCGGCCTCCCGGCCTTGGGTCCTGCTCGCGCCCAGGGCGCCCGGCCATGTCCTCGGTGCCGCCGCCGCTCGCCCCACCCGGCTGCCCGCGCTCGGCGGCGAGCCTGGCACGGTGCCAAGCTGCCTGGGAGCCCGGCCTGGGCTGGGGAACTTTCCGGCGAGGGTGTGTGTGGGAGGGGTGCGGGGTGCGGTGGTGCCAGGGGAGGGAGAGGCCCAGATGCCCGGCGGCCGCCCCCACCCCCCAGGCCTCCCCCTGCCTCCTGTCTCCTGAGTCCCATAAAGGCACAGACAACACGGGCGGTTTAGTCAAAACAGTCGTGTACAGGAGCCGGCAAACAAACAAAAGCCCTTATTTATTTATTTAGTTCACACACTCAGATAAGGAGACGTCTTTTGTGCACATAATTTCACACACACCAGAAAGGGGACGATGCCACCCTACTTCCCGCAGCCGAGGGCCCGGACGGCCCGCCTGGCCTTGGGAATAATTGCATCGCCTGGCCTGGGTATTTCCATATTTAAATTGGGCAGCAGCGTATGATTAATTAAGAAGGAAAAAGGCAAAAAGGAAGAAAAGCGGGTGGGGGTGGGGAGCCGGACGTTCTGGGCAGCACGACGTGCCAAGGTGCCCGCGGCGGCTTAACCCCTCCCATGCCAGGCCCAGGCCCGGGAGGGGAGGCGGCTGCAGAGGCGGCAGGGAAGCGATGCTGGCTGCGCCCGCTGTGGAGTCTGGGCCCCGGGAGGGCACAGCCTCGCCGCCTGTGTGCATGGACGGCCACCCCAGCTTCGAAAGCGGCCCTGGCACATCTTCTTCCTTCTTTCCTCAGCTTTGGGCAGGTCAGGGTGCTGAGCTGGGGCTGGGGTGGGGGATGCGCCAAAGCCCCCCGCGGGGCTGGTCCAGGAAGAGCAGCTGCCACTGCGGCTGGGAAGACGGGTCCTTTGCCACTGACAGCTTTAACCCCCAGCAGGCAAGCCGCGGCGAGGCCCTGCCCCGGGGAGGATCCCAGGTCCCTCCACCATCACACAAGCCCCCTATGAGGACTGCCTCCATGGCCCTTCTGTCCCCCTGGAGCAGCAGCCTGTTCTGGGAACAGGACAGGAAGGCCTGCAGCCCTTCTGGAAAAAATTAAGTGATAGCTAGGAAAGACCGCCTTCTTAGAGGCAGGTGGCAGACCCACGGAGCCCTGGATTTAGGGTCCAGCCATCACCCAGGTTCAGCCCTGACCCCTGCCAGCTGCGTGGCCGTGGACAAGTTATCTGGCCTCTCTGAGCCTCAGTTTGCCCACCTGTTCAATGGGGCTGAGAGCAGTGCCCATTGCGCCTGCCCCAAGGGTTGAGGGGAGGAAGAGCAGAGAAACTGCCTGAGGCCCAGAACCTCTGCCCTTGAGGCTGTGGCCAGTGGGGCCTCTGGAAGGCAGTTCCACAGCCCAGGAAGAAACTCAGAATAATCCGTATCCACCGTGCAGGTGGATGAAGGTAAGGGCCTGGAGCTGGGAGAGCCGCCTGGATGATCACCGAGTCCCACGACTCCCTCCCAGCCATGATCAGAGAGAGAGACACGCCACCCTCCCTGAAGATGAAGGAAGGAGCCACAAGCCAAGGGATGCGGGCACCTCCAGAAGCTGGAAAAGGCCAGGAAACAGATTCTCCCCTGGAGCCCCCGTGAAGGAGCCGGTGCTAGTGACACCTTGACTTTGACCCCGTGAGCCATCTCAGATTTCCACCCTCCACAAACCAGGTCGTTTGAGCCAGCAGAGCAGTGACCTTTGTTACGGCAGCAATAGGAAAGCAAGACCTCACCTCACGGCCAGCTCAGCAGACCTCAGCCCTGCTTGCAGGAGCCTTCAGTCGGGGGGCCAGCTGCTGGCAAAGCCCTCCTCTCCCAAGGGGACTCTAAACTCACCTCCCGGCTGCTGCGTTTCCTGGCCCCCCAACGCCACCATTTCTACTGAGCCTCGCCCATGAGCGGGCACCTGGCTAAATCTATCCCATTCCACCCCCTGCCTGCAGGGCTCAGTGGAGCAAGCAGCCTGGACCCCAAGATCCCACTGGCAGTGGGTGTAAAAAGGGCCATTTCCTGCTTCGTCATCACTAATGTGTCCTTCTCACAAGGGGACAGGCAGGAGGTCCTTGGCCAGTGCCCCTGACCTCTGCACCCAGGGTTCTCATTTATAAAGGGGGCCAGTGACGACCCCTCAGAGGGTAGCTGTGAACCTGGCAGCCAGTGCTCTGTGTGCTCGAAACGACCTGGCCACGTCACCTCTGGGGAGGGTTGGCTTTTTCTCGAAAAGCCAGAAGATGCCCAGCTGGTGGTCCCTTCTAGCATGGATCTGTGCAGGGGGCTGGGGGCTGAGCCCCTGGCCAGGGTGGGATTTCAGACAACCTCCAAAGGCTCGGGGCGACCTAAAGGTCTCTCCTAACAGCCTTCAGTGCCTTAGGAAATAAGCAGAAATGTGCACAGACTTTTCTCAAAGTGTTGTTTACAAGCGGGGAAATCAGAAATAATTGTGAATAACCAAAGTGTCCAATAACAAGGGGTTAGTTAAGGACAAGTGGGATATTAAATAGTCATTAAAAAATCAACTTGTAGAAGAGTATCTTCTGACTTAGGGGAATGCATCGTGATAAAATTTAGTGAAACAAGCAGAAGATAAAATGATACATATAATAAGATGCTAAGATGCTAATTTTGCTTACCATCACGGGGCGGGGTGGGGGGAGGTTGTTTTGCTTTTTGGTGTGCCTTTTTTTTTTTTTGGCCTCACTTGCCTGGGCATTTGGAAGTTCCCGGGCCAGAGATGGAACCTGCGCCACAGCAGCAACCCAAGCCACCTCAGTGACAATACCAGATCCTTAACCTGCTGAGCCGCAAGGGAACTCCCCAAACTTCTATGTTTGGGAGTTCCCAAAACATAAAACTCTAAAAACTTCTACGTTTTTAACAGAAGCTATGTGAAGTGTTGCCACTGGCTATTTCTGAGAGTGGTTTCACAGGTGATTGAAACCTTTTTTTCTTTTATGAGGATTCAAAGTGTTCTAAAATTAGCATGTAACATCAGTGATGGGGGAAAAAAAAAATCGATGCAGGAGAAGAGCCCTGCTCCTTCAATGGAGCTGCTTGTGGGTCCTCCCCGGCCCTCGGCACGCGGCAGGAACACGTGCAGGGAGCCAGGCCAACTGCACACAAGGCCCCGTGCTCAGCAAAGCCCAGCACTCAGAAAGGCCCACGCTTGCTTTAATGTTCTGCCGCCGCTGTCCTGAAATTCTTAATAACGTTTGAAGAAGGGCCCCATTTTAATTTTGCCCTGGGTTCTGCACTGAGGTAGCCAGTCCCAGCAAGGAGCCCCGGGCCCCTGGATCTTGCTTTCCAGTTTCCTGAGTGCAGCAGCCAGCTTTTCGTACTCGGTTCGTCTTATTTTTCACTCTGTGGCCCCTTCTCTGCGGCTTCTCCCTGCTACGTGGACTGTTGGCCAAAATGGAAAATGGGGCTGTCTTGGAAAAACACGCCTCCCTTGTTCGCAATGCTTTCCCTGCAGACCGAAATCAGCACCTCACGGAGATTTTAGGACCTCCTTCCCAGGTGTCCGTTTTCCCTGGGGAGACAGATGCCTCCCACCCAGAACCAGGGCTGCAGTCCCGTCCCACATCTGGCCCTACCAGCGAAGGCTCAGGGATGCCTGGGGGGGCTTCCTCTTACGGCTTCTGCAGAAACACTGCCAGAGAGGTGGTGAGCTGCTCGTCTCTGGGGGCATTCAACAAAACTACACGGCTGGCAGCAGGAGCGCAGTGCAGGAAACACCTTCTCTGAATGGAAAGTTGGCTCAGAGAGCCTCACCCTGGTGTTATAATGGTACTGGGGCATCCAGCAAGGCAGGTCCACCCCACCCCGCCCCCATGTCAGACTCCTCTCTCGACCCCCACTGCTCAGCCCAGGGCTCTAAACACAGAGGACCGGCTCCGGGACGGTGTCTTTGGGGATAAGAACAGACAGAAAAACGTGGGGAGAGGTAAGCAGCTGAGAGTTGAGGGGAGATTCGAGAAATGCCTAAGCTGCCCCAGACGCAGGCCATGTGCTAGAGGGGTCAGAAGCCACCGTCCACCTCTCCAACAGTAAAACAGCAGTGCGAGTGTCACATTAAGCCTTCACACGGGTATCACACTTCTCCTCCAAGACTCCACCGGGTCAGAACTATTATCAAGCCCATCTTATGAACAAGGAAGTGGAGGCTCAGAGAGGTGAGGTTACTGGCCCAGGGCCACCCAGCTGTCACACGGCAAGGGCTTGTGCATGGGCCTGGCTCATGGGAGAGTCCACTCTTCCCTGCAGCGACAAGCCCAGGCTTTCTACTGCCTGGGACAGGAAGATTCAAGTTCAAGTTCAAGTTCACTTTCTGGATCCTGTCTCTCCTGGCTGAGCACAGCGGGCACAGCCTGAGTGGACATGGAGGTTCCGCAGAGGATTTGGGGGCAGGGTAGGTCGACCTTGTTTTTAGAGAGATTTTACTTCAAATCAGCTCCATGAAGCAGATCAGGTCTTTTGGAGCCAAGCCAGCTTCTGCCACCTGAAGGACTCGGTATGTGGAGGCCAACGGCTCCCTGAGATTCATCTGTGATGAGGGGTGAATGAGGCGCAAACTCCCCTCCCTCCCTGTGCCCCAGATTTATAGCGCTTCCCTGTTGCAGCTTGGGCTGGGCCAGGGTCACCAAGAAACCTGCCCTCCCTTTTAACCCACGCGGACACGGGGCTTGCAGCCTGGGCCGGGTGTGGGCAACGGCACAGACTAGGTTCAATCCTGCCTGGGGGTTTTTGAAATGTGGGGCATTCTATGTACAAATCTGGATTTTCCTCTCCTGAAGAGCCAGAAGCTCTGGAACCCCAGGCCTTTATCCTCTCAGCAGCAACTGGCAGAAGGCCTTAGGGCAGGCCTGGGCTCTCTGATCCCACAGTCCCCAGGACTCTCCACGGCACCCCACTCGATGCCTGCAGGCTGTCGGTTCGAGGCCCCTGCTGGAGTGTCTGGGGTACAGAGGGGGGTGGCCCAGGCCTTCTCCCATCCATTGCCCTGTAGCCTTTCACTGAGGAGGACTTTGGGGTCTGGGAGCTCTGGGTTTGGAGGTGAGGTTAACAGTGGCCTCTGGAAGGGTGGGAACCTGCCTGCCACTGCGAGCAGGCCTAGCTGGGCACTCCCTGCTGTGGTTGGGGGGGTTGGGGCCTGGGATGCGGTGGGGCTGGCGGGGGGGTGCGTTGAGTCAAACTCAGAGCCCAGGGCCCAGCTCTGGAAGCCTCCAAGACCCTGCCACTGCCCACCCCATAGGTGCCCCCCCCTCCCAAGGGCTCAGGCCACTGACAGGAGGCCTTGTCTCAGGCAAAGGGAGAAGGTGCAGAGAAACCAGCCAGAGGGGGGCCTGGGCCTGTGGGCAGAGGTGAGTGGAGGCACGCCATGCCCAGCCCTGCTCCCCAGGGACAAGGCCCCACAGGGCCCAGGCTGCCCCTCCCCCTCCTCCCCAGGCCCTGATCACAGCTGCCATGTTGTGTTCCCCGCGCCTGCCATGGCAGCTTGGCACTGAGGCTGTCTTGGCACAGCTGCCCCAGGCAGAGCAGAGAGGGTGGTGGTGGCTGGGGGGGTCCTGCTCGGGACAGTCACCCAGGGTGGCCACTGGGAAGCCCCTCAGGCAGAGGGGGAGGATGAGGCGCAATACCCCCCAGAGCGCCAGGACCTGCTGGCATTGCAGTGGCCAGGGGGCAGCTCTGCAGGTGGGCCGGGGCTGCCTCCCCCTGAGCTGGGGGCGGGGGGTCCCCCCACCGCACAGGCCTGACCCGCGGGTGCAGCCCCTGGCAGGCCCCGGCCTGGGGCGGGGGTTAACCCCTGAACTCCGGAGTGGCACCGATGCCACTCCTTCTTCCTTCCAGCCCAGGGGGGTGGGGGGCGTGCAAGACGGAAGGGAGAGAAGGAGACCAGGGCGGGCTTCTTTCCCCTTTAAGAGCCTGATGGCCGCCGCCCAGACCCGGCGGCCGGGGACGGAAAATGTCGGGAAAGATTCCCTTCCGAACTTCCCGGGTCTTTGTTCGGGAGGAGGCCGGGGCGGGCGGGCTTCGCTGGGCGGAGGGCCGCGGGCTCGGCCGTGCGCTTCATGGCGGCCACGGCCACGGCCACGGCGGCGGTGGCGGCGGCGCCCCCCCTCCATCCCCCCCGCCGGCGCCCCCTCCCGGCCCGGCCCCCGGCCCCCATCCCGGGTCCGCCCGGGCCCAGCGGGCTGCGGGGGGCGCCGAGGGCGAGGGCGGGGGAACGGGCGCCGCTTACCAGGTCATCCCCGGGTGCCCCCGCGGTCCCGCCGGTGTCAAGTTCACGTCCGGCCCGCAGACTGTCCGAGGTCTGGGCGCAGCCGGGCAGAGCGAGGCCGCGGGAGGCCGCCGGCCCCGGGTCACCGCCGCCGCCGGCCCCGCGGCGCCGCTGTCACTTCGGTCCCGCGACCCCAACTTTCCGCACAGTCGCGGAGCTGGAAGTTTCCGGGCTTCGCGGGCGCTGGGCTGGGTTTCAGCAGCGACGTCTGAGCTTGGCAACAAAGAGGGAAAGCAGGCCTGGAGAGGGAGGAAAGAAAGAAAGACATGGAGAGCGGCCCGGCTACTTAGAAGTCTCCAGAACTTGAAATTCCACCCAGAAGCTTTTTTTGGTCGTTTCTTCTTAAGTGGTAAACAGCCACCCCGACTCAGGATGGAGCCCTTCCTGGTGTCTGCTTCCCACGGCTGGCTGGGGCACCTTCCTCCAGCACCTGCCTGTTTGATATCCCTCCCCAAAGGGTCTTGGGCAGAATTTGGGGGGAGGGGGCATGAAGTGGGCACAAGATGCTGAAAGATGGTGGACCCCATGCAGGAGGGGCAGGCCTGGACTCAGAGGGGCTCCCTCTTGAACTGTCCCCTTGGTACACCCGTTTGTCGGCCACTGCAAGCGGATCCCCTGTGTGTCTGTCCTGTGAGCAGAGGGACAGCTGGGACCCCTGGTGTCCAGGAAAAGCCCTGGACTCCATACAGGGTCCAGGGCCCAGGCCCCCCTGTGCCCAGCCTGCACTGGCGCCCGCAGTAAACGTAGGACCGAGTCCTTGTGCTTTAGGGTGCTGCTCCCTGTGGGAGGCAGAAGGATTCACGGGCCTTGCCCTAAACCTAAGCTCAGGCCTCCTCTTCCCTGGAGCTCCCTGGCTGCTGACACCTTCTCTGCCCTCTTGGCAGCGTCCTGGGGACATGTCTGGGCTGGAGGAGGCAGCCGAGGGGCCCCAGGCCCAGGAACCTGCACAGTGGCCAAGCCCAGTCCCTCCCAGGGCCATCTGAGCACTGGACCAGGAGCTGAGAGGCATGGGGCACCAGCTGTCACTCGACCTTGGGACACCCCCGCCCTGCCCTGTTCATCCGTTTGTCTGTCCTTCCTGCAAGAGGTGTTTATGGAGAAAACTGACCCAGGCCTGCTAGTCCAGAGCTCTGTGAAAAGCTAGGAGAATGGGGCTGTTGGTTTGTGTTTTAAAGAGAAATGAGCGAGGGTGCCATGGAGGGCAGGTTGTGGGGGGGGGAATATGTTGTCATTTGTCTCACAGAAGTGGGCAGAGCTTCAAAGTGCTGGAGAGCCTCTCCCTTCAGTGGCTGTTTGTCCGTCCAGTGCTTTCTGCACGGCGATTCTTTCTAGGGTCAGTCCTGGAGGGCCAGGCAGAGTTCGTGGAAGAGGCCACACCCTGGGGGCACCTGAGGTTGTCACCCTCCACCCACCTGGGAACTTCCGAACTTGCCATGAGGCTGAGGACCTAGAGGAGGCCGGAGGTGGGCAGGTCAGGCGGGGCGGCGGGTGGAGCGGGCGTTCAGAGCCTCAGGTGTTTGTCAGCTTAAGCACGTTTGCCCTGCGGGAGGGAACCCTCGTTGACCCAAGCGGCCCTTGATCAGAGGCCGGGCCCCTTCCATGGAAGGGAAGCTGCTGGCTTTCTCCCACAGCCCCCTCACGGGAACTCCATTCCTGAGCTGCGGTCGCTTTGTATTTCTAGGACTGAAAAATGCATCCGGAGCTGTCTTCCTGAACGCTCAACCCAAGTGCTTTCTGATGCGTGATCACTGGTGCCCAAGTTGTCACCAGATGGGATGTCCCCTTGCTCCATCAAAACTGCCAAGACCTTGTTCGGCCTGGCTTTATGGGCCGGGAGCCTGCGCCGCCGCCCCTCGCTCTGGGCCCTCCTGTCCCTGTCTTAAAATTCTTAATCCTTTTTGAACGAGGGGCCCTACGCTTTCATTTTGCATTGGTCCCTGAGCTGTGTCCTAGTTTGGCTGCTGGTTAACAGCAGCGTAAAGTTAAAAAAAAAAACCAACCACCATGAGTTGACGTTTCTTTTGTTCTTATGTTTTCTTTTTAAAATTGTGATGTTCTTTTTCTTTTTCTTTTTTTTTTTTTCCCTTCTCTTTTGGCCACCCCGTGGCAAATGGAGTTCCCAGGCTGGATCCTTAACCCGCTGTGCCCGGCTGGGGACGGAACCCGTGCTCCAGCGCTCCAGAGATGCTGCCAATTCCATTGCACCACAGCAGGTATCTCTCTTTTTATATTTCATTTATGAAATTCTATTTACAGAAGTAACTTCAGATTCTGTCTAAACAAGATAAGATACTTAATTGAAGATCATTGTGTTTGGGAAAAATGTTCACCTTGGAGAGGCAGGAAGTTGTTATGGAAATAGCGCAGCTGCGAGAGCTGTCGAGTCACCCACGTTCAGCCCGCAGCTCTGCCGGGCGGGCGCTGTGTACCAGCCGACTCGGGGCCTCGGCTCCTGGGCAGGGGGGCAGATGCGTCCACCTGTAGGGTGCCCTGAGGAGCCAGGACGGTGGGAGAGTTGGCCACAACACCTGGCATATACCAGATATGCAGTAAAAATACCCTTGATTGTTACATTGTCTCATTTGGCATGAAGGCTCAGGTGCAGTCTGACCACTTTTAATGAGCGTATTTTGTCCCCTCTCCTTATCAAACACCACACTGTTGTAGAAAGTTTGGCGACACAGATCTATAGATATAGCTATGTATCAAGAGAGAGAAAAAAAGCAAGCCTGTGTCTTTTAGTCCTTTAACTCCAAAGCCACCTTTGGCCGGTCACATTACAGTTTATTTTTTAATTTTTATGTATTTATTTATTTTTGTCTTTTTCCAGGGCCTCACCCTTGGCATATGGAGATTCCCAGGCTAGGGGTCTAATCGGAGCTGTAGCTGCCGACCTACGCCGCAGCCACAGCAATGCGGGATCTGAGATGCGTCTGCAACCTACACCATAGCTCACGGCAACGCCAGATCCTTAACCCACTGATTGCGGCCAGGGATTGAACCCGCAACTTTATGGCTCCTAGTCGGATTTGTTAACCCCTGAGCCACAACGGGAACTCCCAGTTTATTTCTTTATATAAATAGACATACAGATACATCTTGTTTCACAAACTTTGTTCTTTTACCCCATCGACTTACTTTTCAATGGGAACCCTGGTGGGTGCCCACCGGAGAATCTGAGCAAGACTAATGACACCCACATCTGGAACGAACCCCGACTGACCTCCCTGCAGCCGCAGTTTCACACACAGGTTTAAGCTCAAAGTCCTTACGGCCACCTGTTCCCGAGGACCATAAATGATGACATTAAAATTTTTTTAATTTAATTTTTAAAATTAAAATTTTTTTCATTTGTACATTTTTGTGTATGTGGCAGTGATAAACACTCTACATCACAAAATGTCCTTTACCTGCACCTGCCTCTTCTTTCCCATTTGCGACTTGGTTAAAGAAAATAGTTTTCAACAGTTTCGGGCTCTTATTTTTCATTTGCATTGTCTGTCGAAGAATCTGCTCAGCGGGGTGGGGGAAAGATACCCGGTGAGTGGTGTCTCCTCCTCGGCACCTCTGAGAGGCCGGCTGGTTGGAGGGAAGGGGCCCGAGGGGAGGGGGGGCTGCAATGTCGAGGTCCCCGCAGCTCTGAACAGAGGCAGAGCCCTGATCTCAGGGAAGCTCATGTTTAGTCGCTAAGCCCGGCTGATGGGGCCACCGAATGGGAGGTAGATTTTGAACCACACAATCTACCACCCAGAGCAGACAACAGGCACAGGAGACACACGGGCCCTGACCCCCGCACCCCTGCTGCATTAATGAGCTCTTTGGGGCCCAGAACCTCCTGGGAATTGAGGATTGCAGGCAGTGAGAATCCAGGCATGGGGGTCAAGTCTGGGCCCCCCTAGGCCACCGGCTGGGTGACTCTGGGCAAGTCACTTCTCTGCTCGGTTTCCCCAGATTCGGAGGGAGTGGCAGTGATAAACAGTAGCTCCCACCTTACAGAGCCTTCGGCCAGCGACACACTAAGCTCTGTTCCTGGCATGAGGTCATGAGGTCGGCCACCCCTTTTCCCCAACAGGCCATGCAGATATCACAGAGGAGGCCCCTTGCAGTAGGGAAAGTGGCACTGGGGCCAAGAACAGAACCTGCACACCCGCTTGCCCAGGGCAGCAGGGGGGACTGGCACCTTTGGAGAGAGGGGCTTGGAGCCATGGGGCGGGGGTCTGGCTTCCCTGCCACCCAAGCTGGCCCAGGGACAGTGGGCCCCCGCTCCCCCTGCCCCGACCCCCGGCACTGGCAGTGGCCAGTGGGCCCGGCAGCCCTGGAGAAAAACCCAGCACAGAAACTGGGCCAAAGGACCTGGGCAGGGGCCCCAGCCTCGCACTCCCATCATCCGCTACCGCCTCCCAGGCAGTTCCCTTTCGCTGGAGCCGGGCAGCATCCCAGAGCCCAGCCCTGCGTCCCTGGCCTGCTGCAGCTGGAAGAAAGGAAAGGAGATATGTTTGTTTTCACTTAATTTGTTTATAAAAAGAAAAGAGTTTGTTATAGACAATGTGGAAATACAGAAACACACACACACACACACACACAATTACCCAAGAGATAATTACCAGGTACCTTGTGCTGAAAGCCCTTCTGGCATCTTTTCCAAACCAAATACATATGCACTTTCCAAACCATATACGTATCTCCATGGGGTGTGTGTGTGACCACACTCTAGGTTATTTTAGAATTTTGGGGGTCTGATATGTTGGGAGCATCTTATGGCGATTGGAAAAAGAAAATCTAAATAGCCATTCATTCTAAAAATCAACTTTGCGGAGGCAGAATTTCCACGCAATGGGACCTCTCTCACATGCGCTGTTCGATGAGTTGTGACAAACACGCTCACCCCTGTACCTACCACCATCTAGAAGGAAAATACCTTCCCCACAAAATACCCCTTAGTCCCCCTGGCAGGTGGTCTCTGCCTCCGAAGCCCCAGGCAACCAAGGATCTAAAGACTCACTATGTATAGGTTAGCGTGACCTGTCATTTCACAGAAATGAGATCACAGAGCGTGCGCTTGCTCGGCGTGGGTGACCTTCTTCTGTGCCTATCCGTGTGTGATCCGCAGCTCATTCCTGCTTGTTGTTTCCTAAACTCACTGTGTGCCTGTCACAGCTTGTTTACCTGTGTGGCTGTTGGTGGAGAATTGGGTTCTAGTGTTTTGGCTATTGTGAATAGAACTTGGTGAACGCTAATTTATTATTATTCTTATTTTTGTTTGGTGTGGGTTTTTTTGTTTGTTTGTTTTTTTGTTTTTTCATTTTGGGGCCGCACCCGCGGCACATGGAGGTTCCCAGGCTAGGGGTCCAATCGGAGCTACAGCTGCCAGGCACAGCCACAGCCACATCAGATCCAAGCTGCATCTGTGACCTATACTGCAGCGCATGGCGATGCCAGATCCTTAACCCACTGAGGCCAGAGATCGAAGCTGCATTTTCACGGACACCATGTTGAGTTCTTAACCTGCTGAGCTACCATGGGAACTCCTGGAATATCTTTACACGGAGGCTTTCCTGTGTGGCTCTGCCGCTTTCCCGAGGGTAAAGTCCCAGAAGCCCGAGTATTTAGGTCAAAGGGTGTCCACGCCGCATGAGGTCAGGACTTCGGGGGGTGTTCATATCCATAGCCCCGCCTTGTGCGTCTCACTTTAAGGATAGGGCTCGTGATCCCCATTGCTCAGATGGGAAAACTGAGGGCTGGAGAGATGAAATGACCAGCCAGAGGCCACAGAGCTGGGAGGAAACCCCAACGTCTAGGCCCCCGTACTCTTCCAGAACAGCTTCCTGCCTCACTCTCACGCACGTGCTTGTGTCAGAAAGGCTCGGGATTTTCCCACAAAGATTTCCATGGAAATCGAATTGTGAGCCGAGGGATGAAAGCGGCCTCGTGTTTATCAGTCTGGCTTTGGCGTGGTTCAGCCACCAGGCTTGGGTGTTTGGGACCATCTCACTTTTCATACATCCACCAACACCAGCGGCGGGGGCTGGTCCAGATTCTCCTTCCAAACTGCCTTTGGGGCGGGAGCCACGGGGCCTCCTGACTTTGCAGCTGCGGCACATTCTGGCGCCCTACAGGGAGCTCTGGCTGGGCTTGTGCACATCCACTCAGCCGACTTGGCCCAGAGGACATCTGGTTATTTCCCCAAAATCAAACCTCCCCCGAGGACAAAGATTAGGCTGCTGGGGTGTTGCTCGGCGTGGGTGACCCTCAAGAAAAGACAATCTGTTCTTGAGATGAAACTGCTTCCAAAGAGGTGTCACAGCTGGTCTGGGGGTAGCTGAGCCCTGGCCCTCACCTGGTGCCCAGTGGGGGACAGGGACGTGGGGGTGCCCTGTGCAGTATGGGAATCCTGGGTGTTTCTAAAGGGTACTCAGGCCACTCTGGGGGTTGTGCAAATGGCTCACCATGGATCCTGAGACAACATGTAGTTTCTTTCACTTAATTGGTTGTATGTGTTTGGCAGGGCTAAAACCATGGTCTTAGTTAATCCTCCCCAACCACATACTGCTAGTCTCATTTTACACATAAGCAAGCTAAGGTTCAGAGAGGGTAAGAAACTTGCCTGAGGTCACACAGCAGTGCGCACTGGGTCTCAGTGTGCCTACTCTTTGCAGACATCAAGCCCCAGCCTCTCTTGTGAGTTAAGAGTGGTCTCCGCCCCTCTGTAGGTGGCTAGCAGGTGCCAAGAAACATATGCCTGTCTGGAGCTAGCTCAGATAGAACCCAGATTGATTCTCAGGTGCTTGGAGGATACGAAGGTTCTAGGCCCCTCCCCTCACCCAGATCCTATCAGGTTCCTGAGGACTTCCTTCCTGGGACCACACCCTAGGCTCACCCCATGGCTGAGGGGACCTCTTAACACTCGGTTCCCACCCTCATTTAACAACGTGGGTGCCGTACCGAGTTATGGCAAAAAATAATCATCTTCTCTCAACCCAGGGTCTGAGGCCTCCCTGCTCTTGAAGCCAAGAGCCTAAGGAGGCCTTTGTCCAAGGGAGAAGAAACCAGGAAAGGAAGAGCCCATTCTCCCAGAAAACATGTGTTTTCTGTTTACAAAGGGGCCTGTCCAGTTCCCATGCTTTGTTCTTTAATATGGAGCCAAAAAAAAAAAAAAAAAGGCAAATGTGCAGCTTCCTCTCTGAGGTACACTTGGAGGCTGGAAAAACGGGATTGCTGCGGGTGTGCCCAGCTAGGCCTTGAGCTGGGACCTCGTGTCCTATCTCCTGCCAATGTCCAGCATCACGTGGTTACTCGTATATATCAACCTAGAAAGCCATGTGGAAAACAAAACACCCCCCCCCAGCATCTCCCAGGAAGGGATGGGTGGAGATGGGAGAGGCAGGCACCCTGGTGTAGCCCAGGGTTGGTTTCAACACCCATCTCTGCATGTGACTATTCTGGGGTGCTCTCACCCACATTCCCTGGCTTTGGGCCACTAGCACGGCTGACCTGGTTCAACCAACCCACCATCCTGGAACCACCTGCTTTGTCACTCTCTTCTCAGATGCTGGACAGAGGATTTCTTTCCCAACACCTGAGCAAAGGGACCTGGTCAAACAGGTGGGCGTTAACTTGGACAGGAGCTCCAGGCTCCAGGGGCTGCATCATGGGTGCTGTACACTTTCAGAGTGGAGAAAGGGGCTTAGCTCTGGATAGGAGAGTCCTCTTGTTGGGGACGAGGTAGCAGTGAGCTCAGGTAAGTAACAGAGCAGGCAGCCTACTGTGCCCACTATAAGGAAACTTACCACAGGAGTCAGGTTAGCAAAAAGTGCAATAGCCTGAGACCCACCATCAGGGACCCAGGCCCCCATGCAGGCTGTGCCCCTTCTCCTGAGAGGCCGGGGACAAGCCTCCTCTCTGATCTCAGCCCCTCATCTGTGTGAAAGCAGGTGACTGACTTACCAGCACTTAATGGAGCTGTTATGGGGAGTAATGAGTTGGCACAAAGGCATACGCCCAGGCCTGCCTGGCACCGGTTTTCAATAAATGGCAGCTGCTATTACGACTGCTGGGCCTCCCAGCTTTGAAGTGACCCTGTAAACTCAGCCTCTGCTCACGCAGCCGAGGCCTGGCCTGAGTTCCAGCCAGCCTAGAGGGAGGGCTCTGCCGCCCCGGGCAGATTACGTCGCCAGGCTGGGCCTGGCCTCCTCCCTGCAGACACCATAGCCTGCGTCCTGCCCAGGCCGACAGCCGCTCGGAAGGGCCAGCCCCGGCCCGGCGCGCTTTGATCCGCCCGCTTTCCCTCCCAGTCCGCCCGGCCTGCAGCGCGCGGCCCGGGCCCCGTCGGCCCGCCCCTCTTTGATCTCTGCCCCTGGCTGTGCGGCCTCCGTGTCCCGCGCACCTGGGGGCAGGCGGGGACAGAATCGAGCGGGACAGGAGGAAGTGCGCGCGGAGCTCCTCGGGGAACCGCGCCCTTCCGTGGCGGGGCCTGGCAGCCTTGGCCTTGCCCGCCTCCCGCCCTTCCGTCCCGCTCCGGAAGCCAAGACGGGCGCGACGGGCGGCGCGGACGCAGCGTGGGGGCGAGGGGCGTGGCCCTACGTCCCCGGGGCGTGGCCTCTGCGCGGCCGGCTCCGGAAGCCCGGGCGAGGGCGCCGCGGGCGGGCGCTGCGAACGCAGCGGCGCAGCCGAGGGGGCGGGGTGGGAGCTGGGGCGTGGCCTCTACGCTGCTGGGGGCGGGGCCTCTGCGAGGCCGTCTCCAAACAGCCAGTAGCGTCGCGGTCAAGCGGGCGAGGCCTGGGCGTGGCGTGGCGTGGCGCGGCCGGGGGCGGGGCCTCATAGCGGCTGCGGGGCTGGTGGGTCAGTTTCTGCGTCCCGCCTCCTGTCTCCCGCCTGGCTTTCGGTCGCGTGTCCCGAGATATCTGAGCTAAGTTTCATCAAAGGCAGATTTTCGTTTACTTTAGATTTTCATTTTTAAAAATTTAACAATTTTCTTTGCGTTTCTCCGTCCCTAACCAGATCACAAAGCAGCTAGACAGTAGAAAATTTGGAAAACGTGGGAGAATCAAATGAAATTGAGAAATCTCAGAATGTCACAGCTTCAGGGCACGGTGGACCAGGGTTCGGCGTGGGCTCCCGTCTTGAGTCCCTTTTTTTTCTTGTCAGTATATAGATTTTCACATTATCAGGGTAACACTATGCATACATTTGTGGATGCCCTAAAAATAACTGATTTTTTTTTTTTTTTTTTACTGTAGAGCCACACATTTTATTGCAGAAATTTTGGAAAATTTGAAAAATACAAAGAAGAAAATAGCAATAACCTGATATTCCACCACACGAGATCACCAATACTAACGTGGCATTTTTCCTCCGTCTTTACAGAATTACACACATTTGAAACAAAACTGGGAACGTGCAGTAAATACTGTTTTGCAACTTTCTCCTCTAACTCACGGCTAATTATAAATGTTCTCACATGGAGTGTTTATCTACAATGATTTATTTAACCTATAGGCTATGATTGGACATTAATCCTTGGTTCCTCCTTCTGTGATAATTATCCTTGTAGCTAAACCTTTTTTTTTTTTTTTGTCTTTTGTCTTTTTGTTGTTGTTGTTGTTGTTGTTGTTGTTGTTGCTATTTCTTGGGCCGCTCCTGCGGCATATGGAGGTTCCCAGGCTAGGGGTTGAATTGGAGCCGTAGCCACCGGCCTACGCCAGAGCCACAGCAACGCGGGATCCGAGCCGCGTCTGCAACCTACACCACAGCTCAGGGCAACGCCGGATCGTTAACCCACTGAGCAAGGGCAGGGACCAAACCCGCAACCTCATGGTTCCTAGTCGGATTCGTTAACCACTGCGCCACGACGGGAACTCCCTTGTAGCTAAATCTTTGTGCATGTTCACAAGAATCCCTTTGACAAATCCCTAGATGTGGACTTGCTGAGTCAGAGAAGAATCAGTAATGCTTCTTGTACCCCTGTTTTTTTCTTGATGTGTTTTCCAAATTTAAAAAGTAATAAGCGAATGTTTTAACACGTGATATGACCCAAGAATACTGTATATGCAAAAAAGGATCTCATATCCAAAATATATGAAAAAAACCCTACAGCTCAACAACAAACCTGATTAAAAAGCAGACAAACGACTTGAATAGACATTTCTGCAAAGATGATATACCAATGGCCAATAAACACACGAAAAGATGCTCGACAGGCGTTCTCCCTGTGATGCAGTGGGTCAATAGTCTGGCTTGTCTCTGTGGAGGCACAGGTTCAATCCCTGGCTCGGTGTAATGGGTTAAGGATCCAGTGTTGCTGCAACCTGCAGCTCCAACTAGGATTCTATCCCTGGCCTAGGAACTTCCACATGCTGTGGGTGGGGTCGGAAAAGAAAAAAAAAAAAAAAACCAGCTTGACATTACTCGTCATTAGGGAAGTGCAAATCAATACACATCCATGTTCACAGCAGCTCTATTCACAACAACGCAAAGGTGAAACAACCCAAGTGTCCACTGACAGATGAACGGGTAAACAAAATGTGTAAATACAGAAGCCGGAACATTATTCAGCCTGAAAAAGGAAGGGAATTCTGATACGTGCTACAGTACACTCGAACCTCAAAGACATTACGCTCAGGGAAATAACTCAGATACAAAAGGCCGAATACGGTGTGATCGCCTGGAGCCGTCAGAGTCATAGAGACTGAACGTGGAGTGGCGGTTGCCAGGGGCTGGTGGAAGAACAGGCAGTTCTTATTTCATAGGCACGGAGTTTCTGTGTGGGATGCTGAGAGGTTCTGGAATGGACAGCATGATGCCTGCACAACAGATGTGAATACTTAATGCCACCGAAATGGTAAATGGTCAATTTTAGGTTATTTTACTACACACACACACACACACACACACACACACACACACACACGACATCTCGGGGTGGGGGAGAAAGTCTCTCCTAGATTCTGGTCCTAAGATTCCTGAGTGGGACAGGCCTGCGCATGTAGCGAGCGGCTCGTGAATGACCCTGCCCCCGGGGGGTCAGGACAGCCCTGCTGCCGGGGACTCTGTTCTAGAGAGTCCAGAACGAGGGTTCCATGGCCCAGGCTCACACATGCACGATTTTCCCTCATGATTTCCAAGCTGGGAGAGGAAAACCCACTTTGGGAGAAGCAGGATCCCTGTGGGTCATTATGTCACGTTGGTGTTTTCTTTCTGGGCTATTGAAACACACACACACACACACACACACACACACACACACACACCCCTCTCTTTGTCTTGACTGTAAATACAATACACATTTATTGTCAGCATTCCTGCGGTGGCGAAGTGGGTTAAGAATCTGACTGAAGTGGCGTGGGTCCCCTAGGAGGGGCGGGTTCGATACCCGGCCCAGCCCCATGGGTTAAAGGATCTGGCATTGCTGCAGCTGGGGTGTAGGTTGCAGCTGCGGCTCAGATGTCATCCCTGGCCCGGGAACTCCCATATGCCTTGGGTGCAGCCATAAATTAAAAAAATACACGTCTATTGTCATCAACAAACACCGAAAAGCACACGTGAGCAAATAACCGTACATGGAAATCCGACCTCAGAGAAACCACAGTTGACGTTCGAGTGTATTTGACCAGCCCTTCGTCTCTGTTCATGACACACACCTAAAATCCTCACGGTCCTAGATCATGTTTTATAACCTGCACTTTCACAAACACACAATGAACAACTCTCTCGGTCTTTAAACATGTTCCTATGGCCCACTCTTTTTTTTTTGGTTTGGCCATGTTTGTGGCCTGTGAACATTCCTGGGCCAGAGATCGAAGCCGAGCCACTGCAGTGACAACGCTAGATCCTTAACCCACTGCGCCAGCGGGGAACTCCGAGAGGACTTGCTGTTTAAAGGCTCTTATGACCACTGGCCCTCCAGGAAGGCTGAACAGGTTCTTCCAGCACCCAGAGCACATGAGAGTTTGAGGGTGTGCTTTTTACAGAGGGAGAACCTTAGTTCTACCCGGCAGGGGGTCTGTCGGAGCGGGAACACCGCTGTTCCCTGAACCATCTCAAGGAGGCAGGCAGAAGGGGCCAGGCCTCTGAGCGCTGCTGGGGCAACAGCCCTGAATCCATGGCACCTGAACCCACTACCCCTAGAGGCCACTGATTCCTTTCCCTGCTTGTTTGCTGGCACCGTGAGGACGCCTTGGGCCGTTTCCCCAGGATGGGTGTGGAAAGGCCTCCAACTTCCCATGAGCCCCCACCCCACCCCCCCAGCTCTTCACGGTGGCTTGGAACACAGCACCCTCCCGCGTGGCGCCAATGGTTTAGACACATCTCTGGTTCGAAGCAGGATGCACCCAAGCGGTCAGTCCCCCGCCCCCCTGCAGCCTCCCTCCATCAGCCCCCACCATGGCAACAAAAGGTGTCTTGTGTGACTCTCACACAGTCACACAGGGGCTCAGCCTAAACCCAGGGCTGGCCTGAGACATCCCCTCCACACCTGTCCAGCTAGTTCTGAGCAAGGCCCCAGGGACACTAGTGGTCCAAAGTCATGGCTATCCTTCCTCCGAGACCCCCGTCATCAGCCCAGCCTCCCTTTCTAGGGCCCCAACCCTCCCTCATCTGGAGAGTCACCCCTTTACTGCTGGCGCCTCCTCTAGTGAAGTGGCCAGCGTGGTTCCCCAAACACACAGCTCCTGTCCCTGCCCTTCTTAGGCAGGTGCAGGGGGTTCCCCGCTTCTCTCTCCAGCCTTACCTCCCACCCTCTCCCCAACACTGGCCCCTTCTCCCGCCAGAGAGAACTGCCTGCCTTTTCTCACGTGCTGTTCCCTCTGCCTTTTTTTTTTTTTTTTTTTTTTTTTTTTTTGCTGTTTAGAGCCACACCCACGGCACATGGAGGTTCCCAGGCCAGGGGTTTAATTGGAGCTGCAGCCGCCGGCCTACGCCTCAGTCACAGCAACACAGGATCCAAGCCACATCTGTGACCTACACCACAAGTCAGGGCAATGCCAAATCCTTACCCCACTGAGCAAGACCAGGGATCGAACCTGCCACCTCATGGATCCTAGTCGGGTTCGTTTCCACTGCGCCGCATCCGGAGCTCCCCTCGACCTTTCTTCCCATCCACCCCATGTCGCCTTCCCAGCTCCCCTTCGTCTTACTCTGACTGTGAACAATGAGAGCAACTACCCTTAGTGGAGGTTATGCTTGTACCACGGACAAGGCTCAGTGCGGCTGCCACCTCCTCCAGGAAGCTCTCTGGGTGCATCCCCGGGCTAGGCCCCGCCACTCCTGAAGTGTCTGGCTCTTCAGTTACCAAGCTCCACATCCTCTTGCCTTGGAGCCCTCCAGGCTAGGAGTGTCCAGAGAGCAAGGACTTGTGTCTCTCCTGCCCCTGCACCCAGCCCAGGGCCTGTGCCAGGCGTCGAGTCCCATTCTTTTCGCGGCAGCAAGTCCAGGGCAGCACGGCCGTCAAAATTAGCAACTGAGCACTCGTGCGCTGAGCAGCGCTGGTGAGAAATTAATTCAGACCATCTAGTTTCAGACGCACAGCCATCTAGAAACAGGGAAGCTTGAAATTTGTTCTTGACAGAGAAAGACAAAGGAAATCTGGAAACGAGATTACAAGTTTATGTCACCTAAGAGAGCAGTTGGTTTTCCACTGTAACCCTGCTGTGTGGCCCTGGGCAAGATCTGCCTCTCTCTGGGCCTCCGCCCTCAGTGACCACGCCAGGCCTCCCAGCTCTAAGGCTGGGGGCAGGATTTCAATGCTCATTACCAAGGGTACCCCGCCCCCTGCCATCAGCAAAAGGTCCATGGTGCAGCCTGTGCCTGGAAGGGAGGATGAATTGCCTTCTAGAACATTCCACAGGGTTCAGCGCAGCTGTTTCATTTGTGGTGGCCGTGCCCTCCCCTCCCCCTCAAGTTGTTGGGGCCCCCCAGCCTGTGGTGGGAAGGCCATCTGTGTGCCTTCTGACACTCACATTTGCTCGTTCCTTGCCTCCCAGCAGGGGACAGACAGGCGGTGTGGGGAGGGCATCTCTGCTTCGCACCTTCTCCTCTGTCCTCGTAAATGTCCTCCATTCTTGTGGTCTGAGAGACTCGCGTCGCAGCTGCAGGCTGCCCCTGGAGACTCCTGGCATGGCTCGATGTGTCGCACTGATTGACCGGGTCCACGGTGTCAGAGGACCCCAGTGGAGTCAGGGATCATTATGAGACCCCCCACCCCCACCCCCGGTCCAGTGGGGTCAGGAAAGCCATGGTCCCAAGAGGAAAAAAATGCCGGGAGGAGGACCCATCTGGGTGACGGCCCAGCTCTGATCGAGGCTGCAGGTGCTGAGGTGAAGGGGCAGATGTGAGCCCTTGTTGGGCCTGCAGGGATGGCCTTTCTCTTGAGATCATCTTCCTATTTTTTTTTTGTTGTTGTTTTTTAAAAATATCCTTTCCAGAGTTCCCGTCGTGGCGCAGTGGTTAACGAATCCGACTAGGAACCATGAGGTTGCGGGTTCGGTCCCTGCCCTTGCTCAGTGGGTTAACGATCCGGCGTTGCCGTGAGCTGTGGTGTAGGTTGCAGACGCGGCTCTTCGGATCCCGCGTTGCTGTGGCTCTGGCGTAGGCCGGTGGCTACAGCTCCAATTCAACCCCTAGCCTGGGAACCTCCATATGCCGCGGGAGCGGCCCAAGAAATAGCAAAAAGACAAAAAAAATACATAAAATACAATAAAATAAAGTTAATAAAAAAAAATCCTTTCCAAAAACGAAAGTATAATGAGTTATTTTTCTAGACGTCCCAACTTGGGAAAATAGAAAGTTGGCAAAGTCGCGTAGATCTGCCACATTTCCTATGAAATTTGACTGGTTTGGGAGTTCCAGCTGTCTGGGAACCCCTTCCGGCATGCTCCCTGTTGAGGCCACCAGCAAGAGTGGCTACTGTGTATTTAAAACCTGCAGTGGCTGCCTGGTACCCTTGGGTTTGGCGCCAAACTCCATACTGCGGCATGGAAAGTGCAGGAAGGTGGGAGGAGGGAGAAGGCGGTGAAGAGGAATGGGTCAGGGGCAGCTTTCTGGAGAAAGGGGTATCTGAACCAAACCTTAGACCTGAGCCAGGGGACAAGGGGACAAGCGGACAAGGGGCCGGGGGACAGGTGGAGAGGGCATTGCATTCCGGGAAGCAGGGACAGATGAAAACAGCTAGTAGAGGGATGGGCTGAGCAGGGAGCAGGTTAGGGAAGCTGGAGAGTCTAACCCCAGGGTCCTGGGTCTTGCTGGAGCAGCGACGAAAACATAATGAGACCCATTTCATAGGCTCAGAGAGGAGGGACCGGGGCCCACTGGGAGTGAACGCTGGGGAAGGGACTTGAACCTGGGTCTGCCTGACCCCCAAGGCCAGCCTCTCCACCACCTGAGGGCCTGTCTGGGGCTGAGAGTCCCCTCTCTAGGGACCCAGTCCCTCCCTCCTGGGCATAGGGCTGGCAGGGGCGGACCAGATGGGAGCTCAGCTCAGCCCTGGCTGCTGCTGGAGCCCCAGGGAAACGCCTGCAAAGGCATGATGCCTTCCAACCTGCAGGCTTCCTCCGGTGCCCCGAGGACAAGACCATGCAGAAAGCCGAGGATGCCCATTCGGCAGCACCAGCCTCCAGACCTCGCCACGGGCACCCCAGCGGGGCAGTGAGTGCCAGGCCACAACCTCCTGCAGAGTGACGGCTTCTGAGCCTCCTCAGAGGGTCAGAGGTAGGGACACTCCTGGGGAACAGTGGGGCTGACACCACGAAAGAAGGCTCTGTGCCCCCTTCCGAATACTGTAGATGCCAAAAGCCAGTGTACTGCACAGTGTAACCCACGCTGGCGGGCATCCACCCACCAGATTATGAAGTTAATACCTGAGTCCACGGTGCTGCCGGGCTGTGGGGATGGAGCATTGCTGCCCGTAGGAAGCTCCCGTCAGGAGCTTGGGGTTAGAAGATGCAAAGCTATTGTATTTGGAGTGGACAAGCAATGAGATCTGCTGCACAGCACAGGGAACTATATCCATCACTTTTGATGGAACTTGATAGAAGGAAAAAGAATATATATATATATATATATATATATATATATATATAAACAGGAAAAAGTATATATAATATAATATATATATTATATATATATAACTGCATACTGGGTCACTTTGCTTTACAGCAGACCTTGACAGAACACTGTAAATCAGCTATAATAAAATAAAATTAAAAAAGAAGCTCCCAGTCTGGAGGGGACAGTTAGAGCACCGTGTGACCAGAGCCTCGATGGGGGTAACCTCCTGATGCAGAGCTATGACAAGGACGCTCAAGAGGGCATCTCCCTCAGAGCCACAAGGTCAGTCCTCGCGATATCTCAGACTTGAGGAAGGGGCACCTGCCCCAGGCGGCCGCCAGGCTGCCAGGGTGGGAGGGCTGCTGAAGAGCCCAGATTCTGGGGCAGGGCTGCCCAACCACCCCATTCCCCCGCACCTGCTGGAAGACCTGGCCAGGTCCAGATGGGCCTCTGGAGACCATCCAGGGCAACCTGGCCCACGGTTCCAGTGAAACCGAGGCCCAGAGAGGATGCTCCAGGTGGCACCAGAATGGGTCAGAGCAAGGGCAGGGTCCTGGGCCTCCCTCTGCTCCCTGGCCGGCCACTCCCCTCACTGTGGCCCTGCCTTTCCCACAGGGGTAGGGGGTGCTCCTGGCAGGAGGGGTGGAGTGGAAGGAGATGGAGGGCACCTGACGGAGAGTGCGCCGTGGGGGGCCCCTGGCATGGGACCTGGGGGCCTCCCGGCAGCAGGAGGAGGCTGGGGGACTCCTGGCAGGGAACGCGGGGGGCTCCCACCGGGGCCGCCCGCCAGGTCGCGCTGCCAGGCTGATTAGCATGGGCGAGGGGCGCTGGCGCGGGGGCTCCGCCGGACGAGCTGGCACGTCCCCCGCGGGCCCAGCTGGCCGGGCCGAGACACAAAGCGCCTCAGACGGCGGCGGCGCTCGGCCATTCACGCGCAGGGGCGGCCCGGGCGCGGGCGGCGAGGAATTCCCGCCGCCGGGGCGAAGAATAGCGCCTGGGCCGGGCGGGGCTCGGCCGCCCCGCGCTCCTGACCTTGAACCTTTGTGACTGGAGCGCATGCAAATCGCGGCGGGGCCGCGCCAAGCCCCGAGGGCGCTGCGCCGCCCGGGGTGTCCGGGCGAACAATGCGCCACTGTCCCCGCGCGGAGCCGCGGGCTGGGAACGGCGCGGGCACGCACCCGGCGGCGCGGCGCGGAATGCCAATTCGGATCCACCCGGGCGGCGGGAGGCGCGGGCCCGCGGGCGCCGGGGGCGGGGGCGGGGGCGGGGGCGGGCGAGACGACCCCGGCCCCCACCCCCCGCGCCCCCGGCGCCTGCGGCCTCTGTGCCGTCCTGGGGACCCAGGCTCTTAGGTGACCGTCTCCTCCGCTCCTGTCCTTTCCGTCTTTCCCTTACTGGTTTTCTTAAGTCCTCCAAATGATGGGGAACGAGATAAAGGTGGCCCCAAGAACCGTCTCGCCCAGAGGGAGCTGGTGGGGTCCCGCCCTATTCCCTCTCCTGGGGGCGTTTTCCTGCTCCCCGCCCGCGGTGACCTCTTACAGCCCAGCACCTTGCCTGTGTCACTGGCCATTTTCTTTTGTCCTGAACACCTACCCGCAATGGCTCCGTTAAAGGCTGAACAGTGTCCTTTGCCCCCTGGCAGGGCTGTAGTCCCTGCCGCCTGGGTGTCCCCATTACAGGGAAAACGGCTTTAAGGAGCCCTTCGGAAAGGAAAGGCTGGGGGGGTGGGGACCGCCTCATGCTGGGCTAAATTACAAGTTGCTAAATTGAGCCCAGAGGCGCCCATCGCTCCAAAGTGTGGGTGCCACAGCATCTGTCCTCACTGGCCTGGATAGTGTCCTTATTACTGGACTAAGCCGGCAAGAAGCAGCACCTCAGAAAGCACATGGACCACGTGGGGGAGCTTAAGCTGGATTTTACACACATGCGCACCACCAGGTGGTTCTAGCATCTTCGCCTAATTTGAATTGGACGCATTCACAGTGGCAGACAGAGGCCCAGCCTGGAGTTAGAGGTTCCCACCCTGAAGCTGGCTGGTGACTGATAGATGCCTTCTTCTCCCGGGACTCGGAGGTCTGGTGCCTGCTTGCCCATCTCACAGAGGCAGTGGGTGTGAGGGCTGATCCTATGGGTGCAGGAGGCCGCCCAGGTGTGAGGTGGCGGGGGCGGGGGGCAGTGAGCACGGGTCCGGTCCACCCAGGTGTCAGCCGGGGAGCTCAGTGCTGCTGAGAAAGCTTTGGGCACCGGTGACCAGGTGACCCTGGCAAGACATTTTCTCCTTGGACCTCGGCTTCCCCGACGATAGGCGAGGCTTTGCAGAGAGGGTCTCTAGGGTCATTCCTGCTTTCTTAGATGCAAGAGGACTGCATCTGCATCTTTTTAGAGGATGGGAACGGAGCACAGGCCCGCACCCTTGACCACCAGGCTCCTGAAAGGCTGGTGTTACTGGTTCTAGCTGAGGCCTCTTTGGTCTGGATGCTGGGACAGACCCCAAAGGGCATGAGACCCTGTTTTCGCCCTTGAGGTCCTCAAAGCCTGGTTGGAGGGGTGGGAAGAGGCGGATAAGGTAGCAGACAGTGAAGGTGGTGAAGGAGGAAGCTTGGTGGGTGGTGGGCGTGGGCGGGGGAGGGGGGAGGAATGCCAGAAGCCTTGGGGGGTGGGGGGGCGGTCTAGGAAGGCACTCGGCTGCCTGAGCTAAGTCTTCAGGAAGATGAGCAGCTTCTCATCAGAAAAGAGCGGCGAGCACTTCATGGAGGGAAAATTGTGAGCAGAGGGACCTCATAGGACACGCATGGAACCTTCCAGGCAGAGGCAGAGGACATTAAAAATGCACTCTAGGGATTCCCATCGTGGCGCAGCGGAGACGAATCCAACTGGGAACCATGAGGTTGTGGCTTCGATCCGTGGCCTCGCTCAGCGGGTTCAGGATCCGGCATTGCTGTGAGATGTGGTGTAGGTTGAAGATGCGGCTCAGATCTGGCGTTGCTGTGGCTATGGCTGTGGCGTAGGCAGGCAGCAGTAGCTCCGATTGGATCCCTAGCTCAGGAACCTCCACATGCTGTGGGTGTGGCCCTAAAAAGCAAATAAAAATAAAAAAAAAAATGCACTCTAATGCCATTCGCAGCAATGTGGATGCAACTAGAGATTCTCATACTAAGTGAAATAAGTCAGAAAGAGAAAGATAAATACCACATGATATCACTTATACGTGGAATATAAAATATGGCACAAATGAACCTGTCTACAAAATAGAGACAGACTCACAGACATGGAGAACAGACTAGTGGTTGCCAAGGGGCTGGGGGGGGAGGGGGGATGAAGGGCGTGGGATGGACAGGGAGTTTGGGGTTAGTAGATGCAAACTATTACATTTTAGAATGGATAAACAACAAGGCCCTGCTGTATGGCAGCGGGAGCTATATCCAATCTTCTGGGATACCGTAATGGAAAAGAATATTAAAGAAGAATATATACATATACATTTTTTTTTTTCTGAGTCGCTTTTTGCTGTACAGCAGAAATTGCCACAACATTGTAAATCAACTACACTTTTTTTTTTTTTTTTTTTTTTTTGGTCTTTTGCGGGCCACACCTGCGGCCTGTGGAAGTTCCCAGGCGAGGGGTTGAATCGGAGCTGTAGCTGCCAGCCTACACCACAGCCACAGCAACGTGGGATCCGAGCCACATCTGCGACCTATGCCACAGCTCATGGCAATGCTGGATCCTTAACCCACTGAGCGCAGCCAGGGATCGAACCCGCAACCTCAGGGTTCCTGGTCTGATTTGTTTCCACTGCGCCATGACAGGAACTCAGCTATACTTTAAAGAAAAAAGCACTCTAGGGAAATCCCTTCCTTGGGCAAAATCTTCTATTTCTTTGCATTTGTACACTCTGCCTCCTGGGTGGCCAAAAGAACTAGAAACACCAAAATTAAAAAAATCTAGGAATCTGCCTGGCTAAGGGAGGTGTCAGGGCAAAGGACCGAGATGAGGGAGGGGAGAGCTGAGTGAAAAATTCCTTGGATCCCGGAGGAGTCACAGGTGGGGCCCCTCTTGCCCTTGGAGCCAAAGGTTCAGGGTGCTGAGGAGCAGCTGTGCGCCCGGGAGACTGGCAGTTTGCTCTGTTCCTGAAAGTGAGCACCCGGGCTTCACCTCGCCCCTGCACCCCCAACAAGCACGGGGTGAGGTGCCAGGTGCCAGGGCTGTGGCCATCAGCGTGGGCACAGCTGGGAGGGGAGAGGAAATCTTGACGCGATGGGACATACGTGGAGTGGCTTGGTCCCCTCGGCTGGAGGGTGCTGGCAGGGGGCGTGGGCAGGGCTTGGGCGTCAGGGAAGACTTCCGGGAGGAGGAAATGGTGGCGAAGGGAGGTAGAATGGCGATAACATGGGCACGATCCCTCCAGGGTGGGCAAGGATGAAAGTGAGCCTGGCGCACAGCAAGCCCCGGGTGAAAGATATGTCCTCTGCCTGCTCGGTTGGCTGAAAATCTGGCTGCTCCAGGACAAAGCTGAGATGCCCAGAGGGTGGCTGGGGGCTGGGGGAGCCACGGATGAATTTCAAGTGCTTTGTGCTCCTCATAGTGAAATAGGGTTTCTGAAATGAAATTGGTAAGTCACGGTCGACTGTTCTTTGCTCCCAGAGACACGTAAGAAAACAAACAAAACCCCAAGGGGCGGCGAGCCCCAGCTGTCCGCCGGCTGCTGCCCCTGAGCCCCCGGGGCCTCGACGACACCTGGGCATCCTGGCGAATCTGCCCCGGGCAGGGCCCAGCATCACAGCCGCTGGTTCCTGGCCCACCGGAGGGGAGACTCAGGCCCTGGGGGTGCTTGTGTGACGCCCAGACGGGCCGGGCCGTGGGGAGAACCAGGTCTCCCGCCTTCCAGGTCTTTCCACTACTTCACCAGATTCCTCGGAAATTAGCAATGGAAAAGCGATCCCACGCGGGGGAAGAGAGAGTCATATTTTCCGTCCTGGCTCCTCGTGAGCACCTGGGACGTGGTGGGTCCCCCTGGATCCTGTGCAGAGAGAGGAGCTGGCAGATGTCACCCCGGGGGCGGGGGGAGGGGCAGTGAACAGGACCCTTTGGCAGTGTTGACATCGTGGGTGGGGCTCCTGTGTGAAACCACCCCTGAAGCCCCCAGGGGCGGTGAGACATCTCCTCTGGGGCTGGGTCACTGTGGGAGGGGATCCGGGTGGGCAGCTGGCTGAGCTGGCTGGGGGCTGGCCCGAGGGGGGCAAGGCCTGCTCTTGCCCCGGGCGATCACGGAGCCGGCCTGCCTGAACCTGACCCTGGCTTTGCCGCTTCCCGGTCCTGTGCCCTCAGACAGTCAGCGTTGTCTCCCTGGGCCTCAGTGTCCCCCTCTGTGAAATCAGAGAGCAGCCCCAGCTTGGCGCCTGGCACGTGGTGAGAGATCAGTAAATGCCAGAGTTTCTTAGGGGCATGGATTCCCCCCACCCCGACCCCCGGCCGTCCTGCACCCTGACATGGAGCCCTGTCAGCTCTGGTCCCAGACGGCTCCGCGTGGAAGGAGCTCCGACACCTGTCATGGGCATCCAGGCAAAGCTTGCTGGGCAGGGCCGCTCCGCTGCAGCCTGTCGGATAAAGGGGTTCAGGCCCTAGGGGACAAATGGACTCAGACCCCAAAGCTGGCAGCTTCATTGAGTGACGTCGGGGCCTCGAGGGAGGCGGCAGAGGAAAGCTTTGGTCCCAAAGGACTGGCAGGAAATCGCGCTCCGGTCCCTCCCTTCCCGCTTCCATCATCCATCCTTCCTTCCTTCCTTCCTTCCTTCCATCTGTCCTTCCATCCTCCTTTCTCAGCTCCATTTGTTTCTGTGCCCACTCCTGTGCTGACTGCTGGAAATAGAGAGTAAACCTGAACAGATATGACCCATCGTTTCCACATGAACGGTCTAGCCCAACGCAACACACACCAGGCAAATGACCCAGAGAAAGGGTCCGACAGAACTTTCCGTGATGTTCCACATGTTGTCTGTCTGGACTGCCCACTACGGAGCCACAAGCCACGTGTGACGCTTGAGTTCTTGAACTGTGCGAGGGGCTGACTTTTTAAGTTTATTTCATTTAAATTAATGCAAATGGGACTGTAGGAGTTCCCCAGTGGCTTGGCAGGTTAGGGATCCAGGGTTGTCACGGCTGTGGCTCTGGTCACTGCTGTGGTGCGGGTTTGACCCCTGGCCGGGAACTTGCACGTGCATGACCGAAAAATAATAATAATCATTGGAAGTCGTCACTTGTGGGTAGGGCTACGGTGCCGGACAGCATGGATCCAGAGTCACAACTCTGGAGTTCCTGTTGGGGCTCAGTGGATTGAGAAGCTGACTAGAATCCATGAGGATGTGGTTCGACCCCTAGCCTTGTTCAGTGGGTTAAGGATCCGGCATTGCCCCAAGCTGTGGCGCAGGGCACAGTTGTGGCTCCGATCTGGTGTGGCTGTGGCTGTGGCATAGGTTGGCAGCTACAGCCCTGATTTGACCCCAAGCCTGGGAACTTCCATATGTCACAGGTGAGGCTGTAAAAAGAAAGAAAATCAAACAAACAAATCAAAAAAATGAAAAGAAAAAAGAGTCACAACTCCCATCTCACCATGCTGTGTTATTTCTTCATGACTCTGGTATCTATTTGATTTTGTGAATTTATTTTGTTGTAATCTGTCTCTCTGCTCTGGCGTGTGCCTTGTACTGGTTTCTTTGGAAGCAGAGCCTGAGGTAAAGGCTTACCTGGTGGCAGCGGAGCTGGGAATGAGATCGGAGGGCAAATCCAAAGAGGTTGCTTTATTGGCTTCATCGCTGCCCCGGGAGCAGATTCTCAATCCTATGGGAGCTTCTGCGGCATTTAGGAATTATATCGCAGCTCTGTCCACCCAGCAGCCACCTGCTCCTGCTCACCACTGGTCCAGGATGGTTCTGTGAGTCTTGACTTCCCAGCTCTCCTGGGGGCAGGCAGGTCCCTAAGTCTCACTCTCAGACAAGTGCCACAGCAGGAAGCAATGGCCATCCAGCACGGGCCCAAGATAAGGTACCATCTGACTGTACCTGCCCAAGGCTGGCTGAAGGCCCTGGGAAGCCTGCTGCAGTGGCTGAGTGAGAGGTGGGGTTACAGGGGCTCTGAAACCGTCCACCGGTGGCGTCAATACAGCCCACACCTTGCACTGCTCCTATCTGCTGTGCTTTTTTTCCCTTCTCTTTCTTTTTTGGCTGCCCCTCGGCATATGGAGGTCTCCGGGCCAGGGATCAGACCGAGTTGCAAGTGTGACCTATGCCTCAGCGGCATCAGCCCTGGATCCTTTAACCCGCTGTGCCGGCCCGGGAATCGAACTGCGTCCTAGAGCTGCAGAGATGCCACTGATCCCTTTGCACCATAGCGGGAACTCCTACTTGTGCTTTTGATCAAGTCTAGCCTGCCACGGAGGTCCCTTCGAATCGGTGGCCAGCAGCAGGCTCTACAAGGTCTAAAAACCAGGTTGCTCGTGGGGCAAGACACAGGCTCCACCCCTGCAGGGGGTCTGCGGCCGTGGTTGTCACCCATCACCTCCACCCTGCATCACAAATGCCAGACGAGCGTCTCAGCGGGTCCAGGTTCTCTGGCCAGTGAGGGGACCTAAGCTTCACCACTGAGGGCCCCGAGCCCTTTGTGGCATCGCCCTTGCTGGCCTGTGCTGGCTGTCTGTTCACCGTTATTACCACCCTGGATGTAACAAGAGGCACTGCTTCCCGGGAATTCTCTTGTTCTGAGAAATACTCCTGCCTGCCCCCCAAGCCTAGCTCCTCCTGCTCGTATATTTTGTCTGCTGGGACCGTGGCGTGAGAAGAGGCCCAATGGCCAATAGATAGCTGAGGCCTCAAGATCTGTGGAATCTTTAGTGTGTCTGCTGGTGGGAGAATCCCCCTGTGGCAGCCAGGACCTCCCTGTGACAAAGCCGGGGCTGGTGGGGATGGCAAAGGAGCCCATCTTTCTTGCTGGCCCAATGTATGCACTTTGGTTCCGGGACCAATTTTTTTTTTTTCTTTTTTCTTTTTAGGTCCATTCCGGTGGCACATGGAGGTTCCCAGGCTAGGGGTTGAATCGGAGCTGCCACTGCTGGCCTACACCACAGCCACAGCAACCCCAGATCCTTAACCCACTGAGGGAGGCCAGGGATCGAACCTGCGTCTCATGGATACTAATTGGGTTCGTGACCACTAAGCCACAGTAGGAACTCCTGGGAGCAATGTATTCTTAACATGGGGGACACAGTGCCAAGTGGCCGAGGTTCCCTCCCACCCTCTGACCTTGAAAGTACTTCCACTTACCATTCACCAGGTTTGGAAGGGCGCAGCGAGTGTCCAAACAGAATGAAAGTTCCATGAAAACAGAAGTCTTGTCTGTGTTGGTCATTGTTGTATTTTCAGTACCTAGAACAGTGCCAGACTTCAAATAGGACTTCAATAAATAGTAGAATAAAGAAAAAAAATTCAAGTGGAATTTAATGTCTCTAAAAGATACTATAAAACAAACATTAAAAAGCATTGACTTGGAGTTCCCGTCGTGGCTCAGTGATTAACGAATCCGACTAGGAACCATGAAGTTGTGGGTTCGATCCCTGGCCTCCCTCAGTGGGTTAAGGATCTGGCATTGCTGTGAGCTGTGGTGTAGGTCACAGACATGGCTCAGATTCCGTGTTGCTGTGGCTCTGGTGTAGGCTGGTGCCTGCAACTCCGACTCCATCCCTAGCCTGGGAACCTCCATATGCTGCGTGTGTAGCCCTAAAAAGAAAAAAAGAAAAGAAAAAAAAGGAAAATTTCCTAACTTCTAGAGCCATAGACTTGTGAGCAAATAAACTGGTTGTTTTAAGACATTAAAAAAAAGAAGAAGAAGAAGAATAGAAAATCTAGAAAGAGATGAAGGTAAGGAACACAGTTTCCCTGTCTAGGTATAATTTTGTTTTTTTTTTTTTTTTTTAATTGAGGATGGGACAATTGGCGACCTCTCTGAAAAATGACCTGATAGGACAGCCATGTTCCTCTTCTTGCACTAAAATAAACTGGAAATGGATTAAGAGTCTTAAGGTAAAAAATGAGACCATAAACACACTGGGAGGAAATGACATATAATTTTGAGGTGGATGAAAATCTTCCTAAAGAAGTTCCTGTTGTGGCTCAGGGGTCACGAGCCCAACTAGTATCCATGAGGATGTGGGTTCGATCCCTGGCTCTGCTCAGTGTGTTAAGGATCCGGTGTTGCTGTGAGCTGTGGTGAAGGTGGCAGACGCAGCTCAGTTCTGATGTTCCTGTGGCTGTGGTGTAGGTCGGCAGCTGCAGCTCTGATTCAACCCCTAGCCTGGGAACTTCCATATGCCACAGGAGTGGCCCTAAAAAGCAAAAAAAAAAAAAAAAAAAAAAAATCTTCCTAAGTAATGATACCCACATTAGAAGCCATAAAGGAAATAACAGAGTTTTTTTGCTATATAAAAATAAACATTTCCATGTGGGGGGGGGGAAACAGTATAAACAGAGCTGAAAGGCAAAGCATAGTTCTCACTCAATATACAAAAATTCCCTTGCAAATCAACAAGACCAAATATCTGCAAAGACGTGAAAAGAAAACTTATAGAAGACAAGGCTCAAATTTCCACCACCTCTATGAAAAGGGTTTAATGTCAAAGGATGCCAATTAATCTAAGATAACATTTTCAAGATCAAGTCTTCAATCCAAAAGTCTTCCAAAAAAGATGAAAGCCAGTCCTTACAGAAGAGTGTAAGTATCAGGGAATGAAAAAATCTGTGTTGCCAGCGAGACAGCAAATGGGGAAAATGCCTGGAGGCAAAGTGGGCAGCATTTGTTCATTAAACAAATATTTACGGAGCTTCTCTGAGTGCCAGGCACGTGGGAGCAACACCCTGCTCCTCCTTGCTCTCATTTCTCTTTCGGTGCAGTGGGGGAGACAGACACGAAAGGAGAAAGTACACAAACAAGTTCATAATTACTGCAGTTGTAGAACGTACTTATAAATGTGTTTAACAAGGGGTCTTCACCTGGTCAGGATGAGGGGGAAGACTCTCCCTAAGGGGGTGCTTCTGTAGCCAAGTCTCAGATGACGGGAAGGGTTTTGTGAGGAGAACAGAGAGGAAAACTGCTCTGGGCAGAGGACATGACAAGGTGAACAGTCTGATGAAGTCTGGGACTATTTCCCAGCCTCCCGGTGATTCCAGGCATGCTCTGGCCCCTGCTCATCTTTCCCAACTCAACCTCTGATCCCAGAGCTGCTACCATGTATTTTCTCCAAGAGGCAGGTTTCAACCCCAAACGGTTAGACCCTCCAAGAAACAGGCAAGTGCACCTCATCAAGGAAGTCAACAGAGAGGACCGTGTGGGTGGGCCCAGATTTCAGATGTAGCTGTCACACTCTAAATATGTTCAAAGAATTAAAGGAAAATGTATTTAGAGGAAACCGTGTTCAAGGAGTTCAATGAAAATATGGTGTCCATGAGTGAACAGATCAGGAATCCCCACAGACAAATGAAAACAGTGGAACTTCTAGGGTTGAAAAGGACAGCCATTGAAGTATAAAACATTCCCTAGATGAGCTCCAGTTCTGGAGATGGCAGATGAAGGGGTCAGTACACCTGAAGATAAATCCTCAGAAAGTAGTCAACACAAAGAGCGGAGAGAAATAAGATCGGAGGAAAAAAGAACAGGACTTCAGAGACCTGAAAGATAAGATGAGTGATCTAAATGCATGTCATGGAAGTCCCAGAAGGAGAGGTGAGGTAGAGAGAGACAGAAACATATTGAGGAAATAATGATTGAAAACTTCTCAATATTAATGGAAGATGTGAACTTACAGATCTAAGAAGCTCAACAAACCCCAAGCAGGGCAAACACAAGTGAAAACACTTCTAGGCAAGTCATACTCAAATTCTTCAGAGTAAAAGGGAAAACCTTGAAAAGTTTGGAGGAAAATCCCTAATTTTTATGGAGTTCCCTGGTTGCTTAGTGGTTAGGGATTTGGTGTTGTCACTCCTGTGGTTTTTGGTTGTTGTTGTTGTTGTTGCTGTCTTTTTAGGACCTCTCCCACAGCATATGGAGGTTCCCGGCTAGGGATCGAATCGGTGCTGTAGCTGCTGACCTATGCTGCAGCCACATCAATGCGGGATCCGAGCTGTGTCTGTGACCTACACCACAGCTCACGGCAATGCTGGATCCTTAATCCACTGAGCAAGGCCAGGGATCGAATTCCCATCCTCATGGATACTAGTTGGATTCATTACCACTGAGCTATGATGGGAACTCCTATGGTTCAGGTTTGATCCCTGGTCTGGTCTGAGAACTTCTGCTGTAGGTGCTGCCAAAAACAACAAAAACAAAAACAACAACAACACACAGCCTACTTGTTCCATGCGGGGGAACCATGATATAGTCAATACCTGGCTTCTCATAAAGAAACAAAGGGACAAATGCCTCCTTTATCTATTAAGAGTCTCAAGATTAGATATTAGTGAGAAGGGAAGATAATTAATATTTAGTCACGTACTAAAGAGTAATTTCCTAAAACTGGGGGAAGATGTGAGTGCTCAGATTGGAAATGCTCAATGAGCACCAACAAGTAAATGAACAAAAAGAAAAATATTCCCGTTCCACACCGAAGCTCATCGTGGAATTTCAGAACATCCAGGAGAGGGAAAAAATTCTGAAATTATAAAAAATCATAAATCACTGTACTACTAGGTTTTATAATTATAGAAAGACGACAAACATAGTATATATTACAAAAAGCACTTAAAAATTTATAAGTGCCAGCGCCGTCAGAGCAGAAGTTAAGCTGTAGAAAATAGATTATAGGGCACACAATTCTTGTCGGTGACAATGCAAATTCATTTTTTTACCATAGAGATAGAATTGAATTCTGTCTCATAGTAAAGATAATCCCAGAAGTTCCCGTCGTGGCATAGCAGGAAACAAATCTGACAAGTATTCATGAGGATGCAGGTTCAATCCCTGGCCTCGCTCAATGGGTTAAGGATCCGGCGTTGCCGTGAGCTGTGGTGTAGTCACAGACGTGGCTCAGATCTGGTGTTGCTGTGGCTGTGACATAGGCTGGCAGCTACATTTCCGATTCGACCCCTAGCCTGGGAAACTCCGTATGCTGCCGGTGTGGCCCTAAAAAGACAAAAGACAAAAATAAAATAAAATCAAGATGATCCCAAACTGTACATTTCATGGCCCTATAGGACATTAACCAATTTTGCACCTGTAAGCAAATTCATTTCAGCATTTCTGATTGCCTACACATGTTTTTATTTAATTTCCCCTTTGAATGGTTTTTTACATCTTACTGGCTATATATACATTTTTTTTCTTCTTTTTTTTTTTGCTATGCCCATGGCATGTGGGAGTTCCTGGGCCAGGGACAGAACCCGCCCCACAGCAGTGACCACGCCAATGTCTTTTTTTTTTTTTTTTTTTTCATCTTTTTGGGGCCACACCTGAGGCCTATGCACATTCCCAGGCTAGGGTTTCAGTCGGAACTGTAGCCGCTGGTCTGTGCCACAGCCACAACAACGCGGGATCTGAGCCGTGTCTGCAACCTACACCACAGCTCACAGCGACACTGGATCCTTAACCCAATGAGCCAGGCCAGGGATCGAACCCGAGTCCTCATGGGTACGAGTCGGGGTTGTTAACCACTGGGTCACGATGGGAATTCCAGCCAGAGTCTTAACACGCGAGGCCACTAGGGAACTCCTGGTTTCCTTATTAATCAGTGAGTAAAAGTGTAAAATCTTGGATGTGTTCATTTTCTATTCGCCAAGAATCATGCTCGAACCTCTTTAGAAATCACTCTTTATCTACAAGAATTGGTGTTCATAAGATAAGTAGTAAAAGAGCCCCATACATAACAAAGACACAAATCTCATTAAAAATGAGCAAAATTCTTAAACGGAGACGTAACCTCATCAATCGTCAGAGAAAAGTAAACTTACAACATCCGTTTATCATTTTTCTTTTTTTTCTCTCCCGCTCCCTCTTTTTTTTTTTTTTTTTTTTTTGCTTTTTAGGGCCGCACCCGCAGCATATGGAGGTTCCCAGGTTAGGGGTCGAATCGGAGCTGTAGCTGCCAGCCTGTGTCACAGTCACAGCAACACCAGATCCGAGCCGTGTCTGCAACCTACACCGCAGGTCACGGCAACGCGGGATCCTTAACCCACGGAGCGGGTCCAGGGTTGTAACCCGCAGCCTCATGGTTCCTAGTTGGATTCGTTTCCACCACGCTGTGACGGGAACTTCCGTTTATCACTTTTCATCCACCGCAGGTTCGTACTGGCCTGAAAGCACGGTCGTTGCTGTGGGGGGAGGGGCTGGCTAGGGGCAGACTTACCTGTGAGGTCTGAACATCTTAGAAAGATCTTCTGGCTTTGGGGGTGGGAATGGACTGTGGGGGACATCGGCAGTGGCCCAGGCGAGGAAATGACCTTGCTTGGGTCTGGGTGGTAACAGAAATAATGCCCTGAGATGTCCAGGTGACTTGGGGCGTCTGGCTGAGGTCTGTGACACTCCTGGGGGCTGACACCTGTCCCTACCTGGGGCCTGAAGGAGAAACTCAGTGTCCTCAAGCCCCAGAGTGAGTCTGAGGTCAGAAGTCACAGGTAGAGGGTGGGGGGTGGGGGGAGCTCCAGGCCCAGAAGTTGTTGGTGCCCTGGTCCGGGTCCAAAAAGCCCTGATGGTGCAGGTTATGGCATCGGGGAGGCACCGGAGATCTAACCATAGCCACCAGGTTTGCTGGAGCATGGAGAGGGGTGGAACCACAGGGGGCCAGAGGTAGGAAGCCCTGCTCACCACGCGACAAGCGCTAGCCAGAGCCGCCTGCGTGTGCAGTAGCATCTCGTGGCATGAGGGACCTTGTGGTCCAGGCCTCACTGCAGCGCACCCAACCGTCTCCTCCGGGCTGGCCCTGCAGAAACCGCGGAGGGGAACGGGCACGGGGGCAGCACCAAAGGTGTGGACGTGGGAAGCCTTGGGATGTTTCGGGCTTTGGGGTCTGGCCGTGGTTAAGGCCACCTAGGAGGCCGGCCAGCCCTGGTGCCGAGAAGGAGCAGCCAGTGAGGTGGGAGCCAGCGCGGGCCCGAGGACGAGCGTTTCCTGGGGGAGGTGTGTTGGCTGCATCACATGTTGGTGACCTTGGCTTCGGCAAGATGGAGCTCCTCGTTGTCCCCAAGAGCAGTGTCAGTGGCGGGTGGGGACAGCTTGGGACCGAAGGGGGCTGAGGGGCGTGCCGGAGGATGTGATGGGGGTGGCTGAGGGGGGTGGGGCATCTGGGTGCTTTTCCCCCGAGGGATGGAGAGGGCTGAGCCTGCTGGAAGCAGGAAGCAGTGGCAGATGCCGCAGAGATAGAAAGCGGTTGCCAAAGAGGCAGAGGGAACGGGCCGGGGCCTGGGTGAGCAGGTGGGGACGCAGAGGGAAGGGCGTGGACTCTGCACATCGGGTTTGGTGGCAGGATGGCGAGCAAAGGCCACCAAGAAGCAGGTGGGCGAGGCAGTGACTCGCCCCAGGTCAAGGGACTGCTTTTCCCACCCTCGCCCGCCCAGCACCCGGAACGATGACTTATCCATGTGACAATCTGATGATGGGCGGTGGCAGCACCGTGGGAAGGCAGCTGGAAGGAAGTCTGAGTTCAGAAACGTACAAGTTCCAACACACAGCTCTGGTGAGTGGCGGCGTGGGCTGCCGGGTGCCCGGGGCGGCAGGTCTCGGCCAGCGCCAGGATGCCAGGCACGCAGATCCCAGCAGACGCCCCCGCGGGAGCAGGTGGGAGGCGGAGGCTGACTCAGGCCCTGACTCAGCAGGGCCGCCGCTGGGGTGAGGAAGGGGTTCCGGAGAGACGGCCCTGCCCCGGGGCACCCTTTCCTGGGCCCGTTCCAGAGTGCCCCTCGGTCCCAGGGAAGGGTGGCTTCTTCCTCCCAGAGGTCCAAGCCATTTTCTGAGATGGTCCATGGCCTCGGAGCTCGGGGCTCGCCCCGCTTGGGCTCTAAAGGAACTCCTTCACCGCGTCCACCGTGATCAAGCCAGGCCACGGTCACCCCAATGTCACTCACACAGCCACGTGTTTCACGTGTCCCTCCCTGGCTTCCTTCTTTCTGTGGGTTCACTGCGGGTCCGCTGGGCCCCAGGCCCCATGCGGGGCCCTGGGACACCGCACAAAAGGGGCAGACACCACCCCGCTCCTGGGAGTTCTGTTCAAAGCTGAGACTCCTGTGCCGGGACCGAGGGCTGGGGCAGGCCTCCCAAGACTTCGGTCAAGAGCAGAGGGGTGACTCGGGAAAGGCCGGGGGCGGGGCTTGGGAGGCAAAGCGGGAGGGGAGTGGAATGCACGGTCCAGCGCTCCAGGCCACTCGGCGGCCAAAGTGGGGGTGTGAATAGAGGACACCCAGAGCGGGGACTGTGCTTGGAAAGGTGGAGGCTGGGGAGTGGCATGGAGGCTGGGGAGTGGAGTGGAGGCTGGGGGCCTGGAAGAGTGGAGGCTGGGGGGCCTTTGAGTTAAGGGTGAGGTTGGAGAGGTAGGGAGGTGTGGTGAGTGCCAGGCTGGCACCATGAAAGTGCGGCCTCACCCAGATCCCCACACAGAGGCAGGAAGAAGCTGACGGTTAGGGTCTGGGGGGACGTGCAGGGCAGCTGGACACGACAGAGGCCCCAAGGCAGCAGCTGTGTCTGGGTGCTGAGTCTCCCCTTCTCCCATGGCAGGGGTCCCTCCACCGCACACACCTCTAGCCAGTTCAGGATTGGCCCCAAGGTGTAGACACCCTCCTGGCTCAAGGTCACGGCCTCCCTGGGCTGGCCACATCCTGTGATGGGTGCAGGCAGGAGTATAGGCCTGGCTGATTCCACCTGACTCAGGCCAGCTCTGGTGGCCCCGGTCCTCCCTGAGATCCTGCTCCCTCAGCCTGCCTCAGAGCGGCCTCACGGGAGCCCACACCCGCCCCTGCTCAGTGGGCTAAGACCTTGGCAGGCAAGCAGCCCGCTCTGTGGGGAAAGGCAGGCAAGGGGTAAAGGGAACTCCACCTTCCCCCGTGGAGGCACAGATGAGGGGGTAGCCAGGGGCTTCTGCAGCCTGAGAGCGGCTATCCGGCCAGATCCCTGGCTCCCGGCCCCTCCCCATCCCCCCACCGCCAAAGCCCCGTTCCCCTAGGCGCAGCCCTGCACCCCTGGGCCGGCGAAGCCCCTGTAACTGAAATGCTGGTAGAGACCCTTCTGTGAGCTCCTGGTTCCCTCTGCATCTTCCCAGAGCTGGCTCTGAAGCCCCCGTTAGTGCCTGGGAGCCTGGCTCCCTTGGGAGGGGACCCCAGGAGATGTGAGCAGGGTGTTGGAAAGCATGGCAGGGAGGAGACACAGCTAACACAGTGGGTGGCATCAAGCAAGCACCCTGAGGCCCCCGGGGAGGGCTGGGGGCTGAGCAGAGCGTGGCTTGGTGACCCCGACCGAGGGGCAGTCTGCCACCGTGGGGTCTGCCCGGCTCAGGGCCAGAGACGGCGGTGGCGGCGGCATCTGTCCACGCTCTGCGGGGGGTGCCCCTCTGGGCTGGGGGTCCACTGCTGTGGCGTCACCCACCCCCTCGTCTCCTGGCTCCTCATCCAGAGCTGGAGGGAATCCCTAGTCCTTCAACCAAGGAGCTCGTGCTGTCCTGTCTCCGGAGAGCCCGGGCCAGGGAACCGCCTGCTGCGGGGGGGCCTGTCCCCCACCCTTGCTGCCGCCCCTGCCCCGCCCCCAGCCCCAGCCCGCTCCCCCGGGGCCCAAAGAGGAGGCCGTGGGCTGGCAGCTCGGCCCCGACTGGCCTGGTCTAAACCGATGTTCCGCCAGCCAGGCCCGGTTGGCTGCCATGGGCGCCTCACAGCCAGTCTTTGTCCCCTTTGGTCACAGGCGCCGCACGCTCCGTGCCCAGCTTGTTTTTCCCAGGCCAGGCTGGGCAGGCAGAAGCCCTGAAGCCATGGAAACGACACAGACCACCTGTCCCGCCCCGGCTCTGCTCTGCCCAGTGGCTTTCTTCGTCTCTGCAGACCTCCTGGCGTGCTGGCCCTGCCCCAGCTGGGCTCCGGGCAGAACAGCCCTCCCCGGCCTGGCCCCCGCCCACCCGGGACCGCCGCTGGGCTGGCGCAGAGAAAACTCTGGGGTCCCTCGCTGCTCCCAGCACTCGGGCTTCTCGGTCCTCGGCCCCTTCCCTCCTCCTCCAGCCAGTCTCGGGGGCCCAGGAGGGAGGCCAGCTCCGAAGTGCTCTCTGATCAGAGCTGCCCCCAAGATGAAGCGGGCTACCTTGAAAGGTGGTGACCTCCCCGTCACATGAGACATGCAAGAGTAGAGCCCTGAAGCTGCTGTAAGAGAATCCTGGGTCTGTGTGGGGAAAATGAACTGACTGAATAAATGAGTGTGGGATGAGTCCTTTCTCTCATGAATTCACACTCACTCATTCAGGAAGCCCCAGTGAGGTCCACCCCGGGGCCAGGGGCTGAGCAGGTGATGCGGCGATGGAATCTTGGTCCCTGCCTTCGTGGGGGCAGCGTCATGTGGGTGAGAGGATCTGGGGGAGACGTGCTCTGCCCCCTGTCGGGCAGCCTGGGAGCCCAGGGGCACCACAGAGGTTGAGGTCAGGGCCCTGGCTCTGCGTGGGGGACAAACATGCCACATGGAAGCTGGTGACCCCCCGGGGTTTCTGGGTCCACGGTCACCCAAGCTGCCAAGGCCCTGGGAGTTCCAAGGAGGGGAGGCCCTTTTCCAGATTTCGGGAGTCACCCAGGAACAGCTCTGTGGATGAGGCAGCCGTGAGGCTGGACTTTAGTCAGGTATTCGGTGAGCTTCCCCAGGCCCTGGTTACACGCCAGGCTGAGCCGAGGGATGCCACGCGCACTTGGGGAGAATCTGTTCCAGGGCCAGATTCCGGGGTGAGGACAACCTTGCTTCCTGGGGCCATGTGGCTGGCTTGGAGGGTCGTGTTCTGAGCTTCTCACCTGTTCTAGTCAGCTAGGGCTGTGTAACAAAGCCCCCCGACACAGCGACCCACATGAAGCTGCAGCTGTTTTATTCTGCTCCTGCGTGCTGTGGGTCAGATCCTCTAAAAAGGCACAGTGGGGACAGCTCTGCTCTGCGATGCCCGGTGCTTGTGCCAGGCCAACTCGAAGGCTGGAACAGGCACCCCACACACGTCCAGGGAGCCCGGGCTTCCCTGCAGCATGGAGACCTCAGGGCAGCTGAACGGCTTTCAGACGTGTGACTCAGGACTCCAGGGTGGCAGCTCTGTGGCCTTTCCTGACTCGGCCTTGGAAGTTACGCGGCAGCGTTGCTGCCACGCTTTGCCACTTGAACGAGTCAGGGGCCTGCCCAGATTCAAGAGAGGACGTAGAACCTGCCTCTCAACAGGAGAATGCGTATCAGGGTCTTTGCTGCTGTATTTCAAACTGCTGAACTGCTGCCTAGTCCCAGCCTCCCGCTCCTTCCTCTTCTCTTTGAAAACTCTATCATCTGCCAGGGCTGCACTTCAATCCCCCGCCAGAAAACCTTCCCGCTCACTCCTCTCCCCAGTAGCACTTTCATAGCTCTTGTTTATGACCTCTTTCTAATGCATAACAAGGACAGCTGTGAGCATGAAGCCCCTTACTTTGCCCACGTGTCCACAGGTGTATGGTTTTTTGGTCTCAGAGCAACCCTGGGAGATGTGTCATTGGAGGGGGCATCTCAGCTGGGGTTTTGCAGGATGAGTAGGAGTTCTTCAGACAGAGTCTGAAAGAAGCTGTGGTGAGGTGGGGCACCTGCACGGTCAGGTGTGGCTGGAGGATGGTTTCCCTTAGCCTGGGGCAAGGAGCTTTGAGCAGAGACATGCGCCAAAGAGAACTGTGTCTTAGGAGGACTCTTCTGGCCCCAGAGTGCGAGGACCAGAAGCCGGCCCAGGAGGCGGTGGTACTGGTGCCGGCCCATAGGCTTCTGACAAGAGCCTGTCTGCCTGCACCTCCAGTTCTCTGTTCTGTGTAGTTTCTGGAGTCCTTCCAAGCCTTCTCTGGGGTAGGCAGACATGGTCAGCCCATTTCACAGGTGAGAAAACAGGCTCTGAGAGGTTTCTCTGGGATCTTGGCTGGGTGGGAGGGCTCAGAGCAGGGCCGGGGGCTCCTGTGGTCTGCCCCACACCCCCATCCCTTGGGACCTGCCTCAGGTGGGGCAGGAAGCCCTTCCCTCTGTCCCCAGCACCCCACTGCCCTCGCCCTCCCCCACCCCCCTCGGTTCTGACCACATGGCCCAGAAAGGCCCAATCAGAGCCAGCTGCAGGCAGCCAGGCCTCTGGTTGAGATCAGCGGGTAGCAGGGAGCATGCTCACGTGCCCACTCATGCCCCGTTCTCCCAGTGGCCGCAGGAAGGGGAGGGGTGCTGGGCTGGAGGGAAACTGAGGCCCGGAAATGGAGAGGCCTTGGCTTCTGCTTCTAGCCCGGGCCCGGCCAGCCGTTCGGATCTGGCTCTCAAAAGCCATCCTCTGGTCGCTGGGGAGCCAGCCGGCCAGGGCCCATGCCCTGCTGCCTGCCTGCTCCAGCCTAGCCCGGTCTCCCCGAAAAGCTGACAAAAGCCAGCTGCCCTCCCAGGGGTCGCTCGGCAGGCAGACACCCGGAGGCGTGATGCCTGCCCTGCTCTGGCACGGGCGGGAGGCTGCCAGGGGGGCCCTTGGAAATCTCCTTCCACTCCCACTCCCAGGGGCTCTGCAGCTCTTTCCGGAATGGCTTCCCGATGAGGTAATGCCGCTTGGAGCGAGGGAGGAGGCCACGGGAAACGCTGCTGGCCTGGCCCCAGTTCGCCTGGAAGGTGGCTGCTCGCGGCCTCCGGGCCTGCCCGCCCTGAGCTGCCAAGCAGGGAGAGGACGCCGGGCCCGGGAGCTTGGCAGCTCGCTCTGGGGCACCAGGGGGGACCTCAGGCATCCGCCCATCTCCTGGCCCCGACCGTGTGGCCCCCAGACCCAGCCTTGGCCGCATCCTCACTCTGAGCCTGAATCCCTGGGCCCAGGGCCGGGTGGGAGTGGATGCTGGGCCGCGAGGGAGGCCCCGCAGGGCCGTCGGCTCCGGGAACCGCTCTGCTTGCTCGCTCCGACCTGCCAAGCTGCTTATTCCTGGAACACGAATCTTTTCCGGCCACAGAGCTGAGAGCTCGAGGCCGCCCGCCTTCCTGTGTCGGGGCCAGACGGAAACGCCAGGCTGGCGGCTGCGGAGCACAGGGTGGCTAGGGCTGTCCGCCTGCGACCCCCTCAGGCCGCCTCTGGCTCCCTGCGAGGCCGGGGCCCCCTTCCCTAGAAAGCCTGGCACCTCTCCCTTCCTGGGGGCTCTCATCAGGCTCCCCTGCAGGTGGAACCTGCCCAGGGGGAGCCAGAGAGAGATGGGAACAGAGCAGGGAAGTGGCCCAAGGAGCGACTCACCTCCCTCCCCACGGCCCTGCGCTGCTGGGTGGCAGAGGCCACAGGAGCCAGCAGGACCCAGCAGCCCTGGGACCTCCCAGGGGGCGGAAGGCACTAAGGTGTGAAATTGCCCTGGCACAGCAGCCCCACGAGGCCTCATCGCGTCCTCCCTGGGACCTGGGAGCCAGAGAAGGGTCACGTCCTCAGAGGTTGGGCCCGGTAGGAGGCCACGGGATGCTGGTGGTTGTGCCCAGGGAGCAGGGCAGGCCTTGGCTTCTGCAGGCCCGGCTGGCTCCTGTCTGCTGGCTCCTGGCTGGGCCTCCATTTCCCCATCTGCAGACGGGAGGCGGTGGGGGGTGGGGCTCAGCAGGCCGCCGGGAGCCCCCCAGGCCTGATGGCCCAGGACCAGGACCGCAGCTGTGTGGGGCAAGCCTCTCTCTGGGCCTCGCCTTGAATTTCCGGGTTGGAAGAGACCCAGAGACGGCAGGGCAGCGCCCCATGCACAGAGGAAGGCCTGGCAGGCCCGGGTCGTGCGGGAGTTAGCCGCCGGGCCAGGATCCTAGCCCAGACTCCTCTGCTGGCCCCGAGTGACCCAGCTGGGCCTCCTAGGGCTCCCACCCGCTTTCCCTGCACAAAGCACCAGCCCCTGCGCTGGGAGGGCCACCTCCAGCTCCCCGGGTTGGAACTGCTCCCCTCTGCTGCCCTCTGGTGGCTGAAGGGACACATGGCGGCCCAATCCCCAAATCCCTGGCACTGTGGGGCCAGGCACAGACAGACCCAGGGACACCCACAAATGTGGGTACCCACAAGCTGGCACGCCCACAGAGACACATGTGCCCTCACTCGGAGCCCTGCTAAGAGCATCACCTGTGTTATCAACCACCTCGGTTATTTCACTGATTCTTCCTATTTTCCCATGGACCCGGCTTTTTTAAGAGTCCCCTTTGCAGATGGAGACTCTAAGGTTCTGGGAGTCAGTGGGCCCGATGGGTGGGCCCTGTGGCTGGTGATGTTTGCCATCGGACACCTGGAGTGGAAAAGCCCAATCAGCAGCCACGGGGCCTTGAGGCTGGGGGAGGGGGGAGGGGAGGGGAGGCTGGGCTCACTGTTCTATGGGGGTGGGATGCCCTGATAGAGGAAGAGAAGGGCCCGGGTCATGGGAACAGGAAGGTGTGTGTCTGGGACACTCTCCCGGGGCTCCGGGTGCAGGGCCAGGAGTGTGGTGGTGCCACCATCCTGAGGCCTCCAGCCTTGGGGGCCAAGGGGAGACACGTCCCACAACCACACCTGGAGTCCCCAGAGCCATCAGCACCATCTGCTCTGGCTTTTAGCCTTCAGGGCCAGGCTCTGCACTCACTGAGTCCCCACCCAGGGTCAGCTCTCAGCCCAGGGGCTGCACGCCCCTCCCCCAGGCCTGTCCTGGTCACCCAGGGCTTTCGTGGGGGAGGGAGATGCGCTCAGAGAGGTCCAGAAACCTGCCTGAGGCCACATGGTGGCTGTAGCGGTGGGCTCTGTAAGGCCCGCATTTCTTTCTTTCTTTCTTTCTTTCTTTCTTTCTTTCTTTCTTTCTTTCTTTTTTAAAGCTTTTTAGGGCCGCACCTGCCGCATATGGAGGTTCCCAGGCTAGGGGTTGAATCTGAGCTTCAGCTGCCAGCCTACACCATGGCCGCAGCAATGCAGGATCTGAGCCTCATCTGCGACCTACACTACAGCTCACGGCAATGCCGGATCCTTAACCCACAGAGCAAGGACAGGGATCGAACCTGCAACCTGCAACCTGCAACCTGAGATTGTTTTCACTGCGCCGTGACGGAATGCCTTTCAATTTTTTTCTTTTTTTTAAGGCCCACCTTTCTGAGAGCATCATCAGGATGGGAGCTGGGAGGGCTGATGGGTGAGCAGCTAAGACGGTGCTGGGGGCCCCCTCTCTGCAGGGCCTTGCTCACGGGGGCGCCCCTCTGCCTGATAACGTCTAACATCCTTATTGGGGTCTTCAGCCAGGTTCCAGGCCTGCCCACCCCCGGTCCCCGGGCCCTGCCTGGACCCCGTGACAGTGAGCATGATGCTGGCGCCAGGCTGGGCACAAGACAGGGACCCAGCAGAGCCAGATGGTTTCAGGGTGGGAAGAGCCATCATCCACTGAGCCCAAGAGTCAACTCTGGCCCCTGGGGAAGCTGAGGCCCGGGTCGAGGAAGGGCTCGACCAGGCCCAGGATGGGTGGGACCAGAGTCGGGATCCAGGGGGTTCCCTTCAGGCCCCATGTCTGTGGAACGGAGTCCCAGGGGCACAGTGGGGACAGAGGACAGGTGGCATCTCCCAAGCCCCCACCCCTGCCGCCCCATCTCCCCAAGTTTTGCACAGGAACAGGAAGCGGGAACATGCCCCACTGGGCCCATGTGACTGGGGACTTGGGCTGGTGTGAGGTTTGGCCTGACCCCAGTAGGGGCAGGAAGGGGAGGCGGAGGTCCGGCCCAGAGGGTCTTGCTTCCTCCAGGCCCTGCCTCTCTGGCTGTGTGTCACAGGGTAGCTTATTCAACCTCTCTGTGCCATGGGGGGTAATGACAGTACTCACGTCACAAAGCGCAGGGAACAAACACACAGAAGATGCTACAGCACCCGGGGCAAGCGACCCTGAGCTGAGCTCAGGTGATGCTTTTGCTGAATGGATCTGGGCCGGGGATTTAGAAGGGAACGAGAGGTGGCCCTGCTCCTGGGGTCTCTGAGTCTGAAGGCAGAAACTTTTTTTTTTTGGTCTTTCTCAGGGCTGCACCTGCAGCATATGGTAGTTCCCAGGCTAGGGGTTGAATTGGAGCTGCAGCTGCCAGCCTACCCCACAGCCACAGCCACACCAGATCCTTAATGCCCGGAGTGAGGCCAGGGGTTCATGGATTCTCGTCAGGTTCTTCACCCGCTGAGCCACCACGGGAACTCCTGGAGGCAGGAAATGGGCTGATATCACCCTTCAGGCTGCCTGGAGCAGGAGAGGGGGCCACAAGGACGGTGGGAGAGGCTGGCCCGGCCTTGAGGAGGCGGAGCAGCTTCCCAGGCAGAGGGGCTGGGGGCGCAGGGACAGGTCAGGGAGGCAGGCCCTAGAAGGTCTGAGTTTGCGCCGTGAGTGGCCCTCTGGCCAATGGCTGGAAAAGCCACCTGTCCATCCTTTGACGATGGCCGTATTGCCTCTGTGGGCCAGGCCGAGGTGAGCTCTGCCACAGGGCCTGGTACAGACAGGAGGCACCTGGCTCCCATCACCCCTGAGGGCGGCGTCTCCCTTCTGAGGTCCAGGCCGGGGGTGCCAAGGGAGGCTGAGACCTTATTATCTGGGGTTGAATGGAAACTGGTCTCTCCAGGATGCCACAAGGGTGGTTCTCATGCTGTGCCCTTGGGCACCAGGGAGTGGGGTCCCTGAATTCCAGGGACCTGAGGAAAGACGACAGTGAGGGTGCCCCTGCCTCCCAGGCCACAGCTGGAATGCACCCCACCTTCCAAGTTCAAGCTTCTCCGCCTCCCACCAAGGCACCGCTGTGGCTCTGCACGGGGTCGGCCCAGCCCTGCCCGGTCTCCCGGGGCCTCCCCGACCTGCCCTCGTCCTCCGTCTGTCCACCACCTGAGCCGGCTTCTTAGAGTCCCCTGTGAGCCTTGGTCGGGCCGGGTCATGGCTCCCCCCCCTTAGAAAGACCTCACAGTGCCCCTCAAGGCTCCCCCAGCCTGGGCCCCACCCTGCACCCCAATTCCGTGGCCTTTGACACCCACTGCCTCCTTTGCCGTGTGACACAGGGAGTGTTTGCGTCCATTCTGCAGACCAGGGCGGCTCAGATGGTGCCAGGGTAAGAGGGGCAGACCCGGGTCTGGATGGCAGGGGATGAACCCCCATCAGGGCAGCCAACCCTCACTTCCTCCCACTGTCCAGCAGACAGGGGCGCCTGCTGGGGGACCCAGAAGCTGGGAAAGGGGGGCTGGGGTGGGGGGGACAGAGCTCCCTCTTGGCTTTGAGTGGCTTCCAGCCTGCGGGGGCGGCCAGGCTGCAGGGGGCCTGGACACGTGACGGTGGCTGTGTACTCAGCTGTTTGAGCTGGCGCCGGGTCCCCCCCCTTCCACCAGGGGCCTGGCCTTTCTGGAGTTAAAGCCCTCAGCCCTGTCCCCACCACTGGGCAGGGACCTGCTCAAAGCAGGATGTCTCTGTGGGAGGCTTGTGGGCCAAGCCAGCGAGCGGAGGCCCGGCCCTTGGCCTGGGCCCCGTGGGGCCCGCAGGACCAGGGGCCACCCTCTCGGAGCAGGAGCGCGCTCCCCGGGGCTTCTGTGGGATGAGGTCCCTGTGAGCAGGAGGCAGAGAGCATGCTTGGTTTGGGGCATTCGAGGAGCATCTAAGAGAGGGACAAGGGCATGGGCAGCACTGGGGACAAGCTGCCGGGCATAGGCAGTTCCCTGGGGCTGGTGGCAGAGGGCCGAGGAATGGTGTGGGTCCCCAGCCTGGGGCGGCCCGTGGGAGAGGCCCGAGGGCCTCCTGCCAGCACTCAGGGTGCCTGGAGACGCGTCCCTCTGTCCAGCTCGGCTCCGGGCAGCTGGAGCCAGTGGCGAGCGGGGTCCGCACAGGCAAAAGGAAAGCGGGCAGCAAAGTGCCCAGAGAAGGGAGACTGCGGATCTGGAAGGTCCCTCGTCAGGGGTGGGGGTGGGAGCGGCCACATACTTTCCGGCCACAGACGCACTTTGCCACCTGCTGCCAAACGAAAGGAGGGTGTTTTTTGGAGCCTTGTGGCGCTCGCCCACTGCGGCTCCGATTCCCCTGCCCCCGGGTCTGGCCTGTGTGGGTAGAAGGTGTGGGGGGCACCGGGTGAGTTCAGGGGCTGGGCTATGATGCCCGAGCCTCTGCCTGGCTCCTTGGGCGCTGGCTCCAGGGCCCAGTAGAGGAGGGGCAGCTGCGTGGAGGGGTCATAGCCCACAGCTGGCACCCCGTGAGCCAGGCACCTGCAAAAAATTCCAGATCCCAGCCCTTGGGCCACCTCCAGTGAGGAGTTCCGTGTGCCTGATTCGAACCCTGGGCCCCGGGAGTCCCCAAGGGTAATAAATGGCCATGAGAAGCCTCTGTCTGTCGGGGGGACCTGTCAGCAGCTAACCAGCACCTGGAACAAAGGTCATGGGTTGGCCCTGGCATCTTTGCGAGGTCCCTTGGACCGCGGTGCTGAACTGCCACCTTCTCTCCCAGTGACACCTTCTGACCTGCAGGGAGCAGGCCCTGGCCTGGGCAGTGGCCGGGGGTGGGGTGGGGGGACCGAGGTGGCAGCGCCCTGGGGTCAGGCAAGTCCTCCAGCACGGGCCCAGCATCCAAGGCACCCTGCTGGGATGATGGGGCGACGAGGCCACAGCCCAGGGCTCACAGGATCAGGGGGTCGCCCGAGAAGAGCGAGCACACAGGGCTGTGGGCTGAAATCAGCGTCCGAAGCTGCGGGACTGCATCCCAGAGACACTCAGCCCCGCCCGAGCACGCGGGAGGGCCTCTCTCCTTCGCCTCCCTGTTTGTGCGGTGGGGGGAGTGACGGGTGCTGGACTGGGCTATTGTCAGGTGCATCAAGGTACACGGACCAGCAAGGCTGTGGGCCCGGCAGGGGCCACCACACCCCAGCAGCCTGACCTGGGCTTTCACCCGGAAGCCCCAAAGCCTAGGCCAGGTCTGGCCCAAGCGGTTGCTCAGAACGTGTATAGGATGGAAGGAAAGTCACACAGACCCTGAGTCCCATGACACCAGGAGGGAGTCCTGGATTAAGACCTGACACCCTGGAGCTCCCGTCGTGGAGCAGTGGTTAACGAATCCCTCTAGGAACCATGAGGTTGCGGGTTCGGTCCCTGCCCTTGCTCAGTGGGTTAACGATCCGGCGTTGCCTTGAGCTGTGGTGTAGGTCGCAGACGTGGCTCGGATCCCGCGTTGCTGTGGCTGTGGTGTAGGCCGGTGGCTACAGCTCCGATTAGACCCCTAGCCTGGGAACCTCCATATGCCGAGGGAGCAGCCCAAGAAAAGGCAAAAAGACAAAAACAAACAAACAAACAAAAACACCTGACACCCTCTGACTCTAAGCATAGAGGAGTTATTTGTATAAATCTCCACTTTCCCTTTTTGCCTTGGCTGCTGGGGAGCTTTGAACGAAAGCTGCGAGCTCATCCCTGGCTCCACTTGGAAACTCCTCCCTGCCCTTGCCTTCCCTTCTTTCACCTCCACGTTTAATGCCATGTCCTGCGGCATCTTTGTTGTACCCCCAATCCCTTCTGGGCAAGTGACCCCTGATTCCCTCCTTTGGGCTTCTCAGCCCCACAGCCCTTTAGATGTCCCCACCCCTCAATGATATGGAATTCTGTCCTTGGGAAACAGGCCAGCAGGGCCTGGGATGCTCACGCCCTTGGCTTGGGCCCAAATCCCTGCTCCTCATCTCATGGCGGTGTCAAGGCTCCCCTCTCATGGGCGGTGTCAAGGCTGCCCCTCCACCCATGGGCTTGTTGCCTTGGAGGTCAGAGCATCATCAGAGGCTGCAGGATGGAAGACCCAGCACGCAGCACAGGGGCGGCGGCCGGTGTCACTTCTGTTTCTCCTCCTGATCTGATTCTTGGCCTGGTCCCCAGGCTTCTGAGTGCAGAAGGCAGGAAGCGCATAGCAAAAGTACCCACGCACCCCCACTGCTAAGCTTTCGCCTCTTTTCAGAGACAGTGCCCTGCAGGCACCCCAGGCTTCTGTCCCAAGGAAGTCAGTCTAGGCAAGAGGCAGGATGATGGAAAAAGTCTGGGGGCTGTGAGAGCCTTGGGGGGAAAGAGGTGCATCAGGAGAGGCTGCCTGGAGGAGGGGGCCTCTCGGCCCTTGCAGCTGCAGCCCAGGGTGCGTGCCATGGGGACCAGGGGACACTACGCGTTCCCAGGTCTGACCTCTGCACTGGCCCACCCACCAGCCCCTGCGCTTGGTGTCTAAGGTCCAAGGTCCCTTGGGCCCAGGGCTGGGTACCTGAGAGCTGGACCATTCTCCTCCAGGGTGGGGTGGGGGGGCTGTGGCCACCTTGGAGTCATCTCACTTGTCGGTGGGATCTTAGCTTTCTCCCCTCTGTCCAGGCTGAGAGGGGACCAGGCAGTGGGGTTGTCACTCCCCAGCTGGTTGAAGAGGTGATTATGGGGACAGCTGAGTGGCCAGAAGGACAGGGAGGGGGCCCCAGCCTGGGGGGCTCCAGCCCCCTCGCTTTAGGATCGGGGTGGCCCTGGGGCAGGGCTGGGGGCTGGTGGCTTGCCCTCTCCCAATCCCACCATCCAGGGCTGTGAGCCGTGGGTGGAGGCGGAGGCGGGTGTGCGGGGGCCTGGGCGGCCTCTGCGCAGCTGTGGAGCCGGGTTCACGGTCCCCAAGGCCCCGCCCGCCTGGGCAGGAGCCGCTTCCGGCCTGCCGCGGGGCAGACAATGCGCTGGCGTGGGGAAGGGTGGCCCCGGGCCAGACCCCCCCCCCCCATCTCAGCCACACAGGAAGCCGGAACTCAGAAGAGAGCGTGTCCTGGAATGAACCCGCCGCCAGCCGCTGTGATTTAGGCGCCAGATTCCCAGAGGAGGTGCCTCCAGCTGAAACAGACTGATTCCTTTCAGCCTTAAAATGACAAGAGGCCCTTGGCCCCTGCCTGGGAGGTGGGGTGGGGGACGTCAGAGGATCTCAGCCTCCTGCCTGCCCTCTCCTGCCGCCCTTGCCCTCGGCCCTGCACAGCGGCTGCCTACTGCCGGGCCTTGGCACTGGCTGTGCCCTCTGCCGGCCGCTTGCTTCCAGGCCCCTGCAAGGCCGCTTCCTCCTGGTCTCAGCGCCGGCGGCCTTCCACGGCGGCTACTCTGTCGGGGGTTCACCTGCTGTCCGCCCGCCCCAACAGGCTTGAACCTGTGCTGGGACCTGCCTGATGGGGTCCCTGCTGGATCCAGTGGGACCGTGGACGAGCTCCCCAGAGCCCCCCACCCCACTTGCTCCGGGCTCTGCTCTCGCATCCCCCAGCCCCTGACCCCCTGTCTGTGCGCCTCTGTGAAGCCGTACCCCTATGCTCTCATCTCCGTGGTTTCCCAGCCCTGGAACCAACCCCTGCAGGAAGGCAGGGCCACCGCAGGAGCCCCGCTGTGTCCTAGCCTGGGCCGTAGGCGACAGCTCTCCAGGTGGATACCTGGGGGCCAGCCCACAGACCCCTCTGCTCTCTCTGGGGTCGGGGCCCTGGCAGCTGGGGGCAGGGCATGCCAGTGATGGGTGGAGGTCAAAGCCACTGATGGCCCCCCGCCTCTGGGACCCCAGGCCTGGCTCCCCAACAGGACCCGGCCCAGCCACGAGGCCTGCGGGCCAGGAGGCTGCCACTGAGCCGATGGGAGGAGCCGAGAGCCAGAGACTCAGGGTTCAGAGAGCGGAGCTGCCCCTCCTGAGCCCAGCTCCGTGCACAGACCACCCCCCAGGCCCCCAGGCTCAGCCCCCTGCCTGCGGTCCCCAGGCCTCAGCACCCGCCCAGGCCCAGCCACACGGCTCCCCAGGGTCCTGGCTCACTTGGCGGGCGGCGCTGCCTCGGGAAGCCCCCCGGGACTCTCTGGCTCTGAGACTTTGCCTCCCACCTGCACGGGGCGGTGTGTGCAGCTCCCCTGGCGTTTGTCTCCTGCCAGATTTGGCTTCATGTTTGGGTTTTTTTTGCCAAGGGAAAGGTGCTACGTTTCTGCTTATTCCTGTAGCTCCAAAACTTTCAGTGGGGACGCTGGTACCTAGACGGCCTCATGATGTGGCTACATAGGACGGCTGAGTGAGTGAGCTGGGACACAGCACAGTCCCCAGTCCTCAGAGAGTGAGTGGGTGTGTGTGTGTGTGTGTCTCTGGGTGTGTCCGAGTGTGTGTCTCTGTGTGTCTATGTCTGAGTGTGTATCTGAGCTTGTGTGTGTGTCTGAGTATGTCTGTGTTTGTTTCCGTGTGAGTGTGTCTCTGAGTGTCTGAGTTTGTGTGTCTGTGTTTGTGTGTTTCCGTGTGTGTCTCTGAGTGTCTGAGTTTGTGTGTGTGGACGTGTCTCTGTGTGAGTGTCTGGGGGGGCCACCCTGCCTGGGCGCCCCCCCACTCTGGAGCACGTTAGACCCCGCACCTGCTCTGCTGGCCAGCTCACCCTGGCCCTCATGCCTCTGGAAGCTTCCTGGAGGTACCAGTTTCTCCCTACCCGCTGCCTCTGTGGCTGCCCTTGACACCGGGGGTGTAGGTTGGCTCTGGGCTGTCTCCCCCGACGCTGAACTCCTCAAAGGCAGAGCTCAGTGTATATTCGCCATCAAAAGACGTGAAGCGTGAGACACCCCGTCAGGCCACCAGGAGGCTAAAGGAATCATAATAATAAAGCCGAAGGGAAAATAGCAGGAGAGGAGAGACTGGGGCCCTGGCGATGGGGTGACCTTACTGGTCGCTGTGGACAGCAGTTTGGTGTCCTCAAAGCCAGGCATGGTCTGTGACCTGCAGGCCCCCTGCGGGGCGTTTCCCAGGACACAGAGGGCAGGGCCGAGGCCCACGCCCACGGCCACAGCAGCCGGTCCCTCGGCGGCAAATGGAAACTCCGCCGTCCACCAGGCGAGAATGGAAAAGCACAAGGGTGACCCGCCCACCACGCCTACCCAGCCCCTGGCCTGGGCTGGCCTCTGCTGTGGCCCGTTCTGTGCCCCCACCCCCAACCGCCCAGAGGGCAATTCTGGGGCCGTAAGTGGCCTCTGAGGCCCCTGGGGACCCTAGACCCAAATCCTTTCCTCATCTCTCCCCGGGGCCGTCGGGCCTAGGTCTCCCCGCCTGGGGTGATGCACCCAAGCCCTCCCCAGGCTCTCAAGCATCCTCCCCGCAGCCCCCCAGGTCCCCTTCGGGGGGACCTGCCGGGGTCACAGGCCTCCATGTGTCTCTCCCTCCAGTGTCCTTCCGCACCGCGGGTACCACGGCCGCATCCTTTCCTGGTCGCAAAGCGCCCTCTGGTGGAACTGCTGGGGGTGGTCGGGACTCAGGAGGCACCCAGAACTGGGGGGACCGGGGGCTGCCTGGGTTCAGAGACCTGGCCACGTGAGTCCTGGACGACAAGGGCGGGGAGCACAGTGGGCGGGGTGGGGGAAGGGCGGAGACCTCTGACTTCTCCCGGATGTTGTTACCGTCCCCACAGCACCGATGGGACCCCGAGGCCAGGGAGGGAGATGTCCCCAGGCCTCCGACCCCAGGAACCCATTTCCTCCTGCTCACTTCTGTCCCCAGGCCAGGCCGTCCTCGGCCAGGGCGCCCTGGGGGCAGGCGGGCTGGGGTCGCCTTCAGGGCTCAGGGCCTCCCACCTCTCCACCCGCCCCAGAGGGGAGACCCCTTCCCTCCAGCACAGAGCCAAGGGGCCCCAGGTGAAGCTCAGGTGGAGCTGGGAGGGGTGATTTGAGATGTACGATGAGAAATATCTGTTAGACAGAACGCTGTAAATCAACGAGACTTTAATAAACAAATTTAAAAAAAAGAAACGTATGTTTGGTCTTTGTCTCACCCTCACCTGTGGCAAAGCGCTCCAAAACCTTTTGGAATTTTCAAAGAGGGTCTTTTGTGATGTTAATGAGGGGACTTTGGGGAGCGCACCTAAGAATGGGGGCTGGTCACCAGATGAACCAATCAAATGAGCAAAGAGAAGTACGAGTCCCGCCCCCACCCCATCCCACCTGCAGGGAAGGGAGGCTGGAGGTTGAATCCGCTGTCGGTGGCCAATAATTTAATCGCTGCCGTTAAGCAATCATGCCGAAGTCTTAGCGCCTCCACAGGAACCCAGAAAGGATGGGGTCCGAGAACTGGGCTGACGCGGCCCCCCGGCCCTCCCCCACACCGCGCCCGGGCCCCTCTCCCGTCCGATGTTCTTGAGTTGTGTTCTTTTATTTCAACCTGTGATCGAGCAGATGAAGGGTTTTCTGTGAGCTGCTCTAGCAAATTCATCCCGCCCAAGGAGGAGGGTGTGGCTGGAACCTCGGACCTAGAGCCAGCACATCAAGCGCTGGTGACAACCTGGACTTGCAACTGGTGAGGTGGTCTCGTAGGGTGGAGACCCCTCACTTGTGGGCTCCAATGCCATCTTTGGGTAGACCGTGCCAGCAGTGACTTGAACTGTCGGACATCCAACCGCTTGCTGGGGAAAGAAGCGCCCCCATCAGAATCGGGTGCAGAACGCTTCCAGAATAACTGGGTCACCTAACAGCCCCCAACACCCGCCTCAACCTCCCCCACTACCGCCTGGGAGCATGAGGCTGAAGTGGGTGGAGCTCGTGTGGGGACAGTAACGTGAGTGGACAAATCCAAGTTCAAAACTGGACCCTGTGTGCGGAGAAGAGATGTCCCTTCCTTTTATTCCCTGAAGGACCCCGCCATTGGCTCCATGACCATCACAGCACCGTCACCCCCACCCGCCTACTGGCCAGGGCAGCCTGCTCAGTGGCCATCGCTGGGCAGCCCACAGGAGTCCCGGCCACGTGGTCATGGCCAAGGCACCCCTCCGGACTCAACAAGTGCAGACAAGTCCTCATCCAGGATCTGCCCAGAGGCTTCTCCTGGAGGGCCAGAGACAGACGGCGCGGTGCCATCTAGGTGAAATGGGAGGGCAAAGGGGCTGCGGGGACCGGTGGGAGAGGGGAGCATCTAAGGCTTTCTGGGACAACCTGGAGGGCGCCCTGGAGGAGGTGCTGGTCCCTGCACTGGGGTGAAGAGGGGTTTCAGGAGACTTCTGGTGAAGGTTTGAGGGCGGGAGACCTAGGCAATGCCTAAAATAGAGCATGAGGGGTCTCCTAGGGTGGTCTGTGTGGCTGGAGGGGGTGGTGGGAGCTGGGGTTAGGGGCTGAGGGCAAGTAGGTTCGGTGAGGGTGGGGTACATGCAGGCTCCCTTGGGGGCGGGCAGGCATTGTCACATTGTCACCCCATTTTGCAGATCAAACACCCCATTTTTTTTTTTAGGGCCACACCCGAGGCATATGGAAGTTCCCAGGCCAGGGGTCGAGTCAGCGCTGTAGCTGCTGGTCTACACCACAGCCACAGCAATGTGGGATCTGGGCTGTGCCTGCGACCTACACCACAGCTCACAGCGATGCCGGATCCTTAACCCACTGAGCGAGGCCAGGGATTGAACCCGTGTCCTCATGGATGGTAGTAGGTTCATTACCTCTGAGCCATGACAGGCACTCCCATGCCAGTGAAGTTTTGAATGGAAGCCACTTGCCCAGTGCCGTAGAGGAGGTCCGGTCTTTGGCCTCTGCATTCTGCTGAGCAGGCAGGTGCCTGCCTTACCTCCGAGCCTTCACTCAGGCTGGTGTCTGAGATAGTTTCTTGGACAGTCTGTGGTCTTGTCCTTCAGGGCTCAGCAATGGCTGCCCTCCTCCAGGAAGCCTTCCCTGAACACCCCTGTCAGGTGCAGGCCTCCCCGAAGCTCCCACAGCCCCAGGCTCTTGTCAGTTTCTGGGGCACGTGTCCTGGAGCACAGAACACCCAGTTTCCTTCTGGGCCCAGGGCCTGGGCAGCAGGGCCAGCCCATCAAACACAGTCAGGGGTCCCCCTTCTTCTCTTGCCTCTGTCCCAGATGAGTGAGGACACGTGTCCAGAGAGGCTGCAGACTGGCCCACAGCCTCTCTGCTGGGACAGAACAGCAGGCTCCTTTGCTCGCGCCCTGACTCTGGTCTTCTCCACGCGTGCCCGACCTCGGCCCCGGGTTCCAGGGGCATAGTGGGAGTGCCAAGGCCTCATCAAGTCTGCGCCATTTCTCTGGGCTCTTAAATTTTGACCAGGAGTTCCCGTTGTGACTCAGCAGTTAACAAACCTGACTAGGATCCCTGAGGATGCGGGTTCGATCCCTGGCCCTTCTCAGTGGGTTAAGGATCCCGTGTTGCTGTGGCTGTGGTGTAGGCTGGCAGCTGCAGCTCTGATTTTACCCCTAGCCTGGGAACTTCCTTATGCGGCAGGTGCGGCCCTCAAAAGAAAAAAAAAGAAAAGAAAATATTCGACCAGGAGTTCCCTGGTGGCCTAGTGGTTAAGGATCTGGTGGTGTCGCTGCTGTGGCGTGGGTTTGCCTAGGAACATTCTGCATGCCACAGGCCAGAAGAAAAAAAAGAGAGTGAATTGTATGGTACGTGACTTCTAAGTTACTAAAGCTATTTTTAAAAAAAGAATTAAAATGTCAAAGAAATTTTAAATACATAAATAAAAGAAAGAAAAAATATTCGACCAGAAGAGTTCCTTTGGTGGGCCAGAGAAACGTGTGTGCCAGGTGGACCCTGTGTGTCAAACCATCCCGGGAATATACTCGCTTTACTCACCCAGCGGCCCGCAGGGCCCCATTGATCCTCATGGGCAGGACCGAAGACCCGGTGTGAGTCAGTTTCGAGTCCACCCAGCCGCCACCGTGAGCTGTGGGCCCTTTCCTCTCCTGGGTCAGGCTTCAGTTCCTCCGGGCCCAGCCCGAGAGAAGACGGTGTTCAGACTCTTCCACCAGCCAGGACACAGATGTGTGAGTTTGAGGCACGTTCATTGGCCCAGGCTGACTCCCGCCCCCTACAATCTTTCCCGGGTTGTCTGCAGTTCCTGGGGGGGATGTTGTGAGAGTCCCAGCCCCCGAGGAAGAAATCGGGTGGCCCTGAGCTCCAGGGCAGATGCTCCAGAAACAGACAGAAGCCGAGGGTCGTGGGAGCTCCAGGAGGCTGGCATCAGATGCGGGCGTTCAGGGAAGGCTTTCTGGAGGAGGGCAGCTGTGAAGAAGGAGCCAGGCATTCAGTCAAGGAACCAGTCTTCCAGGCAGAGGGGTCTGCGTAGCACAGGTGCGATGTGCAGAGGGGAGGGGGGAGACTGAGCGTGGCCCCCAAGCCCAGCCCCCCCTGGCGGCCTGTTTATGTCCACTGCCCACCAGGCCAGGAGGGCAGGGGGCTGAGGGGTGGCTCAAGAGCCAGGGAAGTGGTGCGAAGGGACATGCAGTGGGACCGAGGAGCCAAGGTCCCCCCACGGTCTCAGCAAGGGTGCGGGTGGGGGTCCCGCGGTCTTGGACCCTGGCTTGGATCCCCCGCTGCGCCTCTGCAGGGGTCCAGCTGCCTGCCTGGGGGCAGAGGGTGGGGGCGGGTCTGCCATCCCCATGTGCCACCTGCTCCCTCTTCTGGGCACAGATCCTTGAAAGGGGAGGGGTCGCAGAGCAGAGCAGCTTCCGTGTCACAAGCACCCCGGAAGAGCCCTAGTGTTTGCAGTGAGTGCCACTCACAGGCCAGATGCCTCTCGTTTCCTGGGGCACTTAGTGTGTGCTAGGCCCCGCTCGGGGGGTCGAATGAGGCAGTGGCATTTCATGGGTAAGGAGGCTGAAGCTCATACCAATCTTTTTTTTTTTGGCTGTACCCACGGCATGTGGAAGTTCCCAGGCTAGGGACTGAACATGAGCCACAGCAGTGACAATGCTGGACCCTTAACCACTAGGCCACCAGGGAATTGTGAGGCCGAGGCTCAGATCACAGAGCCTGGTGCCCACAGCCCGCATCTCCAGCACTTTCTACTTGCTCGCCAGCTATGAGGGCCCCTCCGGCCACCCACCCACGGCCCCCGTTTCAGGTGTAGCCGACGTGTGTCTCTTTAACCCTCTGTGACCTCCGTCTCCTGATGCCCCTTTGGGCGTGACGCCTTGGGGAGTCCCGGGGGATCCCTGGGGAGCCGGGTCCAAGCCAGTTCTCAGCTGGGAGCCTCCAGGTGCCCCCAGGTCCGAACAAGCACACTGTGTAAGTGTCTCCCTCCCTGAGACCTGGAGTGGAGGCGGGGGTGGTGGTGGGGTCATGTGACAGGTGCCCAGGAGGGAAGCAGAGCTGAGAATCCCCAGGCAGGTCCATCACCTCTTTCATTGGTTCATTCATTCAGTCACCCACTCCCCATGACAGGGATGCCACCAGTGATAAGCAGGTCACAGGGCACCAGGGCTGCTCAGGGCTTCAGCCTTGGTGACCACCTCCCATTTCACAGCTGAGCAAACAGAGGCCCGAGGCTTTCCAGATACCAAGGTGTTTACTGCGCTGGCTCGGGAGACTGCCCTGATCCTCCGAGTGCTGCCCTCTGGTGGTCTGCGGGCAGATGAGGGGCGTCTGTGGCATCTGGGTCAGTGTACCCGCCTCTGCCGGGCCCTGCGCAGTGGGACGGGTGAGGGCAAGGAAGTCCAGGTGATCGGGCCGGGACCCGAAGCCCCTGGGTGGGAGGCTGGCTCTGCCAGCTGCAGACACAGGAGTGGGGGCAGCCCAAGAGGCCCTGGGCAGTGAGAGCTGAGAGGCCTTGGGTGCTGGGTGATCCAGTCTTTGCTGGGTCACTGGGTGGCCCTGGCTGTCCCTTCCCCTCTGAGCCTCGGCCTTCCCACCCTTAAAGCAATGAGTCAAAGTCTGTGTGCATGAGTCACAGGGATGCGGGGCACGAATGCAGGTTCCCAGGCGTCCCTGCGGTCAGTGGTCAGGCCCTGGGGCCGTGGCTCTTGGTGCCCGAGACAAAGAACAAATGCCCCATTGCTTTTAGGAGACCAACCTGGCAAATAGGATTCTTGCTGTGGATGCAATTATAGTTCAGACAGTTAATCCAGGTTCTTAAGGATGAGTCCCTGGTTCAGAAAGGAGCTTCCCCTCCCCAAATGACGGGCCAGTCACTCCCAGAGAGGCTGGGAAAGCAAGTGACTCAGCCCAGTTTTCTAAAGAATACACTAGGCTTAAGTGGCATGAAAAATGCATGACGTGAAAGGCTGTGGCAGAGTGACGACGAGGAGACATGAAAGTGTTTGCCTTAGACCCGAGGCCTCGCCTGCACCTCCCGGCCCTGTGTCGGCGGCTCTGCCTGATCAGCCTGAAGTGGGTCTGTCTCAACACCCTCCTCGGGAACAGGGGTGGCTGGGGGTGTGTGCGGGGGTACTTGCTCCTTTTCCCTTCAGCACAGGCTTTCTGGATCCAGCTGTAAGCTGGGTCCCACGTGAGCCCTGCGGGAGGAATATTGGGACAATCAGTGGCCCGCAGGCTCAGTGGATCCAGGATGAGGCCATCTGAGTAGACCACGGGGTGGGGAGAAGTCAGTGATGCTGTGCTCCAGTATCCACCTCCCCGTCTGCCTTGGTAACCGAGCACCAGATTTACCTGGGCCTCCTGCAGCCCAGCCAAAAGACTACATTTCCCACTTCCCTTGCAGCCAGGTCTGACCATGTGACCAAGTTCTGGCCAATGGGAATTGAGAAGGGGGAGGGGCCTGCTCTTCTTTGGCCCTCTTCCCATCTCACAGCCTGGAAAGCAGATGTGATGGCAGGGCTCCAGCAGCCATTCTGGAGTCTAAAGTAAAGGAATGCATGCTCAGGAAGGCAGAGCAGTGAGCTGGTAGGACTGAGTCCTAGATAATATACATGATCTTGGTTTGCCTGCTTCTAGACTTCTTTTATGGGAAAGAAAAATACACATTAATTTTGTTGGAGCACGGCACTTTTTGAGTTTTGCCCTAATCAGCTGTCACACCTAATCGGGGCCGCTGTAGTGGGGGAAAAAAGCTTTTGAAGAAGAAAGGACCTGGAAACCAGAGCAGTGATTGGCCTGAAGGACTGTGTGTGTTTTGAGTGGCGTACGTAGGACCAGTGGATGACTAGCCAGGTCCTGCAGGACCTGACCCTGGGTTCAAGGTCACCTGCACTGAGCTAAGGGACTAGGACTGCACCCCCTAGACCAACAGCCTAGAGGGGCCCATAGGAACCGGATGGGTAGAGTGCGAGGATGTCAGGCAGTGGGTTTGGAGAGGACCATGGCTGGGACCAGAGTCTAAAGGGTTATGGGAGCTCCCTGGTGGCTCAGCAGATTAAGGATCCGGCTGCTGTGGTGGCTTGGGTCGCTGTTGTGGTGCAGGTTTGATCCCTGGCACAGGAACTTCTGCCTACTGTGGCTGTGGATGCAATTACAGTTCAGACAGTTAATCCAAGTTCTTAAGGATGAGTGCCTGGTTCAGAAAGGAGCTTCCCCTCCCCCAAATGACAGGCCGGTCACTCCCAGAGAGGCTGGGAAAGCGAGTGACTCAGCCCAGTTTTCTAAAGAATGCACTTGGCTTAAGAGGCATGAAAAATGATAATAACTAAAGGCCTGAGAGGGACTGCCAATTGCCCCCCAAACCCACTGTTCCCTTCCCCCCTGCTCTGGTCTGTGTACCCACCTGTCCTATAAAGTGGAAGCCGACCCCAGCAGCACCCAGGCCCCAGTCAGGGTCCCCAGTGCTTGTAGCTGAGTGTGGCCATGGGCCCGGCCAGCATCTGTGGAAGGTGGGCAGAGAGAACGCAGATGCCGCATCACTGGTTTAAAAGGACATTGCGGAGTTCCTGTCTTGGCTCAGCGGATCCAAATCTGACTTAGGATCCATGAGGACACAGGTTCGATCCCTGGCCTCACTCAGTGGGTTAAGGATCCAGCGTTGCCGTGAGCTGCGGTGTAGGTCGCAGACATGGCTTGGATCCCGCGTTGCTGTGGCTGTGGTGTAGGCTGGCAGCTACAGCTCCAGTTAGACCCCTAGCCTGGGAACCTCCATATGCCACCAGGCAGCCCTCAAAAGACTCAATAAATAAATAAATAAATAAATAAAGGACATTGCTTATTTGGACTCTTCTGCTTCCACCAAGTGGGAGCTCAAACGTGTCTGTGACCCAGCTTGAGCCTGGACGATTATAGCCCACGTCCTGGGGTTGTCCAAGCAAAGAATGGACTGAACCCGCATCCTCCACACCCAAAGGCCCACCCCTTGCAGCTCAGAGCCCTGGTTCTCATTAGAACAGCTGGAAACACTTAGCGTTGCCCCAATGGCGGGAGGTGCTCCAAGCGTCTAGTGGAGGGCAGGGACACTGCCGAGCATCCTACAGTGCCCAGCACACCCCCACCCCCAGAACAGACCAGCCCTGATAGTCCATGGTGCCACTGTTGAGAAACCCCAGCTCACTCAGGCAACCAAGCGCACAGGCTTTGGCCCTTGCCTAGGACGAGGTCTGAGGTCTTGAGCTGGCTTTTGGTGCCCTTGTGGCCTGATCTAGCCTAAGGGCTCAAGAGATCAGTGGTCAGAGTCGGGCTGTCATTAGTAGTGGAAAGGAAAGGGAAGGGAATTCTGGATGGGGAACAGCATGGAACAGCACGGAAAAGGCACAGAGGTAGGACCAAATCATTGACGGCAGACTATCGCCTGGGCTCCAGTCTGAATGGTGCTAAGAGCACATGTCGAGGGACCAGAATGCAAAGGACCGGAAAAGCTGGCCTTGGGGAGAGGGCGACGGTGAAGTCCAGGAACTCCCTGTCATGCTAAGGAGGCAGGCTCTGGTCCAGGTTTTCTAAGTTTCTGTTTGTTATAGGTTTGGTTTTTTCCTTAAAAAAAATTTTTTTTTAATGATTTTAGTTTTTTCCATTATAGTTGGTTCACAGTGTTCTACCAATTTTTACTGCCCAGCCAAGTGCCCCAGTCACATACACATATGTATTTTTCTCACATTATCCTCCATCATGTTCCATCGTAAGTGATTCGATACAGGGTCTTTTTTTTCAAATCGGGAAGGAATCTTCAATTGTTTTTTCACTGTCTTTTTGGCATCTTTGGAGATGAGCCCGTGGCCTTTCTCTTTTGGCCTACTGATGGAACAGGCTAAAGTCAGTTTCCAAGACTGGATCGCTCTCAGGTCCCTGAGTAAGACCCTAAGCCTCTATGCCTCAGTTCCCTCAACTGTATACGGAGGTGATAATACCACCCCCCCCCCAGGGTTGTCGTGAGGAGTAAATGGATTAATGAAGAGTGGCTGTCTATCCGAGTGTTTGCTAAACACAGAACTTTAAGTGTGTGTGGACACTGGTTACTCTCCTGCCCACCATTCACCCCCTTCTTCCATTTTCCTCACAGTGCCCCTTCTGCGCCTTTCTCAGTCCATGCCATCTGAATGCATTGAGAAATGGAATGACCCCAACCTGCTTCAAAGTCCCAGGCCAGGGCTCCCTCTCCAGCCACAGTGACCAGTTAAAGGAGAGGCATGTGACCCCAAGGCAGACCAGTCAAAGGCAATGACAGTCAATCTTGGAACCGTGTTGGAACCTGGGGAAGAGAGTCATTTTCTTTGGTTGTCAAGCTGCATGGAGGAAGCCTGGAGCAGTGAGTGGTCAGTGCATGGAGAGGGCCTGCCTGGGACTGAGACTAACTTCTAGGTAGACAGAATTGACAGAAGCAGAGACAGAAATCACTGGTTATTTTATTTGAGTCCTAGATCCAGCTATGCCTGAAGCTACACCGCCCATGGACTCTTCAGTTATGTGACTCAACAGTTTCTCTTTTTTATTGCTTACAGCTTGGCTCCTGGCATTGGCAATGGAAAAAGTCCTGACTAATACCAGGGTCAGCAAGTTACGGCCAAGAGCCAAACCCCCAAGCTAAAAATGGATTTTACATGTTTAAAGAGTTGTCAAAAAAATTAAAAAAGTCATCATCAAAAAAGACTACATGGTAGAGACTGCACGTGGCCTGGCAAAGCCTAAAATACTACTATCTGGCACTTTTCCGTAAAAGTTTGCTGAATCCTGAACTAATACATTACTTATAAAAATTCTCTTCTTTTGGCCACGCCTATGGCATGTGGAAGTTCCTGGGACAGGGATCGGATGTGTGCCACAGAAGTGACCTAAATCACTGTAGTGACAACACCAGATCCTTCACCCACTGCCTACAAGAGAACTCCATAAAAATTCTTAATCTCAATGCAATGCATTTGCCTCTGAGTAAGGCTTTGACTGCCTTCTGCAAATTGTGGTGTGTATTACAGTGGAGGTTATTTTTCCCCACTGTTTCCACCCAAGTGCTGATATGGAAGCTTTCCCTTTCATACTCACTGTCCATCTCTGCCCTCTCCGTTTCAAGGGGCTTCTGAGTATTATGGATCTTTGAAGAGAAGGAGGAGAAAGTGTTTGCACAGGGAAAACTGGATAAAAAGTGAAAAGTCCTGGGTCTGGGAGGTCCCATTGTGACTCAGTGGGTTGAGAACCCGGTACAGTGTCCCTGAGGATGCAGGTTGGATCCCTGGCCTTGCTCAGTGGGTTAAAGATGCAGCATTGCCATGAGCTGAGGTGTAGGTCGCAGATATGGCTTGGATCCCGCGTTGCTATGGCTGTGGTGTAGGCCGGCACCTGTAGCTCTGATTCAATCCCTAGCCTGGGAACTTCCATATGCTGCAGATGTGTCCATGAAAAGAAAAAAAAATATCCTGGGTCATAGGCGACATCCTTCCACTAGAAAATTCATGGATCAGGTCCTTGCCGCTGCTGATAGCAATGAGAAAGAGAGCTCTTCTATCTAGGCCACCAACCTAGTTCGCCTGAGACTATCTGGTGAGCACTGAAAACCTCTCATCCTGGGGACCTCCTGTATCCTGGACAAAGCCAAGACCGTTGCTTGCCAAGTGGGCAAGGATGTGGCCTTCTCCTGAATGGTGGTTATTTCCAGACACCGGATGAACTTCCATGTGGTGCGTCACGTCCATGTAACCCTCCAAGGATCAGCCCAAGTGTCCTCCCGACTCCGTCCTGGCCCCAGCCTCGAAAGTCATGGCCCCATGCCTCTCCACCTCATCTCCACCCCATCCAGCTTCCTCCAGTAAGTGGGGGCATCCGCCTCCATCCTTTCTCTAAGAGCACTCAGCTCTTAGATGTCACCTGGATTCCTCGCCACGAGCTTCCCTTCAAAGCTCCCAATGGGAGGACAAATCCTTCCCATGCTTCATATCCCTCTGACTGCCCCTTTGGCCAGAAGCTGGAGAAATAGTAAACGCATCACACAAGGGAACCGAAGCATGGACATGATGTCGCATCGTAGCCTGTCTCTGGGATTAGGGCAGGACACCTTGGGGTCCACCCAAACTTCCCTTCTTTCCAGGCCCCCCTCAGGCACCTCACTTGCCCTGGGGTTTTCCAAGTGCCATCAGCACCTTCCTCATGGCTGCTGGTGTCCCCCCCCCAAGTGAACTGGGGCTCCCAGCAGGGGATGAGCAGGGTTGACCCTTTGTGCTCCACTCCACGAGGCACGGACCCTCCCCCCCAGATGCTGAGACGTGCTAAGCCCTGGGCCTGGACTCCACCAACGGTGTGGTTTTGGCCCAGCACTTCTTTCCCCATGTCAGTTTCCTCATCCGGCAGCACCATTTCACAAGTGGACCCGCAGTAGGAATTGCTGGGATTCAGGAGACACTTCACTGCAAGGCCAGGAGAAAGGCAGCAAGAATGGGGTGTGGTTGATGCTGGAGAGGGTGGTTGAGCTTCAACTCAAGGGTCCAAGGTCCTTGCTCTCCAGCTTGCAGCCCTGCAGACACAGATGCCGCTGCCGCCTGGAAAACCAGCCCATGCGTGCCTCCTGAGCCCTTACCCTGCGCCACGCTCTGTTGTATCCTGGGAATAGAGCAGGAACCAAAGTGGATGTGGCGATTCTCTCCATGGAGTTTGTAGGCTGGTGGTACACAGGAAACAAACGATGACATTGGCCTCTGGGCCACAAAGGGAACAGCAGTGTTATCATAGAGAACAGCCGTGAGTTTGTTTGGGGGGAGGAACCTGAGTCTCTCTGATGTGAGACACTTATGCCGAGGCCACACAGGACCAGGGGGAGAGCACTGTGTCAGAAAGGGCAGCATGTGCAAAGGCCCTGGGGCAGAACTGGCTTGATGGGTTCAAGTAACAGAAGGAAAGACAAGGGAGAAAAGGACAAGGGTTCCCATGTGTGTGATGAGGTGGAGGGGCAGGAAGGGGCCAGAAGGTGTCAGGCTGAGCCTGCACTGACCGAGTGCCACCACGCACCAGGCACCATCCAAACACCTTCATGTGGGTTAATGCATTCAAGTATCAGAAGTCACGGGGTGTAGGAGTTGTTGTTTCCCCCACGTAGCAATGAGGAAACCCAGGTAGCAGAGCTTTCAAGTTCTGAGGTCGTGCAGGGAAGAAGTGGCTGGGGCCATTGAGCCCCCGGAGCCCCAAGGTGGCCCAAGACCCATCTGGGGTCCCTAGGGGACCCAGACTTCTGCCCCTGGGCATTGGCAGGTCATGTTCATTGAGTACCAGAACCCCATTCCCAGCAGAAGCACCCCCTCTGCTTCTTCCTATCCAGTCGTTCCCCCACCCCAAACAGATGGGGGACTCTTGGGGTCGACCCTGGCCCTATCAGGACGACTGGACCTGCAGTCCTTTCGGGAGGAGGGATGGTGTGGGGGTGGGGTGACTGTCAGCAGATCTCAGAGCCCTGGAATCAGCTCTGGGACCCAGGCTGGGGAGGGACCTCTGGCCTGCTGTGTACACACACATAGACACACACACACACACACACACACACACACGCACACACAGAGGATTCTTAGAGCTCTTCTACTCCAGATCTTCCCCAACCTTAAAGCCACCCACAACCCCCTTGGAGATGCCAAGAAGCCAGAGGTCGGGGAGCAGGCTGCTGCAGGTCAGGCAGCCAGTCTTCAAACCTCGCCCCTCAGTACCTGCTCCGGGGGCCTTTCTCCCCGGAGCCGCCTCCCCAGGCGGCCGGCAGGGGGCAGCACGACGCTGCGCCGTTGTGTCCCTCCACACGCGGTGTCGGGAGACCCAAGGACGTGCATCGCGTCCTCCCTGGGAAACTGAGGCACAGAGCAGCAGGCGGAGTGAGTGAACTAAGCTTGGCGTCCCGCCGGCTGGCCGCAGACCTCTCCTCTCCTGGCCCCACCGCACCCCGCTGGTCCAGGAGCCTACTCGATCTCGGCTCTGGGATCGGGTTAGGGGTAGGGGGGTGGAGTGTCCACGAGGCATGAGGTCCAGGGGGCGTCACCGAGGCCCCGGGCGGGGAGGAGGCAGCCACTGCAGGGGCTATTATTTAAGTCCCGCCACACTCCACAGTCCCGAGGATTCGCCCCATTATCGGAGGCGGAGACCGAGGCTGGTGGCGGTACCAGGCGAGGCGGCTCCCAGAATCTGTGCCAGGATGGGGCACACTGCCCGCCTCGCAGTCCCGGGACCTGGCGTGGCTCAAGCGGCCCGCAACACCCCTCTCCCACCCCGGTCTTGGCGCGCCCGCCGCCTCGCGTCGGAGCATCTGCCGTGTCACCGCCGGGTGGCAGCATCGTCTCGCGCGCCCCAGCTCCTCCCGCGACTCCCACCTCCCAGTCGGTCCCGCTCCAGCCACCGGCTGCGAGGGCTCGGCCCCCGACCCTCCCATTTCCAGGACTCAGCTTCCTGTTCCGTGGAACGGGGTGACATCTGGGGCGCTGGGACACAGGGGACCCTCGAGGGTGAAGCCTCTATTGTCATTTCACTTCTTTCTGTGCCTCAACCTCCCTGCCTGCGATTGTCTCCCACTCGCTTTCATCTGTAAATGCTCCTTATCCGCCCCGCTCCGCACAGCTGCACCGGCCCCGCCTCTGATCGAGGGGCCGAGGAATGGCCCGCGCCAGGGTCGTGGCAAAGGTTCAGGGGATTTGGAAGGATTAAGGGGGGATCAGGAGCAGGGGGTCGAGAGGGACTGTTGGGGGGGCGGAAGGTGGGCTCTGAGTTAAAGTCCCGGCTGGGCTGGGCCTGGACTAGGTGGGGCCAAGGGTGGCTGGAAGCACTCCTCCTACCCCCCCCCCCCGCCCCCACCTCTGGTGCTCATACTCTCACCCCAGCAAGTCTCGAGTCTTGGCTGGTCCTCGGTGACCAAGCGCTTCCCAGTTCCATTCACTTGCCCAGGAGTGGCACCTTGGAAGGCGTCCAGGTCTGTAAACCCGCGGAGCAGGGCAGGAGCCTGGCCAGGACGGCGATGAGGCAGAGGCTCACCATTCTGCCCTCTCAGAACAGACAGGGGTTCTGCCCAGCGGCAGGGTCTGCTACTTGGTACCCACTCCCGGGGCACGGAGCCAAATCAGGCCCCTCCAGTGTGCGAGGCTGGGTGGTGGTTCCGGCCCCAAGCTCTGGGCGCTGAACATGAATACGGAGCCCAGCGCTGCAGAGGAGACACAGCAGACGGAGGGGAACAAGGGTGGCCGGGAAAGCCAGCAGGGGTCCTTGGGGTAGGAGCCTCCACAGAGCCAGGGGACCCCTCTACATCCTCCTCCTCCTCCTCCGCCATGGTGCTCAGCCAAGTGGCTGCCATAGCAGGTCATCTGAGCCATCCTCCTGCATCTGGCCAGGCCTATCTCTCTGTTCCTTCCTTGTTCCTACTCTGATTAAGCGCCACTAACAGCAGGATCGACAGGTGTGGGGGGACTCTGGGCGCTGGAGGAGGGCTCTGATCCAAGTCTGTGGGGCTGGCAGCGATGCCTGGGCTAAGGGTGTGGCCCTGGGGGACCTCATGTAAAGAATTGCTGGGGGAAGGAGAAGCGCGCCCAGAACGCGATGGGGGTGGGTGGTCTCTTCCCCCCCCCCCACTAAACACTGAAGCCAAATGGCTACCACAACCTGAGTCGGCCCTTCCCCCCGGTCCCCACCCCCACGGGTGCAGAGGAGCGGCGGGGCCCTCCGCAGGTGTCTTTTCCCGGCCGCACCCTCCCCCTCCCCCCGCCCCCCCGCCTCTAAGCACCCAACCCCCTCCCCCCCCCCCGAGTCCCGGGAGGGCAATCGGAAGGGAGCCGGCCTGGGGAGGGGGTTCCGGGGGATAGATGCGTTTGTGTGTCACGGGAAGGGAGGAGAAAAGGGAGGGAGAGCCCGGGAGCAAGGGAGAGAGAGCGCACGGCGAGCGAGGAGGGCGGGCGGGAGGCGGATCCTCCTACCTGGGGCTCGCTCGCAGCTCGCTTGCCGGGGCGCGAGTCACCTGGGGAGGCCGACAAGTGCGGACACATTGGCCGCCGCAGCGCTCAGCGAGGCGCGCACGGCCCCAGGCGGCTGCCCCCAGTGGCGGCAGAGCCCGCCCGCCCGCTGCGCTCGCGCCTCGGCCCCAGCCGGCGCCCGTGGGGCCCTGTGGTCACTCCGCCCGGCTCCGAGGTGACGGCCCCCGGCCCAGGTCACTCCCCGAGGCGCACGCGGCGGCGGCCCGGGCTCACCATGGTGGCAGCGCGCGCCGAGTGCCCGCGCGTCGCCGGCCGCCGGAGCCGCAGCGCCGGCTGAGAGCTGTCCACCGAAGCCGCCGCCCCCCGCCCCCCGCTCCCGCGCGATCCTCGCCCGGCCCGCGCGTCCCCTCCGGCCGCCGCTGTCTATGGCGCAGCCCCCCTCCCTGGATCATGCACAGAAACTTTCGCAAGTGGATTTTCTACGTGTTTCTCTGCTTTGGCGTTCTCTACGTGAAGCTTGGGTGAGTAGCCCAGTGGGCAGGGGCCGCTGCCCGGGATCTGAGCAGCCTGCAGGAGCCGCCTCCGTAGGGTCCCCCAGGGGCCCATGGGTACAGGCGTGGGGCATAGCGGCTCTCGGGGATCCGAGGCTGGCCTGAGTGTTGGACCCTCGTCCCGGGCCGGCAGAGATGCAGCCAAGCCCTTCGAGCCCTGGGCACTCCCGAGGGGCGCCCGGCCCAGGGCTGGAGGAGGGAGAGCAGGACGCGCGGGCGGCCCGGCTCGCGGGTAGCGGCGAGCGTGCCCGGCGCGTACTTTCACCTGTTTGGGCTCCAGGCCCCGGGGGTGGGACGCGCCTTCCCTCCCCCGGGCCGCGCCGGGCGCCGAGCCCAGGCCGAGCGCTCGCCGCCTGGAGGGCGCGCCGGGGCGGGGGGCGGGGGGCTTCGGGCGGCCGAGGGCCCCGGGCGGGCGGGCGGGGGACGCGCACCCCGGCAGCGAGCGCGCAGGCCTGGGCACTCGCCACGGCCCTTCGTCTCTATCCATCACCCGGACGTGTTGAAATTACCTTGACAACTCGTCCGGCTGGCTCGGGATGGGCCGCGCGGGCGGCCGGGCCGCCTCGGGCTCGGTCCCGGCCCGGCGCCCCCGCCCGCCGGGGGCCCTCTGCCCGGCCCCCTCTCGCCGCGCTCCCCCTCGCGCGGCCCGGAGGGCGGGCGGGCGGGCGCCCGGCGGGCCGCGCTCGCTGCTCGCTGCAGTAGCTGCTCCGAGTCGTATTTCCACATTCCTGAACCCAGCCGAGTCCTTACCTGTTGAGCTGCGATCTCCTTTAGACAGAATCTGTCTCGGCCTCGCTCGAAGTGGGGGTGGGGGGCGATGTGACCATGAGGGGGTGCGGGGCCCCTCGCCCTGGGCGCCCACGGCTCCGCGCCCCGACCACGCGCCCTGCGCGCCTACTGTGCGCTGCCAACCACGGGAAGGCAGGCCGGGTCCCGGCGGCGGGGAGAGCTGGGGAACAGCCCCGAGGGAGGGCCGGAGTCACGGCCTCGCCTCCCGGGCGGGCGGAGAGGCAGAAGCCGACCTGAGAATAATTTCATCCACCGCCCCTCCCTCCATGGCCCTCTCCACCATTTTACAGAAGGAGAAACTGAGGCCCAGGCCCGCAGAGACCAAGGCCAGGCAAAGGCAGGGCTGGAAGCTCCCTGTCCTAGCCTCAGCTCTGCAGGCCTGGGCGGGCGTGTCTGCGGCGGCTGGTGGCTCTGTTTGTTGTGGGTCTGTGTGTAGGCTGTGTCCCTGGGTGTTTGTTTATGGGAGGTGAGGGTGCCCTGTGCTGAGTCTGCTGGGGAGGTGGGGCGCTGGGGGGGGATTGGGGAGGGAGGCATGGGTTTCCAGACTCTTCAGCAGCCCCTGAGGTTACAGTTTCGCCCCCTGTGCCCCCTAAAGTAATGGGCAGCCCCCAAAGAGGCTTACGCTCCGCCACCTGCTTCTCGAACTGAGGCCTTGTTGCCTCCAGGCAACCCTGGAGGTAAGTGCTTTCAATTTTCTTGTTTTAAGGACTGGGAAGGGATGGGGCAGGGGAGGCCAAGTGACTGTCCACAAGAGTAAGTGGCAGAGCTGGGACTTCCACCACCGGCTGCTCTCCCGAACACCAGCTCCTCAGCAGGAGTCATCGGAGAGCACCCGCTTGCGCTTCCAGCCGTGGGGAGAGCTCTATGGATCCAGCCCCATCTCCCCAGTCCCCGCCAGTAGGAGAAGCCGAAGGCGATGCCTAGGCTGGACTCCCAGGGCTCCAGGTCGCCGAGACCACGGGCCGGCGCCCCCTCCCCGCTCCTCCTTGAGCCCGGTTCCCGCCTGTACATGGGACTGCAGCTCTGACCGCCCTGGGGAGGGTGGTGGCTAGTGTCTATGTAGAGAGAATCTAATGAGGCAAGACCCAGCCTGTGTGCCCAGGCGCCTGGACCGCGTGAGACCCGCCAGGTGGTGGCCCTGGTTCTTTCCTCTGTCCCTGCCAAGGAGCCCTGGGGAAGGAAAGGCCTCCCCTTGGCGGCCCCTAAAACACACACCCTCTCACTCCTAAGCATCCCTGTGAAACCACAGCCAGGAAAGCCAGAGAGCCACCCTGGGGTCTGCAGAGGGGAAGGCAGGGCAGGGAGGGGGCTCAGCCCCTGCCACCTCACACTGAGGTGCCTGCATGGGGTGGGGGGAGTGGGCCTGCTTTCTTTGCAGCCCATCTTGGCTACACAGGGTGGGAGTGTGCTCGGCCTGGATGTGATCTAAGGGGTTAAATGACCCGGAAGCCTAGTGCCTCAAGGACAAGGTTTGGGGATCCATCCTCCCTGTCACTCCTTGCTGGGTGGCCTCAGGTGAGCTCTCTATTCTCCCAGCCCACCTTTGTTCACTGGGAACACGGAGTAACAGTAGCACCTCTTTCACTGGATGCTGAGTTTAGTCCTGGGGGCCTGTGCTCCGCGGGTGGGGTGGACGGTATCCCCATGAAATCAACCCTTTCATATTGTTAGTGAGGTCCCCGCCATGGCAGGAACCCAGGGACTCCTCCAGAGAGCGGATTCTGGGCCACCTGGATTCCCAGGGGTTGGGATTTTAGGGTCAAAAAAGTTTTAAGAAAGTATCTGAGATTGTAGGTGTTGGGGGACTTTTCTGTGATTATAGCTCTACCCCCCACCCCAGCCCAGCCGTCCATGCTTATGGGTGTTCAGGGGCTGCTCCCCTCCCCACAGCCCCATGCCCCCAGCCTGGGTGCTGGTGCAGATGTGCAGCCCCCAGGGGAGCCCCTGGGCCGGCAGGCATGGAGCCCTCAGCCCCTGAGACTCTTTGGCAGATCAGGGCTTCAAAAGCAGATGCGCCTTGGTTTCAGGGTGATTTGGAAACACATGGCTTTGAGGAGTTTCGGCTCCTCACTTTGGAGCTGAGCCACCTCCAAGCGGCGGCCCTGGAGGACGCCGAGCCAGGGCCAGTAGGAGGCATCTGAAGTCTGGCACCCCCCAGAACGGAGGTCATGAAGTTCCAGGACCAGCCTTGCTCCACACCTGCCTCCCACTCTTGGGGTCAGGAGAGGTAGAAGAGCCCACAGGGACCTGAGAGGCCCTGCCCCAGGGGGATGAAGGTGGGGGAGGCGGCCACCTCCCCCAGGAAGCTCTGGAAGAATCTCCAGGCCAGGCGGAGAAGCCAGGGAATCCACTTCCTTGGAGACCACTGCACAGACTTGTTCGTGGTCATCTTCTCTCTTCGTGTCTTAGCTCCTGCTTAAGGGGTCTGCACTGCTGTCTAGACGGACATTCATATTCTTATGTAGCCAGGCTGGGCAGACAATAGGAGGTGGGACTCAAAAATGTGACTTGGGCTTAAAAAAAAAAAAAAAATCCCTGGAAGGAGGATGTTCAGAAAGGTGTGTTCTTCGGGAGTTCCTGTTGCGGCTCAATGGAAATGAATCTGACTACCATCCATGAGGACGTGGGTTCAATCCCTGGCCTCGCTCAGTGGGTTAAGGATCCAGCGTTACCATAAGCTGTGGTGTAGGTCGCAGACACGGCTTTGATCCCGAGTTGCTGTGGCTGTGGTGTAGACTGGCAGCTACAGCTCCGATTCGGCCCCTAGCCCGGGAACCTCCATATGCTGCGACTGCGGCGCTAAAAAGACACCCCCCCCCTAAAAAAAAGAAAAAAGAAAAGAAAGAAAGAAAAGTGTGTTCTTTCGATCTCCCCACACCTATGCCAACCAACTCCTCAAAGGAGAACGAAAGAAGTGAGGTAGGGCAGGCCAGAGTTGGGGGCTGCTGTGCACTTGTTGGGGGCGCGTTCCCACGGTTCGCGTCTCTAAAGAGACTTGAGGCAGGACCCTGCAGAGGCCAGTGCGCTTGCGCACAGGTGAGCCCAACCATGCTGGGCCTGGTTGGCAGCGGCAGCGGCCAGTCTCACCAAACCCAAGGGCGCGAAGGCACAGGCGCAGCGCACAGGGGGCATTCGGGCGCACACCCTGCGCCCTCACAGAGCGCCTACGCTCCCGCAGGCACACACAGGCATATGCAGGCACGTGCTTGCACACAGGAACACACATTGCCCAGCACAACCCCCAAGAGAAGCGCACGCCCCCGCACGGTTATCCCGCGGTGCCTCCCCCCCACCCCCGCCCCCCGAGGTGCACCCTCCGGAGCAGGCTGGAGCCGTATGCCTCGCTGATGTTGCTGGCGGGGTGGGGGTGGGGGGGGTTGTCGGAGCCAAGGCAGTTTGGGCAAGCCCTGGAGGCGGCTCCCGCCGCACGCTTCGGTCAGCCTCCCCTTTAAAAAACCCGCCCGCGGAGGAGGCGGATGTAGGGGTGGCCCGTCCAATGGCAGCTGCGCGCCTCGGGAGACTGGAAGACGTGAGCCAGAGCGAGCGACAGAGCTGGTTCCGACCGATCGACGGACGGAGGGCCAGACTGCGGCGGAGACGGACCCGCTGCCCACTGCCCGCTCCCTCGCCTGGCACTCCAGCCCCAACCCCAGCCCCAGCGAGATGCGCGGCCCTGGCGGCGGGGCACAGGCGACCACCGCGCCGGGGCCCGCGCGCCCCGGTCCCTAGCGCCCTGTGGTCCCTAGCGCCCTGTGCCGCTGCCCTACCTGGGGGAGGGCCGCGGAGACCCCAGCCTCAGCTGGCCCACGCGCTCTGCTCGCGGGGCCTGCCCAGCCCCGCCAGGAGCGCGGGCCCACCATGCTCCTGCTGTCGCCGCGCAGCGCGCTCCTCTCCATCTATTGCCCGCAGATCTTTCTCATCCTGTCCAGCGGCAGCTACCTGTGAGTGCCGCGGGCCGCGCGCGCGGTGGGCGGGCGGGGGGCCCCCCTCCCCGGCCTACAGCGCTGGAACTGGGCGAGCAGGGAACCGGGCAGCGAGGTCCCTGGGCGGGGCGCCTGGTGCCCGGCGCGCGAGGGAGCGGGGGTACTTTGGGTCTCCTTGCCGGCCTGAGCGGCCGAGGTTGAGGAATCGGGGGCGGGGTGGGGGGAGCTGAGGCAGTGAGTTCTGCTTTGAAGTCAGAAAAGGGGTGGCCGGCTAGAGGCCTGATGGCTCGGGGAGACCTGGCTGCGCGCACCGAGCACGAGGGCCGGAGGGCGCGCGGACAGCGCGGAGATTCCCTGCGCATCCCAGCCGCGCCTGGACCAACAAAATCCCCCGCCCCATATAAATACACGCAGCCCGCCCGGCCATGCCACACTCGAGAGAGCCTCACGCACACAACTGCTGCCCCGCGTACACACTGGCACACACACGTGCACGCTGCGTCCCACCAGACAGCACCCAAGCCGTCCTCCGAGATCGCTGTCGCTTTGCGCGCCTTCCTGCCCCGCCGAGCGGCCTGACCCCAGCCGCAGCCGATTGCTCCCCTGGGGCGGGCGATGGGGGGGTGGTGCGCGCACTGCGCGCCTGAGGCCGGCGGAGGCGCGCCCAGGTGTCTGCTCCAAGGCAGCGCGAGGAGAGTGGGCGCGCGGGTGCGTCCGGCCCGGCAGGGCCCGGCGGGCTCCGGGAAGCTCCGGGCAGGGCCCGACTCTGCCCAGGGAGCCGAGGGGCGCGTCGGCGCAGCGGTGGCTTCGCCGGATTCCTAATGGGACGCATATGCTCTGGCCTCCGATTTAAAAAGAAGTTTGATTTATGGAACCGCCGTTTGGGGGAATTTAAGCTGGATGCTACTGATTAAACCTCAGAGCCAGTTCTCCCTCCCCTTCTCTCCTCCCCTCCCCCTCCCCCTCCTTTACACGCGGGCCACGTCCGGGGTCGCCTAACGCGGCCAGAGGGGGCAGCCGCCGCCTTCGCGCTCCCTGCGCCACCCCCTCCCCCCAGCGCGGCCGCAGTCCTAATAAATCGCCGCGCCCCCACCCCCTTTTAACAGAGACGCAGCCAATTTCTTCTCCAGCTCCTAGGAAATTACTATCCTACCAGTTTTCCTTCTATAAATAGTCGCGCATCTTGAAACAAAAGTTCGCAACCGCAGCCAGATGCTGCGAGGCCCGCGGTTTCCCGGGCTGTGGGACATAATTACAAGGTCCGGGCGCAGAGAGCGCTCCAGGCCCGGCGGGCAGCCCCGGCTGCTGCGGAGGCATCGCCTGGGGTGGGAGGGGGGGAGTGCAGGCCGCCCCGGGCAGGGCGCGGAGCCGGGTGGGGAACGCCTGATCGTTGGGGACTCAGGCTAGGAAAGTGCCGGACCAGAGAGTCCTGCTCCTGGCGTTCCTCCTGGGAAATGGAGCCGCCCAGGAGGTCTTGACATCTCCAGCCTCGGGTGCTCAGAGGTCGGAGGTGGAGGAGGTGACCCACCCCCACCCTCGCCCCCAATCCTGAGCATCTCAAGCTGAAGCCTTGCTAGAGAACTGGCAGCTTCTCTGCTCAAGAAATCACTCTTGGAGCCAGCTGGCTGAGGTTTGGCGCTAATGGGGAGGTGTCCCGGGTGGGAAATCAGGAGTTCCCCCCCCCTCCCCAGGGTGGTTTGGAGCAAGAACCTGAAAGGAGGAGGTGGGCCTCGGAGTGGGCTGCCAGGGCGGCAGCTGAAGCCCCTCTGGGGCAGGTGGTAGCCGGCATAACCTCCACAGGCCCTAAGCTTTCCCTTGGGGCTGGCACCCCAACTCCAGGCCTGCCGGTGACTACCATCTGTGCCCACATAGGCTCACTCCCCGAGTGTGCACTGCCAGCTTTGTTGGCAGAAATTCTCCCAAGGCGATGGCTTTCCACAACGTTCCTAGGCCAGGGCTGGGGTCTGGAGTGGACGGTGAGGCGGGCGGCAAGGGCTCTGCCCCTGCCCTGCCTTCAGCGCCCCCTGCCCCAGGGACAGCCCAGCCTGGCCTTCAGCCCCTGGGTGGGGGGCAGGGGGAGAAAGTGTTGTTGCCAGGCTTTCCCCGAGCAGAAAAGAAAGCAGATGTTCCGAGAGCGAGGGAGGGAGGCGCAGGCAGCTCTGGGTTTCCCTGCCTCTGGTGGGCGCAGGGCATGTGAGATGCCATGGGTAGCTGGAGCCCAGGCTGTAGATGAATGTGAGTGTGGGGAGAAGACACTGCGGGCATCTCTGAACTGAGGCCCAAATGCAGGTGAGGCAGCAACCAAGTGTGTTGATCACGGTTGGGGGTCCACGGTAAGCCCACCTCAGCCACCTCAGAATATTCGAGGAGGTTGGCCCTGTGGGATCTGAAGATGCCAGGGGACGGGGGGGGGGGGGGGGGGGAAGGGGGGGAGTTCTGGGCGGAGGCTGCTTTCTGCTCCAGAGAACTTTCCAGAAGGCATCCATTGCTGGGATCACAAACACTGGCAGTCAATTGATCCGCCCCTTTCACCTGGGCTGCTCTCCCAGCTCCTCATCCTGGGCTGCGGTCCGGTCACAGGGAATCCCACATGCCTGCCTGGGCCCCTGCCGCTGATCTGGTCGGACGGGTGTGCTGGCCTGGAAGCGCCCTGAGCCCCCGCTGGACTCTGCGCTGGGCCCAGCCGGCCTCTGGAGGCAGTTCTGGCCAGCGCTGCTCCCCCCGTTGTCAGCGAGGGCCTGAGGGAGGGCAGGTGTCAGACGGCCAGGGTCAGCTGGTGCCGGGGCCTGGCCGAGGCCCTGTGCCCGGGCGAGGCTGGCCTGCTGACCTGGGCAGGTCCCTTCCCGTCTCGGCCTCCCTCTCCCAGATGTGGGGGCTGGCTGCAGTGATCCCCCCAGATCTTCCGGTAGGAGTTTCTCATGGTGACCGCCCGCTCTGGGGAGCCGAGTGAGTCATGGTGACAGGGCAGAGTTACTCACCGACCACCTGGCTGTGGGGGGTGAGGGGCGCTCACCACTGCCCTGCCAAGGCTGGGCCTCTTCCCGGCTCTGCCGCTGTGGCTTTATTGGTGGTGCCAACCGCAGGCCCAGAAGCGCTGTGGGCATGACCCTGGGGGGGAGGGGAGGGTGCTGAATCAGGCCCCCTCCCATATGGCATCACAGCCCAAGTGGGGGTGGAACGGGGCCACCAGCTCAGGCGTGGACAGGTCGCCCCTGGGAGGAACAGCTCCCAGCCTAAGAGACTGTGTCTGTCCAGGTGTGGGAAGAGCCCTGCTGTGTGGCCTCGAGCAGGTCGGTAGGCCTCTCTGGGCCGCAGTCTCTTCTGGTCTCTTGGGGATGAAATCTTCTACTGCAGGCTCAGGTCAGGCCCCCACACATGGGCTTCTAAAGCGCGTGTGGCTCCGTGGAGTGGAGAGGCCACCAGAGCAGGGGAAACGGACAAAACCTTAGCCCCCAGGCCCCCCCAGGCCCCGCTCAAGAGGTACAAATAGAGCCGCTCTAATGACAGAGAACTTGGGGACATCACTGGCCTGTGAGCGAGGCTCATCAACCACTAGTTCAAGGGGGAGGCGCACTTGGACGTGACTCCTTGGACCCCCTGTGCGGGGCAGGAGGGCCAGGCGGGTCCCCGTATGCTTCCTCCTGGGGCTGCTGAAGGCTCTGCGGGTTTGTATGGAGGCCCGTGGGAGAAGGGCCCGTTTTCGGTCCTTGTGAGGCCAAGGGGCCTGAGAGTGACCCAGCTACTGGGTTCTCATCTCTGTTACTGCCTGGGGGCAGCCCGTGACCTCAGCCGTGTCCTCTGTACAATGGGCACCTAGGAACATGAACCTTCTAGAGGGCGTGTGAGACTTCGACCAACGAATGCAGAGATGTGCTTACCTGTGTGCTTGTGTCCACTAAGTGCTCAGAAGATGGGGTTGCTCTCAGCTCCTGGAGAAGGAGGAGAAGGAGGAGGAGGAGGAGGAAACCTGTTTCCTAGGCAGGGTTTTGAAGGATGGATAGGAGTTGCCCAGACCACCTAGGAGCATGAGACGCCTAGAACAAGGAACAATACTTGCCCTCAAACATATTCACCCAGGGTCCCTCTCCAGGGAGCCTCGCAGCACCGGTGGACAGACAGAATGCCAGGGTCCGTCAGGCCCTTTCCTGAGGTCCCCCAGAGCCCAGGGTAATGGCCCATGATGCATGGAGGAGGAGTCCTAGGGTCTTGGGGCCTCCGGGTGGTACAGGCAGCAGTTGGAGGCGCCCTTGGAGAGGGGAGACCACCACAGAGTGAGGTGGGTGTTGAGGCCCTGATTTCATATTGTTTTATCTGGCTTCTCTGGGGACACTGCACTCCCTGCCTCTGTCCCCCCACCACCATGTCCCCTGGAGCCTCATGCCAGCCTTGGGGAGCAAGGGCCAGGGAGGCTCAGCCTGCGGGAAGCCCAGAACCGCTGCTGGGATCTGGACCAGCAATGCCCTCTGACTACCCTGGGCAGAGCCTGAGGGTGGTGGCAGGCAGGGGATGGGGCGGGATGGAGATTTTGACTGCGGAGTCGCAGGCCCTCTGTGAGCTCAGGATTGCGGGGAGGGGGGTCCTCAGAACAGGGCCCCTCCGTGTGGCTCTGGCAGCCCCCTCACCTCTTGGGACAGATGGAGGGCTTCAGCTGGCTCCCCTGAGGCCTCCATTTTGCGTGGCCCTGGGTCCGGCTCAGATAGGCCCCCCCGCCCCACTCCCCCAGCAAGGGGACAGGAGGCCGGCGCCCGCCCTTGTCAGATGAAATCCCAGCCCAGGGCTCCCTCAGCCTGATGAAAGGGTCATTGTGCGGCGTAGGCCGCCCGCTGGCCAAGGACAAAACCACCATTTGTCCTCCTTCTCGGGCTCGGGGCTGGGGCCTCCCCTCGGGCTGGCCGGCGGGTGGGGGTGGGCACAGGTGTGCTCCCTCATCCCTTTCTCCATCTCCCTTCTCCATCGCAGAGCCGCTCTGCTGGCCTAGACCCCTCCCAGTCCTGCCTCCAGCCTGCCCAGGGCAACCTCACGCTCTGAGTGGGGAGCCTGGGGCCTGGGTCAGCCCTGCTGTCGGCAGGGAGGTAGTGAGCTCTCCGGCCCTGGAGGCATACAAGCAGATGCAGGAGTGAGGGCCAGGCGTGGTGGGGGAGGCCTTGCCCAGAAGGAAGCCATCCGGCCCTCGCGGTCCTCTGTGCGAGGCCGCTGCGTGGTGTGCTGGGTCTGCTCCACGCATGAGGATGCTGAGGCCCCGGGCACGACATCCCACAGCCTCAGCAGCAGAGCACAGAGCAGGGCTTGGAACCCTGCCCACCAGCGCCTCTCCCAAGCCTCGGGGTGGACCAGCTGGCCTGAGGCCCTGGGGATGCCAGAAGGGCTCCAGCTGAGGCTAGGACTGAGACACCACAGTTCTGCAGCCCCCAAGGAGCCACTGTTGCTGCAGACCCTAAAGCCTGCCAGCTGACCGAGTGGGACCCCCCAGGGATGGGGACCCCCCCTCCAGCAAGCAGCTCCCTGGCATGAACTGTGGTCTGGAGGAGCCCAAGTCAGCAGGCCTTGGCAGTTTCATCCCAGTGACACCTGTGGGCCTCCATCGCTTTCCAGAACCTTCCCCCATGGCCATCCTTGCTCCTGACCCTTCTCCACGTGCCCCCAGACCAGAGATGTTCCTTGTGCTAGAAAGGCCCTGCACAGCTGGCACCTTGAAGGGGGCCCCGGAGGGCAGGAGCCTTGGGCAGGGTGAGTGGTGGCTCGGCTTGCCCTGCTGTAGCACGTAGGCTGCGGAGGGCCGGCTGCTGAGGGATCCAGAGCTGAGACTTAGGCCCTGGCTGCCCCAAGTCGGAAAAAAAGATGAAAAACCCTTTCTTGTGGTCGTTCCTCCAGAACGTTATTACCTGCCCCCGGGGCCCCTGGCTGGGGACACGGGGCTTTGCATTCCTTGTCCGTGGGTCCAGGTTCTCTGGGAGAGTTTTCGCTCGCGGGGGATGTGAGCACACGTCCGGGGTCTGCTCTCACTCTCTTTCCTTCTGGGCTGCCGGAAAAGAGGCGCCACCCACTTGGGAAGTGGCGAGTGAGGGGCGTGAGGGTCAGAGCATCAGATAACCCGCCAGGTCCTTCTCAAGGGGAGTGAACCCAGATTCGAACCTGGGTCTGCCTGAATCTTAGGTCTGTGTTGCCTCTCAGGGCGTCCTGCTGATGCAGATTTCTTGCCTCTTGCAAACTCCATTGGCCTCGAATTCGCTGCTGTAACCTCATATGGAGGGAGAACCAATTACTCCGGCGGGTTAGAACTGTCTGTTGAGCAGGAGTCAGGGGGCTCTGAGTGAGGCAGAGTGTGGGAGACAAGCCCTGTCAGCACCCAAGCTCCGAGAGGCTGGGCCTGTGGTTGTGGCATTGACCGCTGCCCCCCTAGCACCCAGCACAGCACTCAGCTCTCAGCTGGTTCCCAGTAAATGCATGTCTGCTGGTCAGATGGCCACTCATGTGTCTGGGGCCCAGCGAGGTCCACTGACTTGATCAGGGCTCGCTGCCCAGGCCTCGCTGCAGAGGCCTCACACCCCAGGTGTTTCCGCACAGGTGGGCACGGGGATTGGTCTGGGGGCTGGATGACTTCCAGGCTTCCCCAGATTCCAGTCTTTCCGAGGTGACTGGCTGCGAATGCTGGGCACTGCCAGATGCTGCTGACACGCCCCCTCCAGGAGCAGCCAGACCCATCCCCTTGCCCCCCACCTTCCTGGGCCTGTCCTGTGTCCTCCGGGCCACATCCGCCCAGGTTGGGCTCTGCAGCAGGTTGAAGTGCTGGCTTCGCTGGTCCCAGGGTCCAAGCTCCGGGCACGGCCCCGTCAGGAGCATGACTGCCTGCGGGATGGAGCCCAGGGTGAAGCACACCTGCTTTCCCAGGGAGACGCTCCTGAGCCTCAGTCCATGAAATAGGCTGGAATGCCAGGCGGCCAGCCCACGGGGAGGCTCGAGGAGTGTGCGCAGGGGTGGCAGGGCCGGGAGCCCAGGGCTGGCCATGCAGGCTGGTGTCATGGTGCACCGGCCAGGGAATTGGCACCTCTGGGCTGTGGTCCTTCACTCTGTTCCCAGTAAGAACATGCAGGGACACTGGCCTGGAAGCGCTGTGTGGCCGGGCAGGGCTTCGCTCCCAGAGCTGTCGGTCCCAGTGGGCCCCTGACCCTGGCCCTGCTCCTTTATTTCCTTCCCTGCAGCTCCAGGGGCCTGGCGGGGCGTGAGGGCCGGTGACACCACTGCCAGGGGAAGTCCTCCTTGAAGTCTCGCTGCTGCCCCGAGGAGCGGGCGTCGGAGGGGAGGCTCTGGCTGACCCCAGGGCCCCCACCTGCGTGTTTCCCAGTCTGTCCCAGGGAGGCGCGGCAAGCAGGGTTTGCACCAAGTCTGAGCATGAGCCCAGAGCCTACCCCTGGCCTTCTGTCTGTGCTGGCGACTCCTGCCAGGGGAAGAGGGGACGGAGAGGGGCAGGCAGGCGGACTGCGGTGGCAGTGGAGGCAGGAGGCTGAGGAGACAGGGCCTGGGGCAGAGCAAGGCTGCTAAACCTTGTCCGGCTCTTGGCTCTGATACCAAATCTCCGCCAGGTGGCCGCGGGGCTGGGGACGAGGCACGGCCCCTCTCCTTTAACCAGGAGACAGGCTGTGGAAGTCCAGGGTGGTGCCTGGGGACCCCCGAGCCTGGGGAGGTGTTCTGAAGGGGCTGGTCCCCCGGGGAACACCGACCCATCCTTCTGATCATCACAGCCAGGCAGGGGAGAGGGACCTTCTTCCGGGGAGAGTGAGCGCCCCATCCCGAAAGGCATTCAAGCCAAGGCATTGGGTTGAGAAAGGCCTGGTGGCCCAGGAATTCTTGCAGGGAGCAGCCCTGAACAGTGGGCTGCTTGAAAAGAGATGTGGGTGGGGTGGTGAGGCCGCTGTGCCCCGGGGACATCTGGCCTTGGTGAGAGCAGAGCGGGGCCATGGCATGGGACAGGGGCAAGGGGGTTGGGGAGAGCCTGGTTGGGGCCAGGCTCCACTCAGGCTCACACTCTGCTCTGAGGGGCCCAGTGGCCCAGGCAGGTCCCCGCCCCCTCTTCCCAGAAGAGGGGTCCTTCCTCCAGGATGCCTGCTCGAGGCTCAGTCCGCCCGGCCCGGCAGTCGGCACAGAGGTGGTGGCTCACTGTCCACTGTCCCAGGGACTTGGTCCCCAGACCTGCTGCTCAGACTGTGTCCAGAGTGGTCGGGAAGGCCGAGGCTCTGGCCAAGCTGCTGGGCGCCCAGACTCCCAGCCTGGCCATGGGCCAGCGGGGCCTGCCAGCTTCTTCCCACCTGTTCCGCCTGCCTGTTCGTCCATCCGTCTGTCCTGAGGTTTCGCACAGGCATCCTGGTCGCTCAGGCCTGCAAGGTGACTCCGCATCTGACAGCTCAGGGCTGAAGCCTAGGCCAAGGCCAGGGCAGGGGTCTCCCGAGGGGTTGGTGTCCCCCCTGTACGATGGGAAGCAAGGAGAAAGGTCAAGGGTAAGGCCGAGGGGAGGGCTGGGGCACAGCAGAGGATGCGGAAGTGTGGTCACGGCTTAGCCTGACAGGTGTTGCTGAGCGTCAGTTCCAGCGGCCTCCTCAGGACCTGAGACGGTGCTGGTGGGGGGGAGAACAGAGGAGGATCTGAGTGGGCTTCTTGGAGGAGGAGACACCAATCTGGGCCTCGGATCTTGCCTGGCTGCTGGAGGGAGCAGGGCGGCCCTGGAGGGGGAACTGCTGGTCCACTGTGGCTAGAACCCAGGAGGGCCATGATGGGCCTCATGGTCTGGCAGAAGTCTGGAAGTTTCTGAGGTCAGAAGTCAGTGCCCTGAGGTTTTAAGGTCCCACTGGCTGAATGAGATTCTGACTGTGCAGGTCCTCCAGCCCCCTGTGCTCCCTCAGCCGTGAACTCCCTGTGCCAGTGAGGGGTCCGGGAGAACCCTGGGGCTGGGCCCGCCCACCTCTGGCGGCCACACCCTGCCCAGACCCCCTGCCTGCCACCTGCTTTCTCCCAGGATGCCCAGGTTTCTCTCCAGGGTGGGGTCCCAGGATGCCAGGCCAGGAATGCCAGCTATGTGGGGAGGGCGGGCGGGCAGCCGCCCGCCGGGGGCGCGAGGGAGCAGGCGGACGCTCTGCTCCCTTGCCCGGGAACACTGCGGGCAGTAAGCTGAGCGGAGCAGTGGCCTGGAAAGATTGCAGCAGGCGGACGGTGGTGCAGGGAGCCGGCCCGCGAGCAGGGGCCGTTCCGCGCATCACACAGACAGGCAAGCGAGGCTCCCAGAGGCCAGTGAGAGCCAGCAGGGCAGAGCTCGAACCCAGGGCCCCAAAGCCAGAGAACCTGCTCAAAGTGCAGCTGCAGGCACCTAGATGTCCCCTCAGCCCCTCACCCCGCGGAGGGGAAACAGGCCAGGGTGGGCCACGAGGGCCCAGGGGACAGCCTCATTTCCCAGCGGGGCCCCGTCCTGCCTCCAGGCCTCTCTCCAGGCCACTTGGAGACGCTCCTCCCTGTCCCCCGCCACGGAGCTCCCTTCAGGCGTCCTCTCGAAGCCTCATCTGTAAAGGGGGCTGGCAAGGCCCACCCTGAAGAGCCCACACGGGGTTGAAGTGGAACAGGGTGGGGGACCCTGCTTTTTGGCTTGTCGTCGCCTGCAGGGGCAGGCCCTGTGATTGGGCGGGTGAGGGGCAGGTCTGCCCTCTGCACATGCCCGCCCCACTGCCCCAAGGCCTTCAGGTACTTTCTGACCCCATAGAGGGAGAGGCCCTTTGCCCACAGAGGGCTGATTGTGCCCCACTTCCAGATAAGGAAACTGAGTCTCGGAACAGCCTTCCTGAGGTCTGGCCATGACTTCACACCCCGTGCTCCCCCCGGCTGGCCCAGAAGCCCTGGGGGAAGGAGATGAGCAGATTCAAGGAAGATCAGGGCAGGTACAAGTGGCCAGTGTGCCACCAGGCCGTCGTACCCGCTGCTCTAGGTCCTCCCACTTCTGTTCCCTTCTGTCCTGACCCATCTGAAGGAGGAAGGCTGTGGGCTCTGGCACAGCCAAGGTGGCCCAGGGGGTCCGCAGAAGAGTTCTTCTCCCCAGTTGACAGGCAGGGGCACTGAGGCCACCATTAGCCCCTGGCGCCCCCTCTGCCCCCCAGGACCCTACTGGTTCTAGAGCCACAGAAGAGCCTCTTCGGGTCCATCTGAGGCTGGAAAGCCCTGGGCCAGCCCCTGCGCCCCTGGGGGAGAGGCTGGCGGGGATGCAGCCTTGGGTGGGCGCGAGGTCCAGGGGCCACCCTCCCAGGTGTTTGCCCAGTTACTTCCTGGACAAGTGAACCCAGGCTCGCCTCCCTGGCTGATCGCAGATAATTAGAACATTCTTCAAATATTTTGCCAGAGGATGCACGAGAAGGAAGGATTACAGAATGCCCCAGGCCAGGAGCGTGGGCTGGAGGTGCTCCGGGCAGCTGGGCCGCCAGGGCCAGGCCAGGGATGGGGGCCTGGAGGGAGGCTGGGGATCCGGCCTAGCTCAGCCAGCCTGTCCCCGCCTCCCAAGAAGCTGGGGCTGGGGTGGGGGCTGGGGGCTCACAGCCAAGGCCAGCTCAGGGCCCAGCTAGGGGCTGGGGGATGCTGGGGCTGGGGATCCCCCAGCTGGCCGTGGTGCACAGACCCTGCCCCTAAATGGCATCAGGAAAAGTCCAAGGGCGTCAAGCACAGAGCCCTGGCTCCCTCGGGGGAGCCTCTGGAAGGAGGTTTTCTGAGCTGGGAAGAGGCCCTGGAGGGCGAAGGCGCAGACAGGGAGCCCAGAGTGAGACCGAGGGATAAGGGGCGTGCCTGAGGCCAGCCTTATGACTGACACCCAGCTCGGGCCAATGAGGAACAGCCTGGGGCCACGCCCTGCTGGTGCTGGGGGCGGGGCAAAGGCAAGGTTGGGGGACGGGAGGGTGGCCCCAGAGGGGACCGGTGGGCTCTCTGCGGGGAAGTCCTTTCTCATCACTGCTCACCTTCCCAAGGCAGGGCACAAGCTTCCTCCCCAGACAGCAGGGGTCAGGTGCCCCCCAGCGACCCCCTCCCTCCCAGCTCCTGTGTCTCTGGGAGGAGTCTGGGGTGTGGTGCCCAGCAGGCTCAGTCCTGAGAGTACTTGGATCCTAGTCTCCCCCACGGCGTGCTGCCCCAGTCCTAGCCTCGCGAGCGTTCCCGGGGTTCTGTGGTTGGATAGGGCAGGGGCTGCTCCAACCCAGAGCCCGGGGTGGGGAGGCTGCATTAGCGCTGGCGCACAGTCCAGTGAGTGGGCACAGAGCAGGAGAACCCTTGGGACCAGGCTGGGTGGGGGGCCCTGATCTGGTGTGTGGGGGCCGTTTGCCCTTGCCTGGGCCATCTCCATCCCAAGCTGTGGTTGGTGGGGTCGGCGGCTGGGGAATTTGTAGGATAAACCAGATGCTGAGGTGGGGGGTGCCTCACTCCTGTGGCCGCAGCCGTGGCCCTAGTTTTAAGGCTCCGTGGACAGAGCAGGTGGCTCGAGGCTTCCTCCGCGTCTGGGAGGCTGTTCTGTCCCGTGGACCGGGGCTGGCAATGGCTCCACTTCTCTCTGGCTTTTTAAGCAGAAAGATACGGCTTGTCCTGTCACTGGTGATGCCCCTGCGTCCATGCCCTATGGAGGGCACTTCAGGGTGGGTTCAACCCCTTCGTGCCAGTCCTACCCACCTCTGGGACTTGACATGCTCGGCTCATGTGTGGAGGCTATTTTCTCAATAATGCATGAGGTGGGGTAAGAGCTGCTTTTTAGGAGTTCCGGTTGCGACCCAGTGGGGTAAGAACCTGACTAGTATCCATGAGGACCTGGGTTCCATCCCTGGCCTCGCTCAGTGGGTTAAGGATCTGGTGCTGCTGTGGCTGTGGTGCAGGCCGGCGTCTGCAGCTCTGATTCAAGCCCTAGCCTGGGAACCTCCATATGCGGCGGGTGTGGCCATGTTAAAAAAAAAAAAAAAAGCTGCTTTATACGTGTAACAGTCTCCGAGAAAATGGGCAGCGCCCCTGTCCCCAGCCCCACTGAGGATGTCCCAGCAGCGCTGTCCTGCTCTCCTCAGGAGCGGGGTCACCGACCCTGGAAGGCCCTGGCATGTGTGTGACATCCATCATTAATTTGGCCATTCCACGGTGACCGCTGAGGGTCAGCCAGGCCTGGGCCACGCTGGGCAGAGTGCACGGTGGGGAAAGAGATGGGCTCGCCGTTCTGGAGCAGCACCGGGAGGGCCTAGGGACTCCGGTCGTGCTCCAGGCCTGGCACAGGTCGGGGGCTTCCTTCAGCTGCCCCCTGGGAGGCCCCCCAGTGCGGCCCTGCCCCCAGGGACCGATGGGGGAGAATGAGTCTCCACATGGACCCGTGACCCCTCCAGCTGTTTTGAGGGGTGGGGACAGGGGTGATGAGACACTGAGGGGTCTGGGGCCAGGAGCTACGGGTCCTGAGCTCTGCTCCCTCCCTCCCTAAGCTACTTGGCAGGTATCCGGACCTTCTGGAACTTTCAGCTCTTGTTCTGAGGAATAACAATAATAATAATTATTATTACTATTCTTATAACATCTGCCTCCCCACCAAGAATCCAGCACACAGTAGGTGCTCTCACCGCCTTGAGCCCAGCAGCACGTGGGGTTTAAGCTGGACCCCCAGCTGCTGGACCGGCTTTGGAGGAGGTTAGCTCCTGAATGAAGCAGGGGTGTCCCTTGCAGAGACGGGAGGGCAGGATGGCTCCAGGCTTTGATGTGGGTGAGATCCTGGCCCCCCCTGCTGACCTCTCAGGTTGGCTCCCTGACTCTAAGGTGGCCCCGATGCTGCCCTGAGGGAGCCCCAGGGTGGGCCTCGGCTGGAGTGGGGCTTGGCCCAGACAGGGGTCTTAGCTGGAGTGGCCGCGGCCCAGAGCTCTGTCCCCTTCGGGCTCAGGCAGCACTGGGAGGGCTTAGGCTGCCCATCGGGGCCTGGCCCCACTGGTGGGCTCAGCTCCTCTGGGCAGAGGACAGCTAGCAGGTGGGCAGTGCTGCCCACTGGCCCCGAGTGCTGGACTGGGCTCAGGCTAAGAGCAGGAGGCACTGCCTGCTGCGGCCCCTGCCCACAAAGCACGCCCTCTGCCCCCACAGTCCTCAGGCTCTCCTGTGTGCACCCTCCTCACTGCCCCCGCAGCTGCTAAGGCAGCCTGATGCCCTCTCTCATTTTCCCCGGGAGTTCCCGGGACAGCGTAGCTGCGGCAACACTAGATCCTTGACCCACTGTGCTGGGCTGGGGATCAAACCTGCGTCCCAGAGCGGCAGAGATGCCACCATCCCGTGTACCGCTGCAGGAACTGCCTGACTCCTTAACTCCGCGTTCCCAGAGGACCCAGGGCCTGTGGGGACAGCCTAGGGACATCTGTGGATGGAGTCCAGGCAGGGTCAGAGGGTGGCAAATGGGCAGCCCTCAGCAGTGCCAGGCTGGGGGTGCCTTTGGATCCTGGGGCCCCCGGGAGCCTGGCTTTGGGCTGTGCTCAGCCACCCCAGCTCTGCGTGTAGGAGGGGGGGCCCGTCCCCAGCAAACCCCATGAGCCTGTGCTGTACAAGGGGTTAACACCTCCCAAGGCTGGACCCGCAAAGCACACAGGAAGCATTTTTAATGTTCACATTTTCTTAAGGGTGCTATCTTTGACTTTCGTAAGGATACTTGGAGTTTTCTTGCCTTCTTCTTGCCAGCCCTGTAAAGATTTGTATTGCAACAGTTTAGGTTTTTGCTGAGGCATAACCTCCATAAAGTGCAGAAATCTCAAATGGAGTGTTTGAGGCATTTTTACGGACGCGGACCCCTGTGTCACCAGTGACTGAGCGGCTCAGGACAGACAACGTTTCTGGCCCCCAGCCGGCTCCCCCTTCCCCCTCCCACCCCCGGGTAACTCTCCTCTGACGTCCGTCTTGAAGCTGAGTCCTGCTGGGGCTTCTTGGACGGGTAGCATCCTTGTTCTCGTGTCGTTCACTCCACAGGGAGTCTGGGGGTCTCTGTCCAGCGGGTGGCATCCTGCAGTGTGAATAACCACAGTGTTTCTGCCTTTCTCCTGGTGGCAGACGCTGTTGTTCCAGTTTGAGTGGGTGCCTGTCCTTTGGCAGGTGGAAGCGCTGGCTTCGCTTGGGTTATAGACCCCAGGCTGAAATTGCTGGCTTAGGGGGAAGGAACGAACCCCTTGGTGATGGATGGATGGATGGATGCAGCGGCTGATGTGGACACCCCCTGGCTTCAGAGTTGCCGATTTAAGCATTGGTCCCCCAGATGGACCCAGCGGTCCTTCCCGGGTCCCTACAAGGGACCTGGATCCTGGCGAGTCCGAGGGTCTCCAGTCTCAGGCTGCGAGCGTTGCGATGCCCTCTCACCACAGGCCAGCTACGAAGTGCTGTGTGCCTGGAACCCTGTACAAGCCGGCAGCTCTGGGGTGTAGCATGGCTGTTATCACTCCCACTTTACAGATGTGGAAACTGAGGCCCAGAGAGGTTAAGAAACTTGCCTGAGGTCTCAGAGCTAGGCAAGGGCAGAGCCAGCCAAGCTGGTTCACACCAGCATTCATGTTCCTAAGCCCTCCCCACAGGGCCGCCAGGTGGGTGCCTGGTACTGGGCTAGTGACATAGCAAAGGTCCCACCCCCTTGGCCGCGTGTCTGCCCATCTGTCACCTGCGCCCCTGCCCCCCCTGACTGGAAGCCCCTGGTGCTAGAGGCAGCCCCCTCCACCTGGACTGCTCTGGCAGGTAAAAGACCTTCCTGCTGTTCTGCGGCAGCCCCTCCTCGCACAACGCCAGGCTCAAACCCAGCACTAAGAAGCAGGAAGCCCTTCCTGTCAGCCCTCTGGTCTGAGACCTGAGAGCGCTGCCCACCGCCCCGAGGACAGCAGAGGGCTTCTCGTCTGCAGGGCCTGGAAACCTCCTCCCCCAAGCTCCCTTCTCAAGACTGGTCCAGGCCAGGGGTGAGGAAAGTTCCAGACTCTCAGCTTTGCCCACTGCTCCTGGCATCTTGCCCATGTCCGGAGGCCCCTGAATAGCACAGGGGGATGAGCCCGGAGCAGAACTTTCCATGGAAAGGGCAGCGACTGAAACGCGAGCGCCCCGCCCGGCTTCTCTGTGCTCAGGACCACCCAGAGCCAACCCCTCTGGGGGCACCTGGGCGGGCAGCCTCCTGGCAGTTCTTTCTGCTTTGAGGGAAGAGCTGGGCCCACCCTGTGGGGCATCTGGCTGAGGGAGCTGCAAGCATGTTCTCACCCCCAAACTGCTGGTTATCTCAGAACCTGCCTGCGTCCACTCTCCTCCCTCCCGCAGAGCACCAGCTGTCTCCTGATGATGTATTTTGGCCCCTTTCGTGCCCTGCACGCCGACGGTTTCTTGATGCTGGCCAGCATCTCCCGGCTGCAGCCCCCTCCCCTCCAGGCGGAAGGTACCATGCGGGCAGGTCCTGGGGTGTGGCCCAGCCAGGCTGGCAGGGCCCGTGGGCGCTGTGGGGATGCACACGGTGCCGCAATGGGTTGCCAGGCCTTGAACCCTAGCAACAGAAGCCTGATGAATTCACGAGTGGCCGGGAGGCATTTCAGCAAGGGAAGGATGTAAGCTGTGTTTTGAGGGGGAAGAGGGGGCGTGGTTCCCAGCTCCTTCTTTCTGTATTATGAAGAAATTTCTATACTAAGAAGAAAGGCCATCTTCTTTCTAAATGATGCACTTATTGTGTGCTCGGAGCCACAGTGCTGCCTCCACCTGAGTTCTGGAAGCAGAGACCTGGCTGTGTGGTCACACCCAGGTCCCCTAGCCTCTCTGAGCTCCAGCCTGCACAGTAGTAACAGGGGGTTGGCAAGGCCCACCTGGCGAAGGGAGCAAGGCGGCTTTGCAGATGCCTGTGTGGGTCAAGACCGGTGCTCAGAATGGGAGGATTTAATATCTTTCGGGGGAAAAAAGTCCCTGCCTTCTCAGGGGATGATTTTGAAATCGCTTCTGGAGTATCAGCCACGTCTGATGATTTATGCTCCTGGCCTCTACCGTGCAACTCTCTTCTCTGAAGCCCTTGTTGCATCTCAAATCCGGGCACTGACATGCTGGGGGGACGGCTGGGGGCTCGAGGCCCCCTACTCCCTCAGTGCCCCTTGCCCTGCAAGCATATAGGCGAGGGCAAGCAGGGTTACCAGCTGGGCAAGTCCCCTGTTGTCCCCTCCCACTGGTCCCACCTATGGCAGGGGCTGTGGAAATCCTGCATATGGATACAATCCCTTAAAATTGTGTTTGGAGTTTCCTGGTGGCCTAGCAGTTAAAGGATCTGCATTGTCGCTGCCGTGGCGAGGGTTTGATCCCTGGTCCAGGAACTTCCGCATGCCGCAGGTGGGGCCAAAAGAACAAAAGGTAAAATTATGCTTAAAATTCATTTAACATAAACTTTTCCACTCTAATGACGTTAAAGTGTAAAATTCCGTGGCCTTTTGTACATACACAATATTGTGTAACCTTCGCCTCTCTCTAGTTCTGTAACTTTTCCATCGCACCGGATGGAAATTCCACACCTATGAGCTGTGACTCTGCATTCCCCTTCCCCCAACCTCTGGCAGCCACCAGCCTCCTTCTGTCTCTGGATTTACCTTTGTGGAACATTTTCTAGAAAAGGAATCCTACAACACGTGGCCTGACTTCTTTCACTTAGCATTATGTTTCTGAGGTCCATCTTGGAGTGTCTATCTGCCCATTCCTTTTTATGGCCAAATAATATTCCACTGTCTGAAAAAAACACATTCTGTTCATCCATCCGTCAGTTGGGTTATTCCCTCCTTTGGCTCTTGTGATGGGCACTGCTGGGAACATTCGTGCACAAGTTTTTGTCTAAACACTTGTCTTCTATATTCTGCTGGATATACACCTAGGACTGGAATTGCTGGGGGCTGTGGTCATAACTTTTTGAGGAACTTCCCGACTGCTGTCCACAGCGGCTGCACCAGTTTACCTTTCTACCAGCAACGTGCAAAGGTGCCAATGTCCCCACAGGCTCAGCCACTCGGACTATTTTCTGTTGTCCTGCTCCCAGCCATCCTGGCCGGGGAGGAAGCGGCACCACCCTTTGGATCTGATTGGCTTCTCCCTAATGATGAGCGATGTTCAGAATCTTTTCACGGGCTCACTGGCCATTGGTCTCCCTCTGGAGAAATGTCTAAGTGTCTAAGTCCTTCGCCCATTTTTTTTTTTTTTTTTTTTTTGCTTCTCAGGCCCGCTTCTGTGGTATATGGAGCTTCCCAGGCTAGGGGTCCAGTCGGAGCTACAGCTGCCAGCTTATGCCACAGCCACAGCAACGCAGGATCCGAGCCGCGTCTGCAACCTATACCCCAGATCATGGCAACACCAGATCCCCAACCCACTGAGCAAGGCCCAGGGATCGAACCCAAAACCTCATATTTCCTAGTCGGATTCGTTTCCATGGCATCATGACGGGAACTCCCAGTTTTTTTTTTTTTGTTGTTGTTGTTTACTTTGGGGGCCACACCTGCGGCGTATGGAAGTTCCCCAGTTAGGCCAGGGATCGAATCCACATGCTCATGGATACCAGTCACATCCTTAACCTGCTGAGCCGCTATGGGAACTCCAGCGATTTAACCATTTTAAAGCTGTGCAGCGTTGAGTGCACCCCCGAAGTCATTCAACCAGCCCCTCTACCAAGTTCAAGGCGTTGTCACTGTCCCCCAAACCCCCTCTGCTGAGCAGTCCCTCCCCACCCCCCTCCCTGAGCCTCAGGCCACCACTCCCCTGCTTTCTGTGCCTGTGGGTGTGCCGGTCCCGGACTTCGGCTACGGAGGGGCTCCTGCAGGACGTGACCTTCTGTGTCCAGCTTCCTCCGTGGGCGTTGATGCACCCGAGGTCCATCCTCGCCGTGTCCCCAATTGGCACGTCCGTCGTGTTATGACCACGTAATATTCCACTGGGCCGAAACTACACTCTGCCTATCGTTTTTCACCCCTGGCGGATGCTTGGGTTTTTTCTGCCGTCGTAAACGGAGCTCTTCTGAACGTGTGCGCACACGTTTTTGTTTGCATCCCTGTTCTCTATTCTTCGGGGCATGTACCTCGGAGTGGAATTGCTGGGTCACAGGGGCGCTTGTTTGGCTTTGTGGAGGAACCGGCAGACGGTTTCCCACAGAAGCTGCGCCAACTGTTTGGTTTGGGGCACCCGGAGGAGAAGGCGCAGCCAGCAGAAAGAAGGGGGCTGTTTCGGCAGAACTATGGGCCCCGGCTGGGTTTCAGGACAGTGTGTGGCTTCTAGACAATAGCCTGGGGGGCAGGACATGGGGGCGGGGTGGCCACAAGGGGCTCCCCAGAGCCGATGCCCAGGCCCTGGCCTCCTGGCACTGTGCGTTCCCCCCTTCTGCCCACGGCCTGCCAGCCCCTTTCTTGAGAGAAACGAGTCAGTGTTTTTCCAGGACAGCTGGGCACCCCCAGCCAGCTGGGAAACTCCCCGTGTGGCGTGAGCCCACAGCACGTGTTGTGACCAGGACGCCTGGCGACACTCAATCCCCGTGGCCCGCCCGCCCCGCCCCCTAATCTGGCCAAGACCCCCCTGGGTCTCCCACGGGCACAATGGGCAGAAATGCCCGGGGCTGGCATGGAGGAAGCGCATCTGGGCGGGTGGGGCTGGGAGCGGGCTGGAATTTGGGGAATTCAGCCCCAAGTAATTGTAGCTGCTCAGAAAACCGAGCTGGGGAAATGAGACGGATGGGAACCCTGCCGGGCAGCGGCCTCCAGGCCTCGGGTCGGAGCCCGGCCGGCTGCTGAAAGCACACTCCCCAGTTCTTCCAGAAGGCTCGGGGCTGCACAGGCCCCGCTGCCCCCAGAAAGAGCCCCCCCACTCCTGGCAGCAGGCATTCAGACTAACGGGAGTGCACTTGGGGGACCCCGGTGGGACCTGGGGGCAGACACAGAGCATCCTAGCCCAGCCTCACTCCCCATCTGACCATGTGCTCAGCGCCTCCCCGCACCTCCCCGGCTCCCTCCCCAGAACCAGAGGTCTCCTGGGATGGGCCTCCGAGGACCGGCCACATTGGCCTGTGCTGGTCCAGGGACCAGGGATGCTCTTCTCCTCCCTTTTCTGTCTGGCAAACTCTCCTTCCCTCCCAGGCCCGCGTGCAAGCCCCACCGGGCTTGAACCCCTCGGCCCCGAGCGCGGTGGACACACGCAGCACCCACTTGCCTCTGGAGCACCAGCCTCACCCCCGGTCTCGGGGTCATCGTTTTCACCCCCAGCTTCCTCACCAGCCTGAAGGCACCTTGAGGGCCGTGCCAGGTCTGAGCGACCCTGGGGCCTCGGGGGCTGCCCCACGAAGCCGGCCATGAGTGTTTGTGGAATGGCTGAATGAATGAAGATGAGCAAATTCTCAAGGCCTATGTCCCAAAGAGCTCCTGCCACTCAACAAGAAGACAACCCAGTTTAGCACTGGGCCAAGGGGGTGTTCCCACAGTGGCTCAGTGGGTTCTGAACTGGAATAGTATCCAGGAGGATGCAGGTTTGATCCCCGGCCTCGATCACTGGTTTAAGGACCTGGCATTGCCGTCAGCTGTGGTGTAGGTTGCAGGCGTGGCTTGGATTTGGTGTTGCTGTGGCTGTGGTGTAGGCCGGGCAGCTGTAGCTCTAATTCGACCCATAGCCTGGGAATGTACCTATGCTGAGGGTGTGGCCCTAAGAAGACCAAAAAAAAAAAAAAAAAAAAAGGTTAAATTTCTGCTCTGTGAATTGCACCTCATTAAACAAACAGATGAACAGTCCCTCTGAAAACACCCAAGCAAAAAAAAAACCTGAGCCCAGCCAAGGTGCCCTCCCATCTCAAGCCTCTGTTCCTGGCAGGTGCCAGTGGCTCAATTATAAGGCACGCTCAGGGGACCACTCCAAGGTACCACGCTGCCGTGAGGCACCTGCTGGGCCCAGCACTCAGTAGGTGCTCAGTTCTCATTGCTCCTGTTTCTCCTCCAAGCGCACCCAGTGGTCCAGAGGGACGAATGGCAGGTCCTCTTCACAGGTGGCGAATCTCTCCCCGTGGGTCTCTGTTCTGAACCTGCGTGGTGCTGGTGGGATCCGGTGTTTTATACTCCATGTATGGGTGTGAAACCTGAGGCTCGGACAGGCAGCGTGTCTTTCCAAGGTCCTGTGATTGGAGTCAGGACTCCGTGGGCTTGGCTCCTGGCCTGGGTGACCCACTTAGCAGCCTGCCTGGCGCAGGCTCCCTGGGGAGGGTCTACTCATGATGCGAAAGCCTGTATCTGGGAGCTGGGGTTTGCTGCCGGAAGGCAGCTGTGGACCGTCCCAAGGTGATGGCTGTCAAATCCCAGCGGGGTCTGTGTGTCTGACTCCGAGGCGTGGAGAACTGTGGCTCCTGCAGGCCGTGGGACTTTGGACTCCCCTTCTTGTGACTTTGAGGCTAAGAGGGCCCTGGGGTGTGTGCCTTTTCAAGCTAGAATCCCGCGAGTGGGTCAGTGGAAGTGGCCCCTCGAGGGCAGGGGTCTGGGCTTTGTGCCCAGTGGGCAGAGCTTGGCATGGGGTGGAGGATGGAGTGGCTCCTGGAACACGTTCTCCGGCCAAGAGACCGGGCGGGGGGGGTTGGAGGGGCCCCGCCAGCGTCTCACCTTCCCCGTGTCCACCCCTCTCCGCAGAGCGCTGTCATCCGTCGTGGCCCTGGGAGCCAACATCATTTGCAACAAGATCCCTGGCTTGGCCCCGCGGCAGCGCGCCATCTGCCAGAGCCGGCCCGATGCCATCATCGTGATCGGGGAGGGGGCACAGATGGGCATCAACGAGTGCCAGTACCAGTTCCGCTTCGGACGCTGGAACTGCTCCGCCCTCGGCGAGAAGACGGTCTTCGGGCAAGAGCTCCGAGTAGGTAAGGGTGCCTCTGGGCTCGCGGGGACCCTGCCAGGGCCTTTGGGTGCCTGGGGCCCAGGCCACCCCCCCCCACGCACGGAAGACCAGTCCAGGCCGCTTTTCTGCACCCACTGGCCCGTTTCTTGGCCGTAAGAGCCCTTCTCTGGGCCTGGCCTGCTGGAGGCTCAGGACCCCAGGAGTCCCCGACCTGCCCGGCCCTCTGGGGCACTGCCACTTCTGGGACAAGGGAGGTTTGATAGGAGCCCTCGCTCCAGGCTGTCAGGCTGGGGGACACCATCCCGGGGTGGACGTGAGCCAGTGGGCTGGTGGTGTGCAACAGCTGTGTGGACCTAGGCAAGAGGCCCGTGTCCCTGTGTCTGCGTGTTGTGTCTAAAATGCGACGACAGTAGTAGTTCCTGCCGCGGATGCTTGGTGGGGGGCTTGATGCAAAAAGTGCCGGGCCCGCAGGAGGGGCTGGGTAAAGGGCTATGATACCTGTGAGTGGAAGGGATACTAGGCAGAGGGAACAGTATGAGCGAGCAGACCACTGCAGGGTGACATGTGGGGGGCAGGGAGGAGGCCGGCTGGCGGGGATGCCCAGGGGAGTGGGGAGGAGGCTGGGGGAAAGAGGCGGGGCTCCCACTCCGCGGGCAGTGGCCGCCACCAAAGCACAGGCAGGGGGGACCAGATTTCTGCCGGCCGTGCCCGACTGAGCCTTTCCCAGTCCCCGGCCCACTCGCCCTGCTCCCTGTCCTCATGGCTTTGCATGAGACTCCACTGTGCCCACTTTACAGGGAAGGAGACTGAGGAGTTAAAGGGAAAAATGGGACTGGCGGAATCTGACCTGATCTGAAGACAGCTGTGACGGGCACTCGGGGCGTCAGGGCCTCCGTGTCCTCATGCGTAACATGAGCTCAGATCAAGCAGGCCCTTATCTGGGACCCCCAGTGCCTTGCCTGGTGCCTGCGTTCAGTAGGTGCTTAATAAACAGCTGTTGAACAAGGTGGGGGGGGGGAATGGTGAGACCAGCCCCTCCAGGCTAGTGTGAGTGTCAGAGGGCAGAGCGTGATAATGGGGGCACAGCACCAGGTGTGTAGGGGGCCCTGTTAGCCTGGACCCCGGCCTGCAGGCACAGGTGGGACTCTACCTGTGAGTATAAGGTGTCTTTCCGTTCCCAGAAGGCCGAGGAGCCTGGGCCTGCCGAGCCGAGCCACAGCTGCCGGGACCCAGGCCAGAGCTGAGCTCTGCAGGGCTTGGAACGCCTGCGTGGGGCAGGGGGAGGCACAGGGAAAGCCCCCGGGGGCCCCTTTGCGGTGAGCAGCGTGTGGGTGGCACCGCCCCCTCCCTAGGGCCCCACCACCCAAGTGCAGCTTCCTCCCTCCAGGTGCCAGCAGGAGAGGGCGGGGCTGCCTTCCCCAGCCACCGTGGTTAGGAGGTGTCAGCACCGGTGCCCGCTTCATGCCAGGCACCCACTTGCCTGCCTGGCCCCCAACCCTGACTCCTGAGACTCTGGGCTCCGAGGAAGCCGTGAGCATCCCCACTGTACAGCTGAGGACACGGAGGCCAGGGGAGGCTGTGCAGCTGCTGTGGCCACACGGTGGAGCTGGATTCAGATCCAGCCTCCTCCTGGCTTTCCCGTGGTCCTCCTGGCCGTGCTGGGCAAAGGGGGGTGGGCAGTGGAAGTGGTTCCTCGGCCTGGAGAGAGGTGGAAGCTTGCCCTTCATGGAGGTTCTCCAGACCCAGCCACTCTGAGCCTCTCCTCGGGGCCCCCAGGCAACAGGTGCATCAACAGCACCTAGTAAATGCCAAGCTCTTATGCATCCTGCAAAGCCCAGAGGAGCAGTGCTTGCCCCCTTGCCAGCGACTGGCCCTCTTAGTGGACACAGATCACTTCTGAGAGTCACACATTCCCCTGGTCCTATAAGGATGGCGGCTTTCAGCTCACAGCTGTTCCTCCTCGGAAACTAGCCCTCTGCCCACCGAGAGGGGTGGCTACGCCAGGGGCGGGTTGATGCCAGGATACATAGCCCCTGTGCAGGTGGGGCTGCTCTGCAAAGTTCTTCACGCCCTGAGCTCTCCGTGGGACCAGGCATCTCAGGTTCTACTTCTAGGGAGCCCACCTAAGGCCCTCTCTCACTTTCACCTGCTTCAGAGGCAAACATTTTGGCAGAGATGCCCACACCTGCACCCAGCCCTCGGGCTCACGTTCTCTCACTCCCACCACCCCGTCCAGGCCATTCGTGACCTTTGTGTGGCCGACTGACCCCCTTCCTAGGCTGGGCCCAGGCAGCCTGGGCTTCCTCTTGACTCTGGTGGCTCCCTCCCAGCCCCGCCCCAGTCAGCCTTCCACCCCAGGGGGTCAGGACCCGCACATTGCACGGCGAGGCTGACTGCTGGCCACCCTAGCACCCTGTGGCTTTAGTCTCCATGCTCAACACCCCCCGCCACTGGCCTGACCACCCAGTCATCTCAGCAGAAATCTGGTGGCGCCCCTTCGGTCCATCCCTGCCTTCTGCCCCGTGGTCACTGCAGGGCCTGCCTCTGTGGCGGCGGTCAGTTCCTCCCTCTGCCTCCTGCCCAGCGCCGGCCGTGCCATGTCACTCCCTTCCTCCAAAACCTGCAGAAGCTCCCTGCTGCCTGGGACAAATTTCACTTTTCAGCTTGCAGTCTGAGCAGCCCCTGCCCGAGCTCCCCCCGCCCCCGGCCCCTATCCCTTCTGGAAACTTGCTCTGGGCATCCTTCGCTTCCTCCTCACGCTGGAGGCCCGTCCCCTCTGCTCTGCTCATTCGCATCTGATTTCCCCCTTTTCACCCTCCCTAGCTCTTCCTCCTCCATCCTCTCAGCATCTCTCAGCCCTGGACCAGCTAAGGCTCCGGGAGGTAGGCTTCCTAAGGCCCAGGCTGCCTCCCGACAGGCCTTTCGCCCTCCCTTACTCCTCACTGCTCTGAGGAAGGCCCTGCCCTCGCCCAGGAGGGCTCTGGCTGCCAGCCAAGCGGGGCGGAGTCCCACAGGCAGCAGGAGCCCCCCCCCCCAAACCCCGCGGGTGCTGTGATGGGGGTCTGAGCAGGCACCTTGCTCCTCCCGGGGCTCGGCTGCTGGGAGTCACAGGCAGGAAGAGGGGCCAGGCTGTGGGGCCGGCCCACGTCAGAGGCATGCGGGTGGCCCGGGCATGGGATGGGAGCTGGGCCATGAGCTGGCAGGCAGCCGGGGGCACTCGTGGGAGCAGCCACTCGAGCGGTGCCAATTAATGATTGGCCCTGAGCGGGGGGATGGCCTGGGTGGGTGGGACAGGCCCGTTTCAGGCCTTGCCTGTGACCTTGGGCCATGTCTCAATCTTGAGAGCTGAAGGGAAACCCTTTCAAGGTGCAAATCAACCCCCATGCAGAGTTCCAAAGTCTCCCCGCACATGGTGCTGCTGCTTGTGTGTCTCCAGGGATGGGGAGCTCACCCCTCCACATAAGACAGAGTTTTCTTAGGATGACCCTATGCCATCTTTGCCCTGGGGCCCTCTGGGTGCCCGTTGCTCTGCTTCCTTTGGGGAGTCGAAGCCCACCCTCAGGCACCCTCCACCCTCATGCCTGACCTCCACTCTCTGGCCACCAGAGCTCACCCCAGTCCTGCTCCTGATCCCAGCGTGGGGCTGGCCCACCCTGGCCCCTGCAACCTGTCCCTTCTCTTTACTGGAACTGAGGGAGTTCTTGTTGGCTCAGCGGGTTAAGAACCCGACATAGTATCTGTGAGGACGCAGGTTCGATCCCTGGCCTCGCTCCGTGGGTTAAGGATCCGGCGTTGCCGTGAGCTGTGGTGTAGGTCGCAGACGTGGCTGGGATCCTGCGTGGCTGTGGCTGTGGTGTAGGCCGGCGGCTACAGCTCCGACTGGACCCCTAGCCTGGGAACCTCCACGTGCCACGGGTGGGGCCCTAAAAAGCAAAAAGCAGACAAACTGGAAGCAGGTTTGTGGGGGTGGGGCGCGTGGCTGTGTCCAGCTCGGTTGTCTTCTTCCATGAGGTGCAGGAGGAGGACGGGAAGACAGGAGAATCAGGCTGAACCTCATATTCCACAGACACCCCTTCGAAACTCAGGGCCCCAGGGCCCCCCCCCGCCCCCGGAGCAAGGCAGCGCGTTTCTAACAGGCGGCATAATGGAGTCAGGGCTGTTGGTGGGGCTTCCTTGAAGGTGTGATGTGTCAGCTGAGACCTAGGGAGGGTCAGAGTGGCCCAGACCAGGCTGAAGATGAGAGCAGGGAAGGGGGCTCCGGGTGGAGGGAACAGCAGGTGCCACAGCCCAGAGGCTGGAAAGTGGGTGGTATTTTCCAGGAGCTGTGGGAGTGCCCAGAGCAGACCCGAGGGTGCAGAGGGCCGGGGCTGGAGGACGGGCTGGGGCTGGAGGGCTGTGAAAGCCTGGAAGGCATAGATGGTTCTGGAAGGCCCAGAGTAGGAGAGGGCCTTCCTTCCACCCACTGCCCCAGCCCCGCCTGAGCCCAGAGCCCTTGGGACCCCCTGGGCACGGGGCGTGCGGGCCAAGGCTGTGTGTACTTGGCCCCGCCCGCACCCCAAGCTGCCATGGAACACTGAGTCCCGCCCATCATGTGCCACTCGGACATGACCAGGCATAGGGCCACCCCTAATCCTGCCTCACGTGGCACCTGGGCTGTGTCTGCTCCCACCTGCCTTGTGGGTGGGGTTTGCATTGAGAGCAAGCCCTGAGCCTACCAGCTGCAGACCGTAGGGGCTCAGTGAGGACCTGTCTGTTTCTGGACCATCGGAGGGAGCAGACAGACTTATTCCACGTGTCTGCGAGGCGAGGGTCTGGAGGCTTCTGTCGGCTGCTGGCAGGGGCCTTGGAGGAAAAAGGGAAGCTCCTACTGCCTGCTTGGCCCCTGCCTGGGGCTCCAGGGTGGCACTGTCCACTCTGGGGGCACAGGCCACAGCTGGCAGGGGAGCCCTTGAAATAGAGTGCGTGCCGCAGACATGCAGTAAGTGTGAGATAACGCGGCAGATTTCAAAGACTTTAAAGGAGAAGTCAAGTAAGATATCGAATGATCTTTACAGTAAGATGTTGAGAGGGTGATGTGTCCATACACTGGCTAAATCCAATGTTCCCCAAATTAAATCCATCTGGTTACCTTCATTTTTTCTTTATGCGGCACCCTGAAAATGTGGTGGTTTTGGTTTTTTTGTTTTTTTGGCTGAACCCTTCGCAGGTGGAAGTTCCCCAGGGTAGGGATGGAATCTGAGCCACAGTTGTGACCTGTGCCACGGCTGCAGCAACGCCGGATCCTTAACCTGCTATAACACAGGGGAAACTCCGGCAACTAGAAAATTCGAAATGACCCTGTGAGTTCTTTTGGGGCTCAGTGGGTTAAGGACCTGGTGTGGTCACTGCTGTGGGCTCAGGTCACTGCTGTGGCATGGGTTTGATCCCACACCCAAGTGCCACAGGCGTGGCCGACTAAAAAGACCTGTATGACTCATGTGAGACTTCTGTTGGTGGCACTGCTTGTGGGGGGGGGTCACCCTGGTCAGGGGTAGAGTGGACGTTTGAACCCAGATCTGACTCCTCCTCCCAGGACACCGTCCCCCAGCTTGGTTGAGGGCAGTGGGTCCCTGACCGTCTGCTTCCTGGGGTAGCAGAGGTGTGAGGGTGGCTCCCTTTGGCAGCCCCTGTTACTGTTCAGCCTGCATGCATTGAGTGCCTGTTGTATGTCAGGCCTGGGGCAGGAGAGAAGGCCATCTGGCCCTGCTCCTGGAGCCTTGCACCCAGGATGAGCTGATGGAGGGGGCTGGGAGGCCTGGCTGGGCCCCAGCCTTGTACCAGGAGTGCCCTCTTGGCCCGCAGGCCCCAGCTCTGCGGGATACCCATCTCGGTTCTGTCTGTCCCGGTCACTCCCGACCCCCACCCCCATCCCAGGGGACCAGCCTGAGTGGCAGCTGCAGAACAGGCGTTTTCAAGCCTCAAGCTCCGGGTCCAGGCAGCCAGAACACTAGGGACAAAAGCAGCCAGGACACTAGGGACCACTGGGGTCTCGGATATCAGAGTCATTGAGCTTTGCTAGAGGCAGAGCTCCCCAAGCCATGCCTGGCTCAGGATGTGATGAGGCCCGGGTCACTCCAGGTGGCCCTGCTCTGGCCCCCACACCAGAGCCAGCTTGCCCCCTGGGCACCGTGGTTCCTGAGGGAGCTGACTCTGGACCCTGTGGCGACCTGCTGGGGGCTCTGGCTAGGTGGCTTTGTCCTTCCCCGTGGCTCCTTGAGGTCCTTCTGGAACTCACCCAGGACAGGAAATTTCCATCCTTCCCCGCAGGGCCGGAGCAGACAGGACAGGCCGAGGGCTGGGGAGGGGGCTGGCAGGGGAGAGGACCCTGTGGGGTGCAGACCCTCCAGGGCTGGCTGCCCGGGTCCCACCACGCAGCCCTGGGCTCAGCCGCACACTCTGGGCCAGGGCTCTGTCTGGGCCCCCAACTCTACCAGGCCTTGCGCGGGCTCTCCTCAAAATGGGGGCGGGGGTGGGCCCTCTGCTTCCTCAGGCCTACACCTGGGTTCCGCCCAAGGCCTTCATGGACGGGGGTCCAGGACTCTGGGGCTCTGGCCCTCCCAGCAGGACCCAGATCACAGGGTGGGTGGCCTCCACCCTCGGCCTCCAAGGCCTGGCCTGGACCTCAGCCGTCTCCACGTGGGACCCCTCCTGCCATCATTGTGGGAGCACCATTTTTGCCAAGGTGGCTGCGGCCGGGCCCTGCCCCCGCCGTCACTTCCTGGCCCCACACAGCATAATGGGGCGACTGAGGCTTAGAGCCAGTCTCAGAGGTAAGAAGCAGGGATCTCAACCCACAGCTCAGCCCTGTGCCCCAGTGGGAGTCCAGGTGCCAGGATTGGGGGATGGAGGGCAGCTGCGGGGGCTGGGCCGGGGACAGAGGCGGGAAGGGTGGCTCTGGTTCCACCATGTCCCCCTCTTGGGCAGTTGCTGCTTCCGAGGGCAGGCAGGCCGGGGGGCTGGCCTCCCTCCCCAGAGGCTGCAGGACAGGCCGTGCCCAGGCTGCGGGGCAGGGCGGGAGCGGCTGGAAGGCCAGCCTGGCTGGGGACGCGGGCCCCTGGGCTCTGGCTGTGCTGCCCTGGCCCAGGCCCTCATGCCCAGCTGGAGTGTGACCCACCCGGAGGGCTGCCGCGGGCACGGGTGTGCCGGCGTGTTGGGACCTGGCAGGGCTGTTTCCAGGCTCTGTTTATGACAACGGCAGGGAAGAGCTTAGCGTGGAGACACTGACTCAGCCGGGGCCCAGCCGGGGTGGGGGCCGGGGTGGGCGGGAGGGAGCCAGGGGGACAGAGGGATATAGAGAGACAGAAACAGAGGGAAGGACAGAGACACGCAGGAGGGGACAGCTCCGCCCAGGTGCACCGCACACACAGTGCCAGCGCTGGCCTTTGCCCACCCGCTGGCCGCCGCAGGCCCAGGGTCCAGGCCACTGTGCATGTTGAGCACAGCCCATATCCCTGCTGCTCTGCCCCCTCTCGCTGCGCTGGACCCATGAGGCGGGTGATGCTATTACCTCCCTCCTGCAGGTAGGGAAACAGGCCCGGGGCTGCGGGCCAGCCTGTCCAGTCAGCGCTCAGCAGAGCGTGGACAGGACCCAGGTGGTCCAGGGCCCTGCCCGGAACCAGAGATGAGGCTGGCGGCGGCGGGGGTGGGGTGGGGCTGGGGGCCTGGCTGGGCGTGGCCCCTGGCTTCTGACTTTTCAAGGGCACCAAGAGGGAATCGGGCCCTAAGGCATCTCTGGACTCACCTGCCTGCCCCGCCTCCACTCCCTGCCTTGCCCAGGACCCCCGTGTGTGCTGGGGTGCAGCTCAGGCAGCCGGTGAGCCATGGCTCGGATCCTCGTTGCTGTGGCTGTGGTGTAGGCCTGCAGCTATGGCTCCAATCAGACCCCTAGCCTGGGAACCTCCATACGCCACAAGTGTAGCCCTAAAAAGCAAAATAATAATAATAATAACAATAATTTTAAAAAAATTAAAAAGTGCACAATTCGGAGTTCCCATTGTGATGCAATGGAAATGAATCCGACTTGTATCCATGAGGACAAGGTTCGATCCCTGGCCTCGCTCAGTGTGCTAAGGATCCAGCATTGCCATGAGCTGTGGTGTAGGAGCTCGGATCCAGTGTTACTGTGGCTGTGGTGTAGCCAGCAGCTGCAGCTCCAGTTCGACCCCTAGCCTAGGAACCTCCATATGCTGCGAGTGCGGCCCTAGAAAGAGGAAAAATAAATAAGTAAAAAAATGCAGTGCACAATTCAGTGAGTTTTCACATTGTCCTAGCTGTGCACCCATCACCATTGCCCATTTGAGAACATTTTCATCCCTCCAAAGAGAAAGCCCGTCCCTCTTAGCCGTCATCCTCCAAGCACTTTTGTGGCAACCCTTACCTGCTTCCCCTCTCTGTGGATTTACCTGTCCTGGACATTCTCTATCGTGGAATCACACACTATGCGGTCTTTTGTGCCCAGTGTCTCTCACTGAGTGTGATGTTTTCAAGGTTTATCGGTGCGCCAGCCCTGAGGTCCTTATAGGGCTGAAGAGGGCCGCATTTGCCTTATGCACCCCTCCTTCGATGGGCATTGGGGTTGTTTCCTTCCACGTTTTGGCTACTGTGACTTACACAACATGCAAGTTCATGTGTGGACACCTGTTCATTTCTCTTGGGCCCAGTTCAAGGAGGGGGCTCACTGGGTTAAATAGATACTCCGGAAAAAAAAAAAAAAAAAAGGAGTTCCCGTTGTGGCGCAGTGGTTAACGAATCTAACGAGGAACCAGGAGGCTGCGGGTTCAATCCCTGGCCTTGCTCAGTGGGTTAAGGATCCGGCGTTGCCTTGAGCTGTGGTGTAGGTCACAGATGTGGCTTGGACCCCGCGTTGCTGTGGCTCTGGTGTAGGCCAGCGGCTACAGCTTTGATTCAACCCCCAGCCTGGGAACCTCCATATGCTGTGGAAGCAGCCCTTTTGAAAAGGCAAAAAGACAAAAACGAAACAAAAAACAAAAAACCCAGCTACTCTTACTTAACCTTTTGAGGAACCACCGCGTGATTTCCGCAGTGGCTGCACCGCTTTCCGTTCCCACTGGCGGTTCTGATATCCCCACATCCTTGCCAACACTTGCTATTGTCCCTCTTTTTATTTTAGCCATCCCAGTGGGTGTCAAGCATTCTCTCATTGTGGTTTTGATCTGCATTTCCTTGACAGCTAATGATGTGGAGCATCTTTAAAAGTACTTAATGGCTTTTTTTTTTTTTAGGCTGCTCCCATGGCATATGGAAGTTCCCAGGTTAGGGGTTGAATCGGAGCTGCAGCTGCCAGCCTACACCACAGCCACAGCAACACAGGACCCGAGCCATGTCCGAGACACCACAGCTCACTGCAGTGCTGGATCCTTAACCTGCTGAGCAAGGCCAGGGATGGAACCCACATCCTCATGGATTCTCATCAGATTTGTTTCTGCTGCACCGCAGCGGGAACTCCCATTAATGGCCATTTTTATACCTTCTTTGGAGAAATGGCTATTCAGGTCTTTGCCCATTTTTAATTTGGTTGCCTTTTCATTATTCAATTGTAGAATAATAATAATAATTATGGGTTTTGTTTGTTTGTTTAGGGCTGCACCTGCAGCATAGGGAAGTTCCCAGGCTACTGGTCGAATTAAGAGCTGTGGCTGCCGGCCTACACCAGAGCCATGGCAGCACCAGATCCGAGATGCATCTGCAACCTCCACTGCAGCTTGCGACAACACCAGATCTTAACCCACTGAGCGAGGCCAGGGTTCAAACACGTGTCTTCGGGGATACTAGGCTGAGTCACAACGGGAGCTCCCTCTGTGTTTTTTTAAGAGGGGCAAGCACCGGTTGGCAGAGAGGCAGCCTTTGACAGAATTGGGCTGCGCTGGCCATGAGCAGGGGCGCCCGTACTGGTGCACACACTGGCTCACCGTCCTGGGAACTGCATTTGTGCATAAGTCCAGGTAAAGGCCCGGGGACTCGAACGTGGGGACGCGTGTGGACGCCATCCTGCGTACACCCACGGAGAGCCTTGCATGGTGTCTGTCACACGTGTGAGCATGAAGCTCAGCAACCCTCTCTGTGCTGGCCTGACCCCAAGGACCACACATGGCTCCTCTGGGGACGGGGACAGGGGGTCCTCTGGCATGGCAGGGCAATTATCCTCATTTTGCCAGGTAGGGGCGCCGAGACATCAAAAGCTCCCTTGATTGGTCCAAGCTCACCCAACTGACCAATTTTAGGGTTTGTACTTGAACTCAAGGTCTCAGCCTCTGAGCCCCTTCTCCGGCCCCCAGACCTTTGACCTCACCCTATCATTTCAGAATGTCAGGTCTGGGCTCCCCTACTGCCTGAGCCCCTGTGTGACCTTGGGCAGCGTGCTGCCCCTCTCTGGGCCTCAGGCTTCTCGTGGGGTGGCCCCAGATGGTCCCGAGTGCCCCCCTCAAGTTCCTCCCTTCCCAGCACTGAGGTTCCAGAATCCCAGCTCCCCTTCTCAGAGAGAAGCAAGTGCCTTACTCACCTTGCCTCCCCTGCTAAGGGCCTGCGGCTAATCAGGTCATTACGAGCTCAATTAAGGCTTTTTGTGACTTTCTAAAAATAGCGTGCCAGCCCCCTGGGGATGCCGGAAGTGGCAGGTAGCTCTGAGTGGACAGTGATGCGGGGGCGGGGGGGGGGGGGGGCGGTCGTGTGCCTGTGTCTGGGGAGGATGGGCATAGCCCAGCTCTTTCCTGGGAGGGTGAGGGGTGCTGTTCTGCCCAGGCCCCCATTACTCAGGAGCCACATCGCTCCCCTCCAGTAACTGCACGCAAAGACCTGCCTGGTCCCCAGCATCCTCCTCGGGGGCAGAGTGAGGGGACGGCAGGGTGCGCCAGGCCCTGCTGACCCAGGCAGACCTCTCTCCCTGTGTGTCCAGTCTGGCTGGCCTCACTGAGGCCGTGGAGCAGGGGTGGGGTGGGGCTGGGCCCAGTGGGGGGCTTAAGACTGAATCACCAATAGGAGACAGGGAGCAGAGCTGGGTGATCCCTGAGTGGCCAGCGCCTCAGTTTCCCATGGGGCAGTGGTCTCGGAGGGCAGGGCTGGTTGGGATTCATCCAGAATACGCACAGAAGGGGCAGCTGGGTAGGCTGACTAGGAGGATGTCTGGACAGCAGAGAGAAGTGCCGGGGCCTGTCCTCGGAGCCCTGCAGGGCCTGGTCATCCGCTGGCCCACCCTGGCCCGCTCCGCATTTGGTGATGGTGAGACCGTTGCCCATTTGTCTTGTTTGCTCTTAGAGCTGCTCCTGGGGCCCTAGGGCAAATGGGGACATGGGCTCAGAGAGGGTTAGTGACTTGCCTGGTGCAAGACTGAGTCCAGGGCTTTCCTGCCTGCCCCGCCCCAACTCTCCCAGTACCTCCTTCTCTGCCTTCCCAAGACCTCGGGCCAGAGGCCCTGCGTGGCTAATGGAGCCCACCTTGACCTGCCAGCCATCAGACACAGACTGCAGGACACTGCTGGGGGCTCTGGGGTGTCCGAGGGTGCAGATCCATGCTGGCATGGGCTCTGGATCCCAAGAGGGACCCCTTGGCTTCCCAAGACCAAAGTGTACCCCAGGACAGCTGCTGGCCCCAAATAGATTGTCCATGCTGCCTTTACCCAACTCCCACCCCTTTCCCAGACGCATCTGCAGCTGCCGCTCTGCTCAGATGCCATTACTGCTACTCCGTGGAGCAAAGCACTTCCTGTCTCTGAGGCTCAGTGTTTTCATCTGTGAGATGGGTCTCATCAAGAGGATCTATCCCATGGGGTGGTCAAGGAGAAAAAAGAAGGTGATGGGTGTCGTGGGTCCAGCCCCAGCCCCGCTCAACCTGCAGGCTCAGGGAATAATGCTGCAGGTGGGGGTACACCAAAGAATCAGACAGGGATCCTACCCTCCCCCCTCCACAGCCCCTGGGGCACCTGGCAGAAGCCCAGAAGAGAGGGCTTCACTGGGTGGGGCATCTGGGGGTAGGGGGCCTCCCAGGCCTGGGCGAGTGGCAGACACTTGGGAATGCCAGCAGAAAGGGGGCCTGCGCCCCCCAGGGCAGGCAGCGGGGAATCAGGCTGCTCTCTATTCCGGAAACGTCTGCGCAGGAGGCAGCTGCACCTGCCCACAGGCAGACAGACTGCTGGACCTGGCCAAGCAGGGCTTCAGGGAGGGGTGGGCGAGATGAGTGGGCTTGAGGGCATCTCAGAGGCCCGGGGGAGCCATCAGTGTTTGCTGGGCAAGGCTCGCAGTTTCAAGGGGCTTCTTTCTAAATCTAAGCACTTGCTCGGTCTCACCCTAGAGGACAAGCAGGTGGCTCACTGGGACTGCAGGAAGGCCCCAGTGGTGATTTGGGGAGGGAACTGGCTCCTCCCTCCCTCATTCCCCAGTGCACCGTGACCCTGGGGGGCACATTGGGAAGCCCTCCAATCCGGCGCCATGAAATGGGGCCTCCGGGCTGGGTGCCGGCGCGGGGGGACCCCTCCATCCAGGACTCCTGGCCAACCCCCTTAATTCTCCCAAACTGCACTACGACTCTCTCACTGCTCACCTCCCCCTTGTCTCCATGGTGAGATGAGAGGGTTTGGCTCATTAAAACCAAATAAAAAAGGAATTAGCGGGAGTGGCAGCCTGGTGAGTAACTGATGAGTAACTGGGTCTGAGCTGGGCCCGGGCAGAAGGCAGGCGGGAGCAGAAAGCACGGAGGGAAGGGAGGGTTTGGGGGAATGCCCTCCAAACACACAGGCCTGGCCTCGGCGCTACTTGCCAGCCTGGGGGCTTTTGGGTGGAGGACGTGGGAGGTCCCGATCTGGCCTGGCCGCTGTTGGGGAAGGGCATTTGGGGAAGAAGGAAGTCGAGGGCTGCGGTGGGTCCAGGGCCTCCGAGGGCACGCCCACCTCATCCTAGCTCAGGCAGGGCTTGGTGGTAGGACTTTTAACTCTGACAGCCTGGCCTCTAGGTGTGATTACACAACCCCGGGGTTTCTAAGCCTCTGCGGGGCGCCTAGCTTGTGACACGCCCACTCCGAGGCTAGCTCCCCCCCCTCCGCCCTCAGCGTCCAATCAGCGTTCACAGAGGGCAAGCACCGCCCCCCCCCACGTCTCAGCCCACAGGTGGTCCCAACCCTGCATCCCCTCCGCAAGGAGGGATGCTTCTTCTCCTGGCCTCCTGCCCAAGGTTACTTAGCTGCAAAGGGGCCAAGCTGGGGGCAGGGTGGCCTCCGCTGACCCGCGCCCCAGGCCCTGAGTCCCTCCCTCTGCCTCGCTGGGCTTTGATTCCATTGCCTGGGTTCAAATCCTGCTTCAGCCACTAACACCTAGTTTCATATCTTCTGTGTGCCTCGGTGTCCTCACCTGTGAGATGGAAATAAGAAGGAAACCTCTGGCACGATTGTCAAGTTTGGATGAGAGCACGTGCTAGGGGATAGAGGGGCGCTGGTGCGACCAGAGCAGCTGAGTGTTGCGGTGATGATGACGTAAGCACAGGGTCCCCATCCCTCGTGTTGCCAGAGCGAGCTCTCAGATCCAAGTCCCACAGCCTCTCGCCCCACCCCCGCACCTGTGCAGAAAGTGCCATCTGCTCAAGGGACATCTCTGGCTCCCTTGGTCCTTGGCCACCACTTATTACTCTAGATCTCGTGCTTCCAGCACCAGCAGCACCAAGCTGTTTCACACTTCTGTCCCTGCCCTTTTGTGCACCAGGAGTGCACACCTGCCACACACCCCCACACAACATACATTGTGCACACACACTCACATACTCAGACACACACACACTCACGGGCCCCGCAGGGATTAACTCATATTTCTCACTAAGACCATTTAAGATGTCACCCCCTATAGGAAGCCTTCCCTGACTCCACCCCCCAACCCACCCTACTCCCAGAGAGGCAGGTCAAGGCATCCTTTGAGGTGCCATGGTTCCCTGTGCCCCTGCCCTCGGAGCTCCAGTCACCTCCCCTTCTGGGACCCCTGACCAGTTCTCCGCCACCTCCTCTGCCTGCGCATGCCCGTGTGTGAGCTCGTCGGCAGGCCCTGCTGGGCTGGGGCGAGATCAACGCCAGCAGCAAGGAAGTCAGTACGCCATGTCACACCATCCTCTCTCTGTCCCTGTGTCTGTCTGGGGCTCCTGGCTGGTGGCCTCGACAGTGCAGGGACCAGGACAGGGACCAGGGCTCCTGGGTGCTCCTCTAAGAGGCAGTCACTGTGCTGAGATAGCTTCTCATGAAGCAGTCCCCCAGTCGGAACGTGTGGGCAGGAAGGCCCCCTCCCACCCTTGCCCCCCGGGGAGGGGGGAACACTGGACGGGCAGCAGGGCCCTGGAGGGCAGGGCCGCTCTGTGCGCTTTGCAGACGCTGATCTTTCTGGGTGTGTGTGGTGCGGGGGGGAGGGACATGGGACACCAACCTCCTCTCAGCTCTTCCCAGACGTTAGAAGTTTCCAGGAAGCTATAATCCCCTCTGTGATGGCAGAGGCCACCTCCTCTGCCCTCCAGTGGGTCTCACCCTTGTCCTCACTCTGAATGGGAGAGAAACCCCAGGGAACAGGGACCCCAGAGAAGCGAGCCCCTCAGGGAACAGGGACCTCACTGAGGCGGGGTCTGGCAGGTGGTCTGGGAAGGCTGCCTGGAGGAGAAGACTCTGTGACTGGCTTTGGAAAGTTGTTCAAACTGGGGCATGAAGGGAAGGTGATTCCACCACAAAGACCAGGAAAGCTCCAGGAGCATGAGAGCAGCACCAGAATATGAGCTGTTGTTTTGGGTAGAGGATGGGGAGAGGGGGCTGGGGGTCCATCTGGGCATGACCTTCAGGCTTGGCCGGCAGGCCTCCCCTTCCCAGGTCAGGCTGAGGAGGGGGAGAAGGTGTGTGCGCGAGTGGTGCATGTGTGTGTGCGTGTGGTGCATATGTGTGCAGAACTACACTTTGGGCCAACCTGGATGGTGCCTGGGGGGTGAGGGAGGCAGGAAAGCCTGGCATTCAAATCTGGCAGTTTGGGGCCCCTGAAGCAGGCAGGGGTGTTGGAGAAGAGAGATTCCAGAGCCCTGGGCCTGGTGATGGGGTGACAGTGGTTAGAAAGAGAGAGACGGCAATGGAGAACGGGGGTTCCCTGAGCTGGGGGCATTCTGCCTGGCTCCTGGCCGGTGGGGTGGGTGCCCCCAAAGGGATCAGCATGACCTGCAAAGGGATCAGAGCTGGCTCCCGAAGAGCAGCGCTGGAGGCTGGCAGAGGTGCAGACCTCAGGCACCCCCCCAGGATCCCCTCACTGCTGTCTCCCAGGAGGAACATGGGCCCCTCCACCCCAGGCTCCTAGGACAGGAAGAGGAGTGTCCTACGTTCTGGGGGCACGGCCGCGGCATGCACTGAGCGCCCACTGTGTACTGTCCTCACCAGAACCCTGCAAGGGTGCCTTCCATCAGTCCCATTTGGCTGAGTCAGAAGCTCAGCGAGGGCAAGGGCTGAGCCCAGGTCACACACCGCCTGCCGGAAGCAGGACCAGGGCCGGACACTGGGTCCCCCGAGCCCACGGGGCGCCCGAGGGGCTTCACCGTCTGCACTCGTCCCCTCCACGCAGGGAGCCGTGAGGCCGCCTTCACGTATGCCATCACCGCCGCCGGCGTGGCCCACGCTGTCACCGCCGCCTGCAGCCAGGGCAACCTGAGCAACTGCGGGTGCGACCGCGAGAAGCAGGGTTACTACAACCAGGCCGAGGGCTGGAAGTGGGGCGGCTGCTCCGCCGACGTGCGCTACGGCATCGACTTCTCCCGGCGCTTCGTGGACGCCCGCGAGATCAAGAAAAACGCCCGGCGCCTCATGAACCTGCACAACAACGAGGCGGGCAGGAAGGTATGGGGGGCGCCGGGGAGAGGGGGCGGGGCGAACAGAGGGGGCGGGGCGATCAGAGGGCGGGGCTGGCGGGGCGGGGCAGACCTGAGTCAGGTGTGACCGAGGCATCTCCCAGGTAGGGCCTGGACCTCTCGGAGATTTGGGCACCTCTCCCAGCAGAGGGAATGGGTCCACTGAACCCCGACGGTGCTAGGTGGGTAGTGCTGAGCACAGGCCGTCACTCTGTCCTTCTCAGCAGCCCTAAGAGGTGGACCTTACTGTTCCCATTATTGAGGTTTGAAAACTGAGTCCGGGAGTGATGAAGTGATGAGCCCATCGCCCCCAGCTGGTGGGCGGCAGGGATGAGACAGGGACCCTCTTTGCACACAAGGTGGGAGCCGGGCCGGCGGGGAACCCAAGGGTGGGGGAGACCCCTGGGCCACAGTCCATGTCCCTGACCTGCTCCTAGAGGGAGCATGCTAATACATCCGAAAAGACTTCCCGGAGGAGACGGCCTTTGGCTCAGATTGCCATGGGAGACTCGAGGGAGGGGTGTGCCCGGGCAGCAGGAGCAGGCTGAGGAAGGGCGGAAACTGAGTTGGGGGCTCTTGCGGAGCAGCCAGCTTCACGCGTGGGGTGGGAAGCGGCGCAGTGGGTGATAAACGAGGACATGCAAGTCGGGACGCACTGGGGAAGAAGTCAGGGCGAGTCCAGCCCCGCCTCAGGGAGATGAGGGCCCCAGATACTGGGCTGGGAGGAGCGGCCGCCATGGCGGCGAGATGGCCCGAGATAGGGCAGCCAGCCAAGCGGAACGCCTCGGATCTGGCTCTGCAGCCGGGGGGCTGCACCCAGGGCGCCAGGGCCGTGGGGCTCCAGCAGACCCGGGGCAGACTTGCCTCTCCAGGCAAAGAGCTGCCCTCTGCCCCAGGGCCCGTAGCTAAGCTCCTTCACTCAAACACTGCTCCCTGCCCCTCCTGTGTGCCAAGCGTAATGCCAGGCACAGGGACCAGGGAGAGTGAGACATGACCCTGGGCGTGGGAGCTCCCAAGCCCCGATGGAGTCCACACCAGGGGAGCAGGGACCGTGCCCAGAGACAGTGAGAGCCAGGGACCTGAGGAAGTAGCTTCCTGGGGGCAGTGGTGGCCAAATGGGGCCTTGAAGGATGTGCCAGGACTGGGGAGAGCAGGGACAGGGGAGCAGGGGTAGGAGGAAAGCTGCAAATGGTTCAGGATGGTGGGAGCACGAGGTGGGGGTGAGACGGGGCTTGAGAAGTAAGCAGGGGCTGGCCTGGAGTGATCCTTGAATGCCAGGCCCAGGGTGCGACTTCATTTTGTAGATGTGGAGTTTTCCACGCAGCAGGTGGTTATTAAATTATTGTCCAGCCAACACGTGAGTGAAGAAATGAGTGCCCGTCTTTGCCTCCAAGGAGCTTGCAGGGAGCACCTAGGCCCCACTCTTTCGGCAGAAGCAAATGGTGGTCTGTGTCCGGGAGGGCAGGGGAAGGAGAGATTCGGTGACAGGGAGAAACCAGGAGGGCTCCCTGGAGGAGGCGCTGCCTCTCTCTGAACTGCTCCACGGCCCTGCAGCGGCTTAGGGCCTGAGGTTTCCCACACCTCCAGGAGGACAGGCTCACTGTCCCTGCTTTACACTTGGGGACTCAGAGGGTGGGTGGCTGCGTGGGTGGGGTGTCTGGCAGTTAATAGGTGGTCAAAGGCATAAGGAAATGCAGGCAAGCAGAGCTGGGCCCTGGGGGAGCCGGGAGGCAGGAGAACAAGGAGCTTGGGGGTGGGGCCCGACCTGTTCAGGGGGATAAGGATGGAGGAGGGTCAGCACGCTGGGGGTCTGGGACTCAGGTGAAGCCGTGAACTGGGGAGAAGCAGACCGTCGGGGCCAAGGGAGCAGGTGAGCAGGGTCAGGGACAGGGCGGCCACAGGAATGGCCAGCAGCCAGGATTCTCCTGCCAGCGCTGTCCCCAACTGTCTCTGAGGCCCTGGCTGGCCCTGTCCCTCTGCTGAGTCAATCCCCTCATTGGCACTGTCGGGGGGGGGTGCACCTGGTACCCCTCCCCCCACTGCCCCCCAATAGCCCCCACCCCATGGAGCTGTGCAGCACATGTGGGGTCTGAGCCCTGGGAAGAGGCCAATGGGTGTGGCTACACAGTGACGCTCGGGGCCGGGGTCCATCCAGGAGTGCGGGGTGGAGGTGGCGTGGATGTGGCTTTAGAGAACTGAGTCCAGACCTTCAGAGACCCCCCTCATCCTGGGGCGCAGGATGAGCAGCCGGGCCCACCCCCAACCCCCTCCCACTTGCCCAGGGCCCTGGGCTTTGGCATCCCTGATGGAGAGGAAGCCAAGGCTGCCGCCACGAAGTCCCGCACGCGGGGTGGCTGAACACGAGAGAACTGTATGCCTTCATAGAGCAGAAGTCCTGACTCAAGATGTGGGCAGGGCCGAGCTCCCTCCGAGGGTTCCGGAGCCTTCCTGCCTCTTCCAGCTCCTGGCGGCTGGGCGCTCCCGGGCTCATGGCCGCCTCTTCGGGTCTCAGCCTTTGTCTTCAGTGGCCCCTTCTGTGTCTGTGCTCCTTCCTCCTCTGTCTCTTGTAAGGACACGTGTCCTTGGGTTGGGGCCCACCCTGATCTAGGATGAGTCTCGCCTTAATTACACCTGCAAAGTCCCTGTTTCCAGATAAGGTTGCGTTCTGAGGTTCTGCATGGACCCGAATCTCTGGGGGACATCCTTCAGCCCACCCCAGACTAGCAGTCCTGGTGGTCAGGGTCAGACAGGTGGGGCGGGGAGACCTGCTCAAGTCCAGGCTCCCTCGGGATGTCGGTTCACCAACCCGGGGACTCCCCGGACCTTGGCTGTAACTGAACACCGTCCCCAGATTGTGGGCCATCCCTTATTCTGGAAAGAACCCCATCAGCCCTTTCTAGAGCGCCCCTACCCACCCCTGACTACCTAGGCCTGGGGGGTGGGGGTGAGGCCCAGGGGAGGGGCCCTGCTCAGCCACCAGCTCCCCTGGGCAAGGTGGGTCACGCTGCACCCTCCCAGGTGGTCTCTGGGAGCAGAGGGGCTGGCGCCACCGCCGCTGTCGCCCTTATCGTGAGGGCGCTGGAGACAGAAACAGCACATTCTTAAATCCTGTGGTCACTTCTCAGAAGAGGCTCGGGCCTAGGGAGCCAGGCAAGCGAGGATTCAGCCTCTTGCTCTACAAACGGCTACCCAATCAATGTCATCTGCCTGCTGTCCCTGGCCTGGTCACACAGGATCTGCACGTGAAGGGAAGGGGTTCGGGGTGAGGTGTGGGGACAGCTGTTCAGCAGGCTGAAGTGGGCACAGAGGTGGCAATGAAGCCTGGGCCACCCGGCCTGCACAAATGCTGGCCTGGACACTCCTGTCAGGTTCCTGGCCATCACTGCCCATCTGAGGAGGAACCTCCTGGGCCAGCAGCATGGGGAGAGGTGAACTGCTCCCTGGGCTGGGAGCATCCATGGCCGGGGGAGGAGAAGCTTCCCAGCCTTGAAGGGCAGATGGGTGGGGGGAGGGGCTATGGGGGAGGGGATGAACACGGGGTTGGGATGGGGGAGGGGACGGAGAGGTCCTATGGGATGGACAGGAGTGGGGGGAGAGGGACAGGGGGCCGAGAAGGGGCCCCGATGGACTTTTCTGGGGTGAGAGGGTTCCGCCCTTCGCGCAGACCCCCAGACCAGGCTTCTGGCCAGTGCCTTCGACCCAAACACCCCAGGACACAGTCACCAAGCCCTGCAATTCCAGTTCTGAGTATTCCCCAGACCTGACCCCCAGCCCCTCCCCCGGAATTGGGGTGCTCCCTGCCTCGGCTTCCCCCACGGCTAGCCGGATAAGAACCTCACCCTCCAAACTCCAGACCGCCAGCCTCAGGGGCCACCCAGCGCTCATGTCATGTCCATGTGGGCCGGATTGTCCCTACCTGGTGATGGTGACAGCGCCCCAGACCTTGTCTGCACTGCCCCTTCTCCTGGAACAATCTTTCACCCCTCCAGCAGCACCTGGTATAGGCACCGCCTCCTCCAGGAAGCCCCATCCCTGCAGGCAGCACCCCCTCCCCGGGCCAGGGACAGGCTCTCACGGGCTCTCACAGCCCCTGCCCTTCGCTGCTCTGTGTCTCAGTTTCCATCTGTTTCCCACCTGGACTCTGAGCCCCGGAGCTCCTCGCCTTGGTCCAGAGCCCCGTGTGGTCGGGCAGGGAAACTGATTGCAGCAGTAGCCAACCTCGTGGGATGTTTCTCTCTCTCTTTTCCTTCCTTCCTTCCTTCCCTCATTCATTCACTGAGGGTCAGGGCTGGGGTTCTGGCCCAGGGGGCACAGGGTGGCCAAGACCCTGTAGGCTGGGCTGTCAAAGTGAGGCCAGAGGGTGCCGGGACAGCTGACAAATGGCCCTTGAGCAGCGGTGGGGTGGCAGCTAATGATTCTCCATCTTTAATCAGGCCTGGCTGGCAGGGCTCTTTCGATCCGGGTAAATGAGTGCCTGGGGTCAGGGCTGGCTCTGGGAATTGGCCTTCCGGGGCCAAGGAGGGAGGCCCAAGGAAAACACACGGCTGCACCCATCTCGGGCCCTCGGGGGAGCTGGGGAGAAAGAACAACACCCGTCCGAGAGCGGCTTCCCAGCAGACGGCACGCCTGGTCTCACTGATCCGTGCACTCGCCTCGTGCCCGCCCCACTCCGTCCTTCAGCAAAGGCGTACAGAGATCCATGTGCATACCAGGCTTTCCCTCTACAGCCCTTTATTAAGCGCCAACTACATGCCAGGCATGAGGGTGGGCAGTGGGGGAGACAGGAGTGGAGAATCCACACCTATTAGGCACCTGCTGAGGCTGGACCTGGTACCACCAAGAGGTGCCTCCCCCAGCCTGGATGGGTGCAGCCACTGACCTCTCCACCCACTGCTCTGTGACCTGCAGCAAGTCCCACGGCCCCCTGCGCCTCAGTGTCCTCATCAGCACATCTGCCCGCAGCTCCCTGAAGGGCTGCGAGAATTTAGCCGTACAGTTTGGAAAAGGTACACCATGCCCTGCCTAGTTCTGACTGTTCTCGTGGGACCCTTGCAAGGTCCTCTGTGGTAGGGACCTCCCCTCAGCAGCCCCGTTTAGCAGATGAGGAGACTGAGGCTCGGAGAGAAAAGAACCCAGAAGAGGGGTCCCACAGCGGGAAGTGCGGAGCCAGTGCCAGGTCAGGTGGAGGGGGCGTGGCGGGCGGCGGCTGGGGGGCCCCAGGCCCCGCCCACACTGAGCCCGCCCCGGTGGCCCGCAGGTCCTGGAGGAGCGCATGAAGCTGGAGTGCAAGTGCCACGGCGTGTCGGGCTCGTGCACCACCAAGACGTGCTGGACCACGCTGCCCAAGTTCCGCGAGGTGGGCCACTTGCTCAAGGAGAAGTACAACGTGGCGGTGCAGGTGGAGGTAGTGCGCGCCAGCCGCCTGCGGCAGCCCACCTTCCTGCGCATCAAGCAGCTGCGCAGCTACCAGAAGCCCATGGAGACGGACCTGGTGTACATCGAGAAGTCGCCCAACTACTGCGAGGAGGACGCGGCCACGGGCAGCGTGGGCACGCAGGGCCGCCTGTGCAACCGCACCTCGCCCGGGGCTGACGGCTGCGACACCATGTGCTGCGGCCGCGGGTACAACACCCACCAGTACACCAAGGTCTGGCAGTGCAACTGCAAGTTCCACTGGTGCTGCTTCGTCAAGTGCAACACGTGCAGCGAGCGCACTGAGGTCTTCACCTGCAAGTGAGCGGCTCCGCCCCGCCCCGCCCCGCCCCGAGGCCCCGCCCACACCGCCCCGCGGCCCCGCCCCGCGGCCCTTTGCACATCTGCTCGGCCGCTGGCTGTGTGCAGAGGTGGGTGGAGCAGGTGGGAGCACCAGGCGCAGGAGGGCTCCCACGGGGGGGTCACCCTCTCCCTGCCCCCCAGGGGCTCCCTCCTGCCATTCCTGTGCCCTCCCGTGGCAGAACAGTGGCCATCACCTGGCCTAGGTCAATGACATGGGTGTCCCGGACCGACCAGTGAATTCCCTTTCTTTTCTCCGGGAAAGTGAACCTCAAGGACAGACACACCTTCTGGAAAGGAAAACGACAAGACACGGAGTGTCCTCCTCCCCCTCCTGGTGGTGTGGACACTGAAGGACTCTTTCCCAGGCCGCATCTGTCACTGGGCTCAGGGACAGCCTGGGCAGATGTTGACAAAAATTATTTATGTTTTCTTAGTATCAGAAGAGGATTTTAGCACTAAGGCGTAGCCGGTCCTAACTCTGTACTCTGTGTTAGCACATCCCCTCTTGCCGCCCTCTGCTTCCTCTTCTGGCCTCTGGGTACGCCCTGAGAGCATCCCTGCACATGGCCCTGTCCCAGGGGGATGTGGCAGTGCATGTTGTCCCCATGTGAGCTGGGCTTGGTGGCTGCCATGGCCCAAGATGGCCTCTGAGGAGAGCCATGGACAGGGACCTCTGGCCCCCTCTCTCCTTCCTTTTGAAGATTATATCTAGCCAATCGAAATGTCACCCATGTCAGCTTCCAGGAGGGCTGCGTCCCCTCCCTAACGCAGCTGCCCTTCCAGCCCCCCACCAGCCTGGCACCCCCTCGTTTACGGAGCCCCCTCCCACCTTGGAGCCAGCTGGACCCCCAGGACAGTGCTGTGCCCGGGGCGGGCTGGTAGGACAAGGGATAGTTTAGGGGGTGTTTGCTTTATTGGGGACCCTGAGGCCCAGAATGGCTCAAGCACAAGTCTGGAGACCCCAAGGCTGTGAGTGGAGGCTTCTGAACCCCCATCCTAGGGCTCCTGACCCTGACACACATGCTCTGGGGATACCCAGGGTGAGAGGTACCCCGCTGCCTTGAAAAACCTGGCTGTGCCCTTCCCCTGCTGCCAGCCTCACTGGGGTGCACGCTCCCCTCGAGGTGCCTTTGAGAGTTTCTCTGGTGGTCTCCTTGCCCAGGCCTTGTCCTTCGCCCCGACCCCTATGCCGAGACAACTCGGACCCAGGGTGTTGCTCTGCCAGGGTCCCACCTGCTGTCCCAGCAGCTGTCTGCCCTCTGGACCCTCCCCCATGGTCCCCAGGCAGACCCTCCCTGGAAGCCCGGATCGTCCCGAAACCTGGGAGACAGGAATGGAAAGGGTTCTGCTCGGTCCTCAACTGTGTGTGGGGTGGGATTGCCTGGGAGCCTGGGACTCCGGGCTGGACGTGTCCTCTGCTGATGCTGCCACCCTCCTTGGGGAAACTGGCACGGAGGGAGAGACGGTCTGGGGCCAGAAAGGGTGGTGTACGGACGGCTTCTGGTGCCCCCCACTGCCCACGTGCTCATCCCTGCCCTGGATCTAGGGTCTTCTCTCGCAGAAACCCATGGACATGTGTCTTCAGGCTACCGAGCAGCCAAGTGGGCTGGACATTAGCCTGGGGTGAGTGACACTGGGCCCTGGCCTGGCGTCCACCCTGTCTGTCCTGATGATGCCAGAACACTCCAACAGCTGCTGTCCTGGGCGCTTCCAGGCCACTGTGAATGCCCCCTGGCCCCCTTTCCCTGTCCCGGTTTCCGGGACACCCCTGAGTCCACAGGCTTAGCGTCCTCTGCCAAGGAACCTGGTTAACTTATATTGTTATATAGTGTCAAAATGTCTATAGTGTCTTTTAAATTATTATGACCTACACTGGGTACTGGAGGGCAGGGGGATGGCCGTGCTGTCCCCGAGTCAGGCTCCTCCTTCTGCTTGAAACAGACCCTTGGACCCTTGGGGCCCCCCATGCCACCAAGTCTTGCGCACTGTCCCTCGGCCACCAGGTGCCCCCCCGCCCCCGAGCCCACCCTCCTCTGATGGTATGTCAGCCGCAGCCCTTCCCTTGGGTGGGCGTGGGGGGGTCAGTGTGGCCCAGGCAGGGACGGGGGTGGCCAGGGCACTGTGTGTTCCCGCAGTGTCCCCACTTCAGGAGAGCTGGCGGGTTTCTCACGGGCTGTGTCTGGCCTCCCCAGGAGGGGAGCGCTCAGCTCCAATAAAGCTGGAATCAGAGAATTGAGTGTGTCGAGCCCCGTGACGTTTCTGCGGCGCTTGCCCCGGATCCCCCTCCACCCTCTGGTGGCCCCCACCTGACTTCATGGCCCCCCTCCGGGGTCTGGGCTGGCGGTCCTTCCCTCACCGTCCCCCACAACTTGCCCAGGTCCCATGGTGCAGGGTAGGGGCCCTGGCAGGCCTGCCTCCAGGGACGCTTAGGTCTGTCCCCGTCTAGCAAAGGCCACTGGTGGGGACTGGACACAGATTCTGAGGGCTCCCTGGACAGCCTGGGTCAGTGCAGGGACAGGAGGGCCATGGCCTGGTGCCAGGGCGGCTTATGGGGCCGGGTGGGGGCTGCTCTCAGGAGAAGTGGCAGCCAGGAGGGCCCATCTGTCTCCCTCGGTGCCTCCCTTCCCCTTCTGACCCCAGGGAGGTCCCCATGTGTCTTTCCAGTTGTCCAGTCTGGTGGATTTTGACCCAAGTGTCCCCCTGGGGCCGTCCTCGCCCCCTCCAGGTGTGGGAAGGCTGCCCGGGGCTCCTGGGAGCTCAGCGGCCCCTGGCTGGCCACCCGGCCCTGCTGCTTCTCCCCAGAGGCCCGGCCTCCGCCTGCGGTAACCGTGTGAGCAGGGGGGATGAATGGCATTCCTGCCGAGGGCCGGAAGGCATGCGGCGGGGCCGGTTTGGCCACTGCCCGCTGTCCCGGCAGCCTGGCATCAGGCGGAACCGCTGATCAAACAGCCCCCGTCTGCCTGGGCACCCACGGAGCCTGGCCTCAAACCCAGATCCCAGCGGAGGGGCCACCAGGTGGGCTTTGGGAGGAGGACACGCCCTTCCAGGGCGTGGAGGGGGGCACTCAGGAGAGAGCCTTGGACTTGGCTCTCCTTGGCTCTTGGTCCAAGTCCTGCCCCTCCCAGCCCCCCAGGCACGGCAGCCTCTGGCATGGCTCTCCCCATATATATGGCCTCGGTTTCCCCATCTGAGGGCAGGAGGTGGCCGGGGCCAGGACTCTGTGGTTGATGGGATCTGTGGGACCCGAGCCAGGCCCGGGCCGGGGAGTTTGGCAGGAGGCCCCGTTCCCCGCGAGACGGTAAGCGAATCCGCAGCGGTGGCTGCAGCGGAGCGTCAGGGTCCGGCTACTCCCACAGGGCCAGGAATGAGGAAGGAGCGCGGAGAATGCCCCGGCCCCGGTGCCCAGACTATACTTATTTCTTGGCCACGGTTCAACCCCAGCCCCGGCCTCCCAGGGCCGCCCAGCACATCCTCCAAGGGCCTTGCCTGAAGCGTCAGGCCCACACCGCCTGGCCCCACCTGGGGGCCCCCTGACCCCCACCCCCAGGCTGACATCTTGGAAGCGTTTCCCTCGGCGGCCCCCCGCCCCCCCGATGTGGTGGCTTGTGGCACTCTGAGTGACACCTGTGCCCCCCAGCTCTGGCCCCTCTCTCTCAGCTGACCCGGGGCAAGCCAGCTGCCTTCCTGACTCTGCATTTGCCCAGGAGGGGCCTTCTCCAGGCCTGTCTGCCCGCTGCTCTCAGAGTCACCAGGGCAGGAGCGGGTCATGTGGGCTTCCCTGGGTAGGACCAGGGACACGAGCAGGGGGAGCCCGGAGGTGCCGGGACGCATCTCTGCCACCTATCAATTCATTCATTCATTCGCTTGCTCTTTCTCTCATTCAGCCTTGCGGGAGGCCAGGCCCTGATCTGGCCCCAGGGACAGCAGTGGCTCACACCTGGCCTTGACCTCCAGGGGCTCTAGATCTTTGTTCCGCTGCTGCCGTAAGTGGTGCAACCCCATTCTAGTGGTGCAACTGCGGACTGAGGCAGCCTGGGAGACAGGAAAGGGCTTTGGACTGGCTCTGTCCCCCGCCCTGCCAAGCCTCAGTGTCCCCCTCTGTAGAATGGACCCAGGGGAGCCAGCTCAGTCCGGCCAGGTCAGAGTTCTGGCTTCCGTTGTCTGGAGGACACCCCTGCCCACACTTTGCTCCCAGGCCGAGCTTTTGCATGGGGTTTACCCACTGTCTCCCCACAGGCCTACCCAGGCCATCTGGTGACTGAGCCCACAGGGAGCCCTGTGGCCGTGGTGGGCAGAGACTCCCTCCTCGCTGTGGCCTTCGAAGGCCTCCCTGAGCCTCCGTCTCATCTCTCACAGCTAACTCCTACCCCACACCCACGCCAAGCCCCCGGCCCTGCTGCCCATCAGCCTCCTGCCCGGCCTCTGCTCCAGCTGGGCTTCCTAATCTTTCTTCTCCCATCCCTCGCCCACAGCCCTGGATCCCATAACGCCACCTTCCCCAGCAAGCCCGCGGGGCTCCGGTTGCCCTCTGTCCCAGCTCTCGTCCCTAAGGGCACAGGTCTCATTGCAGGGATGGCCTTGCCCTCCCCACCCGCCCGGGCAGGCTGAGGGCCCGGGGAAGGGAGCAGGTGTGTGGGACACTAGGTCTGGTCCATGGTACCTTCAACCTTGACGACGCCCCTTCCCCAGAGTGCTCAGCACTAACTTTTTTATAGATGGGGAAACCGAGGCACAGAGAATAACGGGATGTGTCCAAAGTCACACAGTGGGGGAGAGGCAGAACTAGGCTTTGAAATCAGGCCTTCTGGAATCTTCCCTCTACCTAACTCACATGCCCCAGGGCCCCAGGGCCTTGTCTAAGGCTGTTTCAGGGAGGGAGGGGATGACAGCAACACCCTCTCATCACCAAGGACAGTATGGGGAAGACTGGGCTAAAAAGCAGTAAGCAGGACCTGGGTTAGACCCCCGGGTGAACTTCCCAACTCCCAGAGCCCGGAAGAGGGTAGGGGTCAGGAGGGCAGAGGGCTGGGTGGATTGTGGGGGGACAGAGCTGTGGCCCAGGGGGAGGGAGGGGCCCAGGAGGGGGAGGGGTGAGTGGGAGAAACAGGGAAGGGGGTGAGGTCGGCTGAGCAGAGCAGTGGGAGCTGCCCCTGGGAAGAAGGGCCCTGGGGCTGGTCCCCCCCACCTGAGCCAGGAGGCCCGGCTGAATGTCAGCTGGAATCTCACCTGCTGTAGCCCCGCCCCCAGGCCCAGCTTGCTGCCACCTCCCTTGTCTGTGATGCCGCTGGTCTGCTCATCAGGTGCTTGGGCCTCCCCAGACTCTGGGGAATCAGAACTTGTAGGTCTTAGAGGGCCTGGAAGTCACAGGCCTGGTACCCACAGCAGTGCCCGGCAGAGGCCTGGAGGTGGACAGGTGGTTGGCCAAATGCACTGGTGGGGACGTTTAGGGGCCCACCTGCAGCTGCCTGGGAGGTGGGCACTGCTCCTAGGGTGCCAGAGGTGAGCAATGCCCAGGCCAGGCTAGCTTGGCCAGCTCCCCCGGCTGGCCTGTCCTCTGGCGGCCTGGTCTCCCTGCCTCTCTGAGCACCGCCAGCATCCTGCAGCCCCCTGGGACGCTGTAGAACGGAAAACTTGCACAGCCTCGCAAGGAGGCCGCCCAGATGCAGACGAAGCAGGCCCCAGATTGGGAGTCCTCTTACTCCACCTGCAGGCAGAGGCCAGTGGCCGGCAGGGCAGCCAGGGCTGGGCCACCCTCCAGGTGCTGGACACAGGTGGCCTCGCTCGTCCCCTGTGGGTGGCCAGCCCACCCACCCTGAGGCCCGAGGGTGGCCTCTAGGACTCCAGACCTTCCAGACTCGCCCAGTGTGGGGTCCTGCTGGCAGCACTGGGCAGGACCGCTTGGAGGCCCCTGCAGGTGTCTGCAGCTCTGGAAACCCCTGCCTGGGCCGGCGGGGCTGGGCCACCGCCGGGGCCATCCTGCTGCTCTGCCCTGTGCCTCCCCCCACAGCCGCAGAGAGGCCTGGGGGGCTTTGCCCAGATCCCTCCCCTGGTTTCTGGCTCAGACCCCCACTCTGGCAGCCCCGCCTCTCCTCTCGCCCAGGCAGGATGGGACAGTGCATCCTCCATCCGTCCGTCCCCACTTCCCTCCGTTCATTCCTCGTCACTGCTGATGTCCCCGGGGCCTGGAGCTTGGCTGGGCCTGGGCCTGGCGGGTCCTGGAGCTGAGTTTGGAATGAGATCCTCCCTTAACAGCCCCAGGCCGGGAGGGGGGTCCGAATAATGACTCGCTGGCCCCGCCGCACCCCACTAACCATTCCCGAGGCTGGGGTGGACAGAGGAGGGGCTGGATGCCCGCCTTGGGGGGACACAGGGCTGTCAGCAAAGCTTCCTGGAGGAGCAGGCGTCTGGCTGAGACCTCGGAGGAAAGGAAAGGACGGAAGAGATGCGGAGGGAGGCCAGAGGAAGAGAGACGCTTCGGGCTCAGGATCGGAGGTGCGTGAGGGTCTGGGGTGACCCTGCGATGAGCTGGAGCGACATGGAGTGTGCGGGGACTGGGCAGTGGGAAGAGTGGAGACGAGGCTCTGGAAGCTTCTGGAATGACAGAAGGGAAGCTTGCCTTTGAGCCTCAGCTTTTCCAGCAGGTGTCAGGAATTCTCGCTGCCCGCTCCTCCTTTCCCCAGGGCCAACGAGGTCCCGCGCCTCCTGGGCAAAGCCAGCTGGCTTCCCTGACACCTGCTATCTGTAGCCCCCCGAATGCATAGAAAAATCTCCCAAACAAGAGCCCCGGGCTGGGAGGGGTGTGCAGACGAGGCCTGGGCCCTGGAGGCGCTCCACCCCTCTCGCCAGGGCTGTCCAGTTGCCCTATGTGGCTGTCTGCTCCCAGGATCCTTCTCAGACCCAGGATGGCCCCGACTTGGTGGTCACTGATCAGGCCGCCTGGGCTCCCCAGGCCTCCCACTTTGAGCTACCAAGGTCAATGCCGGGACTCTGAGCTTCTCCTTGTCGACTCGTCTGGGGAGGGGGCACCTTGCCTGCTGAGGAAGCGGGGGTGGCCTGGTCTCCGGGTCCTGACACAGACAGGGGGACTCACGCCTTCTTCCCCTCCTGGGTTCCCAGGAAGACATATCGATTAAATCTCAACAGCAAACACTCTAGGGGAGGGAGGGCAGCTGGCGGGTGGTGGCAGAGCTGAGTCACCAGGACTGTTTGCAGAGGCTGGGGGCGTGCCCACTGCGGGAGGGGCACTCCCTGATCCCAGCTACCCCACCGTGTGGAAAGGCCTCCGGGCCACTGTGGTCGGCCAGCACCGCTCACAGAGGAGACTCTGGGGCAGCCCTCGCAGGTCCAGTGGGGGACAGGCCTCAGGCCACGTTAGCACTTTCTCGCTGCCTGAGCTACTGGAAGGAGGGAGCTGCCTGTCGATGGAAGAATTCAAGCACGGTTTGATCGCTGTGTGATGGAGAAGGAGGTGGGCAGCCCCCAAGGTGCTCTGATTTGTGAGTCTCAGAGGCTGAGGGTCTGTGCTTTTCCTCTTCTTCTTGTTGTCTTTTTAGGGTCACACCTGCGGCATGTGGAAGTTCCCAGGCCAAGGGTGGAATCAGAGCTGCAGCTGCCGGCCTACACCATAGCCACGGCAACACCGGATCCTCAACCCGCTAGCAAGGCCAGGGATCAAACCTGCATCCTCACGGATGCTAGTTGGGTTCGTTACTGCTGAGCCACGACGGGAACCCTCTGGGAGGCTGCACTTTCTGTCTGGGCTTCCTGGAGCCCTGGTTCTGTGGTTGGAAGAGGTCTGAGTTCTGGGCCAGGGCCCGGGTGCGGTGGTGATGGGGGTGTGGGGCTCTGGGAAGGCCACCTGGCCCAGGTCCCCTTCTCCTGTCCTTGACCCCGGAGTGTCCTCTGGAGGCGAGAAGTGCTTTGTCTCACCCTGATTCATTTGTTTGACAAATATTCCTGAGTGCCTCGCCTGGGTCAGGCACTGGGGATGCAGCGAAACCCCTGTTTACTGGGAGCTGACAGTCTGGAGATAGTGTAAGACACCAAGCATCTATTAGAAATGTAGGAGTTCCCTGGCGGCTCAGCCAGTTAAGGATCTCGTGTTATTGAGGGTTCCTGTTGTGGCTCAGTGGTAACAAACCTGACTAGAATCCATGAGGATGCAGGTTCAATTCCTGGCCTCGCTCCGTGGGTTAAAGGTCCGGCATTGCCGCGAGCTTCAGTGTAGGTTGCAGACATGGCTCAGATCTGTTGTTGCTATAAGGGTGGTGTAGGCTGGTGGCTACAACTCCAATTTGACCCCTAGCTTGGGAACAAAAAAAGAAAAAAAGAAAAGAAACAAAGGATCCTGCTGCTGTGGTGCGGGTTCGGTTCCTGGTCTGGGAACTTCTGCATGTCACGGGTGTGACCAAAATCACGAACTAAACATCATCAACCCTACAGCACTGGGCGTGGGAGAAGGCCCTCGGGGCTAAGGAAAGCAATGTGTAAGGTGGGCGGGTGGTCAGCCTGAGCCGCGGGGAGCAGGGTCAGGGGGACAGGAGAGGAAGCGGCAGAGAATCTTCCAGGCAGAGGGACCAGGTAGGCCGGTGGCCTCGAGGAGAGAGAAGGGCTGTGGGCTGCGGGGGCTGCAGGAGGCTGACATGGCTGGGACAGAGTGAGGGCAGGAGGGCGAGGACGGGTGGGTGGACGGGCGGCAGGCTGGGGTGCATGAGCCCCCGTGCAGGGCCGGTGGGGGGGGCTTTCCTCCCCCGTGACAGGTGCTGCACGGTTGCCGTGATCAGTGCCTTTATCTCCAGAAGGATGGACTAGGCCCTCACGGGAAACGTAGGGGGCGGGGCGGAAGCAAGGAGACAGGTGAGCAGACAGGTGGGAGACCTGGTGGATTCCGTAGGTGACCAGGCCCTGGACAGGAACCCCAGGGAGGCGAAGGCCGGAAGTGGCCCAGGTGGGACTCACTCCAGGGCACGCGGGGTTGGGGAGGGACCAGGACGCGGGCCTGTCTCCTGCTCAGAGCCAGGGGCAGGCTGACCACAGGGCCTCTGGGTCCTTCCTTACCTGTCTTGGTGTCCTCGCCCGCTGTGCCCCAGGTCCCCTCTGTAAGCTAGGACGTGAGGGCCCGTCTAGGGGCTGTAAAGAGGGTGCCGTAGGGGTGGGCATCCCTTCCCCCTCCCGCTCGTGAGAGCAGCGCTGTCTCCCTGGGGAGCTCTGCCTGTGAACAGAGCCCTTGCCAGCCTCCACCTGCACCCCCCCACCCCCCCCAGGCCTTGGAAAGACAAGAGCCTGGCCCTGGTGTCCCACGACTTCCCAGTGTAGCTGGCTCCTCATTAGCATATCTGGCTCAGCCTCAGGGCCAAGAGCCCCAGGTCCCGACCTGTCCCTTGCCCTCGGGGTCCCCTCAGCAGGTGCCCTTCCGGTCTCTGGTTGCTCCTGGGGGCTTCTCTCCTGTGGACGGCCCCCTCCTGTGTCCCTCACAGGTGTCTCATGGCCATGGGGCCAGCTGTGATGCCCATTCTCTGCCTCCCTGGCCAAGTGGTCATTGACGTCTTTGACCCACGGGCTCCTGCGGGCAGCACCCGGCCTGTCCCCAAACGGCCCTTCCCTCTCAGGGGACTCCCCAGGGCCATTTCCCTGGACAACCCCCCAACAGCCTGGCCAACCTCCCTCACTGAGAAGCCACCCAGAATGCTGCCCCGTGCTGCCAGGGCACCCCGGCCCGTGGTGTGACCAGGCCACCTGGCAGCACCGCTCCTTGACTCCTCAGACCCCCCTGGAGCTGGTCACACGTCCTTACCTCGCCCTCCACCTGTGCCCTGCTCCATCCCCCGCCCTCCTGATGCTCCCCCTCCCCTACGGGCTCCTGGTCACCCCTCAGCTGGGACGAGGCTCCTTCAGGGCACCCCGTCTGTGTCACCCCCACCCTGGCTGTGTGACTGCTGTCTGCTTGTTAGTGGGGGAGGGGTTACGATTACTATCTGGTGTGGGGGGGCCAGGACGGTATCCAAGCCCCTCCTGTTGCCCCCCACCCCCGACGTGCCCCTGGCCTGCCAGCCCAGCGCTGACGTGCCTCCCGCGCAGCCGTAATGGGCACCTTAATCCCATAATCATTTTCTGATACCTTCGTGCTCCTGTCACCGGCAGTTAAGTCAAAACTTGGCAGGAGACCCGGAGCGCCAGGCTAGGCCCGCCGGGCGGGTGGGGCAGGGATCCCCGCAGGGACCCAGATGCGCCTATTTTTAGCCTGGAGAAGAAAACTAAACCCCAACACATACATGCAACACAAATATTTGTTTTTATTCTTAAAAGGGCTCGAGTGGCGGGTTTGGGGCCTGCAGCGCACGCTTGGCTGGGCCACGCTGGCTCAGAGGAGGCTCGCCTGTCCCCACACGCCCCAGCCAGTGCTCCCTCCCGAGGCCCCCACCCTGCCTCCCAGGTCCCCACCCACCAGTGCTGTCCCCTGGGGAGCCAGAACCGCAGAGTGAGCAGGCAGCTTCCTGCCTCCTGTCCAGGCACCTTGCCCCACCCCCTGGAGCAGCCACAGAGACCCCAGGCTCCCGGGACGTCCCCCCTGCTCGGGATCCCCTGTTGCCCTCGGACTGGCCATCTGTCAGCCCTGTGGGGTACAGACATGCCCTATTTGGGGGTGCCACCGTGACTGCCCCTGTTGGCTCATGCCTGGCATCCCTTACGAGGAAGATACCCTGGGGAGGTCAGCCCTCGGGCGGGGGAGGGGGTGCATAGGAACGGCCCTGCTGCAGTGAGGATGCAGCCCAGCTTCCCTGGGTGCTGGGCAAGGGGGACGGATGATCCCTCCCGCGGCTGCGCTGACAAAGGACCACAGCTGGGCGGCTTGACACAGCAGACATTTCCTCTCACGCTTCTGAGGCCAGAAGTCCAATGTCAAGGTGTGGGCAGGGGCGCCTCCCTTGAAGATTCTAGGGAACGAGCCTTCCTGTCTGTTCCAGCTCCTGGTGGCTGCCAGCATCCTGGACTTGTGGCTGCATCACACCAGGCTTGGAGGCTAGTATCTTCCAACCTCTCTCGGCCCCGTTGTCACACGGCCGGCTCCTCCGTCTCGGAAGGACACCTATGCTGGCCTTGGGGGCCCACAGATAACCCAGGATGACCTCCCATCTCAAGATCCTTACCTGCGTCACACGAACCTTATAAGGAAGCACACCCAAGCTCAGCATTAGCACTTGGATGTCTCCGAGGCCATTATTCAGCCTCCTCCAGACAGCTTTGGCTGGCAGACTCCCCAGAGCCCCCCAGAGGCAGCTCCTTTTGAGAAGGCGGCAAAGCTGGGGGGCTCCACATGGCAGAGGGCAGCCGCTGTCTCCAGAATTGGGGTTTTGGGGAGCAATGCAGAGCTCGTGGCTGCACCCCAGCCCATAGGGTATGATTGCTGGTGGGGTTGCGATGGCTGCTCTGGAGTGGAGCAGGTCTGCTCCGCCTTGGCTCACACTCACAGGCTGTGTGCAGGGGAGAACTTACCTGAGGCCAGTCGGGGTGCCAAGGGCCCTCCTTGGTGCTGGTGGGGAGTGAACCTCCAATAAACAGCGGCTTTAAATACTTTCCTGACTCTGCTCTGTCCCCAGCCAGCCCCTCCTGCCCAGCTCTGTCGGGCTCACCTCTGACTTGGTCAGGGTCTGCCCGGGCCCTCTGGAATCCCTCCTGTCCCCCATCTGCCTGTCCTCCCCCTGAGTGGTCACCTGCTCAGAGAGACCCTCCCGGGCCCCCAACTGCAGAGGCCATGTCCACAGAGCTGGCTCTCACTGAGCTCATACCCCAGGGTTCTGGTTGCTTCCATAAGCATGTATCTGGAAGGCCCATGGCTGGCTTGTCATCATGGAGGCCCAGGGACAGGGCCCAGGGCACAGCAGGACTAGGGCCATGTTTTGTTGACCCAGTCAGTGGATGGATATTTTCCAGACATTGGTTCAATGAGAAAATGCCATAAATACCAGAAAACAACAATTCGTAAACACAAAACCAAAACCGCGAGGGGGGCTAACAGAGGAGCCAGCCAGACTCCAGAAACCCTGGGAACACTGTATGCCCCGCCCCCTGGGCCCGTGGTCCTGGCTGGGGCCAGATAACTACACGATCAGGAGCCCAGGTGGAGCGTTGGTCCAGTGAGTGCATCTCTTGAGCGCCACTGTATGCCAAGACTGCCCTGTCCTGAGTGCCAGGTCCAGGGACTCTCCTGGGGTGGGAGACCCTGACGAGGTCCTAAACCCCTCCCGAGGGCCTAAGAGATCTTTCTGGAGAAGGATGTGAGGCTGGCCATCTCCCGCCGTGTCCTGGGGCCAAGGACACCACGGGGCTCAGGGCTGTTTTTGGTTCTCTTTTCTTGGCTGGGTTTTTTTTTGCAGCATGTGGAAGTTCCCAGGCCAGGGATCAAGCCCGTGCCACCGCAGTGACCCAAGCCCGTGCCACCGCAGTGACAACATCAGATTCTTTCACCACGAGGCCACCGGGGAACGCCTTGTTTTTCAAACCAGATCAAACAGAAGGTTGAGACGAGACCCCGCCATCGTCGTGCACACAGGCAGGCAGAACTCCGAGATGTGTCCTCAGTGATTAAAATCCTAAACCCTCTTCCACCTCGCGGCCAGCGTGTGTGCAGGGAGAAGGGCCCGGGGTGCGGAATCACAGGCGTGGCCAACTTGGGGGGCGGGCACAGAACCAGTAGCGCTTTCCCGCCCGGACCTTATTTCCAGAAGGGGGTAGCGAGGGGCAGACCTTGGGGTGTGTTCCCTGTGGCCCGGAGCTCAGGGCAGGGGTCCAGGTGCTGCTCGGGGCAGGGGTTTCGGGCCCTCCGACCCCCCTCTGCAGAGCAGCTCTCAAGTGAGTTTTCTAAGTCGGGGTTCCCCAGGATGCTCCGTTTGAGAAAGGTCTCTGCCATTAGAAATGTTTGAAAACCACGAAGGAAGCCCAACCCCGCAGTTTCATGGAAGGTATGTGAGGCTCAGAGAGGGGAGCCCTGGTCCCCTGGCCTCCCAAGCCTTCCCGTGGCCCCTGTGGCCACCGAGACACTCACCGGCCCTGGAGCTCCATGGGCCAGACAGCTGCACTGGCCCCCTGGCCCCCATTTGCCAGAACCCAGGGGCTCCCCGCCAAGCACAGGCTCCCTGCAGCTGGCCTCCCAGCTTCTGCAAACCCACGGGGATGGCCTGGGACAGAGCAGCCCAGCACTGGTCCCATCACCCCACACTCAGCCGGGGACCCTGGGGGAAGGTCCTGGTGGGAAACCAAAGCCAGGAGGTTCTGTGCTTGAATGTTCCTAAGAGAAAGACAAGTTCTAGAAATGCTTGGAGAGCCTTTGGGCATGCTAATTAGTCACTGAGGACGTGGGTCAGGGCAGGTGGCACAAGGAAGCCTTGTTCCCTGGTGCAGGTCGGCTTACCTGGGCTTCTGGGCATGACCCCCTGCCATTTCCCAGGAGGTCTGGCCGCTGCTGTCCTCTGTTGGCTGTCTGCCTCTGCAGAGGGAAGGTCCTCCAGCCAGAGCTGGGCACATGGGCGGAGTCCCCCTGTGCCCCATGGGTGGGCGGGGGCCTCGGCACTGACTGATCGCATGAGGGGACAGTGCAGCCCACCAGCCAACACCACCGCGACTATAGCGCTCCCGCTTGGACCTTGTGGGGTGAGAAAGAGCCAGAAGGAGATGCCCAGCAAGGAGGCCGGACACAGAGCCAGAGAAAAGCGTCCAGGGGGAGACAGGGTGCCAGGACTCCCAGGACCACCCACCCTCGGCCTCCTATGGCCTAATTCAACTTTCCAGATCCAACTGGTGGCAACAGGGTGGGACTTCAGGAGCCAAAGCCCTGTGCAGGAAAGCCCAGGGAGCTCCAGGGCCGGTGAGTGTCTGGGTGGCCACAGGGGCCACGGGGAGCCCTGGGAGGCCAGCAGGGTCAGTCCAGGGTGCGCAGGGCTTGAAAGCACCAACTCTGCTCCCACCCCAAAAGCATGGCAGCCCCCTGGCAGGGCCTGGTGACGTCTGGGGTCCGATCCAAGGGACAGGCTCTCGGGTGTTTGTCACTGATGGTTGCCAATGTCATCAGGAAGCTCTCTCCTCCTGGGCCTGCGCCCAGCCCCTGTCCCAGGACTCCTAAAGGCAGGAAGTAAAAGAATGAGCTACAGGATGGATGGACAGAAGGATGAGTGAGCGAATGAAGGAGACGCTGAAAGCATCAGAGGAAGTAAGGAAGGAGCGAGCCAGGGATCATCTGAGGAAGAGCAAACCCACGAGCAGAAGCCCTGCCCGCAGAGCTGACCGCCTGAGTGGGGCGGGGGGCACACGCCCAGGCAGGACCATGCTGGGCGGCCAGATGGGGGTCAGCCCCGGCCCCTGGCCCCAGGGCCTCGATGGCTGATGGCCAGTAGGTCTTTGAACAGCCCAGTGGTTCCTACGGTTCTGCAGGACCCGTGAACTTGGCCCGAGTGGCCCACCCTACACCCCTCAGGGCTCAGGCCCCTCCCTTCCCTGGTGCCACTGGTGGCCCAGCCCCGGGGGCTCACCTTTCCTTCTGCAAGGGGAGCCTCCGGTCCTCTCTGCTGGGTGCATTGCGCATCCTTGAAGAGAGGTTCCCACGTCACCTCCTCCAGGAAGCCTCGGGTACTGCGCAGACGAGGCTGCTGACCCATCCCAGCGGCCGTGAGGGGCTATGCCATCCTCCTGTCACACTGGTTCCCAGGGCTCTTGCCACGCCCAGCCGGACAGGTAGGGCGAGGGGCCTGGCCCGTGGGAGCGCGTGGCCTCCATCCCGGGCTGCTCCCCTGTCACCGCCTGGAGCTGAGGCCCTGCCGCCTGCCTCTCTGGACTTCGGTTTCCTCTCTGTAAAGTGGGGGTTTCTCCTCCGCGAGAATTAGAGGGCGCAGTGTCAGGTACATAGAAGGCGCTCGGCCTGGTGTTTGCTGCTGAGAGCGGCCAGTGAACCCAGAAACCCACCTCCAGGGTGCGAGAGAGCCACGCGCCGCTCGGGACAAGAGGCTGCCGGTCAAAAGCATCTTCCTCCTCCCGGCCCCAGACCTGCTGCACTCAGCACCACAGCGCCAGCCTTACCCGGGCCTGAGCCGCTGGGGTTGCAGGGGGCGCTCATGGTCAGCCCGGTGCCCGCTGGAAACCCCGGGGGGTCACAGGACAGGCCCGACTTTGGGTGGTTCCTCTACTGCCTGGGCCTTTTCTTCACTTGTTCAGTGGGACTTGCACCTGCCCTGCAGGGTGATGTCAGGGGCCCATGAGGTCCCAGGTGCCCATGGTGGTGGCTGCTGTCACAGTCAGCAGAAGGGAGAGTGGTTTATCTCCATGGCCTTGTACCATTCCCTGTGAACAGTGACATTCGCTGACCTTCCCTGGTGACAGTAGGGCTGCGGATGGCGCGTGGGAGGCTCACAGGCTGGACCCACTCCTGCCCCACATTCCCCGGCTCTGGTTGGGACCAGGAAGTGGCCTTATTGTCCTGGGCCCAAGGAGTCCCCTGAGTTCTCTCCGTGGGACCTCACGGCCGTCACAGCCACATCCCAGCCAGGCCCCACTTGGATGAGCGGTTGGGGCTCCTGCCTTTTCCCGGGGATGCCTCGGAGCTCAGGGGGTGGGGGGCGTGGGGCCACGGGGAGCCAGGCAGGAGAGCTGGCACTGGGGGGCTCTGGCCTTAGTACAGACGGTCCCTTCTGGGGCCTCAGCTTCCTCGTCTGTGGCCTGATAATCCCAGGCCCTGGGAAGACGCCCCGGACCCTCCGCTTGGGCCCAGGGAGGTGACCCCTGGGGTTTTCACTGGTTGCCCCGCCCCTTGGGGTAATTGAGAAAGCGGCTTCCTTTTAATTAAAGTTCTGCAGAGGCCTGAGCGCCCCGGGAAAGGAAAAGCGGAGATGCAGGATAATTAGCCGGACAAAAGGCAAATCCTCTTAGCATCTCCCTGGGCGATGGCAGGCTAATTGGCTGATGCTCCTGCCACCCGCCCCGGCCAGACACCCGGCTTTCCCGAGCCTCCCGCCGTTCGCTGACCTCGAGGCCACACCTGCCCTGCTGTCCAGCGTGGGAACCCAGCGGGGACTCAGCTTGCCCTCTGATCTCCCTGCCCCGCCAGGCCCTCTGCTCAGCCCCTGGTCCCTCCCTCCTTGCCCCTCGGAGCCCGGTTGAGCCGCCCTGGCTGGTCCCCCTGGATCCCTCGCCGCCACAGAGGCACGCTTTCCTGTGGCCACGTTCTGGCCACAGAGCGCCCTGGACCTTTGCCAGGGCCAGCCCCTCTGCCTGGCAGGCCCCCACCCAGGCGACACCCCCTCCCGACCCCAGACAACTCCTCCTCCTGGGGCAGGACTGGCCGAGCCTCTCGGAGACCAGCCCCCAAGGCAAGAACCCCCCCTGTGGCCCTCGGAGCAGGTGGCCTGGCTGGCTGCAAAGCCCAGCTCTCCAACTGGTCCCTGTCCTCTTCCGTCCCTGGGCAGGGGGAGAGTCCCATCCAAGGACTCGGGGCCCAGCACAGGCCAGCACACAGCAGGCACTCAAGGATGGCCAAGAGCCGGCCGAGCTTTTCCACAGATTTGGTGTGTGAGCAGGAGGAGGGAGCTGGCTCCGAGGAACTGGGAGGTTATCAGTGAACAGAGGCAGGAAGGAGGAAGCGGGGAGGGGGGAAAGGGGGGAGGGGAGGGAGGGGAGGAAGGAGGGAGGGGGAAGGGGAAGGAAGGAGGGGGGAACCAGGGAAGAAAGGAGTTCCCCCTGTGGCTCAGCAGGCTAAGAACTCAGCTAGCATCCATGTGGACATAGTTCGATCCCTGGCCTCACTCAGTGGGTTAAGGATCCCACGTTGCCAGGAGCTGTGGTGTAGGTCACAGATGCAGCTTGGATCCCGCGTTGCTGCGGCTGTGGTGTAGGCCGGCAGCTGCAGCTCTGATTCCACCCTAGCCTGGGAACCTCCATATGCTGTGGGCGCGGCCCTACAAGAAAGAAAACAAAACCAGGAAAGAAGGGAGGCAGAGAAAACAGGAAAGAAGATGGGGGGGCAGGTCCTGATGACCAGACCTTGGCACCTGCAGGGTCATCAGACCCCCCGAGGGCGCCAAGCCCAGTGGGAGGCCCAGGCCGCTTCCACCCTGGCTGACAATCCTGAAACGCCCGGTTTTCCAGTCCTGCTGTGTGAGGCCTTTCGCTGGCCGTGGCCCCTGGTTGGATCCCAAGGCCGCCGGCACCAGCATCCGTGTCCACCGCCCTGGACAGAGCGAGAGCACCAGGCCTGCTTCTGGCTCAGGCGAGGAGGCGGGGCAAGTCCGGGCCCACGGTCACGGTCACGGGCTGAGCCTCTGAAGGGCAGGGGTGCCGGGGAGGGCCCCGTCCCCCGGGCTCCGTGAGGAGTGTGGGGCCCAGAGGGGGGCAGGCCTGGCCTGAGGTCACCGCAGGGCTCCTCGGGGCAGCCCTGGGCCCCCTCTCGCTGCCCCCACCCTGCTGGACGGTGAGTCAGCCCCACAGCGTGGTCTGAGGCCTCGGGCTGCGGTGGTGTTTCCAGTTGCGGAGAGAGGAGAACAGATGTTTGTTTTTCTTGCAGTGAAGGGGGGTGGCGGGGGCGGGGGCGGAGGGAGCTGACCCTGCTGGTTCTCACACTGGTACAGGCTCCCCCGGAGCCCCCGAAGGAAGGAAGCCTCGGGGACAGGCCGCCGGGGGGTTGTGGGGCCGGGGCCTCCCACCACACTCCTGGGGCAGCCGGCCAAAGCCAATTCCACAGGCCAGTTCCTGGAGCGGGATGGTGGGGTTTCCGAGGTCGGGAAGGAACTGGCAAAGCTCCGTTCATGATGTCACCGGCCCAGCCCCGGCCCTGGCCCAGGCCCCAGCCCTGCCACCGCCTCTCGGGGGCAGGAGGCACCCTGGGGGCTGCGGCGGGGCTCCCGGGGAGGGCTCAGGTGCCTGTCCCAGAGGGGCCCTGGATGCCCCTGCCGCTGGACACCTGGCTGCTAAAGCCACCAACCCCAGGAGCCCCTGGGAGGTGGGGACCCAGCGTCCCCACTGGGGCCCGGCCTCAGTGGCATCAAGGGGGTGTTTCCTGAGCCAAGAGAGCATTTTCCTAAGACGCAGTGATTCGCCCGTGCTGGATGAGAACAGCAGACCCTCCTTCCGTGGGAACAGGGACCCCCCGTCTGGCCCAGGGTCCGAGGTGCAGAGTCACCGGGGCACGGTCTGCAGCCCAGATGCCCCCTCCCGAGCCTCCCAGGTCACGGACCCCTCCCCGCGGGGAGAGTCTGAGCCAGGGGAGCCATCACCTTCTCCTTTTCTGGGATTTCAGCTTTCTGCCGCAAACACTATTTTTTCTGGAACTTTTTAATGAAGTACAACCCACAGGAAAGTGGACACAGAAGTGTACAGCTCGACGAATTTTCGCTAACCAAACCCTGCACGTAAGCGGCACCAGATCAGAAACAGAACGGGGCCGGCTCCCGGAGGCCCTGAGCCCCGCCTGGCTGCGGTCCCACCGCGGCCGCTCCTCACTCCTGCCGGCTCCATACCTCGCGGGCACGGGGCCCAGCCTGGCCCTCGGCCGCCTGGGGTCTGGGCTCCCCTCTGCCTTTGTAAAGGAAAGCAGCACGCGAGGTGAGCCACAGTCGGGCTAGCCGGATCCGGGTGGTCACAGCACCCAGTGTATGTTCTCCAAGCTTCACGCTCTGCATGTTTTATTCTTCTTTTTTTTAGGGCCACGCCTGCGGCCTATGGACGTTTCCAGGCTAGGGGTTGAATTGGAGCTGCAGCTGCCGGCCTATGTCACAGCCACAGCCACGCCGGATCTGAGCGACATCTGCAATGTACGATGCAGCTTGTGGCAATGTCGGAGCCTCAACCCACTGAGAGAGGCCAGGGATCAAACCCGCGACCTCGCAGACACTATGTTGGGTTCTCAACCCTTTGAGCTACAACGGGAACTCCTGTGCATCTCAAAGAACACACTTTCTAGGGGGCAGGTGTGCCTCTGTGAAGCTGGGAATAACTTTAGCTTTGCAGCAACAAAGCAAAATTGTGTTGGTGAGATTTACCCACACTGTCGCGTGTGTGGTTCTAACTCATGTAATGCCCTCCCCTCTTTTTTCCTTTTTGGGCCACCCCTGGGCATCTGGAGTGCCCGGGCCAGGGGTCAGCTCCAAGCTGCAGCTGTGACCTACTCCGCAGCTGGGGCAACGCCAGATCCTCAACCGACGGCACGGGGCTGAGGATTGAACCTGCGTCCCAGTGCTCCTGAGATGCCATCCTCGCGCCCCAGCGGGAACTCCACCTCCCCCCCCTTTTTAACACTTTTGTTTAGAGCTGTTTTGGTTTACAAAAAACAGAGGCAGCAGTGCCGCCCCGTTCTACACACCCCACTGCTCACCCCCGAGGCTTCCCCGTTATAATCCTCTCCCACTAGTGTGGCGCATTTGTTATGACGGATGAGCCTGCTGTGAGGTATTATTATTCATACAGTCTAGAGTTTATTTATTTTTATTTTTTTAATAAAGTCTGAAGCTTACGTTAGGTTTCACTCCGTGTCATACATTCTATAGGTTTTGACAAAGGTATAGGGACATAGGTCTACCGTTATGGCATCGTCCGGAGTGTTTTCACTGCCCCAAACATTCTGGTGCCCCCCCCCATCCCTCACCCCCGGCCCCGCCCGACTCCTGCAACCCTGGTGTTCTTACTGACTCCACAGCCTGGCCTTTTCCAGAATGTCAGAGTGGGGATCATACGGTCTGCAGCCTTATCAGACTGGCTTCTGCACTCAGTGATAGGCATCGAAGGTTCCCGCATATCTTTTCATGACGAGAGAGCTCATTTCTTTTCAGCACCGAAGAATATTCCATTGTCAGGATGGACCACGGTTTGACTATCCATTCACAGGCTGAAGAAGATCTCGGCTGCTTCCAAATGTGGGCAAATTATGAATAACACTGCTGAGAATGTCCATGGGCAGGTGTTTTGTGTGTTGGTTTGGTTTTGTCTTCTTAGGGCCATACCTGTAGCGTATGGTCAGCTCTGATTAGCCCCCTACCCTGGGAACCTCCATGGGCTGCGGGTGTGGCCCCAGGGAAAAAAAAAAGAAACCCCACCTGTCTTCCAAGGCCGCACGGTTCTGCATTCCCACCGGCAACGAACAAGAGTCCCCGCTGTTCCGCGTGGGTGTCAGCACTTGCTGGTGTTGGCGATCTGGATTTTGGCGGTTCCGACAGGTGTGCGGCGGTGTCTCACGGCTGCTGTGATTTGCATTTCCCTGATGATATGCGACGAGAAGCATCTTTTCGTGTGCTTATTTTCCGTAACTAGGTTATGAAACAAGCCATTGCACGTGCTGCTTTATCACCATCGGTGGGGTATCTTTTCAGACTTTTTGCCAATTGGAGACATTGAGCTGTTGGCCTCATCACTGAGTTTTAACAATTCTTTGTATTTTTTGGGTCCCAGGCCTTTACCAGGCGTGTTTTACAGATAGTTTCTCCCGGCTGGGCTTCTCATTCTTTTGCCATTTTTCTCTCGCAGAGCAGAGGTCTTCCATTTGAATAAAGTCCAGCTCATCAACGATTTCCTTCAAGGACCCCACCTTTGGGGCCGTAACTGAAAACTCATCCCCAAGGCGTTCCCCGTGTTATTTTCTAGGAGTTCGAGAGTTTCACATTTTGTGTTTACACCCATGATCCATCGTGAGTTCGTTTTTGTGAAGGCTGTGAAGTCTGTGTTCAGAGTCTTTTTTGGCCTGTGCCTGTCCAGTTGTTCCGGTGCCACCATTTGTCAAAAAGACGTATCTTTGTTTCTTTGTGTGGTGCCTTCATCAAAGGTCAGCTGACCGTGTGGGGAGAGGGTGTCTCTTTCTGGACTGTCTGATCTCGTCCGTTGATTTACTGATTTATTTGTTCGCCAAGACCACGCCGTCTTGATTTCTACAGCTTCACAGCCCCGGGTATGGTGCATTATTTTAGCTTTCTAGTAAGTCTTATGGAACACTCTTTCTTTCTTTCTTTCTTTCTTTCTTTCTTTCTTTCTTTCTTTCTTTCTTTCTTTCTTTCTTTCTTTCTTTCTTCCTTTCTTCCTTTCTTCCTTTCTTCCTTTCTTCCTTTCTTCCTTTCTTCCTTTCTTTCTTTCTTTTTTTGTTGTTTGTCTTTTCAGGGTTGCACTGGCGGCATATGGAGGTTCCCGGGCTAGGCATCCAAGCAGAGCTATAGCCGCTGGCCTACACCACAGCCATAGCAACATGGGATCCTTAACCCACTGAGTGAGGCCAGGGATTCAACCCGCCTCCTCATGGTTGCTAGTCGGGTTTGTTAACTGCTGAGCCACCACGGAAACTCCGGCACACTCTTTTTAATTAAACATGATGGCCCATACTATTTTTAAGAGATGCTGCAGTAGGAAAGGCTCTGCCTGCTGTTGCTCTGCTGTTTAGGGGTGTCTGCTCTGCTCGCTCCCTGGTCCCTGGCGGTCTCTTCCAGGCCCCAGTGGGCCCCTGGGTGGCAAGGCCAGGAGGGGACGGGGACCCATCCTCATCTCCCCATGGTTGGTGAGTTTGGTTTTGTTTCTCGGGCTTGTGGTAAGTGTGTGAAGGTGGGGAGAGGGGGGACTTCCTCGCTGTGGGTTGAACATTAACCACTCCATCAGCCAGATCAGGCCGGGTGGCAGCGGAGGCGGGGGGCCCCCAAGGTGGACGTCTCCCACTCTGGCTTCCTGTAGCCATCACAGAGAGAAGACCCCATCTGCGCAGCTGCAGACTCGGGGGTGGGGGGGTGGGGAGAGGGAGGCGACGAGGAGGGGAGCCGAGACCCCGGGGGACCTTGGGCAAGTCACTCCCTCTCTGAGCCCCTGTTTCCTCACCCACTAGATGGGCCCTAGTGCTGCCCAGAGAGGAGCAAGGCCACTTCAGGCAACTGGCAGAAAGCCCTCTGCAAACTGTAAAGTGCCAGCCAGACCGGTGAATGGTAAGGTCAGCTGGAACGTGAGCCTGGGCCGGGCTGCCCAGTGAGGTGTGGAGATGGGCTGGGCGGGGGCTTTCCGGCACCTCTGTCCCCAATGCACAGGTGTCTCCCTGTCCTGAGGGACGGGGGGTGTATCTTGCCAGGCAAGCAGGGAAGGCGCAGGAGGTAATGGGGCCCCGGACCAGGGCCCAGCTGCACCCCTGCCCCAGCTCGCTCCCTGGCAGGCCATCTGCCTGGTAAAGCGCTGCTGTTGAAACCACACAGGGCTGGTGCTTCACGAAGGAACTCCTAAGAGATAAGCTTGAAGGGGGAGGAGTGTATCCTGCCACCCGCTGGAACTCCAGGCCTGAGAGTTTAGACTCTGCTCTGGGCCAGGTGGAGCCACGGAAGCTTCCTGAGCTTGGAGGGGATGGTGGTTGGAGGGAGGTCACCCTGGTGGGCCCCCTGGTCTCTGTGATTTCCAGGCCCCTCTCAGGACATCTGTTCCCTTGACTAAGAGATGGTCCATCTGGGGCTGGAGTGAGGCCTCATCGTGCCAAGGATGTGAGGCCCCGGGTGGGCTCGGGACACGAGGTGGCCTCGGGACCAAGAGCAGCCCCGGTTGCACTTGGCGCCAGGCTGGGGTCCTGATGGGGACCCCGGGGCTCTCGGACATGGTTACAGCCCTGGGGACGAAGCCCAGGTCAGCCCAGTCGAAAGGGCGGGCTGGTGCATAGTAGGCCTGGCAGTGCCATTTGTCAAGCCCACCAAGCCAGCCGGGGCTCCCCCGGAGGACATTAAAAACTGGCCAAACCAGTCACAAGTGCAGGCTCCCCAGCCAGCAGCTATTCCTTCCCTTTTTACCAGAAGCTTCACCTTTCCCACCTCCGAGGCCAAACGGCCAGGCACAGTGGCTGGGTCAGATACCATGAGCCTCCCTCTGCCGGAGGCCCGGCCTCCCCTCCTCCCCTCTCCGGGCTCCCCACCTTGGCCCCCCACCCTCTAGCAGCCCTGTCTGAACTCAGATGCCCCCTGGCTCCTCACCTCCCTTTTCTGCCAGGCTGACTCCTGCTCACCTTCTGAGACAAAGCGCCTGCCCCGCCTCCTCCAGGAAGCCCTCCCTGCTTTCTCTTCGGGCAGGGCCCTGATAACGGAGACCCAGGGTCCATGGGAGCCCTGCCTGAAGGTCGGGACGGCTTCCTGGAGGAGGTGATGATGGAGCCGAGGTTTAAGTCAAGAGGAGATCAGTAGGAGTTATTGGAGAAGGAGGGTTAGGTGGGCCTCCGCTGGCCTCTCACAGCTTTATGGAAGTGGGCAGGGTGCATAGCGGACAAGAAAGGGAGTTCTGGAGACCCCGCTGGTCTCAAGTTTGGCTCGACCCCTCCTTCGCACTGTGACCGTGACCTCGGACCAGTCACTCAACCTCTCTGTGTTTTGCAAGAGGGCAGTGGTCGTGGGGACCAAGTGTGTAAAGCAGTAGGATCAGGGCCAGCAAGCGTGGGGACACGGCCCCCCCCGTGGCCATCTCATCACAGATGCGCCTGTGGTGAGCTTATCCGGCTCCATGACAGGCTGGCTGGGGGCTCGGAGACCCCAGGAGCCTGTTCTGGGGGCCAGGAGCTGATCCAGACAGTCTGGGCCTGGAGGGAGCCTCCAAACCCCTTAATCCCAGGGAGGGACAGAGATCCCAGGAGTGGAACAAGGACCCTGGGGGGGGGGGACAGAGACCTCAGGAGTGGGTCGAGGACCCCAGAATGGGGACAGGGACACCGGGGGAGGGACAGAGACCCCAGGGGAGGGTCAGAGACCCAAGGGGAGGGACAGAGACCTCAGGAGTGGGACAGAGACCCAGGTGGAATTCCCAGGATTGTGACAAGGACCCGGTGGTGGGTGGGGGATAGAAGTCGCAGGTGTGCCATGGGACTGTCCAGGTCCAGGAGGGGCCGAGGGGAGAGTGGGGCTGGCCCCGGGCAGGCCAGGCAGCAGTCAAAGCTGGGAAACGAGTCAGTTACCGTCCAAACAAGGACACTTTTGGAAAAGGATGAGGGACACGGGCAATCATGTCAATTACCAGTTGTTTGAACCAACAAAATGGGTATTATTATGATGGTAATTCTATAAGTGGCTGTATTCAAAAAATCTTTTGAAACAGTACGATTATTTCTGACATAATTTAAATACATTTTATCTGTGCCCATTAAGTCCCATTTAAAAAAACAAGTCTCTCCCAAATACTGATTAAGAACATGAAAAACCGCACGCAGAAGGTCGATTCTTGGCCACGCAGGCACCTTTGCGCCCTGCTGTCTCTATTTGCTCCTGGAATTTCTCTCCACTGTGTTTTGTTTTGTTTTGTTTTGTTTTGTTTTGGCTGTGCCCACGGCACACAGAAGTTCCCAGGCCAGGGTCGAACCCGTACCACAGCAGCGACCCGAGCCGTAGGAGTGACGACACCAGGTCCTTCACCTACTGTGCCACCAGGGAACTCCCGCAGTGGACTTTTTTTCTAATACGGTCTTATTATTTTCAAAGTTTATTTCCATCAATCTTCCAATCATCTCCAGAGTTGCACATCATGTGAGTGTGTGGGTGCCTGTGCCCAATACTCACGTTTTAGGTGACAAGAGTCTTTGACTCTAGAGCTGGGGGACCTGGGGAGCTCAGAGCAGATTCTGTAAACAAAGCAAGTCCTAGATTCTAATATTTGGTGTTGAGATGTGCAAATACGCCAGCCCTGGCGTCCTCACGGACGCTGTCTTTGGTCTCCACTCAGGATGTAGAAGATCCAACAGCCAAAGACAGACACACGTCATGTCAAGTAAATTGTCTCCTTTCAGATTCTTCTTAAGGAGTCTTCAAACGGAGATGCTGTGAAACGGTGGGCCTTTTCCAGCCCATCCTATTTCAATCCAGAGTATAAATGTGGCCACTTAAGAATAGGAACTCCACCCACAGATGCTTCTCAGGTGTTCAGCTATTCCCGCGAGCGACGGTACAGTTACAGGATGACGGCTTGTCACCTTCTCTCTCTGGCAAGTGGGATCAGCTCTCATGCTTTTGTAGGGATGGACTTTAAAGCCCTCTGGTTTAGAAGTTGCATTTTGAATCCTTGTCATCTTGTAAAGTCTTCAACATTGAAAGTCTTTGGTGCTCTATTTTTTGAAAGACCTGATTAAGGACTTATGACTTTTTTTTTTTTTTTTTTTTTTTTTTGTCCTTATCTGTGGCATATGGAGGTTCCCAGGCTAGGGGTCTAATCGGAGCTACGGCTGCTGGCCTACACCACAGCCACAGCAACGCCAGATCCGAGCCATGTCTGTGACCTACACCACAGCTCATGGCAACCCTGGATCCTCAACCCACTGAGCGGGGCCAGGGATCAAACCCACGTCCTCATGGATATTATTCAGGTTTGTTACCACTGAGGCACGATGGGGACTCCCTGAGAGATTTTTTTTTTTTAACAAATTGCAAATGAAATTTAGAAAACTCATCTCCAGATATTTGTGAACCTCCTAGGTCTTCGGCTGATTTCCTAGAGCTGGGCTCCAGAGGCGCTAGGGCTGAAGGGCTAGATGGGGCGGTGCCATGTCAGCAGAGAGACACGGCCGTTCAACCCTGGCCTGGGCATGTAGGTGAAACACGTGTCCAGGCTGATCACCACAGCTGCTGCTGCTGCTGCGGCTGCTGCTTCTTCTTCCTCTTCTTCTTTTTCTGGCCTCACCTGCGGCATATGGAGGTTCCCAGGCTAGGGGTCCCCTTGGGGCTGTAGCTGCCAGCCTACGCCACAGGCACAGCAACGCCAGATCTGAGTCGTGTCTGCAACCCACTGAGTGAGGCCAGGGATCAAAATTGAATCCTCACGATGCTACGTCAGGTTCTTAACCCTCGAACCACAAGGGACCTCCCAGATGCCCGGAGCCTCTGACCTGCCACGTACAGTCGTGAACTCTGTGCGTGTCAGAGCCAGGCTCCCCTCGCCTCCATTGGTTCATGAAGGTAATGGGACCACAGCTTTACCACCAGAATCCGTGTGGCTCTCGACCCCGCAAAAAGAAACCCTCTTGCCTTCGTGCTGAACTCCCAGCAGAATTTACGAACGTGTCCGCAGTCAGGTCACCCGCATCGCCTGAAGTGACCTCTGAGCTCTTTACGGTGGCGGCATAAATGGGGTGGAACACCTGCTATTGGGGGGGCCGTGTCCGGAAGAGGGGACACTCGGCCCCCAGGGGTCCCGAGTCAGGGCGGCTGCAGCACCCCCCTCCCAGGACTCTAGCCAGCCACCCTGCTCCTGGAGCCACAAGGGTCCCCCTGGGAAAGCTCTGGGGGGGAGAGCTGAGGGGTGAGAGGTGGGCCCCGTGCAGACCCCCAGGGCTTCTTCTGCCGACTCAGCCAGCCACCGTCCAGAGCGCAGGGCTGGGACCACAGAGCGGTGGGAGACAGGCCCTGGGCCTGTGGGTGCCGCACCCAAGGCGAGCCAGGGCAGAGCCCGGTGTCTGGCCGCACCTGCCTCCTGGGGTGAGAGCCAGGGCACAGCCAGGATTGCTGCCCACAGGGAGGGGGGCCCAGCAGGGCTCTGCCAGGAGGTGATGGCTCCTTGGGGACATCCCAGCTCCATGTCGGCCACAGCCTGACCTGCCCCCACCCTCACGGCCCTGTGTTCTGGGTGAGGTTTCCAGCACCTCCGTGACCACTGAGCCCTTTACGACCCAGCTCTCAGCCCTCAGGAGGTTCCGTGGAACACAGTTTGGGAATCACTGGGCAATGCCCACCTTCCACCCCGTTGCTGTGAGGGTGTTCGGAGCAGCTGGAGGCCTGGCCCAGCAAAGAGAGCCTGCGACGGGGTAGCTCCTGGATGTCTCACCTGGGGAGGGCTGCTGCCTCCCTGTTCGGCCTCCAGCTGTGCCCTCCCCACCGCCTCAGTTTCCCCACTTGTACAGTGAGGTCACTGGCCCTTCCCGCTGTCGGGAGCTGCTGCCCTGGGGCCCTGGGCACGTGTGCAGTAACGACAAGGTCCTGGGTGGGTCCACAGAGCTCGGGGGCTGCTCATACCACTTCAGACCCTGTGGGGCCCCCGTCCTGCTCGCTGTTACCGTCTCTGCCCAGGGCCAGGCCCACACAGGGAGGCCCAGGAGTGGGCAGGAGAACCAGCCCCCATGCCACTTAGAGAGGCTGCCCCGGCACAGGCAGCCCTGCCAGTGGCCAGAGGAGCCCCCCGAGGCCAGCGGGCTCTCCACAGAGGCTGCTTTGTGCGACGGACAGTCACTAAGCTCAGGTCTTGGGCCCTGGTCAGCCCTTCCCTTGCCTGGGCCTCTGTCTTTCCGTCCAGAGCTGCCTGGACAGCCCCAGGATGAGATGGCCACGCCGGGGTTCAGGGATGGGGCTTCAAAGTGTCCAGGACCCATGGGGTTCCTGTTGCGGCTCAGCAGTAACAAACCCGACTAGTATCCATGAGCATGTGGATTCGATCCGTGGTTCCACTCCTTGGGTTAAGAATCCAGCGTTGCCGTGAGCCGTGGTGTAGGTCGCAGACGCAGCTCGAATCTGGTGTGGCTGTGGCTGTGGTGTAGGCCAGGAGCTGCAGCTCCAATTTGACCCCTAGCCTGGGAACCTCCATCTGCTGCGGGTGCAGCCCTAAAAATAAAGGTATAAAATAAAATATTACAAAGAGAGAGAGAGCAAGGGAGGCACCTGTGAGCCAGGGTTGTGCGCACAGCGGGCTGGCAGAGGCAGGGAGCTGGCGGGGGCGGTCCTGGAGGTACCAGGAGGAGTGAGGCTGGGGGCTGCTGCAGCCCCCAGGAGGGGGGGGGCAGGGGCTGGGTCCAGGCCATGGGGCGGGGTGGGGGGTGGGAGCAGTCAATTCGGGAGGCCTCTTTTTTTTTTTTTTTTTTTGTCTTTTGTCTTTTTGTTGTTGTTGTTGTTGTTGCTATTTCTTGGGCCGCTCCCACGGCATATGGAAGTTCCCAGGCTAGGGGTTCAATCGGAGCTGTAGCCACCGGCCTACGCCAGAGCCACAGCAACGCGGGATCCGAGCCGTGTCTGCGACCTACACCACAGCTCACGGCAACGCCGGATCGTTAACCCACTGAGCAAGGGCAGGGACCGAACCCACGACCTCATGGTTCCTAGTCGGATTCGTTCACCACTGCGCCACGACGGGAACTCCCGGGATGCCTCTTAAAGGTGGAGCCAGTAGGACTGGCTGATGGATGGACTGTGGGGCGAGAGAGAGAGGAGACCAGGAGGTTCAAGGTTTTGGTCTGAGGGCTATTTGCTGACCGAGACGGGACGGGCTGGGGTTAGAGCAGGGGGGAGGGTAAATGCAAGGATGACGCCCTCCCTGGGGAAACAGGTGGTCTTGGAGTGACAGGTGGTCTTGGGTCTGATGGGATCACGTGGGCGGGAGTGCAGGACGTGACCCCCTGGGGCCCAGCCCTGGCTCTTTTTTCTCCATGGCAGCTTGGTTACTGCACGCGTCCCAATGCCTCTCCTCGGCTGCCTCGTACCCGGGCCTGGCACTCTCGCGCGGTCTGCTGGGCACAGAGCCCTGTGGGCAGGGGAGGATGGGGTGACATCCTCAGACTCACATGCAATAGCTCTGATGTTTGCAGATTAGAAACCAAGCTGAGGCCCGTGGGAGGGGGCGGTTTGCCCTGACCCCACCGCGTTAACAGGGCGAAATCCGCCACCAGCCTGCGGCTCCCGGTCTGGGGGGGCAGTTCCTCACGGCCTTTTCCAGCTGGGGACTCGGAGCTCGCGGGGCGGTTCCTCGCCCCAGGCCTCAGGGCCAGCGCTGCGACGTGGACCCTGGAGTCACAGACCAAAGCCGCTGTTTTCCCAGGGCTCACGCCTGCCTCTGGGCCTGTGGGAATTCTCTGTCCCCAGAGCCTGAAAGGCCAGAGGGGCGGGGGTGCTGAGTCCAGCTGATGGAGGGGAAAGGGCCGCGTGCTTTTTGTGGTTGAATTATCCAAACACTGAACCGCTCTATCCGCCCGGGCGGCTGTGAACCGACCGGCTTTGTGCTGCTGAGAACAGCGGGGTGTGCGAAGCCAGACAAAGGCGGGCGCTGACGCGGCCTTTTCCATGCACCGGCAGGGAGAGAAAGGGCCGTGGACAAAGCCCGGCCCCTTCAGGGGGGCGGGGGCTCCGGCTTTAGTCACGGTGCGGCCGGCGGGAGGTACACGGGGGCCCCGCCGAGCATCCCGCCCCGTCGGGCTGCCTAGAGTGGTCAGGATGGGAACTGAGTGCCCGGAGCCGACCTGCCAGTGGAGGGGAGGGGACAGCTCTCAGGGCTGCAAGGCCCACCTCCGCGGGCGGCCTGACAGGGACACCGAGAGACACCCCAAGTCCCCAAGGCCATCAGCACCCACCCAGCCTGGCCCCAGGACTGGTCTCACCACTCCTGGCTGGGCAAAGCCACCCAGCCCAGCAGCCAGCAGCCCCTGAGGGGAGTCCAGCCAGCAATGGGCCAACAGCAACATCTTAGAGTGTGTGTACAGTGGGGGCTGAGGGGGCTGGGGGGGAAGGGAGTGGCCATCCTCAGAGCTGCAGCCCTTAGGGGCTGGGGGACAGGCCCACCGGCTAAGGCTGGGGGCCCCCTTGTCCTCACTATTCTGGTCTCTGGAACCCAGCTCTGCTCCAGGCATAGGTGGCCCAGGAGGGACCCGAAGCCGAATGCCAGGCCTATGAGGCTCAGAGAGAGGCCCCAGCTGGACAGGAGACCCAGCGGGAAGTACACGCGGAGCCGAGCCCCCTTGGCTCCCTGGGGACTGTCTGAGGCTCCCAGGCTGTGCCCCAATCTGTGGATGGGCCATGTCTATGCCCGGGGCCCCGGGCGCAGGGAGCCCCAAGCCAATGCGGGAAGCAGGTGGGGCAAGGAGAGTGCTTCCTCCTCAGGCCAAAGGCTTTGAGAGAGGGAGGAGCAGACAGGGGCAGAAGGAAGGAGGGGGTCCTGGGCGTGGGCAGGGGGTCCCCACGAGCCCTGAGGTCACAGAAGGGGGAGGTGCCGTTTTACCAGAAAGGGGAGAAAGGGGCGCCCAGCTCACTCCTGCCTTTCAGGGAGCCTGCCTTCTCGAGGCTGCCTGGAGAACGAGGCAGCGGGGAGGCCCAGCTCCAAGCAGGTGGGCCAGCGGGAGGCCGCTGTGGATGGTTCCAGACTGCATTTGGTGGAGGCGAGGGCTGCTGGTGGAGGCGGCCGTCAGGAATCACCAGGCTGTGCTGGAAGGGGGGGTGGCGGGGGGTGGGGGGGCTGGGCCAGCGGGGGGCCGTCCTTCTCTGGGGGGCCTCCAGACACCAAAGAGCAAGCCCTGCAGACAAGGACCTGACCTGCCGGGCCTGGGACAGCCTCGTCACACGCCACAGTCACATCATCTAATCCTCAGAACTGCCCGGTGTGCGTTGTCACATTTCTGCCCAGAAACCGCAGCTCCAAGGGCCTGGGAGTGCCTTACCCGATCCCAGCCCACGGCTGACCCCGAGCCCCCATGCCATCCTGCAGAGCCCCTGCCCTGTCCCTGCAGGTGAGCCCAGCCCACCTGGGGACCCGGAGCGCCCACGGGCGCCCAGGGCGTGGCCTGCTGGGAAGACACCTGGGCGTCGGCCAGGCCGGGCCTCACCCTCCAGCAGGCAGAGCAGGTCCCCTCCATGGGGAGGGGGAGCCCCCAGCCTCACCCGGCCCGCACGGTCCTCGGAGGCCTGCCCCAGCTCCCATCTGGGTCCCATCAGCTCTGCCCTTGGCCAAGAGCGTGTGGCGTCCGTGGGAGGAGGAAAAACAGCCGCAGGGCCCGCCTGCTGCCGACAGGCCTGGCTCCCCCCCAGCTGGGAGGGCGCGTTTCTGATGAGGAAGCAACTCGGCTGATCCATCATCCCCCAATCCCCCATCAGGTGGTGCCCTGGAGGCCGCCCAGGCCCCCGCCCGGCCGTGGCCACCAGGCTCCGGCCACGCTCTTCCGCCAGGATGTGACTAAAGGCCTGGCCGAGGCCTGTGGGCCACCGGAGCGGGGGGGCGGGGAGCAGCAGGGGCCGAGCGGGCACTGAGGGGGTCAGGAGTGGGGGTGGGACGACCAGCCGCTGCCAACAGGTCCTGGGAGGCCTGCCCGGCTTCCAGCCCAGCCAGGCCCGGCTGACCCACGGCAGACAGCTCTGGGTTTGGGTCTCTGCTTATGCCTCCTTCAGGCCCCGAGCCTCCACTTCCCCAACTGGGAAGTGACCGCGAGAATACTTGATCCGCAGGCCTGTTTGATCGGCAGGAAGCAAGGGCATGGGCACACATCCCCTGGCAGAGCCCTTGATCTGAAGCAGGTGCTCAGTGAATGGTGACTTGCCCTCTGAACTGTCCAGAACTCAGGGACTTGGCCAAGGGTATCAGAGAGACCTTCTAAAGGAGGCGGGGATGAGACCTCAGCCTGCATCTTGGTCTCCTTACAGGCCATCCCACCGGGCTCAGCAAAACTGCCCTAAGGTCCTATAGCAGCCAGGCCTTGGGTCCAGGGTCCAGGGCTAAGGATCCCAAGATGACCAGAACCTGGTCCTCACCCGTAAGTCTGCCTGGCCCCTGGCCCCTGCTTCATTGGACAGGGGTGCAATCAAGGAGGGCTTCGTGGAGGAGGGCTTAGTGGATAGAACAAGCACACGTCTGCCTGGCGGATGAAGAGAAGGAAGAGCCTGCCTGGGCAAAGGCCTGGAAGGGAGGCTGCACGTGGCGTCCCACGTGGGATTGAGAACCTGCAGGGAGGGGGCAGGAAGGAGGGGGAGGTATGCAGGGTGGGGCCCCAGAGCAGGGGCACAGATAACGGAGGCCCGTGTGGACAGTGGCTTCCGCAGTCCTCTGGGCCCGGGCGCCGCCGATGTGAAGCATCTGGCAGTGAACCCCCAGCGTGACCGGCTCTTCCGGGGCCACCTCTGGGGGTGGCGGGGGCGGCTGTGTGGGTCACATGTGCTGGGAGCAGGTGGGCAGAGCTGCCCCAGACAAGGAGGCGGCTGGACCGGCCTATCCCTCGGTGAGTTGGGCCCTCTCTGCTCTGTCCAAGGCAGGAGGTGGGGGCGGGGGGTTGCTATGGTCCCCAACCCTGCAGGTGGCTGTGCGGGCTGCGGGGCTGGGACGCGCAGTGGGCATGCTGCTAAGCCTGCGGGACCCGAGGCCGCCTGGGAAAGGCATCTGCGTTGTGGATAATGAGGGCGGAGGGAGCGAAAATTCCAAAAAGCTTCTAATGTGTTTGGAGAAAGCCTGTGAACTGCCCGAATGCTCGGTCACTGCTGGTCACCGCCTGGCCCGGCCTTTGTTCCCTGGCCTCTGGGGCTGGAGTCTGGGGGTCAGGGGGCCTCCTCACCGTCAGCAGAATCGGGCAGGTCCTGTTCAGACTGGGGGCGGGGGGTCGCCACCCCTCCCCCACCTCCGGGTCGGCCTCCCTGAGCACGGGGCCCACCCTGGCCCCCCCAGGCCACAGCAGTAGTGGGCAGGGAGGCAGGTGGTGGTGGCAGGGGGGACAGTCAGGGATTGGGGGACACCCTGAAGGATGAGTGTGAGGAGCAGGGGGGCCAGGAGCCCCAGGGGCCTGGGGAGCAGGCTGTGGGCGGTGGTGCCCGGCCCTCTGTCTGAGGTTGGCCTCAGCTGTGTCCCTGGATCCAGAAGCCCCCCTGCTCAAGGGCCAGGGCCCTGCTCGGCCTCCTTGCTGATGGAGGCTCCACAGGGGGCTCTTCCGAGGTGCGTACCCCAAGCTGACTTCCCGCCTGGTTCTTGAGGGGTTGGAGGCGCTCAGCCTCCAAGAGCCCGCCTGGCCTGCAGCTGGCTTCTTGGTGGCTTTTTCTCCATTCAGGTCCCACAGAGCAGACTGGCCGGTGCAGGATCCTTTCGGGAAAGAGACCACTGGCTGGGTCCCGGAGGGCGGGGGAGGGGGACGGTGCTTGGCCTCAACCTTGAATGAGGCCCGGGATGGGCCTGCACTGAGAACCTGAGGCAGGTGCTCCAGGGAGCGGGGTGACATGCGAGAGGGTCACGTCATGTCACCACAGCTGGAGCCGGGTCAGAACTGAGGGTGAGGTCTGGACCCCCAAGCAGGGGCTCTTGGTGCTAAATCACCTTTCCTGGAATTGCTAAGCACCCACTGCTCCCCTGGTCATGGCCAGGCCATTCTCTCCAGGTGTCAGTGACAGGGCCAGTGACAGCCACCTCTTGGTGGCCTCTCAGGAGGGCTCTGTGCCAGGGACGTGGCCTGGGCCCCTGCCGTCCTGGCTCCAGTGTCCACCCTTCCGTCCATCACAGACCCTGAGCACACTTGAAGCCTTAGCTTGGGGCCGAGGCATCCACAGGCCTCTGGTCCCCTGGCTCCCGAAGGCATCCCTTTGAGCCTCTAACAACAGAGGCCATTGGGCACCTCACTGCTCTGGACTCAAGAGGGATGAAGACTGCCCCTCGTCTGTGTCCAGCATCTGGCGCCAGTGACCCCATCCTGGCCAGGGACCAGGCACTGGTCTGTGAGCTGTGCTCTGGGAGTCCCGCTGGAAAGCGGTGTGGGCTGGACCGAGGGCTGGACAGGCCCTGGTATCTGGAGTTCCCTCCTGATGGACACCGATGCCATCCTACCCGAGGACACGGAGGGACCCGGCTCGCGGTCGAGGATGCCACGCGCCCTGCCTGCCTCAAGCGACGCCTCCAAGCTGGGAATTATGGTTCGCAAATATGTACTTACTTGGGTTTGCTTTTGAAAAGGTTAGGATTTAAGTATCTCTCCACAACACACGCAGGCCCAGCTACATCCGAAATTACAGAGCAGCCAGGCGCAGGGGCTGGCGTGTGCCGCGGTTTGGGGAGGAAGTGCCCCCAGGCCCAGGGGCTGGCGTGTGGGCCACACCGCCCAGGGAGGGGTCTGTCTGAGCCATGCCGCCTACCTGAGCCGTGGTGGCGAAGGAGGGTTTTCAGGGCACCCTGAGGACAGACGGAAGCTCCCCCCGGGCTGCACCCACATGCCAGGATGGCTGGTCCCTTGTACCAGGGAAACGACACAGGCTCATTGTCATCCCCCCCCCCCAGCCCCTGGAGCCGAGTAGCTGCTCGGAAGATGCACGAGGAGTTTGGATTTCAGACGTGGGCTGGCACTGGGCCCCCTGGGCAAGTTCTTTCCCTCTCTGTGCCTCAGTTCATCATCTGTAAAATGGGGGTAAGGCTCTTGCAAGCAGAGAAACCCACCCCAGTGCCCACCGGAGGCAACCCCAGGAGGTCTGGGGGCGAGAACGGCACGGGGCTGGGCAGACGGCGGCGGGCCCGGGCGTGCATGTCCCAGCACAGGGCCTGGCAGGTCCCACGTGCCCAATAATGGTGGCAATGATTGTTATCACAACAACATTGTTATTCTTGGCTGCGTGCAGACCACCGGCGGGAGCGAGGGCGGCGGGGCGGCAGCGGGGATGCCAGGAGCTCTCTGCAGATGGTACAGATAAAGTCGGCGGGAGTCAGGAGCAGGCTTTGGGGAGGAGCCCAGCGGGATGAGGCCGGGTGCCTGGGACACGGAGAGGTGCCACCACCCCCCATCCCCATCTGTAGACCAGGGCCTACATTCTGCAGCTGCAAAGCCAGGCTCCCCAGTCCAAGGGCTGGGCCCCAGCGTTGGCTCCTACACCCTCCCACCCAGCCTTGTCCCCTCCCTCTCCATCCATCCTGGCAGGTGTGGGGTGGAGCCCGCTCTTTCCCCTAGAGCTGTGGGGCTTTGGGAAAGGGAGTCAACCTCTCTGTCCCCAGGTTCCTCTCTGCTAATAACAGTCACGCTGTTTCCCCAGGGCCGGGTTGTCGGGGCGCAAGGGACAGCCCAGCTGCTCAGCCTCATGCCAACGATGCTGCTCAGGTCGGCTCTGGGGACAGTGTCTTGAACTGCCAGGCCAGAGCTGGGACCCTGACCCACCGTCCAGGCCCGCCTGGGGCCTCCTTGGCTGCTTTGGCCAATTTGCTTAACACAATGTCCGCAGGGTCAGTCTGTCGGCCGCTGGAGTGGGAGGTGCCCCCGGGTGGGGACGTGGACGAGGGGTCACCTGGGACTGGTGCTGAGGTGCCCCCATATCCTCAGCAGGGGAGCGGGGTAGGCCCCGCCCCGGATCAGAAATGTGAGCTGCGTCTGGAGGGGCTTTTTTTGGCTTCAGGTGCGCAATGCTTCCTTGTGTTAAACCCCCGGGAGCAGCCTGATTGGGGAGGGGGCAGTGGGACACAGGCGTGGGGGAGCTCGGAGGCCAGTGGCAAGGGCTTGTCAGGGCAGGGAGTTGGGGTGCAGGTGACCCTCCTGTCGGGCTCGCTCACCCATCTTGAGCAATTTTGGCCCCAGTCTCTGATGGACACATCAGGGAGCTCTGGCCCGGACGGGAGAGGTCTCCACAGCTACAGCCTCCTGGACAGAGGGGCTGGCCTGAGCCTTGGCAGCTGGGCAGTCCAGGCCCCCCACCCAGCCTGGGATGTGCCAGCCTGGGGCCGGGCACGAGGACACGCAAGAGAGGCACAAAGCCAGGGCAGCCTGGAGGCCGTGGGGCTCAGCCCCCCGTACCTGGTTTCCTGGTCTCTGGGGAGATGAGCGGAGGCCCCTGGCCGCGCCCGAGTGGAGGAGAGCCCCTTACCATCGCGACTGTTCCCGCGTCACACCCACCGCCGTGTTCCCAGGGAGAGTGGCCAAAGGCAGTGCCAGCTGGGACATCCCAGCGGCCTGGCTCATTCGAGCCATCCCTCAGGATGGCAACTGAGGGAGCCGCCAGGCGGTCAAGTGGAAGCAGAGGCCTCCCTCGCTTCACTGGCTTCGCCACCAGAAACCCAAACCCAAACAAAACGCGGCACCAGCCCCCACCCGTGCCTTTGTGTCTGCAGAGCCTTCTACCCGCTGGGACATCTGTGGCTGCCCCGGCAGGGGACAAGGCGGGAACAAGGGCCACATTCTGAATGGGGTCTTGGGGTGTCTGCCTTCACCAGGGTCCCCGATCCTGGGGCTGGGGTGGGGGTGGGGCATCGTTTGGGCCCCACCCCCCAGGGCCCTGGGCTGCCTCCTGCAATCTCTCCTCAGGGCGGTCCCCGTTGCCTGCCATCCCTGCTGAGGGATGCCCAGGGGCCTGTGGGGATTGTCCCCGGGCCACCTGTCCTGTCCCGGGCGGGCACTGGGGTCACGCCAGCTCTGGTTCATTCACACGGGCTGAAAGGAGGCCCTTCCAGGCAATTGCCCTCCTCCTGGCCGCCTCTGAACCCCGCAGGGGGAGGGGCGGCCCAGAGGCAAACAGTATTTTTTCTGTTCTCTCCTGCACAAACGGAATTCAATTAGGACAGAGGAAGCCCAAGCCCAGCCAAACAGTGTTTTAAAAATCCTGCAGGAGAGAAACATCCTCCCCCACCCTCCGAGAATCAGTCCGTGAATCCATGCGATCAGTGGTTCCTGTGCATTTTCCTCCCCGAATGCATAGGGTACTGCCAGAAAGTTCTCTCCCGCACGCAGCCAGGGAGGCCAGGCAGTAGGGAAATCTGAGCGAAGCCACGGATGCTCACTCCAGCCGCTGACCCTGTTCCTGCCCCACAAACTGGGGTATGAAAGCAAGACTGTCCTGAGAAGAGGGGGTGGCCAGCAAACCAGGCCAGCTCTGCCCCCTCCCTCTGCCAGACCCTGGGCAGGTCGCGGGGGTCACTGGGCTCTGAGTGAAGAGAGCTTCTCGCCGCTGTCCGGCGGCCTCCTCCGCTCTTAGTCCGGCCTTGGCCGCTACTCTCGGCTGCTAGAAGCAGGCAGGGAGGGCCGGGGGGCCTGGACACGGGACGTCGCCCTGGGTGGCTGGATCCTTGGGCCTGCTTCCGCAATGGTCTCTGACACCAGGCCCCTTCCAGGCCACTGCCAGGGCCCCAAGAAGCCGTTAGGCCTAAACAGTCTCTGCAGAGTCCCCTCGGTACACAAGGAGCAGCCCCCTTCCCAGGGGAACCCCCCAGAGCCACCTTGATGGCCAGGGCCCCACTTCTTGCCTGAGTTTGACCTTCACCTTCTTCCTCTTCTTCTTCTCTTTCTTTCTTTCAGGGCCGCACCTGCAGCATATGGACGTTCTCAGGCTAAAGTTCCAATCGGAGCTGCAGCTGCCGGCCTACACCACAGCCACAGCCACGTGGGATCCACGTGTCTGTGACCTACACCACACCTCATGGCAACACCGGGTCCTTAACCCACTGAGTGAGGCCAGGGATCGAACCCGCGTCCTCATGGATCCTAGGTGGGCTCATTACCGCTGAGCCACAGAGGGAACTCCGGGTATGACTTTTTTGGAAGAGGATTGAGGGTCAGTCGAAATGTCCTGTCTCCAGATGCTGTGCGTCCCCAGAGACTCACTTTGCAGAATATCAACATGAAACCAGAAGAGAAACAGACCAGACTTTAAAAAAAGAGCTGCCTCTTCTGAGTGAGGTCCTGCTGTACAGCTCAGAGACCTGCAGCCGGTCTCTTGGGATAGAACAGGACGGAGGATAACGCAAGAAAGGGGGGATTGTATATATATATATATGGGTCACTTTGCTGCAGAGCAGAAATTAGGACAACACTGTAAGTCAACTATACATTAATCTATAATTTTTTTTTTTTTTAAAGAGCCACCTCTGACCCTGGGTGTGGCGAAGTCAGCCCTTGACCTCAGGCTGTGGGAAGCCCACGGAGCCGAAGTCCAGGTGTCTGGGTCAAGGCCCCTCCACCCCTCCAGACTCAGAGCAATTTGGCAGATCCTTGCTGCAGAGCCACCCCTTCTGGGGAGCGGGCAGCTGGGAACCAGGATCCAGGCCCTTGGGGCAGATGGGTGGGGTGGCAACATGTCAGTGCCACACAGAGGCGTCTGCGTGCCAGCTCCTCTGGGCCACGGTATCTACTCTTTCCTCTCCCTGTGGGGAGACCGCCTGCCCGGCTCCGCAGCCCCCACCCCAGCTCCTCTGCTGTCTCTACTCCCAGGAGTAGCCTGTTTTGCCCCAGGCATGCTGGCACCCTGACCTCCCCCGGCTATGATCTCCCCGAGGGTGGCAGCCCCTCTCCTAGGCCCCCAGCCCCAGCACAGAACCGGCACACAGAAGGGTCCGGGGGGACTTTAGCTCCGACCCAGTGGCATCAGCGTCCTCGCCGCTGAGCGGTGAGCATCCTGGGGAAGCCACCACCGGCCTCCCTGCATGTGCCCCTGCATCCTGTCCCGGGGACACTCGTGCCACGTACCCAGGTCGAGGTGGCGTCCCCTTGGGGAAGAGCAGGGCCTGGCACCCAGCCTGGTGCCGTGAAAGCACGGCCTCCCTGCCCCCTCCTCGCTGCCCATTCTGCAGATGCAACCCGTCCAAGGCCGCCAGCAGAAAACACCCGCGTCTCAGCAGAGCACTGGCTTAGCTGCCTTTGATGTTCTCCCCCGGAGGGCGACTTGGCCTGGGGGACTGTCGCGGACTGCCGTGCACTAATTAGTGCTAATTAGAATCTGACGGCCTCGCCAAGCCTCCCTGTCCTGCTGGGGCAGGCGGGATCCCAGAAGCACGTCTGATCTCGAAGGGAGTGGAGCCTTTGCTGCAAAAAGACCCTGTGGGTAGCTGGGAGGTGGGTGTCTTTGTGCCTGAGAGCTGGCTTTGAGGACGTCGCTGTTGGAAGCGATTCTGCTCAAACGTGTCTGACATATTCCAAGGGGAGGTGGGACAGACAAACGCACGCCTCTGAGAGGCGTGTGAAGAGGAAGAGGGGCGGGGCCGGACCAGTGTCACCTCCAGCCATCTGTGCAGAGGCACCAATGGGGCTTCACCGGCCAGGGTTGCCATGGGAACGGTCCCCGAATGGAAAGGGAAGGTCATACCCTGAACCCCCCTCCCTCCCTCTTCCTGGGAACCCCTCCAGAGCCGGGGTGGCCACCGACCCCTGGGCCCTTGCAAGACCTGGAGGGGACCTGGAGGTGGCAGGAAGAGGTCCCCGGAAGCCTTCCTTTAATAGGTTAAAGAATGTTCAGGTTATCTATTTCTTTTTTGAGTGAGTGTTGGCTGTTTGCGTCTTTCAAATAATGTGATAGTTTAGGGTTTTGAGTTTCTAGGTATAAGTTTGTTTATAATTGTCCCTTATTATCCTCGTAGTATCTGTAGAATCTGTAGTGATGCCACCTTCCTCATTTATGATTTTAGTAATTAGTATCTTCTCTCTTTTTCCCCTAATTAATCTGGATAGAGTTGAATCATTTTTACTGATCTTCCCCAAAGAGACAGCCTTTGATTCCACACACACACACACACACACACACACACACACACACACACACCAATTATTTTTGTTTGTTCTAGCTCATTGATTTTCATTTGCTCCTTATTTATTTTTTATTTTTATAGTATAGTTGCTTTACAATGTTGTTAATTTCCTCTGTGCGGCAAAGTGATATGTATTCCTTTTCCTGCTTTTCTCCATTATGCTTTGTCACAGGATGCTGAACCCAGCTCCCTATGCTCTCGAGCAGGACCTCGATGTTTACAATCTTCATTTCTTTTGCTTACACTGGGCTTAATTTGTTCCTCAAGGTTCTTTTTTCTTTTTGGCTGTGCTCGCCAAATGCAGAAGTTCCAGGGCCAGGGATTGAACCCGTGTCGCCACCGTCATCCCAGCCAGAGCAGTTATCTACCCTCTGTGCCCCCAGGGAACTCCTTCTTCTAGGTTCTTAAGGTCTTTGAAATCTTTCTTCTTTTCTAATATAGGCATCTCGTGTCTAAAGCTAAGGTAACTTCTGCTGTAACATCATCTCACAAATTCTGATATGTCGTTTTCATTTTCATTCTGTTTTAAGTTTTACTTTGGATTTTGTCTTTGACTCATGGCTTCCAAATGTTTGAGGATTGTCTAGATAGCTTTCTATTCATATCAGGTTTCTGTTATGGTCAGAGAACATACTACTGGTAACTTCAGTCCTTTTACATGTTACGAACCAGAACGTGATCCTGGTAAATGCTCCATGTGTAGGCAAAAAGAATTTTATTCTTCTTTTGTTGAATAATAATGTTGCACAAATCTTCTCTATCCTTGACTGATTTTTTTTCTCTTTAGGGCCACACCCGCGGCGTATGGAGGTTCCCAGGCGAGGGTTTGAATCAGAGCTGCAGCTGCCGGCCCACACCACAGCCACAGCAACACCAGATTTGAGCCACATCTGCGAACTACACCGAAGCTCATAGCAACACCAGATCCTTAACCCACTGAGCAAGGCCAGGGATCAAACCCGCATCCTCGTGGATAACAGTCAGGTTTGTTACCGTTGAGCTGCAAAGGGAACGCCCATCCTTCCTGATTTTTGTCTCCTTGTTCTTTCACAACTGAGAGAGGCGCCTTTAAATCTCCCTCCTTAACTGTGACCCATCTCTTCCGTCAGTTCTATTAGTTTTTTTACATAGTTTGAGATATTGTTGGTAGATAAATGTTTACGATCGTTGCATCCTCTTGATTAATCGACATCTTCATAATTGTGAGTGGTCTTCTTTATCCCTGGTTATAGTCTTTCCTCTGAAATACACCTCAATGATATCCCTAATCAGCTTTCTTCTGGCTCCCATTGTCATGGTATATCTTTTTCTACCCTTTAGCTTTTAGCCTATTTGTATTTTTAAATGTGAGGTGCTTTTCTTGTAGACAGTATGTCGGTGAACTTGGATTTTGTAAAAATTTAATCAGATAATTATAATCTCTGACCTTTAATTTAGACGATTTACATTTAGTGTGATAGCTAATACATGAAGTCTCTGTGTTTTCTATTTTTTGTTCCATCAGTGATTTGCCCCCCCCCCCCTTTAGAGTTTTCTTTTGGAGAATCTTTTATTATTCCACTATCTCAGTTGTATCGCTTTGTGCTGTTATCTTAATGGTTGCTTTAGGGTTTATAGTATAATCCTTAACTATCCGAGACTACTCTCAAGAGGTATTATGCCGCTCCACCTGGTGTAGTATAAGAACCTAATAATAAAATGGTATACTTCCACTTTTCTCCCTCCTGGCTTTTATATGATCGCCAGGCATTTTACCTAATGCATATGTTTGAATCGTCAATTACTTTACCTAGTTAATTAATCTGTAAGATTAAATTAATCTTCAAAAATTTAAGCGATAAAATTAAGCTTTTTTGAAGTGAACCGTTCAGTGGCATTTGGTACATCCACACTGCTGGGTAACTACTCCCTCTACTGAGTCTCAGAACACTTCCATTGCCTCAAACTATGATCTCATCCTCATTAAGAAGTCCTCCCCGTTGCCTCTTCCCCTCGACAGCCATGCATCTGCATTCTGTTTCTATGGATTTGCTTATTCTGGGTACTTCATATAGTTAGACTCAGGTGATATGCGGCCTTCATATCTGGTTTCTTTCACGTAGAAGGATGTTTTTGAGGTTCATCCACGTCATAGCACGTTATCAGTACGTCTTTCCTTTTTATAACAGGATAATACGCTCCTGTATGGATATACCACCGTTTGTCCATGGATAGATATTCGCATTGTTCCCATCTTTTGGCTGCTGTGAATACTGTTGCTATAAATATTGATGTACGAGATGTAAGTCCTTGTTTTCAAGTCTTTTGGGCATGTATCTAGGAGTGGAATTGCTGGGTCATGTGGTAATGCCATTTATCTTTTTGAGGAACAGCCAAACCATTGCCACAACAGCTTAACCATTTTATAGTTTTACCAGCAATGTATGAGGGTTCCAATTTCTCCACACCCTTGCCTACATTTGTTTTCCTTTGTTTGTGTGTTTTACCCATAGCCATGTGAAAATGTGTAGAGTGGTATTTCAGTGTCATTTTAATTTTGCATTTTCCCTAATGATTAATGATGTTGAGCAGCTTTTCTTTTCTTTTCTTTTCTTTTTTTGCTATTTCTTGGGCCGCTCCTGTGGCATATGGAGGTTCCCAGGCTAGGGGTCGAGTTGGAGCTGTAGCCACCAGCCTACACCAGAACCATAACAATGCAGGATCCGAACCATGTCTGCAACTTACACCACAGCTCATAGCAACACCGGATCCTTAACCCACTGAGCAAGGCCAGGGATCGAACCCCCAACCTCATGGTTCCTAGTCGGATTTGTTAACCACTGAGCCATGACGGGAACTCTGAGCATCTTTTCATGTGCTTGTTGGCCATTGCATATCTTCTTTGGAGAAATGTCCTTTCAAATCCATTGCCATTTTTAAATTGGGTTGTTTGTTTTTGTTGTTGAGTTTTAAGAGTTATTCACACATTCTGAATATCAGACTTTTCTTAGATATTTGATTTACAAATATTTTCTCCCATTCTGTAGGTTGTCCCCCTATCATGAAAATGTCCTCTGATACACAAAAGGTTTTAGTTTTGATGAAGTCCAATATATCTATTTTTCCAAAGCCATAAAGATTTTAACTTTTATGTTTTCTTCTCAGAGTTTTATAGTTGTAACTTTTATATTTAGGTTGTTGCTCCATTTTAAGTTAGTTTTGTATATGGTGTGAGGTAGGGGTCTGACTTCATTCTTTTTCATGTTGACGTCCAGTTGTCCCAGCAATTGTTGAAGAGACTTATTATGTCCCCATTGAATGGTCTGGGCACACTTGTTGAAAATTAATTGGTCCTAGATGTACGAGCTTATTTCTGGATTCTCAAATTTATGTCTTTGGTCTATATGCCTATCTTCCTGTCTGTACCACACTGTTTTGATTACTGTAGCTTTGTAATAGGTCATGAAATTGGGAAGAGTGAGTCTCAAATTTATTCTTTTTTTTCAAGATTGTCTTGGCTATTTGGGGCCCCTTGCAGTTCCATATTAAACTGCAGATGGGCTTTTCTATTTCTGTATAAAATGTTGTTGGAATTTTGATAGAGATTGTATTAAATCTGCAGATTATTTTGAGTAGTATTTCCAGCTTAACAATATTAAGTCTTCTGATTTATGAACATGAGCTATTATTCCATATATCTAATGTTCCATGTATTTTTGTACTTCGATCTTCTTTTTAATTATGTTTTTAAGAGATTTGAATTTTAAAAAATATTATGTACTTACCCATGTAGATACCATTTCAAGTGGTTCTCTCTCTTTTTTTTTTTTTTTTGGTGGCCACACCCATGGCATGTAGAAGGTCCAGGGCCAGGGATTGACCCTATGCCACAGCAATGACAATACCAGATCTTTAAGGGCCACTGGGAAACTCCAATTTCCTGCATCTTCATTCCTTTATTTAGACTTCTATTTCCAACTAGTTTTATTTCTCCTCTGCATGAATGACTAACATTTCTTGTATGTGTACTACTGATGAATTTTTTCCTGCTTTTGTGTTTGAAACTCATTATTTTGCTTTTCCTTTTGAAAGCTATCTCACTGGACATATATTTGCTAACATTTTTTGTTTTAGAGATAAGTATAGGCTGATTATTTTTGTCTAGTATTTTTTTTCTTCTAGTATTTTAAAGGTATGTTTTCACTGTCTTTCCACTTGCAATGTTTCCGACAAGAAATCTGCTGTCATTCTCATTTTCTTCCTTTCTATGTGATTTACCCTTTCTCTCGCTTCTTTTAATATTTTTCTCCTAATCACTGTTTTTGAGCAATTTAGTTACGATATGTCTTGTTCTCCTTCATGCTTATTGTGCTTGGAGTTAACAGCTCTTGGATTTGTGGGTTATAGCTTTTATCATTTTGGAAAATTTGTGGTCATTATTTCTTCAAAAAATTTTTTTTCTTGTTCCCTGCCTCCTCACCTTCAGGGACTCTAATTACACATATATTAGGCTGCTTAAAGTTGATTGGTACTCTTTTCACTGGGGGATTCTTTTTCCTCTCTGTGTTTAATTTCGGATGGTTTCTATCGTTATGTCTTCAAGTTCACTCATCGCTTCTGCAATATCTAATTTTCTGTGAACCCTATCCACTGAATTTTTAATCCCATGCATTGTAGTTTTTGATGAAGTTTGATTTATCTTTTTTATCCTCTATGTCTCTACTTTATTATTTGAACTTGTGGAAGAATACTGTTAGCTTGTCCTTCTCACTAAATCTAACATTTGTGTCTATTCTGGGTCAGTTTTGACAATTTAGACAATTCTCATTATGGATCATGCTGCCTGCTTCTTTGCATGCCTGATAATCTTTGATTGAATGATTGACATTTGTAAAACAAAAATTACCTTTGGGGGCACTAGATAGCATTGTATCCCAATAATTATTCTTGAACTATGATCCGGGAGGCAGCTACATTACTTGGAGTCAGTTTGACCCTCTTGGGTTTTGCTTTGGTGATGTATGAGGTAAGTCTGGGTGAGTAGTCGGTCTAAGGCTAATGTTTTCCACTATTTTTCTGGGGTACTCTCCCCTCTTCCCCCAAATGCCTCACTCACCAGAATTATGATTTTTTCCAGTCTAGCTGGTGGGAACAGGCACTGTTCCCAGCCTTATGAGAGCACTGGGCACTGTTTTCTCTAATCCTTTAGGATGATGCTCTCGTGGGCCTTGAGTGGTTTCTCACACACTCAGGGATTGGTCCTCTGGGAAATACGTGAGGGGGACTCTGTGCACAGTTCCAGGGCTGTCTCTCTGTGCAGGCCTCTCTTCTCTGATACCAAGTCCTGTCAACTCGAGCTGCTGTGGTTCTCCTGGACTCTCAAGTCCATCTCTGGAACTCAGGGAGTCTCCTGGTATCTGCCTGGGCTCCCTTTCCTGTTCTGTGACCTGGGACCGCTCTCAAGGCAAAAAGCTGGGGACATTGCAGAGTGCACCTTGCTTCCTGCCTTTCAGGGGTCATTTCATCACCCAATGTCCAATGTCTTGAAAACAGCTATTTAATCTGCTCTGTCTGGTGTTTTTGATTGTTTCATGTGGTGGTAAAAATAGCCTGTTACTTCATCTTGGCCAGCAGCACTCTCTCTTTTTAGGCCAAGCATTGGCCGCCTCCCTCTTGCTGGGTTGTGATCCCATGCAAAGCTGGACAAAATGCCAGCCCTCTCCTGACGACAAGTCCTCCCCACTCCCTGGTGGTTTGCAGGGTTGGGGCAGAAGAGTGGGCAAACTTACAGAGGTTTCAGCAGAGACAGAGAGAGTGAGAGTGACATAGGATTTTGGGTACCTGGCCTGGGCAGGGAAGGACACATTATGTGGACAGAGGCGAGCCAGCTAGACCCAGCCTCCTGGGAAGCTTTGGTTCACACGGACAAAAAGAGCCTGGTGTTCACTGAAACAGCCAAGTACCCCAAGTTCTGGTTCCGGTTGGTGAGCAGACAGCAGTTTTCTCCTGAGTTGGGGAAACAGACAGATGACCCAGCAAGAAAGGTCCAGGGTGTGACGGGCCAGGAAGAAGGGGGAGCGCCTGCTGTGGCTCAGCGGGTTAAGAACTCAGCATAGTGTCCATGAAACTGTGGATTTGATCCCTGGCCTCGATCAGTGGGTTAAGGATCCAGTGTTGCCACAAGCTGCAGTGTAGGCTGGCTGTGATGTAGGCCAGCAGTCGCAGCTCCGATCCGACCCCTAGCCCAGAACTTCCATATGCTGCAAGGACAGCAGAAAAGAAAAAGGAAGAAGAGGAAGAAGGGTGAGAACTTACCTACCTAGGTGAGGGCAAAATGAAATAATAGCCAGTCAAGGGGCTTCCTGCAGTTCAGGGTGCTTCAAGCTTAGCCTAGAATTGTGGTTTCCACAATCACGGCTCCTGCTCTTGAGGCTTCTGTGCTCTGGCACGTCCCATTGGTTGTCTGGTTTGGTCTACACAGTGCCCAGCATGGTCACTCTTATCCATCCCCACTTAGGGGAGGTGGCCACTGGGGCGGGTGCTGGTGGCACTGTCCTCACAATGTCCACAGCTGGCCTGGGGGAGAACACGACCCTTGGAATCGGGAGTGAAAGGTCATGCAAACTACATCGTCCCTCTGGCAGGGCCCTCGCCCGCAATGAGGCTGCTGGACCAGGTCCTCTGGGCAGGAAGGGCCGGCTGGTGCTGACTCAGGGGTCCAGTCCGATGCCAGGGCCACCATGACTTATTCCCAAACTTGGGGACCCCTGACTCCCTAAACAATGGCAGCGCCAGCAAGTGCCTATGTGAGTGCGTGCCTGTGCGTATGCGTGTGCGTGTGCGTGTGTGTGTACATGCGCAGGCGGCCGTGGGGACCCCTAGAGGTCTGAGTCCAAGTCTGAGACTGGGGCCACTGAATCTCTCCAGCCTGTGACTGTCACAAGAATGTGGCAGGAGGGGTTAAGCTGGGAGCTAATCTGGCTTTGATGCTGACCCACTGAGCATCCAGGGCACGGGGGTCAGGACCACCTGCTCTGGCCCTGGATGGAACGCTGAGTGCAACCCAGCCCACCCAGCCGACTCGAAGCCTCTTGAAGGCTGAGGGTGGGGGCCCTGGGATCAGAGACAATGTCCCCCAGACCCTTTCTGTTGGGACTCATGGTTCTCAACAAGGGGCCAAGGGACCCCCAAGTTATTCACTCAGTGGACACTTAACGTGCACCCACCACGCACCAGTGCTGTTCCGGGCACTGGGTATGGAGCAGTGGGTAGAGAGGGAGCAACCCCTGCCTCCATGAATCTGAGGAACGTAAAAGCGGCGGCGGGCCAGCTAGATGGCTGTTAAGTGGAGAGGCTTGCAAAGCTGGGGGGGAGGCAGGGCTACTGCGGGGAAGAGGCTGCGCTGCAGTTTCGCTGAGAAGGTGATGTTTCAGCAGAGACTGGAGGTGAGAGAGTGAGCCAGGCAGACAGCGGGGCAGGGACAGTTTAGGTCAAGGGAAGAGCAGGTGCCAGGGCCCTGAGGCGGCAGAGAGCCTGGTCCATCTAAGGGGCATCTTGGGCCGACGGTGGGGGTGGGGCTGAAGGCGAGCTGTAGGGAGTTGGGGAGGGTCTGGAGCTTGGGGGAGGGTGCTCTGGGCCGGACATAGTTGGGGGGGGTCAGAATTTTACTGTATTTAAAGCTTTAGAACTGGATAGATTTCTGAGGAGAAGCTCCACCAGCTACACCCGGGAGAACCCCAGGGTCCATGAGCTGGGGGTGAGAATAAGCCCGCAAAGAAGGCAGCCAGGGCAGGTGCTGAGGGAGTCGTCAGGGACGTGAAGGGCTTCGGAGGCCTCGACAGGCGCCTTCTGTGTCCGGAGCTGAAAGACAAGCAGACTCTGGCTGGAGGGGCGCGGGGGGCAGGAGTGTGGCCCGGGGGCGGAGGCACTAAGGCGTCAGGGTCACGTCTATGCTCCCGGCTGCCGGGCAAGTGCTTCCTGCAGCCATGGAGCGGGCAGGAGGCTGGACTTAGCCAGGACAGGGTTTACGCCAGAAAAGAAGTCCCCGTGGGAGAGGGGCCCAGGGTTGAGGGTGTGCTGGAGTGGGATGAACGCTGAGCCCAGTGCAGACGGGGGTGAGGAAGTGAGGCCTCGGGAGATTCTGGGCAGGCTGGAGGCCGGCTGGGAGGAGACGGGAGGCAGGGGGTGTCCGGGCACTGGGCGCAGGATGCAGCTGTTGGCAGTGCCCAGTTCCAGGGAGGGAACTTGCCGGGGAGAAAAGGTCTCAGCAGGGTCACTGCAGGCACTCTCGCGGCCTCGGTTTCCTCATCCGTAAAACAGAACAATGGCGCACTGACCTTGGAGACCGCGGAGGGTTAAGTGCGGTGTGGACAAGTGTCTCAGGATGGTGTCTGGTGAAGAAGCGTCGCCTGTTGCCCCCACCATCCTTGCGGGAGGAAGGGGCGCGAGGAACGGAGAACCGGGCTGCCGGGACCAGCTCTGCAGGTGGGACGATGTCCAGGAACCACTGGGGAGAAGCAGGGGTGAGTGCGGACCTGAGGCCCCGGGAGGGAAGGAAGGGCGGGGCAGATGGGGGGGGCCCGGGGGCAGGGTGGGGGCTGGGGTCAGGAGATGGAGTGCGGGGTGTCGGGGGCGGGGTGGGGGGGGAAGGTGTCTGGGTCCTTGGGGGTAGGGAGGGTCTATGTTCCTGGAGGTGGGGCTCTGGGTGCCTGGGGAGGAGGGGGTCTAGGCCCCTGGGGGGAGGGGGGTCTGACTTCCTGGGGGGGGATGGTATCTGGCTGCCTGGGGGGAGGGGTCTGGGTGCCGGGGCTCCCCGCTGCTGCATGTCCTCCTCTCCCTGCGAGGCCATCCCCCAGAGGGCAGTGCAGGACCGCCTCTGGGCAGCACAGCCTCCCTGCGGCGGGAAGCCGGCTCTTCCCAGAACCCCTCCACCTGCCTGGATCGGATTCCACGCTGGAAGCTCCAGTTTGTCTTCCTTCCGGGCCCTTGGCCCCGGGTTTAATGCGTCAAGGGCCCAGCACTGCCCTGAGCTGCTGGGCGCGAGCGTTCAACCTTCAGAGCAGCCTCGTGAGGTGCTTTACTGTCATCATCTCTGATTTGCAGAGAAGGCCCGAGAAGGCCCGAGAGGTCAAGCAACTTGCCCAAGGCCACACAGCGGGGAAGGAAGGGGCTGAGGTTCGAATCGGGGAGGATTCGGTGCCAAGGCGGGGCCTCGGGCCCCTCCACTCCGCTGCGGGGGTGCGGTGCGCCCTGCTACTGCTACCTGGCCAGCCCCCGACTCTCCCAGCGGCCTGGTCCCCTCGTGGCCGTGCCACCACCTGCAATTTCATTACTTATTTGTATCGGGCTCTACAGTCGGCCCCCTGGCCCCTGCCCCCGAGGGCGGGGACCTGGTCTGAGGGCTCAGGGCAGTGAGACCACTGCTGACTGTGGACAGAAGGGCAGGAAAGGACCCCCTCAGGGCACTCACAGGGTTCTCTGGTCCTTTGATCTACCCCCCTGGCCACTCGAACCACAGCAGCCACCAGGAAGCTCAACTTTTTCCCAGGGGATGGAAGCCGCAGTCCTCGCCCCTCCCCAAGCCAAACCTTGTGGTCCTCAAGGCTCAGCCCCCGCCAGTGGGGAGAGGGCTGCGATGGCTCGGGACTGCTCTGGCCTGGTCTCCACGCTCCCCACCACCTGCCTGGCCCCTGGGTCATGGTCTGTCCACGCCAGGGTCCAACTCCCAGCCAGGCTGTGCCCTGGGGGGAGAGTATGAATGAGTGACACCCCCCCACAAAGGAGGGCAGAGGGGGGCAGGGACCCCAGGAAGAAGCAGGAGAAAGCGGAGGGAAACAAGAGGAGGGGTGGAGTGGGAGGGAGGGGGAGCGGCAATGTCAGGAGCTGGGGGAGGACAGGAGTGGGGGGGGCAGCTTGGCTCCCGAGCAGATTTATTATTTACAGGATATTAATCGCTGGGAACAGAGTGCAGCTGGAAACCCTCTAAGTGCCAGCTACATGCCTCAGAGAACACCCTACTGGTGCAGGACTCTGGGAACAAAGGCTCCCGTAAACACCTCCCGAGGTGTGGAATCTCTGGGTGCATCAAGGACCTCACATCCAGACGCCCAGGTGGTGAAACCTGAGTCGCCGATTGGCTGGCTGCGCTGTCTCCCGGCCTGAGGACGGTGCGCCGCTGCCTTCCGCACGCGTGAGTCACCGGCAGGAGCAGGGAGTTAAACACCCAAGTCACCCCAATTACAGCGTTATCAATCGGGCAATCGCTCTGCAGCCCAACCCAGTGAAACTGGAGAAAACGCCAGCTGGGCCTGGCCGGGAGGAATCCAGCCCTTGGCGAGGACGGCCTTGCTGGCAGGGGCCTCGGTGGTCACGCCAGGCCACCAGCCCTGTGTGGTCCAAGTGGGCAGAGGTGTCAGCCCCGTTCCACAGCCATGGACGTGGAGGCTGCCCCCTGACCCCTCCGGAGCCAAGGCCGCTCCTATGGCTCAAATGCCCAGCAGAGTATCCTGAAAGAGAAGGCTGCCTGGAAGGGGCAGTGGCCTCCGGTGGCCAAGGGCGGAGGGTATGGGGGAGACTCAGGTCGGCCATGTGTCACCCTCTTGGCGCTGGGATGGTGGCTGCTCGGGGAGCATCTGTTCTATGGACCAAGGAAGGCATCTGAGTGACTTCATCAACCTCAACTAGGAGGCTGCCACGATCTCCATTTCACAGATGGTGAAACTGAGGCACACGGAGTCCGTCACGTGCCCAGCATCACTCAACTGAGAAGCAGCCCTACTGACCCCAAGTCCACGCTCCTTCCACGGTGACCTGCCGCCTTTCCGTCCCGACGTGAAGGTGGACCAGCAGAGCGAAGGCACCCGCCCCATCTGAGTGGGTCTGTCCAATGCCCCACGTGTGCCCATGAGGTGTGCGCTGGGCGAATCCACACCGTCTGCTGCCTCCGACACGCTGCGGGCAGGTGGCTGGGCCTTGGAGAGCGGGGAGGCCAACTACGCTGGCCCACCCACGAGCCGGGAGCTCTCCGTGCTCTTAATCAGTAAGATATGTTTCTGGAATAAAAACCACATCAGCATTTTTATTTTCAAGTTCAGACAAGGTTTTTTTTTTTTTTTTCCCTTCCCAATTTTCCCTTCCCATGGGCGAGGCTAATCCTCTTGCCTTGAATGACAGTTCTTTAGACTTCGCTGTGCACATACAGAAGTAAAGAATCAATGACAACTGCACGGGGCGGGGGGCTCTCTCTCCAGATTTCGGCCAGACCGCAGCCTGTGATCACGAGGCAAAACGTTGAAAAAGTGATAGACAAGTAGCCACGGGGCCAGCTCCGCGGCGCGTCCAGCCCCGAGTACAAAGGGATGGAGATTGTCCTGCCTGCCTGCTCCCTTTAACCATAAGCCCAAGCACCTGCCCCGGGGCATGGGGACAGGTGGCCCAAAGGTAGATGGGCTCCCCGGACTGAGAGCGAGGAGGGGGGACAGCTGGACGAAAGCTAGACCTTGGGAGACAGATGAACTGAAACAGCAAAGAGCAGAGCTGGAGGGGCCTGTGGGAGGGGAGGAGAGCGGGGCCATGCCAGGGGACCAGGGGTGGGCCCGGGCTCCAGAGGGACACAGGCAAAGAAAACGGAGATCAGGAAAAAGCCTCTCCTGCAAGAGTGGGGCAGACACACCATGGTTACAGAGCAAATATTAGAATTTCCTCCCCCCTCCCCTTAGTGCCTTGCGGGGTGCATTCGCGCTAAAAGTCTCTGCCCCTGGACTCGAACCTGACTTCTATTTAATAAAGGGGTGCAGGGGGAGGGAGGCACGTTCGAGGCAGTAGGTTTGTTGGGCATGTGTTTGGAAGCAGAGCCCAGGAGGCTGAGTCACAATTAGGCAGGTGAAGACGAGGTAACACCGGGAGGAAATTCATCCTGGCAAGACTCGGTGGGGTTCTCCTGGCTTTCTCAACAGGGTGATTCTTCACTGTGGGGTCTGTGGCAGGCATTTAGGGATGTTTGACGCCCTGGCTCCTGCCCCCTGAATGTCAAGTCACGTCCTCCCATAGCCGCGGTGACAACTCACGCTCCCACGAGTTCCCAAATGCCCCCTGGCGGGGGTGGAGGGTACTGCCAGCGGAGAGCTGCTGCGGTAGAAATCAGGCTTGTGCCGAGCCTATGCGTGTGCGCGTACGTGCGGGGAGTCGGGAGGGATGGTGCTTAGAGATGAGGCTGTGGAGAAGCACGCAGCACCCAGACCAAACTGCCTGGAAAGGCATGCTGGGGGGTAAGCCACCCTTGGAGTGGGGGGATGACGTGGCTGATTCATGTTCTAGAAACTTCGCGCTGGCTCCCGGGTGCGGCATGCTTCAGAGGGCGTTCGGACTGGAGACAGCGGCCTGGGATTTTCTTGGTGGAAAGTTCAATCGCCAATTCAATTTCTTTAACAGATATAGGGCTCTGTGGATCTTCTATTTCTTTTTTTGTCCATTTTGATAATTCATGTCTTTAGCAGAAATCATTTCAATTTTCTTGGGGTTTTTTTGCACACACATTCCTCTTTCCCTCATTTTCCTTTTCATGCCTGTAGGATTTGTAGTGATGTCCCCTTTTTCTTGATCTTGTTAATCTGTGGGATTTTTTTTCCTCGAGCAGGCTCACTGGAGATTTGTCAACTTGATTTTTTTTTTTTTTTTTTTTAAAGAACCAGCTTTTGGTTTTACTGAGTTTTCTCTGCTGTTTGCCCATGTCTTATTTTATTGATTTCTGCTTTTTAGGGTCGCACCTGCAGCATATGAAGGGTCCCAGGCTGGGGTTCAATCGGAGCTGTAGTTGCCGGCCTACACCACAGCCACAGCCACACCGGATCCTTAACCCCCTGAGGGAGGCCAGGGATCGAACCCGAGCTCTCTACCATCTGTTGCTCAGGGTTCCTAGTCGGATTCGTTTCCACTGCACCACGACGGGAACTCCTGATCTCTGCTTTCCCTGGTAGTTTGCTTTCTTCTACGTCCTTGGTCCTTTGTGTTTCACTAGCTCTTCTTTTTCTAGCTTCTCATGGTGGAAACTTCAGATTGATTTAATCTCTCCTCTTTTCTAACAAAACATTTAAAAGCTCTCAATTTCCTTCAACACAACTTTAGCTGCGTTTCAGAATTGTTCATGTAGAGCTGACCTTGAACAACGTAGGTCTGAACTCTGCAGGTACACTTAGCCCTCCGGTTGCCCTCAGACACCATGGTGCCACATGCTCCCGGACGGACTGAATCCGCAGATGCGGAACTTTGGCCATGGGGGGTGGGGACAATGGGACTTGAGCATCTGTGGATTTTGGTATCTGAGGTGAATTCTGGAACCCACCCCTCACAGATACCAAGGGCTGGCTGTATTCTCTTCTTCTTATCACTCAAACATTTTAAATGTGTTTTATAATTTTTCTTTCACCCACAGGCTATTGGGCAGTGTGCATTTTCATTTCCAAATATTCAGATATTGTCCAGGTATCTTTTTCCAATGGATTTTAATTTCATTCTCATATGGCCAGAACTTAATTCTGTATGTGATGTGATACATATTCTGTATGACTTCAAGCATAAGAACATGACATTAGGAGAAAATTCTGTGAGTAAAGTGAAATGGAAATGCAGCTGCTAGAAGAAAACGTAAACACATTATTTCCAAACATGAAAAGAAAGCACATTCTGTCTATAAAATGGATGTGGCGGGAACTACATTTTTCTACATGTCAATTCTGTTAAAATCACTTACAGGAGTGATGTATTCGTTTTCTTTAAAGCCTCTCTACCATCTGTGGCAAATGATATTATTTGTAACTCTAAAGACTTGAGCTGTAGAACAATATCAGCTTGAAATGTTGGTGTAGATTTTTTTCAAAGTTCTTTTAAAAAAATATGAACCAAGAGTCAGAAGACAACGGAGCTAAATAATGAATGAAAGGGTGTCTGGAACTGGGGAGTTGTGTGGGGTTTTTGTTGTTGTTGTTGTTGTTGTTTTTAGTGAAACTTGAGCCTGTTGGAAAGGACGCACACAGGAGGAAGAGAGAGACCCCCCACCCCACGACCGTGACCCGGGATGGCATCCCTGCTCAAGTGGAGGGACCAGCCCCCAAAGAAGGAGGGCTGGAGGGACCGGTGGATGCAGAGGCAGGAAGAGGAAAGAGACATTTGGGGAAAACAAGCTCTTGCAGAGCCTTGTGGAGCTCGTTGCAGGGGTGCAGGTGGCATGACATAGGTGGGTATGGCGGCGACTGCTATGCACGCTCGCTGCAGGCCCGAGTGTCCCTCGGGGCACCCAGCACAGCTGTAACCGCACTTTCTTTCATGATCTGGTCAACGTCTGCCTCCCTCGGCACACCGGGGGCAGCACGGGGACCACTGACTGTCCAGACGCAGCGCCCGGCAGAGTGCCCGGCACTTGCTGTTTGCTGGAGGAGGGATGGCTGGCCAGGTGTCGGGGTCACAGAGCACAGCTGCGTGAAAGTCACGATGCGCTGTGGTGACCATTTCCCGGCGGCCTGCTGTGCAAAGGCGCCAGATCCACGCCCCCACCCCACCCCCTGCAGCGCCACTTCTGAGTCAGTGGTCCTGGCGCATGAAACACTCTAGGCAGTCGCCGCAAAACCCAGGGGTTCGTGGGAGGTGAAGGTTAAGGTGAACCTACGCCCTTGACAGGGCCCCTGGAGAAGGGGCGTGTTATGGGGGTTTGGGACAATGGGCAAGACTTAGGGGAACAGAGGGAGAAGGATCCACGCAGGTCGGGGGTCAGGGGAGGCAGCGGGGCAGGGCTGGGCGGGGCTCCTGTGCCGCTCCCGCCACGCCCCCTGCGGGGGAGGACCCGCCCAATCACCGAGCATCTTCTAAAAGCGAGCCCCTGCCGCAAACCGTCAGGTTAATCCTCGCTGGATTCTGGCCTGATGGAAAAGAGGTAGGCGCTGGCACTCGGAGATGCCCGGTAACTGGCCGTCCCCAGATGGGGACGCTGCCGGTGGTGAGCGAGGCTTTCTGCTCTGCCAGGCTGCCTCTTGTTTTGCTTGGTCCAACACCTCTGCAGCCGCCAGAGTGAGGGTCTCCTGCTGGGGGGCGGAGGGGGGGCTTCGCACCGTCTCAGGCCAGGGCCCAACTCCTTGGGGGGGCACACGAGGTCGCCCCAAGTTCCCAGAGGCGCTGTCCTTCCGGGCTCCAGGCTGATGCACACGGGCTCCCTGCTCAAAACGCCTTTCGAACCCACAGCCACGGGGAGTGGCCGCCAGAAGCCTTCAGGAAGCCTCTTCTGTTCCCACGGTGGCTTTTGGGGCCCAGGGCTGCAGCTCCTGCTTCGAGTCGGCCTCCCCCATGACACAGGGGGCTCCTCCAGGACAAGGGCCACCGTGGTTTATTGCTTTGACCTTCAGCACACACGGAGCACTTGCACTTGTGTCTGTCTGCTGGGGCCGCCAGAACAAGGTGACAGACTGTGACTTAAGTCCCAGACACCCAGCCTCTCTGTCTGGAGGCCAGAAGTCTAAGACCAAGGTGTCAGCAGGGCGGGTTTCCTCCGAGGCCTCTCCTTGGGCTTGCGGACGGCCGCCATCCTGCTCCTGTCTGTGAGATGGTCCCTCGGAGCACGCACGCCCCTGGGGTCTGTGTCCAGTTAGACTGGACCGGGGTCCGCCCTAACAGCTTCCTTTTAATAAAATCACCTCTTTAAGGGGCTTCTCCCCCGATTCAGCCACATTCTGAGGTCCTCGGGTTAGGGCTTCAACACACGGATACGGGAGGGGGGACAATCCAGGCCTCAGTGCTAAATACCCATCAGGCCCAGCCCCTGCCAGCCCAGCGGGAATGCAGAGGGGCAACCAGGCAGTTAACATGGCCAGGGCCAGCGGAGGGTCCCTTCCCGCCCCAGCTGCAGCAGCCTCCACTGCAACAGGACACACACAAGCCCCCCCACCCCTAGGACCCTGGCAAGGCGTGATGGTTCATCCTGTGTCAACCTGACCAGGCCAGGGCATGCCCAGACAAGGGGTCCAACACGGTTCTGGGTGTGTCTGGATGACTCACACTGGACCCGGTCTGCGTAAGCGAGGCAGACAGGCCTCTCCAGCAAGCGGAAGCCTGAGGGCAGGTGGGCCCCATCGTATTGCTTGGAAGCCCCGAGAACAGAGAAGCTGACCCTCCCCTGAGACGGAGGGCTTTTCCTCCTCCCGACCGCCTTGAGCTGGGACTGGGTTTTCTCTTGTCTTTGGACTTGCAGTGAAGCTGGCTTTCGCTGGGGATCAAGTTCACAGGCCTTCAGGCTGGAACGTACACCCCCGGACTTGCAGCCTGCAGATTTGGGGACTGACCAGCTCCGTGACCACAGCTGCCAGTGCTTTTCATCGGTCCCTTTTCTGCGCAGACCCTGACAGGGCCCCTTTCTCAGGAGAACCTGGTGCCAAGTGGCTGCACCATCCTCACCCACACAGACCAGGAGACTAGGGCTTCGGGCCCCCGAGCAGGGCTTTCCTCCAGGGCGAGAGGTGCCGCCGTGCTCCTTTCCAAGCCCCAGGGCAGCACCTGCCTCCTCCTGGCTCCAGGGAGGGCGAACCGCTCACGGCTTGAGTCAGGCCTGCCAGGTCCTGCCGGCCAAGGTGCCCGCATATTTACTTCAAATGAGGACTTCCAAAGTTCCCGGCCACGGGCCCCCTGCTGAAGGGAGTGCTCTGGCTTCATATTCTCCGCCTCCCCACCCCTCTGTCACCATCTCCCGCTCCCTGGCTTCTCTTTTTTTTCTTTTTTGGCCACCCTGCAGCAGATGGGGTTCCCAGGCCAGGGATCAGATCCCAGCCGCAGTCACGACTTAAGCTGCAGCCGTAGCAACGCTGGGTCCTTAACCCACTGTGCAGGGCCGGACATCGAACCAGCATCCCAGTGCTCCCGAGGTGCTGCTGATGCTGTTGCACTGTGGTAGACACACCTTCTCTCTCTCTCTCTTTTTTTTTTCTTTTTATGGCCGCATCTGTGGCACATGGATGTTCCCAGGCTAGGGGTCAAATCAGAGCTGTAGCTGCGGCCTACACCACAGCCACAGCAACACCAGATCCGAGCTGCATCTGGGACCCACACCACAGCTCATGGCAATGCCAGATCCTTAACCCACTGAGCAAGGCCAGGGATCGAACCTGCGTCCTCAAGGATACCAGTCGGGTTCATTACCACTGGGCCACAACAGGAACTCCCCCCTTTCGTTCTTGAATTGCCCTGGCCCTGGCCCGACCTTCGTGCTCAGCTCTGGGATCCCTCTGTGGGCATGACCCCTGGCACTGCTCCTCAGGCTGCCTTATTCTTTAGGCCATTCGTGCCAAATGCACCTGCCCAAACAGCCCTCGGCCGCACGAGGAGGGGGCTATGAAGGGCCAGGAGATGAAGTCCCTCCCCGCATGGCAAGCACGCAGGGCTTGACGTCACACCTGGGTGCTGTCCCCACCACCTACCTTCCCTCCTTCCTGGGGTCAGGGGCCACTAGCGCTCAGCGGGCGGCAGGGGGAGGCACAGGCTACCAACCGGACACAGCATGGCCGAGCATCACGCAGGCTGAGATGCGGCCACGGAGTTGAATTCTCGCTAAGAGGAGAGTACAAGACGCATTCGAGTCCAGGCCGCTTCCTTCAAAGGAAACTGCCTGCCCTCTGCTCGGCCTCCTTCTTCCCAAAGGCAGGAAACGAGCACTGTGTGGTCACCCAACTTCAAGTGCACACACGGGGCGACACCCCGGAGAGGGCAGAGCAGTAAGACACGGAGGAAGTGGCCCCCGGCTGAGCCCAGGGCTCTTGGCACCCACCCCGCCTGCCTGTCTGCCTCCAGGGACAGCCCAGCGGCCACTCGTCACGTGAGAAGCAGCAAGCTTCATGCTGGCTGGACCACTGCCGTCTGGGGTCTCTGTTAGAGCGGCTCAGCTTGCGCCCAGCGGAGCAGGTGAGCGTGTGGGTGTCCTGCAGAAAAGGACAAAGCCCAAGGGCACAGCCCAGTGACCTGTCGCAGAGGGAAACGCCTGTGCGACTGCGCTTCGCACGCCCCGTCTAATCCGCTCACGGCCGTCACAGACACATCGTCCCGCCATCACTCACCACTGGGGACCTCAGCCCTGCTGAGAGTGGCCCCCGGCCCCTGCTGCGGTGAACGCACCATGCATGTCACCATGACACGGCTGAGGACTGGCTGTCCCAGTAACCACCAGTCGCCTGCGTCTCCAGGATCAGCCACGCGGGTCTTTCGGTTCCATGCGACCCTTGCGGCGGAAGCGCCGGGCATCCTGCTCAAGTTCAAGCTTAGTGGATAACGAAGGCCAGGCCGTGCCTCCCCGTGGTTACAGGGTGGGGCCACCGACGCCTCCCGCAGCAGCGTTTGAGGAGTCCTGTCTGCCCCACATCCTCCTCAACAAACACACGGTGTTGTCAGGCTGTTTACGGTGACTGTGCTGGTGGGGAGCGGGGCTGCTTCACTGCGGTTTCATCACTTCCTTGATTACCGACGAGGTTCTTAGTAATCCACTGGGGAAACGGGCGTCGTCTTTGTCAGCTGCCTGGTCAAGTCCTGTCCCCCCTTTTCCCGCTTCGTGACTGGTGCATAGCTCCCTACATATCTGGGAAGTGAACCCTTTGTCAGTTGCGTGTGTTTCCAATAGCATCTCCCGTGGCCTTTTTCTTTTTTCTTTTTTTTTTAGGGCCACACTGGTGGCATATGGAGGTTCCCAGGCAAGGGTCCAATTCGAGCTACCACTGCTGGCCTACACCACAGCCATAGCAACACGGGATTCGAGCCGCGTCTGCAACCTACACCACAGCTCACAGCAACGCCGGCTCCTTAACCCAGTGAGCAAGGCCAGGGATCGAACCCACAACCTCATGGTTCCTAATCGGCTTCGTTTCCACTGCGCCACAATAGGAATTCCTCCCGTGGCCTTTCGGCTCTCTTGATGGTGACTCTTTCATTTGTAATAAAGCCCATCTCGATAGCTCTCGTAACACGGCTGAGAAATCTCACCCTTGACGACTGTGGTGAGATTCTATATTCTAGGATGTAGCGCTTTGCTTCTCCCACTCAGATTTACAATCCAACTATAGTGGCTGATATTTTCACAAGATACGAGGCAGGGGTCAGGTTTCCTTTACCCTCTGCAGACAGTCAATGGTCTCAGCAGGACTTGTTGAAAAGACCACCCTTTTCTGAGCTCTGCCAGTGCCACCTCAGACATACACCCAGTGCTGGAGCTCCTGCTGTGGCACAATGGGATCAGCAGCATCTTGGGGGCGCCGGGACGCAGGTTCAGTCCCCCGCCTGGGAATTCCATGTGCTGTGGGTGGCAGCATCCTTAGAATGCACGGTTTGCTAATAACGTGTTCAGGGTCTTTGGAGAGGCTCTTATTTGTTCTTTTCTTCCAACAAACATCAGATTTTGGGATCAGGATCGTGCTGGCCTTATAAAGTGAGTTGTAAACGGTTCCCTCTTTTTCTGGAAGAGTCTGTGGTTAGCAGAGTTTCTAAAATGTCGCTAGAACTTGCAGCTGAAGCGATCTGAGCCTGGAGTTTCCTCTGTGGATGTTTTAGAGATTTAACATTTAAACTAGAAGATTTTAATTCATTTTGTGTCTGTTTTGCCCCCTTTTTTTTTTTTAAGGAATTTGTCCATGTCATTTTAAAGTTCAAATTTATTAACATAAAATCATGCTTATTAGGTTATGGGTCTTATCTTTTCTCACATATGCTTTTTAAGGTAATACATCTCGGAAGAGCTTTAGCTGCAGCCCCCGTCTCTTGCTATGTGGCTCTTCCATTAATATTCAGTTAAAAATATTTCCTAGGAGTTCCTTTTGTGGCTCAGCGGTAATGAGCCTGATATCCATGAGGTTTCGGGTTCGATCCCTGGCCTCGCTCAGTGGGTTCAGGATCCAGCGTTGCCGTGAGCTGTGGTGTAGGTCGCAGACGAGGCTCAGATCCCGCATGGCTGTGGCTGTGCTGTAGGTCGGCAGCTGTAGCTCTGATTCAACCCCAAGCCTGGGAACTTCCATATGCCATGGGTGTGGTCCTAAAAAAATAATAATAAAAAAAATTTCCTAATTTCCATTTCTTCATTTTTGACCCTTAGGTAGTTGAGAAATAGGCTGTTTAATCTCTAAAGTTGTGGGGATTTTCTGGTTAGTCACCTTCTTGGTATTGATATGGAGCTTAATTGCACTAGGGTCAGACTGCGTTATGTATGATTTCACCCCTCTGAAATGGGCACGGCCGAAGGACCCGTCTTGGCAAGCGGGTCCATGAAGACGTGCAAAGAATGCGAGCTCGGCCGCTCGCCGTTGGGCGTGACGCTCTGCAGGCATCAAATCGGGGCAGCCTGGCAACTGCCCGGATCAGAGGTTTCTTGTGGGTTTTATCACCCACTCGGAGAGGACGGCCGTCTGCGTGCTGATCCCGTGACTCCAACCCGCTGTGCAAATGAGGGGGTGGCAAGAACATCCCCCAGGGGTCTCTCCTCGCCGGGCTGGGGGCCCGCGGAGACGGTGGGGGGAGAGAGGAGACAGAGACGCAGCCCCTGCCCTCTGCTGCTCACGATGTCGGCTCCGCTCATTGAAGGAAAAAAGTCCTCTGAGCCAAGTGGGGGTCAGTGAATTTTCTCTCCCTGTTGCCTTCTTGGAGACATCACAAACTGAAGCTTGAACGCTGACTTTCAGGCGTTGTCACCAAAAGCGAAATCGCCCCCGCCTCTCTTTTTAGACTCTCAATATGGACACTAGAGCTTTCCACTGAACCCCACGTGGCTCTCATCCTATCTTCTGTACCTCTCATCGTTTTGTCTCTGAGGGGTTCGTTTGGGGTATTTTCAACCTGTCCTTCCCGTGCGACTTCTCTTTGGAGGCTGACCTCAGCGACGGATTTCTTGATTTTCATTCCATGTTCCTCAGTTCCTGCGTTTTCATTCACTCTCCCTGCACAGCGGGTCCCATCGTTTGCTGACGTTTTCGGTGTGACTTGTCAGGCTTGTCTTTTGTCTCTTCGGACGCCCTGAGCCCAGGTATTTTAAATGTGTCTGTTGGCGCCATCCCCTGGAGCTCCTGTCTGCCTCTGTTGATTTTCACATTCTGTTGTCTTCTCACCTCAAGCTATTTTTGACCGAGGGCTACAGAACCACTACGAGAAGTTACACAGATAATTGGAGGCCTAAGAGGATGCATCTTTTTCCAGAGGACGGATGTGCCACATACCTGGGTCGGCAGGGCTCCGGATGCCTGGTGGCACAGACTCTGGGACTGAAATTCTGTGAAACTGAGTGTGGTCTCTGGCGTGAGCTATTTCTGGTTCACTCTTCCTCTTCCAAGGCCGCCCCTGGGGCCCCGACGTAAAGAAAGGCAGGTGTGCCAGGCCACAGCCATTACCCAGTGCCTCGGCCACTTTGCTTCTTCTCCGAAGCAGAAGAGCAGCCGGGATGCCAGGCCTGTCTCCTGGCCTCTAGCCCCAGCCCCCAGCCCTGTCATTTTTCACCCTCTCTTGTTAGCGCCTTGGTACCAGCACAGAGTAGTTTTAAAAGATGCTTGGCCTGCTTTTTAGTTCCCTTCAGGGAAGTTTGGTCAGAATTACCTGCTAAGCCACTGTCGGGTTTGGAGGTGCCCTCTCTTTTCCAACATAAATAGCTCTGAGAAAATCCCGAGCCTCTCACCTTCCTGTTCCTCCTGGATCGCCCTCGGTTGGCATCCGAAAATGCACACACAGCTTTTTCGCACCAAGACGTTCACTGCAGCACCGCCCGTGAGAAGCAGAGTAACAGTAAGAGAATGCTTAGGTCTATAATGTTAGGACATTTCCATGATGCGGCCATCGAAACCTTTTTGGGGGGCCTGGCCCATGGCATGTGGAAGTTCCCGGGCCAAGGATCGAACCCGCACCATGGCAGCGACCCGAGCTGCAGCGATGACAACGCCAGATTCTTAACCTGCTGCACCACAAGGGGAGCTCCTAAACCTCGTTCTATGAGGAGTTTTTAACACATGGAAAAACCTGATGCTAGAAGGTCCAGTGTAGGATTATAATGTGAACTCCGTGTGCTCGTGGGCCCGTGGCTTTGAATGTCACTGCCACCTGAAAACAATGACTCTAAACAATCATTTCCAGGACTGACCTGTCCCAAACAAAACACGCATCAGAATGATTCTCCAGGCATTCCCGTCGTGGCGCAGTGGTGAACGAATCCGACTAGGAACCATGACGTTGCGGGTTTGATCCCTGGCCTCGCTCAGTGGGTTAAGGATCCGGCGTTGCCGTGAGCTGTGGTGTAGGTTGCAGACGCGGCTTGGATCCCACGTTGCTGTGGCTCTGGCGTAGGCGGGTGGCTACAGCTCCAATTAGACCCCTAGCCTGGGAATCTCCATATGCTGCAGGAGCGGCCCCAGAAAAGGCAAAAAACAAAAAAAAACAAACAAACGAAAGAATGATTCTCCAGTCAAACTTTTCCACCTCGGCAAAGTATAGAAGCATCTATCCGGTTGTACAACAAAATCTTAGGACTTATTCTTGTTTACTTCATTTTACTCCCATCCTCACCAAATAATCCATCAGCAGATCCTTCTAATTCCACCCCCTACACACGTATCACATTCAAACCCCACTGTCCACACTTCCTAAGTCACCTGCAGCAGCAGCCTCTCAGCGTTTCTCTGCCTCCATCCCAGACGGTGGAGAGGCGGCCACGGGAGACGGGAGGGGGTCCTGTCGCAACCAGCACCTGCCCATGCGCCGCAAGCAGAACTCAAACTCCCCTGGGACCCTGATGGGCTGCTCTCCTGGCCCAGACCCTGAGGCCTGGCCAGTCCGTGGGCCTCTGTGCATCCTGCTTCCTCAGCTGGGAACCTCTCCCGCAGTTCTCTGCACAGGTGGCACCTTTCAACCTTCTGGCCCCAGGTCAGATGTGACCACCTCAGAAAGGACACCCCACTTACTAGGGATAGACTCACCCTCTTTATTTCTTTGTGGTGTTTGCTACAATATGCGATGCTCTTGGTTTTTGTGGGTTTCTTTGGGGGGGGGGCGCTGTGACTATAGCATGTGGAAGCCCCAGGGTCAGGGATCGAACCCAAGCCACAGCCGTGACAATGCTGGATGCCTAACCTGCTGAGCCCCCAGGGAAGTCCACCTCTCATTTTCACCTGTTTGTTTACTTCTTAATTTTCTGCATTCTCATCAGAACCTGAGCTTCACGAGGGCACCGGCTGTCCCTACCTTGTTTACTGCTGTAGCCCCAGGAGCTTGTGGAGGACACTTAGGCTCAGAGCGGTTAAACAACCGGCTCAGAGCCCCATAGCTGGAAGAAGTGGAGTTAGGATCTGAACTTGGATTTTTCTAACTACAAAGCCCAGAGTCTTCCCAAGAAGCTCCTCCTGCTCTGTGTCTAGAGTCGCAATTAGGCAGTTCGGCTACGTGTACTTCCTGTGCTTCTGGGGAAAGAAGCCACGTGTTTCCCTCATTCATTCCTTTCTAATCAGCCACAGCCAGAAATTATTACGCGTTCACTGCTGTGTGGCCATTGGGCATTGACCCCTGCAGCTCCACTTCCTCATCCGCATAATGGGATTAATACTGGAACATACTGGGTCGCATACATGACAATTACATGATTAATATTTTTAAGTGCCTTCAAACACAGGAAGGCTTACACAATATCTGCTAAGGAAATAAAAGACGTGCTGGGTGCCTCCTGTATACCAGCACTGTGATGAGGGGGGTGCAAGAAGACAGGACGCGGCTTCCAGGCGCCTCCATCCAACACATGCACAACGAGGGTGTTAAAGGCTGAGAATGCCTGTCGGGGGGAGGAGCCTAAATGTCCATCGACAGATGGCTGGATCAAGCAGATGTGGTACATATACACAGTGGAATACTACTCAGCCATAAAAAAGAAAGAAATCATGCCATTTGCAGCCACACAGATGGACCTAGAGATGATGGTACTAAGTGAAGTACTCAAAGACAAAGACAAGTACCGTGTGACATCACGTACAGGTGGCCTCTAAAATACGGCATGACCGAGCCTTTCTACAAAGCAAACACAGACTCACAGACAACACACTTGCGGTTGCCAAGAGGGGAGGAGGGCTGAGAGTGGGAAGGACTGGAAGCTTGGGGCTGGCAGGTGCAAACTATTAATATACAGGATAGATAAACAATAGGTCCACCTGTACCGCACAGGGAACTGACTCCATACTCTGTACTAGCCTATAATGCAAAAGCATAGAAAAAGAATGTGTGTGTGTAACCGCTCACCTTGCTGTACAGCAGAAACTAATACAACATCGTACCTCAACTATATGTCAATACGATGAATTAAAAAAAATTTTTTTAAATGCCTGTAGAGCAGTAAGAGTAAAAACAGGCGTTAGTGACTGTGGACCACATGCCAGGCTCTGTCCTAAACCCTCTGGCGAACTCATTAATCCATCCTTGTCTCCTCCTAGAGGGTGGAGGCATTATAAGCCCCCTTTTAGTGATGAGGAAGCGGAGCTTACAGACTCTGCCCCGAGTTAGGAGGTCAAAAGCGGGCCGGGAACCGCGGCCCTCGCTTCGGAGTTTATGCTGTCAACCCCCGTGCCTTACAGCGTGGTTGTGACAATAACACGCGTGCTGTCGCATACCACGTAAGCCCTTGCTTAACCGCAGGTAAGAGAAGCAGAACGCAAGGCTGCGGGTAGACGAAACATGTACATTATGTTGTTTAAACAAAAAGAAGCAGTTAATGCAACGGTTCTCATTCAAGGTTTCGACTGAAGCAAGAATGAACCATTAGCAAAACCTTCCGAACGTCATTTCTGGAGTTCCCGCAATGGCACCGTGGTTAAGAATCCCACTGCAGAGGCTCAGGTCACTGTGGACGTGCAGGCTTGATCCCCAGCCCCGCACAGCAGGTGAAAGGACCTGGCGTCGCCGTGGCTGAGGCGTAAGTTGCATCTGTGACTCGGAACGGATCCGGGCCCGGGAATGTCCAGATGCTGTGGGTGTGGCCATTAAAAAAAAAAAGTTACCGCCACCGAGAAAGTCTAACGAATGAGTTTTCTCTCTAACCACTACACTTACAGAAAAAGCCTACCTTTAAAATGTATACATACTGCGGATGGTAAATCAAATTTATATTATAAAATGTCATGGAAATAAGATTCGATCTGCACATTGCAAATAAGTCTATAAGTGTGTAGGGAAGAAGAAAACATTCTATCATACAAATATAAGGGGGGAAATCTGAATTTGGGGAAAAAAAGGGTTTTTTACTTGATTTTCCACCGTCAGGCCACTGTGGCTGAAGATGATCAGAACCTTGGACAGCACTGAGGGGCTCTTCCCGCCGAAGGGCTGGTTTTGTGGTGGTCCTTAAGTGTTAGGGTACTTCCCTCTTTTCTCTGCATTTAACAGTTGTCGTAATTTTACCTCCTCTTGTATAAAAACTGATTCCTTTATATGTAGAACTTAACTGATAATGGAAGAAAAATATATATACACACAATTTTTTTGTCTTTTTAGGGCCGCACCTGCGGCATATGGAGGTTCCCAGGCTAGGGGTTGAGTCGGAGCTGTAGCCGCCGGTCTACACCACAGTCACAGCAACACCACAGCCACAGCAACGCAGGATCCGAGCCCTGTCTGCGACCTACACCACAGCTCACGGCAATGCCAGATCCTTAACCCACGGAGTGAGGCCAGGGATCGAACCCGCAACCTCATGGTTCCTAGTTGGATTCGTTTCCACTGCAGCATGACAGCAACTCCCCCAATTAAAAAAATTTTTTTTCCTAATTCAGCTATTTGTTTTCACTTATTATTATTATTATTATTATTTTAATAGTCATTTCCCCAATACAATTTTTTTTTCTGCTGTGCAGCATGGTGACCCAGTTACACACACACACACACACATTCTCTTTTCTCACATTATCTGGCTCCATCATAAGTGACTAGACATAGTTCCCAGGGCTACACAGCAGGATCTCACTGCTAATCCATTCAAGAGGCAATAGTTTGCATCTATTAACCCCAAGCTCCCCAACCCCCCCCCTCCCCCCTGGCAACCACAGATCTCTTCTCCAAGTCCATGAGTTTCTTTTCTGGGGAAAGGTTCAGTTGTGCCATATATCAGAGTCCCCTCATTTTTTTTCCTAAAGTCTTCTTCTGGCAAACAAAGACTGGCATTTTTGCTCCAGCACCTTTGTTTACTCTTTCATATTATTCTTCTTTGCATAATTAATAGAAAATAAAGGATAATGAAGAATCATTTAAATAACATTTAAATCCCAGGTGTTGGGGCAGCGTATCAGTGCCTTCAGAAATTAGTGGACATACGTAAGAGCTTAATTTTTGATTTAAAATTTACTAGTTGGTAGCACACATGCCTGCCATCATTCCTCTTCATTACATTTTGCCAAGCGGGCATCTTTTAGTCGCTTCCAAAGCGTGGTGCTTAGACTCAGAAGCTACTGAACAAAAATGCACCTACGGTGAGCTTCCAAAAACACCCAAACCCAGGCAATGTATTCATACGGACAAATTCTGATCTATGTTACCAAACTTGTGAAAACAAGTATTTTTGAAATAGCAACGCCCATTGTTAAGGTATTTAAAAAAATCATTCTGCAAATCCTTGGACTCAGTGTCGAGCAGAAAAGCTCTTCTCTGCTGTCTTTGAAAAGAAAGCCGGCGAAAAAACCGAACTGCTTTGTGAGTGTGCTCTCGAAAACCCTAATACGGTCCCAAAACTCGCTGTGACCATTCCGGCTCCTTACAAATGTTGTCAGGCTGGCCTGCCTTTAAGTTTTTTTCTTCCTTCTAAATGACTGATTGAGGTGGCGCTTTCATCCTCGGCAGCATGTAAAACAGGGGTCCTCAGCAGCTCCAAGGCCGCTGGCGGAGGACAGGGGAGCTGTTGTGCTCGGGAATTAATCTGTCCAAAGGCATCAAAAGCGGCCACAATGCAGCCATCAGCGTGTTTTCACCAGGCAAGCCCCGCATTTCCTATTTAGAAAACACATAACCAGCGCCCCATTCTGAAGCCTCACAAGCCCCCCTCTTATTTATCTGTGTTTGTTATTATTTGGCTTCTGCCGCCCTGTCTGGGGGACGCCTTGCTGTGCACGCATCCATTGAGGGAGGACAAAAGAAGTGTCTATTGCCAACTTGGTAAAGCAAAGAGGGACTCCCACTGCTTCTTCCCTCTGGCCAGGCTTCGATGGCGACAACGGGGCTTAACTCTTTGTGTCCCAGAAGACGACGACTCCTTTGTGCGCTCTCAATTTTGCCAAGGATGAAATGTCACCCACGGGAGAAAAAAATGTCATTCGTGGCCTATTGCAATCCCAGAAGCTGGCGTCTCTCCAGCCACGTAGAGGGCATCAGGGACCGGGGGGGAGACGCGTGTGCCTTCCTCACACCCTGACGCTGTTTTGCGACAAAGCGATGAAACTGCTGCGGCAAAGGCTTGCGCGGCCTCTGCCCGGGGCCCAGTCGGGTTTTCCCCACAACGCCTGGCGGGGTCCTTGTCGTTTCCGGCGTGGCAGCGTCCACAGGAGTTGTGCAAAATCTCGCTAGTTTAGTTCAGTAACCTGGTTGTTCACGACGATGACACGTTTTCAGGATTCACAACCTCATCTCCCGTGAGAATTTCTGCGTCGACTGCGTGAATGAGCCAGTGCTTACAGAGACTCTAGTGCTCGTTTCATCCGGTTCTCCCTCTGAGTCTGTCTGTCTGTCTATCCATCCACTGAGAGAGGCGTGGAGGGGGAGAGATTCAAGACAGACAGACACAGGCCAAATTAACGACCCCCCCCCCCAACCACACACACCCCACCCGTCCAGTTCCAGTGAAGCAGCCGCCAAGACCGAGTGGTGGGCCTTTGCCAAGACGGAGACCAGTGCTTTTAATTTTTAATTTTTTTTTTCTTTTTTGTCTTTTTTGCCATCTCCTGGGTTGCTCCCAAGGCACATGGAGGTTCCCAGGCCGAGTCGGAGCTGTAGCCGCCGGTCTATACCACAGGCACAGCAACGCAGGATCTGAGCCGCGTCTGTGACCTACACCATAGCTCACGGCAACGCCAGATCCTTAACCCACTGAGCAAGGCCAGGGATCGAACCCACAACCTCATGGTTCCTAGTCGGATTCGTTAGCCACTGAGCCACAAAGGGAACTCCAAGCGGTGCTTTTTAAACTCGAGAAGACACCGGGGCTCTGTTACACGGTGGCCCCGGACTCCTTCCCCTCAGGGGCCTGCAGGTTGGGGAGCAGACCCCATGGCTTTAGCGAGCCCTCTGTCTAGGACGACCCGGACCAAGAAGAGTTAATGGTCCCGCCACATCCCAGAGGGCCGGGGCTCAGTGACAGCAGCCCAGGACCTGAAGGGGAGAGGGACAGCCTTCTATTCTTTGGGATCGTCTCTCGAATTAATTAACTGGAAGTGAGTCTTGTCAATGTTTTGGAAAGGCAGCAGGGTGAAAAGAGATGGCTAGAATTAACCACAGTGAGAGACGACTTCAGCGCTGCCAGGGCTCAGAAAAGCCCGGGGAAGAACAAAGAAGGAAAGAGGCCGACTCGCCGTCTGAAGGAGCCCGCGGACCCCAGCAAACTTCAAGGCTTTGCCAAGCAAGCGACGCGGGCTCAACAAGAGGAATTTATTATCTGCAGCCACAGTAGGTACAATTTTTCACTTAAACGCACAGGGTGTCTACAGGACAAAGGCAGAACGGACGGGATTTTAAAGCAAAGAAACAACAGAATGCTCATGTCGCTTTTAAGCTTATCCACACTGAACTCTAATATCTAAAAGATTCACAGGTTCTTGAATTGGTACTGGAGAACTCTTCAAACACTTGCAACTCCACATACGGCAGGTGATGGGAAAATCCATGAGACAGATGCCAGAAGTTCAGACTCGGGGATGAGAGTTCACTCACTAAGAAGAAAAAAGAAACAAAATTGCAGATTAACAGATCCATTTACAAGAATGGTGGGAAAAAAAAAATACAGAGAATTTGGGTCAATGAGAGAATAACGGGAGAGGGACCTGAAACGACCCAGTAAATACAAGTTTTCTGTTCTTCTCACTGTGGTTGACATGGGCTAGCTTTTAAAGACAATCTAATTTCTGGCAGAAACTTTTATGCCACGTGAAAAATTTTTTCTTGATTTTGCTTTTTAGGGCTGCACCTGCGGTGTATGGAGGTTGCCAGGCTAGGGGGTCAAACCGGAGCTGCAGCTGCCGATCTGCACCACAGCCACAGCAACGCCAGATCTGAGCTGCGTCTGCAACCTACACCACAGCTCATGGCAATGCTGGATCTTAAACCCACTGAGTGGGGCCAGGGATCGAACCCGCGTCCTCAAGGATACTAGTCAGGTTCATTACCGCTGAGCCACAGTGGGAACTCTGCCCTGTGACAATTCTGACATGCCTTTTCTGTTTCTTCCCTAGAATGAGTCTGAAACTTCAACTTTTTTTTTTTTTGGTCTTTTTGGGCTACACTTGCGGCATATGTAAGTTCCCAGGTTAAGGGTCGAATCACAGCTGAAGCCGCCAGCCTACACCACAGCCACAGTAATGCAGGTTCCAAGCCACATCTGTGACCTACACCACAATTCATGGCAACGCCAGATCCTTAACCCACTAAGCAAGGCCAGGAGTTGAACCCATGTCCTCATGGATGCTAGTCGGGTTCGCTAACCACTGAGCCAGGACGGGAACGCCTGAAATTTCAACTTTTTTCCCTGTTTTGTTTTTGTTTTTTGTTTTTCTTTTTTGGATGCACCTGCACCATATGGAAATTCCTGGGCTAGGGATCGAATCCAAGCCACAGCTGCAATCTATGCCATAGCTGCAGCGATGCCGGATCCCTAACCTGCAGCACCAAGCCGGAACTCCTGAAATTTCAACTCTTAAGAAAATGGCAGTATAAACACTGAACAAAAAAAATTATTTGCAATTAAATTCAGCACTTTCTTGGCCATCTTGGAAGGCAAAATGCTCCCGAGTTCTCTTCTTTGTTTCCCCTTTTTGTTTTTTGGCTGCACCTGTAGCATGCAGAAGTTCTTGAGCCAGGGATTGAACCTGCGCCACAGCAGTGACAATGCTGAGCCCTGAACCTACGAAGCCACCAGGGAACTCCGCCCATCCATGTTCTTATGGAGCAACTGTGTCCCAACCACGGTGATGGGGAAGCAGGGACCACTGTCTATGAACCGAGAGGGTGGCCGTACTTACCAGCTGAGGTGTGTCACTAGCAGACTTCAGGATCAGCTTGTCCCCCCTCTTCTCAACTTCAAACCCCATTTTTTTAAGGAGGGACGGGTCCGCCAGGCCCTGCTCCTCCATCTTCGCGATCAAATCCTGGTTCCGGCTGTTGTCCTCGGTGAGGTTTCGGATGGCGTACACCACCCACTGGGTTAGAACTGGAGCCAGAGTGAAGGAATCTGCCAGCACGCTCGCCGGGTGCAGAATTACTGGGAGCATGACTGGAAGAGGAGGAGCGGCTGACACCCCCAAACCCAGTATCAATGCACTCACTTTTCTTGAGGATGCACTGTGATATGCGTACCAAGTGGGAAATCACTAAAAAGGTACAATACGTCCTACGTGGTGTGTGTGTGTGTGTGTGTGTGTGTGGTGTCCAGCAAGAGAGGTACTTGATCAGGATTTACTGAATGAACGAACAATTCGAGGCAAAGGCTTAGTGTGGCTGCCTCTGAATTTTATGAACCCAGACACGCGGGGAGGCGAGCACACACACACACTTGCTGGATAATTACATTACTGAGTCACCAGGGAAGGAGGAAGCGTGTTAGAGAGAGTCACCATGGTGCCAGGTTAGAATCAGACAAGAAAACCATCTGTCTAAAGCCAGCCCGGTGTCCTAGGCGCTGCCATGGAGTGTCCCTCACTCCCTCTTGGAAAGACGAAGCTAGAAGCCCTCGGAAGGGCTGGCTGTTCAGGGTGAATCCTCGTGCTCCTGAGAAAGCCCCTCTTTCTCTTCGCCCCGCTGTGCCCCAGGCCTCGTTTTAAACGCCATGCCCGGCCTCCTTCGGGCGTTACTGTCTTCTATTCAGCTACCGGGAGCTGTGTAAGCCTCACCAGGCATCAAGTTGCTACTGTATGTCGTTCTAGAAAAAAAAAACATGTATAAAAACTGCTGCAGCCTTGGATCCAGGGGCACAGAGAGATGCCAAGAACAGTGGGCCTGGCACCCTCCATTGGTTCAGAAGGAACAGCGTGCCAAGCGTGAAATAAACACATTTTCCAATGAAAGGAGGCCGCCCTGCCTGTGATCAGATGGGAGGAGCGAGAAGTTTCGCTTTCTCCTTACTACCAGACGTTTCCCACACAGGCACTTGTGACGCCAGAACGGGGGTGCCTGTGCCCCCAAAAGGTGTCAGGAGGGTCGTTCAACACTCCTGACCCTGACCGAGACCCCAGATGAGCCGTGAGGCTGCGCCGAGACCCTCCCGCTCCCAACGTCAGCGCAGGAAGCCACAGAGACAGGGCTGGATGTTCAAAGACAGTGAGCCCAGCTGGGCCCCTGGTTCAACACCGCAAAGGAAAAGCCAGTACAGAAGAGCCTGTCCACTATTGCTGGACGATTGTACGGCAGGCATCGGGCTAGCTCTGCCTTCAGGAAGTGTCTTCTGGTCGCTCCACCTCCATCCCTCCGACGCGGCCCAAGCTGGCCCGCAGCGCTGCCCAGGCCTCTGAGGCTCCCGGGGGCTGGCGGGGTGGGGGTGGGGGTCCACCCGGGGCCGCCCTGATCACAGGCGGACCCCAGGCTGGGTCCAGCTGCCAGCTGGCCTGCCTCTCCAGCTCCTCCAGGACAGGCCCCGGGGTGCAGGAAGAAGAGGCCGGCAAACGTGTGCAGAGTAAATGACCCACTGGTTTTGGAGGGTTCGCATCCAAACCACTTGTGGGTGTGACTCACCTTTTCCAAAGGGCAAAGAATGGGAACGGCTGGTGCCCCGCGGATGAGAGGCCATACTTAGCTGTCCCCTTTGGTGGGGACAACGTTCTCCTCTCGCCACTTATCTGTCATCCTTTCACGATAGAGCCCAGGTCCGTATAATTACACGTCTGGATGTCTTTGGGGGAGATGAAGCCATACAAATACTCGCATGCGTAAAACCTGCATCTGAATTGCTCCTTCTCTTCCACAACCACCAAGCCCCACTCTGCGACAGGACAGAGAGGAAAAACAACGATCCCAGGCGACAAAACCTTCGGAAACGTTGGTAAATTTCTCTACGGGGAGCCATCTGCTATGATCAACTTCTCACCGGGGGCGACACCATCAGACAGACGCACTTCCTCACGGGCTGCGGGAACGGAGGGGGCAGAGCCCACGAGGACTGACCGAGGAGCAAACACCGACTCCGGCGCGAACGTGAGTGAGGCTGGCGATCGGCCGTGGCCACCGTAACTCTAACGCCAGGCGACAGAAGCAAAACACGTCTTTCTGAAGCTTCCTGGCTCTTCGCTTAAATATAACTGAAAGGAAGAGAACTCAAAGTGCCAGAAACGCACTGAAAGCGCCTCAGCCTCGGAGGGCTGGTCGGCTCCGGGATCGAGGACTCCGATGCCAGCCTCGTCGCCACCAGCTGCCAGTGCTGAGTGTCTCCGGGGGAAAGATCCACCTTCCAGGGCGGCAGGCTGTCCAACGGAACCCCTGCAAAGGGCGCCCACATCCCTCTGCTGCCAGGGGCCCGCCACACCCTCGGCTCCGGCCACGTCACCACGCCAGGCGTCGCCCGTCTGTCCACATGAGACCCTGACCCACGACACGTCCTTGCTCGCCTGTCCTGGGAGTCCGCCTCTCCGTCCAGCTACCCCTCACCGCCAGCTTCGGGTGGACTCGCCCACCACCCGTTTCCAGAACATTCTCCCCTCCTCCCCTAGTTCTCACACTGCACCTGCGTAACTGCCCACGAGTCTGTGAGCTTCGCGGGCAGGAGCCGTACCCACTCCTTCTCCGCGTGCCTGGCCGTGGATCGTCAGTACGTGCTCGGGGACGTGATGCTGGCTGCGGCTCTTTGCAGCTCTATCGCCCTGACACCCTGTAAAGCCCTCGTCAGCACGCGTGACGTCTCGGTCACCCCTCTGTCCAAGCTCGGTGCCGGGACACGTCTGCTCGACGTCAGCGCGAGCGAGCAGGTGCTGTCTCCCATTCGCCGTGTGTGTGCATGTGCACGGAGGGGGCGCGGGGGCACTGCAGGGACCCACTCGGGCTGTGCTTTTCCTTCTCGTTCTTGGAGTGGTTTCCTGGCTCAGCGCGTTGCAGGGTTGAGAGATCAGACGAAAGGAAACCAGTATCAATGCAACTGGGGCAGAAGCTGGACTGTGTCCCTCAAAGGCCCAGGACAGCAAAACCCCCGAGTTCCCGTGTGGACAGGCAAAAGGGCGGATCTGATTCCTGTGCCTGGGCGGGGCGGGGGCAGGGGGTTTTGCAAGTACTGTTACAGCATCTTAGCATTTCATCGTTTTAAGTGTTTAGCAGCTCATTCCTGTAGAAAAAGACACCCAAACCACCCAACCACCAATTTATACGTAAGAAAAGAGGAACACGAGAGCAACGAGAATTCTCTGGATGGGCCCGGGCGCCTCTCCCGTTAGGGTGCTGCTCTCCGGGCAGGCGGGGGCCGGGGGGGGAGGGGTGCTTCAGGAGCCAAAGGGACAGTAGCCCCCTTCACGGGGAGCAGATTCCTGGCGCAGCCTCCACGTGAATGGAAGCCGCACTGAGGCCCAAAGCAGAACAGGCCTTTCAGTCTCCGTCCAAGTGTGTTCGAAGGGCAGAAGGGTGTGTGAGTGGGGGGCACGGGGGAGAGGGGGAGTAAGGCCCCCCTCGGCACCTTGAATATCAGAAATAACAGACAGGTGGCAGAGAGACCCGCAAACACTTCACTTAACCGCGTCCTCACGCTCTGACGTGGCCTAAGCAGAACGGATCTGAGCCCCCCTCGAAGGAGGCTTTCCCGACGTGAGAACACCGTACCGCCCCGTCTGCCTACGGCTGGGCCCTAAGCGAGCCGCGGCATCTGGGGTCTGCACGGTCTCCAAATGAAACACCAAAGGGCCTCTGACTGGTCCCAATTTCCAGTGAGAACATCTCAGCCCTGCTGTCCAGGGCCTCCGACTTAATTCAACAACCACATTTTCACAGCGATTCCCTTCCATTTGTGTGGAGAAGAGAAACACTGGCGCCCCATGCGCTGCTCCAGTGCACGAGCCTGGCTTGCAGGTGCACTGGGCTCCCCCTCGGGCTGTGGGGGGCCGAGCCCTGGGCGCCGCCCGGACCCAGATGGCCCTGGGTGTCCCGAAGGAGATGAAAGCGAGTCCCAGTTAATATTCACATGGCCCTCTTGTTCCCCCGCTCAAGAGACAGAAAGCCAGCCAGAGTGGGGGAAGATTAAACAGCTTCTAACGCCTCGAATCCCACCCACACGTGAAGTGCCCCATTGTCCGCTTAGCTGGAGAGGGAGAGCTTCTGGAGTTGCCATGGCTACTGCAAACAGAAGGCCTGAGCCTGTTTGCTACCCCACTGCCTGCGAGGAACCCCGCGAGCAGCACTGGAATGAAGACGAGACTGAGTGGCTGGCTTTGGACCAGAACCCTGCGTGTCTCGAAACGAGCAGAGATGTGACGAGATGGGACAGGAGCAGAGGCTGAGAACGGGTCCTGGACTCTGAGCACTGGTGCAGCCGGGGGCGCATCCGGATGCAGAAAGACTCAGGCTCAATGCTGGGCCCTGCAGCCCTGGACCAGTGAGGCGACGGGAGACCACGCGAGACACAACAGAATTCCACGACAATGCCATTACCAACCAGCAGACTGATGCGCCACACTCACTTGTAAGGTCAAGTCGGCTGAGTCAAAACGTTAACATTGGAGCTGATGAGAAAAACGCCACCTAACCGAGAAGAGAGCCCAGACGCCCGCAGGTACCAGAATGAATGGTACCGAGTCCCGCGGGATGACCAGGACGCAGGTGACCGGGGAGGCAGCCCCGTGATGACAGGGACTTAGCTCTGGTCAAGGCTCTCGCGTCTGCATCGATTACAATTTATCTTTTGCTCTCAACTTCCGTTCATGCCACTCAGATTGCACACTCTTCTCGTTCAGCGCGTTAAAGTAGAAGCCTTTACCGTGCAGCCTCTGCTCCTGGCCACCTCACATGACGCTGGAAACCAGGGCTTGACAAACGATGGCCCAGGTTTTTGCACGGCTGCAAGTTAAAAATAGTTTTATATTTTTAAATGGCTGGGAGCAAAAGTGGAAGAAGCGTACTAATTGGAGACCCATGAGAATGTTTTGCAATTCAAACTTCAGTGCCCGTAATAAATAGTTTTGCCATGCTCATTCATTTATGAAGTGTCTGTGGCTGCTTTTGTGTTGCAGAGACTGAGCTAGAGGTATAAAGAGACAGTATGGTAAAGCCAAAGATATTTATCCAATTTAACTCTTTCCAAAAAAGGTTGTCAAACTCTGGACTAGAACGTGGAAGGAATCAATAAATGTTTGTTGAATGACTACATGAGCCTTTAAAATTACTGGCACTGAAACTATTGAAATTTATACTATTTAAATTAAGGCAATCTTATTTTCTTTTTAGGGCCATATCTGAGGCATATGGAAGTTGCCAGACTAGGGATCAAATCGGAGCTGCAGCTGAGGCCTACACCACAGCCACAGCGATGCAGGATCTAAGCTGCATCTGTGATCTACACCACAGCTTGTGGCAATGCTAGATCCTGAACCCACTGAGCACAGCCGGGGGGCACTGAATCCGCATCCTCACAGACACTACTAGAATAAAGCAACTTAGGAGTTCCTGTCGTGGCTCAGCAGTTAATGAATCCGACTAGGAACCATGAGGTTGCGGGTTCGATCCCTGACCTTGCTCAGTGGGTTCAGGATCTAGCATTGCTGCAAGCTGGGGTGTAGATCACAGATGCGGCTTAGATCCTGCATCGCTGTGGTTGTGGTGTAGGCTGGCAACCACAGCTCCGATTAAACCCCTAGTCTGGAACCTCCATATGCCACGAGTGTGGCCCTAAAAGGACAAAAAGACCAAAAAAAAAAAAAAAGGCATTTCCCGAGTTCCCTGGTGGTGCACCGGGTTAAGGGCCTGAGGTTGTCACTGCTGTGGCACAGGTTCGAGCCCTGGCCTGGGGACTTCCTTGTGCTAAACCGCTGCCCAGGGACCCCAAGGACTCCCTGAGGCTTCTGCTGCTGGAGGGGGACCACAGGTGGCACCGAGTGGAGACAGGGCTCGAGAACCAGCCCATAGCTCGAAGAGTAAGACGCGCTGAGGGGTGCAGGAGGGGTGGCAACTTCCCTAGGAAGACAAACGGGGGCAGGGGGTGTCCGGACGAGACAGGGTCCCCGCAGAGGGAATAAACCTGGAAGTACACTGCTCCTGTGCCTGTGCAAAGGGCCCCCCCACTTCTCCCGCCCGAGTTAACTCTACCTGCAAACGCCAAGAGATTCTTCACGGCCCTGCTGAGGGCATTCTGCCTCTGTCTGCATCTGTTAAGATTACCGTTTGCTCTCAACTTCCGTTTATGCCACTCGGACCGCACACTCTTCCCGTTCGGAGCGTTAAAGCAGAAGTCTTCACCGTGCAGAGCCGGCTCCCCGCCGCCTCACGTGATGCTGAGAACCAGCGTGTGTTCAGGAACCACCACCCACCACCCATCCGGGCTCCCCTCCTCCTCCGCCAAATCGTCGGTCTGTCTGGGATCTAATTGCCCTCCGCATTTTTGCCTTTTAATAGGAGGGCACATCTGCAGTCCAAGGGCTGCAGCGCCCGCCGTGCTGACACGCACTGTTCTAGGTTTGCAGTGTAGCCTGAGAGCACTTCCGGATCCACGGGCGTGTTCGCTCTGCTTCGCCAATCAACGGCCGACCGTTAATACTGACCGTGGTTCAAAAAAGAAGAAGAAACACCAGTAGAAGAGGGTGGGGAAAGAAACTGCCAGGTCTGTAGATTACAGATCACCGTCTGGAAAATACAACATGATATGTGTGCTTATCATGGGCTCCACGAAGCAGCAGCGTTTCGGTCCTTCTTGAGGACAAGAGGCATCAGAGACACCACCGCTTGGACAGCTGAGGCTTTTTGGCCTCTGAATCCCGAGGACACTCAACATCAAAGGAGGTGGTACCAAGGCCCGAACCAAACGCTGCTGCATCTTGGCAGACACACCGAAACCTGCAAGGGTCAAGCAGACAGACTCCAGCGCGGCGCTCAACCCAGGCGCTTCTCCGTGATGCTGCAGCAAAGACCACGTGCGCGTCCTGGCTCCGCACGGGCTGCTCTCCCCGAACTGACCGTCCAGAGGGAGGGACCGACGACGGTCACAGGGTTAAGGCCTCGTCTCCTCTCCGGTCTCCGGCCCTCAAGGCTCTGCTTCCTCGCGTCCTCACACAGCGAAGCACCGAGGAGCTGCCGTCCTCAGCCCCTCTCCGAGTCCCAGGCGGACAGAGCACACGCGTCCAAGGGTGGCTTCCGTCACCCCCGCTGGCGGGCCCGTGGCAGCGCGGGGACGGGAAGGTGGCACCCCCGCTCTGGCCCACGCTCTCCCGACTCCAACGCGGCTGTGGCCGGGCGAGGGCGGGGCTCGCAGGTGCCCCACGTCCACAGAGTCTGTGGGAAAGGACCCTCCAGCACGGAAACTCCTCCTGCCCACATGTGGGACTCATCTCACTCGCCACTTCAAAGCCCGGCCCGCTGCCCAGAGGCCAGCCCAGCAGCTGGGCCACACGATAGGTTTCAGATCAGAAACCACCAATGCCACTTCTAAGAGCAACCGCACGGATGCACATGCTTGGGGGCAGCGCGTCAATGTCACTTGAGACTCTGAACGGGCCACTGCCTGCGACATGCTGAGCAGAGAGCCTGGCACGTAGCAGGCGGTTGCTAAACGGGGCCCGGAAGAGTCCCTCTGCAGCCTGTCCTGCTGGGTGTCGCTGACTCCCAGAGCGGGAAGGCACAACGCCACCTGCGTGCGGGCTCCTCTCTCACTGTGACTCCCAGCAGCGACACAAGGAGGAGGGTTTCAATTATTTATTTTTACGCGGAAGTTCAGGACCAGGGATCGAACCCGTGCCACCGCAGCCTCCTTAACCTGCTGAGCCACCAGGGAACCCAAGTCCCTGCTGAGTGAATGCTCCCCGCTGTCTGGCCTCCACCTAAATAAGGGGGTGCCGCCCCACTTCTCCTGTTAGATCAGACCCCCTCCCCCACTGCTACCTCAGCCTCTAGGCTTCGGGGGCCACCTCACCAGGGAGAGGCTTTCTGGACACAACAACGTCTAAGGAAAAGACACGGGCCCGGTGCCTGGCTGAGGTGCCAGCAGGGGGCTGTGGCGTCACTGGAGACGGCTGGGCTCTGACAACTGAGAAATCCATGAACAGAAGCCAGGGTGAGCCCCGCAGACACACAGGGAAGCTCCAGGCCCTGTTTTATCCACGACTGTTCTCTTTGGGACAAAGAAACTGCTGGCTGGAATCAATTTCTACCCTCCATGTAAGCGAAGCTTTGCAGGAGGAATTAAGTGTCTCTCCCACAGGCTAAGATCGCCAGCTTATCTGCATAAAAGAAGAAGAGTAAAGACAGGACGGCAGCAACCCTCAGAGCCCCAGGCACACAGTCCGGGCCGGGGCTGTTCCGTCTGCGCTCACCAAGACAGCCCTCCATCCTCACAAGTGCACCCTTTGGGGGGACCATCGCCCCATTCTACGGACAGGGAAACTGAGGCACAGGAGGCGGATGACTGTCCACAGTCACGCAACCTGAAGCGGTGGAGCCTGCGCCTGGACGCAGCTCCAGGGTCCGCCCCTGCTGCTCCTCAGCCCTCTGCAGGGACCGCCGTGGGCGAGGAGAGGCAGCTGCAGGAGGCCAGGGCCCTTCTTCCTCCCGGCCGGGCTGAGGGCAAGCTTCTCAGCTCAATGGAAGGAAGGGCAGGTTTTAGGACACTTGAAACACAGTCCCTTTCTCTGCAAAGAAACTTCCTCCGAAGACCAGGTGAGCGCGCCGTTGCCAGGGAGAGCGACCATCCCTGCAAAACACCTTTGGGGATGAACTCAAACCGTTCAAAGTGAAATTACAACACGGAGTAGAAAAAGGTGAGTAATCCCGTCTAAATGATACCAGATTGCTACTGGTCTAGTGCCGAGGACATCTGAAACGAATAAAGGGTCAAAACCAGTCCTAGGACACGATGGCTTCGATGACGACCACCAGCGGTGTGGGGCAGCCGGCGGACCTGGGACCAGACAAGGCACGGCAGGTACCAGAGCCAGGGAGCTCTGGCACACTGCGTGTGCGGGTGCCCGGGCATCTGGGAATCCCTGTCCTTGGCCCAAAGGTCGCTGGTCTCCTGGGGACGATCCGTGCTGGGGGCACAGGCCCAGCAGGCCCCCCCCCCCGCCCCCGAGCCTGCTCCTCCCAGGAAGTCGGCAGTCGGGGCGATGGGCCCGCAGGTTTGAACAGGCCCAGACGTGCAGGCGCTTCGTGCTGTCTGCTGCCGTTTCTGTTCCTAACGGGTGAGCCGGGGGCTGGGTGCACACGTCTAATCCCGCTCCCCTCACTCGGGGAGGGGCGCTGCTGCACCCATTCTGAAGTCAAGACAACCTTTGGTGGAAACCTGTAACATGCAAGCAACACGAAGCAGAAAGAAAGGCCCACTGACACCTGAGACTGTTTCAAAGCCAAGTGGCTGTGGTGGTGGTATCGAGCTCTTTCTGGACAGCTCTCTCCTAAAACTTCTGCAGGATTGGACATCTCAGTCTGGCGGGGGGGGGGGGAAACACGCTTCGTTCAATTATCAAAATCTGAACCTTCCCCATGTTTTTCGTCTCCTCTATAAACGGCAGGCTTTTTGATTCTTACACTGGAATCAGAGCAGGTGACTTTGATGGAAACACACCTGAAAGTCTCTGAAGAAGTCGTCACGATCCGTCCACTAAAGTGACAACCACGAGGCACTTGCTGGACGCCGGGGACATAAGAACTCGCAGGACAGTCAGCCCCCTCCCGCTGGCCGGCCTTGTGGCCTTCACGTTCCAGAGAAGAGGCAGGCACTGGCCCCCCAGCGGAGCCTCGGGGGAGGCGTGATCACAGCAGGACACGGTCGGGCCGGAAGGCCTCTGTGAGGAGGTGACACCGAGCTAAGACCCTCGGGATTAAAGGAACCCGGTCCCCGGGCGAGCTGGACGGCTGTGCTCGAGAGGAAGGCGCAGCGAGGGGGCAAGGCCAGAGCCCCGGGGATTTCAGGCTGTCGTGAGGAGCCCACTTTCTCTTCTACCGCAATGAAAAGCCACAAGTGGGGACAGGGTCCAACCAGGTGTCCACACGGCAAGGGGAAGATTCTGGAACGGGACGGACCTGGGCCCAAATTCCAACCCTGATAAGCTGGTGAGTCTGGGCCATGTCTGTAACTTGGCCAGGGTAAACCTGGACGGGCCACACGTGACGGTGACAGGAGGGGACACCGCTCACTCGTCCTGCCCAGCACCGCGGGGTCCACCTGTCTCACCCTTGGCCCCGTGCGACATGTGACCTTGACTCTGCCTCGTCTCCGTTCCCCACGGCGGCCAGGGACAGCCCAGGAGTCACCAAGTCCAGGGTCAAACCTCCATTCCGGCTGCTCCCGGCTCGGGGCCTTGGCCAGTTACAAACCCTCTGCCTCAACTTCCTCTCCTACAAGATGGGGGTAAGAACAGCATCTACCTCACGGAGTGACCAGACCACAGACCCCAGGGCCTGGCAGGAAAGAGGCACCAAGTGTCGGCTCTTTCCGTTCAACCGTCTGATCTGTTATTAGTCAGTCACTGTGGCAGGGGGTTACCTTGAGATAAACAGAGCTGGGCTGCAGGTTACGGACGTCGCAGGAAAGGCCAGACCACCCACTCTACGTAACAGGCAATGGAGCCCCCTGTCTATTGAGTTCTCAACCCCAACTTGTCCTCCAGCGGCCATCCCACTGCAAGGACATGTGGCCGACTCCAGGGCCCCTGGGGAGTCACTGTTGCCCAAGCAGCATCTGAAGCCCATTTCTTCCAACACGACACCCTTGTCTTAGGGCTTCTCCTTTCTCCCTTTGCCAATTTTCTCTTGGGGATGGAGAGCAAAGGCAGATGCCAACGAGGAAGGGAGGGAGGGAGGGAGAAGCAGGGATGGTGGGTTCGGGCGTGCGTATCTGGTTCCTCAGGAAGCTTCGATGACGTGTGCGTGCGACGCAAAGCCCGCGGCTGCGGCGGTGCTGAATCTCGAGGTCTCCGTCTCCCTGGAACGTTCGCTCCGTGCGGAGAAACAAGCATATCACTAACTGGACTCGCCGCTACACCGTGAAACGGCAGGATAAATGAAACAAGAAAAGGGGGCCTTATCGGAGCAGGATGCTGGAAGACCCTCAGGCGTAAACAACCTTTGCTCTGACGGGTCTGAACCTGGACGTGGTGACGGCTGGGCCGTCACAGCCCCAAGGGGGAAGTGAGCAGCGGGTGGCCAGTGTAGACGGGATGGAACCCTGGCAGAGAAACAGGCTGGGAGGCCAGCGGAAGAGGAGGAAGGCCAGGGCTCTGGAAGGGAAGGGCTGCGTGACCGTGGGGGTGACCGTGAGTTGGGGAGGCCTAGGGAGAGGCCCCCCCCCGCCCCCGAGAGCACCAGGGTAAATCCGGTGCTTTGCCCCCAGGGCGCTCACGAGCAGGCAGAGGTGGCAGACCTGGAGCGGGCACAGAGGAGGCTTCCTGAGGGAGAGGCCAGGGCCCCTTTCCAGGGACGCCGAGGGTCTGTGCTCCAGCCTGGCTCGTGCCGTGCCCACCCACGCCGGACGGCAGGCTCCTCGGGTACCCCTTTATCCCCAACAGCTGGGACGATGCCCAGCGCACTACACAGCAGGGACTCGGGTAACACCTGCGGAATGGACCAGCCAGCATCCAGCAACACAGGACAAGGACAGCGCAGGAGAGACTGTCCACACGCCAAGTGCCATGCGCCTGCTCTCCGGATGGCAGCGTCATTGAGATGAAGATGGCATCACTTTGGACGGAGGAGGACAGAGCGCACGCACGCACGGGACAGTGACAGTGACTCGGGGACAGAGGAGGACAGAGCGCACGCACGCACGGGACAGTGACAGTGACTCGGGGACAGAGGAGGTCAGAGCGCACGCACGCACGGGACAGTGACAGTGACTCGGGGACAGAGGAGGTCAGAGCGCACGCACGCACGGGACAGTGACAGTGACTCGGGGACAGAGGAGGACAGAGCGCACGCACGCACGGGACAGTGACAGTGACTCGGGGACAGAGCGCACGCACGCACGGGACAGTGACAGTGACTCGGGGACAGAGGAGGACAGAGCGCACGCACGCACGGGACAGTGACAGTGACTCGGGGACAGAGGAGGACAGAGCGCACACACGCACGGGACAGTGACAGTGACTCGGGGACAGAGGAGGACAGAGCGCACGCACGCATGGGACAGTGACAGTGACTCGGGGACAGAGGAGGACAGAGCGCACGCACGCACGGGACAGTGACAGTGACTCGGGGCAAGATGGCCCTGCAGAGCCGGGGTCAAAGTAAGGTCTTCCCAACACGGGGACAACCCAGGAGGAAGCGGAAAACCCGAGCCCCCCCGCATACCGCAGACACTCGCCACCGGCAGGTTATCGGGCTGAAGCTTTTAGATGAAAACTCGCTGTTGGTCAGACACGAGCTAACGCAGGAAAGCAGCCGTCGGGGTGACCGTCAGGCAGAACCCGCCCTGCGTGTCCTCGTCCATCCCAGCCCCTGGCAGGGCGTCTTCAGGGCGCTGGTCCCACGTGCTCCCCATGCACCCTCGGTCGGGGCCCACCTCCTACGCTGGTGGCCCCAGCGCTCAGCACGCGGTCGCCTGTTCCTTCCCAGGCTCACTCGCCCCACAAGGGCTTAGTTTTCTTAATCTTTGGGTTCCTGAAAAATAAGTGACTCCAACCTCCTGCTGAAGATGATGATGGCAACACGGCAGCCCGGGGACGGCCGCTGAACGTGCTCAAGAAGGCTGTTCGCACAGAGGCTCGGACCAGGCCCTTTCTGTAATCGCTAAGTTGGACTAAGGTCACTTCAGGAAAAAATACTGATATTAGCCAGGGACGCCGGAACGCATTTCTTTCTTTCTTTCTTTCTTTCTTTCTTTCTGTCTTTTCAGGGCCACACCCGCAGCATGCGGAGGTCCCCAGCCTAGGGGATGCTGTGCTGATGCTGTAATAATATAGTGGATACACGTCATTACATATTTGTCCAAACCCGCAGAGTGTTTGACATCAACTGCGAACCCTTCAACGATGGCCTTTGGGCCATAATGGTGTGTCAATGCAGGTTCAACTTTGGTTTAAAAAAAACAGGGAGTTCCCACCACGGCGCAGTGGAAATGAATCCAACTAGGAACCATGAGGTTGCGGGTTCGATCCCTGGCCTCGCTCCGTGGGTTAAGGATCCGGCGTTGCCGTGAGCTGTGGTGTAGGTGGCAGACGTGGCTCGGATCCTGCGTTGCTACGGCTGGGGTGTAGGTGGGTGGCTATGGCTCCGATTGGACCCCTAGCCTGGGAACCTCCATGTGCCGCGGGTGCGGCCCTAAAAAGACAAAAGCCAAAACAAAAAACAAAAACAGTACTCCTCTGGCGGGGATACTGATAGTGAGGGAGGGTCCGAATGTGTGCGGGCTGGGGGTGTCTGGGGGCCCTCTTGCTGTGAACCTAACAATTCTCTTAAAAAATAAGGTCTTTAGAATTTTTTAACGGATGAAAAAAAAGGAATATAACAATAAACAAATATTTCATATAGATCCTTTCTCCTTTCTTTTTTTTTTGGAGCGTGTGGAAGTTCCCTGGCCAGAGATTAAATCTGAACCATGGCTAAGCAAATGCTGGATCCTTAACCCACCGCGCCGCAGCGGGAACTCCCTAAGATAGTGTCCTGTAGTTTCAAAAGCCAAGTAACTTCCTTAGGCAAACTCACGACTGCCACGCAGAATAACTAGTGACTAATAATGATTAAGTATTGCTGACACGGGTTCCCAGTGCCACTCTCGCCCTCGAGGTACAATCCCCGGATGGCATTCGCTGAATCATTCAGCCACAAGCTGCGGGTCCTTAAGAATAGTAACTACTGGAAACGCACGTTCACACAAGGTCCTGTTTCTCTCTGAAAGGGACTTCGCGTGGTGGCACTTACACATTAATAGTGACCACTGGGACATGAAACGAAGACCCAGTGTCACGTCCAGGCCAGGTGGCTCAAGTCACAGGAAGTCCAGGGACCAGCTTCCAAGGTCACCTTCTCACTGTCCAGCCCTGGTCCCCGCCCAGCTGAGGGGGGGGCGAGGGGGACGTGGCCACGTGCAGACCACATGGTCCAGGCAGGCACCTCACCTTGGAAAAGGACAGACCCCGCCCCCCCAACTTCCGTGACAACAAACCTCAAGCAATCCTGTTTTCCGTGCAAGTAAACGTGACGGTGGGACCAGGGCACACGGACCTCCTGACCTCTGGGAGACAGGGAGGTGCAGCCGGCAACCCGGGCTGAGCCAAACAGCAGAGGCCAGGGGTTCGTGTGGCCCGGGGTCAGCGTGCGTGGGGTCGGGGGGTGAGGGGGGGAGACGCAGGTTGTCGCCAGCCTTCACACGCCAACGTGTTAGTGGTGACGACAGGTTAAATTTCTCGCCTCTAGGATTTCAGAGCTGTCAGAAAAGCAGAGGCACACACCATGTGAAGGAGCAAACTGGACGGACTGTGGTCTCATTTGAAAGTGGTCTGACTATTTGCCAAGACGCCTGAATAGGGAAGCAGAACCCACGTTTGTGCAAAGCCTCACTCAGGACATCACATCCCACGCCTCCAACCTCTCTCTGGCTCTGAGCCCTGGGGAACTGGGTGATAGGAGACCACAGGGGCTGCAGGACCCAGGGCTTCTCCCCACCTTCTCCTTGGATGGGTCTATTCAGATGCTGACCGGGCCCATCAGGGCCCCTGTGCACGTGCCGGAGCAGCAGCTTCAGAGCCAAGGCCACCTGGGACCTCACACTCGGCCTGCCCTCGCCCGGGGCCCCAGGGGGGCTTACCCTAGGGGAGGGTAAGAGACTCCACGAGAGGCTTTAAAAAACCAAGTCAAGTCACTGGGAGACTGAAGTTTATCTTTTTAAAGCCAAACAGCACTAAGAAGTTTTAAATGCCTGCTCAGCGAGTGAACACATGGCCACTGAGGGTTCCTGAGCTGCTTACGGCTGGGGACACAGACACCACCAGAGGACAGCCGTCGCCCTCCAGAGGGGGAAAGACTGATTCCCGCAGAAAGACGTCCTAGCCACTCAGGCTCTGAGCGTGTGGATGGGCAAAGTAAGGCGTTAAAAGCAGAAACGTTATCATTTTGGGAATGCAGCACAAGCGCTCCTCCGGTGTGGAAGTTCGCTGATACCCTTTGCAAACAAGGTCAAGTTTCGCCAGCTGTGCTGCTCCGAAATGCTTAAGGCACTTCCCTGGTCGCCTCCCTCTGGCGGCTGCATGGCAGGGGCCCGTCACGAGCTAGTGTCCCAGGAAGAAATGTACAGAATGGAAGGTGTGTCTGTGTTTATTCTCAAATCCCCACACTCCCCAAGGTGTGGTACTCGAATCCAGAATTTCCACAACGCACACGAGACATCAAGACTCCACGAGTCCTGCGGAAAAGACACCTGCTTGCCACAGACGCTATACCTACGTATCACGTAGAGGCCTTCGCTCACGTAAGAGCAGTGTGAGACACGACAGGAAAAAACACGCTTTGCAACACACGATGGCCACGCCCCCTTGGCTTGACAGGGTCCAATGGGGGACACAGACGCCACCGGGGATAGACTTTTCCGGAGGGAAAGCGTTACACATCCAGGTATTTCCAGGTGATGTGGTCACGGGGTGGCAGGGTAACCGCTGAACCACAGACGGAAATCAGGCTACCTGCTTTCTGGGAAGGCCACCCTCTCAGGGCTCAGGTAGCACCCTCATTATCGCCCGAGGCTAAAGCAGGGCCGTGAGCAGAGACCACGTGCCAGATGCTCAAGAGGACTAACTCAAGACTTCGTGTCCCAGACAGCTCAACTGCTACAGGTCACCCAGGAAAGAGCACCTGACAGATACACCAGAGGGCGTGAAGGACGCACCTGCTCGGAAGTCTGGACACCGAATCAGGGCCACAGCACAGACAGGCCCGGCCGTGCGCCCTGACCAGCTGCGGCAGGGATCTGACTCTCTGAGCCTTACTCCTTTCGTTGGCAAAATAACCGTCCCCAGAGATCCCATCATGGCTCAGCGGTTAGCAAACCGACTAGCATCCATGAGGACACGGGTTCGACCCCTGGCCTCAGTCAGTGGGTTAAGGATCCGGCGTTGCCGTGAGCTGGGTTGTGAGTTGCAGATATGGCTCAGATCCCAAATTGCTGTGGCTGTGGTGTAGGCCGGTAGCTGTAGCTCCGATTCGACCCCTAGCCTGGGGCCCTCCATATGCCGCAGGTGCAGCCCTAAAAAGACAGAAAGACCAAAAATAAAAATAAAATAGGAGTTCCCAACAAAGAGGGTTGTTAAAAATAAAACTGCGCAAGATAACGTAGGTAAAGGGTTTGACACACAGAAATAACTCAATAAATGATCTTTAAAACGTGAGGTGCAACAGAACGCACCCGCCCTACGAGTAACGTCTTGGCAGGTGTTCTCACGGGGACACCATGAAACCCCACCCAGAGGAAGATCTAGAACACGCCCAGCAGCCCACGAGGCCCCGCGTACCCCCACCCCAGCAACCTCCACCGTCCTACCTCCCAGGGCCACCACTGCTCCGACCGCTACTGCTGCGGATTAATTCTGCCTGTTCTTAAGCGTCACATAAGTGCAATCACACAGTACGTACTGGCCTCTTTAGCTCAGTACCACATTCATGAGATTCACCCATGTTTGTTTTGTTTTGCCTTATGGCCACCCTGGCGGCACATGGAAGTCTCTGAGCCACAGGTTGAAGCCAACCCAGCCCACAGCAGCAGCAACACCGGATCATCGGATCCTTCAAGCCACTGCACCAGGCCAGGGATCGAACCCACACCTCCACAGTGACCCGAGCTGCTGCAGCCAGGCTCTCAGACCACGGCATCACAGCGGGAACGCTCATCGTCTGTTCCGCAGGGAACGCGTTCTTTACCGCATACAGCATTTCGGGGGATGGATGGACACCCACAACTGACCTCTGCTACTACGATGACCGTGTGGGATGCTTGCACTTGGGGGCTGTTGCAAACAACGAGAGGGCGCCCACGTCTTCCGACAGACCTGTGTGCGTGTCTCCGGGGCATGTCCCCGGGCGGGACTGTCGGCTCTCCGGGCAGCTGTGTGTTTAGTGCTAGCGACCTTGCCAAAGGGGGCAGGGTCTTTCCAACAGACACGTCAACTTACGAAAGCTCAGACTGCTCCACGGCCTTGAGCCACTGGGTACTGCCAGTCTTCGTCTTCTTTCTTTTCTTTTTACAGCTGCACCTGCAGCATATGGACAGTCCCAGGCTAGGGGTCAAATTGGAGCTGCAGCTACAGCCAGCCTACACCACAGCTTGTGGTAACACCGGATCCTGAACCCACTGAGCGAGGCCAGGGATCAAACCCATATCCTCGCAAAGACCATGCTGGGTTCTCGTCCTGCTGAGCCACAAAAGGACTCCCCCTGTCCGTTTTCTCATGAGCCGTCCTGGTGGGTTCTGCATCGTGGCTAAAAACGGCATCTCCCGGACGACCAATGACACCGAGCTGTTTCCACACGCTTGGGGGGCCACCTGGATTTCCTCTTTTGTGACGTGCCATGAGCCTTCTGTCCATTTGTAAAGACGGAACTACCCTTTCCTTGCTGTTGTGCTGGGGTCCTTTATAATATGGTGGATATAGGTCCTTGTCAGCCATATTCAAGGCAAATACCTTCTCAAAGTCTTTCTCTTACGGTGAGTACTTTGGGTTATAATTTTGATGTCTTAAGACATCTTTGCCTATCCTACGATAATAACCGTATTCTCTTGTGATGCCTTCTAGAAGCTCTTGTGTTTTACCTTCCACATTAAGGTCTATGATTCATCGGCAATTCATGTTGGTGAGCGGTGTGAGGAAGGGGTGGCAGGGGGCTTTTTTTCCCCCCTTTCGAACAGTAAATCGGTCTCGCACCATTTATGGAAAAGACCATCGCTTTCCCCTCAGCCACGGTGGGACCACGGCTGCGTACGTGTGAGTGTGTTTGCGGATCCTCTATCCTGTGATATGACTATAAATTTCACCCCTTACTCACCCTGCAACCACAGAGGGGCATGTACCTTTTCCCCAAAGCCATCGACAGCTGTAACAGGATATTGCACAAGAACATGCATTTGTTGAGAAACTATAGGCTGGGTCCTTTGCAGACTCGATGACATTTCGCATTCGCCATAACCCTGTGGGGGTAGGTCCCACTTTAGACAAAACAAGCTATGACTTAAGTCAAGTGTCTAGAGGTTAAGAAGAGGCAGAATCTGCGTCTGTCTGGCCCCAGAGTCCTTGCCACTGTGTCATACTTCCCCGACATAATGTCACTGGGGGACAGACGGTCTGGTTATCATTCCGGTAAACAGTTACACGTCTGTACACAAGTGAAACGGACAAGTGAGGCTTTTCCGAAAGCAAGCAAGCAAGCAAGCAACCCCAACCCTGTGTGGACTCTCATCTGATCCCTACCCCCTCCCCCTCCAATAAAAACAATATAAAAAAAAAAAAACAAACCACATCAAGGACAACTGATCAAAACACAGATCAAAAAAGAATCAAAGAAAAACATTTCAAATAAAGTTCAGCTGTTTCTGTTTGGAAATAACAACAACAAAAGAATCCCACTTGCCACAATAAACTGACAAATAAGAAATTGACTGTGGTAGCGGGGCTGGAATTTTCCGATGGCTTCTGCTACTATGTCATTTCTGCGGGTGACCCACAAGTGAGCTGGGCAAGGGAACAGCTGGGCGCTGGCTGGGCGTGTGTCCCTGACGCAGCCGCCGACGAGGACAGGGCTTCGGAGCTAAGCAGCCCTTTGAGATGCTGTCCTCTCCCTGGAACTAGAAACTCTCCCCAGTTGGTCTCTAGAAAGGGGACAGTGGGCCTCCCAGCCTCATTCCCAGCTTGGGGGAGTGTTTGGCTTAGTTTGCTGTGACTTGCCACCTGGAAACTCCTCATCCCCCAGAGAAAGTCTGTTCAGGGTCCTAAACCCAGACGTCCCACAGGGGACAAGGAACTGGTACCCTAAGGTAGCAGGAGCCCTCCCTCCATCCCGCAGGGATGTGTAAGGGCAGGGACACAGCCAGCTGGTCCAGAGCCATCAGAGGAGGGAGGTGTTTTGAGTCCGACAAACTCATCCTTCATGGAGATCCCCCCACACACTTAAACTACATCCCGAGCCTTCACCCCTTCGCCTGGCTCTGTCTGTCCCTTTGGGGCCAGGTGTCCTTCTGCCTCAAGTCCTCTTAGAATTTCTTCTAGGGTGAGCCCAGTGGTGAGCAACGAATGAGCTTGTTTAAATGTACGCCTGACACTAGCGCTTTGCTGGGACTGCTTCGGGCGCTCAGTGTTTGAGGGTGTACGGTCTGACTTAACGCCAGCATTTCCAGCGAAGTATCTGCTGCACCCTTTGCATCCAGTATCCTACATCCAGAGCGTCTCTACCTTTCTCGTTGGATGGGCTTGGGACCAAACCTGGAGGGGAGACAGGAGGCCAAGGAAGAACTAGCCTCACAAGTGGCTCCAAGCTTTCCGACCCGAGCGACCGGATGGATGGGCTATTCCCCGCTTCGTGGAGAAAGAGAGTCATTTCAAAGGAGAACACGGGCTGACGAGTGCGTTCACACGCTTCGTCGTTTGCGCAGTGTCCCTGGTCACCCCGCACTGGCACAATCCCCGGGCGCCCTGATGTCCTTACGTGAAAACTCAGCCCGGTGGCAGTGACCACTTCCTCCAGAAGGGAACCCATCTTCCTCGCACCTCCTCCCGGGTTTTCTTCACATCCTGCCGGCTCCTCCTCCTCATTCTCCGTTGTCACGTCCTCTTCGGCGCGAGATTTAGACGGAGGAGGAGTACTTCCGGGCCTTCCAGGGCTGGGGAATGGCCTTCTCACGCTGGGCCCTCTCCCTAAGTAGTCCCACCATGTGCGCCTCCACTCCTTGATTCATTCAACGCGTCCCAGACGCTCTGCCGGGCCCGTGGCACGACAGGGACTCCTGGAGGGAGGCTGTTGCCATCATCCAGGCACAAGGGGACAGCGGCTGGGGCCAGGCCGGTAACCGCGGAGATGGGAGAGAGGCCTGCTGCTGGGTATTCTGGGGGCTTCGCATTTCATCTATTCGCCCAGGTCTTTACCCCGTTTGATGCTTAAGACAGACCCTGCTTCCGCGTCCCAGACTCAGGTCGCCAACACCCTGCTTTAGCATTTTGCTTGTGCATCTGTCCTTTCAAACGCAGCCTGTCTAAAGTTCAACTATTAACACCTCTGCAAAATCATCCCCCCCCTTTTTTTAAATAAATGCAGGGATATCTCCATCCATCTAGTTGCTCAGGGCAAAAACCTGAGAGTCCCAGAGGCTGTTTCTTTTTTATTCTCCTGTATCCAAAGAATTAAAATATATATCAACGATAGCAGCATATAAACTGGCGTATGTGTGTGTGCGTGTGCGCGTGTGAGCACATGCACACATGCTAAGTGGTCCTATATTATCTGGGACGTGTGTAAAGGTTTAAGAAACATTAGATTTTTCCTGGTTAAAGATGTATGTTGTAATTTCCCAGGGACCTATTAACAGAATAGACGGGAAAAAAATAACTAAAAACTTTTAAACTAGAAAAAGAAAAAAACTGAATTACATAAAACAATCAATCCAAAGAAAGCAAGAGAGAAAAAGAAAACAAAATAGGAAGGAAAACAGAATAGCTAAAGTATACACAGATCAGTAACTACATTAACTATAAATGGCTAAATGCAACAGCTAAATGACAAAGAAACTAGATGAAGAAGAAACCAACTATGCCACTGACAACAAGTACCTCTGATACCCAAAGTTAAGAACTTCGGTTCATCCAAAGAAGCTATAAAGAGAATGACAAGGGAAGTTGCAGAATGAGGGAAAGGAAATATGAGCAACACATGTAGCTTCTATCCAGAACTACTATCTAGAATATATACAGATCTGTTACAAATTGTAAAAAGACAACCCAGTGACAAAAGTGGATAAAGGTTTTGATCAAGCACATTTACACACGCACCCACACAATCCAAAGGGCAGATAGGCACTTGAGAAGGGTCAGGTCAGCCAGGCAACCAAGTGGAATCTTAACCACAGCAGAAGCATGGGGGGGGGGTGCTACGAGAGCCAAATCCCAGGGTCCTAACAAGGTAAACAGAAGACACCCAGATCTGCTCTTTCAGGAAACTGCAGCAAAGCCTATCGCGCAGATACGCAAAAGCAACTACCAGAAGAAAGAGCTGAAAGAGTTAAACTGCAAAGGGTGGAGGGTGGAGCCACGGTTCTCAGTCCCCCATTCAGTAGCTTCCAGCATTAAAAACACAAAAAAAGACGCTGATGCAGATTTATTATTTTGCTGTATGAAAAATACAGCAAAGACAAAGACACAAGAATGGGGGCCGGGGGAGTGAAGGAGGGGTGAGGAGGCCGGGCCGGGGTAGCGGCGCAGAGGAGCGGCGGGTGGCTTTATTCTGCAGGCTGCGTTAGTCTGCCCTATTTGCTCTGGCCTCCAGGAAGCCCAGCTTCTAACTCACGAGGCGCTTCTACAGACTGGATCCCCAGGCGTAACATGTCTTCATTTCGGAACGTTCAACCACCACCCTTCCGTTGCTCTCCTATTTTGGTAGGCAGCCCATGTCTTTAAAATCTAGTAGGCTGGGAGTTCCCATCATGGCTCAGCACGATTGAGCTCAACCAGTATCCATGAGGACGCAGGTTCGATCCCTGGCCTCACTCAGTGGGTTAAGGATCCAAGTTGCCATGAGCTGGGGTGTAGGTTATATTTTCTTTTTTTTCTTTTTTTTGGCTTTTTAGGGCTGAACGCCCAGCATATGGAGGGCCAGGCTAGGGGTCTACTAGGAGCTGTAGCTGCCAGTCTACACCACAGCCACAGCAACACCCGATCTGAGCCACGTCTACAACTTACACCACAGCTCATGATAACGCCAGATCCTTAACCCACTGAGTGAGGCCAGGGGTCAAACCTGCAACCTACTGGTTCCTAGTCAGATTTGTTTCCACTGCGTCACGATGAGAAGTCCTGTGGTGTAGGTCATAGATGCAGCTTGGATCCCGCGTTGCTGTGGCTGTGGTGTAGGCTGGTAGCTGCAGCTACCATTCAACCCCTAGCCTGGTAACTTCACAGGCTGAAGGTGTGGCCCTTAAAAAAAGGGACAAGACTAGATTTTCATAAACCAAGCTCCAAAGAGTTACTAAATATACCTAAAACTACACATGTGATATTCTGCCTTTCCTTGACAATTCAGAGGAGATGCTGAGATCTTGCAATGCTTTGTTATTTATCGTTTTAAAAACCAGTTATCTATATAGATTGGGCTTTTTGTACTTTTTCTTTTTTTTAGGGCCACCCTTGAGGCATACAGAGGTTCCAGGCTAGGGGTCTAATCAGAGGTACAGCTGCCGGGCTACACCACAGCCACAGCAACACCAGATTCGAGCTGCATCTTCGACCTACACCACAGCTCACAGCAACGCCAGATCCTTAACCCATTGAGAGAAGCCAGGGATCGAACCCACAACCTCCTGGTTCCTAGTCGGATTCGTTTCCACTGTGCCACGACGAGCACTCCTATCTATCTATCTATCTATCTATCTATATATATATATATATGTATTTTTTTTCCATTTAGAATTCTGAGTAATTTCTCCCCTACATGGATAGGTTACTGTGGTCTCTCTGTGTTCTGTCCCCACCCAGTGACTCATAAGGAGGCAATTTAGGAAAGTGGCTAAGAATCAGGCACACACCGAGTTTAAATTCTGGGTCTGACCTTGAGGGCACGTCTCTGAGGTTCTCTAGGTTTATTCGCTCATCTGCAAAGGGGGAGGAGGGTGATAACAGCATCCGCCTCGCAGAGGCGTCAGGACTCAACACGGCAACACGAGGGACCACACAGTAAGGGCCACGAAGGCTTCCAGGGGGCGGGGAAGGAAGGAAGGAAGGAAGGAAGGAAGGAAGGAAGGAGTATCTGGGAGGAGAGGCTGCCCTGAAAGACCCCAAGCACGAACCCCATGCGGCGTCTATGCTTTCTTTACCAAAGACCAAAGCGTAGTGATCAGAACCCTGTCTCAGGAGAAGGTCAGTTCGGGGACCATTTAAGCAAAACTGGGCTCCTTCTTTGTTTGTCATCAGTCATCTTTTTCATCAGGAAACAAAACACCTGCTGTTGCACCTGAATGTTCCTGTCCTGCTTTTTTTCACTGCTTTCCTGCGATGGAACGCATGCTTCTTTGCTTTTCCTTTCCTTTTTGGGGGGAACTAAAAGATTTCAAAACTCTTTAATGAGCGCCGTCTGCAGTGCCTGATTATAATGCAAGGCAGGGAAGCCCCTTGCTTTAACCTTGGGGAAAAGTCTTCGGGGGCTGTTTGTCTTTCCCCGACGGAGCCTAGCAGCTCTCGTGCTCTTTAAAACAGGAGAGTTCCTTTTACTGCTAATCAGACAAACGGCAGTATCTTTAGCACCAATAATAAGCATTTCTCAATCTACTTACTTTGAAACACATGATTTTCATCAGCTCCTTTTCTCCTCTTGGCAGAAACCACAGTGAGCATTTTAAAAATAAAATCCCCTTCCTCCTGGGTCTCCTAAGCCCTAGGCGGGGCTCCTCACAGGCTCCCCCTGGGTTCCGGCCTCAAAGTCCTTGCCGTGGCCTGTTCACCCTTAAACAACCCCCCCCAACAACCCACAATAAGCACAAGGCCACACGAAAGCCACGGCAGGGGACTGGGCTGAGCCGGCTTCTCACCAGGGAAGGTCTCGAAATTAAACAGCTTCCCTCTCAGACCTGGACAGGCCTGGCTGCTCAGCCCTGTACCAGACCAGTGAGTTGCGGGGCAAGACGGCGGGGGAGGGAGCGGCCGGGATAAGCAGGTGCCCTGCAGAACAGCTTCCAGAAGGATGGTCAAACCGGGCATGTGAAAGAGCCAGAGTCCCCAGTGCAGCAACAGGGGGACCAACACAAGACAGGGACCAACGAATAGCAGCATTCGGGGCCCCTGACACGGGTCCCCGGGCTCCCGAGGCCTCACAGGGCCCCTCGTGGTCTGTCTCTAAGCCACTCTTAAAATGCTTCGGCCACAGGACCGGATGCTTCCCATCTCTACGGAAAAGCATGAAAATTCCTTACACTGACCCCGAGGGACACATACAGTCTGGACGCGTGACCTTAGCCCCATGCAGGGAACACAGAGCCAGCGGGGACCGTCTGCCTCGGGCTCTTCCAGCACAGCTGGGCCGTGCGCTGGGGCAGCGTGAAAAGCGGAGCTCACTCCCCTGCACAGGCTGAGGGGCGCGACCCCAGCTGCCTGACTCTGAGGAGGCGGCTTCGGTCTCAGGAACAAGCCAACCAGAGAGCCAGCCGCTGCCTCCAGAACAAGCAGCAGGGAAAGGACCGGACGGCCGAGGCCCCCACGGGCGACCTACTGCTCACGAGTCACAGGCAAGGATACAGGGGTTGCTGTCGTCGATGCCGCAGCTGTCCAGGATCAGGGGAATGCCGTCCAGCTCGCTGACCTGCGGGGAACAGAGGAGACACACTGTGTTACGCGGGAGATTTTATGGGCTGCTCTTTTGTTTTTTTGGTCTCTTTAGGGCTGCAGTCGTGGCATATGGAGGTTCCCAGGTTAGGGGTCGAGTCGGAGCTGTAGCTGCCGGCCAACACCACAGCCACGGCAATGCGGGATCCCAGCCGCATCTGTCACCCATACCACAGCTCACGGCAATGCCGGATCCTTAACCCACTGAGCGAGGCCAGGGATCGAACCTGCGTCCTCATGGATGCTAGTCAGATTCGTTTCCATTGAGCCACGACAAGAACTCCCTTGCGGCTCCTTTTCACTTCCTTGCTCACTGCAGTCATAATACTGGGGGGAAAGACCCCGAAAGACTTAAGCATTTAAATTTAAATATCTGAATATTTTCAATCCAGAAATCTTTAAAGACAGACATGGAAACACAAAGTGATACTTTATTTTTCTCCGCACCCTCTTCAAGAATGCTGGGCAAGGAGTTCCCGTGGTGGCTCAGTGGGTTAAGAACCCAACGAGTACCCCTGAGGTTGCGGGGTTGATCCCTGGCCTCATGGAAAACAGATTTTTTTTTAATCCTGCACCCTCGGCATATGGAAGGTCCCAGGCCAGGAACTGAATCCGAGCCGCAGCTGAGACCGACACCACAGCTGCAGCAACACCAGGTCCTTGAGCCCATGGAGCCAGCGGGAACTCCAACCAAGTTTTCATATTAAAAAAAAAATGAAGGGTTAAATAACGAATGAGTGATGGTTACAGGGCAAAGCAGAGGATGAGGTCGACGAAACAGCAACAGAGGAACAGGGCTGGATCCGGTGAATGTTCCCGGGGGTACAGTTCTGACTCTGGAACCTGGATACGTTCTACACAATTTTAAAAATGAAATGGGTCATGCATGTTAACTAAACTTATCAAGGGGATTAGCTCACAAATACTGCAGCAGGAAGCTGTACACTGAAGTTAACGTAACGTTATGGCAATTCTACCTCAATTTTGAAAATTCTTTTTTTTTTCCCCTCTTGTCTTTTTAGGGCCTCTCCCGAGGCACATGGAGGTTCCCGGGCTAGGGGTCTAATCGGAGCTGTAGCCACCGGCCTGCTCCACAGCCACAGCAACGCCGGATCCTTAACCCACGGATCGAGGCCAGGGATCAAACCTGCAATCTCATGGTTCCTAGTCAAATTCGTTTCCACTGCACCACGATGGGAACTCCTTGAAAATTCTTAAAGTTATAGAACAGAAACAGACTGATCTGATGACATGTGAGACAAAGAAAAATTATTTCACAAAACTGAACAGTACTTTGAGGCGAGGTCCCCAGGGGGCCACGTCCTGGCCTCAGAGAACCACAGAGTCTCACAGTTGCATGGTCGCCTCAGTGCCATCAACACTGGGACTGGCCCTCTGAACCCTTATTTATAGACTTAAAGCAGTGCATAATTAATGTCATAAGGAATCAAGATTTTCAGAATAAAAAAAGGAAGTAAAAATCAAAGTTCCATTTACCTTTAAATTAAGTAACATTAGCACAAACTCATGATGTATTTTTCTTTCCAAAAAATGTTTATTTCCTAGCTGTTCACTGAAAAGGCCTAGAAGCAAAGACAAGCCAGTAGCAATGAACATTCCAAGCTTCAGCCTAAGGATGCTTTTGTTTTTTTTGCCTTTTCAGGTCTGCACCTGCAGCATATGGAGGTTCCCAGGCTAGGGGTCCAATCAGAGCTGCAGCTGCTGGCCTACACCACAGCCCCAGCCACACCAGCTCCAACCTGTGTCTGCAACCTACACTTGCAGCTCATGGCAACACTGGATCCTAAACCCACCGAGCAAGGTCAGGGATCGAACCTGGATCCTCACGGATACTAGTCAGGTTCTTAACCCACTGAGCTGCAGTGGGAACTCCAAGCCTAACGATTCTGAACACCATGTCTGCCCGAAGGAAATCAGATCACAGCAGCTGTGATGCACAAACTTGCTGAAGGCAGGAGAGGAGAAATTTAATTCCTGTAAATTTTCCTAGGCATCGGATGGTGGCTAATGAACGATTATTTAATAGCTTATCCAGCATCTACCAGGCAACGACTGACACTTTAATGATTTCATTTAATGGTGACAGGGCGAGGGTAGGCACTATTGGTTCCATTTTACAGATCCGGAAAGTGAGGCTCAAAAGCTAGGTACCCTCCCTGCAGTCACTCAACTAGTAAGTGCTATTCAAAGCGAGGTGCGAGAGCACTAGTCTGTCTGCAGGAACAGCGTGTGAACAGACTGATGCTGTTTGCTGAATTGTAACAAAGTTGAGGCTTGAATTGTCTATGTCTTCAAAATTTTTTTTGGTAAATTTCTGTTGTCGCCCATCAATTCATTTGTCGTATCTTTTATAAATACATTGGTCCAGGGTGGTTTGGGAGACAGAAAGCTATCCCTCTGCGGCAGCCAGTCCGAGACGCTTCCGCGTGGAGGGTCTGCCTGCCGCAGAGGGTGGACCTCCGGGGTCTGAGAGGCACAGAAGGCCAACTGGAAGTGGCCCACCCGAGGCTGCTTCTCCATGCAGCCCTCCCTCCCCACCCCGTTCAGAAACCTGCCGGGCACCCACTGGCAGGACAAGGGGTGCTGCCCACGAAGTCTCCTAATGGGAAAACAGGGCTGGGCCAGATGCACCTGTGCTGGGATGAAGAGGACAGGCCCAGGAAAGGGGCTGGGGACGGGGACAGAGAGGAGGGAACCCACTCATCGCACCAGCTCCTTGCGACTGTGTGACCTGGACCCTCCTGGAGCACGGGCGCGTCTCCACAGCAGAGGAACGGGGCATTGGCTTCCCCCTGGGACCACATAGTACGGGGCCCTCAGGGGAGGCCTCCCCGCAGAGGGATGGTTAGACATTTAGCTCAAGATGAGAAGAGCGAACAGAGACTAAACACACACACACACACACACACACACACACACACACACACACACACACGTGCGGGGTGCGTGCACAGTTGGGGGGGTAGTGGGGAATGGGGGGGAGAACATGCAAAGGCATGGGGGCGGGGGCGGCAGAAGGAGCATTCGGGGCTCAAGGAACCAGGAGGCAGCACGGCCCAGGGCCAAGAGCGAGGTCTGGGCAGCCAGGGAAGTGGGGACAGAGTCTGGGTCTGCAGCACTTCTGAGCCACGTAGCTTCAGGGAAATCACTTCACTGCTGAGACTTAGTTTTCTCGCCTGTGAAATGGGTGGTAGGACCCACTTCAGAGGGTGCCTGTGAGAACGGAATGGCTGGCTCTGAGGCCCCAGCACAGCGTGAACACTCCAGGCAGGGCAGCGGGGCGACAGCGGTCGTTGTTCCGCTCACTGTTAACGGGAGGAGGCTCAGGGCTGGCTCCTGAGAGCACGAGGGAGCTGGAGGGCACCTTTCACGAAGCTGAGCCGCAATTCTACTTTGTATTGGACCAAGCTGTGCATTTCTCTCCAAAAACCAGTTTTGGGGGGAGGTAAGTGCGAAATAAAGCACCCCAGATCTCTTATTCGATGCAGGCAAAACATCTCATTTTCCTGGGGGTGGAGGTGGGGGGAGCAGAATTCTCAGGTACGTTAAACGGGTAAGATTTTCTTTGAAGGAAACAAAATCATAGGCCAAGAACGGACTTTTTTAGGCCGGCAGTAAGAGGGAATTAAAGCGTTCTGGAAACTCTTGGTTACCCTGGAGCCGTGCCTGAACGGAGGGTAGGCTTTCCTAGAGAAATATTTCTCATTCATACGGCCACAGTATGAAACGATGCAAGATAACTTTTTATAGAAATTCATTAAAGGTTTACAACATACCTGACCTGCTCTAGACGAGGACCGGCGGTGGCATTATGACAAACACACGACTGCACGCTTATGAGGGAGCACAGGTTCGGGTCCCTGGGAAGAGACTCCGTGGGGGCAAAACCTTCAGGAGGAGTGACTGAGCTACAAGGCGCAGCACCCAGCTCAGCGCCACAGGTTTCCTGCGGCCGCTGGGTGCGCAGCTTGAGTCGGGGGCAGGGGAAACAATTAGGAAATTAACATGTTTTCTTCTGTTCGCACTTCGTAAAACAAGGAAGTTGTTTGTTTTTTTACCTGACATGTTGGGAACGGATTCTAGACCCATAATAAATGAGTCACGAGCTACGGTTCCTATCAAGGAGCCAAGCTCAGTCAACACTTACGGGGGTAAACACCTCTCCACAAAACAGTTAGTCTGGCTTAAACAAACTAACATCTAGCCTCTGGAAATAAAAGGGTAAACAGCAGGAGAGCTTACCCATTTGCTAACTGGGTTCTCTGCCCCCTCAGCCCCCACTAATCCCAGAGAAGGCATTCTGCACAGCATGCAGGTCCAACGCTAATAACCTGCAAGCTTCTCTGGGAAAAGAGATCAGGGTGACAAAAAACACAGCCTCGAATTATTCTGGCTGCTCACACACTGAAGGGTGAACATGAAGCTCAAACAAAACAAAACAAACAAACAAACAAACAAAACCCCCTGAAGAACCATAGGAGCACCGAGCGGAGGCAGCACTGAATCTCCGACGTAAATACATAGTGAGTTAAATGTACCTTTTCCATGTACTTAAATACACGATGTGTTAAAACAAACACTCAAAACAAAGACACACAGACAGCATCAGGTCCTCATGCTGAAGTGGGCGGGGCGATGCTCACTCAAGGCTTTGACCCAGCGATGATGCTATGCTCAGAGGTGTGAGCTCAGCAGGCTCAGAGCCCCAGGCGGAGGAAAGGGATGCTGGTAGAAATGGACCACCTTGTAAGAGATGAGGGTGCACCTGCCCATGGGATGAGCTCAAGGGCCACCCCAACTGCTCAGAGGAAAGAGGGAGACTTTGGGGGGGCAGACGGACCTCTAAGGGAATTCCAGGTCAGCCTTTTAGCCGTGGAACTTGCGGAGGTTCTGGATGTCGTGAAGCCTAGATTTTACTTGTCACAAGAGGGTAGGACCCACCGGGCAGGGATGGAGCGAGGGTTACCTGGGAAAGCATTCAGCCTCGTGCCCGGCACAGGGGAAGGACCTGGGAAGGGCAGCTACTTGTATTATGACTTGAACTTGGTTCTGGGGTTCTATTCCTGGACCACCCACACTGGAAGAGGGCTGGGCACACTAATCCTTCACCAACCACAGGTTGTTCAGCAAAATTCAAAAATATAAAGATTTGTTTCTACAGTCACAGAAGATTCGGTAGGCATGGGTTACACTGAGTCAGTCCGTGCTTTTCTTGGCTGTCTCATGAACAGGGTCTACCTCTGGGTTACTACCCCACATCCCTCCTCCTCCGAGGGCCAATTCCAAGTCTCCCGAAATACGGCACTGTTTATCTCTGTATTGCATTTATTTCCATGGCGTTTCGTGCAGCTTATTACCGTGCATTTCACGACCGAGATGCTGTTGTTTTTTAGATTCCACATAGAAGTGTTAGATACTGTGTGTCTTTGACTTAATTCACTTTTTTTTTTTTTTTTTGTCTTTGTAGGGCTGCACCTGTAGCATATGGAAGTTCCCAGGCTAGGGGCTGAATCAGAGCTATAGTCGCTGGCCCACGCCACAGCCACAGCAACACGGCATCCGAGCCTCGTCTGCGACCTACACCATGCTCATGGCAACACCAGATTCTTAACCCACTGAGGGAGGCCAGGGATTGAACCCACATCCTCATGGATACTAGTTGGGTTCATTAACTGCTGAGCCACGATGGGAACTCCAGACTTACTTCACTTTATATGATAATTGCTAGATCCATCCATGTTGCCGCAAATGGCAATATTTCATTCATTTTCATGGCTGAGTAGTATTCCATTGTATAGATGTACCACACCTTCTTTATCCACTCCTCTGTTGATAGAAACGCAGGTTGTTTTCATGTCATGGCCGTCGTAAATAGGCTGCTGGAAATAGTGGGGTGCATGTACCTTTTTGAATTACAGTTTTCTCCAGCGATACGCCCAGGAGCAGGACTGACAGAACGTACGGTAACTCTATTTTTAATTTTATAAGGAACCTCCATACTATTTCTCATAGTGGCTGCACTAATCTGCATTCCCACCAACAGTGTAGGAGAGTTCCCTTTTCTCCACACCCTCTCCAGCACTTGTTTTTTGTAGAGCTTTCGATGACAGCCATTCTGACCAGGGTGAGGTGATACCTCATGGTAGCTGTGATGTGCATTTCTCTAATAACTGGCAATGTTGAGCATCTTTTCAAGTGCCTTTTAGCCATTGATACGTTTTCTTTGGATGAAGTCTATTTAGATCTTCTGCACATTTTACGATTGGGTTGTTTTGTTTTCTGATATTGGGTTGCATGAACTGTCTGTATATTTCAGAAATTAAGCCCTTGTCAGTCGCATCACTTGCAAATATTTTCTCCTAGTCCATAGGCTGTCTTTTCTTTTTGCTTATAGCTTACTTAACGGTGCAAAAGCGTATAAGTTTGATTAGGTCTCATCTGTCTATTTTTGCTTTTATTTCTTTCGCCTTAGGAGACTGACCTAAGAAAACATTACTACAATTTATGTCAGAGAACGTTTTGCCTATGCTGTTGTCTGGGAGTTCTATGGTGTCACCTCTTACATTTATGGTCTTTTAAGCCATTCTGAGTTTATTTTTGTGCATGGTGTGAGGGAGTGTTCTAACTTCACTGATTTGCATGTGGCTCTCCAACTTTCCCAGCACCACTTGCTAAAGAGCACAGCCAATATGATATGTGACAGTAAAAAGCCAAAAGCCTTCCCGCTGAATTCTGGAGCAAGACAAGGATGCCGACTCCCACCACTTCTTCTTCTTCTTCTTTTTTTTGCTTTTTAGGGCCGCACCCACGGCATATGGAGGTTCCCAGGCTAGGGGTCTAATCAGAGCTACAGCTGCCGGCCTACACCACAGCCACAGCAACACCAGATCTGAGCCATGTCTGTGACCTACACCACAGCTCATGACAACGGCGGATCCTTAACCCACTGAGCAAGGCCGGGGATCAAACCCGCAACCTCGTGGTTCCTAGTCGGATTCATTTCTAATGCGCCACGACGGGAACTGTGACTCCCACCACTTCTATTCAACACAGTATTGGAAGTCCTAGCCACAGCAACCAGACAAGAAAAAGAAATAAAAGGTATTCAAATTGGAAGAGAATTGGTAAAACTGTCATTATATGCAGATGACATGATATGCCATATAGAAAACTCTAAAGACGCCACACAAAAACTATGAGAGCTAATAAATGAATTAAGCAAAGGAGAATGATACAAGATTAAAATAGACATCTAATGCACTTCTTTATAGTAAATGATGAAATATAAAAGAATCTAAAAAAACAATAAATATGTATAACAATCACTTTGCTACACACCTGAAACTAACACAACATTGTAAATCACCTTATTTCAACAGAAACTTTTTAAATGAAATACAAGAAAGTTAAAAAAATACATGTAAAAATCGTGTTCAAAAAATACCTAGGAATACACACAACCAAGGAGGTGCAAGACATACACTGATAAAGGAAACGGAAGACAATTCAAAGAAATGGGAAGATACTCCATACGCTTGAATTGGAAGAATTAATATTGTTAAAATGACCATTTTCCTGCCCAGAGCAATCTAGAGGTTCAATGCGATCCCTATCAAACTACCCATGACATCTTGCACAGACCCAGAGCAAATAACCCTCAAGTTTACATGGAACCAGGCTGCAGCTGTTTGCAGAATCCTGACCCCAGGCAGGCATCCAGAGCCCCTCCAGCCGGGACGAAGCAGAATAAGAAAACGGGAGGCCATACCATGAACTTTCACCTCTTTGAATTTTTAACTCACGTGGGTGGGGCATCTGACTTGAATGTCTTTGGACTTTAATTTAAAATGAAATGTAATCTTTGGATTTTACTATCTCCCTGGGAATTTGGTAATGAGATAGAATTAATATTCAAATATAGAGTCTCTCTTGCGGGCATTTTATTATTACAGGGAAGGTAAGGCCTTTAGCTGGAGTAGCGGGATACGGAATGAATTTTCTGCCTTGAGGTCAAAGTGATTTTGGAGTTAATTTGATTCATGTATTGGTCTGACCCACTTAAGAGTCTCCTGGGGCGGTGGGGGGGGGGGCACCATCTCGACTCCCTCCCGGTGGCCCAGGACAGAGAAGGGCGTGGATAGAGGCGAGAGGGGCCTGGAGGAGGAAGAGGAGTTCTGCAGACTTACGTTTCCCTCCAAAGAAAGGACACACCTCTGGCCCACACATCAGCGCAACAACAAAAAGGAAAAAGGACTACGGGGTGGGGGTGGGAGATCTTCTCTCAGGGCAACGGAGAGAGATGAGCCAACACAATGCTCCTTGGCAGCTCTAGGCTGGTACCCGGCTCCTTCCCAGGACAAGACATGAGATCAGTGAGTCTGGCTGTATCAAGTTCACGGTCTACACCGCAGCTACTTGTTCTCTGTCTGACGCTTTGGTTAGACATGAGCCAACACAATGCTCCTTGGCAGCTCTAGGCTGGTACCCGGCTCTTCCCAGGGCAAGACATGAGATCAGTGAGTCTGGCTGTATCAAGTTCACGGTCTACACCGCAGCTACTTGTTCTCTGTCTGACGCTTTGGTTAGACATGAGCCAACACAATGCTCCTTGGCAGCTCTAGGCTGGTACCCGGCTCTTCCCAGGACAAGACATGAGATCAGTGAGTCTGGCTGTATCAAGTTCACGGTCTACACCGCAGCTACTAGTTCTCTGTCTGACGCTTTGGTTAGACATGAGCCAACACAATGCTCCTTGGCCGCTCTAGGCTGGTACCCGGCTCCTTCCCAGGGCAAGACATGAAATCAGTGAGTCTGGCTGTATCAAGTTCACGGTCTACACCGCAGCTACTTGTTCTCTGTCTGACGCTTTGGTTAGACATGAGCCAACACAATGTTCCTTGGCCGCTCTAGGCTGGTACCCGGCTCCTTCCCAGGACAAGACATGAGATCAGTGAGTCTGGCTGTATCAAGTTCACGGTCTACACCGCAGCTACTTGTTCTCTGTCTGACGCTTTGGTTAGACGCTGGGGTTTGCAACTGCATGAAGCATGGCTCCCGCATTCTCACATCCCTTGGCTTGTCCTGAGATGTCGAAAGCTATTTGCTGAAAAAACTGCATGGGTGTGAAGGGGGCAGAAGAGCTCTTGTGACTGATCCCATCCACACGCCCACTAGTCACGGTCATCAAGGTCCCTGTGCCCTTGAAACTGGGCAGAGAGACAGAGAGACAGCTGCATGAGAAGGAGAGGGCACATGAGCGGTAAGCAACCACATTTACCGGTTACGGTAATTCCTACCAAGGAAAGAAACAGCATGGTCACCTAGAGAGTGACAGAGGAGATGGAATTTCAGAAAGGGTGGTCAGCTAAGACTTTTCTACAAATTGGTGATATCCGTGCTAGGACCCGCACCATGAAAACAGGGCAGACACGCAAAGATCCAGAGGGAACCGAGTACAGCGACTCCCGGGGAGAGCTGAGCCTAAGCGCCTGACGGAAAGGCAAGCAGCACGGCTGTGTGCAGGGAGAGGAAGGGCCAGAGCCTCTGGAGCGGGGGTTCCTAAACGCGGCCCCTGGGGCAGAGCACAAGCATCGTCTGGGCACCTGCCCTTCAGAAATGCAAAAGCCGAATAGGAAACCCCGGGGTTCGTTAGGGGTTAGGGCCCGGCCAACTGTTTCTGCTTGGTTTTGCTTTTCTTTCTTTCTTTTTTTTGTTTTTGTTTTTGTTTTTTGGGGGCCCCACCTGCGGCATGTGGAGGTTCCCAGGCTAGGGGTCTAATCGGAGCTGTAGCCGCCGGCCTATACCACAGCCACAGCAACGCTGGATCCCAGCCTTGTCTGTGACCTACACCACAGCTCAAGGAAACGCTGGATCCTCAACCCACGGAGCGAGGCCAGGGATTGAACCCGCCACATCATGGTTCCTAGTCGGATTCCTTTCCGGTGCACCACGACGGGAACTCCCCGGTTTTGTTTCCGATGGAAGTATAAGTGACCTACGATACTGAGAGAGTCCCTGGGGCACATACAGTGGTTTGCTACTTGCACACGTTATAAGACACCCATCCTGAGAAGTCCAGGTACCACCCGTCACTATGCAGAGTGATGACAATACGGTTGACTGTATTCCCCGTGCTGCCTATTTTGTCCCCGGGACTCACTTATTCTGTGACTGAGAGTCTGTGCCTCTCAGTCTCCCTCACCTGTTTCACTCATCCCCCTCACCCGACCCTGTTCTCTGGTGAACACCTGTTGGTCCTCTGTATCTATGAGTCTGTTTTATTTCGTCCGTTCATGTTTTGTTTTTTTTTTCAATTCCACATCTAAGTGACATCATACAGTATTTGTCTTTCTCTGACATTTCACTTGGAGTAATACCTTCTAGGTCCATCCATTCTGTCACAACGGCAAGATATTATTCTTTTTGTTTGTTTGTTTTTAGGTTTTTAGGGCTGCACCCTGGGCACATGGAAGTTCCCAGGCTAGGGGTCGAACTGGAGCTGCAGCTGCCGGCCTACACCACAGCCAGCAACGCAGGATCCTTAACCCACTGAGTGAGGCCAGGGATCGAACCCGAAACCTCATGGATGCCCGTCAGGTTTCTTACTGCTGAACCACAACGGGAACTCCAGATTTCATTCTTTTTTTACAGGTGAGTAATATGTGTTTCCTTCTTGTGTGTATGAGACGTCTTCTTTATCCATTCATCTATCAATAGATGCTTAGGATGCAGACAAGGTTGCAGCGTTTTAACAAGCCTTCAGAGGATATGGTGCACACTGAATTTTGAGAATCACTGGCACAGGGAGTTCCCACTGTGGCACAACGTTATTGGTGCAACGAGATCAGCAGCATCTCTGGAGTGCTGGGACAGGCTTGATCCCTGGCCCAGCACAGTGGGTTAAGGATCCATGTTGCTACAGCTGTGACATGGGTCCCAACTGCGGCTTGGATCTGATCCCTGCCCTGGGAACGCCACACGCCACAGGGCAGCCAAAAAGGAAAGAAAGAAAGAAAAAAAATCACTGGTAAAGAGCAGGGGTCCTCTGTCCTTATCATGAATCTGAATCACTTGGGGAGCTTTGCAAACCAGCAAGGCCTTGGTCCCACCTCATGTCAACTTAATCTGAATTTGGGGGATGAAGGGCCAGGCAAATGTATATGTCTGAACGTATTTTAAAAGCTCCCAAGGCGATTAAGCAGGGCAGAATACAATCTTGGAGGTCAGGAAAATAATTTAATTTTTTCTCAGTGTGAAATGACCCACTGAAGATTTTATGTAGGTGACGAAGACAACCCAACCTGGATTTTAAAAGGCCGAGGCCTGACTGCCACATAAGGTGCTGCGTGGGAGGGAGCAAGAGTGGCCCCAGGAGGGCCCGTGAGGAAGCATTGCACGGGGGTCGGGGGACGCAGGCCAGGACGTCTGTGGTGGCAGCAGGGACAGAAGGAATCAGGCTGATGGGAGACATATTTTGTTTTTGTTTTTTGTGTTTTAGGGCCACACCTGAAGCATAAGGAAGTTTCCAGGCTAGGGGCTGAATCGGAGCTGCAGCTGCCGGCCTACATCACAGACACAGCGACTCAGGACTCAAGCCGAGTCTGCAACCTACACCACAGCTCACAGCAACGCCGGATCCTTAAGGCACTGAGTGAGGCCAGGGATCGAACCCGCAACCTCATGGTTCCTGTTCGGATCCGTTTCAACTGCGCCACGACGCAAACTCCTATTGTGAAGATCTGACAGCAATTACTTTCCACAGCAGCAGCTGTAAGAGAAGCTCTATTCAAAGATCCTGTTTCCAGTGAGCTGCAAACAAAGAATGGTGCTGCCTGTGAGAAGGAGGAGAATAAATCTGGGGAGGAGCTGGGGGGTCACAAGCCCAACCCTGGACCCGCGGGGAGCGAGGGGCTTGGCGACGGCCGAGGGCTTCAGCTGCCATGGCCTCTGCGTTTCACACGTGGCGTAAGCAGTTCCGTGGCCTTGCCTGGGGCTCAGGGGACAGGACTGGGCTTGAGCGGCACTTTGGCATCATCTACACGCAGATAGTGTTTGAGGCCTGGGAACTGGGGCTCTCCCGGGGGGGTGGCCGCTGGCTGCTAAGGGCTCAGGACCTGTCGATGGCTTGGCAGAGAAATCCTCGTGCCACACCTGTGATCTGTGCCACAGTTAGATCAATGTCGCCAGATCCTTAACCCACAGAGCGAGGCCAGGGATGGAACCTGCATCCTCACTGAAACAACACCGGGTCCTTAAGCTGCTGAGCTACAACGGGAACTCCAAGATGGTCTTTAAACGTTAGCGTGATCATCAGCGTATTTTTCCCCTGATAATTTTCCATGGTAACTTCCTTTAGAAGCTTCTTTCCAAAGCAAATTGTACTGCTGACTATGAAACATGCCGATGGCTCATCTTTCTGTTCTGTTAAAATGACGCGGGGAAAACACGGATACACACACACACGCAGCTCATTAAAACCTGTTGATGCCAACCTACTCATTCTGTCCCAGCCCAAGCCACGAGAAGAGCAAAGATGGATCTGGTGAGAAGCTCGGCTTCAAGAAGACGGATGGACCCACGAGAAGCGCAAAGATGGATCTGACCAGATGTTTGGCTTTAAGAAGACGGATGGAGAGCATTCCCAGGAAGGAAATTTATCAAATGCCCAAGGGGAAAAGCTGCCAGTCCTGGGAAGAGGGGCTGGGAGGGGCTGGGAGGAGGGAGTGAAATAACCAACAGGGGCTGAGCAGCCAAAGGCAGCAACACAGCGAGGACCAAGAGGCACAGACTTGGTCAGAGGCAGCCAGTGAGCCGGTGTTGCCCCCCAAGACACTGCAAGGTGGAACACTCCGGCAAAGAATAGCACATGAAAAAATAAACCACGCAACAGCTATGGCAGCAGATACACTCGGAAAAGAGTTCCGAGCAAAGAACGCCACAATTCCACAGTGAAACTCAACGAAGGCGTTTATGGAAAAACAAAGAAGCATTTCAAGAGGAGTTAACACTGAGACTCCTAACAGGCCCAGAAATACAAAGAACACCACGATTAACCAAATGCTTTTTAAGCTAAACAACCAAATTCCAAGAGTCACAACTTTTCTTCAGCCAACATCTGCAGCATCTGGAATCTTTGGTAAACATCTCCTCATGAATTCTTCACCTGACGGTAAAAGCTTTGTTTAAATAATGAATGATGGCGTTCCCATCGTGGCCCGGCAGCAACAGCACTGACTAGGATCCATGAGGACGCGGGTTCGATCCCTGGCCTCGCTCAGTGAGTTAAGGATCCGGCTGTGAGCTGTGGTGCAGGTCGGTAGACACAGCCCTGATTCAACCCCTTGCCTGGGAGCTTCCATATGCCTCGGGTGTGGCCCTAAAAAGACAAAAAGAAAGAAAGAAAGAAAGAGTGAATGAATGAATGAAATGAATTGGTTTTGAAGACGTTTACAATAATCTGCTTTTGAGACTGAAAAAAAAGCGTGATTGCTTTTAAGGGAGAAGGAAGGGCCTTCCCCATGGCAGAAATTCCATACATTTCTGGTGAAGGATACTAAATCACAGGGAACAGCTGCTTCCACACTGACCGATTACGAAACAACCAGAAACCTGAGGGCTGGATGTCAGAAAGGTATTTTCCGCGGAGGTGGAATGTGAAACACCTTCGCCTGTTTGGTCCAGGGGGATGGGGGTCAGAGGCTGCCAAGCCCAGCCCTGCCTCGGTCCCTCGGCCTCGTCAGCTGGCATCCTCGCACGGGGCGATGGCAGGAAAGCTGGCCCAGGACCGAGCACCCTCTCAGCTGCGGGAAACTGCGGGAGTCAGCCTGGTCGCCCGTGGGGCACGAGCCAAAAGCTCCACTACAAAGCAGGGGCCGAGTCATCAGGGGGTGATGAAAAAAGAGTGTCTTGCACAACCCTCGGCTTCTAGGAGGTGCTCAATAAAAATGCCAGCTATGAATATCATGCTCTTTATTTATCCTTCGACTTAGGGCATTTTTGGTGCATTCTTTGTAAAGAACTTTAGCCGAAGCGTAAGAAAAAAAGTCGAAGCGTGGCGTTATTTCCCCGTTACTGTCATTTCTTTAAGGCAGTTTAATTCAACAGAACGTCAACAGCTGACCAGTGAACTATGAGACGAGCGAGGGAAAAGACCTCGATTCTGGAGCAGAAGCAGCGGCAAGTGGCGGGGGGTGGGGGGGTGGGGGGGGGGAGTGTGGGGTTAGGAGATACCACCTACGCCATGCAGAAGGGATATGCAATGGGGTCCTGCTGTACAGCACAGGGGACTCCACCCGGTCTCTTGGGACAGAACTGATGGGGGACGAAGCGAGAAAAAGAATGTGTATCTGCGTATGATGGTGTCACTTTGCCCTACAGCAGAAACTGGCACAACATTGTAGGTCAACTCGAAGACGAAGGGGGGAGGAGGAGGAGGAGGAGGAGGAGGGTTAGGATGGAGGAGGAGGGGGTGGGGAGGAGGAGGGGACAGGGAGGAGGGGGAGGAGCAGGGGAAAGCACCGATCAAGAGGTCAATTTCTCGGAGTTCCCGTCGTGGCGCAGAGGTTACGGAATCCGACTAGGAACCACGAGGTTGCGGGTTCGATCCCTGCCCTTGCTCAGTGGGTTAAGGATCCGGCGTTGCCAGGAGCTGTGGTGTAGGTTGCAGACGCGGCTCGGATCCCGCGTTGCTGTGGCTCTGGCGTAGGCCAGCGGGCTACAGCTCCGATTCGACCACGAGCCTGGGAACCTCCGCATGCTGCAAAAGCGGCCCTAGAAAAGGCAAAAGGACCAAAAAAAAAAAAAAAAAAAGGTCAATTTCTCTGTAAGGAGCGTGAACGCACGAGACTTGAACGCGAACGCACATGACTTGAATGCACGCGACCGCAAGCTCCAATCCATCCAGCAGCCTCCTTCCAGAAGCCGAGACCCCGCTGCAGGAGGTCATACCGAAAGGGATCGCGAAGCCGGGTGGGCAGAGAAAACAAATCAGCTCAGAAAAGCTGGTTTTTTTCCAGCACATCTGCGCCAACACGCACAGCTGCGTTTAGAACAAAACTAACCCAGGGAGCGCGTCTCATTTAAAATATGCGTTACCCCTTCTGCTTCCCGGGGCGCAAGGGCCACCCGTGATGCGTTTAGTGTCCAACGTGACACTTCAGCGCCTGCACAAACAGGACCCTGTCCTGAACACACTGGGCCTTTAATTTTTAACCCGTGGACAGAATCGCAATCGTTGGCTACAATGAGCTCCCTGCCACCAATAAACGTGACCTCGGAAGGTGTTTATCAACTTGCCCGTGCGTGATGTTTAAAAACAAAACAAAACAAAACAGAGCAAAGACTCGCTGAGGGCCTCATCTCCAGCCAGTGCTGGAACTACGGTTCACACCAGCCTCTGGAAGGAGTGTCCTGGCCGAGGACGCGAAGCTCTGACACCAAGGGGCTGTGTCTCCACCGGGCCTGCTCTGAGCTGTGCGTCCCCTGAGCACAGGCAGCGACCGGGCGGATGAGTGACAACCTGTCCTCCTCTCCCCTCCCAGCCAACTGCGATTCCCCACGGACTGGCTGACAGTTGCCACCGCTGCTGAAGGTGCTGCGTGGAACGCCCACTGTCACCTCCCAGGGGCAGACGACAAGGAGGGGAAGGTGACTGTGAATACAGATGCCACATTTCAGGAGCTCCCTGGTGGTGCAGCAGGTGAAGGACCCAGCATTGTCACTGCAGTGGCTTGGGTCCCTGGCCCGGGAACTTCACAGGCGCAGCCAAAAAAAAAAAAAAAGACATTTCAGAAACATGCATATTGTTAGAAACATTATTTGTGCTGCTAGAGAACAAGAATGGAAAGAAGAAAACCTATACTGAGTATCTGCTCATGGACCAATTTTTACCCCCAGAAATGTGGTGCTGGCAACAGCTCTGCAAGGTAGGAATCAGATGACGAAAATGAGACTCGTGAGGGTGAATTAACTTGTTCACAGCCATCAAGCTGAGTGCGCGGAGTGGCAAGATCCAGCTTGATAAATTTTATTTTATTTCATATTTTTGTCTGTTGAGGGCCGCACCCATGGCACGTGGAGGTTCCCAGGCTAGGGGTTGAATCGGAGCTGTAGCTGCCAGCCTACACCACAGCCACAGCAATGCAGGATCTGAGCTGCATCTGCAAGCTACACCGCAGCTCACAGCAATGCCAGATCCTTAACCCACTAAGCAAGGATTGAACCCGCGTCCTCATGGATACTAGTTGGGTTCGTTAACCGAGGAGCCACAATTGGGAACTCCACTTTGATAAATTATAAAACGCATGTTTTTTTCTAAGTGCCCCAAACACACCGCAGGAGGACAGATTTCAGGTCTTCAGAAAAGAGAATGGCTGGAATAATGTTAAACTCGCTGGAAAATCTCAAAGGACACGCCTGAGAGGGCACAGGGCTGAGCACGGGAGAGGAAGGGGCCGTGGGAGAGGCCCGGGCTGCTGGGGGCAGGCCCCTGCCCTGGAAGCTTCGGAAGGATGGGAACGGAGCGTCGCCAGCCTCGGCCGACCCAGGAAGCTGCCCTGGGCAGCAGGAGGGGACCCCGGCCACTGCTCTGGTCCCTCAGGAATCTCATCATTAGCCCAATCTGCTGTTCAGACTGGATACTCAATGCCATCCTCAAGTTCACCGAGGTTTTTCCTCTGACTTTCCCCTGCGCTCTTGAGCCCGTCCAAGGAGCTCTCATGTTTTCTTTGGGTTGCGATAGTTTTTAGTCCTGACATTTCCATGTGCATTTGCTGTCACTCTCCGAGGTCTCGGCTGAGATCTTCTACTTCTTCATTTGCTTCCATTGTCCCTAACTGCTCAGCGAAGCACGTCCGTGAATGCGGCTTGAAAACCCTCATCAGGTAATTCCAGCATCTGCGCGCGTCAGGTGTTGGCATCTGCTGACTTGCCTTTTCTCATTCAAGTTGAGGTTTTCCTGGATCTCAGTATAAGGCATGATTTTTAATTGTACTCTGAACCATTTAGGGTATAATGTCGAGACTACGGATCTTTTTTCTTTTCTTCTTTTGCTTTTTAGGGCCGCACCTGCGGCATATAGAGGTTCCCAGGCTAGGGGCTGAATTGGAGGTACGGCTGCTGGCCTACGCCACAGCCACAGCAATGCAGGATCCGAGCCGTGTCTGCAACCTACACCACAGCCCCTGGTAGTGCCGGATCCTTAACCCATTGAGCGAGACCAGGGATCGAACCCGCAACCTCATAGTTACTAGTTGGATTCATTTCTGCTGTGCCACAACGGGAACTCAAGAGACTATGGATCTTAGGCAGATGTCCTGCTTCAGCTGGCCTCCTCTAACCCTTGAAAGTGGGGGTGGGACAGCATCGGGTTGCTGCCATGTGGGGGTGAAGGTCCGGGTCCCCCGCTTGGCCTCCTTCCTGCTGGGGAGATGGTCAGACCATGGCTTCATACCCATTATTCTCAAATAGGTGGGAGCCCCGGTTCCCCATGTGTCCTCACTCACGGCAGGGTTGGGGTCAAAACCCCGGCTGCCACTCAAGTCCCCCTGGCACCTGCCAGCAGGGTGAGGGGTACCTCATTCTATTCGGGCGAAGGTTTAAGTCTAGGCTCCCCACTTGGCCTTTGTTGATGAGGGCAGGGCTCACTTTTTTCCACGGTGCTTGTCTGGAGAAGGGCTGTCTTGCTGGAGTTCCTGCTGTGGCTCAGCGGGTTGAGAACCCAGCTAGTATCCATGAGGATGCGAGTTTGGTCCCTGGCCTCGCTCAGTGGATTAAGGATCTGGCAAGCTGGGGTGTGGGTCGCAGCTGCGGCATGGGTCATGGATTCAGCTCGTGTCCTGCGTGGCTGTGGCTGCGGTGTGGGCTGGCAGCTGCAGCTCCGATTAGACCCCTGGACCAGGAAATTCCATGTGCCATAGATGTGGCCCTTAAAAAAAAAGAAAAAAAGAAAAAGAATAAGTTTGTCTTGCTAAATTGCTGCTTTCTCGTCCTTTGGCTATAAAGAGCAAGCTTCTTTGGGGGTCTTTTTTGGTCCGCACCCATGTGTCTGGATTGATAGCTTCTCTAACACCCGGTCTGAGAAACACGAGGTAAAAAGGAAACCCAGGGAACACACCACGGGCCGCCCTGCAGCCTCGAGGCCCCTGGGCAGGCTGCCTCTTCTCCCACCTTCGGTGTCCAGTGTTCTAGTTCTGCTTCGCAGCAGGGAGACAGCCAAGTGCAGCTACACCATCCTGACCAAGAACCAGAAATCCAGCTCCCAGCAGACTGTTCTGAAGGTGCCAGAGATAAAGAAGGAAGTCCACGACCAAGGTGAGATTTCAGAAGAAAGACCAGGTGCACTTGTGCAAACAAAAATAACTGCAGTTACTATTTACTAAGTCTCTACCCAGCGCCGTTCGTGTTACACCAACTATGGGCCCTAACCCTCCTAAAGCCTCCGAGGTAGGGCTTCCTGTTGTCCCATTGTCTCAGGGGGGACAAGCTCCCACAGGGTGACTCCCCACCCCACAACACGGCCAGGGTCTGGACCAAGATCAATCTGACCCTAGAAGCGGAGCTCCTGAGCACACCCTACCTGAAGGCCTTCCACCACCAGCCAGCCTCTCAACCAGGCAGGGGAGGGGCCTTTACTCACGCCCTCCTCTCTGCCTTCAACATGGGCCCGTGATTAGCAACTAAGACATACACAGGCTGTCCTGTACCCAGACAGGCCTTTTTTGTTGGAATTTTTCACAGATTTGGAATATTTGGGTATTAAAAGTCATATAAAGTATTAACTCTCTCCCTCTCTCTCTCTCCATATATATATATATAAAATTTTTCCTTATATTTTTAAGGGGCATGACTCCTGATTGGGTTCATTGCAGTATATCTTCCCCATCTTATTTCAAGTGACTTTTCAAAAACATATTACTAATGACCCTAAAAATGAAAGTTCCAAAAGAACAGCATGTTTTCAAATCAAGCCCAGATGATTTTTTTTCTTTGTACTTTCCCAAAGTGTATATGACGTTTATTGGGTCTCTGCCAGATAACAATCACAAGCGGCAGATTTCGAGCCTCAGTCTGGACATCCGCAATTACCCAGGACAATCTGGAATTGGTCATTGCCCATCAGATGGCCTTTTAGGTATAAACAATTCCTCCAGAGTCATCTGCAAGGGGGAAAGCATTATAGGAAACAGGATGCTGTCTAATAAACACCACAGAAAAACAGTGCCCACTGAGAACCTGCGGCCACCAGCAGGGGGTCCCAACCACGCCCGCCCCCGACAGCAAGTCCAGTCTGGGCAAGCTCCCAGCTCTGGCAGTTTCCCTCTTCTCCGCCTTCAAGGATCACAACCAAATAACCCAGCCCTCTTTCCCTCCGGTCCATCTCCTGCCTCCTGAATTGTGCTCTGGAAGCTTAGAAGGTTAGAAGTGGGAAGTACCTTGGGTAACGAGATCCATCAAAGCTGCCACCTTCATGGTAGGCAACTCTGAAGGTCAGGAAAGGAAGCTTATCTTGATTCAGGTGACAAACCGGTAACTTCTCCGGAAGGGCCGGGCCCTGTTCCAGTACGTGCGCCCTGTACTTAGAAACTCAAGAAACCGTAGGGTCACGTCATTATGTGAAGGAACAGACAGCGGGTTTCTGGCGGGAGAGAAAAGCAATACCAGGCTTTCTCCTTTGCAGGGTTTGGTCAGAGAAGAAACTCACAAATCACGTAATGAGCGCTGAAAAGGACCTGGAAAGACTTGGTCCCATCTCCTTACTTTACAAACCAGTAAATTAGCAATATTAAGTTACTGCCCCCAAACTATGCAAGTGGGGGCTCCTAGGTCCTGGGTCACCGTGCATCCACCAACTATCTCCACCCTGCCCCACACATGCCAGGGGCCCGAGATCTAAAAGAAAATACTCAGGTCCTAGGACCTCGTGCACGTGCACCCCAATAAAACAAGACTGTTGGCACCCGAAGTCTATAAAGAAACTAATGGCCACGTCATACTTTCAAACAATAACCTTCAGGCTTAAAGCGCAATCACCACCCCTTCAACGATGATCAGCCTAAGCGCATCCTGACCGCCCGAGGGCGTTTTCTCCCTGCTCCTGGATTCAAAGCACTTCAGGCGGCCCAGGGATCTCGCGCCGACGGAGAATTTAAAATATAGAATGAGCATCACATCCCAGGAGTTAACTCCAACTTGGGGAAATATGATTTCGAGAGACCGGCGCTACCAGAGGCGCTGCTTTTCCTGCTCTCATCCCCATCTGCACAGAGCTCCGTGCCAAGAACCAACTGCGAACCTCCCATTGCTCTGACCTGCTGCCCCAGTGCCACCGCCTTCGTTGCTCGGTGGAGAAGACGCACAGTTTCGCACGAGCGCTTCTCTCTCCGTTAGGTTAATGGCACCGGCTATGCTCCTTATTGACTCCTGGTTATTCACGCTTTCAATGAAAACATTAGGGACAGTGAAACGTGGAATTTCAAGGCCTCCCACCGGGAACGGTGCTCCTCCCTGCCTCGCGCGCTAACAACCCTACACGCAGCGAGCACCACGGCCCCCTGTTCTCATCATCGCTCTGCCAGGGAATGTTCTAAATGTGCTTTTCCAAGTGTTCGTTCATCTCGCTGTCTCCGTGAGGTGTCACTATCCTCGCTGCATTTGTGTCACCGGAGTGTCGGCTCCAGAAGGGCAGGGACGCCCTGCTGCCCCTCCTGAGCCTAGAACAATGCTCGACCCACAGCAAGCGTGCAATAGTCACTGAATGAATGAACGGCTCAATAATAGTCCTAGAAGCACAATATAAGGTGCCAAGAGCTTAGATAACTTCATCAACATCACAGGGACTGAGTGGCCCAGCTGCGACTCGATCAGGAATTTCTTTTTTTGGGGTCTTTTTAGGGCCACACCCACGTCATATGGAGGTTGCCAGGCTAGGGGTTGAATCCGAGCTGCAGCTGCCGGCCTGCACCACAGTCTTGGACCTACACCACAGCTCACAGCAACACCAGTTCATTAACCCACTGAGTGAGGCCAGGGATCAAACCTGCGTCCTCATGGATGCCAGTCAGATTCGTTTCTGCTGAGCCACGACAGGAACTCCTAAATCAAGAATTTTTGATTGCAGGGTATCAGGGGTCAGCCAATCTTTATTTTCAGGGGCCAGAAAATAAAAAGTGTAGGCTCTGCAAGCCCTGCAGTGGTCTCTGTCACAACTACCTAACTGTGCTGGTGTAGTGTGTGGGCAGCTGGGTCTCGATAAAGCTTTATTGACAAAAACCCGCACACTGCCAGCCTCGGTGTGAAATCCTCGCAATAATCGAGCAAGGGAGATTAATGTGAACCAGAGACTCAGCCATGAAGGGCTTCAGCCATGAAGGTGCCACAGTGGGTCTGAAAGTTCATGCTCCTTCTATTTATTTTATTTTATTTTTTTGCTTTTTAGGGCCGTACCCACGGCATGTGGAGGTTCCCAGGCTAGGGGTCGAATCGGAGCTGCAGCTACCAGCCTACACTGCAGCCACAGCAACGCAGGATCCGAGCTGCATCTTCGATCTACACCACAGCTCACAGCAATGCTGGATCCTTAACCCACTGAGCGAGGGCAGGGATCAAACCCGCAACCTCATGGTTCCCAGTCGGATTCGTTTCCACTGCGCCACAACAGGAGCTCCCATGTGGCTCCTATTAAGCCTCACGGTCTCCAAGACCCACCATGTATTCAGAACTAGCTTCTGCACTTTGATGCTACAGAGCAGACGATGCCAACTCTCGCTGGCATACTGAAAGGGGACCCGTGACCTCAGCAGGCTGCTGGAGCTCAAGTGCACAGGCAGGGGGTTCAGGGGCGTGTGCAAGCACACAGACACAGTTAATCCAAAATCTGTTCTCACAAGAAAATCTGACCTCACATTAAGCAGCATGATGTGGAAACAATGCAAAGACTCCATCTGGAAGACAGGCAGGGCACAGGATTGGCCATTTTTGTGCTCGCAAGGAAAACAGCCTAATCAAAACTAAACAGTAACCTGGTTAAACGTGAGGCTGAACACAGCTGAACGCATTAATCATCAGACAGGATAATAAAGGGAAATATGCAAGCTCTCTCCCAACTGTTTACCACTTGTATTTTTCTTGGAACAGAAATGCATTTTATATATTATATGAACCTGCAAAAAACACATACCTGGTAAAATATTTAAACACATCCTCCGGACTAAGAGTATTAAAACATGAAATATTCCACCATCATCAAAGAATCTGGAGTTCACAAAGGTTTAAACAATCCACCTGCCTCCGGCTACGGTCACAACAACTCAACTGCACTTTCTGCGAACTGGATGATCTGGACAACGGCAGGCTATTCGGCACGGAACAAAGTCGGACACACTCCTCCTTGGAGCCGGCTGATCGCAGCAAGGAAGGTACCACTTAGGAGTGATGAAGCAAAACTGAAGTAGAAAAATCCAAATCAATTCTTTTTCAAATATAAAAGTAGCGTTTGGGTTTAAGACTACTGTTCACATATATAACATCATTCAAGTCCAATGCTGTCCACCATGCAACTGACATGAATGTTGAACATTTAGTAAAAAATCTACTGAAACATTATGTGCCAAATGCTATGGGAAAATAAAAAGCTGAGAAAGTCACAGTCCCCCTCGTCAAGAAACTTACAAAAACCTCACATTTGTCTCAGACTCGCTGGCACAAAAACGAATTTAATTAGACTACAAATGCTTTACAAACAGCAGCAGCAGTAGTTAATAATATTTTGGAGGGACTTTCAAATGCCAAGTATCACTTGATGTGCTTTTCCCATACATTATCTTTAGTGCTTAGAACAGCCCTGCAAGATATAATGGAACACATGCCTTATTTTTCTCTATTTCCTCCAATGAGAAAACTGGGGTTCAATCATTCCTGCCCCCAGATCGCACAGCTGTGAAGCTCCTGAGCACCTCCAGGATTTAGAATCAGGTCTGCCTGGCCTTCAAGTCCAAACTTTTCTTCCATATCATAGTTGAAGCCCCTCAAAGCAGGGTTCTAACTTTTGAGGTCAAAAAGGGGCCTCAGGGAGTTTGAGGACCCCTGTCTATTGCAAGGAAAACTTTGTATGGCTATGGGATGGGAATTTTTCTGAAAGGAAAAATTTTTAAAGGAGGCAAAAAGAAAAAGAAAAAAAAAAAGGATGCTCAGATAAAATACACATACATGTATCAGACCTGCCAAGTATTATCGCCGTCCTGACAAAGCCTTTCAAAAGCCTCCTGCTCCCACCTGTTTATGCAGCTCTGCAAAGAGGGACTTATCCTTTCTTCTCTGGCCCTGAGACCAGAAGGGCTATGCCACGACCCCACCCTGGAGACTCCCAACTCTCCACCAGAATGGCAGGGACTGCCTGCTCTCACTTCCACCCGGAGAAATGCACAAGGCCCAGGCCCCAGGTGTGAGTCCCAAGACAAACACCACTGCCGGATAGTCAACTAACTGGAGCCATTTTTGCTTCTATGGAAACCAGAAGATTCATCCTTCCACCCTCTGTCGGCGTTTCTCTGGAGGGGCAGTCCTTGCACACAGAGGGGCTCTAATACGCTCATCAGCCGCTGACTTCTCATCTCTCTCACACACACACACACACAGACTTGAGAGAGGGCTGTAATAAACAAAGGTGATGCTGCACAGCTTCGAGGAGGCGCGTGTGACAGTGCTCTGTCAAGGGCTATAAAAAGATCAGTTATTATTAACACATTTAAGACACAGGTAAAATACAGTCTACATTTAGGTTTTCAACAGAAACAATGGAAACCACTGCAGGCAGCCTTTATACGGAGGGTGATTTGATTTCGGCAGGACATCATCTCTGGTAACCATAGGATCACAGGGTCTGTTACCACCTTGGTTTTAAGGGCGTGAAAATTCGGGTTCAGAAAGCTCATGGGACACGCGTGCTGGTCCTGGGCTCTCTGGACCGGGTGCCTCACGCAGAGGGTGCGGGGCAGGCGGGATGGAGCCAAAGGGCTGTGGGTGGCGGTACCCACGACAGCACCACTTCATCTCCCAAGCGCCAGGCTTCCTTTTTTTTTTTTCTTTTTGGCTACACCCTCGACCTGTGGACGTTCCCAGGTCAGGGATCGAACCCGAGCCACAGCAGCAACCCAATTGGCTACCAGGACAACACTGGATCCTTAACCCACTGAGCCACAAGCTCTAGGTTTCTGATCCACCACAAAGGGACACTAAGCGTAGCTGGCAGGCGCACTGTAAGGGGCTGAAAGGTATCACCAAAGTATTTACTGTTGCAGAGTCCTATGCGCTAAATACGCTGAAGATTCGTGTTCACCATTAACTAGAGAGACAAAGTCTTTAAGCCAGAAAGCTCCTCAGATGCTGTGCTGCACAAAACTCCCATCAACAACAATCCGAGGTGCATGTGCATTTTAAGTTGTCACACTAAGGAGAAAAGATATTACACAGACTAAAATTGCCCAAAGCCATCTTTGGTAGTCACCCCATTCCAGCCATATGTCCCAGCGGTCACCATATTTTAATAAAAGAGAATCACAATAGAATAATTATTTCTGAATGACTCAACGAGCAAATAAGTAAATGTCTGAACAGATTAAAACAGCTACACGTGGGCTAAATATAAATTGTCAGCAAGGGCACAGCTCTTCTAGAAACCCTCACGATGTTTTAATTTTCCAGCCTTAGTCTGCGTTTCTTTCCTTCTTTCTTTCTTCTTTTTTAGGGCCACATCTGCGCCATATGGACGTTCCCGGGCCAGGTGTCGAATCGGAAGGGCAGCTGCCGGCCTACACCACAGCCACAGCAACGAAGGATCCGAGCTGCATCTGCGACCCGCACCACAGTCTGTGGCAACGCCAGATCCTTAACCCACTGAGAGAGGCCAGGAATCAGATACGCATCCTCGCGGATACAAGTGGGGTTCGTTACTGCTGAGCCACGACGGCAGCTCCCAGCCCTGACTTCTTATAAAATCTCAACTAAGCCACTTAGAGAGAAGGCGCTTAGGCTAAGAGTCCCTACTTTGAGCACTGGGACAGGGGCATGGGCACGGAGCCCCATCTTAGAACCTGTGAGAGATGCTTTTTGCTGCCAGTTAAACACCAAGAGGCCCCCTGACGTGCCACAGACCCCAGCACTGTCTGGTGGGCACACGCCGACCTCTGGCCCCTGCCTAGCACACCCCTCCTTTTCTGAGCATGGTAAGGACTGAGGGGCCACGAGGAGAACCTCTGGAAATGGCGGGGTCCTGAGAGCTGCACAGTCCGTGAGTGCTTCTGGAGGCAGGACACGAACAGTTTGGAATGATCTAGAATGGGGAGTAAAGAAGGAAAAAAAGCAGCGAACACTTTGGTGGGAGGTGACTCACTCCCACCCCCCTTGGTAAAAACCATTTAAACCCCCGGCTCCTTCTCAGGAAGGTGGCCGGGGCGATGGGTGGGAGCCGGCCTCTGCCGGCTGCTCGGGTCAGGACTGGAGGGGCAGGGGGGCCGAAGGCTGCGGCCTCTTTCAGCTCAGGCCCCGGCTCTGCTCCCCCCAGGCAGCTCGGTTTCCACAAGGAAGGGCTGGGAGACCGGGAGGGCTCCCTGCGCTGCCCGCTCTGCACTGTCCCCGACAGTGGCAACAGACGCTGGCTACACATACAGCATCGGTTCTCTCTCCACAAGACAAACAGCCAGGAACGAACAGAGTTATAGCGACAGACGGACAAATGTCACCAGGAGGTAGTGACCTGCTAAGCTTCTAAGGCAACAGCTTCATCCAGGTCACACCTTTCAGGAGCGACGGTCACAGGGCCCCCCACCCCCGGAGGACCAGGGCTCACACCTGCCCTGAAACGGGGCGGCCGGAACACTTGGCAGGAATGGTCCTTGCGTCCAGGAGACCGCAAGACGCGGTGCTGCCATGGTTTTGCGTTTCTTACAACTCAGTTCTACTGAGTATTTTGTTCGGCCCGGAAAGGACCAGAACAAGGACTCGGTGAGTTAATTCCATCAGAGGCTGTCTGTACATACTAGCTTGCCTGTGGATAAACATAGCTGTTTTTCTCTTGTTCTTCCAACAGTTGGGGCATATACATTTTTAAAACGTAAGGCTGTCTTCTTTCTTTTCCGTTTCGTTTTCTTGGACTTACTGTCTTTTCTTCAATCTTAATAACGTTCTGTTCAGGAAAAAGCGATTTGGGTTCCCATTCAGCGCCCCCAGAGAAGAGGCAACAGACATCACGGCATCATCAGAGAAGGCTGAGCAGTGCAGGAAGATGAGAAGGCAACACAAGGCGTAGAGATGGGAAAGGAAGGAGCACGACTTTATCCTTATTCCAAGAGGATGTGCTTATCTACGTACACAACCTCAGGAAATCTATTTTTCAAAACCCCTAGAATAAGCGCGTTTAGCAAGGCTACAGAAGACAAGGGCCACACACAACAATCAATCGTATTTCTATAGGCAAGCAATTGACAAGGAGGCACCGAATCTTTTTTTTTTAATACCATTTATAGGAGCGCCTTTCAACAGTGAAAGACGCCGCCTCCTCCTTCTTCGGGGGCCTGGTATAGTGCTTGCTTGGCACGCAGAACGTTTTTGGTGAATGCATTTCCTCTGTACACGGAAAGGTATACTCTGTACCTTACTCTGGGTTGTAGTAAATGGTACAAATTATTTAAATCTAATTACTCTGGATTGCAATAAATTAAAACCTGCAGGACTGCCAGGAAGATTAAAAGCTATGAGAACTTTTTTGATGGAGCACCAGGTATAGATATGTTGGTTGAACAACAGGTAAACTTTGCCACAAGGGTTTTGCCCTCTATAAGTACGTTTCTAAGTGAGGACACCCAGAAGCCGTTTCACAGAGCAGGTTGCGTCCCAGATGGTAAGGCTAACAGCCAGTGAAGCGGATTGCAGCGTTTCTGTACTAATAGCGCCATGACCTCTTGAGAGCTTTGCTAGGTGGCAGGTCCCGTGCTTTAGGCCTTTTACCTGTGAGAGGCACTCCCCCTGCCTCACAGACGAAGAGCCGAAGTCAGAGGAGTCATTTGCCCAAACCCGTTACAGCCAAATAGGACCAAAACCTCCATCTGTTCGAATTCCATGCTTTGCAGAGTTTTTAAAAGATGTCGACTGCAACCCATTAACGGAATATGAAACGAGTTTAATGGGTCATTGGCAGAATTTTTTAAAAAATGAAATAGGATAGGCGTTCCCGCTGGGGCTCAGTGGTTAACAAGCCCGACTGGGATCCATGCGGATGCCGGCTCGATCCCTGGCCTCGATCAGTGGGTGGAGGATCTGGTGTTGCCGTGAGCCACGGTGTAGGGTGCAGGCACGGCTCGGATCTCGCATTGCTGTGGCTGTGGTGTAGGTCAGCAGCTCAACCCCTAGCCTGGGAACCTCCATATGCTGCAGGTGTGGCCCTAAAAAGACAAAAAAAAAAAAAAAAAAAAAATAGAAGAAGAAGGAATAGGATAAGGTAACGTAGAGATGTTTCATGTATCACCTAAGTATTTAGCAAGAGCTGCACATACTGTAACAAATCTCGTGGCCCATTGGGACAAACGATGGGCGAAAGATGGGGAGACCACGTCCACGGCCTGCGCCTGTGATTCTGTGTGAGTTTGTGTACTCGTAGGTACCTGAGGTTCCAAATGAAATGCATTTCTTACTTTTCCTTAAAGTTCAGAAGGATTTCAGGGACGTTGCAGGGGGCTCTCTGAAGGGGCGGGCGGGGCATCAGACGGGGTTCCAGAGCTCCCTCGAATGGACCAGAACCAGGCTCTCCCCAGACCCCCAGTCCAGCCTGGGAGACACAGCTGAGCAGCCGGGCCTGTCCGGGATGGCAGACGTGAGAAGGGGTGAGCCCCTTGCTCCCGCGCCCAGCAGCCTCCTGCCTTCCCTGCCCAGCCTTGCTCTTTAGCCAGCGGTTCCTTGGATCGCGTGACCTGGAGCGGCCCCCGGCTGGCCCTGCTGCTCCCTGCGTGGCCTTTCAGAAGCTGTCCGCTTGGCAAGAGACGACCAAAGAACTTTCATCCCTCGGGAAGACGCTCAGTCCGCTGCTTTGGCTCCTCGGGGCTGTCTTTTCCCTGTTCCTTCATGGGCACAGAGATGGAGCCCCTGTAGGGACCACGGTCCCCAGGCCCTCTTGTTCCAGCACAGTCGCCGCAGTGGCCCAGCAGGGCTCCTGTGGTTTCCCGCTTGGAGGCCCGACAGGCCATTCCAGCCACTCTGGCAGCCCCCCCACAAGGCCACCCAAGCCCAGGGGCCCCCGGACAGTTCCGTCTCCCCTAGGGTCTTCTCTGAGGCTGCTTTTCTCCTTCCTCTCTCCCGCCACACCAGAGTTAGAGAAGCCCTGGAACACGCAGGTGGCCTGCCTCCTTCTGCACGACTGACAGGAGCCGTGGGGCTCTGCTGGAGGGAGGGCCCGCTCAGGGAAAATTCTAGGAGGCTGTTTCTTCCGGCAGGTGGACCTCCCCTGACTGCGCTGGGGACTTGGTCAGGAAAAGGGGATGCAGGCCCGATTCTGCAGGACCTTGGAGCCAGCTCAGAGTAGCTGTTATCTACGTGAACAAAGACTCCGTACCGCGCGGGCATGGCAGGCTGCCCAGGTCTTCCTTAATCTGGAAGGTGCCCTCTCCTCCCCCCTCTGCGTCACACACGATGGCAGAGGCTGGCTGTCCACCTTGCACGCTTCCTCGCCCTTGGGACGGGGGGACCGCATTGCAGCGATGTCTTTTCCAGGCCTCTCTACCCCTTACGTCTTCTCTAAACTGGCAGATAGATCCAGAGGTCTGGTCTGAGTCGATTAATTTATTTTAGCACAAAGACATCGCAAGGGACGGTGTGCTTCTTAGGCCTGGGACCAGGAAGTTTACAGGACACATGGTTTCTCCACTTCAGTGACTGCTCAGTGGCTTCTGGTGTTGGGGGCCGGACATACCTGTCACCCAGTTCCTTATCAGCTTCCTACCCTAATGGGCTCCATCAGTCACCTATGTTGGCTACTGAAATCCAATGGTTCTTTAAGAGGAGCGAAAGTAAAATGGTGATTTCCTTATGATACTCTTCCTTCTTCATGGATTAGCTGCACTTCTTCTACAAGCGTCTTGGAGTTCTCTGGTGGCTCAGTGGGTTAAAGGACCTGGAGCGGTTGCTGCAGTGGCTTGGGTCGCCGCTAAGACCCAAGCCTGGTCGATCCCTGGCCTGGGAACCTGGCCAAAAATAAAAATTAAAAAAGCGTCTCTCATTACCTCTTCGATTGCCCCCCACATACAGCTCAAACGTGAAATGCAGGTACATGCTGGATCCTCTCCATTTGCCAATTTTCAGAATAATGAATTAGCGCCTTGGTGGCCTTGGAAAGTGATTAAAGAAGTCTTGCGCTTCTAGCATTACATCTTGTATCATGAACATACAGATTTGTATGTGTTCGATGTGTTCCAAGCATTGCAGTCATCTTTCGTCTTCATCCCCAAACCATCTTTGGCCAGTGGACAACCCTTAGGTGGGCAGTTCTGTCCGTGTAACGCACGTCCGCTGTTTTCTTTTCTTTTTTTTTTTTTTTTTTGTTGTTGTTGTTGCTATTTCTTGGGCCGCTCCCGCGGCATATGGAGGTTCCCAGGCTAGGGGTTGAATCGGAGCTGTAGACACCGGCCTACGCCAGAGCCACAGCAACGCGGGATCCGAGCCACGTCTGCAACCGACACCACAGCTCACGGCAACGCCGGATCCTTAACCCACTGAGCAAGGGCAGGGACCGAACCTGTAACCTCATGGTTCCTAGTCGGATTCGTTAACCACTGCGCCACGACGGGAACTCCGTCCCCTGTTTTCTGCCCCACCCACAGTTGGCCATTGCTCCCAGGAGCCCTGGCTCCTTTTAGAGAGAAATGGTATTACGAAAACCCAGTCTGGATGCTGCGGCACACCGTCTCCAGTCTTTTTCCGGGACCAAGGCTGGGAAACGGCACTTTCTAGAAGGAAAAACATGAATTCATACTGCTATTTCCAACTGGACCTTTATACTAAGGTTTTTTTGTTTGTTTGTTTTTTGCCTTTTGGTCCTTTTTAGGGCCACACCCATAGCATATGGAAGTTCCCGGGCTAGGGGTCGAATCGGAGCTGCACCTGCTGACCTACACCACCAGCCACAGCCACGCAGGATCCGAGCCACATCTGCAACCCACACCACAGCTCACAGCAACGCTGGATCCTGAACCCACTGAGCGAGGCCAGGGATGGAACCCGAAACCCCACGGTTCCTAGTGGGATTCGTTTTTGCTGCGCCACGACGGAAACTCCTCTACTAAAGGTTTTTAACGTCTTTGCTTTCACACTTGCGTCACTGTCGTGCTCAAACTCTTCCTTCCTCACCGCATCAGCACAACTGCTGCTTTTCTTCATCCTCCCGTGACACACGTGGTGCACACGTGTACGCAGGTATGTAAGTGTAAACGGACCCGTGTCTAAACAACCGTCTCGCGATAACACTACTGGCATCGCTGCTGACAACACAGTGCAGTTTACAACCTCCCTGTGGCTCCTTTGTTCTAGAAGACGTCCCACTGGCACGACCCAGGCAGGTGCAACCGTTAGATCCCTTTCTCCCTCCTTCCTTCCTTTTGTCCCTCCTTTACTCGAGGAACTGCATGTGTACTTCTTCCTTTTGATGTAACCGTTTAAGTAAAACAGACGCGTGACTTTGGCATAAATACTATAAAACTGATGCATTTAGAAAATTCTAGCTCCCAACCCAATCCACTCCACGCTGTCCCTTTCTCCAAACGTGACCCGATTTTCAAAGATTAGTTCAGGGTTTATTTGTCCGTGGTTTCTCTTTAAAAATATATGCAGGGGGTTCCTGTCGTGACTCGGGGGAAATGAATCTGACGAGCATCCAGGAGGACGTAGGTTCGACCCCTGGCCTCGCTCCAGGGGTTAAGGACCCGGTGTTGCCATGAGCTGCGGTGTGGGTCACAGACGCAGCTCGGATCCCGTGTTGCTGTGGCTGTGGTGTGAGCCAGCGGCTGCAGCTCCGATTCGACCCCTAGCCTGCGAACCTCCATACGCCGCAGGTGCACCTTAAGAAACAGAGAGACAAGAAATAAAAATATATGGAATTCATATTTCTCCCGAGGTATGAGACAAAAGAGAGTACACTACAGAAGGCTTCTGCAGTGGCTGTTTTCACGCTCCGCAGCACCTGCAGAGTATACGGAATATACGGAGGACCGCCTCACGCGTGTTCCCAAGGCACATACTTCACCGCATGGTAAACCACAGCTCCCGACTGAGAGACACCGCGGTGGCTCTCACTTCTTGGAATTGTAAATTACACGCAATTAATGGTCTTCAGCTTCCGTTTCTCAAGAGCAAGACTGCTGAGTCCGAGAGGAAATGTGTATTAATTCTGCTGGACACGTTTGCACTCCTGGCCACAAAGACTGGTTCATCTGACGTTTCCGCCACACCCTCTGGGAATGTCCACTGCCCACTGGCTTGGGGATCAAGTTTACGGTCAAAGAGGTGAGAAACGGTATCTCGGCATCTAGTTTAGCATGCATTTTTGTTTGTTTGTTTGTTTGTTTGTTTGCTTTTTCTGTCTTTTTGCCATTTCTAGGGCCGCTCCCGCGGCATATGGAGGTTCCCAGGCTAGGGGTCGAATCGGAGCTGTAGCCACCGGCCTACGCCAGAGCCACAGCAACGCAGGATCCGAGCCGCGTCTGCAACCTACACCACAGCTCACGGCAACACCGGATCGTTAACCCACTGAGCAAGGGCAGGGACCGAACCCGCAACCTCATGGTTCCTAGTCGGATTCGTTAACCACTGCGCCACTACGGGAACTCCCAGCATGCATTTTTTAAAATATACATGTATACAGGCAAGTTTCAGGAGTTTAAAACTCATTGGCATTTATTTCTCTGTAAATTAGCTGTATCTTTCATATATTTTTACTAGAGCTATGGGTCTTGTTCTTAATTTTAGAAACTATTACTATATATTATGGAAATTAGCTTTCCGTTTGCGATGTGTTGCACATATATCCCCCACTTTGCCACATGTCACTTTATGCTGCTTATTTGTTTCGTGCTCTGCGGAGGCGTTTTCAGGAAGTATCTTTGACTGTGTTAAGCCTTCTGTGACCTCTTTCAGGAGGCTGTCGCTACTCTCAGTTTTTACTGTAAAACTCATTCATGTTTGCTCCTGATGCCTGCACGTTGCAGGTGTTCTTACATTTATTTTCTGACATTTGGAAGAGAAACAAACCAGTGCGTCACGTAAGATTCGGATCCAATTTTATCAAAAGATAAAGGATATCCGTTGTCCCTACACCAGTGATTAAATAGCCCTCCTTTGCCTCCGGTGATCTGAGATGCAATCTTTAACAACACGAGAGCTCCAAAACCACGTATATCTATTTCTGCGTATGTGAATCCTGCTCCATCAGCCTGGTCCTCCGTGTGCCGACATGATACTGCTTCCAGTTGTGGAAGCTTCAGAGCACAGAGACCACGCAGAATGCCTTTCTTTCGGGAGCGCTTTTATGAGAACAACCGTATTTATGAACGGCGAGATGAAGATGTGCAATTTGCAGAGCTCCCTGGTGGCACAGCGGGTTAGGGACCCGGCATGGTCCCTGCAGTGGCTTGGGTCCCTGCGGTGGCTCGGGTTCCAGCCCTGGTGGGGGAACTTCCACATGATGTGGGCGCAGCCAAAAAAAAAAAAATGTGCCATTGGCTGGGAAATCATTTCTGTTTGAGAAAACATTTGTAACATAAAGGGCTTCTGAAATATTTGCATGGAAGATTTTTTTTTAATTTTTAATGACTTTGACTTTTTCCATTAGAGTTGGTTTACAGTGTTCTGTCAGTTTTCTACTGCACAGCAAAGTGACCCAGTCACACACACACACACACATATACAGAGATACACATTCTTTTTCTCATATTACACATGGAAATTTATGTAACAAGAGGGGAGAGCCTGGCCAGGGCCAACGTGCAGGTGCAAACAGGGAGCAAAACCCAGCAACATCCAATCCCCTGTCCCCCCCCACCCCCATCACACCCCGCAGTGTGAGCCTCTGGAGCCCCACCTCACGGGGGGAAGCGGGGTTCAGAGGAGCAACTGCTCCCCAAGCCCTCAAAGACAAGCTCAAGCACGGGCAGTCGCCCTCTCTCCGTAGCTCCGGGCTCTCCGCCCTCCTACTCCTCCGCGCGTCTCTACTGCCGCAAACTCACTGCTGAGTATCCCCTGCCCTGGGCCCAGCGTTCCCTCTGGCTGCTGCTCCGCCAGGAAGCGAGTCCCGGGACCAACCCAGCCTTCAGAGGGCATCTCCTCTGATCCCCGAGGGGTTTCCACAGGCAGGCCAACTTCCCCTTACAGGGCTCTCTCAAATCCCCGAAAGGGAGTCCATCACTTACAAAACAGAAGGAACACCGTAAGGTCACTTCCACTGTAAACAACAGGAATACTGCAAACAGGGGTTATCGAGATTAACTGAGAAGGGAGCAGCCCCGATGGAGGAAGGGGGCCGTTCGCCATCGAAACCCAACCAAGGTGAACATGGACTTGACTTTCTACGGCTGCTGGTGCGCCGGCCCGTGGGGCTCACGGTCTCGTAGTTTGACACTGAGACCTCGACAGCGCGTGCGGGAGTGGCAGTGTCTGTGAATTTCAAATAAGTACACAGCTTGCTAAATACACGTGCGGTTTTGGAAGTTTGTTATTTGTTCCATCCGGAGGGTCTCATTTGAACACAGTTTTGAGTAAATTCCTTGGTTGCTTAAAAGCATGTTTGGTTCCTCTTCACCAGAGCAGGCAAGGGTGCGGTCCCGAAAAAGAGAAAACCCCATCTTCACTTAAATCTACCCCAAAGGACCACGGGGCGGGCAGGGGGGTGTCAACAGAGGCGCCGAGGGCAAAACACGAAGAATAATGATAATAAACAGCGAGTCAGACCGCGCAGCCTGGAGACAAGGCCGAGCAGACACGGATGCGCCAGACGCAGACGACGAGAAGGGGCCTTCCAAGTTCAGGCCCAAAGGCCGAAGCCACGGGAGGGGGAGGGGAGCTGTAAACGCTGTGTCCGAAAGAAGCCCCGCTGCCAGGAACCCTCCAGCAAAGCTGACAGAGGCCCTGCCGCTGGGGGGGTCCGGCCAGAGAGGGAGCCCGAGTGGGGGAGGTGGCCGGCAGGCAGGGGACCGGGTGGCAGGAGGGCCTGCGGATCTGCCCCGAAGAGAGGGAACCCTCCCACCCCAGCCCCAGCTGCAGGGACAGGGGACAGTGAGAGTGCAGAGAACTCCGATTTAGACAGAGAACAGGCTTCCGAAGTTCAGTTCAGGGAGCTCCAGGACTGCACTGGAGACTCTGCAGACAGCGACAGGGACCTGGCTCATGGGTGGGACCTGGGGGGCAGGTGTCAAGCCAGCAGTGCGGGGCTCAGGACGAGTAGAGAGGCCACCGGAAAACTGGCTGCCGAACTGCGGAACTGAACTCATTATTAAGTAGGTACTGCAGTTTTCTCCCGGACAGGCAGCTGAGCAGGTCTTTCGGGGCAGGAAAAGGTGGCAGAGGGCCCAGGGCAGCCGACGTCCCCCGCTGTTCAAGAGCCTCGCAGACACTCAGGCACGGGCAGGTCTGCGGTGGAGGCCGCCCATGCTGCCGCCTGTCCAGGCCCCGGCCTCCCCTCCCCTCCCCGTGCGGCCCTAAAAAGCAAAACAAACAAACAAATCCACACTCTGGCCCAGCTTCCCAAGAGCCAGCCTCAGAGACACTGGAAGGAAGAGCCTGGACCAGGCCGAGTCTAGGGATGGTCTGCAAATTCACCATCTGATAGTGACCGAGCCAGACCGGTGGGAACACGACTTTATTCGTTCATTCATTCACTCTTGTGCAGCCACACCCGCGGCACAGGAAGGTTCCCAGGCGAGGGGTCGCATCGGAGCCGTGGCAGCCGGCCTACACCGCAGCCACGCCAGATCTGAGCCACATCTGCAACCGATGCCGCAGCTTGTGGCAACACCAGATCCTTAACCCACTGAGCGAGGCCAGGGATCCAACCCGCATCCTCACGGAGACTAGTGAGGTTCTTAACCTGCTGAGCCACAACTGCTACCGTTTTATTTAAAGAAGACGCTTAGTGCAGAGACACAAAGATGTCAGGTGTGTGTGCGGTGTGTGTGTGTGTGTGTGTGTGTGTGTAGCGATGTTGAGAAAATAAATAGTGAGAAGGTTTCTCCTGCACACGTTTTCCTCTGGCTGAAATAATCCACCTTATCTGCTATTATTACAAAGACAAATAAGAAATAAAGAGCCATCCCTTCCGTCTGGAAAGGAGAAGTACTGGTGAAATGTCTGAATTCCTTCTGGGGGCCAGGCCCTCTGTCAGGCAATGCACATACTGAGAAAAGCAAGCTAAGCTACCTGGCCCCAAAGACACACCGACGAGACAAGGGAGACAAACGAAACGAAAATAATTACAAAATCGCCTTCAGAGATGCCATGACAAAAGCTAGGGCCAACAGAGAAAATGAACTTTTTCACCATAGCTTCAAGCTTTTCACTTTCTCTGTAACTGCTATGCTACGTAGTTGTTATGTTCTGCAATTGTTATCACCTTTTGCGGTGAATTTTCGTGGTTCCGCTCACCTAAACCATAATGTGAAGTGAAAAAAAAATGTGTTTAAATAGGAAATTTTTAAAAATCAGAAAAACCTGGGAATCAGGAGACTCTTAAAGGCTTACGCGGTCCATCCACCTGCCCTAAGTTAGGACCACACTGTCAACAGCCCAGACAGATGTGTGGGGTTTTTTTTTAAGCCAGATTATACTTTAATCCATTAAGTACAGACAGTTTCAACCTGACTGCACTTAAATCTGCCTCTTCTGCTTTAGCCAACATTTTAAAAATATCTGCACCCCAACGGCCTCGCTTTAATCAAAGACCATTTAGACAAGCAACCAACTTTTGTTATTCCCTGAGGTGTAGCTTAAAACAGATTTTTATGTAATTACTAATAATGACTACAGGCAAAAGCAGAGAAGAGCTGGGATAAAACAGTGAGGAGCAGAGGCTTGTGGAAGACGTTCTAGTCACTGGGAGGTCCCGTCGTGGTGCGGTGGAAATGAATACGACCGGGAACCATGGGGTTGCGGGTTCGATCCCTGGCCTCGCTCAGTGGGTTAAGGATCTAGCATGGCCATGAGCTGTGGTGTAGGTCACAGACGTGGCTCAGATCCCGAGTTGCTGTGGCTGTGGTGTAGGCTGGCAGCTGCAGCTCCGATTCAACCCCTAGCCTGGCAACTTCCATATGCCGCAGGTGCGGCCCTAAAAAGACAAAAAAGCAAAAAAAAAAAAAAAAAAAGTTCTAGTCGCTGGATCCAGAAGTTTCCAAAACAGGAAAACAGACATTTTCCAGCACAAACTGTATCCTAATACCACGTTATGTTTAATTTTCAGCTTTGTAAAGGAGTTTATACCTGCTATATGGTATTAAAGTTTTATCAGTTATCTTTTTTGCTATTAATCTCCCTGTAAAGGTTAGAGGAAAATGAAAAAACAGCAATTAAATAAGAGCTTAAAGAGTTTAATTGAAAACAAAATTACATTTGAGAATATTTATTTGTATGGAGTTCCCTGGTGGCCTAGTGGTTAGGGATCAGTGCTGTCATTGCTGCAGCTCAGGTCACCGCTAGGGCACAGGGTCAATCCCTGACCCGGGAACATGCGAGTGCCAAGGGTGTGGCCAAAAATAACACACAAAAAACAGAAAGAAAATTCATCTGTTCATCCCTAAAAATGCACAAAGCACTGGTCCCAGGCAAGGCCCAGTGTCAGAAGGTAGGAGAGGGTGAGAGAAACAGCAGGCAGGTTACAGGCTCCTCGTATTTTAGATGGTATTTTAATCTCTGCCCAAAATGACCCACCTAAACACCAAAAACAGCCCTCGAAATGGTACGGCAACACTGACAAGCCAGCTGGTTTCTTTCGCAAAGGGATACCCACGGCCCAGTACCACTGGCCCAGGGCAAGAGCAGCACCCCCCGCGCTCCCGCCTTCCTCGGTGCTTCCCTCTCCTCCGCATCCCCCCCCTCCGGCCTTATCTCCGCGCCCTGATCCGGCCCCCGGTCCTCCCACTCCACACCCGGAGCCATCGCCCACCCGGTCCCCTCCCGGGAGGGGCTCTCCTCCAGGCGCAGCCACGCCGACGCGCCTACCAAGCTGGGGTAGGCCCGTTCCCGCTGCAGGAACAACCCCCCCAAAGCCCAAGCGGCCGAAAATAACAAGGCTGATTTCCTGCTCGGGCTGCCGGACAGCTGTGTGGCTGCGGGCAGAATACGCAGCCTCTCTGACCTCAGCGTCCTCGTCTGCAAAATGAGGGTTAAGTCAGTTCAGAGAGAAGGACTGAGACCTAAAGACTCGGGGAAGGGCTATTATTATTGCTGCTGCTGTTGTTGCTTCTCCCAGGGAGCTTCTGCTGCCACCCAAGCCTTAGGGCCTACTCCCTTCTGAGCTCTGACCCCACCGCATGGCTCAGTTTATCACCCGTGCCCCACGGGAATCAGAATTGCAACTGCCTCACGTTTTCAACCCAAGAGCTTACTAGAGAGGCTGGCCCACGGTCGATACCTGGGAGACACCTGCTAAGATGACGGGGACAACGCGGACCAGCAGCCCGGGCTGCGAGAATAAACCCCATCAGGGTCCCCCGGTCGTGAGGACATGTTCCCGAGGCAGCCGGCGGCAAGAAACCGACGACACATGAAAAGAGACCGAGACGCCGTCTGAAGACGGAAAGACGGGCCAGGTTTCAGGGCCCTGGACAGGCCCCACGCGAGCCAGGGCCTCCAGGACCCGAGGGACGGGGACCCGTGGGCACAAGTCGTCTCCACTGCGGGAACCGAGCACCCCCAGGACCTCACCCTGGTCCCCCGTCCTGGAGGCTGGACGACACGGTGGAGCCAAGTGATGAAAACAGAGACGTACGTTCTGCCCAAACGCAACACCCCGTTCGTTTAAAGCCTGTGCCTGTTGCCCGCACGGGAATTAGGAAGAGAGAGAGGAGCAGGCGGCGGGCCTACCCACTGCTGGTTTCCTCAGCCCTCCACTCCCTCCAAATCGAGAGCCTGGGGACGGGCAGGAAGGAGAGGGAGGGGACACTGAGGGACAGGCAGGCAGACCTGGCCTCTGCTGCCGACGCAGCTAAACACCCCACATCCTGAAGTCCGGGCCCCGCACCAGGCACCTCAGAAGCCCTTGCTCCTGCTTCAGAGCCAACAACAGGTGGCAGGGGGTGGGGGGGCAGCCCTGGCCTCCATCCCTGGCCTCCATCCCTGCCTTGGCCTCCGCCACATGGTGCAGCCTTGTCTCCAGGCGGAAATGGGCCTCCCAGGGGGCACGGCCCTCCTCTGCCTTCTAGCACCTTCCTCTGGGCTCTGCGTTACTTAAGGGCTGGGGTCACTTCTTTCACCTGCTCCTCTCCTGCACTCAGCAGGGCGCTTGGCACACAGTGTGAGCTTAATAAATACCTGTTTCTCGGGCAGTACAGGTTTTGCGTTACCTTCGAAGATATGAAATACACTGCCTTCAGATAAGAGCGTTACCTGTAAGTAAGAAGAATGGCTGAGTTACGTTAGATCTTGGTAAGGCGTAAAGATGTAAATCGCTTCTTTTTGGGATATGTATGAATCCGACTGTCAGGATTTATGAGTCCATAAAAGCCATATATTTACTGGGCGGAGCAGACAGAAAGCCTGGAATGCATAACAGCACGGGAATTCTTGCTATAAAGATTACTGGTGCCTCAGGCTTTTAAAAAACGAGATGCCACACGAAGCGGCCCATCAGGAGCTTGGTCTAAATATAAAACATTACACAGCGCGCTCTCAACCCCACTTGAAATGACGGCTCCTGGCACTGCGCTGGGAGTGTGGAGGCCTGAGGGCACGCACAAGCACCCGGGCCAGTGTGTGTTCAAATTAACACCTGGCAACCGAAAGACAACACCTTCCAGATAATTGTCAGCGCACCGAGCATTTCCAAGGCTAGGGACGGGCACCAGAACACATCCGGAGCAAGCCTGCAATCCGGGGTGGTGTCCTGTCGGGAACTTCAGGTTTTCCAGATCAGAACTTTGAAATCTGTAAGGTTTGGAACCAGAAATCACGATGTACAGCAGTCGAGGGGCGGCCCCCCCCCCAGCCACGAACATGTAATTTCCTAAAACCAAAACAGGTTTTTCTGCGCTTTCGCCCACGTCCGCAGTGGCTAGAAAGCCGGCAGGACGACACGTAGATGCTGGAGGTCCAGGTAACTCTTGAAACAGCCCTACTACGGGGACTGTAGACCTACTTTGCACACAAAGGAGGTGCAGGAGCCCTGGAAGCTCAGGATGATGGGGGCAGGATAGGGCTGGGAGGCTGACGCCAGCTGGGGTCCCCTAACCCCTGCACATGGATGGCACTGCTCTGGGGACAAACAGCTAAGCCACTCTCAGCTAAGCCACAAACTTTGAGGTATCGGTGTTGCTATCGTGGCACAGCAGAAAGAATTCTGACTGGTATCCACAAGGACAAAAGTTCGATCCTCGGCCTCACTCAGTGGATTAAGGTTCTGGTGTTGCTGTGAGCTGTGGTGTAGGTCACAGAAACAGCTCAGATCCTGCATTGCTATGGCTGGGGTGTAGACTGGCAGCTGAAGCTCCGATTCGACCCCTAGCCTGGGAACCTCCACATGCTGCAGGTGCAGCCCTAAAAAGACCAAAACAAAACCAAAAACAAAACCTGTGAGATTCCAACTCGTCTGAATTTCTGCATCTCGTCTCAAAGACCGAACTTGTGTTTTCTTCTCTTTTATGAACATAAACAAAACTAATAAACAGTATACACCGAAGTCTAACACATGCTGATTTAACAACTGCAGCCTAAATGAGTATGTCTGATGGGAGACCGTCGTCAGGGCTTCAGTTTCTAACAAGGCCAAGCTGAATTCTTTATAAAAACTATAAAAGAGAAGAACGCTTAAGAGAATAAAATATCCATTAATTGGCACATGAGAATTCTTAGTCACAATGCTGCATTAACTAAACCTTCAAAAGCAACCTGTCACCGTCAGTACCCTAAAAATGCCCTGAATCCTGGGAGCATGTGAACAAAGTTGGGTTTTTTCAATCCCATCCCTGTTTACTGATGCCGGGCTAATATTCTTTTTCTAAAACTGCCAGAAGTGATTTTTGAAGATTAAAAACAAAGCCGTCTTCGACATCGTACAGAAAGGCCTGGCTTCTTTCTCGCTTCGAAAGGCTCAATGAAACATCCCCTCCCCGCCCCCCCCCCCCGAATACCTCCTCCAGGGGCCGTTGAGGGGAAAATTCTCAATCTGCCCAAATGAAGGGTGGAGCCCCCACCTCCGGCCAGGGTGCCCACCTCCTGGGCCTCTACTAGCCTTGCTGCTGGAGCAGCTGGAAGGGGAGGGGCAGCTCGTGGGCATTTTAAAAATCAGCTGGTACGGCCCCTCTCTGCTCAAGCTAGGAAATACTTTTGCTTGGCTGGGCTGGGTTTTGGTTGGGAGGGGGGCATTTAGGTGAAAGCTGCCAGGGCTGAAATTCCAGCAGGCAGGGGACACGCCTTGGCCCTCCCTGCCCCCAGAGGCCTGCCAGGCGGATTTTTCTGTCTGTGCCCCCGCCCCCCCCAAGCAGCTCCTGGCTCAGACGGCCCAGCCAGCCTCCTCCACACGCCCCCCCCCAGCCCCCCCAGGGCAGAGCTGCAGGAGGAGGGCGTGGTCTTCCCCAGAAGCGCGGGAACCCGGCTTCTCATCCCAGTTACCATCCTCTTCCTCCACCTTCGTGCCCTGGCCGGGCCTCCGAGGATGCAACCGCAACCGCAACCGCAACCCCGCTCCTGTCCCCACTCAGCCGTGGGAATGACGGACCTTTAAGGCTTCCTGTTGGCGTTTCCCACTGGGTGACCTCGGCACCGTCCACCGCACCAAGCAAACTGCCGGGAGTCAGACCCAGCCGCACATTCAAACCAACTCCGCAAAGGTCGGAGAGGAAGGCGGGCCGAGCGCGGCTTGGGGAGGGATGGGCAACACCAGACGGCACCACCACCAAACACCCGGCCTGAAAACGGCAGTCACCCCCCATCCGCCTTCTGATCAGCTGCCCCGGCTCACAGGGGACCGGGGTTCCTGCACGTCTCAGCAGAGGGGCTGAGAGGGTGTCCAGGACCTTCCCCCAAGACCTTCGTCAAACAAAACCCAGAAACACCCTTCGAGAAGTTCATCCGAGCTGCTCAGCTATTTTCTTTTCATGTCATTAGATTACTGTCTCTCAATGTTCTCTCTGCTTCCGTAGGTATATGTGTGTACAAACGGAGATGTGTGTGTGTGTGTGTGTGTGTGTGTGGTTATATGTGGGCAGACACTTTCCTTTTTTTGTCCTTTTTTTGTCTTTTTAGGGCCACACTGGTGGCAAATGGAAATTCCCAGGCTAGGGGTTGAATCAGAGCTGTAGCCGCCGGCCTACACCACAGCCACAGCAACGTGGGATCCGAGCCGCGCCTGCGACCTACACCACAGCTTGTGGCAACGCCGGATCCTTAACTCACTGAGCAAGGCCAGGGATCGAACCCGCCTCCTCATGGCTACTAGTCGGATTCTCAACCCGCTGAGCCCCAGTGAGAATTCTGACATTCTCTTCAATAAAGGTGTACAATTTTGGAAATGTGTCTTTCAAGACTATAACTCAGAATCGTAACTACTTTAAAACAGGCTGGATACGCGCGAAGAATCACGTTTATTCCTGCACCTGAAAGCCGCCTGCTGGATGTTCCGTGTGCACTGATTTACACACGAGAACCAGAGTCTGTGACCATGACGAGAAACCGGAAGCAGGTGTCTCTGTATCGATGTCCCCGCAGACGAGAGAGATGTGGCCAAAGCCGAGTCTGCGCCAAACGCACGAGAAGGAGCAGGCAGTCGGGAGGCTGCGGTGCCTGGTCCAGCGGGAGGGTCTGGAGCCCGGGCTCCCGGGTTCTCCCGTGGCTCCTCCACGGACCGGCTGTGACCTTCCGCAAGTCACTTCACCCTGATGGGCCTGAGTGTACAGCTCTGAAAGACGAGGATGACGAGGTCACCTATTCTAGGACATCCTTGGGGACAAACGCACGGGCGCAGATAAAGCGCCCGGAAGATGCCTGTCGCAGGAGGCGCCGCGCGAGGCACCACCTGAGGCTGGGGCTTCTATCACTGTGGCTGCTTTGTTACTTTTTCAGGGCCTCCAGGTGTAAAGTTTTCTCTCTCCAAATCGAAATAAGTTCTCCCGAGAAAACGCAGGTGCTCCCCGGCGCAGCCAAGTTCTTACCACTAGAAGCGCAGAGAGGATACGTGAGGAAGGGACCCCAGGGACTGAGCTCGGTGAGAAGGGGGGGCCTGGCCTCTCCTAAACCATAGCGCGGAGTCTGCTCTCAGCAAAGACGGAAATACATCACACAAATTTGTCAAAGATGCCTCCTCTCCAAGGAGCAGCTGCATTGTAACCTAGGTCTGAGCTGAAGGCAAAGCAAGGATGACCATGAGCAAGGAGGATGGAGGTTATGGGGACCCAGCCACTGCCCCCCACCCGGAGGGCAGCCCCACAGGTGCTGTCAGTGCTGTGCAGGCACAAGCCCGCCCCAGGGAGACTGAAGCCACCTGCCCTGAGCGCTGACCTGGCCTCCCTTCCAGGGCCCGGCACCCAGGACTCCGGGCTCCAGGATGCTGCCCTGCGGGAGCCGGCAGGCCCGTCCTGATGCAGGCGGCGGGCAAGCCCTGGCAGCTCCCAGGGGAGGTAGCGGGCACGATGCCCGCCCCCTCCTCGGTCTGCTCCTGTCCCTGGAGCTGCATCCCCACGAGCCTGGTCTGAGAGGCTGAGGTCCTGCCCAAGGGCCTTGGCTCCCCCACCACCCGGGACGACCTGGAGCCAGGCCTTCCTGCGTAGTACTCAAGTGGCAGAAGGACAGAGTGGGACACGGGCTTTGGAGCCAAAGGGGACAAAATACAACACCTCTCTGGAACATCCCCCCCGGCACACACGGGAGGCATGCGGGAAGGGCGGAGATTCATGTTAGCATCATGAATAATAACTGAATCCTTACGGGCGAGGCCGGTAAGATCACCTCATTTCATAGATGAAGAAACTCAGACTCTGAGAAGTAGCGTGTACCACGGGTGCCTTCTCATTAGCATGTTAGAAAAAAATGGAATTTAAACTTTCTTTCCCCCTAAATCAAACTATTGCCTTTGGAATGGATAAGAAATGAGATCCTGCTGTATGAAACTGGGAACTGTATCTAGTCGCTCAGGATGGAGCTGGATGGAGGATAATGTGAGACAAAGAACGTATATATTATATGCGACTGGGCCACCTTGCTGTACAGTAGAAAACTGACAGAACACTGTAAACCAGCCGTAATGGAAAACATAAAAGTCATTTAAAGTAAAATTTAAAAATCCCCATAAATTATACTGAAAGTAAGACTATAATAAAGCTGGAAGCAGGGGTCCTGGGGGGCAGCGGGGGCGGGGGGGTGCGTTTAACACAGTATACACCTGCTGGGAGCTCCACCTGGCTGAGAAGACTCACTTGTGCGACGAAGCCCTGGAGCGGCCGGGGCACCCCGCAGACATCCTGCCACTGGGCTGCATCACCCACGACACCAGGAATGAAGAGCCAGAGGGGGATCCCGGATCCAACGGGGACGACGCCCCTGGAGGCTGGGGTTTTAGGGCACAAGGTAGGCGGCCTGGAGCCCACAAAGGCAGTGACAAGGGACGAGACCCTGCAGTCTAGAATGAGGCCCCAGCCCAGGCTGCCACTCCGTGAGAGACTCCATCCACTAGTTTGGTGAGGCTTGTGTTTGCCCAGAGCTCTGGGGGGGAGGGGGCTGCTACCAGTGGGTGCCGGGTCCAGATATACATCCAGTCCGTGTCGTGCTAGAACCCCTGGTCAAGAAACGACCTTAACAGGAGCTCCTGGTGTGGCTCCGTGGTGATGGACCTGATGAGCAGCCATGAGGATATGGGTTCGATCCCTGGCCTCAATCAGTGGGTTACAGATCCAGTGTTGCTGTGAGCTGTGGGGTAGGGCGGCAGCTGCAGCTCCGATTCGACCCCTAGCCTGGGAACCTCCATGTGTTGCCGCGGGTGCAGCCCTGAAAAGCAAAAAAAAAAAAAAAAAAAAACCTTACATAGAAAACCTGGGACTCCCAGGACTCCAGAAAGTGGAAGCAAACTCAAACTGCTGAGTGAGAGCAAGTCCACACGCCCGGGGACTACGCGACAGAAAAGAATTATCTTCAGGAAGAGGAGGCTGCATTGAAATAACAGCAACACATCACTGGGGGAAAGAACAGAGACAGAGAGAGGGAGCAGGAGGGGAGGGGGGTGGGTTGACAAAGGACAAAAATGCTACCCCAAGGACCAGAAGTGGTAAAGACCAGGGAAGATAAGCAAGGCTCAAAACAAGAGACGCACGGAGCACACATGAGGGAACAAACGCATCTGGAAAAGAAGAGGCCGCTTTTAGAAATGAGGAGATTTCAATGACTCGACCAAGACAAACAGCCCTGAGACTCCCAGCGGCACCCGTGGAGCTCGGAGCCCGTCGGCTTTTGTAAACAGAGGCCAGCGTGGAGGGGCTGGCCAGCCCTCCTCTCCAGGCTGTGCCCCACCGGCGCCCCCATCCCCGGGGCCTGGTTAGGTCTGGCACAGGGCAGGTGCTCCCAGACACCTGCTCGAAGATGCGATTCCACCTGCAAAGCCAACCCTCTCCTCCGCCGGCCTCTTCCACACGCATCTTTAAGGCCTGGAGCCAGGGGCTCTTCCCGAAGCTCGGCGGTGGGCCATCTCTGCCAAGCCCTCAGGATGTTTCTACCGCTCGTCCTGGATACTTTTCACAGCCACGTACTCTATTTTCACACCTGTCTCCCCCGATTCAGTGTGAATTCCTTGAGAGTCGGCCCTGGGCCAAATCCGCGTCGACACCCCCCCCGTGCCCAGGGTGCCAGCTGGTAGGCAGCATATGGCAGACGACAGATTTGTTGAGCTGAACGCAAAGCTCTGGCCACGATGCCAAAGAGCATGCCCATTCATATCTGGAGCCAAAATCACTCCCGATTTTACTCGCAAACGGCAGTACAGCAGCAGATGAGATACCAAGCTCCATTCCACAGCTTGAGACGAAACAGCACTCTCCGTCCATCAGAACGTGACGGGTCTGAAATTAAATTCTATCCGAACAAGATACGCAGGAGGCTTTTACGGGGGCGGGGGGGAGGTCTAACAGCAACTTCAAATGGGGATGAAAAAAGGCTTTGCCCAGGAACGCAACTTTGATCCTCTTAATTTTCAGTTGCTGCCAGGGGACAAAGACAAAACCACCCAAATATGCTGAAGATCAAAACTGTTTTAGATGTGTGACAGACAGTTCCATTATCTATCTTTAGAAAAAGAGAGAACTCTCTAATATTTGAAATAAGAGCACTTTGCTCATTTAGCAAAGAAAGGAGGCCTGGGGAGAGAAAACGCAATTTCACCATATGTCAGAAGGACACAGATTTTGTCAAGTGGAGCTACGTGATGGAACTCGTGAACACGCGTGCACTCGGCAAAGGCAATGCACCCAACTCAGTGAATCCCAATGCCTGTGCAACACTCAGCACTCTGGAAGAAGAATAACCTTTCTGATTTTCCCCCCCCGTCTCGGTCTCTCTCACACACCCCCTCCCTACCACCTCCATCCCAGCTACAATCTGTTGGCAAAATTATCCAGATCCTATGCAATGTTTTACTTTTTCAAATCCTCCCATTAAAAATTGTAATTAAAGGAGTTCCCTAGTGGCTCCGCAGGTTAAGGACCTGGTGGTGTCACTACAGTGGATCGGGAGCTTCCATTCACCACAGGTCTGGCCGAAAAAATATACACAAATTGAAACTGAATTTATTAAAGCCCCCAGCCCTTGGGCAGGAAAGGTCCAGAGAGTGCACTGCTCTGAAAGCAGAACGAAAAAAGAACCGCCTTGGTCACCAGTGAATTCCTCGTGCTCTCCTTCTTGTCACAGAGGAAACCAGAATTCTAGATTCCTGCCTCTTTCCTTTCTTTTTTTTTCTTTTGGTCTTGTTAGGGCTGCACCCTCGGCATATGGAGGTTCCTAGGCCAGGGGTCAAATCAGAGCTGCAGCTGCTGGTCTACGCCACAGCCACAGCCACACTGGATCCGACCTGCGTCTTCGACCTACACCACAGCTCACGGCAATGCCAGATCCTTAATCCGCTGAGTGAGGCCAGGGATCGAACCCGCATCCTCATGGATACTCGATGGGTTCATTACCACTGAGCCACGATGGGAACTCCACCCCTTTCCTTTCTTTATAGTATTTCCTTGTTGTTATTAAAGGGATTCACGGAGTTCCCGTTGTGGCTCAGCTGACTAGCATCCCCGAGGTTGCGTGTTCGATCCCTGGCCGTGATCAGTGGGTTAAGGATCCGGCTTTGCCGTGAGCTGAGGGGTAGGTCGCAGAGGTAGCTCTGATCCCTCATTGCCTGTGGCTATGGCATAGCCTGGGCAGCTATAGCTCTGCTTGGACCCCTAGCCTGGGAACCCCCACGTGCAAATGCAGCCCTAAAAAGACAAAACGACCAAAAAATAAAAAGTGATTCACGTTCCCTGTAAAGACTACAAAAGGTACGTGGGAGAAAAGAAGCCAGTCTACCAGCCAGAGGCACTGCTATTCATGCTGCAGTGTATTTCTTTGGGGTCGTTTTGCCAGGCACCCATGTATTTCTGCAGGTGTACAAGGGACACAGACACAAACATATAAAAGCGGGGCTGTGGGAGAGCCCATGTGGTATCTTGCTTCAAGCTCCCAGGGACCATGGTGCCCAGGAGTGTGGCACCGATCCAGCGGGTGCCCTCTGAAGTACCGGCTGCCTCTCACGTTACCTTAACTCATGGAAACGTCTCCAACGATGGCAAAGGAGGCTCTTCTTCCCAGCATTCTCCACGATGCCGAAGCCGGTGTCAGCACCACGCGGCTGACGATGACGCAGCACTTACCCCGTGTCTTCCGTGGAACGACCTCGGCCAGAAGTGCTAATGTGACCCCGTTTCTGGCTGAGTTGCAGAGAGGCTAAATACTTTGGTCAGGGCCACCTCGTGACTACTTAGCAGCCCCCAGGTTTACACCTCTTTAGGTTGCGTTGAGCCTGAGTGTCTCATTTATTTACGGTCGAAGGCAAGACCACTGTCATTGTTTGTAATCCATAAAATAGCCTGGGTTATTCTGGAAAACAAACGTCAACGAAGTACCATCTGGATTTCGACGGTTCCATCACTAACGTGTTACTCTTTAATCAATTCCAAGTTTACTCGGGTGTTTATTCCAGGCGACATTAGCTTTTCGAAATAGTACACCAACTATCCTTGGTTCACATTTTTTTTGGGCCACCCTGTGGCACATGGAAGTTCCTAGGTCAGGATCAGACCTGAGCCACAGTTTCCACCGACTGTGCCAGGCCAGGGATCGAACCCGCACCCCAGCGACTCCAGGGACACTGCTGGAGAGAATGCCACAGCGAGAATGCCCCCAGTTCACTTTTTTTTTTTTTTGTCTTTTTGCCTTTTTGCCTTTTCTAGGGCCACTCCCACGGCACATGGAGGTTCCCAGGCTAGGGGTCCAATTGGAGCTGTAGCCACCGGCCTACACCACAGCCACAGAAACGCAGGATCCAAGCCACAACTGCAACCTACACCACAGCTCACGGCAACACTGGATCCATAATCCACTGAGCGAGGCCAGGGATCGAACCCGCAACCTCATGGTTCCTCGTCGGCTTCGTTTCCTCTGCGCCGCAACGGGAACTCCGAAATAATTGTTTTTACTATTAAACACAAATCCGTTTGAGACCCCCCGCTGTCTAGAAACTGATGGCAGGGTGTAGTACAGAAACCTGGACCCCAGGCTCTCACAAACCGCGGACTCACCACGGGCAAATGACTTCCCCACTGTTTCCCTTTGAGAATCTAGGATGTGTGTAAATTACGCCTCTGAGAAATAGGCGCGTCCCTGGAATGCTGTTTTCTACAAGAATCTCAAGGAGGTCACAGGCTACCAGAAGGCTTCAGACCATAAAGAAAACAGTTCAGCAAGAACTAAGGAATGGGACTGTTGCCAAGACAAAGCCAGCCCCGCCTGGCCCCTCTTACAAAAGTGGGGCCCCCTCTTCAGGACTCCCACACGTGGGCCCCAGATTTCAAACGTCTCCTTCTCCAGCTGATGCGGATGCCTGACAACAGCTGGAGGGGCTGGGTCTGCAGGTCAGAGTCCGCCCGCTGCTGCTCCAGGCCTTCCGCTTCCTCCAACACCCAAGCTTCGACGAGCCAGGGAGACAGGCGCTCGCTCACCGCCCCTTAACGCCTCTGTACACGCACGAGGTCCGCAGCAGGCGTTAAAGCAGACCCTGTGCGTTCTGCCTACAGGGCCTGTAAGGAAGCCACCGGTGGGATGAGGGGCGGAGCCTCCAAAGGGCCTCCCCAGTAACAGTAACAGACAGCAGCAGACTATTAGATGTTATTTCTCCATTTATATGTTCGGTATGATCCTTCCTTTTTTTTTCTTTTTGCCATTTCTAGGGCCGCTCCCATGGCATATGGAGGTTCCCAGGCTAGGAGTCCAATCGGGGCTACAGCTGCTGGCCTACACCACAGCCACAGCCATGCAGGATCCAAGCCACATCTGCAACCTACACCACAGCTCACGGCAACACTGGATCCTTAACCCACTGAGCGGCAGGGATCGAACCCACAACCTTGTGGTTCCTCGTTGGATTCGTTCACCACTGAGCCACGACGGGAACTCCTGATCCTTCCTTTTAAATAATGCGACGCCTCTTCCACAAAAAAACAAGCTCGTCTCTCTACGAGGGACAGAAAGGGGGGTGTGGGTCTTGAGAGAGAGCACACTTAACCTGCAGCACACGAAACCACGCTACGTGTCCTCCGGAGAGGAATTTCCACTTCGTTTACTGTAACAGGAACTGTACGTTCAGGAAACTAATGGGGACAGTTTGATTTATGAATTTTGACGTATTTCTTGAACGGGGATTACATTACAAAGAAGTGGAATTCTAAGCAAGCCCGCGCTTGCCTACACATTCAATCTTCAAATCAAGACGCTGGGGTCCTGGGCGACGGGCTGCAGACAGAGGGACACTCACACACGGCCACTGGGCTGGGCCCTAGGCCTCAGCACATGCTCCCGACGCAGAAAACACGGCAGCTCTTCCCCAGACGGCAGCCGCAGAGACATCCCACTCCGAACGCCTGTGCAGTCAAACCGAGGAGGAAAAAAATCCCGAGATTCTCATCCTCACGAATGTTCTCCCATTCGCTTTCGCTCTGCCTGCTCCCCAAGCCCCACTCACGGGAAAAGCGACATAAACTCCGAAGACAGAACACGAGGGGGCCTTTAAACTTCCTAACTCCCCGTGAAATGCTGTCCGCAGCCTCCTATGTAAAAACGCGCATGCAGTGGTTCGGCACTGAGATGAGCTACCTCTGCTCATTTACACTGAGACCAGGGGTGGGGGTGGGGGTGGGGCAGGGGCCAGTGGTGCTAAAGCAACACATCTACTCTGTCAGAGGCTTTCTAGAAGAATCCACCTTTGATCCCTCCAACCTCATAGGGTTAAGCGGAACCATTTGCATTTTATGCACGGCGAAGCTGAGATTCAGAGAGGCTGAGTCACTGGCCCAAATGTACACAGCTAAAAGAGGGTGAAGCGACCGGGCAGGCCTGGGCTTCTCCGTGCCTTGTCTGGACGCTCTGCCCCATTTCGAGCTTTCGGTCGGCTGTAAGGTTCCCCCACAAGCATCGCACCTATCTATGGGTCCGAATGTCACGAGCCGAGGGAAGACAGAGGAGCCAGCGCCGGGAGAACCCAATGCCAGGACATTTTCAAGAGCCCGCCTGGAATCCCCCAATTAGTCAGGCATGGAGTTACGGTGGTAAAGCTTCCTGCCAAAATGGGCCAAGGTGTGTCTGGGAAAGAGAGCGGATTAGCCATTATCATCCAGGAAGATCTAGCGAAAGGAGCTTCATGAAAGACTAACTATCAAGCGAGGAGCAAGGAAAAGTGGGGGTGACGGATGATGAGCAAGGAACCAGGCTTGCTAAAAAAATTCAATGACACCCAAACCAAATTTTGCACCTGCCATGGTTTTGCCAGTGGTCACTTTATGTACGTAAACTGTACGTACACACAGTATCAAACTAAAGCCTTCTGTATCAAAGGAAACTAACAGTAAATAAACAAACAGTATCAAACTAAACAAACGGTATCAAACTAAAGCCTTAATTAAAACCAAGAGCATAGGTGTGCTACAACGGGCACCAGAATTAACACCCAGCAGTAGCTTTACACCTGGAGTTGGAGGAGACCTAAAGCCGGCAGGGGAAGAGTCGATGGACAGGTATAGAGGCTTTCCTAAGAGCGGGGCTCCTCGTGCAGGACCTTGAGTTCTCAAGGCCAAGTCAAGGTCAACGGGGTAAAGACTGCAGGCTGGGAACCCCACAGTGGGCTGGCGTAGACCAAGAAGGCAGGTACATGCTGGCCTCGCCCGAGGACAGGGCCAAAGCCTTGCGACCCCAACGCCCTTTACCGCAGCACAAAGGAAACACTAGCTCACACCTGCCGAGGTCATTTGTCTGCGGAACACTCGCTCACTCAATGAACTGGGTAACTACGAAGCCAGCCAGCACCGCTGCACGAAGCAGACGAACCCCCGATAAGCACAACGACCTGAAGAAAATAATCAGGAAACAGCAACAATTTTTTTTTTTAAGTTTCCTGATTTAATAGGCAAATGTGCTGCTTGAGATCCCTTTAAGTCGAAAGAAATCATTTTTTAAAAGGCTAAAGAGTTTGCCTGCTCAGGGCTCCTCATGTTCGAAGATGCAAAGCTGAAAGGTGCCCCTTCCCCTCCAAAAAAAAGAAAGGCAGCTAAAAAATAATGTTATGAATGCTTAACAATTATAAATTTAGTCTAAAACTTTAATGGGAAAAAGTGCAATCAGATCTACAAAGCCTACTAGACTTTGGATTTTTTTTAAAAAAAAATTGTTTTAAATTATGTGCAAATATTATGCTATGCAGATGTCCTTACAGTCTAAAGACAAAGATGTGGTTCAGTCAAAAAAAAAAAAAAAAAGGCAAATTACAATAAGTCAGAATATACGCAAATATACGCTAAACATAAGACATTCAAAAATAATTACAGAACCCAGAATTTAGAGGAAACATTAATTTTCATTTGAAAACACTGTTTTATTTCGTCTTACTACATGCCTTTCTTTGCAAATATAATCATGAAATTTTAGAGCAAAAGTAGGCTCCTTGGAGAGGAGGGCTGTGTCGTATTTGCTTTACAGTTTCGGCGTCTAAATCAGTGCTCAGTATGAAGTGGACACTTAAAATATTTTAAAAGGAGTTCTCATTCAAGAAAAGCGTGTCCTGAAAGCTTACTGGGCAGCGGGTACCCTTTAGACGCGGGGGAGTCACGCCAAGGGTACATAAAGCGCCTCAATGAAAAACCTATCACCGAGATTTTTTAATACATGTAAGTGAAAGCCACCTCCACAACAGGCAGGTGGAACTGGAGTGGCCTACCGTCTTTGCACGCTGAATTTTCCCACACAGAACGGGCTTCGCTTGAAAATGAAGTTAGGCCTGTAATGAAAGCTTTGCGTGGGCACATGTTTGAACACATGGGATCAGGCACCAGGGCGGGTGCCAGGGAATCGTCTCCATCAGGAGGGCGAGGAGGCGGAGCTGAACAGCCACGAAACCTTCAGCAGAATGGATGCTGCAGCCCAAACGGCGGCTGGCCCGCCTTTCGGAGCGAAAAAGCAGGCGGAGGGACTAGAGCACCTGCTTATCGATGCTGAAAAATGCATTTGGCGTTACCAAAAAAACAGCAAAAACCATGTCTGGTTTTTCTTGTAATGAAGCAATCACTTAAAGACTTTATAATAAAAAGGAAGGTATATTCTGATTATTTTTTTTGGTCTTTTTAGGGTTGCACTCGCGGCATATGGAGGTTCCCAGGCGAGGGGTCAAATCAGAGCTGTAGCCGCTGGCCTACGCCAGGGCCACAGCAATGCCAGAACTGAGCCACATCTGCGACCTACGCCACAGCTCGCAGCAACGCTGGATCCTTAACCCACTGAGCGAGGCTAGGGATGGAACCTGTGTCTGCACGGATGCTAGTCCCGCTGCGCCACAACGGGAACGCCTGATTTTTTTTTTTTTTTTTGGATGTAATGTCCTGAAGATGCCAATTAAATCTAACTTTTCTACTGTGTCATTGAGGATCTCTGCCGCCTTACTGATTCTCCGTCTAGAAGCTCTGTCCACTGATGTGAGTCGGGCGCAAAAAGCACTTGTGACAACACGGAAGACTAGAGGATGGGGAAGGAAAAAGCAAACCATAGTCTCGCAGAGCAGCAGCCACGCGATGCTGCCTTCGTGTTCGTAGCATTAACACCTGTGTGTTTCTTACAACAGAAACCAAAATAAAACTCTCCATTTCAGGTCCACAAAGGTTTGGAAGGAAACTAACCACAATGGATGAAGCAAGAAGGCACCAGGTGAACGGGGCCCACAACACAAGGGAAGAATAGAGACACCAAGTATTTCAATCAACCTTTTTTTTTTTTTGTCTTTTGTCTTTTTGTCTTTTTTTGTTGTTGTTGTTGTTGTTGTTGCTATTTCTTGGGCCGCTCCCGTGGCATATGGAGGTTCCCAGGCTAGGGGTTGAATCGGAGCTGTAGCCACCAGCCTACGCCAGAGGCACAGCAACGCAGGATCCGAGCCGCGTCTGCAACCTACACCACAGCTCACGGCAACGCCGGATCGTTAACCCACTGAGCAAGGGCAGGGACCGAACCCGCAACCTCATGGTTCCTAGTCGGATTCGTTAACCACTGCGCCACGACGGGAACTCCGAGACACCAAGTATTTCAGAACACCTCCACCCTGGGACTCGGGCAAGGGAAGCCTAGAGATTCCCTTACAGCTCCGGAAATACAACCATGCGTCACGGGCACAGACTCAAGAGTTCAAGAGTCACGCAAGACGGACGGGGTCAAACAAATTTCTGAGCAGATTCTCAAGCTGCGGCCAGGCGACCTGCCCCTGGAGCACAGCCCAAAGGCACATGCAGAGAGGAAGCTTATGGCCCTTCCGTGAGGCCGGTGCTGGCAGCTCCCTGTTGGCATCGGGAAGGCTGCTCTTGCCACGGGCACCAGGGACTGAGTGGCTCACCTGCTCCTCCCGAGAGGAGCAGGCACTGGATCTCCCTCCCAAGGTGACATTGGCTGCTGCAAAGCATGCATCGGATGGTACTTCCCATTCAATAAATGCTAGAGCTGGACCGCTCTTAATCCCACTCAGTCTCTCTGAGCCTTGGTTTTTTCATTTAGAAAAACGACACCATCTCTTCAGCCTTTTCCACCCAGGTGTCATGAGGCCCCAAAGAACGAAAGCAGACGAAAAGAACTTTGTAACAGGGAAAGGGCCCCGTGACCAAAGGGGGTGCCATCCAGCAAGTGGGCACCGCACTCAGTGCAATGATGTCACACGGACAAGCCAAGAGACCCGGCTGGGCGGAAAAGGCTTCCGATCAAACCTCAGCGCCATCGGGTTCGTGCGCAGAGATTCTAGGAAATGGGTGGACGTAACTCCGGGATTCGGGCTTGACCAAGCAAGGATGGTCCCTGTATGCTTCTGGTGTGAGTGTCACCATGGGGGACACCTGTCTTATCCATCAGCACCAAGAAGCACCAAGGCTGGGCCCATCGAAGTCTGATGAGTGGATGTGAGCAGCAAAAGCACAACGGACCTGAACCAAGGATGGGCCCGAGGGTCCTGGCGAGCCTGGATTTTCCAGCCTCCAGCATCTTCGATCTCAAGTGATTGCGAAAGTCTATTTGCAACTGCTTCCTGGAAAGCTCCCAAATGAGAAGCGCAAGCTACAGGGGAGGGAGCACAGGCCCAGCAGCTCACAGCACACAAGTCCAAACTCTACTCTGGACTCTGCGGCTCCAAAACCAGTGGCTTCTCCCTCAGGTGTGGCCAGCAGCACCTGCTTTGCACGGCTCATGCAAAAATTAGAGCTGTAATGCAAGCAGCTCACTGAGCACGATGCTGGGACAGAGCAGACACTAAACAAATCATCAGTCCCTTTTCCCTCGGGGTGAAGAATGAACTACTTTAGGCTCAATGATGCAAAAACCCCTCTGTTTTGTCTTTTGTTTTTTTGTTTTTAAAGCTCTGCAACAGCGGCATATGGAAGTTCCCAGGCCAGGGGTCAAATCGGAGCTATAGCTGCCGGCCAAAACCACAGCTCACAGCAACGCCGGATCCTTAATCTACTGAGCGAGGCCAGGAATCAAACTCACATCCTCATGGATACTAGTCGGGTTTGTTAACCACTGAGCCACAATGGGAACTTCCCAGACCCCCCTCTTAACTCATATCTTTAGTCTTAGAGCAGAGAAAGGGCCAAATATCCCTTCAGGCCCCAATCTGCAGAGAAGCGGGCCAATCCATCCAGACAACACAACGAAAATGACCAGGAGGGTGACAAAGACCTGCTACCTAATCATCCGATTCTCCAAAACTCGAACTAAAGTCAGCAGGTGCTAGCGAAGCCCCCCTCCACAAGGAGCAAGCTCCCGTCTGTTACACCCGGACCGAATCAGGGTTTGGCTGCAAGACGGTGACCTTGTGTTAGAGTCTTTGGGAGGAGGGAACAAAAAATCCCACAGGCAGTGCTTTCAGGTTCAGGCTTTTTGTTGGCACAGGGAAACAGGTAGGAGAAAGAGAGGCTACTCAAAGAATGAACCCCTCCACCACGTCGAGTGCTTGCTCAGAAGTCAGCAGTGCGCTTGGGAACCGCACACGGGAGGGACGCACCGCCGACGTCCCCTGAGCCCCAGCGCCTCCCCCGCAGCAGCACGTGGCCTCCCTCTGTAGGTCCTCGAGGGGCAATCGGATCCTGGCTTCTGCGAGTTCGTTCCCCAGCCCGTGAAGGGTTACTCCACTTTGTTCCTTGGAGATGCCCATCCCAGTGAGCAGCCAAAGGTAGTTCAACCCCCTGGTGTGTGCGCCCCAAGAAAGGCAGGCTTGGTCATTAAAAAGGTAAAGTGTTTTACGCTCTACCAACTTTCTCTTACCAAAAAAAAAAAAAAACATCATTCCAGTAATTTTCCAAGAGTGGATCACAGCAGCCTTCCACTCGTACCTGATGCAGGGGAGGAGGCATCGGAAGAAAACCCTGGCAAGACAGAAGCAGACTCGTTCACCAGGAAACCTGGGGTCCACTTGCCCTGCCGTCTTTTTATCCCCCCCTCACATTATGGCAATAACTGGCCCTCATCTAGTTGGCACAAACGCAGCTTCTAAGGGCAGACCACGGAGTTTTCAGAGATTTAATATTGACACCTTACGTGCATTTCAAAATATTGGGAAGAAAGGCTTATGAGGCTATTATCCGCACACGCAAGGCACAGAGATCAGTTCAGGTTTGTTTTTTCTGAAGAGCGCGATCCGTAAAAACGGCGGGGTATTGAGAGTGCTTAAGTGTCTATTCTGGGTTTCCAAATGTCTAGGCTTCGCTTTTCCTTTGAGAATTCTCTACATAAACAGTGTGCTTATATGCACCGACTCAGGACACACACTGACGGCTGAAAAGAAAGGGGACTCGCTCAAACACACGAGGGGCAAATACAGTGCAAAATGATGAAAATACGAACCCTGATAAACAGACAGACAGGCCATTTTCTGTTCCTCTGCGGTCATACAGACACAAACCTGCACCTCAAGCTGCTTTCTAAGCACCTCAGGGTTTCATGCTTTGGAAAGGGGACACATTTCAGATCCTGAACATGATATGCTATCTAAAGCCACACCTGTATGACACAGACGAAGGACTGGTCTTACCTTGTCTTGGTTCTCTTTATTCTTGTAACACAGGTTTCCGATCAGACGAATGAGATGAGACTTAAAGCCTTCAGCCACGTTAGTGATGTCGCCCTCTGCTTTTATGGAAGCACAGGGGCTGAAGATGCTAGTGGTATCACTGCCAGCTGCGTGAATCAGTCGCAAAAGATCTGTAACAGAAGAAGACACCTCCTTTTCCGTGGGAAAAAAAATTCAGCGTTCGGTCCCAGAAGCAAATCTAATTAATGGGTGGATTAAAAGAAACGCAAAGTAGAGTAACGAAAGCATTCTTTTTACGATTGGGAGGCTCTTCGGCTTTTGCTTTAGAATTTTCATGACCCTGGTTGGAGGACATAGGCCAAAATGATAACCCAACTTGGGTTTTTTGTTTGTTTGTTTGTTTGCTTGCTTTTTAGGGCCTCACCTGCAGCATATGGAGGTTCCCAGGCTAGGGGTTGAATCGGAGCTATAGCAGCCGGCCTACACCACAGCCATAGCAAGAGCACTATAGCAAGAGCAAGGCCGGATCCACTGGGCGAGGTCAGGGATGGAACCTGCATCCTCATGGATTCCAGCCGCGTTTGTTTTTGCTGTGCCACAATGGAAACTCCCCCAACGCGGACTTTCTATTTATCCACAAAGAAAAGTTAGCTAAAAGTTTTCCACCATCTTTCCTAGGAAAAGGTTTCCAATTCCAATTTCTCCACGAAGGAACTCACGTGACAACTACAGTCAGCTGTGTCTAAAATGCCTCCTATCTATCATGCAGCATATGACAGAAACCAACAAGCATGGGGCTTTTTTCCTCACTGTCCAGATGACCAGAAGGCAGTATGCGTTCTCCATCTATCTACTCTGGCTACACTCAGAAGAAATAGCTGAACGCTGCTACACTCGATGAAATGTTCCAGGCAGCCTGTGAAAGCAGACAACCTTCCAGAAGTCTTCTAAGTGTTTCCACATGATCTAATTTAACCCTCTGAACAAAGTTACTCAAGGCAGGTCACTTTCCCAGCTTTATAATGAAGAAACTGGGCTCAGAGGTTAGTTACTTGGCAGAGGTAGGCTAACAACCCATGTTTGCTCCAAAAGCATGCCTCTTCCACAATGATTCAGCCTCTCAGGTTTGTGAAGTCCTTTTTTTTTTTTCTTTTAATGGCCACGCCCGAGGCACATGGAAATTCCCAGGCCAGGGATTGAATCGAGCTCCAGCTGCAACCCATGCCACAGCTGCAGCAACACCAGATCCTTTAACCCACAGCATCTGGCGGGGGATCAAACATGCACCTGCACAGCGATCTGAGCAGCTGCAGTTGGATGCTTAACCCCCGATGCCACGTGGGATCTCCTGCAGTGTCTTATCTTAATGATCACTAAAAGCAGTGCATTTGTCATAAAACGCTGACGAAACTTCTTCTACAGCTCATTGCTCATTCATCGACCCATCTAGATACAGATTCATCTTTCTGAGCATATGGGTCTCCAGATTAAGTATAATTTTTTTTTTTAAGAAAAAAATAGCAAACAGTGAATAGCAGTCATAAGCATGACTATCCACAAGGAACAGGTTGTACATGTATTATTTTGCAAACAGCTTTTTAGCAAAGATGGTACCATCAAGCAATGGCTTCCTGTTTACAACAGTTTTCTTGTAAGAACTGAATACATAATTACTACGTGTAAGGCACTATTTATTCTTCACGTTCCATAGGGTAATTGGGAAAAATTTACTAACAAATACGGTCAAATTACAGTAATATAAAAATCGCCATCGGAGTTCCTGTTGTGGCGCAGTGGTTAACGAATCCGACTAGGAACCATGAGGTTGAGGGTTCGGTCCCTGGCCTTGCTCAGTGGGTTAAGGATCCGGTGTTGCCGTGAGCTGTGGTGTAGGTCGCAGACGCAGCTCAGATCCTGCGTTGCTGTGGCTCTGGTGTAGGCGGGTGGCTACAGCTCCGATTGGACCCCCAGCCTGGGAACCTCCAGATGCCGCAGGAGCGGCCCAAGAAAATGGCAAAAAGCCAAAAAAAATGCCATCATCATAGAAACCCCACCACAACCATCATCACTGCAACCGCTACAGATGGAACACCCTGTCCAGGGAGCTGTGTAATAGGCATGAATATCCCCATCTACTAACCAGGCATCATGGACAGCAGGTAAGCTGCCAAAGCCCGCGCTGTTACCCCAAAATGACGATTCCTTCCAAGAAAAAATGTTCCCCCCAAAATCTCAAAAAAGATACTAACACATTGAAAATCAAGGATCTGTGTTTGAACTTACACGACAGTACGACAGGTCAAAGATTTCTTCACTACAAATAATAACACGTGTGGTCTTTCACTCACCAATCACTCTTTCCAGCAAGCCAGGAAAAACCTGTAGATAGCCGAGCAGATCGGTATTAGCAGTCATTTCACAGAGGACATCAAGAAGCCTAATTGTAGCCAGTGCCTCCTAAGAAGACAAAAAAAACCAAAAAACAAAAAAACATGACTTTGAAAGCAAGCTACATGATTTAACAGTGAGAGATAACTGTAGAAGCATGAAACCTCATATAAATATTCAAGAAATAAAAAATACTCCAGAGACAGTGCTTGTCACACATCTAAAAAGAGACACACCATCGAGAAACAGAAGCATTAAATACTCACAGGAACAACCATTTTCACTAAGAAGCAGACATCTGCCAGGAAGAATGCAAGATTATGTGTCATTATGTGTCTTCTTGGAGCAAAGAGTCAGAAAAGTTCTTATTCAAGCAAAAATACCTTCCAACAGTGGAATAAATGTTCAAAATTACTAGCTATGTACATAACATTTATGCAAATATTTTCTTTTGAATGTGTTCCCAGCAAGCAAGTTCTACTTTAACGATACAAACACCCCATGAAATACATTAATTTCTTGTCCACAGGAATCCTGTAAAATGCTGTGGGTGAAATAACTCTGGCTGCGAGAACGTGCATTATTTCTGGGTAAATACAAACCTATAGGCAGTATCTTGGTAGGTTGGAAAAGACAGCATTTGAAAACGTTCGTTCACGTTAAGTACGAAATCAATTATTACCAAATAGACCACCAACCGTGTACGGCATGGCTTTAGGCTGCCGAGAAGTAAAATTGCATCTATTCTTTTATTTTTAGGGCGGCACCTGTGGCACACGGAAGTTTGGAGCTGTAGCTGCTGGCTGTGGCACCACCACCGCAACGCGCGATCCGAGCCGCATCTGCGAGCTGCACCACGGCTCACGGCCACACCAGATCCTTACCCCACTGAGCAGCGTCAGGGATTGAACCCGCATCCTCGTGGATATTAGTTGGGTTCGTTATCGCTGAGCCACAACGGGAACTCCATAAAATTTTAAAAGGCCATGTTTGCATTGATGATTTTTAACTTCCTTTTTTCTTTTCTTTTTTTTGTTTTTTTTCTAGGGCCGCTCCCATGGCATATGGAGGTTCCCATGCTAGGGTTCTAATCGGAGCTGTAGCCTCTGGCCTACACCAGAGCCACAGCAACGCGGGATCCGAGCTGCACCTGTGACCTACACCACAGCTCACGGCAACGCCAGATCCTTGATGCACTGAGCAAGGGCAGGGATCGAACCCGAGACCTCATGGTTCCTAGTTGGATTCGTTAACCACTGAGCCACGACGGGAACTCCTTAACTTCCTTTTTAAAGCGCACATTATGTGACAAAGTGCACTGGATGACATCAGCGTAGGTCAGAAGGATAAGAGGCTTCAAGAGAAAATACAAATTACTTCCTTTTAAAAATTCTAAATACGTATTTATTATTCTCCAATTAGGAGGTAATATTTTAATGGCGTATTCTGAAATCTGAGAGAGCAAGAAACACCCATTCTCTTTTGGCATCTTTAATTTTGTCCAATAGCTTTCACTTGCTGCTTTAAAGAGTTAGGGGAACTATTAGATTAGAAGTCTGAAATCAGTATGAACAGACGTGTTAATTACATGGTGAACAGACTCAAGCAAGTCCGTGAACTTGGCACGGCGTGGGCATCCGCTCGCGTTAACTGGGGAGCCGCCCGGATTATCATCACCTTCAGATGCCACTTCCCTGTCAAGAAACGGCTGACCGGCTGTGAGATCTGGGGCAGAACATACTGGATCACCCTGGACACCCTGTCATACCAGAGAGCAAGGCTGCTGTCAGAGCCGCCTCGGATCACGTCAGAAGGAATCAGAAACAACCTGAAGAGGCTCCCCCCGCCAGCAACAGCACACCGGGCACGAGGAAGAATTACTGCTCAAGCGGAGGGAAAACAAACCAAGTGGCTCATAAGCCATGACTTCATATAATGATTGAAGCGAAACTCAACAACTCATCGTCCTCGGACGAAGCCGAAAAATCAGCTCAAGACGCTGAAGGCTGATTATCGAAGAGGGGAAATCAAGTATTTATTCCGCTTTTCTTTTTTTATTTGTACTTTTTTTTTTTTTTTGGTCTTTTGTCTTTTTAGGGCTGCACCCGTGGCATATGGAGGTTCCCAGGCTAGGGGTCCAATCAGAGCTGTAGCTGCCGGCCTACACCACAGCCACAGCAACACCAGATCCAAGCCGAGTCTGTGACCTACACCACAGCTCACAGCAACACTGGATCCTTAACCCACGGAGCGAGGCCAGGGATCAAACCCGCAACCTCACGGTTCCTAGTCGGATTCGTTAACCACTGCGCCACGACAGGAACTCCCATTATTCTGCTTTTCTTCAAGATGTACCTTGTATAACCAAGTCGTTGATGAGGAAAAGTTTCTCTTCATAAAATAGTCCAGCTAAAAAACATGGAAAGTGAATGACAGAGTCCAAACACCACCACTGCACAACCCCAAAGAATTAATGGATCTGGGCAGTAATCATTAACAGCTGCTAACTTTACAAAAAACAGCCAGACAGTACATGCCTCTGGATGAAAGTACTTATCACCAACAATGAAATATACTAAAAAGAAAAAAAAAACAAAAAAACAAAAACTAATCCAACTCTGAACAAGCCTCTGGAAGGAACCATCATTCACAGAAACGCAAGGGAAAAAAAAGAGCACGTAAAACCCCACCACGGAGAGACACTCAGCAAAAACCAAACTGCAGGAAACTCCATGGGTGAAACGATTCAGTTCAACAGACAACGACAGAGGAGGGACAAAAGGTTGGGAGGGGGAAGAGGAAAGGGAACCTATTTAAAGCAACCAGGAGGAGTTCCCATCGTGGCACAGCAGAAACAAATCCGACTAGGAACCATGAGGTTGCGGGTTCAATCCCTGGCCTCACCCAGAGGGTTAAGGATCCAACATCCCAGATGCAGCTCGGATCTGGCATTGCTCTGGCTGTGGTGTAGGCCAGCAGCAACAGCTCCGATTGGACCCCTAGCCTGAGAACCTCCATAGGCCACGAGTTCGGCCCTAAAAAGACCAAAAAAAAAAAAAAGCAACCAGGAGTTCCCTGGTGGCCTAGCCATTGAGGATCTGGCATTGTCACTGCTATGGTGCCGGCTGGATCCCTGGCCGGGCAACTTCCACATGCCACAGTTGTGGCTTCAAAAAAAAAAAAAAAAACAGGACACAGCAAGCAACAGAATTGCAATATATGGCCATTTCCTTGCATCCTGATTCAAAGAAATCAACTTAAAAAAAACTCTTAGGCAATGGAGAATATTTGAATACTGTTTATTTGGTATTCAATTTTTATCGCTGGTTTTTTTCAGATGTGCTAATTATAATTCACTTACATATGAAGACTCCTCATCTCTTACAGACACATAAAATACTGACTGATGAAATACATGGGCGCTCTGTTTGAATCCAGAGCAACCAGCCTGAGAATGAGTGGGTTGTGGATGAAACGAGAATGTAAACGAAGCAGTTAAATGATGAAGCAGGTGATGGGGTTTCAAGACACGTTTTCTCTTAGTCTACATTTGAAATGTCTCATGATCAAAAGACCAAAATAAAATTAGGGGGGTGGGGAGTTCCCTTGTGGGACAGGGGGTTAAGGATCTCACTAGATGTCGCTGCTATGGCTCGGGTTGCTGCTGCAAAGCAGGTTCAATCTCTGGACCAGGAACTTCCACAGGCCGTGGGCGCGACCCAAAAATTAAAAAAAAAAAAAAAAAAAAAAAAAGTTTTTTAATAAAAAAAACAGGGGGTTAGAAGAGATGCTCTAAGTTTCCTTCCAGCTCTAAATTCTGTATCATCTCAAATAAACCCCAAGGAAAATTAATCCATCCTCACATAACACATCTCTACTTTTAATCATCAGAATTCTTTTATTAACGAAGTGTCTCTATAATGAGCAGCTGGAAACGAATAATGAAATAACAGCCAGGAAAAATGACTCTCTTCAAAAATAAGAGCACTCAGCGAGATATGCTTTCAGTGTTTCTAAGTATTATAAAACTATAGTCATTACACCAGGCACTCGCAGGGGAAAAAAAAGATGCAGGCAAATTACAGGAGCAAGATTTTGAAGTGGGTAAAAGAGAAGAACGAAGATTAGTCTACTGTCTAGATCAGCAGTTTGGGTTCCCTTTGCCATTCCGTGTCTCTGAGCTATTTTACAGCATTGTCAGTGGCAGAAAACTGACAATAAAAGGCAAATGATTCTTGTCAACAGAAATGCAGATGATTTCTGTCTGGCTGGAATGCAATTACTGCCGTGTGCACAGACCAGTTTCTGCATCGCTGTCAGTGCATTTCAGCATTCCTTTCTCGCACAGGAATTCTTCTCAGGGGAATTCTTTACCAGTGGACAGTATCTCCTTTATCGCATGTAAGCATGCACCTCTTTGAGTTCTTACCAGCTGTTAATATCCTACTGGTTTCCTCTGTAAAAGGTTAGAAATCCAGACATGGGTCCAAAATTATATTAAGAATTCAACACACGATTTGGGCGGCATTAAGCTTAGCAGAAAGGATGAGATTATTCACTAGGTGATAATGATACAATAATCACCAGATAACATTTAGGGGACATTAGCTATGTACCAATTAGTATCCTAAATGATTACATTAAAACAGAAGTCATTTGGAGTTTTCGTCATGGCTCAGTGGGTCACGAACCCGACTAGCATCCATGAGGACGCGGGTTTGACCCCTGGCCTCGCTCAGTGGGTTAAGGATCTGGCGTTGTCGTGGGCTGTGGTGTTGGGCGCAGACTCAGCTTAGAACCACTGCATTGCTGTGGTTCTGGCGTAGGCCGGAGGCTACAGCTCTGATTCGACCCCTAGCCTGGGAACCTCCATATGCCGCTGGTGCAGCCCGAAAAGACAAAAAGACAAATAAAAAAATAATTTAAAAAAAATAAAACAGAATTCATTTTATAGGTAAAGAAACTGGGGCACAGAGAGGGTAAGTAAAATTCAAGATCTCACATCAGTGAGAGGAGAAATCCAGGTTCAAACCCAATCTCTCACTAAAGATTATAGAATCCTGGAGAGTTAAAAAACAAATAATGCACTTTTTTACTCAAAAATCAATTCCAGATTAATTAAAAACGCAAAGTACTGAAAGAACTAGACTATCAGGTGTGTATTTCCACAATCTAAGTGGAGATGATTTTACTAAATATGTAAAAAAAACTCAGAAGGGGAGTTCCCTTCGTGGCTCAGCAGTTAGCGATACCAACTAGGATTCATGAGGATGCCGGTTCGATCCCTGGCCTCACTCAGCGGGTTAAGGATCTGGCATTACCCTGAGCTGTGGTGCAGATTGCAGATGAGGCTCAGATCCCATGTTGCTGTGCCTGTGGCTATGGCAGGCAGGTGCGGCTCCACTTCAACCCCTAGCCTGGGAAGTTCCATGTGCCTCGGGTGTGGCACAACATAAAGCTAAACTGACTCTTAAATCTTAAAAATTAAGCATGCTGGAACTGACAAAAATATACCCCAAACTGGAAACAAGAGTTACTATGAGAACCTTAGACTCATTGTATAAAGAAACACAAATAAAATCTCAGAATTTTTTGGTCTTTTTGTCTTTGCAGGGCCACACCTGTGGCATATGGAGGTTCCCAGGCTAGGGGTCCAATCAGAGCTGCAGCTGCCGGCCGACACCACAGCCACAGCAACGTGGGATCTGAGACGCATCTGCGACCTACAGCTCACAGCAACGCCAGATCCCTCGTTGCTGTGGCTGTGATGTCGGCCGGCAGCGGCAGCTCATGGCAATGCTGGATCCTTAACCCACTGAGCAAGGCCAGGGATGGAACCCACGTCCTCATGGATGCTAGTCAGGTTTGCTAACCACTGCGCCATGACGGGAACTCCAAAATCTCAGAATTTTAAAGCCAAACAATTTTATAAATTACAAAATAGATGCTATAAAACACCTATTTTCATTCTGATTTTTAGGTTCTAGCGTCGCAAGAACTTTACTGGACATCCTGCCCTAAAACTATCACCGATGGGTAAAGGCAGCAGTTTGCTTGTAAACCAGCTGGAAGAGGCAAGAGTGGAAAACCCTGATGAGTGGCATTTGCTGCTTCCCATGGAACAAATACTTCCACCCTGGCTGATTCCAAGCTACCAGGAGCTGAACAACCAGCTCACAAATTTCTGAATATTCAATCACTGACCCTCAGAGGCTGGTAGGAACGAGCTCCAATACGTCACTGGGTTTATGGCAGCCTACTGGCAAACACACCATCAATTCCTAAAAACGACTACGGCTTTTTTATATGAAAAGATCACATGTATACATTTATCAGCACGAGTCATGAATGTGTAGATAGCGAATGTTCAAAAACTGAACATTTGGGCGTTTCCATTAAAAAACTATCTACAATTTTCTATCTATTACCATATAATCATTCTTCCTCCCTTTAAAGAAAAAACTGAAAAATGTAACTTCTCCTGGAGTTCCTGTCGTGGCGCAGTGAAAAGGAACCCAACGAGGAACCATGAGGTTGGGGGTTTGATCCCTGGCCTCGCTCAGTGGGTTAAGGATCCGGCATTGTCATGGGCTGTGGTGTAGGCTGCAGATGTGGCTCGGATCTGCTGTGGCTGTGGCTGTGGCTGTGGTGTAGGCCGGCAGCTGTAGCTCCGATTGGACCCCTAGCTTGGGAACCTCCATGTGCCATGTGTGCGGCCCTAAAAAAAGCAAAAAAAAAAAAAAAAAAAAAAAAAAAAAAATATATATATATATATATATAACTTCTCCCACACATAAAAAGTGACATATGATAACTTCTTACAACATTAAAATCATCTACACCATAAGTGCCTTGAAAAAATTTAAAACTGGTGATGTAACAGGTTCATTTTCTCTGTCTCCTGGAGAGTTCACTTTTAAAGCACAGCTCACTGCTCCTCCTGCTGGAAACAGACACAAATCTATCTCCAGGAAAGAAAGCAGCCTGGGAGGAAGACTCTTCCTCTACCGAGATATGAGAGTTAAAATACTGACCTGTCCGTGAGAGACCTACCACGGCCTGTACGACCCAGCACAGAAAACCAATAGCCAAGAAACCTTGAAAGAAGTATTTTCCTGGAGTTCCTGTTGTGGTGCAGCGGAAACGAATCTACCTAGGATCCATGAGGTTGCAGGTTCGATCCCTGGCCTCGCTCAGCCGGTTAAGGATCCAGCGTTGCCGTGAGCGGTGGTGTGAGTCGCAGATGCGGCTCAGATCTGGTGTTGCTGTGGCTGTGGGGCAGGCCGGCAGCTGCAGCTCTGATTCGAGCCCTAGCCTGGGAACTTCCATATGCTGTGGGTGTGGCCCTAAAAACCAAAAAAAGAAGTATTTTCCCAAAGAAGGAAATCCACTTCCACAGTAGAGCAGCGTAATCGTGGCCCACGATCACACAGGGCGCCCCGGGAAGTGCTGCGGCCCAGGGTGCGTGCTCCCCACCTTCCCTTGGCGGTGGGGTACAGCCAGTGGGCCTGCCAAGGGTGAGCCTGCCCCCCACCCCCACCTATCTGCCCAAGTGACTCCCTCTCCTCCTGGATCCCACAGCAACGAGATAACCTCTCTTATGTTTCTGAACTTCCTGAAATCAGCACTGCTGAGCTACAACACATACGCCCTAAACAACATCCCTCTAGCGTGTAGAGCCGTGTCGGCGTACACAGCTACCCAAAACACGGTGGACACCCGAAACACCACCCCCTCCCCTCGACAATCAATCCCAGCCCTCCACTTCCAGCCTGGGTGACACCCGATCCGATCCGCTTTGTGATCCAGAGGTTCTGGCCGCTGTGGCCTTTCACAGCCATGGAATCAGTACAGTCTCAGGCCATGTCCACTCCGCGTTTGCAAATCATCTCTCCGTGGTTACGTCAGAAGGACATTCTGGGAGTTCCCGTCGTGGCTCAGTGAACGGATCGGACTCGTATCCATGAGGATGCAAGTTCCATCCCTGGCCTTGCTCAGCGGGTCGGAGATTCGGCGTTGCCATGAGCTGTGCTGTAGGTCACATCCGAGGCTCGGATCCTGCGATGCTGCGGCTGTGGTGTAGGCCGGCAGCCATAGCTTCGACTCAACCCCTAGCCTGAGAACTTCCATGTGCCACAGGCGCGGCCCTAAAAAAAAAGTACATTCCTCTTTTATTATTATTATTATTACTATTATTTTAGAGCCACATGTGTGGCATATGGAAGCTCCCGGCCAGGGACTGAATGTGAGCCACAGCTGCAGCAACACCTTTAACCCACAGCGCCAGGCCACGGATCAAATCTGAGCCTCCACAGTGACCTGAGCCACTGCAGTCAGGGTCTTAACCCACTGTGCCATAGCAGGAATTCCAAGGTACAGTCTTTTTTTTTTAACTGCTGAGTAGTATTTGAGAGAAAGAACAATTCTACCTTTAAGACAGAAGGGAGGGAAGGAATAGACAAAAATAAAAAGAATTCCCAAGATAAACAGGAGAGAAACAGAATTACTGTACGCTAGTGTCCATGCTCTTAGCAAGGAAAAGACCCTAGGGGTTCTAGAGCAGGCACGGGGAGAATTTCTAAATGTACGAAGACAAAACTACAAAGACACTTTTTGTAACTCTTCTAAAATAAGGATATGGGAGTTCCCTTGCGGCCTAGGAGGTTAAGGACCCAGCATTGCCACTGCAGCAGCTCCAGTCACGGCTGTGGCTTGGGAACTTCCACACGCCTCAGGCACAGCCAGAAAAAAGTAATAAATTAAAACTAAATTCAATTCAGAGTTCCCGTTGTGGCTCAGTGGTAAGGAACCTGACTAGTATCCGTGAGGATGTAGGTTCGGTCCCTGGCCTTGCTCAGTGGGTTAAGGATCTGGCGTTGCTGCAAGCTGTGGTGTAGGTCACAGATTCAGCTTGGATCTGGCGTGGCTGTAGCTGTAGGTTGGCATCTGCAGCTCTGATTCGACCCCTAGCCTGGGAACTTCCATACGCCAAGGGTGTGGCCCTAGTTAAAAATAAATAAATAAGGATACTGCCTTAGCTTGGGCTGCTATAACTAAATACTACAGGCTGGGCGGCTTATAAAAACAGCATCTCTATCGCACGGCTCTGGAGGCTGAAGGCCAAGACGAGGTGGCGGCATGGGACCGCTGACCTGGCTGCGTCCTCACGGGCTGGAAGGGGAAAGGAGTCACCCCCGGGGGCTCTGCCCTCATAAACTGATCGCCTCCCAGAGGCCCCACCTCCGAACCCCATCACCTGAGTCACCAGGTGTCCGACGAGGATGTCTGGAGACGGGGCGCCCCCACCAGCGATCCGTCCAAAGCAGAGCCATCACCTCGGTAACAGGTTTAAAAGCTTTCTTCACGTCACGGGTTCTCCCTCTCAGCCAAGACCACGAAGCCCGTGCTTACCTCGTCGCCGGTAGGCTGCTCAGCCGTCAGGTGTAGCACAGCCCTGCACTGGTCCACAAAAGCGCTTGCCACCAACTCGGCGTGGCTCAGGAACACAGGGACGTCGTCCTTGGTCAGGGGCTCCTCTCCCGCTATTTTGGCTATCGTGAGGTCCAAGAGGGCAACCCTGGACGACACCAAGGATGTGTGCGTGAGTATGGGATGCACTGGACGACGCCAGACATACCCAGAGACCACCGTCAGAGAGGCTTTGATGTTTAAACCCCTTCTGTATAATGCCCAGCTAGGGAAAACATACTTTTTTTTTTTTTTTGAATACAGTTAATTTCATCGATTACCTATTTTTCAAATCTTGATTTCTTTGGTGTGACTTGGCAACAGAAACAAGCATCTTTGGGGTCCATTTCTTTTTTTTTTTTTTTTTTTTTTGGTCTTTTGTCTTTTTGGTTGTTGTTGTTGTTATTGTTGCTATTTCTTGGGCCGCTCCCGCGGCATATGGAGGTTCCCAGGCTAGGGGTCCAATCGGAGCTGTAGCCACCGGCCTACGCCAGAGCCACAGCAACGCGGGACCCGAGCCGCGTCTGCAACCTACACCACAGCTCACGGCAACGCCGGATCGTTAACCCACGGAGCAAGGGCAGGGACCGAACCCGCAACCTCATGGTTCCTAGTCGGATTCGTTAACCACTGCGCCACGACGGGAACTCCGGGGTCCATTTCTTTGAGCCCTGGAACATGGCACATTTCAGAAATCCCTCCAATTACGCTGTCTAATGCCTCTACTATAACGGCGTGAAGTGAGGTGGGCTGGCATTTAGTCCCCATTTACTGCTGAGCTAAGGGTTTTACACACGGTTGCTCTCTTCATCTACACGAAAAGTGCCCAGGGGGCTGTCACTCCAAAGAGGATGAGGAGGAATGAGGGCCAAGGCAGGTCATACCTGGGGGAAAGGACCCCAAAGCAGGCAGGTCTTGAATGAATGAGGGCAGATCCCGAGGCAGCCAGGGCCGAAGGTGGGCTCCAGGCGGTGGGAGCAAGGCGGCCCAGCTGCCCCGGGAAGGCCCTGGGGGCCAGAGATGGACCACCTGCTGAAGGAGGTGTGGGAGCCGGCCCTAAAATGAAGTAGATTTCCCACCTTCTTTTCTTCCTGTAAACCCTCCACGGCTCAGCAGAGGCACCTCTACCCATTACTAGGTGATGTTATAAGATGGGAGGTCTAGGGAGTTCCCATCGTGGCTCAGTGGTTAACGAACCCGACTAGCATCCATGAGGCTGCGGGTTCGATCCCTGGCCTCGCTCCGTGGGTGAAGGATCTGGCATTGCCGGGAGCTGTGGTGTAGGTCGCAGACGTGGCTCAGATCCCACGTTGCTGTGGCTCTGGCGTGGGCCAGCGGCTGCAGCTCCGATTAGACCCCTAGCCTGGGAACCTCCATATGTCGCAGGTGCAGCCCTAAAAAAAAAAGTAGGAAATCTGTTTTTTCGAAATCACTTATTTTGACTGTGGATTACATCTGCCATCCCTATTTCTCCACCGGAGCGCACAGGGGTGCTGAAAAGCACTGCACAGTCAGGGAAAACCGAGCATCGTGTGGGCTGTCTCTCTCCTCCCAGTTGTGAGGGGACCGCACCACGTACTCGACAGAATACACAGTTTCTAACAAACGCCATTCGCCACTGACACGGGCACTCGGAGGCGAAGGTCGCAAAAGCAGAAAGACCCGGTCAACGAGGCCGGACACTACCGGTCTCAAATTATCACAACCTCGGCTTCGCTTCCTTTAACCCAGAAAGCACCCCCAGGCTCACCAGACACAGTCCTCAACTCAGAATCAATCCGTAATTTTCCCTCTCCACCACTGGCTGCCGTCAGCACTCCACTTCACTTCGGAGCGTTTACTCATGGACATTGACATTTAAGCAGGACACACTCTGTCCTCGGAACTATGATTCCTGTTTGATTAAAAAACTGACAGAGGAGTTCCGGTGGTGGCGCAGCGGAAATGAATCCAACGAGGACCCATGAGGTCGCGGGTTTGATCCCTGGCCTCGCTCAGTGGGTTAAGGATCTGGTGTTTGCTGTGGCTGTGGTGTAGGCGGACAGCGAGAGCTCCGATTGGAACCCTAGCCTGGGACCCTTCATATGCCACGGGCGCAGCCCTAAAAATCAGAAAAAAAAAAAAAAAAAAAAACTGACAGCCATGCACACGCAAAGGATTTTAAAGTTATGTTTAAATTGATGCCTTCTAGAATTTCAGAAGCCACGCTGGCACTATCCTGAAATGAGTAAGTTATTCATGAGAAGACTGGAGGGTGGGAAATGAGGAGAGAGTGAGTTTTACGAACATCCTAGGGCAGGAGGAAACATTCCATAAGTCTGGAAATAAAATATCTGTAATTCACATTCAAGGGCAAACATCTCCAACACATGTTGAATTTATATCTGGACAACGCCACGTGTTTAATGTGTCGCATGGCATGTCTCAAGGCCAAGAGTCTTATTAACCTGAACAACAGGCTGACCAAGATACAGGCAGACAGCTGCTGCTAAATTAATCTCATGAGTCCCTTAGTAAATTGCAGACGCAAGAAGTTCTGGGTGTTACAGGGAAAGTGGTCACTGACTTTGGCATCAGACAAAGCTCAAATGGCACGTCGGCTACGTGGGTAACCCAGGCCAAATACCTCTTTCACAGGCTCTTTTTGAGGATTCAGTGACAACGGCTGTACACTGCCTTCCGAACAGAACAGGAGAAAGTCCTGGATGCAAGGATCAAGGTCACGAGAGGAGGAGCAGTGACAGTGGCAGAAACAGCAACGCACATCTTCTGAGGGAGAATTACAAGCCAGGCACTGACAGCTTTGTGTCTATTTCCATTAATAATCGCAACGATTTCATGGTGTGCCTACCATTATTCGTCTCCTTTTACCCAAAGTAAAACGCTACAATTAGCCTCTGCTCTTAATTACTATGCTACGCCGATTAGAAACCTGAAAACGACACAAGCTGTTTTTCCAAGAGCAGCTAGTTTAATTGAATATTGCTCCAATGCACCGGGAAAGGGGACCAGAAAATTGAATAAACACAGGCTCTCACAGCTGCCCTGTGAATTGACTTTGACCCTGAATCCAAAATATCTTCACCAAATACATCACCTGCCCAAAGAAACTACAGGGTGAAGGTGCCAACCAACAAGTGACAACGCAAAGAACCAGCCCAAGAGCCTCAAAACTCAAAGGTGCCCCTCCCCCCAATAGCAGGGTGGGGGGACCTTTCACCACCGCCCCCAGGGGACCAGCAGCAGGGGCTTAGTGAACACAGCATCTGTGTTACCGGCTGAGCCCCCAGCCAGCCGGACACGAACTCCGTAGGTTGGGGCCACAGCCGGGCATCCTCAGGGGGTTCTGATGTGGGTTCCCAACTGGAAGTACCACAATGCCACCCCCCACCCTGCAGTCACCAGCGAGGTCCCTCACCCAGACCACAGACCACGGGCCACAGACCACGGCCCAAGTCTGGAGTTCTCACGGGATGGCAAGGGCGGAAGTCAATTCATGACGCAGCCTGATGAGAAAAAGTCACCTCCAACCCATCAACCTGCCCACCTACAACTCTGAACACGGAGTCACCCACTACTGCCCGGAACGAGTCAAGAGGGGACCCAGGACGCTCTACTTCAAGGCAGAGCTGGGGGACCTGCCAAGACCCCCTCCCACATCAGTAGTAAACTCGGGGCCACCATCTAGCCGGTCCAGTCCATCACCTGAGAAAGCCTGGAGCTCCCAGGTCACGCCTCGGCCCCAGAATTCTCTCTGATTCCCAGACGGCTCTGCGAGTGGTGAGGTGACACCTCCCGGGCCTGGCTTAGCCTGTGTCACCATCGAACGGAGCCTGTGTCTCGCTTCTCTGTTCTGTGCCATTTTCACCACGGAACACAAGCTCCAAGAAGGCAGGGACTGGAGTTCCTGTCGTGGCTCAGCAGTAATGAACCCAACTAGCATCCATGAGGATGCGGGTTCGATCCCCGGCCTGGATCAGCGGGTTCAGGATCTGGCATTGCCATGAGCTGTGGGGTAGGTCACAGATGCAGCTCGGATCCCGTGTTGCTGTGGCTGTGGTGTAGGCCAGCGGCTACAGCTCCAATTAGACCCTCCCCTGGGAATTTCCATATGTCAGAGGTGCAGCCCTAAAAAGACAAAAATATAAATAAATTAAAAAATAAAAACAGAGGGCAGGGATCTTTGTCAGGGGTTCCAAGTAGGCAAATACCAACAAATATTTGTTGAATGAAGGCCACACTGCCGAAGAAGCCCGACCCTGCCCTCTGCCCGTGTCCCCTCTCCCTGCCCTCCTCCAAGCAGCTCTCATTCCAACCAAGCTGGCCCTCTCTGTGCTCCCCAAACACCTGACTCTTCCACCGCCGCTCGCCCTGCACTGGTCCCCCGACTGCAAAGTGTCTACACTCCCTCTCCACACGCGCCTGGCAACACCACCTCCCCCACAGGCTCCTGTTATGCTGCCACTTCCGTGGAGCCTCTGCCGACGCCAGAGGCCACGAGGGGCCCCCCACTCCCCTCTCCACGTCCCCAAGCACAGTATTTGTTCCTCTCCTGTGGCAGCTGCCAAACATGTTCCGTGTGACAATCAATGCCCCTAACGCCCCAGCGGGCTTCTCTAGTGAAGTCCCCAGAAAGGCTAGGATGCTTCAGGGGAAACACCGGGTCTAATGGACTCTGAAGGACAAGGGACGGCGCCCCGGCCGGAGCAAGGAACCGAAACCCACGCACTGAGGCAAAGCACATCAAAGCCAAACGGCTAGAGCTGAAACCAGAGGCTGGGTGTCTGTCCCCACGCCTTTTCCTCTGTGTAAAGCACTCATCCTTCTGCAGGCAGGCCCCTCTCCCTTCGTCCTAAGTGGCCCAATACAGCACACATGTGCGGGTAGAACTGCTTCCCCACGGGCCTGTGTGCAATTGAGAGGACACAACAAATGAAAGCACCATCTTGAGCCAGAATATTTGGGGTGATGGTTCTGGAAAACGAACTCTGCTGCAGCTGGCAGTCGGGCTGAGGCTGTCACTACATGGGAACTGTGAGCCACAAAGACCGGCCTTCAGTGAGACCTAAGTCCCCAGGAGACCAGGGCCTCAGAGCGCCATTCGTGCCCCGAGCCAGCACCTGCTGGGAGATCGCGACGCCCAGAACCCCGGGCCTGGCATGACATCGACGGCGGAGAAACGCCCCGGCCAGCAGACACGAGGAGAAGTAACCAGGCGGACGAGAGAGAACGATTCTCCGCTTAAGGCACTGGGCCCGCATGTCCTCCGCGGTGCCCTGGCGAAGAGCTTCCGTTTTTCCATACTCGGCAAATGTCACCTCACCCTGATCAGCTGCGCGGGGCTCGGGGTGGCAGTCCTCAGCCCAGACTCGGAGCCAGGCTGCCTGGATCAAGTCCCGCCTCTGGCACCTCCTAGCTGTGTGCCCTCGGGCAAGCACATGGCCGCGCAGTCTCAGGGCACGTGTCTGTGACGCGGAGGCAGTAAGGGCACCCGGCTGCTGGGGCGATGTGATGGCTGAGTTAATATCGGCAAGGTGACGAGGACAGCGCCTGGCGTGCGGGACAGAAGCTGGCCACGGGTTCGTTCCAGTGTAAATGTTTCTGCGGATGACATACCCACGTTAAAGGAATTCATGACCACGGCCCAGAACGTGGCATGAAGGTGACCCTGGCTCTTAGGTGACATCATTCAGAGTGAGGATGGGGCGGCTGCACGTTAAATTCTGCCGCCCCACACAGCCTCAGAGAAAATAAGCCTTTTGAAAAGAGCAAGGGCTCATCCTAGGATCCCACCTTCATCTCTCGTCGTGCCTGAGAGGATGGCAACTTCGTGTCTGGTGTCAAAGGGAAGCAGTCCTACCTTCCATCCCGGGAACAGGCTTGCTGGCCTCCTTGGGGTCTGGACCTCTTGGCCTTGGGCACAAACAGAAGGCACCGGGGCACAGCTCGGCTGCCCCCCAAATGTCAAGGACAGCAATTGCTTTTGAGTGACCTTGCTGACTCCAGCATGGTAACAGTCTGTCACCAACAGGGCACAATGATGCGACGAAAAAGCAGCATCCCTTTCTCCAACAGGAATGGGTTTGGCAACTGAGGTGTTCTCAGCATTCAGCGCACTGCAGACACTCGAGGCGACAAGTTCAGTTCAAGGTAGAGGGCCCGTCCGCCTCTCCTCCAGACCAGAGGACACTTGTCACAGACCGCGGGTGTCCCAGAACCCACTCCCCAGAGCAGGGCCTTTGGAGGAAGGAAGGAAGTGACCGTGAGAGCAGATCTGGGGTCTGGTGTTCTGAGCATACAGTATAAAGGTGCTGAGAGCCCCAAGATAAATAAGCCCAGAATTTGAACCCCCCGCCACCTGCCAAAAGAAAGTTAATTAATGAAAGAAGCTGCAGGCGAACAAATCGCCTAGCAACGGCACGCCTGACTTCAGGGTTCCCCAGGCTTTTCGGATCATCAAGAAAATTTTCATCACAGGCCTCCACCATGTGCAATTTATGGACACCCTAGAGCTGTCACACCAGGGTAAATATTCATCAAGGTCAACTGCCTCCCCCTTTCTTTAGACACCCCGCAGATCTAAGACGCTGTTCCGATACATGATAAGTTCTTGCCGTCCTCACAGGCTCGGCCTGCACGCCCCGCCCTGCAGGCTAGAGCTGGGGCCCCAGGGGAGCCCCTAGAAAAGGATGGCTGCCACCAAACAAAGGACAGGAGCCCCGAGAAAGGGCAGCAGCACGGCTGAGCGATGCGGAGGCTCCCTGCACTAGAGACTCGGGCAGGGGCTGGGGTCCCCGCTTGGTCCCCGTCCTCCCCCTCGGCCCTGGCAGCTCCTTGCAGGCACCTTCCCAGGGCGTCGGTGTCCCAGAGACTTCCGCCTCACTATGTGACACCCCTGCCCCAGGACACGGAGGAAGCCAGGAAGCAGGGCGATGTCGGGCTGAGCTGCGGCCACAGGGACGCCCAGCGCTGCCACCGGGAAATCAACAGCCCCTGCAACGAGTGTCACCAGAACCGGCTGGGCCGTGCCGCAGCAAACCGGCGCCTCCTGGGGACCTGAGCCAGACGACTGATGCCTAAAGTATCAACGGGGACATCATCACAAAGACATGTTTCGGTGAGTGGTTGGCACTCGAGGCTTCTGTCCCAATCCTGTCCTCACACTGATTCTGGTGGGTGTGAAGGACACAGACGCACTAGACTGGAGCTTCTGTCCTTGAAGACGACACATTCCGGCGGAAAAGCGAGTGACTGATAAACGGGCAGGTGAGGATGCAAAGAACTGCTCCTGAGAAAGCCAGGGGAGCCGACGGACAGCAGGCGCCAGGTGCAAGGGGCTCCACAGCAGGAGGGCACTGTCGCCAGAAGGAGCAGTGACAGTCGGGCCACTTCAGGCAGAGAGAAGGACACGTGCAAAAGCACAAAGCCACAGGGAGGCCTGGGAAAGGAGAGGCACTCTGGCGGCGACAGCATGGTGACGGGGGCAGAAGCAGCTGGAAACGGAGCTACGTTTAAAAGGGCCTCGGACACCAGACCGCGGGATTTAACTGCATCCTGTAACAGGTGACACAGCCCACTAACATGGCAGGACAGGATCCGGGCTGGCGGTACAGCAGCAGGTAACAGAGGAAAAGGGAACACAAAAATTACAACAAGCTGGAGTGCCCGTCGGGGCTCGGAGGGAACAAAACCAACTAGGATCCATGAGGACGCAGGTTCCATCCCTGGCCTCGCTCAGTGGGTTAAGGATCCAGCATTGCCGTGAGCTGTGGTGTAGGTCGCAGATGCAGCTCGGATCCTGCGTTGCTGTGGCTGTGGTGTAGGCTGGCAGCTACAGCTCGGATTAGACCCCAGCCTGGGAACTTCCATATGCTGCAGGTGTAGCCCTAAAAGGCAAAAAAATAAATAAATAAAAAATAAAAAATAAATAAAGGAGGGGGAGGAGGGGCCATCTGAGCAAGAACTGCGTACGGCGTGGGGAAGAGGAGCTACAACCTTTCCTGTAAATGACGATGGAAAATGTTCAGTCTGTCACCCTCGTTAGGAAACGGGTCAACAGGTGACCAGGGAGCGCTGGAGAGGCACACGGAAAACACGGGCTTGGATAGGAAAGGACACTCAAACCGCGTCCTCCCCGCATTCAGATGTTCCTCACGGCCAAGCGATTCGCCAATTCATAGCCCTGTTCTTCTCGTTACTTATTTTAGGTCAAAAACCTACAAACGAGGAGTTCCCGCTGTGGTGCAGCAGGTGAGGGATCCAGTGCTGAAGGGTCAAGCCCCGGCCTGGCGCCATGGGTAAAGGATGCAGCACTGCCCCACCTGCGGCTCCAATTCCATCTCGGGCCCAGGAACTTCCATATGTCACGGGTGCAGCCACAAAAAGACCGACAAGTAATTCTTTCTCTGCAACAGAAGTAAGCACGTGACAGGGGTGCCAAGGGACGCGAGATGCATAAACATAGCATTTAAACTGACTTGAGGAGTTCCCGTCGTGGTGCAGTGGTTAACGAATCCGACTAGGAACCATGAGGTTGCGGGTTCGGTCCCTGCCCTTGCTCAGTGGGTTAATGATCCAGCGTTGCCGTGAGCTGTGGTGTAGGTTGCAGACGCGGCTCGGATCCCGCGTTGCTGGGGCTCTGGCGTAGGCCGGTGGCTACAGCTCCGATTGGACCCCTAGCCTGGGAACCTCCATATGCCGCGGGAGCGGCCCAAGAAATAGCAACAACAACAACAAAAGACAAAAAATAAAAAAAATAAAAAAAATAAAAAAAACTGACTTGAACTTCTCCCTTTTGTCAAGGATACTGAAGAAGAAAAACACACTGCTTAACAAGACTACAAAGGCAGGCATAAAGATTAACTACTGGAACTTAAATGTATAGAAAGAATTTCAAAACCCCGGCAATTATAAAAATTGTGACTACAATCAAAAGATTAACATTTTTTTCAGGTTTTTGATCATTAAATCTGCGACTTCTGACTCCGTTTCATTTTCCTAAGGCAACAATTCCACTGAGATTAGGAAAGACGAATGCGACGGGAATGGACAGAGTCCCCGGGCATCATTTTATTCACGTCTCTAACTTTACAGGTCAAGAAACTGAATCCAAACACAGTAAAAAGACCTGGGTGAGGGCACACAAAGAGTCGCTATGACAACAGGGCGCAGAGCCGAGGCCTCTGAGCTCCGAGGTCCGAGCTCTTCCCACAGCAGAGCAGGGAAGGTCGCGGATGGGTGTGGACTTTCTTGTGTCCATGAGGATACAGGTTCGATTCCCGGCCTCGCTCAGTGGGTGAAGGATCCAGCATTGCTGTGGCTGTGTTGGGGGCCGGCAGCTGCAGCTCCGATTAGACCCCTAGCCTGGGAACCTCCCTATGCCTTGGGTGCACCCCTAAAAAATAAATAAATAAATAAAATAAAATACCCATGGGGAAAGTATAAAACTAACGGAGTGTACACCAAATCACTGCAGCAGTGATGAGAAGGAGCACACGGCACCCACACAGCTCCCACACACGGCCACATGAATCACGGTTACAAAATCTAGGGACGAGCGCGGCATTTTGTTCGTAGGGGTTTTTAACACGCCTTTCCTGAATAGTGGCGCCAACCTGGATTCTGCAACCCTACGTAAATCACTGCCTGTTGTGGCTGAGCTGTAATGTTAACCAGCCAATTTAAAACCATTACTGACACAGAAACATGTATTTAGAGATTTTGTGCCAACTAAGAAACCACACGGTTTTTCAGTCATGTGTACAGGATACTCTATATGGAATGCTAAATACTCAAAACCGCACTGGTTTTGGGGGTTACCTTTCTTGATTGCTCATTTTGGCATACATGGCTTTAACCAATTCCGGGCTTTTCAGAAAGTGGTCTGTAATAATCAAGAACCTACGGAAAAAAGGAAGAAAAGGTTCGGTTACTAGAAACACAGTAACACAGACATGGTCTTATCTACTTTACAGGCGTGTCTCAGACATACAAGCACTCCTATGGACCGAATGCTTAAAATTCTTTATTGAAACACAGCTGATTTACACGGTTGTGTCTGCCTCAAGCATAAAGCCCAGGGGTTCAGTTACACGTCTATATATTCTTGTGTAGACTCTTTCTCATGAGAGCCCATTACGAGATCCTGGGTCTAAGTTCCCTCTGCTCTGCCAATGCTCCTCGTTGGTTGTCTATTTCTGTTTACCGAATTTTCGATCGGCTATAATCTTCAAACCTGAACCTCCTAAGGTTCACATCCTATAGTCCCATGAGCAGCTAAAAGACAATAAAAACCCTCCAACCAGTCTCCTCCCATTTTACGGCGGAAATGTGTATTGAAATGCTGCAAAGGTATCCAAGGGTCTTCATCAATGTCGAGAAAGGGAAATACGTCGCTGTGGTTTTAACCAATAAAACGAAACTGAGCTGCCACTGCGTTCAAGTACAACAAAACATATTAAAGTGTCTGCGCCAGAAGCTTTGGTCCTAAAATGAACCCGAGAAACGGACGTGTCACACTTTTCACGGAAACCCGCGCCAGCAACTCCGCCGTGAACACTGGGCTTGATCTTCTGCTCCTGGAGCCTCTCAAGTTACTAAGAAAACACCCTCACTCTCAAGCACCGCACTCATCTCAGCGGTGACGGCAACGTGTGGAAACCCGGAGGCAAAAAGCAGAAGCGCGTTTCTTCAAAGTACCACTGTGACAACGAAAAAGACTGACTAGGGCTACGAATTAATTCTGCACCGTATTTACCGGAGGGCATCCGAAGACTTAAGAACTCAAGGCGACCGTGGAGAACACGACAGGAAAGCACTAAAGATGTTCACCAACACGGTTCATTTAAGACTTGGTAGTAAATAACGTAATAAAAGGATGCTTCTTAAGGAGGAGCGCCGAATGAAGCGTTAACCACCAAAACCCACGGTCGCTTCCTATAAACACACAATCTACTGGCCTGGGAACCTCCACATGCCGCGGGAGCGGCCCTAGAAAAGGCAAAAAGAAAAAAGAAAAATCTACTCACATATTCCCTTTCTTCCACAACCTTTCAAACAACTGATCTATGCTAGTGGATCTCTAACCACAACGGGTAATATTCGAAATTCTCCGTTTTCACATCAATTTAGAGAGGTGATCAACCTGGGACAACAAAAGTCATGCGCAACAAAAGTGCCCAAAAGGGGGAGCCTAAAGCTCCTTCGTAATTCACCTGTTTGGGGCGCAAAACATTTTCCCACAAGGACTCCCCCGCCGCAGCACCGGGTCCCACGCCCTAATTCCAAACTCTAAGAGTGGAGAAAGATGCACACATAGACAGAAACTTAGGGAAAAATGTCTTGGGTCAATCAATCCAGACACACACACATCATGGAATACAGAAACCACAGGGTTCTCCCCACAGGAGGGCTGGGGGAGGGACGAGGGCTGGGGCCGGAAGACCAGGCCTTCGGCGACTGACTCCCTGGCTGAAGATGGAGGGAGGGCTTCTGCATTAGAGGTGACAAAAAAGGACCTGGAGAAGCAGCACGAGGGAGAGAGCAGCAGTGTGCTCAGGGAACTATAAACAATGCAAGGGTGGAGTTCCCGTCGCGGTTCAGCAGTAAGGAAGCTGACCAGTATCCATGAGGACACAGGTTCGATCCCTGGCCCTGCTCAGTGGGTTAAGGATCCAGCACTGCCAATGAGCTGAGGTGTAGGTCACAGATGTGGCTCGGATCCTGCGTTGCTGTGGCTGTGGTGTAGACCGGGAGCTATAGCTCGGATGTGAGCCCTAGCCTGCCTGGGAATCTCCATATGCCACAGGAGCACCCTAAAAAATAAAAAAATACAATAGTTCTAGGGTTTAAAGAGGGATTCAGGACTGAACACTCACACCCGTGCATGCTGCTGGCAAGCAGCCCTCAGAACTGTGGGCAGAAGAGAGCATCCTTGCCAGGTCTGGTGCCACCCACACCTTCTTTCGTGAGACGGCTCATTAATAGCCTTTCTTTTTTCTTAATCAACTTTGCTGATCTTTTCAAAAAGCCAACTTTTTGCCTTTGTTAATTTTTTCTGTTTTTCTTTTTTTTTTTTTTTTTTTTTGTCTTTTGTTGTTGTTGTTGCTATTTCTTGGGCCGCTCCCGCGGCATATGGAGGTTCCCAGGCTAGGGGTTGAATCGGAGCTGTAGCCACCAGCCTACACCAGAGCCACAGCAACGCCAGATCCTTAACCCACTGAGTGAGGCCAGGGATCGAACTCCCAACCTCATGGTTCCCAGTCAGATTCGTTTCGGCTGCACCACGACGGGAACTCCGACGTCTGTGCTTTTATTCTCTTCTTTCTACGGAGGATTTTACGGTGCTCTTCTCTTCCTATCGTCATAAAGCAGAACCTCAGGTCACGGGCTTCAGCCCTTCCTTCTTTTCGGATAGAAACACCTAAAGCTATAAATTTCCCTCTAATCACGGATTTAGCTTTACCCCACCAATTTCATACGCTCCTCCTTCACTTAAAAGATTTTCTAAGTTGCCTTGTGATTGCCTCTTTGACACATCCATTATTTAGACAGCTAACTTCCAAAGTCTTAGAATTTTTCTAGACTGCCTTGCTGTGGTCCTCTAGGCTCACGGTGGCCGGAAACACATTCTGTGTTGTCAATCCTTTTCATGTATTTACTGGGATTTTTATAGCCCAGATGCGGGTCTAGCTCGGTGAACAGAACACAGACAGTTGAAAAGAAAGTGGTGTTTGCAAGGGTTGGATCCACGTTCTGTAAACAATGCTCCTTCTCTCAGGGCTACGGACGTTCTGGGCAAAAGACACGAACATTTCACCTCCGACCTTAAACAACTGCAAAAGCAGACAAGACACATGAAGCAGCAGCTTGCAGACAATAGACAAGCAAAGCTATGAGTCAATCGGTTGTGGGAATAAAAGGCACTTGGGAGAGTTTCCTCCTAAATGAACAAAAAGCCCTAAAAAAATGCATTTTGAATGCCATCTGGTCAACATGTTTACAAGAGCCTCCAGGCCTGATGAGTGGCCTGAGACACCCTAAGTGCAGGAAAGAGTGAAGTTGCACCTGCTGGAATGTGTGCTGAAGAAGGGGCCTTGAACGGAAAAGGTTTTCCACATACAGGGGCGGTTGGGGGACAGGGAATGGGGCAAAGACGGAGGAAGGATGGGTCCCTGGTGCTCCGTGCCTGAGACCCACCAGCATTATCTGGAGCAAAAGTGAAAAGCAGCTCCGTACTGTGACCTCTATACCAAGGTCAAGTCCAAGGAGATCAAACACTTCAAGAACCAAAAGCGAAAGGAAACGACACTGGGAAAAAAAAAAACCTAAGCAGAGGAAAAGCCTTCACAGCTATGATCAAAATCATTCTAAAAAGACTGGCAATTCCATGTACTAAAAAGAAAAAAAAATTACATGAAGAAAAGTACGCCTGCAAGCAAAGTCAGAAGACAAAAAAGTATGGAAAAGGTGGATTTTGTTTCATACAAAGGATCAATATTCCTCATTTAGAAAATATTCCCATATGTAGATAAAAAGACTGACATTCCAATAGAAAAATGGGTAAAGAAAATAAGGAAGCAAAGAGAGGAAAGTGAGACTCTGACATGCAAAAAAAAAAAAAAAAATCTGTTAACAAGAAAAATACAAAATAAGACCACACCATGATACCAGTTTATACCTTGGCAGAACTGGCAAATCCAAACTTTACTAGACCCCTCTGTTGGCAATGACACAGGAAACCAGGGTCGCTCAAAAGGTGCCAGGGGCGGGAGATGCGGGTGTCACGTCTACCAAGGATGCCACGCAAGCGTTTGTCCCAATCACCGCAGTGCATCCTCTCTGACCCAGTAGCTGCACTTGGGAACTTATCCTACTGCCACCCTGGCCCGCACGCAGCGTGACACGCGTGCCAACAAGGCCACTCTCGGCGGCACTCTGTAGTTCCGAACGATTAACAACCTAAACGTCCGCCAACGAGGGACAGATTAAATACGGACAGTGGGAGATGGGGGGTGGGGAAGTTCTCTACCTTCGGACACAGAAAGATCTGGAAGATATTCCAGGTAGGAAACAAGTAAAAGACCCAAAGGCGTGATGAGAAGAAAGAAAGAAGAGCTTCCCTGCTGGGGGGCTGGGGTGGAGGAATCTGGCGGGTGGCGGGGCGGGAATTGGATGCATTCGGATATCAGAGCTACGCGGGCGTATTATGCAGCAGCAGAGAGTTAAATGTCTATCTTATGCAGCCGTATATCCAGGCAAAGCCATCCCAGCCTTATTTCTCTTTAACAGATATTCTGCTGCGGAGTGAGAGCATGGCCGCATCTTCAGGGGAAGATCAGTCGGGGGCCTCTGGCTCCTCAGCTTCCCAGGGACACAGCGGATGATGGAGCCAGTTCTCAGGCAGGCACGTTCAGTCGTTTGTCCAAAGTAACACTATGTCTTGCCATCTCCGAAGCAACCAAGAGCTGAACCAACCTCCCCGCTGCACCCGAGCACCTTAGCGGTCCCGCCATCAGGGCATCCAGAAGCTGGGTCAAAACCGCATCGCTGATGTCCAGTCGGCCCTGCTTCCTTGCCAAGAGGAACTAGACACACGAAACACATCATGGACTAAACACACGTCCGCCCCGGCCCGACGGCCGCTCCCCACCCACGCCTGCCTTCAGCTATTCGTTTAAGCTCGAATTTTCTGGAAGCCTCCTCACCCCCGGACCAGGGGACCCCCCTGCCACGCGAGTCCTGGCACCCCGTGCTTCCTCTGCCCGCATGTCCACGCTGGCTGCGCCGCAGGACAGCTCCGCTCAGGGGCAGAGTGGGCATCCCAAGTGTCACACGGCCAAAACAGAGCCCCTGAGACACCCCCATCCCCACCCCCAACCTAGAAAATGTTTTTACATGTCACTAATTAGACAAAAAATGTGATGGAAACATGCTCTGGAAAACGAACGCCCCTCTCCCATGCGATCCGAGAAATCAAACCCACAGTTGCTTAACCCAGCAACCTTGAATTGACAGCGCTTACAAAGCGGCTACAGAAAATAACCTTCCTTCTCCTGTCGGTCTGTCCGATAACATTCTCAGTGGCTTACACGTATCCTTAAGCTAGAAACCCATCAGTCCATGGATTCCACGGTGATGCCGCTTCTCCTAGAAACAAAGGAGCCGCAATACCATCTCTGAAAAAAGAGCACAGCGGCTGGATTGCCTGGATGCTGCAGGAACAAGGCCCGTGGACTGGGCTGTCACATTCGGATGAATTCGAACGCCGAAAGTCAACCCCTGGAATCACCTAGCGTTACCTCAGAGCATGAAAACATCTTTTACGCCTACAGACAAAAGAAACAGACACTTTTAAAAGGACCCAATCCCAACCACTCGAAGCGAGTTTCTGGGCGGGGAGCCAAAGCCCTTCCCGCCACCGAGATATTTAGGTGTTTCTCAAGCACCCAAACACGAGGTTCAAGGTCACCGACACCTACAGTTGGCCCTTCCAAGCAAAGATACTCAACCCACCAAAGCCAACACCACCGACCCCTGTACTCCCTTTGTCAGCCATCCCATCATGCTAGGAGGCGGGAGGCCAAAAAGTAGGCATTCCCCAACTTTTAGGGACGGGTTCAAACACAACAGTGAGAAAGTAACGATTTTGCTGGTAGCCTCTGGATATTTTGGGATCCCATTTTATCTTCTTCTTTTTTTTTTTTCCTCTTTTTTAGGGCACCACCCACGGCATATGGAAGTTCCCAGGCTAGGGGTCCCATCAGAGCTGTAGCCGCCGGCCTACACCACAGCCACAGCAACATGGGATCCAAGCCACGTCTGCAACCCACCCCACAGCTCAGGGCAACGCCGGATCCTTAACCCATGGAGCGAGGCCAGGGATTGAACCCACAACCTCATGGTTGCCAGTCGGATTTGTTTCTGCTGCGCCACGACGGGAACGCCTGTGACCCCAGTGTGGTTCCCCAAATGCCGAGCTCCTCTCCCACAAACCGAAGTACTCCGCGCCTGGTCCGCAGACCGCGTCGGGCACCACCGCCACTTTCCATCCTTGTTCCTGGCTCCATCTGGTGACCTCTGAACTATCAGCCGAGCTATTCTGAAGTAAATTAAATACCCTCCCCTTTACGCCTCCTTCCCCTTTAGTCCATTCTGTGAAAAAAAACTGCAGTTGGTTAAAAAAAACAGATCTGAGATACTGAACAAATAAAACAGAATTCAGCTCCAGAAAAACTTCTCTAAGCGAGCTGCCTCCAGGGCCTCACCCGTCATGTTTCTGAAACATCTGCACGCTGACGGACGGCTTCTCTGTCAGGCATGATGGCATAATATTCGCATGTGCCAACCCGTTTGTCTGCAAATGCTCATTCCAATACAAATGAATGCTCAGGAAAGCAAATAACGGAAAAAACGAGTATCATTTCAACACAACAATAAACCTGAGACTGAAAAAGGCCGACACTGAAAAAGGGCATCCCTCGCCTTTGAGACGCAAGGGTGATCACTGGCAGCTCGAGGCTCCCACCCAGGGACCATCCGTGCCCCAAACACACTGACCACTATGTGGGAACACGCATAGAAACGGAGCTTACAGGAAACAGGAGAAGAGCGCGCTGACAACAAAAGCGAGAGGATTTCCCTTGTGGTGCAGCAATTTAAGGACCCAGCGTTGGGTGGGTTGCTGCTGTGGCGAGAGGTCGACCCCTGGCCTGGGAACTTCTACACGCCCAGGGCACGGCCAAAAAAAAAAAAAAAAAAAAGAAGAAGAAGAAGAGAGAAGAAAAGAAGAGAAGAAAAGAGGAGACGGAGTTCCCATCATGGCGCGGCGGAAACGAATCCGACTAGGAACCCATGAGGACGCAGGTTCAATCCCTGGCCTCGCTCAGTGGGTTAAGGATCTGGTGTTGCTGTGAGCTGTGGTACAGGTCGCAGATGCAGCTTGGATCTGGAGTTGCTGTGGCTCTGGCGAGGCTGGTAGCTGTAGTTCCAATTCAACCCCTAGCCTGGGAACCTCCACATGCCGTGGGTGTGGCCCTAAAAAGCAAAAAAAAAAAGAAAGAAGGAAGGAAAGAAAGAAAGAAAGGAAGGAAGGAAGAAAGAAAAGAGGAGGGAGGGGAGGGAAGAGAAGAGAAAAGAGAGAGAAGAATAGCAACAACATTTTTGATGATTTTTATAATGATAAAGGAGTCAATTCCTTAAGAAGACCTAACAATTACAAACACGTAAGGGAAGCAAAAGCAGACAGAACTGAATGAAGAAGGAGAACATTGTCCACTTTCAATGAGCAGAACGACTAGACAGAAGGCCGCCAAGGAAACAGATGACTTGAGCGACACATAAACCGACGAGGCCTAGCCAGCATCAACAGAACACGCCGCCAAAAACCGCCCGTGATACTCTGCAACACACACAGAACATTCTCCATGATGGACCGGGTGTCAGAATAGGAAACACGACTTGATACATTTTAAAAGAGTGAAATAGGAGTTCCCGTCGTGGAGCAGTGGTTAACGAATCCGACTAGGAACCATGAGGTTACGGGTTCACTCCCTGCCCTTGCTCAGTGGGTTAACGATCCGGCATTGCCGTGAGCTGTGGTGTAGGTTGCAGACGCGGCTCGGGTCCCGCGTTGCTGTGGCTCTGGCATAGGCCAGTGGCTACAGCTCCGATTCGACCCCTAGCCCGGGAACCTCCATATGCCGCGGGAGCGGCCCAAGAAATAGCAACAACAACAACAACAACAGACAAAAAGACAAAAGACAAAAAAATAAAAGAGTGAAATAATATACAGTGTATTCTCTGACCACAATGGAATGAACTTAGAAATCAATAACAAAATGAAATTTAGGAAACACACGAATATGCGGAAGTCAAGCAACCAACTGCTTCATCACTAACGAGTCAAAGAAAAAAACCAAGGGGAACTTAACCTATAATTTGAGGTGAATGAAAAATGAAAACACAACAGGCCAAATTTTATGAGATACAGCTGGAGCAGTTCTCACAAAGAAAGGTATAGTTGTAAATGCCCACACGGAAAAGGCAGATCTCGTATCCATAACCTAACCTTGCATCTTAAGAAACTAGAAAACGAGCAAACGAAACCCAAAGTGAAGAGGAGGAATCACAGCGGGAATAAAATGAAATAGAGAACAGAAAATCAAAAGAGGGAGTTCCTGCTGTGACTCAGTGGTAAAGAAACCAACTAGGGTTCAATCCCTAACCTCGTCCAGCAGGTTAGGGATCCGGTGTTGCTGCGAGCTGTGGGGCGGCTCACAGATGAGGTTCAGAGCCCGCGTTGCCGTGACTGTGGTGTAGGGCAGCAGCTGCAGCTCTGGTTCGACCCCGAGCCTGGGAACTTCCATATGCTGCAGGTGCGGCCCCCAAAGGGGAAAAAAAAAAAAAAAAGAAGAAAAGAAAAAAAAAATCAAGAGAAAAATCAATTAAAACTCCAAGTTGGCGCTCTGAAAAGAGCAAAAAAACCTGACAAGTCTTAAGCAAGAGCAAACCAAAAAAAAAAAAAACCCAGAAGGACCGAAATTACTAAAAATCAGGAATACAGTGGGAACACTCCCACCAACCTTAAATGAATAAGAAGATTCTAAGGGACGACACCGAACAGCTGTGGGCCAAGACGTGAGACGGCCGAGGCCAAACAGACAAGTTCCTGGAAAGACACCAGCTACCCAAACCGACCAAAGAAGAAGTAAACCTCTGAGGAGACCTGCAGCAAACAGAGAGAGCATCAGTAACCCAGATGCTCCCCGTGACAAACAGCCCAAGGCAAGGGAGCCTCGCAGGGAAGTCTACCAAATACTTCAGGAGGCATTAACACCGATGCACCACAAACTCTTCCAAAGGTAACAAAAACAGAGGAAAAGGGGCACTTCTCAACGCACTCTGTGAGGCCAGATTAACTCGATACCAAAACCAGAGACATCAAAACAACAACAACAACAACAACAAACCTACGAGCCAACATGGCTTATCAATATAGACACCAATAATCCCCCCCAAAATATGACCACGCCAAACCCCGCAACATATAAAAAGGTTCTAGACCATAAGTGAGATTTATCCCAGGACAGAAAAGTTGGTTTGACCTTTGAAAAAGCAGTCAGGGTAATATACTAAGGTAACACGAGAGAGGACAGGAAACCTCAACGGACGCAGGAAAAGAATCTGATAAACTCCAACATCAGTTCACGATAAAAGCAGTCAACAAACCAGAGGTGGAAGGGAAGGCCCTCGCTCTGGTGAAGCGGATCCAGGGAACCCACAGCTGCCACCACACTCGTGATGAAAGACCGAGAGCTTCCCGCTAAGATCAGGAATAAGACAGAGACGTCTGCTCTCACTACTGCTCAACACTGCCCTAAAATTGAGAAATCAGGGGAAAAAAAAAAAAGAAAGAAAGAAAAGGCAACTTGGTTGGAAAAGAAAAAGTAAAACTACATCCATTCGCAGACAGCATGATCCTGTGTACAGAAAACCCTTGAAAAAAAAATTTGTTTAAACCCTGTTAGAACGAATAAATGCGTTTAGCAAGGTTGCAAGACATCAAATAAATATACAAACACCAACTGCCTTTCTTTATACTACCAATTAACATCCCATAAGAAACTGACACCATTCCATTCACAATAGCATCAAAAAGGATAAAATAAGTACTTGGAATAAATTTAACAAATGATATGCAAGACTTGTACACTCAAACATTACAAAACATCACGAAAGCAATTAAAGGCCCAAATAAATGGAAAGAGATCCCCTATTCACGGACTGCAAACCGTCCTCTAGTTAAAATGCCAATATCCCCGAACTGATCTGCAGATTCACGTCATGGCTCATCAAAATCCCTGCGGCTTTTCTGAAGCAAACTGACATGCTGATCCTAAAATTAGAATGTAGCACAAGGGACCCAAAACAGACAAAAAAAAAAAAAAAAAGCTTGGAAGAGAAGAACCAAGCTGGAAGACTTAAAATCCCTGATTTCAAAACGTATACAGAGTTACAGTCATCAAGACAGGGAGAGGCTGGGGTAAGAGAAAATCTGGGGAAAAACCTCAAAGCTGACAGAGCCCCGGGAGCTGTGGGACAGCATCCGAGGATGACACTTACACGACCAGAGTATCAGGGCACTGCTCCCCCCAGCCCCTGTGACCTCGCTCACACCCACACGGGCCGCAGAGGCAAAGGCCTGACACCGTGGGCTCCTCCTGGAACGTGAGACGAAGGGGCTGCTGGGAGACGGGTCTGGGGAGGCACTGTGCCGATGGAGCTTCCTGAGCCCAGCCCTGAACACACAGGGCCTCACAACTCATCCCAGGCAGCCGGCCCCCTCCGGCCTATGGGACAAGGTCACAGGGATCGTGGCAGAGTCTCCTGTTCTCCTTCCGTCTTTTCCCCGCCCACTTAAGGAACAAACTGTCTCAGTCTCAAAGGGACTTGTGCCTTGATGGGCCACGGTCAGCCGCAGCCTTGGCCTCACCATGGCGAGACGTGGAGTCCCTAAAGGGGAGGAAAGAGAACGGGGCTGAGAAGGATTCACACAAATAATGGCTAAAAAAATTCCAGAATTTGGGGATATAAACCCAACCGTTTTGGCAAGCTGAAGAAGGAGTTCCCGTCAAGGCTCAGGGGAAATGAATCCAATGAGGAACCATGAGGACGCAGGTTCGGTCCCTGGCCTCACTCAGTGGGTTAAGGATCCAGCATGGCCATGAGCTGTGGGGTAGGTCGTAGACACGGCTTGGATCCCGAACTGCTGTGGCTGTGGTGTAGCCCGGCAGCTGCAGCTCCGATTCGACCCCTACCCTGAGAACCTCCATGTGCTGCGGGTGTGGCCCTAAAAAGGGAAAAAATAGAAGACGATGTTGAAGGAACCCAAACAGGAAATGAGCCAAAGAAGCCCACGCCAGGACGTGGTAATTAAAACAAAGACTACTCGATGAGAAAACAGATCAATAAAAAAGTTCAAAAAAATTTAAACATAATAAAACACAAAACAAAAAACACCGAAAAGACACAGAGAAACCTTAAAAGCAACCAGAGGGAAAGGCTGCATTCTGTACAGGAGGAAGCGATCTGAACGGCACAGGACTTCTCATCTGAACAGACGCCCACAAGACAGTGGCAGCCTCCAGCCTTCCATCCGCTGCCGCCCGAGGGGCTCATCTGCAGAGCCCGAGGGCGCCTGGCATTTCCAGGCCGGGCTGTTTCCCGCGCAAGGCGTGACCTCGAAGACTTCCGTCCCCCTGCGAGAGCCCAGTCCAGTGGCACTGCCCCTCTCTGCCCTCCCGCTGAGACACTTTCCTTGGGCAACACACGTCAAGTTGCAACTTCTTGGTCAATCACTGCAACTCCAGCGTTGGCCTGAGCCCCCCACCAGGACGGCGACCTGCCCAGGATGCTCTGAGGCCACCACGCTTCCAGGAAGATGCTTACGGCCACTCTGACTCCGGCTGCTTCCGGTGAGCTTCCACCACGTCGATGGCAATGTTGAGGTTTTCCTCCAGTTCCTTCATCCTCTCAGAGCTGAGGGATGTGAACAAAATCATGGACGAGTAGGCAACGATTTTTTTGTCTGGATGATTCAAGCAAGACCTTCCGAATAAAGAAATCAGGGTGTTAGCCCGTTTCGGCAACATGATAAAACACAACCCAGAAAGAAGGAGAAGAACCCCACTCGCAAATTCGGAACATACGGATGTGTTTAAGGATTTCATGAAGGACAACACTCTGAAACAAGCACAGGATTTACCGCAAATGTAGCAAACGCAATATTAGTCACACACTAAGCATGCAACGTGAAAGCGGCAGGTGACTCGCGACTCAGAAGTTAAAAGCAAATAACATCTGATTAGAGAAAAAGAGAAAATGATGACATTTATCAAGCATGAAAACGAAAAGAAGGAATGTGTGTGTGTGCACTACTGAACCGCTTTCTTGTGCAGCAGAAATTATCACAACGCTGCAAATTAACGACGTTTCCCTAAAACTTGAAATAAATAAGGCGCTAAAATGTTCATGCTTGTGAGAAACATCAAAAGGCAAAAAATGACGATTTCCACGACAAAAGACATTCCTGTAGCAGGGTGAGGGACAGAATGTTTAAGGGAAGATGATATGTTGGCAAGAAATAGAATCTGGAGCCAGAAGCCTCAGTGCAACTCCTGGTTCACCCACCTACCAGCCAGGCGATCTCTGAAAGGTCCCTAACTTATTGATTTCTTGATTTTCAATTGTATTATGGGTCATGCACGATGGCAGGATTTTTTTCCCATTTAAACTCAAAATACCCTTCTAGAGGAGGTTTTCTCCTCGATCATAAAAAAGACCACGCCGACTTTACCGCCCCGAGGGCGAAGAGCCGGTACCTGCCAAAGCGGAATTCAGACTGGGCTGTATCTGAACCCTAAACACACTCACAGTCATGGGACCTCTTCCAGTGTGTCTTCGGACATAAAAATGGAATATCCCAACAAGACCCCCTCGGCCCGGCTCAGAGGGCTTTCCTGAGGACCAGAGCTGAGGACGTATGTAAAACCAGCACGTAAACTGCCCGGTTCAGGGGCCTCTCCCCTGTGTCCTGTGACACCCGGACTTGTCATCCGTTCTTAAACATGACCGCCTGCGAACCTATTCCTCTGTCTCCCCAACCACGGCACGGGCTTTGGGGGGCCATGACACTGTCCAAGTCACCCCGCTCCATTCATCTAGCACAGAACCTGGCAGGCAGTAGGGGTTCAACAGGTTTTAAAGGAATGAGTTCTCCAAAATGCACTTTTTTTTTTTTTTGTCTTTTTAGGGCTACAAGTGAGGCGTATGGAGGTTCCCAAGCGAGGGGTCGAATTGGAATTGCAGGTGCCGGCCGGCCTACGCCACGGTCACAGCCACGCCAGATCTGAGTCACATTTGCGACCTACACTGGAGCTCCTGGCAACGCCGGATTGTGAAGGCACTGAGTGAGGCCAGGGATCAAACCCGCATCCTCATGGATGCTACTCAGGTTTGTTGCCACTGAGCCGCAACGGGAACTCCCAAAAGTGCGTAATGTCTACAGCTTAAATTTCGTAACCCTTTCTTCCCAACCTAAGCCCAACTATTTACCATAAAGGTTGCGTACCATCAACTCGCATTATTTACAGGAATTTGAGTACAGGCTCAGTGAGCTAGAGATAACATGTGAGTCCAGAAAACCCACACACCCAGGGGAGGCAGCACAGAACCCAGGCAGCGAGGATTTAAAGAGTGTAGGCTTTAGGAGTTCCCGTCGTGGCGCAGTGGTTAACGAATCCGACTAGAAACCATGAGGTGGCGGGTTCGGTCCCTGCCCTTGCTCAGTGGGTTAAGGATCTGGCGTTGCTGTGAGCTGTGGTGTAGATTGTAGAACGAGGCTCGGATCCCAAGTTGCTGTGGCTCTGGCGTAGGCTGGCAGCTACAGCTCCGATTAGACCCCTAGCCTGGGAACCTCCATATGCCGCGGGAGTGGCTCACGTAAAGGCAAAAAGACAAAAAAAAAAAAAAGAGTGTAGGCTTTGGACGGAAGGCCAGGTCGGAGTCCGAGGCCAGCTACTCAGTTTACCAGAGGTGAGCGTCAGTTGCCTCACCTGTCGGAATGGGGGCAGCACTGCTGTCCTGGAAAATACACAGAGAACACCCAGCTCAGGGCAGTGACACAGCAGCCGCTCTGCCGCGTACACTGCTGCTGCCAACGACATCCCATTGGTTGGCAACAGAACCTGGATTAGAAGCCAGGCCTCCTGCTCCTAGACAGGGCCCTTCCCACTACCTGTCCTGCCTCCATCACCTGCTCACCTTCTACCTCAAGGATCCACCTTTCAGGCACACGGCTGGTCAAAACACAGCAGTAAATCGCCAGGAAAAAGCACCAGGAACCCACCCAGTTGAAGAGATTGGCAAGCCACTTTTTATGCTTCTCCAGTCGACTAAAAGATATAGCACCATGCTGAACATATAAGAGATGCTCGGTTAAGGAGTTCCCGTCATGGCGTAGTGGAAACGAATCTGACTAGGAACCATGAGGCTGGGGGTTCAATCCCAGGCCTCGATCAGTGGGTTATGGATCAGCATTGCCGTGGACTGCGGTATAGGTTGCAGACATGGCTCCGATCTGGTGTGGCTGTGGCTGTGCCATGGGCCGGCAGCTGCAGCTCCGATTGGACCCCAAGCCTGAGAACCTCCATAAGCCGCAGATGTGGCCCTAAAAAACAAAAATAAATAGACAGATAAATAGATAGATAGATATAGAACCTTCCCAGAGACCCAGGAGACCCCCTGGGGCCCCCTCCCAGCTGGAACTGAACCCGCCACCCCCTCCAAGAGCAACCACTGTCCCGAATCCTGATACCAAGTGTGAGTTCTTCCTGCTTGGGAACTTCATCCAAGCAGAATGGCAGAAGCGACGTTCGAAAGACGCTTCTGGATGCACTTACAGAAAGAGCTCGGGGAAGGCGTGCATCCACACCACACGCTGAGAGGCTTCGTTCCGCGAGGCGATGTTGCCCAAGAACTGCAGGCCGCAGCGGAAAGCTGAGGGTTAGAAAGCAAACCGGGTGAAGAGACTTTCGGAACCCCCAAATAAATTCATCTTGATGAGAAATGTTCCACATGCTATTTATTAAACAGGAAGCTTCTGTCGGCTTCTTTTCACTCTAAGACTCACCCCAAGGCAGCTCTGGCCATGATGTTGACATTAAAATGCTTTGCCAGGGAGGGAGTGGGAGGGACTGGGAGTCTGGGGGTGACAGATGCAAACCATTGCCTTTGGAAGGGATGAGCTATGAGATCCTGCTCTATGAAACTGGGAACTGGAGTTCCCGTCGTCTTGGCGCAGCAGTTAACAAATGCAACTAGGAACCATGAGGTTGCAGGTTCGATCCCTGGCCTTGCTCAGTGGGTTAAGGATCTGGCGTTGCCGTGAGCTGTGGTGTAGGTCACAGACGTGGCTTGGATCCTGCGTTGCTGTGGCTCTGGCGTAGGCCAGTGGCTACAGCTCTGATTCGACCCCTAGCCTGGGAACCTCCACATGCCACGGGAGCGGCTCAAGAAAACACAAAAAGAAGACAAAAAAAAAAAAAAGAAAAAGAAAAAGAAAGAAACTGGGAACTGTATCTAGTCACTCAGGATGGAGCATGATGGAGGATAATGTGAGAAAAAGAATGTATATATGACACATGACTGGGTCACACTGCTTGCCGTACTGTAGAAAATCGACAGAACACTGCAAACCAGCTATAATGGAAAAAATTAAAATCATTTAAAAAAATAAAAAATAAAAGCCTTACCAAAACTATGTAGTCGATACAAAATTACCTTAATTTTTAACTTAATTACAAATTAACTCGTCATCTTCAAAAGACTGTAAATGTAGACACAATACACCTGCAATCACGGTTAATATCACTGGAATACATGCTCCAATTCGAGACGGTTACTCTTAGGCTGCGTCTTTTCCTTTTTTTTTTTTTTTTTTAGGGCCGCACCTGCGGCATATGGAGGTTCCCAGGCTAGAGGTCCAATCGGAGCTACAGCCGCTGGCCTACACCAGAGCCACAGCAACATGGGATCCGAGCCAGGTCTGCGACCTACATCACAGCTCACAGCAACGCCGGATCCTTCACCACTGAGCGAGGCCAGGGATTCCTTTCAGCTGCGCCACGACGGGAACTCCCTCTTGGGCTGGTCTTTTAAAATCTAACAGTTTGCTCTTTAAAACAAGATGTGTAAGATACAAGGCAATAGAAGTACTGAAAGATAAAGAATGGTAAAAAGTTATACACAGGCAAATACCAGCCTACAAAGGTAGTCGTACGCGACTTAAAATCGCATATAATTAACTTTAAGGCAAAAAGGATGATTGGAAATTTTTTAAAGAAATTTCAGGATTACTTAAGTCACCAGAAAGTTTTACCTTTACACCCAAATCACCTAATTATGGTCTCAAATATAAAAGAAAAATTGACAAAAGTATAGAGGAAAGAAAAATCCACAATTAAATTCAGCGATGATAATACACCTTTTTTAGTGACTCACAGAACAAGCAGACAAAACTATCAGCATCTTCAAAAGATCTGAATAAGATTGAGCAACAGCCTAGGAGATAGCTTTAGAATATTTCGCCCGATCAAACTGCAGGACACTGGTGGAAATCCAGGATGTTAACAACCAGCGCTGGCAAGGACGTGGGCACCAGGGACCCTCGTGCCCTGCAGGTATAGGTGCCGAAGGCGCAGCCACCACGGAAGACAGTTTGGTGGCTTCTTACAGAAGTAAACATGCTCTCGCCGCACGTCCCAGCAACCGCCCTCCTTGGTATTTACCCAAAGTAACTGAAAATTGACGTCCACACAAAACCCTGCCCGTGAATGTCTACAGCAGCTGTACTCGTAATCGCCAAAACGTGGATGCAACCAAGGTGTCCTTCAGGAGGTGAAGGGTAAATAAACTGTGGTCCATCCGGACAGTGGAATATTACCCAGCACTGAAAAGAAATGAGCGACCAAGCCAGGAAAAGACATGGCAGGAGCATACATGCATTTTACGGTGAAAGCCAATCCGAAGAGACTCCAGACTGTGTAACCCCAACTCTAGGACATTCTGGAAAAGACAAAACCACTATGGAGGCAGTAAAAAGGCCAGTGGTTGCCAGGGGTTGGAGGTTGGGGGGGACGGTGTCTGGGGGGGAGCCCAGAGGACGTTCGGGGCAATGAAACGACTCTGTGTGAGGCTGCCAGGATCGATACGTGTCATTACACATTTGTCGGAATCCACAGAAAATATACCTGTGTACGTGTATTTCCGTACACACACACACACACACACACACACAGAGAAGCAAGAAAAAGCACTCAGCCCACTGGAAAACCACCCAGCAGGCTGACAAAAATGACGGTCAGAAAATAATACGGTGTTTGTGAGGTCGCGATGCATTAGGGACTGAAGATTCTCTGAAGTTCGTTACACCCAGGAGGTCTGCTCCACAGACCGACTGAAAAGCTTTGACTGAGCACCAGGGATCCCGGTCTCTTAGCTTCACCTCCAGCCCTTGACAGGTCTCCTCCCTCCCCGGGCGGCCCTCTGGCCAGGCCTCTGCAGCTGCTGTTTCTCCCGCACCGTCCCCTGCAGGGACCAGCGTCCCCGTGGTGAGGGCCAGCCCGGCAGGACCAGCCGGCAGTGCCCAGCAGCCAGGGCCTTCCTCGGGACGCCCCTGGGGGCGACCTGCCTGGGCACCCAAGGGTGGGTTCCCAGCAGGTTCCAGCAACGCCACCCCGCGGGACTTCGCCACCACCCAGTGAGCCAGGCCCTCCCCAGGCAGGTCTGGCCCTCAGGCCTGGGGGAGGGACAGGCGTCTCAGCCCCGGGCCAGCTGCTCCTTCTATCTGCAAGCCCTGTGTGCTTTGGCACCCTCTGCACATCTTCGGAGTCAACCCCTTGTTATTTCAAGTCTTTGTGACAGTCAGTCATGCTTTGTTTTACATTTTCCCTGTTCAAATTACAGTGTGGTTTCCGTCGCCTGGTTGCACCCTGGCTGGCACAGCAGATGGGGGGGCGGGGAGGGGAGGGAGCGAGGGAGAACCGGCCCCAGGGGAAGCCAGGAAGCCAGCGTCAGGCACAAGGCTTAGAAAAGAAGCACAGAGTTCCTGCTGTGGCTCAGCAGGTTAAGAATCCAACACAGTGTCCCTGAGGATGCGGGTTCATTCCCAGGCCTCACTCAGTGGGTTAAGGATTCCGTGTTGCCACAAGCTGCGGCACAGATCGCAGATGCGGCACAGATGCCGCACTGCTGTGGCTGTGGCGTAGGCCGGCAGCTGCAGCTCCGACTCAGCCCCTTACCTGGGAACGTCCATATGCCTCGGATTCAGCCCTAAAAGGGAAAAAACAAAACAAAACTCGATCGCTCAGTACCAAGTCAGGCAAAGAGAAACACAACTATTTTTTTACTATTTATTTTTTAGATTTCATTTCATTTCATTTTTGGCCACACATTCAGCGCGTGGAAGGTCCTAGGCCAGGGGTCGAACCTACACCAGAGCAGCAATCTGTGCTATGGCTGCGGCAACGTGAGATCCTTAACCCGCTGTGCCACAAGGGGAACTTCCCAAACTACTTTTTAACCAAGGAAATTTAATATATGGAATTAGCTGAAGGCAACACTGAGATTAAGGCCACAGGAAATTACCTACCACCCTTAAAACCAGAAGCATGAAGGGAAGAAGAGAGGATATAGGACCCAGAAGCCTGGAGCTGCTGTGGAGCTGGACCCCGGATCTCTGTGGAAAGGGGTGCCAGGCGATGCTGAGCCCTCTGGCCGGGGAGGCAGGGCCGGGCTGGCTCCCGGGGGCGGCTCTGAGTGACCGCTGCAGGCCCTCTGGGTGCGAAGGATGCAGAACGGGAACCGATGGCAGCCATCCAGGGGAGACAGGAGCAGCAGGCAAGACGCCTCCTGCCTCTGGTCTCCTCCAGCATCCCTCACCGGCAGAACCTCCCAGAAAGCAGGCGAGAAGTGTGTTCATGGAGCCCCGGCCCCAGCAACACGAAACGGCACAGGCACCAAGCCCAAAGCTGAACAAACGACAGTCTCCTAACTAGAACATTAAAACAACCACTGGAGCTCCCGTCCTGGCTCTGCATAATAAGCCAACATAGTGCCCCTGAGGACGCGGGTTCGATCCCTGGCCTCGCTCTGTGGGTTAAGGATCCGGCATGGCCGTGAGCGGTGGTGTAGGTCGCAGACGCGGCTCGGATCCCGTGTTGCCGTGGCTGTGGGGCAGGCTGGCGGCTGCAGCTCCAATTCGACCCCTAGCTTAGGAACCTCCATATGCCATGGATGCAGCCCTGAACATTTTTAAAAGTTAAAAAAAAAAAGCAGTTCCAGGGCAGTCCACGCAGACAAGAGATGTGACATGATCCTGAGACATGAGAGAGCTCAAGACACTGCTGGGAACCAAACGGCAGCAGGAATCCAGCCTCAGGAACCAGGTCCCAAGGCCAAGAGGAAGCAGGAAGAGCCACAACCAGCCCAGGCAGAGTGCCCACCAGTGCCACACACTGTGTCCTACGTGGGTCAACGCATGTCACCCACGACAACCTTCTGGGTTCGGGGCTAACGGCCTCCTCCTGCGCACAGTACCCAAGGCGTGGAGGTCGTGCTGTCCCTCGAGGGGCAGAAAGCTTGGGAGAAGCAGGACTGGCAGAAATGGTTGGGGGCTCTGCCCCCAGAACAGGAGTCATGGCTCATCAAGGAAGGGGCCACAGGAGAATTCGAGAGGAGATGAAGGCTCCGGCTCCACGGGCATCCCCGACAGACAGCGACCAGGAGGCATGTTTTAGGGCAAGAAGCCTCCCGTGTCCTGCAGCCTCCCCACCCCTGCTTTGCCAGGAGGCAGCCTAGGGCCTGCTGACGTGGCCCCCGAGCTTGGGCCCTTTGCCCTCACACCTCAAAGGCAGAGCCAAGGGTGAAAAAGGCTGAGCTGTGGGATGTGCCCGTGTTACTCACTTATTCACAGTAACCCAAATCAGGCACTTGAAAGAGGGCTGGGAAACCGTGGCCCAAAAGCAAAACAGAGAGGTAAAAAAGTATGCGATGGCAATGCTGAACCAGGAACCTCAAAACGGAATCAGTGGAATACTACTAGGCCATAAAAAAGAACAAGAGGATGCCATTTGCAGCAACATGGACGGAACTAGAGATTCTCATACTAAGTGAAGTAAGTTAGAAAGAGAAACACAAATACCACGATACCACTTATACCTGGAATCTAATAAACGGCACAAATGAACCTTTCCACAGGAAAGACTCATGGACGTGGAGGACAGATTTGTGGCGGCCAAGGGGGAGAGGGAGGGCGTGGGAGGGACCGGGAGCTTGGGGTTAGGAGACGCAAGCTGCTGCATTTGGAATGGATAAGCAATGAGATCCTGCTGTGTAGCCCAGGGAACTATACCTAGTCACTTCTGATGGAACATGATGGAGGACAATGTGAGAAAAAGAATGTATACATATATGTTTGACTGGGTCCCTTTGCTTCCAGCAGAAATTGACAGAACACTGTAAACCAACTATAATGGAAAAAAAATACAAATCATTGAAAAAATATTATAATCTAAAATGAAGCAGGATGGAGTTCCCGTCATGACTCAGTGGTAACAAACCTGACTAGGAACCATGAGGACGTGGGTTCAATCCCTGGCCTCGCTCAGTGGGTTAGGGATCCAGCGTTGCTATGAGCTGTGGTGTAGGTTGCAGACACAGCTCGGATCTGGCGTGGCTGTGGCTGTGTCCTAGCCTGGGAACCTCCATATGCCGCAGCACGGCCCTAAAAAGGCAAAATAAATAAATAGATAAATAAGATACAATAAAGCGGGACACAAAGCTGCAAGTACACATCCAAACCCATACATACAAATACGGAAGAATTTTAAAAAAGGCACTTCAGGGTTTGTGTGGTGTAGCCTGCACAGACAATGATCATTTTTCTGTCCACGTTTTTTGAGCTTTTAAAAGTTACTCTGTAAGGAAACCATATTTTTTTAATTTCTTCATACTCTGTAATGCAATTTTATAAAATGTTCATAATAAAAATACCTTCATTTTGAATCTTAAGTCGTAGCTTAAAATGACATTTATACGTCTACTGAATATTTTAGCATATTAACCCTGAAATCCTTACACAATTTAATTTGACGCACAAAAAAAAAAAAAAAAAAAAAAAAAAAACCCTAACAACAGGAGTTGGTCTGAAAGTCACCCAACCCCACAATTCATCAGGCAACTAAAAATTAGCCCTCTGAATCAGAACACAATTCTGGGAAGGAAGAGGTTTACAGATGTCCCCAAAACCAGAAAACTCCAGACAAGTACAAATGACAGTTTACTTTTACCAAACAGCTTATCAGCTGATCTTTATGTAAATACTGCAGATGTTACCAAGCCCCTCAAAAAATCCCAACATTATTTTTACAGATTAGAAAAGAATAAAGGCCAAAAACAACACCAATAACTCAATTAAAGTAACTCATGCTTGTGTTTATATAAAATTTGATGAGCATCATGTATTCGTCACACCACTGCAATTATTCTCTGAAAATAATACTCTAAATATTATTTTGACAACGTAATTATAGTTCTTACCTCAAGAGCGGTAACAAAAAGCTGGCACAGACACCCTGCTAAAAATCGAGGGAGAAGGTTCTCACAGAGAAAGAGTCAAAAGACAGCACAGGCGCTATATTAGGAACTAGAATAAAAGATTTGTAGTGAACATGCTATAAAATTTGTCTACGTTTCATTAGTTTTGTTTTTTTGGGTTTTTTTTTTTTTTTTTTCTTTTTTAAGGCTGCACCCGCGGCATATGGACATTCCCAGGCTCGGGGGTCAAATCGGAGCTGCAGCGACCAGGCTACACCACAGCCACAGCAATGTGGGATCTGAGCCGCATCTGCAACCGACACCACAGCGCCCGGCAACATCAGATCCCCAACCCGCTGAGGGAGGCCAGGGATCGAACCTGCTTCCTCATGGATCCTAGTCGGACCCGTTTCCACTGCACTGGGACAGGAACTCCCTTAAGTTTCATTAGTGAACTGAAGTTTCATTCTTGGATTCCAAATAAAATTTAGTAATATTTTTAGCTGCCTTTTTGAAGAAAGCAGTGAGAAATATCACTTAACTCCAATGTTTTTCTCTCTCTCTCTCTCTCTTTTTTTTTAAATGGCCAGGGATTAAATCTGAGCCACAGCTGCAACCTGCACCGCAGCTTCAGCAACACCGGCTCCTTAACACCCTGTGCTGGGCTGGGGATTGAACCCGAACGCTCACAACGACCCAACCCGCTGCGCCCCAGCGGGACCTCCCATGTTCCTTCTTGCCTCAGGAATATCTTTTCAACTCTGTCAATAAACACAAGCCGTCCACAAAAAGCTGAAAAACTGAAAAAATTAAAGAAGCCCTAAATACATGGAAAAGATGTTTCATATTCACAGCCTGGAGGACCCCACATCATTATTAAGACGGCAATTCTCCTTCAAGCGATCTATAGAGTCGACATAACTCCTAGTATCCACAATATATAAACAACTCTTACCAATTGACAACAAAATTTAACGGCCCAGTTAAAAAACTGGGCAAAGGCCTTGAAGAGACATTGCCCCAAAGAAGATTTTACAAATATCCAAAACACACATGAGAAGATCCTCAGCCTCGTCCGTCATTAGGGGAATGCAAATCAAAACCACAAGGTAACACCTCACACCCACCAGGATGACTACAATCCAAAAAAAACCCAGAAATTAAATGTCAGCGAGGATGTGGAGAAACGGGAGCCTTGTACGTGGTGGGTGAAAATCGCCACCACGGAAAAGGTTGGCAGGTCCTGCAAGTTTTAAATATAAAATGGATGCGGCGTCCCATTCATTTAGGCAAATACCCGAAGGACCGGAAAACGGGGGCTCCGATGAGGACAAGTCCCTGCGCAGGCAGGGAGCACTATTCTAAAACGTCAAATCGCGGCACAAAAACCAGAAGAGAGAAGCACCCCAAATGCCTATGGACGAAGGAATGGATAAACCGTGAGATATCCACACCATGGAATAGTATGCAGCCGTAACAAGAAATGAAGCACTGATACTTGCTACGGGGCAGATGATCCTTGAAAAACACGCTAAGGGAGGCCAGGCCAAAAAACAGGTCATCTAATGCCACAATTCCATTTATACGAAAACTCCAGACTAGGAAACCCACGAAGACAGATGCTCCTGGTGAGGGCCAGGAGCTTGGGGAAGTGGGAAACCGACAGCAACGGCCCAGGGGGTCCGGGGTTTGTTCTGGGGCGGTGACAAGGTCTCTGGTTAGACAGAGGTGGGGGGTGTACAGTATCGTGAATGCACCACATGCTACTCGTTTGTTTTTTTGTTTTGTCTTTTTAGGGCCGCACCTGCAGCATACGGAGGAGGCTCCCAGGCTAGAGGTCGAACCAGAGCTGTAGCTGCCGGCCTACACCACAGCCACAGCAACACCAGATCCGAGCCGCATCTGTGACCTACACCACAGCTTATGGCAACGCCAGATCCTTAACCATTAAGCAAGGCCAGGGATTGAAACTGCGTCCTCACGGATGCTAGCCAGATTCATTTCCACTGAGCCTTGACAGGAACTCCTGATTTTAAAGCGATTAATTTTTTTGGGGGGGACGTTCCTGGACCAGGGAGCAAATCTCAGCTACAGCTATGACGTCTGCCGCAGCTGCAGCAATGCCCAATCCTTAACACGCTGTGCCACAGCAGGAACTCCCTAAAGTGGTCACTTTTGTGGTATGTGAATCTCATGTCGATTAAAAAATATGAATTAACTGATACAAATGCAACTACCTAACTGTGAACAACCCTCAGTATACTTCACATGAAACAGGTCTATAAAGACCTACACGCTGACGGCTGGACATCAGTGAAGAACCAAGCCACCAACCAAACAACGAATTTATTTATCAGTGACAAACTGCTCCATAAAAACTTTCAGAAATGTGCTCCTTTAAATATTTTCTTAGATCATCTATTTGCTTCAACGAAGAGAAAAAAAATGAATCCTGAGAAGGGATGACATAAGCTTTCACCGTATGTTGCCAACACGGAGTGTCCCATTTTTTGTGGCAGATGTGGGATAGAGAAAAGGGATAATGGGCTGAGGGGGACACAGAATCACAGGAAGATTTTTTTTGTCTTTTTACGGCTGCACCTGTGACATATGGAGGTTCCCAGGCTAGGGGTCGAATCGGAGCTGCAGCTGCCGGCCTATGCCGCAGTCACAGCAACACGGGATCCGAGCCGTGTCTGCAACCTACGCCACAGCTCATGGCAACACCAGATCCTTAACCCACTGAGCGAGGCCAGGGATCGAACCTGCGTCCTCAGGGATCCCAGTCGGGTTCGTTACTGCGGAGCGGCGACGGGAACTTGTTTAAGATGGAAAATAGGAGAGCACCTCACACGCTGATGCAAGGATGTGGTGGAGAGGGGAGGGGAAAGACGCCTGGGAGAAGCGCTAACTTTAGGAGAAGGGTTTCCGCGTGGGCGTGTGTGGACAGGATGCTATGCGCACGTGGAGGAGGCCGGCTCCGCGCTGGTGGGTATTTAGTCACGGCGTGTGCACCCTGCTTCCTCTGGGCGGCTGATTCAGGAATACATCATTGCAGGAGACACCGAGTCGGTCCTTCGGCTCCGTCGGTGACCCAGTACCCACCCCATCAGCGTTGCTCAGCGATGACAAATCCAAATCGCAGTAGGTTCTGAATGCGCTCTGAATTACCACGCCACGGTCGGCCTTCAAAAGTAACCGCCCTTCCACGCAAGAGAGCGAAATCTCTATTTCACAGCTGATTCTTCCTCCCTCTCTGTTGAGCCCTGGGGCTTACTGTATCAGAAAGTGGAGCTAGAAAAATATGTTAACACCTTAAAACCCTTTCCAGCCCAATCCTGCGCCCTACCAAACTGAGAAGACTCGAGAAATCGTTGCTGTTCGGAAAAAACTTCGAGCAAACACTTTGTGTGCAAATACTTGGACAAGTTAATGAGTTCAAAAAATAATTACACGGAGTTCCCGCAGAGGAAACAATCCGACTAAGAACCATGAGGTTTCAGGTTCGATCCCTGGCCTCGCTCAGTGGGTTAAGGATCCGGCATTGCTGTGGCTGTGACCTAGGCCGGCCGCTGGAGCTCCGATTAGACCCCTAGGCTGGGAACCTCCATATGCCACAGGTCCGGCCCTAAAAAGGACAAAAGACAAAAAAAAGTAATAATAATAATTACAGTGTCCCGAAGGAAGAATTCTAAATCAAAGAGAAAGGTGCGGGAATTTTCACAAATGAGTTTTAAGTGAAAACACTTAGAAAGCGGAGTAGCAAGAGAATGAAACCGAGCCAGGCAGCACCTCTAGCAGCCTGTTCAGCCTGTTTCCCTCTGGGCCTTGGTTTCCAAGCTTGTGAAGAAAGACTATCCACTCAGGCGCCCTCCTTTCTCATAGTGGCCACCACATGACATTCAGATAAGTGGCTTCACTTCCTACAGGAAGTATATAGTGCATATCTGTATATGAAAGCACTTTTTCTTTTTTTTTTTTGCCTTTTCTAGGGCTGCACCTGCAGCATATGGAAGTTCCCAGGCTAGGGGTCCAATCGGAGCTGTAGCCACCAGCCTACACCACAGCCATAGCAACACGGGATCCGAGCCGCATCTGCAACCTACATCACAGCCCACGGCCACGCTGGATCCCCAACCCACTGAGCAAGGCCAGGGATCGAACCTGCGACCTCATGGTTCCTAGTCAGATTCATTAACCACTGCACCACGACAGGAACTCCAAGAGAGTTCTCTTAACATTGACATATTTTAGTTTAGATTTTAGGTGCTTTTTGTTTTGTTTTGTTTTTTTAAACAGGCTCTATTGCTCGTGTCATGCTTCCTTCTCTGATTTTTGCCTGTGTAGCCCTCATTTACTGGTGCTTCATTAGTTTAACATTCTTCTTGTGCAGTTTATGGAGTTTTTAAATGCTGCCTCACATGTTTCTTCTGAAACTGCAATACTTGCAATTTTTATTCTTACACTAAAGTGAAGACTATTTGACACTGTATGGGATTTTTATACTCGAACAATTTCACACAAGGGAAGACAGGTTAGCGTTTTTATGGACTTTCCCCATTACCACTGGATTCACTTCAAGTATTCTCATACTAGACAGTGTTATGGAATGGCGACAGGACTCTCCTGGGCAAATTATTTATTGTGTATGTTGCTTTAGAACATTTCAGACCTTCTAATCTATTCACTTGTACTGAATATAATTTTTAAAAACTTCAAGACAAAGTATACAGTGCACATAAATCAATTTATAAAGTGATGAAGACATGCACATAAATCAATTTATAAATCAAATCTTTTAAACACTGGAGCAGCTAGAACAGTAAAGTAAGAATTCTGGTGGGAGTTCCCATTGTGGCTCAGTGGATAACGAACCAACTAGTATCCGTGAGGATGCAAGTTCGATCCCTGGACTTGCTTAATGGGTGAAGGATCCGGCGTGGCTGTGGCTGTGGTGTAGGCCAGCAGCTGCAGCTCCAATTCAACCCCTAGCCTGGGAACTTCCAGATGCTGTGGGTGAGTCCCTAAAAAGCAAAAAAAAAAAAAAAAAAAAAAAAAAGTAAATATTTGTGGGCTTCCCGCTGTGGCGCAATGGGTTAAGAATCCGACCCCGGTGGCTCTGGTCACTGCACAGGCACAGGTTAATCCTCAGCCCTGGGTCCTTTGGGTTAAAAGACCCAGCGTTGCTGCAGCTCAGCTTCAATCCCTGGCATGGGAACTTCCGTATGCCGTGGTGAGACCAAATAAATAAATAAAAAGTTAAGTATTCGCTGAATTATTACTAAAAAAAAAATTTTTTTTAGTCTTTTTTTTGCTATTTCTTGGGCCGCTCCTGCGGCGTATGGAGGTTCCAAGGCTAGGGGTCGAATCGGAGCTGTGGCCGCCAGCCTACGCCAGAGCCACAGCAACGCGGGATCCGAGCCGTGTCTGCGACCTACACCACAGCTCACGGCAACGCTGGATCATTAACCCCTGAGCAAGGGCAGGGACCGAACCCGCAACCTCATGGTTCCTAGTCAGATTCGTTAACCACTGCGCCACGACGGGAACTCCTAAAAAAAATTTTTTTAACCTCCAATCTAGTACCTTTTATAAGCTGGATACGTACATTAAGACGTTCTTATTAAATAACTCCAGTGTACCCACAAGCACTTCAACTCCTTAGATAAAGACATCAAATGCTAGCCTTTTGTTTCGTTAAATACGACGTCATGACAGTAACCCCTGTCCGAAGGAGCCGTGTTGACGCTAGTGGTTCGAGAAATAAAAACATTCAAGAAAGTCTGGAAAAGCTTCCTGGTCTACAAGTTAAGGAGCCTGGCTTTCCTCTTAATCCCGTATCAGCGGCTGTTAACGACCACAGCTAACTTCCCTCTGCCACGCTGTATATGTGACTTGATGTATGTATGTAATGCCAGGCTCTTCTCACTGGAATGTAAACAGAGGTTTTTGTCTGCTTTGGTCACCATTCAGATCACACCCAACACCCAGAATAGGACCGGCCACTTCCATCCCAATCAAAAGACAGTGTAGAAGCTCCCGTCGTGGCGCAGCGGCTAACGAACCTGACTAGCATCCGTGAGGATGCAGGTTCGATCCCTGGCCTCGCTCAGGGGGTGAAGGATCTCGAGTTGCCATGAGCTGTGGTGTAGGTTGCAGGTGCTGCTCGGATCTGGCATTGCTGTGGCTGTGGCAGAGGCCGGCAGCTATAGCTCTGATTGGACTCCTAGCCTGGGAACCTCCATATGCCACAGGTGTGGTTCTGAAAAGACAAAAAATAAATAAATAACAAATTTTAAAACAGAAAAAAAAGAAAAGACAGTGTATCACTTTGCTAGGGCTGCCATAACGAGGTACCACAGACTGGGTGGCTTAAACAATACACATCTTTGCCCAGGAGTTCCCTTGTGGGGCAGTGGGTTAAAGATCCAGGGTTATCACTGCAGTGGCTCTAGTCACCGCTGTGGCTCAGGTTCAATGGCTGCCCAGGACCTTTCACATGTCACAGGCGTGGCCAAGAAAAAAAATAAAAATCTGTTTGCCCAGTTTTGCAGCTAGAAGTCTGAGATCAAGGTGTCAGTCAGCAGGGCTGGTGTCTCTTTTTTTTCTGCGGCATATGGAAGTTCCCTGCCCAGGGACTGAACCCATGCCCCAGCAGCAATGCCAGATCCTTAGCCCCCTGCACCACAAGGGAACTCCAGGGTTGGTTTCTTCCCAGGCAACTCTCCTTGATTTATAGATGGCCGGCCAGCCCTCTGTATCCATCTATACCCCAATCTGGTGTGTCACTGTTCTTTTTTTTTTGTCTTTTTGCTATTTCTTGGGCCGCTCCCGCGGCATATGGAGGTTCCCAGGCTAAGGGTCGAATCGGAGCTGTAGCCACCGGCCTACGCCAGAGCCACAGCAACGCAGGATCCGAGCCGCGTCTGCAACCTACACCACAGCTCACGGCAACGCCGGATCGTTAACCCACTTAGCAAGGGCAGGGATCGAACCCGCAACCTCATGGTTCCCAGTCGGATTCGTTAACCACTGCGCCACGACGGGAACTCCTCAGTGTTCTTCTAAAGACAGCAACACACCAGCTCAGGGTCTGGCCTCCCTTTCCCTTACGTATCTCTTTAAACGCCCTGTTGACACGTGGCCGTTCTGAAATCTCCAGGGATTCGGATTCAACATATGAAGGGGGGAGGGAGGTGGACCACAACTTAACCCACGACAGGGAGAGGAAAGGAAGTTACTACAGGTTTTTTCATGATAATTCTTTGATATCACAAGTGAGGTTTCTGCGTATCACAAAACTCGGAACATGGGCTGTAATGCAGGATGTCGTACTCAACGCAGTGGCATTTAAATCCTTTTCAAAGATGTAAATAACCCATGCATCACACTGCCAGTTACCTGTCAGCAGGGATTCCTGCTCCACTCGCAGCTCTCGAAAAAGAAGAATCAGATCGACAGCAACACCGATTGTATCCAAGTTCCTGTGTAGGGGTTTTTAAAAAGACAGAGTTAGGCACATTCTTTTTCTTAAACCTTCACTTCGAGCAACGATCCCATGAATGCGGAGACTGCGGGTTACGAGGTCCTGCAGCAGCCGGAACAAGGGCCCTCCGAGGCACCACGTCTTAATCCCCAGATCCGAGAACGTGTTAGTTTACACGGCGGCCCAGGGACCATTACAGTCATGAATAAATTAAGGGCCTTGAGATGAAGAGAGCATCCTGGATTAACCAGGTGGGCCCAGACTATCACAAGGGTCCTTACAAGAGGGACACAAGGGGTTTGAGGAAGGAGACCATGAGCCACGGAAGGCAGGCAGCCCCTAAGAGCTGAAAAAAGGCAGGAAAAAGATTCTCCCTACTGCCTCCAAGAAGACTTAGCCACGCCGACCCACTCCAGACTCCAGACCCCAGAGCTACACCATGAGAAGTTTGTACTGTTTGAAGCCACTAAGTTTTTAGTAATTTGTCACAGTAGTAATAGGACACTAATTCGGTGGCAGAAATGGGGTGCTCCTGGAACGAATAAATATGCAGAAGTGGGGAGTTCCCATCGTGGTGCAGCGGAAACGAATCTGACTGGCATCCATGAGGATGCAGGTTCCATCCCTGGCCCCGCTCAGTGGGTTAAGGATCCGGCATTGCTGCGAGCCACGGTGTGGGTCGCAGACGCAGCTCGGATCCCGCTTTGCTGTGGCTGCGGCGTAGGCCGGCAGCTATAGCTCCAATTCGACCCCTAGCCTGGGAACTTCCATATGCCATGGGTGCAGCCCTAAAAAAGAAAGAAACAAAAATGTAGAAGTGGCTTTGGAATTTGACAAAGGATAGAGGCTGGAAGGGTTCTGAGAAGCATGAGAGCAAAGGCCGAGATGCCTTGAATAGACTGTTGGCAGAAGCGTGCACGTGGAAGGCGATGCTGGGGGGTCTCGGGAGGAAGTGAGGCACACGTGACCCTCGCAAGTGCCACACAGGCAAGACCCACAAGGTTTGTGAGAACATTGCACCGGCAGAAATGTTCTACCAAGTTGAATGTTTCAACGCGAGTGAAATGCACAGAGAAAGGGTGAAATGAAAGAAGGCTGTTCAACTCCCAAAATTCGACAGGCAGGAAACAGGCTGATTAAAAACCATTGGGCGGAAAACACGTGTTAGGCTCCACCTTCCGGAGGAAGGGAAGACGACTCCGGGGACCCGCCCCAGGGCAGAGAGGACTCTCGCCCAGGCCTCAAGACCTGAGTCTCTGCCCGAACGGACTGTGAAATTGCTGGCGGTCAGTGACTCCTCTTTTCCCTCAATTTTCTCCTTTCTTAGAGGGTAAGGTCTAAAACCGTTAGCCGATGCCTGTCCTACCCCTGTATTTTGGGAGCAGACAGTGTGTTGCTGGTTGTCTCGTTTCATGTGTCCCGAGATTAAAAAGGAATTCTGGCTCTGGATGAATCATACCCAGAGTCTCACCCGTGTGTCATGTGGATGCTAAGATCTGGGACTTGTTAGCTGATGAGACTCAGATGAGATTTGGGACCCGAGTCGATGCTATAATGGATCAAGCTTCGGGAGAACGTGAGAGGAGAAGAATGTTCTTTGCACGTAGGACAGACATGACACTTTAGGGGCCCGGGGGGGGGGTCTGTGACAGGCAAAACACTGACTCCCAAAGATGTGCACATTCTAAACTCTGGAAACTGAGACTATGGTACCTCATATGGCAAAAGAGAAGTGATACAGTAAGAAATATGTGTTTGATCTCTGTCCCCAGTTCCTGGCAGCTCCGAAAACCCCTGGCAGCTCCTGTGTGACCGGAGTGCCTTCTTAACACGTGTTATTCACGACAAACCCCTGGCAACCAGAGTTGAGTTTACGCTAGTGAGGTTACTTACTGGGCCTGCAGGGAGCTTGGGGATGGGGGCTCGAGGAAGCAAATCTAAGATGAGACGCCTGCAACTTTCAACCCCGACCTCCTACGTCTGGGGAGAGGAAAGGGGCTGGACACGGAGCTCGATCGCCCGTGGGCAATGATTTCATCAATCAGGCGTCGATGAAGGGACGTGCATAAAAAATCCTCAGCAGTGAGCTTGGAAAGCTTTGGAACGGGTTGATGAACAGGTCCAAGCACTGGGAGGACAGGATGCCTAGAGAGGGGACAGAAGTTCTGTGCCCTGGCCCATCCTATGTGTACGTTCCAGTGGCTGTCCCTTTGGAGAAAACTCGTAACAGCACGTACAGGGCTTCCCTGCGTTCTGCGAGTCACTCTGCTGAATTATCAAACCTGAGGGGTGTCATGGGAACCCCTGAATTTGTGGTCGGCTGGGCAGAAATGTAGTCGGGGATGCCCTTCGCAGCTGGTGTCTGAAGTGGGCAGTCTGGAGGGACTGAGTCGTGGCGTCATGGCATCCGACTAACTCGAGGTGGGTCCACCCAGGATGGAACTGAACTGTGGGACACCCGCCTGGTTTTGGAGAATCAGAACTGGCCAGAAGGTGCCAGCAGAGACTGTCTGGGTGGGATTCAATTAATGGGTGGAAGATGGGAAAGTTATCCTGGGTGGGTTGCCAGAGGGTCAGCGGTGGGAAAAGATGGGGCGCTTCCGCTTTGGAGGTGGGAGGAGGGGGCTGCGAAAGAAGGAAGCAGGTGGCTCTAGAAGTCAGAAGAGCAAGCGGATGGAGCCTCGAGCAGAGACTCCAGAGCTGAAGCTTTGCCACAGGAAACCTGACTTTGGACGTCTCACCTCCCTCCAGAACTGCCCGAGAACACATCGGGGTTGTTCTAAGCTACTGAATTTGGGGTCCGTTGTTACAGCAGCAGAGGCAGCTCATACAGCTCCCTACCACCCTCACCACTTCAACCAGAATTAAAGCCAAAACATTCACCGCCTGCGAAGAGGGTCGGAGTGGGCAAGGCTAGGATTCGAGCTCTCCTCCCCAAGGCCAGGCGGGTGGACAGCCACGGCCCTTCCCTCTTCATCCATGAATAGGATGCGGGGGGCGGGGGGAGCTCAGGAGCCGCCGGCACCGCCTCCCACAGAAGCAGCAGCTGTTGCACCTCTTCCAGCTCTTGCCTCCACCCAGACAAAGGGTTTCCAGGCAACGGGCCCACAGCCTGCTTCTGCGTGGCCACATTTGGGGGGGCAGGGGTGGACTCTAACTTCGTGACATGAAAATTATATGGAATTCAAATTTCAGTGTTCACCAGTGAGGCGTCACAGGGACACAGCCTGTGTGTTTGTTCACGGACTACGGAGGGCAGCTTTCCCACTGCGATGGGCGACCTGGGCCCCTGTGACAGTGATCTCGAAGCCTGGACTCTTGGCCCGGCTCTCTGCAGCACAAGCACAGCGACCCGGCCACAGGGGCTCCGTTTCCGAGCCACGCGACTGCGTTCAGCAGTTTAAACTCCCTATGCCTCTCGCATCATCTGTTCTGCTGTGTTATCCCCCGTGCGCCAGGCATCCTTCGGCAGAACAGAATCCCAGGCCACGCGAAGTGCAGTGCACAGACAAAAGATGTGACAAGATCTAGGCTTGAGCAGCTTCGTGCCTCTGGCTTAACTCTTTAATAACTGCACACATCCGAAAACTACCGCGGGGCTGAGATCTGAATCCTGAGCGGCTCGGGAGTCATGGCTTTCGTGAAGGGTGGCCTCCAGTCCTCCCCGGGAAACCTTTTGCTGCATCTCTGACTCCAACTATAGTTCTGCCGGGAGCTGACGGCCAAAATGGGTGGAATTTCCCTTTAAATTCAACGGTGACTATTGGGGGAGGGATGCACGGAGGGTTTGGGATGGACATGCTCTAAAATTTGGTTGTCACAACTGCTGTACACCTATAATTGTAATAAAATTCACTGAATAATTAAAAGAAAGAAATTCAATAGTGAATAATAATATAACCCTAGAAGGATGGAGGCAGAAACACTAACCTCCTTAAAGGCTCATTTTCATTTCAACCCGCCCACAAGCAGCACGTGCAATAAGAAGACACCACGACCGCACAAAACACGGCCCTTCCTTTAAGGCCCTGAAGACGGTTTGCTATTTTATTTGCCGCAGTACTTATTTTTGTAATGTTTGTATTTTTCTTGTTTATATATTACTTTTAGACCCCCAAAAGAAAAGCAACATTGTTTTCCAAGACAGGAATATTACCGTGACTTTCACTGTCCTACCATCCCTGAGGCTGGGACAACATGCACCTTCCAGGGCATTGCAGCCAGGTACAGGCACCAGGCACAGGCACCAGGCACAGGCACCAGGCACCAGGCACAGACACCAGGCACAGGCACCAGGTACAGGCACCAGGTACAGGCACCAGGTACAGGCACAGGCACCAGGCACAGGCACCAGGCACCAGGCACCAGGCACAGGCACAGGCACAGGCACCAGGTACAGGCACAGGCACCAGGCACAGGCACCAGGCACCAGGCACAGGCACCAGGCACCAGGCACAGGCACCAGGCACAGGCACAGGCACCAGGCACCAGGCACAGGCACCAGGCACAGGCACCAGGTACAGGCACCAGACACAGGCACCAGGCACCAGGCACAGGCACCAGGCACAGGCACCAGGCACCAGGCACAGGCACCAGGCACCAGGCACAGACACCAGGCACCAGGCACAGGCACCAGGCACAGGCACCAGGCACCAGGCACAGGCACCAGGCACAGGCACCAGGCACCAGGCACAGGCACCAGGTACAGGCACCAGGTACCAGGCACAGGCACCAGGCACCAGGCACAGGCACCAGGCACAGGCACCTCGGGCATTTTACGCTAAGTGATCTCACGTCAAAGGCGCAGCAACCCCATGCGGAAGTCCCTGTGGACCCTGCTTTTCTGAGGGGAAAGCTGGTTCTCGGCAAGGCGAAGGCCCTGGTCCCGAGGCACGTGGCCGCTCCAGGGACGGCACAGTCACACACGACGGCGCCGACGGGCGTCTCCGGGAAGGTACGGCCACTGCTCCGAGGCCAAGCTTTGCAGGCAGACGGTGTGGAGTCAGAGAGAACATTCCAGGCTCTATGACTTACTGAATGAGTAAGGCGCCGTCAAGTTCTCTAACCTCTCTGAGTCACAGCTCTTCTTTTGTAAAAATGGAAAAATAGTAGCAGACTGTTTCCTGGGTTTGTTCTAAGCATTAAACAAAGTGCTGCGGGTCAAGCTCTCGGGACGGGGCCGGGTGCTGAGGGCAGGCTCACCCATGCTCGCTCGCCCCCTTCCCCTCGAGGCTGGCTGGCGACACACAAAGCCAAGTCTGCACCAACCCCTCGAGGTCTGCCCTCAGGCTGTCCCTTCCCTGCTCTCGTCACACTGGACGGTCTGCTGCCCGGAAAGGGACAAAATAAACGAGCCTCTGGCCTGCTGCTTCTAGCATATAGTTATATTTCTTAAATGTTCACCATTACTGCCCAGACTGTCAGTTTCCAGCCATGTGTCTGCAAACGGATGCCACGTTCGGTTCAGTATTGAAGTTAAACAACCCCGGCTCTTTTCCCTTCTCCTTTGATCTGAAAAAACCTCATTAATCACATCAAAGCCTCAGGTACAAGACTGTCTAGGCAGCGCAGGGAGCCCTTCCACCGGCTTCTGGACCAGCTCAAGTTCACTCATCACAGCGGTGACAGGGAGGCCTGGGGCTCTGTCTACATTCAAGTCCAGGGGAGAAAATGGAGCAGGCTTTGCGGCTTCCGACTTCATCCCAAGCAAAAATTTTTAATAAAGAGTTGATGCCATAAAATCAAAGAAGAAAGGAGCTCAGCTCTGGGAGGGGGGCTAGCACGTGAAAGAACAAGAGCAGCACGAGGCCGTCCTTTTGGTCATCTTTGTAACTGCATCGTAGGACAGGTGGAAGGGGAGCTGGCAACTTCGCACAATCTGAAGGAGACCTTGAAGATAAGGCATCTTAGAAATTCACAGAGTTCCCACTGCGGCTCAGCGGTAACAAATCCAACTAGTATTCATGAGGACAGGACACGGGTTTGATCCTTGGCCCCGCTCAGTGGGTTAAGGACCCGGCGTTGCCACGAGCTTCAGTGTACATCACAGGCTCGGCTCGGATCTGGCGTTGCTGTGGCTGTGGCGAAGGGCGGCCGCTGCAGCTCCGATTCAATCCCTAGCCTGGGAACTTCCATATGCAGCAGGTGCAGCCTTAAAAAGTGAAAAGAAAAGAAAGAACAGGGGAGAGAAAAGACAGAGAGAAGGAAGGAAGGAATTCACATAGTGCAAAGTAAACACACCAGGGCAACTAATTAAACCACTAAAACTAATTAAAACATTTGCAACTAAGAAACATGAGCTCCAGAAACTGCACATGCAGCTAGGCCGGCAGAAGCTAGAATCAAAGCATCAAAACCAAGGGCAACCCATCGTGCTACGGAGGAAACATTACAAACCAAGCAAGAGGCCTAAAGAACCCCTCGTGCTGCTCATGCGGCTCCCTCACACCCTCGTCTAAGGGCCCCACGGCCAGGCCACAGAGCGCCTCTCCCCGGAGACCTAAAGACGGCCTCCAGGAACACTGGGCGGCTGGGATGCCAAACATGACCGGATGACGGAGCAGCCGGGTCCCCAGACAGGGCAAGGGAATCGAGGTCTCAGGGCCTTCGGAGGGCGGTACCTGATGGAGTTCTGGTTCACGGAGCACTCGATGCAGGCGTTGCGGAGGCACCGGAAGCACTCCGTGATCAGCTGCAGGCTGGCGGCCAGGTGGTCCACCTGCGCTGGCTCCCTGCAGGCCAGCTCGACGGCGCGGGAAGACTTCTTCAGGATGTCCAGCACTCTCTGGAAGATAGTCCTGGGTGCCGTTTCTCTGAAAAAGGACACAACCGTTACCAACCGGGGGGGAGAAAAAAGCCTCATCTGCAATGTCCTTTTCGGACGCTGTCTGTACTCATCCCGGGGGAAGGCGGCCAAGCCTGTCTGTTCCAGCGCCTTGATGTACCACGCGCTGGGCGGGGCGCTGTCCTTTCCCGCCTCCCCCCATGTCAGCTCCTTTAATTCTGCATTAACCTAGGAAGCCGACACGGTCGACACCACCGTACAGAGAAGGTCACAGAGGCGGAGGGGAGTGAAGTGGCTCGCCCGCATCCCTCCACCAAGAACGGCCCAGCGACGGTTCCACCTGCAACGGTCTGGCCTGGGACCTCCCGGCCCTACGACAACCCAAGTCCCCATTTTCAGTGCTTTTGGTTATGCACCCGCCCTGAATGCAGAGTATCTGCATCTCACGCTCCCGACGGAGAGGAGATCCGTGTCCACTGTCCCCCAGGAGGTACCCAGAGCGAAATGATGAGAAACGACATTCGCGGAGAATCGCCAGTATCCACGCTCAGGGTCAGAGGAGCCGGCCACACGGCTCGGAGCGGACACAGTTGCAGCCACACAGATGGGGGCTGGGGGCACGGGAAAGCAGGAAGGAGCCAGAGAGAGAGCCAGAGGGCGCGCCCTTCCCGGGGATCGAGGGCCCAGGGGTCAGAATGAACCTGGGGCTGCCCCCCAGGCGCCTCAGCGCCCCCAGGCCTCTCACGGCAGGTGCACGGACCGCACTGGGGCTCGGTCCACAGCCACGCTGTGTGCGGCGTGGCACCGGAATGCCAGCCAATTTCCGCATTCCACCAATCCCTCAAGAAACAACGATGTGCCCTGACGGTAGAAGAACAACTGTGAGCCGGCTGAAGAGTCTCCCGGCGGTACAAAACACAGGGCAGGCCCCAAAGTGCCAAGAACACACCCACGGGTTTAAAACATCCTGCGAGCGCCCAGGGTGACTGTCATTTTCACAGCCAACGAAAAACCTGACGACCCCCAGCCGCCCCAGCCGCGGAAAGCTTTCATGACTTTTATTACTTAACCTTCTAGTCACTGAAAAGCAGAGCTCCCCAACTCGAATAATCCACAATAAAGCGCTTTTCTCTACCGCGATGACGCAGGAATGCGCGTTTGCACCGGGACATAAAGAGGCCGAAGTGACTTCCTCCTGCGGGTCCCTCGCAAGCCACCTCTCACCTCCCCACTGTGACTGGTCTTCCCCGATGTCACCCCTTGAAATCTTAGCATCCCTTTTACTCAAAACTGATACCCAGTGCGGCCAAAGCTTTGAAATCAAACTGGAACAGAGGGCACAAAACAAAAGCTCTGTTGCCAGGGCGACTCGGGAACTGATGTTCCCGCCTCAGGGCAGTTAGGAAACTCGTCACCTGTGCCGTCAGTGACGCCTGAGGTGCCGTGCTAACCTGTCACAGATTCACCAGGCCTTTCTCCTTCATCACACCCTCAACCAAAAGAAAAATGTGGCGCTGAACTCAAGCCAGTTAAACGACTCCTGAAATACAAATAACCATCAGCAGAGAGAGCGACCCCGGCACCTCTACCCGGCGCACAGGAATTCTCACTGCGCCGTGGAGAGAAAATAAATTGGGTCGGCTGTTCTCCCCGGCTGCACACTCACGAGTCCTGAACCCCAAAGCAGGTGCAACCCTCTGGGCCCGTGCAAACATGGGCCCTCCGCCAGAATCCCTTGCACACCGCCCCCATCCAATTCTCTGCTTGGAAGAACCCGGAGGGGGGGCTCCTTCTAGGCCTCTGGAAAACTCGGAGCCCTGGAGAAACTCCTCTGCTACTCGGGGGACCCAGGGGAGTCCCTGCCACCTCCAGGCTCCACGGGGACTCGGCCCAGAAGAGTGGACACAAGCCCGCCTCAGAGCACCTTCTGCTCGCTGGTCCATCGCCCCAGCTAGACGCCAAACCCCGGAAACACACAGACCACTTTCTATTTTTCCGTATCTCTAGGGCCCAGACCCACAATCACAAACTGTAACTGTTCAAGTTTAAGACGGACACGAGACCAGTCACTTGGAGCGGCATCTAGCAGGAGGCCGGGACACTTACCGAGCAGGTGCCAGGCCCCGCGCGGCCAAGTTCACGTGCTGGGCAGCAGCAACTGGAAAAGGGGAAGGCCGAGGCCCAGCCCAACTCATGGACGCCCAAGAAGAAACCCACACACCCCGGACCCAAAAGTGTGACACAAATGGCCTGATGTGAAGATGCAGATGCTCTGTAACTGGTCCTTAAGAAACATCTTAATCTCTCTTCCCCACCAAGTGACACAACGGGCAACTTTAAGGGGGAGGGAGAGGTGAGGAGTTGTAACTCGATTAACTCTATTTGAAATTTCTTGAAAGCAGGAGTTCCCGTCGTGGCTCAGCGGAAACAAATCTGCCTAGGATCCATGAGGCTGCAGGTTCGACTCCTGGCCTCCATCAGTGGGTTAAGGATCCAGCGTTGCCGGGAGCTGCGGTGTAGGTCTCGGCCTCGGCTCGGATCCAGCGTGGCTGCGGCTGCGGTGTAGGCCGGCAGCTGCAGCTCCCATGAGCCCCTTAGCCTGGGAACCTCCATATGCCTCGGGTGCGGCCCTAAAAAGAGAAAAATAAATAAATAAATTTCTTGAAAGCAGAAACTATTTCTCAGATGTCTGTATCCCTCTCTCAAGGGTGAAAAACCTTTCCTCTAGAACCATATGGTAAATAGCTATAGATTTTATTCACTGTATCTTCATACCGTGTGATAAGTAACAGCTCTCATCAGAGGTCAAAAAAGCTTTTCATTAAGAGTAAATGCTGTGGAAGCCTTTAACGCTTCTCCAGAGCCTTGAAAGAGAGCTACTGGGCATATCGCGGATCCAAAGCGCTCCGTCTGCAAATTCCACGTGCACTGTCGAGAGGGCACAGCTACGTGTGTGTGATAATTTTAACAACAGTGGAATCACCAGGAAAGATGAGTCAATCGTTCACATATTACAAATGTTATTCCTAAGAAGGACTCTGCTGTCACTTCTGCCGTAGCCAAACTAACACAAAACAGTCACAAAGCCTTTAAAAAGCTTAGCTGCTTCATTCACAGAAGGCAGAAAGTACTTAGAGGGACAATTAAAAATTCCACCGTTAGACATTCCTTTGAGAGAGGAATGCATCCCCTGAAGACACCGTATAAATGAAATGTTACATTACAGAACAAAAACAGCCTCTGAATTATACCAAAGGCAGGATTTCATTTCCCTCAAGTTCGAACAGATCTGAAGGTTGAATCTTGGCAGGTCCTGCTGAAGGAAAATTAAAGAAAACCACCAGTGACCATATGCAGCAGGCAGGTCTAAGTCACCGCCTGTCCACACAGCACGCGGCCAGCTCGCCAGGTGGGAACTGCTGACCAGGGAACTAACTGCTCCTCTTTAGAGCCCCACCACGAAGCCTTTTATCCTCGTCAAAAGACTTATTCTGATACCGAGAGTTAATTAAAAACGGGCACACATGGTTTAGAGGGCTTTAACCACCGTCACTGAGCAAGAGATAATTTCCTAAAATTGAGACAAGTTGCTAGATTAAAGTAACAATCACTGGTTGTGACTGAATACCAGACACCCTGCTTATTATTGAGGGCGATTCAACAAAAAACAGAACATAAAAACATTTCTTTCTCCTGCCAAAAACAGCCTTGGGCAAAAACTTGAAGTTCATCTTTGCAGACCTCAAAGCTCTCCTTTTCATACTCTCTTCCCCTCGGGTCACACCCAGGACTCTCAAGCGGTCCCTGAGACAGAGCTGCAGGGCTGGGGAACTTGCTTTGTAAAGGGCCGGACAGTCAATAATTCAGGCTTTGAATGTCTGACCATCTCTGTCACAACCTCTCTGCTGCTGAAACACAAAAGCGGCCCAGACAACAGCGACACGAACGGGCACAGCCGTGTTCCAGGAAAACTCCTTCTACAGACACGGAAAAGTGTTTTTAATTTTACTGAAGTAGAGTTGATTTACAGCGTTGGGTTCGCTTCTGCTGAACAGCAAAGTGACTCAGTTATACACACACATATTCTTTTTCATATTCTTGTCCATTATTTTGTTTTGTTTTTGTCTTTTTTTTTTTTTTTTTTTTGCTGCACCTGCAGCACATGGAAGTTCCCAGGCTAGGGGTCAAAACAGAGCTGCAGCTGCTGGCCTACACCACAACCACGGCAACCTGGGATCCAAGCCGCATCTGCGGTCTACACCATAGCTTGCCGCAACGCCAGATCCTTAACCCATCAAGCAAGGCCAAGGATCGAACCCCCATCCTCATGGATACTAGTCAGGTTCTTAACCCGCTGAGCCACAACGGGAACTCCCATTAAGGTTTATCGCACAATATTGAATACAGTTCCCTGTATGGACCCTGAAATATAAAGTCCATGTAGTTTTCAAGTGTTATGAAATTTTTTTGTTCATTTATTTTCTCTTACCGTTTAAAAGGTAAAAGTCATTCTTAACGCAAAGGCCATTTAAGAACAAAACAAAACACAAAAAACAGATCAGAGTTTGGTGACCCCAGCTTTAAAGTATTCCAAATGTATCAGTCCCTCCCCACCCCCCCAAAATCACATGCTTCCCTCCTTCCCAATGTCCTCACCACAGTCAACACTCATCTCCTCTCACAACAAAGAGCCAGAATCCCAAACCCATGATACCAAGTAAAGGAAGCGGAGCGAAGGTAAAATGCAGAGGTAGACAGAGTGTCCAGAACAGACCCCTGCACACAGACAGCTGGCAGCCAACAGTGCTGGCCCCAAAGATCCTGGGGAGGCCAGAATGTTCCAGAAGAGATGCTGGAGCCACTGTCAATCATACTCAAAAAAAAGCCTGAACTGGAGCCTCACTTCCAATCCTACCAAAAAAGTAACTCCAGATGGATTTGGGAATATATGTTAGGCAAAACTACAAAACTATGGAAGAAACATATACAGAATGTCTTTACATCCTTAGCGAGAGAAAGACTTTGTACATGAGACCTCAGTAAGAACCGTATTTAAAAACCTTTTTTTTAGGGCCGCACCTGCGGTATATGGAGGTTCCCAGGCTAGGGGCTGAATCGGAGCTGCAGCTGCCGGCCTCCACCACAGCCACAGCAACAGTGGATCCTTCACCCACTGAGCAAGGCCAGGGATCAAACCTGCGTCCTCGTGGATATTAGCTGGGCCCGTTACTGCTGAGCCACAACAGGACCTTCCTGAAAACCTTATTCAGAAAGTGATATTTGAGCAGAGAACGGAGGAAGGTGAGGAAGCAAACTCCGGACCCTCCAGGGGGCAGGGTGTGGATGGCGGCAAAGGAACAGCAGGTGCTCGAGGGAAGGACGAGCTGGCCTTAGGAGGGAGCCAGGCTGCCAGGCTCTGCAGGCCACTGAGAGGGCCTCAGCTTTGACCCTGCTCTGAGGAGTGTGCCATCACCCGACTTTCATTTTTTTTTCTTTTCTTTTGTTTAGGGCTGCACCCATGGCATATGGAGGTTCCCAGGATAGGGTTCAGATGGGAGCGCCAGCTGCCGGCCTACACCCCAGCCACAGCCACGCCAGATCCGAGCCACGTCTTTGACCTACACCACAGCTCATGGCGATGCCAGATCCTTATCCCACGGAGCGAGCCCAGGGATCCAACCTGCATTCTCAAGGGTACTAGCTCGATTCTTCACCTGCTGAGCCACAACGGGAACTCCAGACTTCCATTCTTAAAGGATCCCTCTGGCTATTCTGTAAGGACCTGGTCATGGCCAGAGAAAGAAAGACACCAGGAGACCAGTTAGGACGCCACCCTTGGAAAAGTGGTAGCAGCAGACACAGGAAGCCGAGATGGAGCCAGGAAGATGTGTTGCCAAGGAGTTCCCGCTGTGGCACAGTGGGTTAAGACTCCGCTGCAGAGGCACAGGTTCCATCCAAGGCCCTGCACAGTGAGTTAAAGGATCCAGCATCGCTGCAGCTGCGGCTCAGATGCAATCCCTGGCCCGGGAACTTCCCTATGCCAAGGCACGGCCATCAAATAAAGTAAGACGTGATACTAAGTGGTGAGGAGGGGTATTTGAGAAAGGGGAGTCCAGGCTGGCTCCCAACACTGGCCCCAGCAGTAGGCGGACGGACGGATCTGCTGTTCACAAAACGGGAAGACAGCGGCAAAGGAATGCGGACCACGGGGGATGCGGGGGCTCAGCTTGAGATGTGTTAGATTCGAGGTGCTTATTGGAAATAGAATTGGAAGTGTGCAGGAGACACACGGACACACGAGTCCCGGGATCAGAAGAAACATCCAGCTAAAGCAAAATGTGAAGCGTTTCCGGCAAATGCAATAAAGCCCCCAGACCGAATGGCATCGCTGTGGGAGTGCCGGCAGGGGAAGCGAACTGAGGACCGAGCCTCAGAGAAGGGCCAATGAGACAGGAGCATCAGAAGCAGCTGGTGTTCCGGACGCGAAATGAAGAAAGTGCTTCCGGGGGAAAGATGTGATGCGCTGAGAGGTCAAGCAAGACGAGGATTTAAGGTGAAGAGCAATGGACTTAGCAACTGGAATCGTTCATGAGAAAAAAGAAACCGCAGTGGGTGACTACAAAAATCTCTTTGGAGACGTTTTATTATAAACAGGAGGCGGGGGGAACATCAGAGAAATGGGTGAGAGATTGGTCTTACCGTGGGAAGAATTACAGCAGATCTATAAACTCAAGGATAATTCAACAGAAAAGGTAAATCTGACGATTTAAGAGAGGGGAGTTGGCTGGTGGCCTAGTGGTTGAGGATTCAGCATTGTCACTGCTGTGGCTCAGGTCTGATCCTGGGTCCCCGGAACCTACACGTGCCTCAGGAGCAGCCGCAAAAAAACAAAAGGGGAGTTCCCGTTGTGACGCAGTGGTTAATGAATCCGACTAGGAACCATGAGGTTGCGGGTTCCATCCCTGGCCTCGCTCCGTGGGTTAAGGATCCGGCGTTGCCATGAGCTGGGGTGTAGGTTGCAGATGCAGCTCGGATCCCATGTTGCTGTGGCGCTAGTGTAGGCCGGCAGCTACAGCTCCTATTAGACCTCTAGCCTGAGAACCTCCATGTGCCGCAGAAGCGGCCCTAGAAAAGGCAAAAAGACAAAAAAAAAAAAAAAAAAGAAAGGAGCTGGATCAGCAGACTGTGGGTGTTGGTGACACTGAAGACTTGGTGGAGCAGGGGACCTGGAGAAAGAAGATGCAACAGGCCGCCAGAGTGGGGCTCTTGGAATTAAGACTGCGGAGGGGCTGCAGCCACAGTGACTCAGAAGGCCTGGGGCGTGGAGTGAACGGCTAGATGGGGCCAGGGGTGGGGTCAGGTTCACTGAAGCAAAGTCAAGGAAAGGAAAGCCAGGGTAATGAAGGAATACAGTCTACGCAATACTAAAATAACCAGGATTTAAGGCAGGAGAAGGAATGCAGGATTAACAGTGCACTAGAGCTAAATTCTTCAAGGAATGAGGCAGAAGGACCCACAGGGCTTTTAACAGCAGGAGAGGTTATACAGGTGGTATGTGTACTCTGATGGCATGAGATGAAACGTTGGAGGGGGCACAGAGCAGAGTTCTGGAAGCTGCAAGGACCATCACCACACCGCCACCTTCAAGCCAGGTGGTACACGGGAGCGAGGGACAGCCTCCCACTGGGAAGTCCTTCTGGGAAAGGTGTGTCCTTACAGGTGAGCCGTACTCCAACAGATCAAGAAGATGAAAAGAGCGTTCAGAGAGGTTGAGGACACAGGCAATTTTGCTGAGGACACACGGGAAGGGTTTTTCTTTTCTTTCTAAGGCCGAACCCACGGCATATGGAGGTTCCCAGGCTAGGGGGTGAATCAGAGCTGCAGCTGCCGGCCTACACCACAGCCACGGCAACACGGGGTCCGAGCTGCACCTGTGACCTCCACCACAGCTCACGGCCACACCAGATCCTCAACCCATTGAGTAAGGCCAGGGATCGAACCCACACCCTCACGGACACTATGCTGGACTCCTAACTCGCTGAGCCACCGTGGGAACTCCACGGGAAGGGTTCAAAGCCGAGGAGTCAGGAAATCAGTTTGTGAAGGTTGAGAGGTTATTTTGCATTGAAACCACAGGTCAGCTTGGGGAGAACGGATGCCCCTATGTTGTGAGATTTCCCATCTGGTAAAGAATTTGTTTTCTTTAACGTCTCTTGGTAGTTTTATAATATTCTCAACGAGGATGACAGCCGCTAAACTCACTGTGCTTACGACGCGCCCCGCACTTTCCTAAGCACGACGTACACAAACTCCGCAACGGCGATCGTAACGAGCACATCACTCGCGGCCACATCGTCCTCTTAACCCTGATGAGCCTTCTCCAGGCTCCCGGCCAGCAGAGGGCTGACTCGGCCACCGCTGGTCTCGGGGTTCCTCTGCCCAGGAATGAGTGTCCTTGCCCACCGTCGAGGGACCACACCCTTGGGTGCAGGGACCACGACAAAAGCCTGGAGGGACGAGAGACCTAAGAAACGCTCCTCTGGGGGCACGGCTGGCCCCGATCCCAACCTCGCTTATTTTGATGTGCTGGCTGAGTGTTCCTGTCCCCTGGGTCCACTGGAGATAACCGAATGGGGGGGCGGCTCCACTGACCGCATCTGTGTTTTGCAGTTGAGTCAGCTCACCTTACCAGACAGTTCCGGGGGGTACTCCAGCTCACGGCCTAGGCCAAAATACAGGAACCTGTCATCACACCTCCAAAGTTCTTTTTATAGAGGCGCCTAATTGATGCCTTCTCGCAACAAAGCCGATCTGAATCATGGTTGAGTCAAGAGCGCACACGGCAGCCTCAGCCAGGCTGACAAGGCGCGTGCCGGGGGGCGGGAGTTGCCTTGTTTCATTTGTTGTTGTTTCTGGTGCAGCCAAAGACTCCTGCCGGCCAGAGGCTCGGGAACATGTGGGGAAAACCTACATGCATGTGTGGACACGGGGATGACGGCTTTGCTGCTGAGATCTGGATCATGCCGACCTCTGAAGTGTTCAATTGACTCCCGTTTTTATGCAAGTGAGTCAGCATACGGATGCCGGCGTGAGGACCAAAACATTCCCCCCTGCCATCATCGTCAGCTGTCATGCTGGAGATTTCTCCCTATGGCTCCTACTAGCCTTTCCTCTACGCTCTTTCCATCTAAGGGCTCCAGCAAACTCATTCATTAAGGAAATAAAAACCCAATCCAGTGCTCCTCGTGTGCCAGGTCTCAGAGGAGCCGAAGTAAAGAAGAAGAATTCGGCCTTCGGTTCTTCTCTTTCTGGTGGGACTGGAAAGTGATTACGTGACCAGAACACCACCACTCTGGTGTCTTTCTTTGAAACAGGTAAGCACGCCATGGCCGTGGCAAGGGGAATAGGGTCAGAAAAGGTGTTCAGGGAGTTCCCTGGTGGCTCAGTGGGTTGAGGGCCTGGCCTTGTCACTGCTGTGGCTCTGGGTGCAGCTTGTGGTGCAGATACAATCCCTGGCCTGGGAACCTCCGCATGCCACGGGCATGGCCAAAAAAAAAAAAAAAAGTAAGTTAATGAAATCAAATAAAGGCTTTCAGTAGGAGGTGAAATGGAAATTAATTGGGGGGGAATGAGGAGTGTGTGCATGGGGAAGGGCATGCAGTCAGAAGCTTACTAGGACTTAAACTTTAATATTACTTCATATAAGTCTACCAGCATTTGAGCTCTTCCTCCTTTGGGGGTGCGGACTGAGCTAAAACACAGCTACTTACACTGTACCGGCTACAGCTGCATCAGCAAACAGAGCCTGGCGCATGGCATACGGGACGTGATTAAACCGACGAACGACGCCCGGATAAACTGAACTAACAGCTTTTGAGTGATGAGAGCAACTGTTGCTGACCGGCTCTCTGTCAGGGCCAAGAAGGGACCTGCTCATGCCAGCCACTGGCTCTTCACTGTTCTATTCAGGTCAACACGTATGAAGCCCCCAGGATGGCCCAGGCCCTGTGACAGAAGATGCCACTGAGAAGACAGACCCTGCCCACGACAAAGTCACAACCAAGTCTGGGAAGGAGGTAAAAGGCCAATTTTATTATGAAATGAAAGTACAGTGAAGAAGGAGCTCACATTTTAAATACCTTCCCTCCACTCCAAACAAGGTAATTATATGTTTATTTCTAAAAATGATAAGTGTACCGCCCAACTTTAAAACAAGGTGTAACGTTCCCCAGTGGCTCAGCAGATTAAGGATCCAGCATCACCACTGCAGGAGCTTGGGTCACTGCTGTGGCACAGGTTTGGTCCCTGGCCCAGGAACTTCTGCATGTCGAGGGCTTGGCCAAAAAACAAAATAAAAATAAAATAAAACAAAGTGAGGGTCTCCACACACTAGAAACGGACTGGAAACTTTCGGCTATAGTCAGGTTTAAAACCAGAGAGTGGACAGCGTCCAAAACAGCCATCTGCACTTGAACTCCGGCAGGAGGAGCGGGACCAAAAGCCCCTCACCCTTCGGACATCAGAGCCCCAGGCAGAAGCCGGCTTTGGGACGGGCCTCCCCTGCGTCGGAAGGAAGAGGAAAGCACGGAGCCCTGCAGCCTGACGTGGGGTGATGTGCAAGGCTGTGCGCCTCCAGCGCCGCGGGAGGCGAGCGAGCGGCAGGGACAGGACCAGGCCCCAGAGGCTGGCGACCAGACACCCAACATCCGCAGAGTCGCTGTGACACAAAGCATCCACACAAGGGAAATCTGATTTTAGGCTACAGGGTCACGGGGAAGGAGGTGGAGGAGGGGGCGACTCATTACCCAGGAAGGAGTGAGCCCAGAAAGGGAGAAAAAGTGACCAAGATGAGCCAAGTCCAAGTTCAAAGAGAACTTTAACCCTAAGAAAAACCGGCCCCTTCCTCACGACTCCCGGGGACCAACCTGCAGAATCTGGGCTCCCAGGCCCGCTCTCGACAGCGCTGGACCAAGCCCCGGTCAGGACAAAGAACGCCCCCATCGGGGAGCGCAGAGAGGGACAGGGTGTCCCTGAAACCAGACCCACGGAAAGGCCTCGCTGAGATTCTCGGGCCAGCGGGCAGTTACTGCACTGGCAGGAGTTAACCCCCTCCCTGGTCACCGCAAGCAGACCTGGAACGTGGGGAGTCGTCTCTGGTCTACGGATCACCAGAAACAGGCGGAGGCGGCCGCAGACACAGAGCCCAGCCGCCGTGCAGGTGGAGGGGAAGGGGAAGCCAGGCTGGAGCTGGGGATGGGAGGGGACTGTATCCCATTACTGCCTGGGGACTGTGGCTGCACAAGCTCCTGTCTAGGTATTTTCTTTGAGACTCCAAATAGCTGTGACTGAGTGGACAGGACCAGGCGGGTGGCGGGGGGGGGGGGGTCTCTGGAGAAGAGAGATGGGGACAATGCCCAAGGCGTCCCTGCCCACACACCCTCAGCCCGTCTAGGTAACCACCCTGGGGGTGCAGCCCTGAGTGCAGACGATCCAGGGGCGCATCCTGCAGGGGTACCCAGGGGGACGGGCCCAGCCGCCTCCCAGGTACCAGCTGAGCACGGCACCCCTGCGGTGGCTGTGTCCCTCCCCACACTCCCGACCAACGGAGTCACCACGTCCTCACCTCAAACTCTGCTTCTGGGGGAAAAACCCGAGGGCCCCGGAGGCATCTACGGAGAGGGTTTTTGAGTGATCAAAAACTCAAGACAAACCCAAATACCCCTCAGCAAGAAAACCGGCAGATAAGCTAGGAAGCAATCTCACCATGGTGTGTTTCACCGCAGTGGAGATTCACGACCTAGCTGTCTGTGCAGGAAAGCTGGTCGCACCCCAAAACACAAAAGAAACTGAAAATGCAGGGAGTTTCCATTGTGGCTCAGGGGGTTATGAACCCAACTCGTATCCATGAGGATAAGGGTTCGATCCCTGGCCTCGGTCAGTGGGTCAACGATCCAGCATTGCCCTGAGCTGTGGTGTAGCTTGCAGATGTGCTCGCATCCCACGCTGCTGTGGCCGTGGTGTAGGCTGGCAGCTGCAGCTCTGGTTCGACCCCTAGTCTGGGAACTTCCATATGTCACAGGTGTGGCCCTAAAAAGCAAAAAGCAAAAAAAAAAAGCCCACCACAGAGCATAAAACATCCAGAACACCTATTAGAGAGGGAGGAACAAGACTGGAACATGAAACAGAGCCCCGACCTGCCGGGTCCACCTCCCGCTACTCACACCTTGGCAGTGACCCTTCAGAGGGCGCGGCAGCCAGGGCACGTCATCGCCAAGGTTATAAAGACAGCCCAGCTTCACCTGGAGATTGCCCTCTTGGATCAATCACTTTGGGACAAGCCAGCTGCCAGGTCACCAGCAGCCCCAGGGAGGGGTCCCTGTGGCGAGGAACTGGAGCTTCCGCGAGCTTGGAATGCCCCCCTTCCGCCGGGGTCAGGTCCCCAGGAGACACAGACCTGCCCACAGCTGGACTGAGCCTCCCCCGAGGCCCTGAGCCAGACCCACCCAGCTCAGCAGCTCCCGGATGCCCGAGCCTCCTAAACTGCGAAATAACCAATGGCTGTGCGTCCGAGCTGCCAGCCTGTGGGGCACGGTGTCCTAATACCAAGGTCATTAACGGTATCAGTAATGTTTTGGGTTTTAACATCTGTCGACCGTGTGGGTGAAATGCACGGGTCCTCGATGGACTCCCTGTTACATCAGCCTCCACAAGGCCGTTAACGCTCTCGTATCTTTGTGGGTTTGACATGACAAGAATTTAAAAGTAAGCAAACCAACAAAAGCACCAGAGTGAAAGCTTCAGTTTCCTTTTCCTTACAGTAAACAAGTTTTCTAAAATGTCCATTCCTAAAACACAGTCACTCCGTGCAAAATCACCTAAATTCCTCCTCTCGAGCCCTCAGTTATCTTCAAGTATTCACTCTTTTACTGGACTTTTTTCTTTTCACATATAGATACAGCCTGTTTTTCATATCATCCTCCGTCACGTTCTGTCCCAAAAAGACTAGACACAGTTTCCGTGCTGTGCAGCAGGACCCCACTGCTTATCCGGCCTCAATGTAGGTATGTATCTACTGACCCCAAACTCCCCGCCATCCCACTCCCTCCCACACCCCTTGGCCACAAGTCTGTTCGCCAGGTCTGTGCGTCTGTTTGTGTTCTAAATAGGTTCATTTGTGTCATATTTTAAATTCCAGATATAAGATATCATAGGACATTTGTCTTTCTCTTTCTGACTTACTTCACTCAGTATGAGACTCTCCAGTTGCATCCACGTTGCTGCAAATGCCTTATTCCCTTCTCTTTTATGGCTGAGTAGTTTTCCACTGTGTATCGTTTACTAGAAATTCTTATAGCTTTTTAAAATTATTTAAAATTACTGAAATACTTTTCTACCAAAGAATTAAGGATTTGGGCAAGAAAACACAGCCTACATCTTTTGCATAAGAAAAACCAATTTTCTTCCACTGACTGAGTTATTAAACCTGTCTCTTATACTAAAGGGCTAGAGGCAGTTCCAAAAGCCTATTAAAACAAGAACCTGGGGAGTTCCCATCGTGGCTCAGTGGAAACGAATCTGACAAGCATCCATGAGGACGCAGGTTCAATCCCTGGCCTCTGACAGTAGGGTCAAGGATCCAGCGTGGCCGTGAGCTGTAGCGTAGGTTGCAGATGCGGCTCAGATCTGGCGTTGCTGTGGCTCTGGCGTAGGCTGGTGGCTACAGCTCTGATTCGACCCCTAGCCTGGGAACCTCCACATGCCGAAGGAGCGGCCCTAGAAAAGACAAAAAAACAAAAAACAAAAAACCAATAACCTGGAGTTGCTGCTGTGCTGCAACGGGATCGTTGGCATCTCTGGAGCACTGGCACACAGGTTCAATCCCCAGCCCAGCACAGTGGGTTAAGGATCCAGTGTTGCGGCAGCTGTGGTGTAGCCTGGACCTGCTGCCTAGCCTGGGAACCCCATATGCTGTGGGGCGGCCAAAAAATAAAAAAACAAGAACCTGATCATGGAATTAAGATGAAATTAAAGCTTTATAAGCACTATTTTAAAACATGCAAAAATGGAGTTCCCATCATGGCTCAGTGGTTAACGAATCTGACTAGGAACCATGAGGTTGCGGGTTCGATCCCTGGCCTTGCTCAGTGGGTTAAGGATCTGGCGTTAACGTGAGCTGTGGTGTAGGTCACAGACGCGGCTAGGAACCCGCGTTGCTATGGCTCTGGCATAGGCTGGCGGCTACAGCTCCGCTTAGACCCCTAGCCTGGGACCCTCCATATGCCATGGGAACAGCAATAAAAAAGACAAAAAAATTGAAAATAAAAATAAGAAATAAAATATGCAAAATTCTCAAGAATTACCACACATTTCATTTTTCACTCCTGATTTTGACAAGCGCCTGTAATAACACTGGTACTTGCAGGGCGCCAACTACCTACCAGGCACCATTCTGGACTCTATACACAGCACATCCTAAGACCTGTATCGGCCAGACAAGGCAGGCATTATTATAACACCCACTCTTCCGAGGAGAAAACTGAGGTTCAGACAAGTTAAAAATACGGGCCAGTTCATGCAGCCAGTAAGCTGCAATACCTGGATCTAAAAAACGAGACCTATTCCTTACCAAACCTTTTTCAGAGTTCCTGTTGAGACTCAGCAGGTTAAGAACCCGACTAGAATCCATGAGGATGCAGGTTCAATCCCCGGCCTTGCTCAGTGGGTTAAAGATCTGGCACTGCCACAAGCTGCAGCAGAGGTCCCAGATGCAGCTCAGATCTGGTTTGCTCTGGCTGTGGTGTAGGCCGGCGGCTACGGCTCCGATTGGACCCCTAGCCCAGGAACTTCCATATGCCATGGGTGAGGCCCTAAAAAGACGGGGGGGGGACTTTTTCCCCTAAAACCCACTACCTGAGTCCAAAAGGTATTTCACATTGGCATATTTCTGGGGGGAGGAGAACTCAAGTTGTTTAAAAAAACAAAAACAAGGCAATTTCCTGGTGGCCTATCAGGTTAAGGATCCGGCATTGTCACCGATGTGGCACAGGTCGCTGCTGTGATGCAGGTTTATCCTGGCCCAAGAAGTTCCATATGCCATGGGTGTAGCCAAAAAACAAAAACAAAACAAAAACCACTTCGATCACTCTGCAAAACAGCCCTGTGTTTTTCAGAGATCACAAAAGGCTGAGGTAAATCCCAGCCCCACCCCGGAGGAAGGAGATCTCAGGGCCCAACCCGATGATGGTAAGAGGTGGGCTAGCCCTGCAGTGCAGGACTCCAAAAGCACCCTCCGAAGTTCCCATCGTGGCGCAGCAAAAAACGAATCCGACTAGGAACCACGAGGTTGCAGGTTCGATCCCTGGCCCCGCCTAGTGGGTTGAGGATCCAGCGTTGCTGTGAGCTGTGGTGTAGGCTGCAGTCATGGCTCAGATCTGGCATTGCTGTGGCTGTGGTGCCGGCCAGCAGCTGTAGCTCCAATTCAACTTCTAGCCTGGGAACCTCCCTATGCCATGGGCATGGCCCTAAAAAGCAAACAAAACAAAACAAAACACAAAAGCACCCCCATATTGTGGTCTGTGGGGACAAGGAGCAGAAACCCCCTGCAGTCTGCAGGGGCAATGAGAAGAAATTCCCGGTGGCCCATGTACCCCCCTCATCCTTCCAGGATTACTTCTGGCTTTTTCCAGATTCGGTCTCAAGCATTTCACTCCCCAACCTACCCATCACCTCCTCCCACCTCCGACTCGGAGGCGAGCACGGGTCTGGCATAAGTGAAAACATGGAACAAAACCCGATTCACTCACTCTAACTGTACTGAGAACACTAGATGCCCCGTTCTCTCCTCTCGGAGCAAACTTTAATATTCAAATACATTGTTTTACCAGTGACACCTCTCAACTAGCGAGCAGAGACCTGTGACACTTCCACAAAGTCCTCTAGTCATGCTGGCTGAGACTGCACTCAACTAAGTTTCCAAGGTGGCAAGAAGACAAATCCCTTCACACCCAGAACACTGAGATATCATTTGAAGGGTACGTCAAACCCAGGCCACCAACACCGCCCACCAGATACGCACCCCTCGTCCTCCTTCCAGTGGAGCCCTGGCCCCCCCGACAACCGCTGTCCACGTCTGCACGGCCACCGATGAGCTTGGCCACGTGTCGAAATTCAGAGTCATGCAGCACCGGCTCTGCCTGGCTTCTTTCACTCATGTGTTTTGTGTACACTGTGGTTCATTCATTTCAGCTACCAGGCAGTCCTAGCCCTTCTCCCGCTGATAGGGCCCCGGGCTGGCTCTAGTGCTTGGCTATTTCCCACGAGGCTGCTATAAGCCTTCTTTCGCAAGCCTTCCTGGACCTTATGCCCCAGGGGAAATACCTAGGGGCACAGGCACGTACACAGTTAACTGTGAAACACTGCCAGTTTCCCGAAGCGGCTGCACCATTTACACTCCCATCAGCAACGGGCAAGACTTCTAGCTGCTCCATGGCCTTCCCCAAATCTGGAGCTGTCATTTACCCCTCGCCATTCTCATAAGCATGCAGAGGTATCTCACTATGGGTGTTTTTTTTTTTTAATTTATAACAGCTTTATTGAGATTATAATTAACACAGTGTACAAGTCACACATTTAAACTATGCAATTCGATGGACTTCGGTACATTACATTATTAACTTTTTCAGTTGTAGTAAAATACACGTCACATAAATTTGCCATTTTGACCATTTTTAAGTGTAGAATTCAGGAGCTTTAATTATATTTATAAAAAAATTATATTCATAATGTTGTACAGCCATCCCCACTGATTCCAAAACTTTTTTAACACGCCAAACTCTAACCATTAAACAATAATGGTTCCTGCTAACCTCTCATCTCATTTCTGTCTCAGTGAATCAGCCTATTCTAAGTACTTTACAGAAGTGGAATCGTACATGTGTCCTTTTATGTCTGGCTTCATCACTTAGCATGTTTTCAAGGTTCGCCGACGTCACAGCATGCATCAGTACTCCATTCCTTCTTATGGCTAAATAGTTTTCCATCTTAAGCACACACATTTTGTTCATCCATCTATCTGCTGATGGACACTCAGGCTGCTTCCATCCCTTGGCTGTTGTGAATGATGCTACAACAACCACTGGCATCCAAGTATCTGTCTGAGTCCCTGCTTTCAATTCTCCTGGGCACACACCTAAGGGTGGAACTTCTGGGTCATGTTCTGCTGAGGTTTCTGGGGTGCCAACAAACTGCTCCCCATAGCAGGTGAACCACTTCATGGTCCCACCAGCGACATACAAGGGTTCCAATTTCTCCACATCCTGACCAACACTTACTTTCCACTTTTTTGGTAACAGCCATTCTAAAGAGTGTAGCGTGGTATCTCATTGAGTTAACTTGCATTTTCTTGGTGATTAATGATGCTGAATACTTTATCATGTGTTTGTTGGCCACTTATAGATCTTCCTTTGCAATCAGAAGAGTTTTTTGCCCCATTTTTTATTTGGGTTGTCTTTGTATTGTTGAGTTACAGGAGCACTTTATATATGCTAAAGCAAATCCTCTGTCAGACACACGTACGGCAAATACTTCCAGCCTAGGGCGTGCCTTTTCTATTTTCTTAATGGTGTCTTCCAATGAGTGGAGTGTTTTTACTTTGATGTCTACTTTCATCATCAGTTTTTTTCTTGCATGATTAGTGTTATCTGTGTCCTGGATAAGAAATGTTTGCCTACACGCGAAAAGATCACAAAGATATTCTCCCATCTCCTAAACATTTTATAGTTTCAGCGTTTATGTTAGAGTCTACAATATATGCTAAAATATTTTTTGTGAATGGTACAAGGTATGGGTTCATTTTACTCCAGGTAGATAACAAGCTGTTCTACCACCATTTACTGAAATAGTTTCAGACGCATTTTGGTGTAGGGTTTGCAAGTATTTTGGAAGTGGCCTAAGCATTCCTTACACAACAGTCAGCGTTCAATAGGCAATAAGACCAAAGGACTAAACACAGACAACAACTGACAATAGATGGTTACCAGGCACATTCTCGAAAATAACTATCAATAACACAATGACTTTCAACAGAATAATCCGTTAAAATCAAATGGAAATTCTACAACACAAACACTCAAAAAGACGACACCTAACCTAAGAACACAGTTTAGACACAGCGGAAAAGAGGATGAGAAAACTAGAAGCCAGATTCGTAGAAAATTTTCACACTGAAGCTCAGAGAGAATGGGAAATATGGAAAGGAGGCTGTGAGACCCATAAAATACAGAGAAAGGTTTAACCTGTGACGACAGCCCCTGAAGGAAAGGATGGGAGAAGCAGGATCTGAAGAGGGACTGGCTGACAAGCTCCTAAACTGTTCAAAGACATCCAGTTCAAGAGGCACTGTCCAAGCAGGATAATTACAAAAGAAGCCACCATCTCTGTCCTCAAGGGCCTGGCATTCTGGAGAGAGACAGAGACTAAATAAGAAACCACTACAGTTACACGGTATGTAAGACTTGAACAAGAGTTACACAATAGCAGCAACTCCACAAGAATTTGTGAAGCCGCTACAATGATCAGACTGTACGAGAGATGCTAGAGATACAGTCAGTGAGATGCACAGACTTTATTTAAGACGCTTGTGTGATGGTATCAGTTCAAGCGTGAGAAGAACTTACAGAAAGTAGGATCCAAATGCTACCTTATCTCATGAATACTCAGAACCAGAACAGGACCTTCCCGACAGAAAAAAATAAATGACAGAGCAGCAGTATACAAGAGAACTTTCTGGAAGGGTGAAAACAGTGTCTACCTGCAAGGTCCAATCAAGTAATCACTAGCCACGTGCGCCTACCGAGGGCCTGAAATGTGAGAAAGGAATGTAATTAATAATTTTACCTATTGCTAACCATGAGGTTGCGGGTTCGGTCCCTGCCCTTGCTCAATGGGTTAATGATCCGACGTTGCCGTGAGCTGTGGTGTAGGTTGCAGACGCGGCTCGGATCCCGCGTTGCTGTGGCTCTGGTGTAGGCCGGTGGCTGCAGCTCCAATTGGACCTCTAGCCTGGGAATCTCCATATGCCGCGGGAGCGGCCCAAGAAATAGCAAAAAAAAGACCAAAAAAAAAAAAATTTACCTATTGCTAATTCATTTAAATTAACTAATTTAATTAATTTAAATAGCTGCCTGCAGCCACTGGCTTCACGGCCAGTGGAGGTGCACGGCCTGGCCCATTTCACGTGGCTCCATGCATTAACAGGGCGTCTGGATAGCTCACAAATGCTGAAGAAATACACCACAAGGGTAACTAAAAGGTTGGTAAATAAAACCTCCAGGAAAAGGCTGAAAGCAGAATTTGTAACGTACTGATATCTTCCTTCGTTCCAGAGAGAATTTAACATGACTGTAAAGGCTCACAGCACAGCAAGAAAAACCATGTGTTAAATAAACGTTAAAAATGCCGATACATACGTGAAACAAGAAGTATAAAACAAATTTAAAATAAAAAGAATTACCTTCCACAAAGAGGAAACAGCTGAATAGCATCCTAGTACTGATATTTTATGACCATAAGCACTTTTCTTTTATGGATTTTAGTGGTTAAGACACAATTCAGGAGTTCCTGTCGTGGCTCAGTGGAAACAAATCTGACTAGTATCCATGAGGACAAAGGTTCGATCCCTGGTCTTGCTCCGTGGGTTAAGGATCCGGCGTTGCTGTGAACGGTAGTGTAGGTCGCAGACGTAGCTCTTATCTGGCGCCCCCTAGCCTGGGAACCTCTATATGCCTTGGGTGTGGCCCTAAAACAGACCAAAAAAAAAAAGAAAGAAAGAAAGAAAGAAAAAAGACACTACTCAAGGGGTGGCCACGGAAGGTGCATCTCATCCCAAGGAGGCACATTTTGGGCGGCACACTGACGCCCTTCTGCTGTGGAACACCTCCCCACACCCGGCCGTTTAAAACACCACGGTCAAGGGCTCACCCAGGTCGGCGTCTCCCCTGGGCTCACACACGGCTGCGGGCTTGCCTGCGACTAGAGACCCACTCTGCCAAGACGGTCATGCCCCAGCTGCTGGCAGAAGGCCTCACCCCCCACCACCCAGATCTCTCTACCTGCCTGAGTGTCCTCGTGACATGACTGCTGGCTCGGTGAGTGACCCCAGAGAGAAAGCAAAGAGGAAGCTGCCGTGCCTTCCGTCTCAGAAGTCACAGGCTGCCACGTCCCCCACGTCTACTCTTTAAAAGCAAGTCGCTAAGTTCAGCCCACGCTCAAGGGGAGAGGAATTCTGCCGTTTCACCAATTACTTTCTCACTTTCCTCGGTAGGTCTGTGCCTTGTCTGCTGTTTTTCTCTGTGCTCCTCTGAGGCCTCCCTTTCACTCTATGCCCCCCCCACCCCCCAGCTCCTGACGCCCTGGCCCATCCTCCCTCCTGGGTCCATCAGCAAGGGACGGATCCTCTCCAAGCACCCTGGACGCTAGAAACCCCACGAGACGCCTCGGAGGGGCGACGAGTGATGTATCCAAAGACACACAAAAAAGCAGAGGCAGAACCAGCACCAGGGGCCTGTCCTACAAACCTCGTGAGGGAGTTTGTGCTCCCAGGAAAAACTCACACCTTCACCTCCTCCTCCTCCCCAACAAGTCAAATGGCCCCCGAGTCCTGTCCATTCAACCTGGAAAGTACTTTCCAATATTTATCCTGCCCCTCCCCGCAGATGACATCCTAAATTCAGGCACTTTCTCGTTCCCTTGGGCTTGTGCCTCAACTTTTTGAAAGTGCCCTCCCTCCAGCCTCCCCCTAACTTATCCCCCACAAGGGCAGCCAGAGATCTCACCATGCCCTGCCCTTGAAAGAGCCCTCAGGTTCCCCATAAACTCCCCTCAGAAAAGACAGAGTCAAGAAAGGCCCTGCAGGAGTTTCCTTGTGGAAGAGCCGGCAGAGTCAAGACTGTGGCACAGGTTCGATCCCTGGCCCAGCAACTTCCACATGCCAGGGGCAAGGCCGAAACAAGAGGCCTTGCAGACTGGCTCAGGATCTTGGACTCATCCTCCGGGTTATAAAAAGGACCTGTTTGTTTGACTGTCTCCCCGCAGCAGACACTTTACCTATTTGTTCCATTTAAGCCCCTCAGAGGCTGTGAAAAACCTGCATGGGGTCCCTTTGCACACACTGCTCTTTCCATTAAGCCCTCTCATCTTGTGAACCGCGCGTCAAAAGTAATCCAAAGCCTTTCCTGGACAGCCATCCAATGGACAGTTCCCTCTGTGCCACCAGCTCCCCTTGTCTAGACCCCCCCTACAATTTCTGTGCACAGCAGTGACCCTAACACGCTTGAAAAAAGGGATGCCACAGTCATCTCTGCACGTTGAGTGCCTGGCAAAGAACCTGTTTCAGAGCAGGTGCTCAACACAGGTTGATGACAGGTTACTGATTAAAAGGAGGGTCCATCATGGTCTAGATATGCTGACGCATGCCCTCACCCAGCTGTCTCCCGGGAGTATCATACCCACTAACCCATCTCCCCAAAAGCCCAAGGAGCCGTGCCCTGGGCTCTTAGCACTCGCAACAGCTCAACGCCTCAATTACAAATGCTACTGTAATTTCAAGCGCTCAGACCCAGAGGACAACCTGGACTTTTGTGTTCCCTCTACTCTTGGTACATGCTCCCACGACACTGCATGAGTACCTGCTGGCTCCCCAGAACAGGACTTTCCTGAGAAGGACTTAGCAGGTTCCAACTTCATCACCTAGCACACGGGGGACCAGCCGCAAATGTATGAAATAGTAACATCAGCTAACATTTACTTAGTACTGTGTGTCACGCAGGTGCCAAGGATTTACTATGCATTACCTCATTTAATCCTTCCAAACAATGTCACCAGGAAGGTACTGTCCAACATTGCTCCTGGGAAACAGACAAGGAAAGGGAGGCCCGGAGAAGACCAGAATGAAAGCAAACAGGCATTGACGGAGGGCACCACGTCCTTTATATGTTCACATGCTTTATTTCATTTATTCCTCCGTACAATTCGGCAATGAAATCATGTATTATAGTCGCATCGTTAGGCAAGAAATCTAAGGCCTGGAGACACTGCCCGATAACGCAGAGCCTGCAGGGCCAGGAACCAAATCCAGGTCTGCCAGACTCCTGGGCACCTTTTACAATGGCGATCTGGCCCTTCAGGGGCACAGCCAGGATTGACGTAGCTCCACCGGGGATGCAAAGCCTCGACTGACAGGCAGAAGGGAGTGGGACTCAGGCCGCCTCCCACCGGGCACCTCTGTAACGCGCCTCTCGCCCAGCAGCACGCACGCTGCCCCCGCGGGGGCGGGGGCGGGGGGGGCTGTCAGGCTACTCCCAGCGGGGGCCGAGGACAGCACCTTGCACGTAAAGGGGCGCCCTCCACGCGGCTCGACAACAGAGGAGACACGACGTGACCGGGGCTCACGCGTGCTGCGGGTGCCCCTTCCCGCGCCCGGCTTCACACCTGGACTGCCGAGTGGGGAGCAGATGGCGGCCCCCAGGGCACCGCGGGGACCCGCGCGGGGGGACCGCCCGGCATCGGAGCCCGGCGCCCCTCGAGGGAGCGCGGCGGCCTCCGCCCCGCAGCCGTCCGGGGGGAGGGGGCGCCCCGCCCCGCCCCGCCCCGCCCCGCAGCCCGGCCAGGCCGCCCCCGACGCTCGCGCCGCCGGGCCGTTACCGATTCCGCTGCTCTTTGAAGAGCGCCGTCAGCGCGCGGAGAGCCTCCAGGTCCTGGATGGGCGCGGGCACCATGACGCCGGACAGCCTGGCGGGCGGCGGCCTGGGCGCCGCCATCTTGCCGCGCGCAGCTCGGGCCGAGCGGCCGCCGACGAGGAGGAGGAGGAGCAGGGGCCGGAGAGGCGGCCGCGGGGGAGGAGCGCGCCCCGCGGGAGCCGGACGCCGCCGCCGCCGCGCCGCTGCAGCCCGAGGCCGAGCGAGAGAGCGCGAGGGCACGCGCAGGGCTGGCCACGGCCGACGAGGACGCGACGGCGCGACGAGGGGAGGGGGCGCGGGCGGAAGTCCCGCCTGCAGGGAGGGGGCGCGGGCGGAAGTCCCGCCTGCAGGGAGGGGGCGCGGGCGGAAGTTCTCTGTGAGGGGGCGGGACGTCGAAAGGGCGATGGATCCTGGAGGAGAAGCCGAGAGGGGGCGCTAGGACCGGCTCTCCCGCAGGGGCGGAGACGACCTGAGGGGGTCTTGGTGGGAGGGGGCTTGGGGGACATGTGCACCCCGAGGGGAGACGCAGGGTGAGGGGGGCCTCGACAGGAGGGGCTTTGGGAGACAGGTGCACCCCGAGTGATAGATGTGGGCAGAGGGGGCCTCGACAGGAGGGGCTTTGGGAGACAGGTGCACCCCGAGAGGAGATGCAGGTTGAGGGGGGGCCTCGACAGGAGGGGCTTTGGGAGACAGGTGCACCCCGAGGGGAGATGCAGGTTGAGGGGGGCCTCGACAGGAGGGGCTTTGGGAGACAGGTGCACCCCGAGGGACAGATGCAAGGAGGGGGGTCCCAATAGGAGGGGGCTTGGGGGACCGGTGCACTCCGAGGGGGAGATGCAGGCTGAGGGGGTCTCGAAGGGAGGGGTTTGGCGAGACAGGTGCACCCTGGGGAGCATGGGAAGGGAGGGGAGTCCTGCAGAGGCTCCCCACCCCCCACAAGAAGGCTGAAGACCTTGGATCCTGCGGTTTGAGTGGGTTGATCAGTGCCTGCACAGATCCACTAGGAGCTGGAGCAGACTGTCACCAGCTTGCAGGTTTCAGACTCCGGAAGCCCAGTTCCCAGGTCTTGGTGATCATTTACCAAGGCTTCTTGGGGTTAGAATGCGTCGTTCCAGCTCTTCAAGGGCTTAATATACAATTGGAAGTCAGGGATGGGCCAAGTGGCGTCAAACATGATGTGGAACCTGATGTCAAGCCAGTACTGCCCATCCGGAGCTGGAGTCTATCAGACCTTCCATGGGTACGACAGCCATTGGTCATCAGATGGAAGTGGCACATCTGGGACTGAGATCCAGCAATGCCAAAGGCAAAAGAAAGTGGCCCAAGCTCTTGCCCTCCACCTCTGTCACACTGGCACATGTCCTTAAGCTCTCATCACCTCTGGCCACACCCAGAGGTGTGGTCTTTTATGATCAGATGGAGAAGGGAAAACAGCCAGCTTGGTTCACAGATGGGATTATTTGGTGTGATGTTCATTTCTGATATCCACTGTAGTAAATTATGACAAATTTAGTGGCGTGAAACAACACAAATTTAGTATCTTACTGTTCTGGAGTTCAAAAGACTGAAATAGATCTAACCAGCTAAAATCAGCAAAAGATCAGAAAGAAACATTAAGGAAACCCTTACCACCACATCAAAAAGAGTAAAGTACCAGAGTTCCCACTGCCAGTGGGTTACAGGATCTGGTGTTGCTGCAGCTGTGACATAGGTGGCAGCTGTGGCTTGGATTCAGCCTCTGGCCTAGGAACTTCCAAAAGCCTCAGGTGCTTCCATAAAATTTTTTTAAATGTAAAAATAAAAAGAATAAAATACTAGGAATAAACCTACCTAAAGAGACAAAGGATCTTTATTCTGAAAACTAAGATGCTAATGAAAGAAATAAAAAATGACACAAAGAGATAGAAAGATATACTATGCTCTTGGATTGGAAGAACTAATGTTTTGTCAAATGACCAAACTACCCAAGGCCATCTCCAGATTCAATGCCATCCCTATCAAATTACCCATGGCAGTTTTCACAGAACTAGGAAAAAAACCTGTAAATTTGTATGGAAAAACAAAAGACCCTAAACAGCAAAAGTAATCTTCAAAGAGAAAATCAGAACTGGAGGAATCAGGCCCCTTGACTTAACACTATACTGCAAAGCTACAGTAATCAAAACAGTATGGTACTGGCACAAAAACAGAAATATACATCAGTGAAACAGGATAGAAAGCCCAGAGATAAATCGAGGTGTTGACAGGAACAGGCTTGCATTCCTGGAGCTGCTAGAGTTTGTTTCCTGGCCTTTCCAGTTTTGGGGGCCACCCACGTTCTTTGGCTTATGGCCCCTTCCTCCACTTTCAAAGCCAGCCACAAGGCTGAAGGGTTGAGCCCTTCACACACTGCCATCCCTCCAGATCTTGTTTCCAACATCACATCTCCTTTTCTGACTCTCCTGCCTCCCGCTTTCACCCATAAGAACCTTTGTGATTGCACTGGGCCCACACAGATAATCCAGGCTAATCTCCCAACTCAAGATCAACTGATTGGCCACCTTCCATCTGCAACTTTCATTCCCTCTTGCCGTGCGAGTTGCTATATGCACAGGTCTCAGGGACCAGGATGGGGCCATCTTCGGGGACCATTATTCTGTTTAACCACTCCCGGTGTGTGGGTACGAGCCAAAGTGGAATGTGGCTGGGTCCAGCCCCCTTCAGGGCTGGCTTTGAAAGACAGCAGTAAGTTGACATCTTTTTCTTTTTTTTTCCTATTTAGAGCCACCCCTGCTGCACATGGAAGTTCCCAGGGTACAAGCCAAATCAGAGCTGCATCTGTAACCTACACCAAAGTTTGTAGCAAGGCCAGATACTTAACCCACCGAGTGAGGCCAGGGATCAAACCTGCATCCTCAGACACTCTATCAGGTTCTTAACTTGGGAACTCCAGTTCTTTTTGATGCGATGGTAAATGGGATGGTTTCCTTAATTTCTTTTTCTGATCTTTTGCTGATTTTAGCCCAGTGAGATCTATTTCAGTCTTCTGAACTCCAGAACAGTAAGAGACTACATTCGTGTTGTTTCACGCCACTAAATTTGCCATAATTTGCCACAAAGGAGATGAGAAATGAATATTACACCAAACAATCCCATCTGTGAACCAAGCTGGCTGTTTTCCCTTCTCCATCTGATCATAACAGACCCCCGTGGGTGTGGCCAGAGGTGATGAGAGCTTAGGGACATGTGCCAGTGTGACAGAGGTGGAGGGCAGGAGTTTGGGCCACTTGCTTGTGCTGCTTACGGAACCCACATCCTCACGGACGCTGTGCCATGTTCTTTACCCACTAGGACACAACAGGAACACCAGCGAGTGAACATCTTAAGGAACAGAGCTTAGAGTTGTGGGCCTGGTCAACTGGTCTACCATTTTATGCGGAAAGAGAATTGGCTACAGATCAGGATGTATATGGACCTATGGATGGTAGCAAATAGCTTGGCTGCTGGGTCAGAGCCCTGAAGGAAGAAATATTAGAAAACGGGGCAGAGACGTCTGGGGAAGAAGATGTATACGATCTTAATGGACACAAAGAACAAAGATGGCTGTATCCCCCGCTGACACCCACCAGAGGGCATCTGATACTCGAGAGGCATGGGGCATCTAAGCCGACAGAATGACTTTGGCCATCAGCCTTTGCGGCCAGCCACCCTGGAGCTGACACGAAATTCTCATGGGCTAATGCGCCATAGTGGCAGGATGGAGGGCCCAACAGCACAGGCAACCAGCCGCTAAAGCTGATGCATCCGCTGCCTCCTGTCAAATGTTCAGTCTTCTCCCTCCCCTAATCCTGCATCCTTCACCCCACACAGGTGTCAGTCCCTAGAGGAATTCCCAACAAGCTCCCCATGCCCAGATCTCTATCCCCGACTCCCGAGGGAACCCCACTAGGACCAGTTGCTCAACAGCTACTCATTGGGTGGAATTGAACTACCTGCTTCCATCGTGGTCCATGCCATCTTTCCACCTACCATGGAGGAAGGCTGCTGAGACACCCATCCAAGGCTGGTGATCCAAGCCTCTAAGAACCCATTTCTTTCCTAGATGCTTGACTGACCCCAGAACCACCCTCTGTGAGCTTCCGTAATTCATCCCCCTGGGCTCGTCACCGCCCCAGAACATAACTGCACTCAGCGCAGGTAGCACTCTTTTGCTAATGACGGGGTCCAGGGCGCGGGGGAGGGTGCCGTCTTTGAACAGGTGGAGGCGTCTCTTCTGGGCTGGGTGGGCAGTGAGTGAGGACAGGAGGCCGTAACACACCTTGCCCACCCCACACCCAGGCCTCCACTCTCCGCCTGGTCTTAGCCAGTGTGTTCTGCGTGCTCGGTCATTGAGCTCTGCGTCTTCCTTTGCTGGCACGTATACCATCACTCTATGTAGGCATGGGTTTGCTTATCTACTGCCTGCCTGTCCTCCTAAAACGTGAGCTTCTTTTTTTTTTTTTTTTTTTTTGTCTTTTTGCCATTTTTGGGGCCGCACCCACGGCATATGGAGGTTCCCAGGCTAAGGGTCAAATCGGAGCTGTAGCCACCGGCCTATACCACAGCCACAGCAACGTGGGATCTGAGCTGCGTCTGCAACATACACCACAGCCCGCAGCAATGCCGGATCCTTAACCCACTGAGTGAGGCCAGGGATGGAACCTGCAACCTCATGGTTCCTAGTCGGAGTCGTTAACACTGAGCCACGATGGGAACCCCAACATAGCCTCCTTTTTAAAACATTTCGCTGAAGTCTTGTGGTCTTACAATGTTTCATTCTTTTCTGCCGTATAACAAAGTTATAGACATTATTCTTCTTTTCCATATTCTTCTCCATTAGTTTCATCACAGGATACTGAATATCGTTCCCTGGGCTGTACCGTAGGACCGTGTTTATCCATCCTGTGTATACCGGTTTGCATCTGCTACCCCCCAAACTCCCAATCCTTCCCCCCGCCCCCCTGGACAACCACAAGTCTGTTCTCTAGGTCAAAGACACTACCTCTTGTTACCACTTAGAGGCAATGGAACCTGAGCCCAAGCACTGAGCTTCCGGCTCCTTATCCATGAAATGAGCATAAGTGAGATCCTGCAGTAACGAGGCAATTGGCGCGGTGCACACACTCGGAAAAGTCCCCGGGCAGGTAGGGGCATGGAAGCAGATGGCGTCTGCGTCCAGCTCCTCTCTTCCCTTTGGGACCCGGGAGGCAGAGCCATCTGCTGGGGGAAGACGCTGGAGGTTTGGGATAGACGCCAGAGAAGGAGGAGGCAGGGCCGTGCGAGTGAGCAGCTGAGCCCGGGCACCACGGCTCTGTGGGCACCAACATCCTTGGGGTGGGATTTCCTCCATCAGCAGAGAAGCCGGCGGGGGGCGGCGAGGACAGGTGCTGGTGCTGATCCCTCGCTCAAGTTTGGCCGGATGAGCGGGGTGGAAGGACGGGGTGGCGGGGGGAGCACGTGAGGCCGGTGGCCCGGGACGGGCTGTGATGCTGTCCGCCTGGTGTGGAGGGCTGGAGCCAGGAGGCGCTGGTCCACGTGGGCAAAGCCCGGGGAGTGGAGATCAGGCTGAGGTCACAGGGGGGCGTGGTGGGACGGAGGCGTGAGAGGACGGGCGGCATCGGAAGCTGTGGTCAGGGAGTGGGCTCCTGGAGGGCACTTGGAACCGTCCAGTGATGACAGAGCCCGGGGTGTGGGTGGCGGCCGGAGGGGAGCGGAGGTGAAGGTCACCGGGCAGGGGGTGGCGGGGTGGGCCCCTCCCGTCTCCTTGGCTCACTGCCCCCCCTCTGGGGCTCTGTCGGCCTCCGGATGACCCAGCCCGGGCTTCTCCGCCCCACCTCCGGCCCTCGGTTCGGTGTTTTATGTCCTGCCCTCGACCTGCATGTGAATGAGGCTTCACCACCACTGACGACCAAACCCTTCCCTCGCTCACCCACCCTATCATTGTCTTCCCAATCCCCCAATTTTTCTGTCATTCATTTCCTCTTCTTCTCCGCTGCTTTCGCTCCCACCGTCTCATCGGTTGCGAATCTCATGAATTATTTTGCCCGTAACCGTTCCAAGCAAACCTCCGTCTTCCAACCTTCAGACTTAACTTCTGCCCACGAGTTGGCAGCGCAGATCTACGAAGCGGTGGGTGAGAAAGGGACTGGATCCATCGTGGGCGGGGGAGGAAACGGCGTCAAGAAGCCCTCAGACGGGGCAGAAATAACACGACTTTGTCATCAGACAGACGTGGGTTCTGGGCCAGGCTCTGCCAGCCACGTCACTGCTCTCAGCCTCAGCCAAGGAACGTGGTACCTAACGGGGGAATATGGTAAATACGAGGTGAAATTAGCTATTAACATAACCAGACACACAGTAGGCACCTGCTGTATGCTAGTTTCTTTCCAGTGAAGTAAGTCCAGCCGCAGCCTTCCCTGGGATGCACTGGGTGGTGGAGTTAAGCCAGAGCGAAGCCCCGCGCCACCCCTGACGAGCCGGCCCACCAGGCTCTGAGTCTCCGTTTTCTCATCTAGAAGGTGGGGTCGCTAATATTCGCTTTGTACTCTGCACAAGGCTCTCGGGAGAATCACATATGGTCGTATCACTTTGTAAGTGACAATGTTTTAGTCTCAATTAAGCCGGCAAACTGTCATCTGTCATTCCAGATTTCTCTCTCTCTCTCTCCTTCTTCTAATTAATTACTTAATTTATTAATTAATTAATTAATTTATTTTTGGCTGCCCTGCGGCATATGGAGTCCCCAGGCCAGGCATCAGATCTGAGCCATGGCAACACCAGATCCTATAACCCGCTGTCTGTGCTGGACCGGGGATCAAACCTATATCCTGGTGCTGCGCAATGCCACTGAGCCTGTTGTGCCACAGTGGAAACTTCTTTCTCTCTCTCTCTCTCTTTTTTTTTTTTTTTTTTTGGCTGCTCCTGCCAGCATGCAGAAGCTTCCCAGCCAGGAGTTCCCCTTGTGGCACAGTGGAAACGAATCTGACTAGGAACCATGAGGTTTCGAGTTCTGTCCCTGGCCTCGCTCAGTAGGTTTAAGGATCTGGCATTGCTGTGGCTGTGGTGTAGGCCGGCAGCTGTAGCTCCGATTGGACCCCTAGCCTGGGAACCTCCACATGCCGCAGGCATGGCCTTAAAAAAGCAAAAAAAAAAAGAAAGAAAGGAAAAAGTTCCCCAGCCAGAGATCGAACCTGCACCACAGTAGTAACCAGAGCCACAGCAGTAGCAATGCTGGATCCTTAACCCACTGAGCCGCGAGGGAACTCCTGCCCCAGGTTTCTTTTCTGCTTTTCTTTCTTTTTTTTTTTTTTCCTTTTTCGGGCCAGGTATAAGTATTCGACGCCACAGCGTGGGAAGCTCTTAGAGCAGTGACTGCACATAGGAAGTGCCCAATACATGCTCCTGTTAGCAGACCTGTTATGGATTCACCCCATGGTCTGAAAACATCCACAGGTTCTCCCTGCTACACGGAGCCCTCTGTCATCTGCCTTCTTAGGAAGGTCACACTACGTGAGGTCCTGGGCAGACCACGCCCAAGCCCCGGCCCTCATCCAGAGTGGCCTCCCCAACTGTGTTTTCTGCTGTTTTTATGCCACAGGCAAACCCTACCCCCACGGGCAGAAAACATTAGGTCATTGATGGTTTGGCCATTTTTTCGCCTAGGCTTCTGGGAGAGGAGACGTTTGTACCCGATCTGGAACCAGAAAGGAACCCCAGGGTGGGAAGGGGTTGGGGCAGCTCTCAGGATGTGCAGGGGTTCCTGGCTCGCTGCTGGCGGCCCAGAGAGTCCGTCTCCTCGTACAGATAGCCCCGCCTCTGCCTCTGAGCACAGCACGCGCCTTTCCCTAGATGCTCCCCGGGCCCCCGTGCGCCCCGCCAGCCCTACGAGGCTTTCCAGGCCAGCTCCTTCCCTCTGTGCGGGCACACATCTCCCCGCATTTCTCACCTTTATGATTAGAACTGGGTGTCTTCATTTTGGGAGGGTGGGCCGTGCCCACGGCACGTGGGAATTCCCAGGCCAGGGGTCAAACCCACATCACAGCAGTGACCATGCCAGGTCTTTAACCACTAGGCTGACAAGAAACTCTGACCAGAATGGTTTTGGTGGAGTTCCCACTGCGGCGCCGCAGGCTAAGGATATGGCGTTGCCTCTGCATTGCTTCAAGTTCTATCCCCAGCCTGCAAAGTGGGTTAAGGATCTGGTGGCATTGCTCCAACTGTGGTTAAGTCAAAGCTTTGCCTTGGATTTGATCCTGGGCCCAGGAACTTCCAGATACCCCTGGTGCAGCAAAAAACAAAAAACAAAAACAAAAACAAAAAAAAACAAAAAAACTGTTTTGGTTTTTAATGTTTTCCCTTGTCTGGGTTTTCTATGCTTAAAATGTTTCTTTTCAGAGTTCCTGTCATGGCTCAGTGGTTATCCAACCCGACTAGTATCCATGGGGACTTGGGTTCGATCCCTGGCCTTGCTCAGTGGGTTAAGGATCTGGCGTTGCCATGAGCTGTGGTGTAGGTCCAGATGCAGCTCGGATCCCGCGTTGCTGTGGCTGTGGTGTAGACCGACAGCTACAGCTCCGATTGGACCCCTAGCCCGGGAACCCCCATGTGCCGTGGGTGCCGCCCTAAAAAAGACAAAAAATAAAGTTTTTCTTTTTTTTTTGCTTCAATGGCATCAACCCCACAAACCCCGCATTAAGGGACAGAAGGTGGGAGGGGTTCTGGGCTCAGAGTCTAGCAGGTGAAGCCGACCGAGCAGGCCGGCGTTGGCGGGGCAGACCGCGAGAGGTCGCAGGAGGGCGGCATCACGCGTGGGAATTGGGGGCTGGCACACTCATTCTGGGGCAGTTGCGTGTGTTGAGGGGGGGGGTGCCCGGAAGGCTCCAGAATCCAGGCTGGCCTCTCCTGCTCTCGCGGGCACCCTCTGCGGCGTTTCCATCGGGTCCTTCCACGCTGCTGTCCCCGCAGCCACACCGCGTGTGAGCACTCGGGCCACGGTCAGCAAGAGGGTCTGCGAAAGCGGGAGCACGTTTGCCGAGCAGGCAGGGGCAGGGAGAAGAGAGCGCAGGCCGTTGAGCAGAAAGGCAAAAACGTCTGCCCTGCAGAATCTTGGAATGTTTGCGCTGGAGGCGGAGAGGAGAAAAATGACAAAGTCTGAAAAAATATCTGCGCTCTGTCTGGGGCACCCGTGACTTGTCATTTGAGACCATAGGGTGACACCTAGTGGACACCCCGGGAAGTGCTCCCTGTGGAGGAGGCGGTGGTCCAGGGGGCTCAGGGGGCTCCACCGAGTACTAAGCGAAGGAGGACCTGGCGCAGGTGCCTCCCTCGGAGCTCACCTCACTCGGTGACAACGCCTGGAAAGAGCAGTGCGTGAGGGCACTGGATGCCACGACTGGCTCAGACCCCAGCTGGGAGACCGGCCCGAGACTCTGCTGGGAAGGCTCTGCCCCTCATTCTGCGGCTCCCATCCTCCGCCTGCCCCCAGCCCCCACCGCGCCCAGCCCCTGCCTCCGCTGTGGAACTGAGTGAGCTTGGAGGCAGGGCAGACCCCCTCAGGGCACCAGGCCCACCTTGAGGACTTTTTTCTGTTGCCCCTAGCAGAAGACCAGCTTTGGTCATGGATGCCAGGCACCGGCCCGGCTCTCTGCTGGCGCTAAATCCGAAAGAGATCTGTCGGAGGAAAGGGCCGGGATCTTGAGTCAGGATTCTAGCCTTGTCCAAACATAAGCACTATGGGGATGGGAACTGAGCAGTTCTAGAAAGTTCTCCGTCTTCCATAGTCAAAATTGGCCTCTGCAATTTTACCCCATTTGTTCTTATGCAGCCATCCGGAGTAACTTCTGTTTTTTTCTGCGATGCCTGCAAACAGCTTTCACGTTCCCCGTAAACACTGTAGTTTTAGGCTAAGTCTGCCCAACCTCCTTCTTTCTTGAGAGCATTGATTTTCAACCACGGACGACTTTGCCCCGCGAGCGACTTCTGGCAGAGTCCCGGGACCTTTTGGTTGAAACACCTGGAGGAGGGAGGCTGCTACTGCCACCTAGTGGTCAGAGGCCAGGATGCTGTAACCTCCAGCAGCATCCAGGGCGTGCTCCCACCCCACCCCACACAAAGAACTTTCCAGTCTGAGAGATGCTTTAGAGCTGAGGTTGTGGAACCCTGCTTCCGAGTTCCGAGATGTTCCAACATCCTTCAAGGGGACTCTTCATTTGTCATTGTCATCTTCAATGTTTACACCGAGAGGTGGTACAGAACTCCAGGAGAGCTCCCACCAGCCTTGGTATCTCGGTGTCTACACACCAGACATCTCTTGGTGGAGCCTAAAAATTACATCACCCCTCTAAGCAATCCCTTTCTCATATGGTCAGTATGTCCTTAATGTTGCAACAAAGAATTTGCAAACTCAAACGTGTGTGCAATGAAATGAAAGATTACCTAGAAAAAGTAGTATAATCTTTATGCACAAAAATATTGGGTAAAATGAACATTCCTATCAGGTGCATTCAATTGCAAACAATTACTATGACATAAATATGTCTTTTTTTAATGAGTCCTCTTAACAAAAAAACGGCAAAGCCCCGCCGAGGCCCTCCAGAGCAGAGAACAAAGGCAAAGGATGCTTGTCAAAGAAAATATGAAAGGCGCTCCAAGCCCCCCTAATTACGTCTGGAAGCTTTGTCCTATTGACACTCCGGATCACTTTTCACAAGCTCAAGTTACCCCCTTAAAGATTTTTTAGGGAGTTTCATGATATGGAGACATGGTGGAAAAATTGGCTGGATGACTTCTGCTAAGCAATCAGATACAGAGATCAAATCCATTTTTGCCTGCGTACACAGTGCAGAGCCACTCTGATTCTCATGGGCAAGATGAGTTTGCAACTTTTAACTCCGAGTGTTAAGAAGTCAGATGGCTTACCCCGGTGTGTGTGTGTGTGTGTGTGTGTGTGTGTGTGTGTGTGTGTGTGTTTTACCAAGAATCTCTGAGGAAGCTTGGCCGAAGGTGAGACTCGGTCTCCAATCTCTGCCATATCTGGATCCAGAAATATGAGACTATTCCAGGAAGAGCAGCATCCACTGTTTTTAGTTCTATAAACCGGAAGCAGAAGAAATAAAATTGCTTCCACCAGACCCTCAGATCGTTTTTCCAGTATGTAAAATTCCAAAGCTAATTGTGGGTTACTCTGGCTCTGCCCTGAATTGTAAGTGTTTGCTTAAACTATTATTAAAACTTAATGAAATTAAGCTCGCTTGGCTCTGTGGAATCTTGATTTATGTTCGTCTGTTTATGCGCTCCTGGAGTATTTTTTATGTAGGGTCAGGATATTACATAGACCTCCTGTTTTTGTGCTAGGCCTTCATTCCTGGGAACAGGAGTGTCTAGCAAATAGGAATATATTATAAATCACATTTTCGGTGAGAATGACAAAGCTTAGTAACCCTTGCCTTAGGGAGCTGTCCAATTTGTCAGTTAAAATTCAGCCTTCTGATATAAAACGAGCCCGTTCATGTTGTGAGGGGCTGATTCCCCGCGGAAGGAATCTGGTGGGGAGCGGTAGTGACACACGCAGGAATGTGGGGTCCCCCGCGGAAAGCTTTGCGGCGCTTCCTCGGTTCACCCCCTCCCCCCATCGCTCCCCCATCAGCGGCGCTCGGACAAGCCTCTGAAAGCAAGGGGCTCCCGTCCAGCGGCGTTTTTGCTGCGAAAAATTAGAATACGGCTGCGATCTGTTCGTTTTTATAACTAGGACAATGGACGTAGCAGATCTGAAAACAAGCGCCCAGGTCAAAGCGCTTCGCTGAAAGGAGAGGGCGAAGACAGACCCCTTTCCCCCCGCATTTGGGTCTAGACTGGCCAGGCCTTTCTGGGCTCGGAGGAAGGAGGGGCTTCTGATTTTGAACCCCATTATTTGAGGCTTGCCCAGTGTCTGTAGCGCTGGGAACTCGCCCCAGACGGGGCGAGCAAAGGGCGCGGAAGGCAGCCACTGAAAACGGACTTATCCTTAATAACGACGCCGTTACAGAGACCTTCTTCCCTCGGTGCCCCCGCAGGTGGTCTCCACGCCCAAACCCAGGGCAAGTCCGGTCCCATCAGCCTGGGGCTCCCAGGGCTTAGCAGCTCTCAGCCAACCCAGCCCCCACGGGGGCCCAGCTCCAGCCACGGACCCAGGCCTGGGGCGCCCCCTGCAGGCCCCCTGTGTCAGGATCCATCACCCGCAGGGTGGGCTGCGGTCGGCCCTTCTCGGGAGCCCCATCCCGGCCCTTCTGAGTCTGGATCGCCCTCACCTCTGAGCTGTCCTCCTCTCTGGCCAGAGTGAGGGCGCAGGGGGAGGGGGCGTCACTCTCTCCTCTTCCTCCGCCCCGCCCCCATCTGAGCCCGGGGAGAGCGTGGACAGGGTTCTAGTATTTTGGTCCCAGCTCTTGGTTGCCCTGAAAGCTGAGTGTGGGTGGCACAAGGACCAAGCGCCCAGCAGACCCCACCGGCCACCTGCAGGCCTTCCCCCCCCCCATCCCATCCCACAGCCCTTCCTGCGTGTGTCTCAGAGCTGGAGCCCTGGAGCTCGGGAGGAAACTCAGGCCCTACTTTCAACCCACACCCCCAAGCCCCCTTCCTCTGGGACACGAGGAACCTTCCTGAAGCTCTCTGTACCCTGCCCCATTCCAGAAGACCTGCCCCCACCGAGGCTGGCCGTTAGCATGGGACAGGCCCTGCCTGTCCCTGGTACGACCCCTGACCAGGGGCAGCCAGGTCTGAGCGTCTGCACTGCCGCCCCAGGGGGGTCTTGTTTTTGTTTTTTGGTGTTTCTTTTTTTCTTTTTCACGGCTACACCTGCAGCATATGGAAATTCCTGGGCCAAGGATCTAGTCAGAGCTGAGCTGAAGCCTATGCCACGGCCACAGCAATACTTGCTCTCAGCCACATCTGCAATGCAGGATCCTTAACCCCCTGAGCGATGCCAGGGATCCAACCTGCATCCTCACGAAGACAACGTTGGGTCCTTAACCTGCTGAGCCACAGCGGGAACTCCTGCCCCTGGGGTTGAAGGAGAGTTGGAATGGCTTTATTTTCAGAGGCCTTAGGATCTGACAAGAAGCTTCCTCCTTCCCGGCCAAGGCCTCCAAGGCAGCCAGCGCCCCGCATGCCACCCTCCGTGGGTTTGCTCCCTGGCTTTTCTTCATTCATCAAGCTTTTCTTCATTCATCAAGCTTTTCTTCATTCATCAAGACCCACCTCAAAAGTCACCGCCCCCAGGAAGCTTTCCAGGGTCCCACCCCTCTTTTGGCATCATCGTGAACTGCCCACTCCCATCTGCTTCCCCTGGGCACTCCGGGCACCTCTGGCTCACGCGTGTGTGGGGCTGTGGCATTTCCCGTGTCCCTGCACGATGGCACTGCCCTGCGAGGATCCTGTGTATTCAGTTGATAAGCATCAATGCCCTTCTTCTGGCTGACGTTTCTCTAGGGGGTCCTCGCCTTGGCTGTGCACACTCAGCCCCCAAGCACAGCAACTGCACCCTGACGCCTCCCTGCCCATGGGCCACAGGAGACAAGGCGTTTCTCCTCCTTGGCCCGAAGGGAAGAGATGGACAGGAGGCCAAGCCCCTCCTCATTTCAAGGTCTGCGGAGTGCCCAGGTCCTAGAGCAGGGCCGGGGGTGGGCAGTGACCCTGGTTTATGGGGGAGGAAACAGGGCACCGAGGGGTTAAGCAATGTGCTCAGGTCACACAGCTCCGAAAGTACAGCGGCAGGAGCACCCCCCCAACACATGCACTTGTGTGCTCTCTGCAGGCACCCTAGGCTTGGCCCTGCAGTAAAGGGCCCGGCTCAATGTCACGGTCCCTGGCAGCAGTGACTGAGACCATTCAGACTGGGTATTTGTTGTTGCCATAGTTGTTTGTGACCCAAAAGTGACTTTTTAAAATTTATTTAAAAATTTTTTTTGTCTTTTCTAGGGCCACACCCATGGCATGTGGTGGTTCCCAGGCTAGGGGTCCTATTGGAACTGTAGCCGCCGGCCTACACCACAGCCACAGCCACAGCCACGCGGGATCCGAGCCGCATCTGCAACCTACACCACAGCTCACAGCAACACCGGATCCTTAACCCACTGAGCGAGGCCAGAGATCGAACCCACAACCTCATGGTTCCTAGTTGGATTCGTTCACCACTGCGCCATGACGGGAACTCCTATGTTTTCAATTGAATTGAATTTTGATTCTATACTGGAGTAAAGCTGATGTACACTCTTGTGTTTGTTTCAGGTGCACAGCAGAGTGAGTCAGTTCTGCATAGACACACACCCATCCTTCTTCAGATTCTTTTGCCGTATAGGTTATTCCAGGGCACTGGGTAGAGTTCCCTGTGCTGGACGGTAGGTCCTTGTTGGTTACCTAGATGGGGCATCTGTAATCCTGGGAGAAGGGGGATGCGGTAGAGAGGGAGGGTCTCTCGGAAGGTGGTCTGAATCCGTGGGGGGCACCAGAGGTCAAGCCCAGCCAGGACAGCTCCCCTCTGGCTCCCCTCCGCAGCCGCCCGGCCTGGGTAGGCAGCAGAGGAGAAAATGCTGAGTCACTCAGCAGCCGGAAATAATAGGAAATGATAGGACGCCAGGACGCTCCCTGCCTTGTGTTGCAACCTCAGACCCCACATCCCTCCCAGCTTTGCATCAGTGCGAAGGCCACACCGTTTGTCCCTGAGGCTGGCACCTCGCACCGCCTCCTCCCAGCCACGGAATCTGGCCACTGAACAAGTTGCCGTGAAAACAGGCGTATCCGTGGGTCAAAGAGTGTGACTCCATCTCTATGCGTATGTTTGTTCAACTAAGAGGTGCTTTAAGCCAAACGATCCTTAATGCATTTTCCAGCCTCTACAGAAACCACAGCCGCCAATTAAAAAAAAAAAAAAAAGAGCCCACGACGCATACGTCTCTTGCCTGGTTTGCCATTTTCTTTGATCCATTAAAATCCGAGAGCAAATCCTCCTCCGACTTGAGAGCGAGGCCAAGAGGGAATCGTTTTCCATAAAGTGGCCGTCCGAGTGTTTGCTCTGCGATGAAAGAAAACCTTTGAGAACTTGGAATAAAGAAGGAATATGTAAGCCTCTCCAGGTCCCATCAAGAAGAGTATTAATGAATTAATGATTGACTTGAGGGTTATATGTCTGTTTGCTTTGCTGTTCATAAGCCTCCCTCGTTTCCTTAGTAACCTTGACATCAGCCCCAACTCCGTCTCTCTGAGAACGAAAGGGGACCTCTCCAGGAAAGGCACGCAGCTTCTCCTGCTTTTTTCAGTGTTTGCAGACGGGGAGGGTGATGAATTGATATATATTCTAAAGGAGCCATTTCTCTTCCTCCCTTTCCTTCCCATTACCATTGAAATCTGACGTTTGAAACACCTACTGTATCAAGATCTAATTCCAGCACCTTCCTTGCTAACAAAGCCCTCAGCCTTAACCAAATAACATTGCTTTCCCGGGTGTGTGTCATTTATTCAGAGACGTGGGAGCACGCACACACACGCACACACGTGCGCGCGCACACACCTCTGCATAGATGCCACTGCCTTCTTACTGACACACCGAAATGTTGATTTATTTTCTTGGCTGCCTTTAAAAACGTTGCTAATCTCGTCGCTTGTGTTTCGGACCATCAGGGCTTACTACGTGCTCACAAAGCCTGGGTCAATGAGATAGAAGTTTCTGGATTTGCTGCGTGAAAAGCCGGAATAGGCACCATAGCTCAAAAGGCAGCCAGTCGAATTTCCTTGGTGCAAATGCTTGTAAAGGGATTTGGTCGGACAGAGATGGTTACAAATACAACGAATATAGAGCCAGACTCACGCCCAACTCAAAAACCGTCTCTTTGATCTGCCCCTGCTGCGAGGAAGAGTCTTGTAAGAGGATTTTGTAATTTTCCTTTGGGGGGACAAGTTATCAAAGAAACGCACGAGGTGGCGGGGATCCGCTTGCTGGGGAAGCCTCAAAGGGAACGTCAGCATTTTGCCACAAGGGGAAACCTGGAAGCTCAGAACATTTTTCCCCCGTGTCAGTCTTTGCATTTTTACAGGTGCCCCCTTTTCTGCAGCCGCTGCCTTATCTTGGGTCTGAGAAGCACAGGTCACCGCCAAGGTGAGGCTGAATGGCAAAGGCAGCCCACAAAGGGGGCCGCTTGCCTAGTCCTTCAGCCAAACGAGGGGGTCCTAGCCGATGACACCGTGCTTGGCGTGGTCTAGCTGGCTGGAGCGGGTGCTGGAATAAACATGGAAGCACAAAGGGCCAGAGCTCAACTGGCCTGAAGGGGTGAGAAATGTGATACCTGGGGGAGTTCCTGTTGTAGCCCAGCGAGTTAAGAACCTGACATGGTGTCTATGAGGATGCGGGTTCCATCCCTGGCCTCGCTCAGTGGCTTAAGGATCCCACGTTGCCACAAGCTGAGGCTTAGGTTGCAGATGAGGGTCAGATCTGGGGTTGCTAGGCCGGCAGCTGCAGAGTTCCCGTTGTGGCTCAGTGGTAATGAGCCCAACTAGCATCCACGAAGACGAGGGTTTGGTCCCTGGCCTTGCTCAGTGTTGTTGAACGGTGGTGTAGGTCGCACATGCAGCTCGGATCCTGCGTTGCTGTGGCTGCGGCGTAGGCCGGCGGCTACAGCTCCGATTCGACCCCTAGCCTGGGAACCTCCATATGTCACAGGTGTGGCCCTAAAAACAAAAAGAGAAGTTTCCGTCGTGGTTCAGTGGTTAACGAACCCGACTAGAATCCATGAGGATGAGGGTTCGATCCCTGGCCTTGCTCAGTGGGTTAAGGATTCGGTGTTGCCATGAGCTGTGGTGTAGGTCGCAGACTCGGCTCGGATCCGGCATCGCTGTGGCTGTGGTATAGGCCAGCGGCTATAGCTCCGATTTGACTCCTAGCCTGGGAACCTCCATATGCCATGGGTGTGGCCCTAAAAAGACAAAAGACAAAAACAAAAACAAAAACAAAAACCAGAAAAAGAAAAAAAAAGCAACAGGGTTATCTGACACAGGTTGAGTAAGGCCTTGGCAGGTGCACAGATCGGGGGAGAAGTCATCGTTTTACGGTAAATTTCAGATTCCAAAACTCTCACCCCCGTTCCCACATCAGCAAAACCCACCAGAAGCAAACCACCAGCCCGTGTTAACTCCTCCACTCCACCTGCCGCCGGTTTGCCCCTCCTGAGAGTTGTAACAGGCAGTGAGATTTCATTTCTTATATACACGCTGGGGCTCTTACCCTCACTCCTCACAGGTTCAATGTCGCTGGAGCCGCATAGCAGGCAAGAGGCAAGCTAAGCCTGAAATGACCCATTTTGCTCACAACCGGGTATCCTGTGGTGCTTGTTGTGTTGAAACAAACAGGGCGTCTGCAGTTGGAGACCGGAAGTTCGAACCTTCCCTGGGGAATCCAATTGGCCCGGGGCCCAAACCATGAGAAACCACTAAAATTTCGTAGTTTGTACCGACCTTGGCCCTTGCTGGTCCAGCCTCTGACCCTGGCTTTGAGGGAAGGAGGCCGGCTTGCTTGACTGTTAGGAGGGGAAGCTGAGACCCACCTGCCTGCCTCCCGCCAGCTCAGGTCCTCCGGTAAAAATATGACTGATACTTTTTATAAAGTGTTCCCGTGACAGGGGAGCCTTCCTGCATGAGGTGCCTGGCAAATGAGCAGTGGGTAATAGTTGGCTATTATTACACAGAGGCAGGGAGGGGCTGGAATACCACCATCCATTCTTTCTTTTTTTTTTTTTTTTTTTAGGGCTGCACCCATGGCATATGGAAGTTCCCAGGCTAGGGGTCAAACTGGAGCTGCACCTGATGGCCTACACCACAGCCACAGCAAGGCAGGATCCGAGCCAAGTCTGCCACCTACACCACAGCTCATGGCAATGCTGGATCCTTAACCCACTAAACGGGGCCAGGGATCGAACCCGGATCCTCATGCATAATAGTTGGGTTTGTAAACTGCTGAGTCACAACCCAAACTCCCTGAGAACATACCATTTTAAAAGTAATTATCAGGGAGTTCCCCTTGAGGCTCAGGGGAAACAAACCCTGACTAGTATCCATGAGGACACAGGTTCGATCCCTGGCCCCGCTCAGTGGGTTAAGGATTGGCTTTGCCAGGAGCTGTGGTGTAGGTCACAGACATGACTTGGATCCCAGGTTGCTGTGGCTGTGGCGTGGGCCGGCAGCTACAGCTCCAATTCGAACCCTAGCCTGGGAACCTCCATATGCTGCTGGTGTGTCCCTAAAAAGCAAAACAAAGTAATTATCAGTTTTCTCCCTTAGAGCATAGGCATGAAAGGGCAGAGCCTGGCCTTGCCCCACCCCCGGCACACGCCAGGGCTGCTGCTCCAGCTGTGTGACCCCAGGGCCACTCCGCAACCTCTCTGTGCCTCAGTTTCACCATCAGCTGTGTGTGTCATGGGATCTTCCACTCTCCATCCTTGAGCTGGTGACCTGGTACACACAGGCCCAGGCTGCTCCTACCATCTGCGTGTCTGCAGGGTAGCCTGACTCAGCGGGAGGCAGGGGCCTCCCTCCTGGGAAGCCGTGATCAGCCGGCTGCTTCTCCAGGCTGAGGCCTTTATCAGCAAAGTCCCTGGTCTCGTCTCGTCTGAGTTTCCATGACTAATATTTCCCAGGCTTGACCCTGAACTACACGCGCGAAGGTTGCTTCTTGAGACAAAACAATAGACCCGCATTCTTGCTTGGGGGCTTTGAAGTTCGGTCCTCGTCCCAGGCTATCAGTTAGGAAAATAAACACTGGCGCCCTTGCCCACCCCACCCCCTGCCCCCCTGCCCGCCGTGGAAGGGAAGGCAGGCTGCGGACCCGAATACAATGCTTTTCTTTCTCCATGGCCTGTTCTGGAGGATAAAGCATCACTTTCAAGGTGGGGTTGACCAGAGGAAAAGGAGACAGCTTGCCCCTTGCCCCTTGGGGAAGAGGACAGATTGAGTGCTTGCAGGGCGAGGAGTGGGGTAGGTGATGCAGGTCTGGTCTCAGGGCCCCCGCCAGCCTCCAGGTGGCCCAGGACCTGGTGGCAGGGCGCGGAAACCCTGGCTGGCGGTGTCTTCCTCTGCCGGGCACAGCGTCCGCCCAGCCTTCCTCCTCCTCCTCCTCCTCCTCCTTCTTTCCAGCAACCCACTTCCTCTTCTCTGTCTTGCCCTGGTCAGCAGCGGACAGATCGTCTCTATGGCGTTGCTTTCTCGGGGTTTTCTGTTCTCGTTGTCTGAACGCAGTCTCTTCTCCAACCCCCTCCAAGGAGTCCAGTTAGAGGTTTTTGTGGTTCTTTCTTGTTGTTGTTTTCCGTTCTTGCCCATTCCCTGAAATCTCTGTGTACTTTGGCCTCCAGGGTCAGAGGCTTTCCTCGAGGTCCGTGGTTCCTGTTTGAGGCAGAAACAAGCCCTGGGCAGGTGGGCAGGCCGCCCTGGTGGGTTTCGGTTTGGACTGAGCAGGTGGGTTGCGGCTCCTAAGTGCCAGACGATGGGAGGTTGGTGTTTGGTGAAGAATTTTGGTGGGGGACGATGTGGCCTAACCCCACGGGGTTTTCAGGAATAGGTGGCTGTCTGTTCTAGAAACCCACTCTTTTTTTGCTCTGCAGGGCTGCACCCTCAGCATATGGAAGTTCCCAGGCTTGGGGTTGAATTGGAGCTACAGCTGCCAGCCTACACCACGGCCAGAGCAACGCCAGATCAAGCTGCATCTGTGACCTACACCACAGCTCACAGCAACGCCGGATCCCCGATCCACTAATGGAGGCCAGGGATCGAACCCGCATCCTCATGGATGCTGGTTGGACTTGTAACCCACCAAGCCACAACGGGAGCTCCTAAAAAGGCACTCTTGAACTGATCTCGGGGAGACCTAGAGTTCCAATCTGCTCCCACCTCGTAGAGCTTGGGCAGGTCGCTCCATCTTTTTGAGCGTCTGTTTCCTTATGTAGGAGGAGTGAATTCTAGTTGCTGGGTTGCTGCCCTCGCTGCCTCTGGTCTGTGGAGCAGTGACACCCCCAGGGCCCCACCCTGCGACGTGCACCGTCCATCCGACCACTGCACAGTCGGGGGGGGTTCCAGCAGGACTGCAGGTGCACCCAGACCCCGTGCTCGGCTCACGACGCCCGCTCTTCCTTTTTCCTTCTTTGTCTGCGGCACAAATCCCTCCCAGACGCCACCCGCAAGGACAGACCGTGCACCGTTCCTCCTAATTGCAATTTCCCTCATTTGCATGTGGCTTTTTCATTATAATTCCCTGAACCTGAGCGGCTGTGTTGCCAGGGCAACCGAGAGCCAGCTGGCTCCTCACTCCCTCACGGGGCGTCAGGGAGACCCTGGCATCTCTTGGTCCAGCTGGGCTCTTGGCCCCCTGAGAAGGCGCGATCTGCAGATTCCTCCTGCTTGTTTTGTCTGTTTCTCCACAGTCTTGGCAACGTTTACTGGTGGCCCAGCCTCCCCCATCCCTCCTGGCTCCTCCCCTGCCCCAGTCAACCTCTGGGTCCTTGTGATACTGAAAGAGAGGCTGTGTAGGCAGCACTGGGCAGGCGTGACCAGGGCCGGGCAGCTCGTCCTCTGTCCTTGGGCTGGGATGGGCGTGGGGAGAGCAGGCCACACCAGACACTCAACATGTGTCTGCTGAGTCATGAGACCTGCATGGGTCTCAGGGGGCCGCCTCTTAGATCAGCCTTCCACCCCGTTCTCATCAGCCTCGTGTGCCTCCTGCTGCTTCCTCTCTTTAAAACAGCTTTTATTTTTTTAATTTTTATTTATTTTTAATTTATTTTTTGCTTTTTGAGGCTGCACCCAAGACATATGGAGGGTCCCAGGCTGGGAGTCCAATCAGAGCTACAGCTTCCAGCCTACACCACAGCCAGAGCCACGCAGGACCTGAGCTGCATCTGCAACCTACACCACAGCTCACAGCAACACCAGATCCTTAAACCACTGAGCGAGGCCAGGGATCAAACCCGCAACCTCATGGTTCCTAGTCGGATTTGTTTCCACTGCGCCATGACAGGAACTCCTAAAACAGCTTTTAAATGGGAAGCTCGGGTGAATCTAAGTGAACGGTGGTTCAGTTACAGTCCTTGGCTCATGACACAGGAGGCCGAATGGATCCAGCTTGCTCCATCCCCTGCAAGGCGCTTGGGAGACTGAATTCGCAGTCAATCCACAGCACAGCTGGATACCTGGGGAGGCAGAGCAAGGACAAAATGCGGGAAAAGCCCACAGAGACCCCTCGGGCTCCTCTGAGCAAGCGTGTCCCACTTTTCCCTGGAGATATTTAGTGGCCCAAAGGGCTAACGTTCCCTGCAGACCCTCAGAGAGAGGCTGAGTGTGCGTGACAGTAAAGTGTGGACCCGGGAGGCATGAGCTGAGGTTAAGTGTGTAAACCCTAACTAACTCTTACCTGGCCAGAGTTAGACATGGCCCGTCTGATCCTGGTGGGTGGCCGTCCCCAGAACTTCTGAATTATCCTCCCAACAGAGGAGTGCGGGAGGGGACCTTGGGGGAGAAAAGACCTTACAATAATCCTTCATGTGACAAATCTGAGTATAAAAGACCCTATGTTGGAGCTCCCATCGTGGCGCAGTGGTTAACGAATCCGACTAGGAACCCTGAGGTTGCGGGTTTGATCCCTGGCCTCGCTCAGTGGGTTAAGGATCCGGTGTTGCCGTGAGCTGTGGTGTAGGTCAAAGACACAGCCCAGATCCTGCGTTGCTGTGGCTGTGGCGTAGGTGGGCAGCTACAGCTCCGATTCAACCCCTAGCCTGGGAACCTCCAGATGCCGCAGGAGTGGCCTAGAAAAGGCAAAAAGACAAAAAAAAAAAAAAGACCATATGTCAAAGCACTGAACTCAGAGTTCCCGTTGTGGCTCAGCAGGTGAAGAGCCTGACTAGTATCCATGAAGATGCGGGTTCGATCCCTGGCCTCGCATGGATCCAGCATGGCTGTGGCTGTGGTGTAGGCCTGCTCCTAGCCTGGGGACTTCTGCAAGTGCAGCCCTAAAAAGCAAAAAAAAAAAAAAAAAAAGTCGTCTGAACTCATTGACACACTTGGTGGGGGTGGAAGGTGGGATTTTTAAAAACAAAGAAAGAAAGAAAAAGAAATTCCATGATTTTTGTTTTTTCGGCCATATCCGTGGCGCGTGGAAGCTCCTGAGCCAGGGATTGAACCTGAGCCCCCACACTGACAACACCGAAGGCTTAACCCACGGGGCCACCAGGGAACGCCTGAAATTCCATCTTTTAAGTCCAGCTCAGCTTTTGACAAGTTTTGTGACCTCGTCAAGTCATTTGATGGCCTCATGTTGTCATTTTCACACACTTTGCCCAGAATCTAGCAGATTCTCCATAAAAATCATGGTCAGCCCCACATCCATGGTTCAGAGATCAGATAGCGAAGAGTAATGACGACGGCCGAGGTGGCCCATAAAGACGGCCCGGGCGCATCTAGGAAGCCCGACTTGGACCCAGTACCAGCCTAGGTACTGCTCACAGTGCCAAGCCATGCCTCTGCCCTGTTGCTATTCTTCTTCCACTTCGTCCACCAGCACATGGACTCAGAGAGGTGCAATGGCTTGTCCGGACCCACATAGCTGTGAGGTAAGTGGCTGCCCTGTTTTGTTAAGTTATATGCTTGGAACCATTTTAAATGACTCATGCATGCTCTAGCTCCCTACAGAAGGTGAATTTTTTTTGTTTTTTATGTACCTCTAATAGTATCTCAAAAAAAAAAAAAAAAAAAAAAAAGAAGAAGAAGAAGAAGGAAAGGAAGAAAGGAAACTTTTTTTTTTTTGGCTGTGCCCACGGCATACAGAAGTTTCAGGCCAGGATGGAACCTGCTCCACAGCAGTGTCAACACCAGATGCTCAACCCACTGAGCTACCAGGGAGTTCCCAAAAGGAATCTTTTCAGGGTGCGCAGAAGAGTCCCCATCTGTGTGTGCCGAGGGGAGCCCAGAAAGCTGTTGTGATAAATGCCGCCACAACGTCTGTTTTTCTTTTTCTTTTTTTTTCAGGAGGTCTGTTTCTCCCTCCATAAGAGAAGACGACTACATGGCTGCCACCGATGTGTTTTGTGGAGTGAATCTGTTCACCTGTGAGCCTTTCTGGAATGTGGAGCCATTCTCAGGTTATAGTCAGACCAGTCTATCGTCTCCCCACCACGAGGCACACACGTCACGCAGATCAGGAGCTGCCTGGGTTTGCTGGAAATATTTTACGGAAGCAAACATGCCTGACTGCAGTATGTTCATTGATTTGTTATATCCCATTTCATTCGAGGTTTGGGGGGGTTGTTTTGTTATCCAGTCCCTGGAAAGGAATTCAAGGGTGAGACCCACCCAGATAGGCAAGGCCTGGATGCCACTCCCTCCCTGCAAAGCCAGGGCCAGTGATGCACCTGCAGATAAGCGACGGGGCCTGGCCGCTGGGCTGGGGAGCCTGCAGGGTGGAAACACACAGCTCCAGCTCATCACCACCTCATCCCACCTGCAGGCCTGGGGCTTTGCAAGGCAGGGAACAGGATTTAAAATGTTTACATTTCAGTATCTGCAGTCATTGCTTTCACTGCCATTAGAGACTTTTGCTCTTCGTTTTTCCCGTATTTCTACCTCCACCCAAATCAAGAGGCCTGGGCTGGGCTCAGACCCAGGTCAGATCTGGACTCCTCCTCTCACTAAACCTGCGACTGTGCCAGGGCCCGGGCCTCCGTTTTCTCATCTGTCAAAGAAAAATTAAAGACACAAGGAGTTTGTCAGGAGGATGAAGCTGGTGTACATGGCCTCAGCCTCGCTCAAAGTGGCTGGTTTTTTGTCTTGTTTTTGTCTTTTTGCCTTTTCTAGGGCCACTCCTGTGGCATCTGGAGGTTCCCAGGCTAGGGGTTGAATCGGAGCTGTAGCCGCCAGCCTACACCAGAGCCACAGCAACTCGGGATCCGAGCCGCGTCTGCGACCTACACCACAGCTCACGGCAAGGCCAGATCCTTAACCACTGAGCAAGATCAGGCATCGAACCCACAACCTCAGGGTTCCTAGTCGGATTTCTTAACCACTGCGCCACGACAGGAACTCTCCAAAGCGGCCGCTTTTCTCCCTTGACTGTCCTCACTGGGAGCTCAGGGTGTGATAAAGTCCTGTCTGCTGAGCACTTGCTGGCCCTGCGCTGGGCTGGGGGTTTGGTGGGAGATAAAAGGTAACAATGAAAACAGAAAAAGGAGTTCCCTTGTGGTGCAATAGGAGGAGAATCTGGCATTGCTACTGCAGCAGCTTGGGTCGCTGCTGTGCGCGGGTTCGATCCCTGGTCCGGGACCTTCCCCATGCTGTGGGCACAGCCCAAAAACAGCAAAGCAAGGGAGAGGGAAAAGCATCTTTGCTCCGAAGGAGCTGAATCCAGTTCCGAGGACGTGGCTTCAGACGACTCAAACAGGGCAAAAGGTGGCAAAAGCACTCTAACCTGAACAGGTGTTCGCCTCCGCTTCTTGAAAGGGGAAACCCGGTCCTAATTTGGCTCCTACGTTGCTGCCCTCTAGCAACTCCAGGATCTGCCTGGTGACCGTGTCCGCCCGCTCGCTCCTGTCCAAAGCCGCAGGAGAGGCTGCCTCCTCACCCGCATGTTCCATCCCGGAGCCAGCGACCTCTGCCAACGATGACGCAGGTAAACAGGCCGTCGGGCCAGCCGCCAGTCTCCCCGCTGTGTGGGACCCTCTCTACTCGGCCGAGCAGCTCCCAGGAAACTCCCTGGCTTGTCTCCACGGGAATCGAGGCGCAACCCACAGACGGAGAAAGTCACCTTACAGTCACCAGCGGGGGGACGGGGGAGGAGAAATGAGGAATTTGAGGTGAGCAGACACACGCTTCTAAATATACGCTGAGTAAGCACCAGGGACCTACTGTACAGCACGGGGAACTCCGCGCAGTATTTCCTAATAACCCTATGAGGGAAACGATCCTGAAAAAGAAAAAATATATATGAAGAATACATATGTGACTATATTTAAGAATATAATATAAAAGAATATATGTGATATATGCCTATATATAAATACATATGAGATATATCTCTACATGGGTATAACAGAATCCCTTAGCTGGACATCTGAAACTAACACGTTATAAACCAACCATACGCCAGTAAAAAAAGAAAACACATGTCCATTTAAGGACTTATTTTGAAGGAATAGAGTGGCGTTCCCATTGCAGCCCAGCAGGTTAAGAATCTGACCAGTATCCATGAGGATGTGGGTTTGATCCCAGGCCTTGCTCAGGGGGTTAAGGATCCGGTGTTGCTGCAAGCCGAGGTGTGCATCAAAGATGTGGCGCCAATCCCGCGTTGCTCTGGCAGTGGTGTAGGCTGGCAGCTGCAGCTCTGATTCAACCCTTAGCCTAAGAACCTCCATATGCTGCAGGGGCGGCTCTAAAAAGACCAAAAAAGAATATAGATGCAAGAGAAGGAGAGAAATGAGTGGGAGGAGAAAGAGGACAGCCATGTAGGGGACGGTGGAGGAGGGCACACATCTGCAGTGCTTGACTCTCGGCCTGGGCTGGGAGGACCGCCAGCAACCAAGCAGCTGGGCGCCTGACTTGCAGGAACTTAGGGTCTAACGGAGGCAGCATCTCTAAAGGACAAGAGGACATACCTACCAAGAAGACTGCTGAAATCATTACAAATATGGTAAGTTCTAGAAGGAAAAAAACGAAATGGAGTGATAAAAGGTCATAAAGGGGACCTAGTGTAAACTGGGAGGGGGTCAACATGGACAACTTCAAAAGGAGCCTTGAAACAGAGACCCGCAGGAGAGGGCTTGGATAAGCATATTAACCAAGGGAACAGCATGTGGGTCCCCAAGGCGAGAGTTTGGAACATTGGAGGTATTGAAAGGTGGCCAGAGTATTGTGAGCACAGGGGACAGTGGCCTGACGGTCTTACCTCACAGACCGAAGTGTAGCATCTTTGGTCTCCTGTTTGCTGGGTGGAGTTGCTAAGACTTGCTTCAGAGCACAGGGCTCTGAGTGGGTTGAGAACGTGGGTGGGACATGCCCAGGATGGTGGTGGGCACGTGGTGGCCCTCGTTCATAGGAGCTACTATCCTTGTTCCAAACACCTACCCTCACCCTCGACTTGGGACCCTTGGGTCCTGAATAAATGCAACTGCCCCTTCTGGTTTTTCCTCTTAGCTTCCTCAAAACCTGAAGGAGGGAAGAGAGTATTATTTATTAGGACTCTTTTGGACCCCCCGGCCCCAAACCACACACCCAGAGGGTGTGGGTGACGCTATCTAAGAGGAGGGAATCAGTAGAGAATTTGGAAGGAAAAACATTTTTTAAGGACAAGAATAAATGTTTGAAAAGCTATGTAATATGTTTGTTTTGGCAGCACTTGCATAAAAATTGGCCTGACACATGGAAGATGGCACGGCCCCCAAGGGTGACATGCAGATTCGTGAAGCATTTCATGTTTTTGGAATCCAGGAGACAATGGAATAACATCTTTAAATTGCTGGGGGGAAAAAGAACTCCAAACCCAGCCAACATTTTTGAAGAAGATATTATGCAGAGAAACAGGCCAAACAGAAGTGGCTTTGAACAGAAGCTAAGAGAAGTAGTTACTACCAGCAAAGCAACACGACAAGGACCCCTGCAGGAAGTTCTTCAGGCTGAAGGAAAGAAATCTCAGGTGGGAGCACACACTACAGGAAGGAATAAACACTGGAAAGGGTAGAGATACACAAATATTAACTACTTAAAGCAACTATAAATTATGAAATGCCAAAAGACATACTATCAATGGCACCAGGGCAAAGAAGGGATAAATGCAGCCATGGAACATTTACCGAAATAGACCATATGCTGGGCCCTAGAGCAAGTCTTAACAGATTTCACAGGGCTGAAATCACACAGAGTGTGTTCTCTGACCACAGTGCAATTAAACAAGAAATTAATAACAGAAAGATAATTAGAGAATCCCCAAGTGTTTAGAAATTAAGCAACACACTTCTGAGTAACTCATGGGTCAGGGAAGATAGCACAATGGAAATTGGAAAATACTTGGAACTGAATGATGATGAAAACAAATGTACTAAAACTGGTGAGAAGCAGCTAAAGGAATACTTGAGTGGAAATTTTTAGTTTTAAATGCACTCATTAGAAAACTAGAAGACTGAAAATCAACAATCTAAGCTTCTGTCTCATGAAACTAAGAAAAAACCCAGTAAATTAAATCTAAGGAAAGTCGAAGGAGGACTATAATCGAGATGAGTAGGAATCTGGGCGTTCCCATTGTGGCTCAGCAGAAATGAATCTGACTAGTGTCCATGAGGATGCAGGTTCAACCCCTGCCCTTGCTCAGTGGGTTAAGAATCTGGCATTGCTGTGAGCTGTGGTATAGGTCGCAGACTCGGCTTGGATCCTAAGTTGCTATGGCTGTGGTATAGGCCAGCTCTGATTCAACCCCTAGCCTGGGAACTTCCATATGCCACAGGTGTGGCCCTAAAAAAGCAAAAAAAAAAAGAGTAGGAATCAATTAACTAGAGAACAAAGTACAATAGAAAAATTATCAGAGCCAAGTTAGGTGTTTGAAAAGACAAGTACAAATTAATAATCCCATCAAAATTGATCAAGGTAAAAAGTAGAAAAAAAATAAGCCCCACATTTTTTTTCATTCCAATAACAGAAATTAGAAGGGGCTATCACCATAGATCCCAACGACATGTTAAATATAATAAGACATTATGAACAACTTTGTGCCAATAAAAGTGACAACCTGGATGAAAAGGACATATTTTTTAAAAAATCACAATTTAGTAAAACTAAAACAAGAAAAAACAGAAAACCCAAAGAGTCTTGAATTGTTAACAACAATAAAATCTGTATTTAAAAAACCTCTCACAAAGAGAACTTCAGACTCAGGTGGGTTCACTGTTAACTTTCCAAACATTTAAGGCAGAAACTATACCAACCTTCCATAAAATCTTTTCATGAACAGAAAAAGGGAACATTTCTCAACCCATTTTATGAGGCCAGCAAAACCCCTGATATTAAAACTTGATGAGGACATTCCAGTATAAGAAATCCACAGGCTTATATCTCTCACAAATACAGATGAAAAATCTTAAACGGCACATTAGTAAATCAAATCCAGAGATATATTAAAAGCCTAATATTTCATGACAGGCAGAGTTTACTCCAGAATGCAAGGTTGGTTTTAACATTTGAAAATCAATCAATGTCATTTGCCAGAGCAACAGAATCAAGGAGGGAAAAAAAATATGATCATGCCCATTGATGCAGAAAAACATTTGAGAAACTTTAACTCTTATTCATGATTAAAACTTTCCATCGATCAAGCAGTTTTTAAAAACGTTCCAAATCTGATAAAGACTACATATTAACAACCCTACTGTTAATGTAAATAAAACTTCTACATACTTTCCTCTCGTCGTCCACTGTTACCACTTCTGTTCAATATGTCCCGGAAATCCTAGACAGTGCAATAAGGCAAGAAAAAGAAAAGGAAATAAAGATTGGAAAGGAAGAACGTAAAACTGTTTTTATTTTCGGGTGACATATTTATGTACATGGAAAAATCCAAAAGAATGTACAAACTATTAGAATAATGAATTTAGCAAGATCACTGGATAAAATGTTAATATATGAAATTAAGTCTGTTTCTATATACTGGCAACAAACAGCTAGACAATGAAATTAAAAATAACTTATAACAGCATAAAAACATAAAATATGGGCAAGACCTACACTGAAAACTACAAAACATTTCCAAGAGAACTTAAAGAAGACCTACATAAATAGAAAGATATACCACATTCATGGATAAGATATACCACATTCATGGATCAGAAAGTTCAATATTGTGCTAGCATCCAGTCTTCTAAATTGATCTATAGATTCGATGTAATCGCAACCAAAATCCAGGCAGTGGTTTTGTAATGGGCATTGACAAACTGTTTTAAATGGAATTTCAAGGAACCTGGAAAAACCAGAATGATTTTGAAGAAGAACAATGTTGGGAGACGTATACTAGTAAATATCAAGACTCATTTTTAAAGCAACTATAATTAAGCAATGTTAATTACGCAGTGCCAGAGATGTTGCTGATAGAACAGACATAGACCCATGGACCAGAAATAGATCTGCACATTTATGACCCCTTAATTTACAACAAAGGCACTTAATGAAGACAATGGAGGAAAGGATGGTGTTGTCCACAAATGAGCCTGCACTGGATATTCACGTGGAAGAAAGGGAACCTTGGCCTCTACCGCACAGCATGCACAAAGATGAATTCAAGGATGAGTCTATTCCTCATGAGAAAGGTAAAACAATAACAATAATGCTTTCCGAAGAAAACAGGACAATGTCTTCAGGATTTTCAGTTAAGCAAAAAGTTCTCAAACAGGAGATAAAAGGAATTAATTGTAAAGGAACAGGTTGATAAATTGGATTATATTAAAATTAAGAACTTATACGGGGACCTATAGCCCATCACTTGTGATGGAACATGATGGAAGATAATATGAGAGAAAGAATGTATATACAACGTATAACTGGGTCACTTTGCTGAAAGTTGACGGATCATTGTAAATGGACAGGCTCCTGTAAATCAACTCCAATACAGAATTTTAAAAAAAAATAAGAACTTCTGTTTACCAAGAGAAACTAATAAATGAGTGAAAAATATAAACTGCAGCCTGGGAGAAGATGTTTACATTATGTATATCCAATAAAGGACTCATGTGGAATATATCAAGAAACTTCACAAATCAACTGAAAGAGATAGGTAACTTCATTACAAATGGGCAAAGGACTTGAAGAGACACCTTACGAAAGAGGATTTCCAACCAGAAAACATAACAAAAAGAGCTCAGCATCATGAGACACAAAAAAAAAAAAAAAAATTAAAATTAAAACCAACAAATTTGGGAGTTCCCATCGTGGCTCAGCAGAAATGAATCTGACTCGAATCCATGAGGACGCAGGTTCCATCCCTGGCCTTGCTCAGTGGGTTAAGGATCTGGTGTTGCTGTGAGCTGTGGTATAGGCCAGCAGCTACAGCTCCAATTCGACCCCTAGCCTGGGAACCTCCATGTGCCACGGGTGCAGACCTAAAAAAGACAAAAGGAAAACAAAATAAAACAACCCAACAAATTTGGAGTTCCCATCATGGTTCAGCAGAAACAACAGCATCCATGAGGATGTAGGTTTGATCCCTGGCCTCACTCAGTGCGTTAAGGATCCACCGTTGCTGTGAGCACTGGTGTAAGTCCCCGATGTGGCTTGGATCCTGCATTGCTGTGGCTGCAGTGAAAGCCAGCAGCTACAGCTCCGATTCAACCCCTAGCCTGGGAACCTTCATATGCTGTGGGTGTGGCCCTAAAAAGACCAAAAAAACCAAACCAAACCAAAACAAAAAAACCCTCAACATATTAGGGTTAAGGAAGTACACCAAGTCATATAGCTAACTAGAATGGCTAAAATGAAAATGACCGCAGTACCAGCTGGGTAAGGATGTAGAATAAATACCACTCTTACATGTACATCACTATGAAGGCACATAGCTGCTCTATGATAAAGAAACTGTAGGAGTTCCCTGGTAGCTTAGCAGGTTAAGGATCCAGCATTATCACTGCTGCAGCACAGTTCAAGTCCCTGGAGGGGAAATTTTTGCATGACTAGGGCACTGCCCAAAAAGAGGAAATTGTAGGAGTTCCCAAAGGGGTGCAATGGGATTGCGGGTGTCTCTGCAGCTCCAGGACACAGGTTGATCCCGGGTCTGGCACAGTGGGTTAAAGGATCCTGCCTCTCCCTCGTCTGCCACCAGCCACACTTAAAGCACCGGGCATATGGCTCCCCTCTGCCTTCCTCCTTTCCTGGAGGGCACCTCTTCTCTTCTTTTCCGACGTCCTTGTATTGCAGTGGGACGTCCCTCCCCCAGCCAGCTGACAAGCAAAATTGGGCATGATGATATAATATGGGTAATAACGGGGAAGCAGTGTGAATCCCTGGAGGCCAGAGATAAAATAAAACGGTGATGACAGTGGCGGCTGCTGCTGAAAGGCCACATTTACTGTGTTCCTTTCTGACAAGGCCTGTGGACCCGCAGGTGGGGGAGGCGGGGGTGCAAAACCGCCCACCTGCTCTGGGAATGAGGTTTGCATCACATTTCAGCAGGACTGTGTTAGCTGCCCTGGGAGCCAGGCTGCGATGCCTCCTTGGAGAGGGCTAGACGTAGGAGGATAGGAGTTCCCATCCTAGCGCAGCCAACACAAATCTGACTAGGAACCTTGAGGTTGCGGGTTCGATCCCTGGCCTCGCTCAGTGGGTTAAGGAGCCGGGGTTGCTGTGAGCTGTGGTGTAGGTCGCAGGCGCAGCTCAGATCCCGAGTTGCTGTGGCTGTGGTGTAGGCCGGCAGCTATAGCTCCGATTAGACCCCTAGCCTGGGAAGCTCTACACACGCAAAAAAAGGAAGGACCTAGGAGGAGAGATACGTCCAAAGGTGGAAGCTACAGCAATATTTTTCTCCTAAGGAAAAAAAAAGCAGAAACTGGCCCAGGGCATTTTGTATAAGACAAAAATTTTACAGTGTTCATTTTCAGGTGATTTCTCTCTCTCTCTTTTTTTTTTGGTGGTAAATAGTATAAAATTTACCATTTTGGAGTTCCCTGGTGGCCCAGTGGCTAAGGATTCAGCATCATCACTTCTGTGGCTCAGGTTCGATCCCCGGCCTGGGGAACTTCCGCATGCCACAGGCAAGGCCAAAAAAGAATTTTTTTTTTACCATTTTAATCATTTTTTTTTGGCCATGCCCACAGCATGTGGATGTTCCCAGGGCAGGAATTGAACTCACACCACAACAATGACAATGCTGGATCCTTTAACTGCTGGGCCACCAGGGAACTCCCCGTTTTAATCATTTTTAAGTGTACCATTTAGCAGCATTAAGTACATTCATCTTGTTGTATGACTGTCACCACCTTCCACACCCAGACTTGTTCCCCTTCCCAAACTGAAACTCTGTCCCCATTAAACGCCCATTCCCCATCTCCCCTCCCCTAGCCCCCCAGCACCCACCATCCTACTTTTTGTCTCTATGAACCCGATGACTCTAGATACTTCGGAAACGTGGGATCACGCAGTATCTGTCTTTTTGTGACAGACTTATCCTCACTGAGCATAACATCCTCAAGGATCATTGTGTAGTCAAACTGGGTCAGAATTTCCTTCTTTTTTAAGGCTGACTAATATTCCACTGTATATGTAGACCAGTTTCCTCATCCATTCATGTCAATGGACCCTTTGGTTGTTTCCACTTTTGGCCTATTGTGTCAGGTGGTTTCTATGATAATACTCCATCTTTTACAAAATTATTTGTAACTTGTTTCTCATTTGTAAAAAGAATATGAGATGACTTCCTGTTTTAAAAATATGCTTTAGCAGAGAATAAACTGAAGTGAAAAATGGAGATTAGAAACAAAGTGGAAGGTAAAATTAAATTTTAAATGTCAGATAGGATATTATTCATTAAGCATTATATTTAGATCTGAGCTTCCTAGTAGCTAAAGTAAAAAGGGATATGTTGGTTCTTAGGGTTTTAAAAGCATATGATACTTTCATCAGCAAAGTTAAATTATGACCACTTCATTGGATCTTTCTTTGAGAATTTCTCTGAATATTTGTAAACTTGAAGTCTGTCTTAAACATCTTGCTGCAAAGAGAGAAAACTAGCAAACTAAAACTGATGAAAACAAAATTGAGTCCAGCAAGTTTGCAAGAGACAGTGAAAGAAACCAGCTTCTTCCAGACCCGAAAGATGCCCCCCTCCCCCCAACTCTCCATCTTCCCCACTGGCCACTGTGTCTTGTTCACTGTATCCCTGGGCTTGGCTCCACACCTGTGATACAGAAGATGTGCAATAAAAATTTATTTAAAATTTCAAAAAGAAGGGAGAGTGAAGTGATGTTTCCTGAGAGCCACAAAAGCGAGTTCCCAGGGAAGGAAGCGCAGGGTGGGAGCAGGTGTTTTCTGAGCTCCTTTTCTGGCCCTGGCCCAGGGTTCAGGTGAATGCGTTTCCCGCTCGCATCTTGCTTCTTTCCACTAAAATCTCTGTGAGGGAGTAACTACCAGGCCCATTTTTCAGACGAGAAAATGGATCCAGATGAAGAAAACTCTTAGAAAGATCCTGAAATGAGTGGAGAGAAGCGCTGGACATTGGGTTTGGTCCTAGGGGGAGAAGTGAGCAAAGGCCTTCTTTTCCGGGGATTTAATGCCAGATCCGCCCTCCTGGGATATGGGGAACAGCCTCGGTGGCTCAGCTGCTCTGGTGCCACAGAGAAGCCTGTTCTGGACCCCGAGTCCACGGCCAGCACCTTGTGCTATTGCCTTTATTTCAGGCGTATTTGGAAACGGGGATTTGCATATTATAACTATTCAGTCAACATTTATCAAATTAGGAGTTCCTGTTGTGGCTCAGTGGTAACAAACCCGACTAGCATCCATGAGGATGCGGGTTTGATCCCCGGCCTCGCTTAATGGGTTAAGGGTCCTGCATTGCCGTGAGTTGTGGCGTAGGTCACAGACATGGCTCGGATCTGGCATTGCTGTGGCTGTGGCATAGGCCAGTGGCTACAACTCTGATTGGACCCCTAGCCCGAGAACTAGTGCAGCCCTAGAAAGACAAAAAAAAAAAAAAAAAAAAAAAAAATTATCAAATTAAATGGAAAGTTGTTTGCAGGAAGGGAAGATGCATCCATGGACCCACAGTTTATCGAGAGCCCAGATGGAAGGTAACTTCTCCTCTCTGTACGGTGCAGAGGGCGGCCACGGGCCCCAGAGGAGGGAGCAGCCTGGCCCGTTGCTGGTCTCCAGGGGTCCCTTAATGTTTGAGCTAAGGTTTGTCCTCTGCAAAATGGTAACGAGCTCCCAGTGTTGTCTGGAGGCAGCCTATGCCATGCCGGGGATATTTCTTTTTCTTTTCTTTTTTAAAAGCTGCACCTTCGACATACGGCAGTTCCTGAGCTAGGGGTCGAATCAGAGCCGCATCTGCGACTTACACCACAGCCACAGCAACCCTGGATCCTTAACCCACCGAGTGAGGCCAGGGATCAAATCTGCATCCTCATGGACACTATGTCAGGTTCTGAACCTGCTGAACCACAATGGGAACAACAAAGCTGGGGGTATTTCTCCAAGAACGTCATGCTGCTCCCGTTGAAGCTGTCTTGTCTTGTCTTTTCCAATCTCTATTTGAAACAGACTACAGGAGTTCCTTGGTGGCTGAGTGGGTTGGGGATCCAGCAGTGTCACTGCCGTGGTGCAGGTTTGATCCCTGGCTCGGGGAACTTCTGCATGTGCAGGTGTGGAAAGAAAAAAAGAAGGAAAGAAAGAAAGAGAGGGAGGGGAGAGAGAGAGAGAGAGAAAGAAAGGGAGAAAGGAAGGAAAGAAGGAGGCAGAAGAAAGAAAGGGAGAGAGAGCGGCTATAAACATTCGAGGGCTTCTGCCTCTGAGCTCCGCCCTCCTGTTGCCTGCCACGACACCCCGCCTCTCCCTAAGCACCTGGAAGCACAGAGGACCCGGGTGCTCTAACCACCAGCCGGGCCTCACCGCCAGCTGCATCCATCACCCTGTCGGAGAATAAATAGAAAGCCTGGCAGGAAAGCCACAGACTGACCTAAAACACTTTCTCGTATTTTCTGCCAAATTTGGGGGGCACAGAACAAAATAAAACCAGCCTCCTTCCCCCCATGGAACTGGAGGGTCTGGAATGTGGAAAACGTCCCTCCGTCCACCTGGATGAATTATGCTGCGGGGATTGCTTCTCACTCACCCCAAACGCTGATACCATCAACATAAGTCACCCCTGACGCAGGACAGAGGGGGCCCTCCTGTGACCTTGATGCCACTGGCCTGCGGTCCAGGGATGTCAGTCTATCTCTGCCGTGACTTGGGTTTGGGGGCAAGTGGGTTCCCGTTTCCAGGGCGACGCCACAGGAAGGGTTCTGTCCGTTCCCACCAGGAAAAGCTCAGGAGAAGCGCTTTCGGGCCGGGGGCTTTGCCAGTCGAGGGAACGAATGTGGAAATAGTTTCTTTGCGCAAACCCACGCTCCTCGTGCTGGGGCTGGCGGGCTCTGCTGTCGGGAGCAAGAGGTACACACCTGCTGTGTGCCCTGCTGTGTACTGGTCAGAGAGGGAAGCCTGTCCAGGAAAGTGAGTTCTTGGCTCTCGGAAGATTTCTCCTGGGATCTGCGTTATTTTGACCACAAAACTGCAGAATGGGCTTTCGCCTCTCAGGAATGGTCTCAGCTCACTGGCCAGTGGACCGACAAACGACTAGAGTCATGTGCCCTTAACCGTGCAGAAACAGGGGTAAGTGCTGCAGGTAGTGATACAAAGTCGGGGTCAGGTGTGTTGCTTGAGGAGTTCCCGCTGTGGTGCAGTGGTTAAGGATCCAGTGCTGCTGCAGCTGTGGTGTAGGTCACAGCTGCAGCTCAGATCGGACTCCTGGCCTGGGAACGTCCATGTGCCGCGGGGGTGCGGCCAAAGCCCCCCCAAACCCCTGACTCTGTGCCTCAAGGTGGGGAGACAGTTTGACTTCCACCACCATGGCAGGAACTTGGTTCCAGAAACGGCCTTGGACTTGACCCAGCAGAGCAAACAGGCAGCAGCAGGGCCACCAGCGCCTCAGGCCAAACTGCTCCCACAATCAGATGTGAGCACAGCAGCCCCGGGGCGCGCTGGTGGGCGGCTCTCCCACCCTGGGATCTGGTGCAGGGGTGCGCCTGGCCACGTTCCAGGAGAGTGGGCGTCAGGCTCCCCCCTAATAACCACCTTCGCTGGGTGAGTTACCTGCATGCAATTAATTATGCAATTATCTAGGCTGGGTGGAGAAGAGCAACTATCAAGCTGTCAAGATAGGCCGAGGCCGAGAGCACGTCCCTCTGCAGGGTGGGAAGAATTCCTTTCTAATTTCTGCTGCCCATGCGACGGCCACACTTAAAGCAACACCCCACACTTTCGGAGTAGCCCAGCTTACCTGTGTATTTCTCATTTTTAAAACTGAAACTCTGAATGGACACTGAAAGTACAGGTCAGCAAGCAAGTACCACAGAAAGACTCTCAAAGTACAACAGAAAAGGAGAGAACTGATCAGACCTGATCAGTTCCTATCAACTCCAACTAGGTTCCATGAGGACGAGGGTTCAATTCCTGGCCTCGCTCAGTGGGTTAAGGATCTGGCGTTGCCGTGAGCTGGGGTGTAGGTCACAGATGAGGGAGGCTTGGATCCTGTGTTGCTGTGACTGTGCCGTAGGCCAGCAGGTGTAGCTCTGATTCAACCCCTAGCCTGGGAAGCTCCATATGCTGTGGGTTCAGCTCTAAAAAGACAAAAATAAATACATTAATTAATTAAGGCAGTGTCCCAGAGCACTTGGCATTTTTTTTAGCATTTTAAAAAATTATGGTAAAATAGAAATAACATAATACTCATTGTAAGCATAAAATTCAGTGACGCTAAATATATTCAGTGTTGCAGCTATAGTATTTTTTCCAGAACTCTTTCATGCTCAACAAAAACCGTGCCCATTAAACACTAAGTCCCTTCCCCCACCCCTCCAAATCTCTAGTCTGCTTTCTGTCTCTATGAATTTGCCTCTTTTGAGTACCTCTTAGAAGTAGGATCTTCTAATATTTGTCCCGTGTCTGGCTTACTTCATTAAGCATACTGTTTTTAAGCTTCATCCGTGTTGCTGCACGTATCAAAATCTCAAGGAGTTCCTTTTGTGGCTCAGCAGGTTAAGGCCCTGACGTTGTCTCTGTGAGGATGCAGGTTTGATCCCTGGCCTCACTCAGTGGGTTAAGGATCTGGCGTCGTTTGCAGCTGCAGCTCCGATTTGACCCCTTGCCTGGGAACTTCCACATGCTGCAGGTGCAACCGTAAAAAAAAAAAAAAAAAAAAAAAAAAGTGCGCTTTGTTAAGGATGAGTAATATTCCATGATGCGGCTAAAGCACATTTTGTTTATCTGTTCGTCTGTTGATGGACACTTGGGTTGTTTCCACCTTTCGGCGATCATGGGCAAGGCCGCTCTGAACATGTGTGTACAAATAGCTGTTCGTGTCTCCACTTTCAGTGTTTTTTGGATGCGTACCAGAGCAGTGGGCGCGATATGCTGGGTCGGGTCGGGTCAGGAGAAGTTCCCCAGGCAGAGAAGTGGGAAGGGGTGTTATTCCAGGTGGAGGAAAGCTCGGACGCCTGCTTTCCCCTGGGCAAAGCTCGGACGCCTGCTTGTCCGAATGAGTTCTGCGTGTCTGGATGCTGTATAGACTGGATGGTAGGGCTCATGGGAAAAAAGGTTGTGGCCCAAAGGTGAAGGTGCTGCGGCTATGCCACGAGGTCGCAGGAGGCCCTGAAGAGCTGAGATCAGGAGGAGCTCCATCCAACCTGGGGTTTGGACAGACATCCTGGCAGCTGTGGGAAGGCTTGGACAGAGAGGGGAGGAAACTCAGGTGCCATGATTCACCAGGGGGAGGGGTGAGATGAGGTCGCTGAATGAATGAATGAATAAAGAGGTTGGATGGAAGGACGGGGACCAGATGGCTCAGGGGCTTGCAAACAAGGTGGGGGAGTTGGCATTAAGTGTGTTTTACTTGAAATGAATAAATGAGGAGCTCCCTGGTGGCTCAGTGGGTTAAGGACCTGGCCTCAGTAGCTGCTGTGGCACCGGTTCAGTCCCTGACCCGGGAATTTCTGCATGCCACGGGCGCAGACAAAAAAAAAAAAAAAAAAAAAAGGAGCAAATTGCCAGGAAGAAGCAGAACCTGGAGGTCAGGGCAGCTGGAGTGAGAGGAGTGAGGATGCTCCATCCAGCAGCTCCAACTCAGAAGAAACCTGCACTCGTTTCACAGTTTGGTACCAAATACAGCATCCAAAACTCGGCTCAAAGAATCACAGCACTGGATTCTTAAGTGCCTGCAGAAAATCAGCAAAGGAAGAAGCCAGAGTGACATTTATCTGCAGGGCAACCAAGGCCAGGGGGGTTTTAACAATTCAAAGTAATCGCTTCAGTCTGACCTATCCTGGTGACCCCTTCCCACGCATAATGTCATGCGTAATTATAGTTCCATTGCCTAAATCACACTGATTCATGCAGGAGCCGCCACCGAATATGAACGAGCCGCTGTGTGAAAGCTGGGTCACTCATCATCATGAGCCAAGGCCTGCAAATGCCCCATAACTCTTAATAATTGGATGGTGACACCTCAGACTTGCAGCAGACGCTGCACAGCCCAGTCGAACTGTCTAAAGCGAGGCAGCTGCCCTTCGCCTTCTGTGGTCCGTGCGGTCACTTAGGGGGCTGAGTTTCCCTGAGCCAGCCGTGTGGAGGTGGCTGCTTCCCTGTGCGTGGTGGCCCCCCTTCTGGCAGCAGCTCCCAGGGAAATGGGGTCTCCAGACGGAGCTGCACCCCTCAACCTGAGACCATGGGGACCCATGAGACACACACACACACACACACACACACACACACACACACACACACGGCTTCCTAGGGCTGCTGTAAATTACCACACACTTCATGGCTTAAAACAACAGATACCTCTCGTCTCTCAGTCTGGAGGCAGTGGTCGGAAATCAGGTGTGGGCAGGGCTGGCTCCTTCTGGAGGCTTCTTCCCAGGCCTCCCTCCCAGCCTGGTGGGTGGGGACAATTTCTGGCCTGCGGGCCTCTCACTCCACTCTCCGCCTCCGTTTTCACAGAGCCTCCCCTGTGGGTGTGTGCATCCTGTCTCGCTTTCCTTTCTTTCTTTTTCTTTTTCTTTTTTAGGGCCGCACTGGCAGCATGTGGAGGTTCCCAGGCTAGGGGCTGAATCAGAGCTGCAGCTGCAGCTGCCGGCCTACACCACAGCCACAGCAATGCCAGATCTGAGCTGTGCCTGAGACCTACACCACAGCTCTCACGGCAACGCCGGATCCTTAACCCACTGAGAGAGGCCAGGGATCCAACCTGCTTCCTCATGGATCCTAGTCAGATTCATTTCCACTGCGCCACAGTGGGAACGCCCAGAAACTTTTCATAATAAAATATTTGGAAAGAAAAGAATGAGGCATGTTTTTTTCCCCCAGAACAGACTTGAGAACCTTGCCGGGACTGAAAAAAAGCTGACTTACCTCCTTGGGGTTTCTTTGGTGGGTGGGCACTGCCACCCTTAACACTGGTCCCTTCAGGACACCAGGCGATCCCACCACATGCCACAGCGCTGCTCTGAACATTAGAGTAGGTTCCCTTATTCAGAGCAGGCACAGCTTTCTGGTAGAATTGTATAGCACAAGACCTTCTGGAACCTTCCTTCCAAGCTTCTTCCACTATCAGATCAGCAAAAATGATTCAACCTGTTGTCTCTGGGTGTTTGCCCTCTCCTCCTGCTCATAACCTGCGTTCCCTTTAGCCATTCCCCTTGTTTTGTTCTGAGGCTGCAGTTAAGGGGTAGCTGTTGTGGGGGAGGGGGACCCAGAGGCACCGCTAGCTCCCATGAGCTGGTCCCCTAATGCAGCCCACACTGGGCCATGACAGTAGTTACTCTACGAGAATAACGGGATATTTATCTGTCCATCAGATGCCCACCTTGGAGCATGGTATGAAATATGAAAAATTAGGCTCGGGTGTAATGTATGCGACTGTCTATACGGAGTCTCTCACGGACGCCTGAGAAAAGGAAATGCAGAATTAAAAAGTTGCCTGGCTTCCAGAGTGTCTTCGGCGGCTTAAGAGTGGTTGCTGTTATCATCATCCCCGTCATGACCGTTAACAATGAATGAAAACATCTCACGCAGGTGCACAGGTTATGCAGCGTGTTACGGTTGCAAAGCCCTTTGCGCTCCTCACCTCCAGCGCTGCTCGCCGCCCCCTGGGAGCAAGGCAGCTGAGATGCAGAAACTGAGACCTGGCAGGTGGCAGTGACAAGCTCCTGCCAAGGTAAGTTCAGACCTGGCCCCCCGACTTTCCGATGAATCAGGGAGGACCAGGACCCCCCTCCCTCTTTTCCTGTCTGCTTTTCTTTCCCCAGCTCCCAGGCCTCACCGCCTCGCCTCTGCTTTTTCCCACGCCCCACCTGCTCCACTTTTCCTCAGGAAAGCCTGATTGGATAGCCTGAGTCATGTGCTCATCTGATAGCCAATCAATGGCGGGAGGCTTGGCTCTACTTACCAATGGCCTCTCTCCCTCTAACCTATATTGCGTGGGGGAAAGGCCCTCTCGCAGCAGGAACCAGCTCTTTTGTCTCCGCACCCCACTCCACCCAGCCCTCAGGAAGGAAGAGGCCTCCAGAAACCTTCCTCACCAAGGACCCAGACCCAGAAATGCCTGACTTCTGCAGCCCTGCCCCCTAAGCTGCAGGTGGGAAGCTGGAACCCCATGTGGCCTCCACATTTCCTGCCCCTTCCTGTGATCAGGCCCCAGGCCCCCTCCCCTGCTCAGGCCCCCATTCGCCCGCACCAAGAGCTGCCCAGGTGCACCCCCTCCTCACTCTCTTCAGCCCTGGACTTGACTCCCAGGGCCGTCCAGCCCCACTTTGATTCTTCTTTCCCCCAACCCCCCCCCCCCCCCCGCTCAAGGTGCCCAGACCCCAGCAGGCCTTGTGACAGGCTGTCCCAGGCCTGGTTTTGATGGTAAGTGACCTCAGAAATACTGGGAGTTCCCAAAGGTTCTACAGAGTTGGAACAGGGCTGGCTTGAATCACCAGAACACCTGCTCCACTAAATCCCAACGAGGCTGAAGTTCCATGTGTGGGGCTGAGAGCTCTGCCAGTGCCAGGGTCCAGGCTGCTGAGATGAGCTGGGGCATGAATGGGAGGGAGGCCTAAGAAGATGGGATAAACCCAGGGCAGGATTCAGAGGAGAGGTGTGTGTGGACGGACACCAAGGGCGTGGATGTTGAATTCCTGTGAACTCAGCAGGGTCTAATGGGGCCTGGACGCGGTTGGGGGCTGGTGTCGAGTGCCGTGGCCCCGCCATTCCCGCCTGAGGTGGTGAGGAAACCCCGTATATCCTCCGCCACGTCTCTTCTGACTCAGGGTTTTAGGAATGGAGTTTGGAGTCTGATCAATTGAAGGTGAATCCCATCTTTGCCCCTAAAAAGTTGTGTGACTTTTGGGCAGCTGAGTCCCTCTCTCTGAGCCCAGTTTGCTCCTCTCTCAATGCGGCCGGATCACCCCCACCTGGCTGTGTTGCCTGAAGGAATGAGTGAAGCATCACCTGCGGAGTGGGTGGGGACTCCGCCTCTGACGTCTCTGTTCCCGCTGAAGAGAATCATTTCCCTCCACGTGGCGCAGGGAGGGTGCTCGAGCCACGATTTTCCGGGGGGGAGGTATGATGTCAGAAGTGACGTGGGCTGAAAGATTTTCCTTGTTTTTTTTTTTTCTTTTTAGAGCCGCATTTTCGCAAAGGGAAGTTCCTATGGGCTAGAGCTTGAATGGGAGCTTCGGCTGAGGTCTACACCACAGCCATGGCAACACCAGCTCCTTAACCCACTGAGTGCGGCCAGGGATCGAACCTGCATCCTCATGGATGCTAGTCGGGTTCTTAACTCCCTGAGCCACCACAGGAACTCCCTAGAAGATTTTCTAATGCATACCCTTGGCGCCACCCCAGAACCTTGGGGGTCAGGAGGGTCTAGGAGAAGCCCTTGGGGAATATTTGAGGGCCCTTTGCGAGCAGGGAGCCCCCTCCGAGAGACTGCTGTGCACGGGTTATCAGGAGGATCACAAAGCTGTTTATTTTCCCACTTATGATAAAAGACGGATGCAAGGTGCCTTGACCTAACAGCCTCTGCTTTACCAAGGGGGTCTCTGTTTCCACAGAACTGTGACCGACCTTTAAAGCATTCCCCAAGGCACCGCGACATGCTGCTTCTGGGCAGAGTGGATCATACCTTTGGCAGCCGTGTCCTTAGAACTGGACATAACAAAATCTGATTGGCAAAAAAAAAAAAAAAGTGCCAAATGTCAAATTTCATACCATCAAGGCAAGAACTGGTCTCCTCTTGGCATTTGGATTACCTGCCCCCTGAAAAAAAAAATGCCTTTTTTTTCCCCCTTGATCTTTAGCAATAATGCCAAGCTCACAGGCAGGAAAAAAAGGGAGCAAAATTTAACCTCTGCCTTAAAAAAAATAAGCAAGATTTTCAACTGAACAGTGAAGTAACTGGACTCATTTTTGAAACATCAAAATACATCAGATGGACGTATTCATCTGGCCCAGCTTAATACATGTCAGCCTAATGCTACAAACAAGTACATACAATCAAGATATGTCTGGGTGGTTGGTACAAACAGGGATAGGGTGTTGTCGTTTTAGCAATGACTTGGCCTGGAGGCACCGACGTGGCTGCTCCGTGGACTGGCCCTCAGAACCAGTACTCAGAGACGAAGATGTGGACGTTGACAACATTCCGATGGGACACCACACCCCCGACCACGTAGTTCATCTCCAGCTTCAGGACCGCATGAAATGGGCCCACAATGGGCCGCACCTGGCGCACGACACCTGGGGAGAGAGCAGAAGGTGTTCTGGAAGTTAGCAGGGACCCCGGCAATGGGGAGAGGCTAGTGACGTCCCCTCCAGGGATTTCAGATCAAGTCCCACCAGAGCCAGAAGCTGGGGTCTCCTACATAGCGTCTCCATCCATGGTCACCCCTGGGCTTTGCTACCACCTCCAGGGGCAAGGGGACAGTTGGCTCCCTATGACATTCCCACCGTGTGCCACTCGGACTGTGAAGGAATCTGCATGGGGTGGGCTTTGGCGTCGGGTGGCTTAGGGTCAGTGCCAGCTCCCGTTCTCTCGGAGCCCAGGTTTCCTCTTCTGCCATCATCTACTTGACCAAGGATTTGAATTCTTTTTTTTTTTTTTAAGGCCGCACCTGCGGCATATGGAAGTTCCCAGGCTAGGGGTCGAATGGGAGCCACAATCACAGCAACACTGGATCCAAGCCTCATCTGCAACATACACCACAGTTTGGGGCAATGCTGGATCCTCACCCCACTGAGCGAGGTCAGGGACCAGCCCACATCCTCACAGATACTGTGTCAGGTTCTTAACCTGCTGAGCCGTAATAGGAACTCCCTGACCAAGGATTTAAGAGTCTCAATAAAGGGCCTGGCATGGAGCAGGTGCTCAGTGGACCCCTGTCCCTCCCTCCTATCCACTGTGCCCAGTCCTGCCCTCGGGAAGAACAGAGGCAGGTGTGAGCCCCTCCCTCAGTGCCTCATAGTGAGGGTGGGCACTGGGGTCCTGGAGACCTTTTATCGGAATAGAAATGTCCCCATTCCCTGTGGGACACGCTCCTGGATCTCTCGCTCACCACACCTTTTTCCACTGAAGGCTGATAGCAAGCTCCCTGTTCCGTGTTCATGGTAACAGGTAAGCCAGAGGGGCTTGGGTCCAGCCAGAGCAGCAGAGATGGGTCAGGACAATCAGAAGGAGGGCAGGTGGCAGAGGGGAGACAGGTGTCCATTCTGGGGAAGCAGGAACCCACTGTGTGAGGCTGCTGGGGGAGTTCTGCCTGGTGCAGGGTAGGGACAGGCAAAGGCCATGATCCGTGGCCTCCCCTGCCGACTCAGAGAGCACAGGGCAGACGAGCTCGGCTTGGTCAGGGTGGAAGAGGAGCAGCCCCAGGCATTCTGCCGAGGAGCAGGGGAGAGGGTTGGGTGCTAAGAGGGGATTCCGTGACTCTCCCCAAACCTGGGCCTGGTAGCTCCATGTCTCCAGGCCGGACCCTGGTGGCACCTCCTGCCTATGCAGGCCACTCAGAGGCTCACAGAGAGAACGCTTCTGCGCTCGGAGACAAGACAGAGGAGGCCAGGGCGAGTGCTACTGTCCTGGACTTGAACAGACGCCGCCCTTCCTGGGCCTTGGGTTCCTCAGCGAGCCGCTGATGCCACGTGAGCCTGTGCTTTTCTGCTCTGCTCCGTCCAGAGACCCCAGCACAGCGTCTGCCCAGGTGAGAGCTCCAGATGTGCGGGTGACCCCCCCCCACCAGACAGTGGGCTCAGCTCTCCACCCTCTGGGCATTTGCACTCCTCCCCGGGCCCCAGGCACTGTTCCCGTGATACAGAGAAGATGCACAGGATCCTGCTTTCAAAGCCGGTGGCCGGTCTAGGTGGGCATGTCCTCTGACAGAAGTTGGCATGTTGTCCAGCAGGGGCGAGGATGAAGGTGAGGAAGGCTGAGGGAGTCAGGAAGGCTTCCTGGAGGAGGTGCCCTATCCCGCAGATCCCCAGCGCCTGGCACAGAGCAGATGCCACCCGCAGCTGTTGACAGTTAGGAAAGGTCCCACCTCCATCGCACCCACTGTGATATTAGGACTTCCCCCAAGTCAGGGGGCACAGGCGTGCTGGGACGGTCAGCTCTCTGCTCGTCCCGTACGTCAATGTCCTTGGCCGATTTTAAGACACCAACATGATGTCCCGGAAGGCGGGGTTGGGCAGTGCCTGGTCCCCACACGCCACTGCCAGGATTCCTGCAAAGAATGCCCTGGAGCCTGCTGTTCCTCAACCACGTGCTGAGAAAGCACCACTGACGGTTTGCTGCGTCCAGTTGCTGACTGCAGGCAGCTTTCTCAGCAGCCCCGCCGCAAACCCAAGGACGTGCAACAGGCGGCAGGGTCAGGCCTTTGGTGCCCGATCCACGTGCAGTGCCAGGGGAGACTGAAGGGTCCTGAAGGCCCCTTGCACCAGTGGCAGGTCCCTGGTCAGGGCCACCAAGTTCACGCTCAGAGGGGGAACTTGGGTGCGCCACCCCTCTCTCACTCCCTGGGCTTCTGTTTCAAAACCAAAGTGCCCAGCCCCCGGGTGGAATTCCAGGCTATTCTAAGCAAACAAGGGCTTTAGCTGTGATGGGGAGATAAGCACAGGCTTCTGTGGGCTGTCAGCACCCTTTCTCTGCCCCTGCCGGGCGATGACATGGCAGCTTTGTCCTGCCGGAACGCCCACAAACATCTTCAGCTCCTGCAGTTGTCACCACCCTCGGTTTGTCCGTGGCCCCTGGTGACCGGCCGCTCCTGCTTGCTCCTCCCCAGGGGCAGGCTGGGCCGGGGTTGGCGTGGCCCCCATAGGAGCACCATCCAAGGGGCAGGGCTCCCACCAGCGTCACCCCTTCCTGTCCCCAGGCCTGAGACGAACACTGGAGCCCACTGGCCTCAGTGGCCTGGGTCACATCCCAGGGGCAGTGCTCCGAGGGGCTCAGGGGACCTGAAGAAAAGAGGTGAGAGGCTGGGGGAGCCCACGATCTATTTTAGGACAGAGGCGCAGCGGGGGGGGGCACATTTCTGCAAGCTACGGTCAGATTATATATTTCTATATATTATTATTACATCAAATATCATATAATTAATGATATCTGACTATACAGTATTACTATAAATACAAAATATACATCATAGCCATGTGATATAAAACTGTAAACAGACATTTAAAATAGATAAAAATCTAAGTTATGTATAAATATGATCATAAATCAAACCGGTTATTTCTTCTATATTTGTATACACTTTTGCATATATGTATATATTTTATAGAGCGGTTTGTAGAATATGCAAATGTTATAGATGTATGCATACATATGTATTATATATGTAAATATGTAATGCTGATATGTGTAAATACAGGTTTACATAGTAGCATTTAAATGCTTATATATGTAAGTATTACACATGTGAATATGTCTGTAAGTTATATTAACATGTACAGGTGTGTACTACCAATTTATAAAGTGTGAATTTACAAAATATTATAAAATAATTATATCACGCACAGACACATTTAAATACAGATGCCTGGCTGCATGTGGGAAGCTTGATATCATCAACAGTTCAGCCCCACAGGAGTTTCTGGGCCCACCTCTGTGTGCCAGGCACTGGGCTAAGGAAATAACAGAGAGAAAATGATGAGTTATGCTCGGGGGGCTCAGCCTGAGGATGGCAAGGAAGCGTGCTGATGCAGTGAACTGGGCTCCAGGACGGGGCCACATTCTAGCTGGACGCTGGCGCTCGAAGCTCTGCAGGACACCCGGTCTGAGTCCACCTGACCGGAGTCAGTCATGTGCCCCCCAGGGAGCTACTTAACCTTTCCAAGTCTCCACCCCTCGTCTGTGAAACAAGGATTCAAAATAACAACCTCCAGGAGGTCCCTGGTGGCCTGGCGGGGAAGGACTCAGCGTGACCATGGCTGTGGCTGGGGTTTGATCCCTGGCCCGGAAACTTCCACATGCTGCGGGCAGGGTCAGAAACAAACATGTCAGCCTTCAGAATCAGAAACAAAACCAGCCCAAGGCCATCCTGCTTCTCCTCCAGCAGAAACGACCGCTGGAGATGGATAACCTTCCCGCGTTCAGTGAGATCTGACTTTCAGTGAAAGCGTGGCTGACGCCGTGCGTGACTGAAAACGGAGCAAGGGTTGAGTATTTTTACTGGACTGACTTAAAATCTTATGAGACAGGAAAGCTCGGAATGTGTAGAAAACCTCCTTAAATATGCCGTGTTGGGGGCCCTTCCCAGGGTCTGTTTTGTTTTTTTTTTTTGTCTTTTTGCCATTTCTTGGGCCGCTCCCACGGCATATGGAGGTTCCCAGGCTAGGGGTCGAATCGGAGCTGTAGCCACGGGGCCTATGCCCACAGCCGCAGCAACGCTGGATCTGAGCCGCATCGGCGACCTACGCTGCAGCTCACGGCAACACTGGATCCTTAACCCACTGAGCAAGGCCAGGGATCAAACCCGAAACCTCATGGTTCCTAGTCTGATTCGTTAACCACTGCGCCACGACAGGAACTCCAGTCTGGTTTTTTTTTTGTTGTTGTTGTTGTTGCTATTTCTTGGGCCGCTCCCGCTGCATATGGAGGTTCCCAGGCTAGGGGTTGAATCGGAGCTGTAGCCACCGGCCTACGCCAGAGCCACAGCAACGCGGGATCCGATCCGAGTCTGCAACCTACACCACAGCTCACAGCAACGCCGGATCGTTAACCCACTGAGCAAGGGCAGGGACCGAACCCACAACCTCATGGTTCCTAGTCGGATTCGTTAACCACTGCGCCACGACGGGAACTCCCAGTCTGGTTTTTAAGATGGCTAAAACCCAGAACTCCAAGCAGTCGGCCGGCTCTTCCGATTGCACACAGCTCGCAGACAAAGAAAACGCTGAAGGCGGGAAGGGCTGCTTTAGGGAAAAAGGGCGTTGAGAAGGGGCAGGGGAGGCGGGAGGCTGAATTTCAGAGGTGGGCAGGTCCCCCTCTGGGCCTGGATTTTCTCAGGACCTTTGCATCTAACAAGAAAAATGACTAAGGTGGAAGCAACAGGCGTGCGGCCAGGGTTAACCAAGACATCCCAGGTGTGTGCCCAGCAGGTGCTCAGGGAATGTGCCTCCCTTCCCGGCCCCCCAGAATCAGCGCCCCTGTCCCTCTCCTCTGACCTGAGGTCCACACTGCATCTCCAACTCCACCCACACCCCTCGTCAGCCCGGGGCTCCCTTCCAGGCCACACCCATTCAGTGCCTTGACCTCAACTCCTCCATCCTCGCTGGGAGCTCTGATTTGGGTGAACCTGCTCTCTTCTTCCCCGGTTAGTTCAGGCTTGAGTCCTCACCTCCACTGAACCTAGACTTTCTCCTGAGCTGACTTCTTTCTTCACAAATTTCCTGCCTATCCATCCAACGACCCACCCAACCACACACCCATCCACCCATCATCCATCCATCCTTCCATCCACCCATCATCCACCCATCATCCATCCATCATCCATCCACCCATCCATCATCCATCCATCATCCATCCATCATCCATCCATCACCCATCCATCCATCCATCATCCATCCACCCATCCATCATCCATCCACCCATCCATCATCCATCCATCCATCATCCATCCATCACCCATCCACCCATCCATCCACCCATCCATCATCCACCCATCATCCATCCATCATCCATCCATCATCCATCCATCACCCATCCATCATCCATCCATCATCCACCCATCATCCATCCATCACCCATCCATCATCCATCCATCATCCACCCATCATCCATCCATCACCCATCCATCATCCATCCATCATCCACCCATCATCCATCCATCACCCATCCACCCATCCATCACCCATCCATCACCCATCTATCATCCATCCATCATCCATCCATCACCCATCCATCCATCCATCATCCATCCACCCATCCATCATCCATCCATCATCCATCCATCACCCATCCATCATCCATCCATCATCCATCCATCATCCATCCATTACCCATCCATCATCCATCCATCATCCATCCATCACCCATCCATCATCCATCCATCACCCATCCATCATCCATCCATCATCCATCCATCACCCATCCATCACCCATCCACCCATCCATCATCCATCCATCACCCATCCATCCATCCATCATCCATCCACCCATCCATCACCCATCCATCACCCATCCATCACCCATCCATCACCCATCCATCATCCATCCATCACCCATCCATCCATCCATCATCCATCCACCCATCCATCATCCATCCATCATCCATCCATCACCCATCCATCATCCATCCATCATCCATCCATCACCCATCCACCCATCCATCATCCATCCATCACCCATCCATCCATCCATCATCCATCCACCCATCCATCATCCATCCATCATCCATCCATCACCCATCCATCCATCCATCATCCATCCACCCATCCATCATCCATCCATCACCCATCCATCATCCATCCATCACCCATCCATCACCCATCCACCCATCCATCATCCACCCATCATCCATCCATCACCCATCCTTCCACCCAACCATCTACCATCCATCCATCCATCCATCCATCCTAAGGAGACCATTCTGCATGGAGGAGGTTTAAGGGGGATTCCACAGAGAAGCTGACTTTAAATTATATTTCAAAAACTAAGTAGGAGCTAAGGAGGCAGCTAGGACACGTGCAAAGTGCAAAGGTTCAGGCCAATCTGGAAACAGTGTAAATCTTGGGGAAAGGCAGGCCGATGAGGCCGAGAAGGTGGGAAAGGACTTCTCCAGGGACCCCACACCTTGTCAGGCTCCCAGAATTGGGGATCCCAGTCCGCAGCCTCCTGGCTTCCTCCCCACCACCGATTCTAGACCAGTGTTCTTTCAGAACCACCAGCAAGCTTCCGTGCAGGGAAACATGAGAGGGAGAAGAGAAACCCTCGCTGTCCATATGTGGCACCACAAATACTAGAAACTGGACCTCCTCCAGGGGCCCAGTTCCATCATCCCTTGATTCTACAGACGTGAACTTGGCATCTGCTATGTGCCAGGCACTGGGGACCAGCTAGACCGCCTCTTTCTCCTTTTTAAAGCTATGCCTGCTGCATGCAGAAGTTCCCAGGCCAGGGATCAAACCTGTGCCACAGCAGCAACAATGCTGGGTCCTTAACCCCTAGGCCACAGGGAACTCCCTAGACTGCCTCTTTCATGAAGCCTCTGCGGCCCTACTCTGTGTCACTTGGTACGTGGTACCCTTGGTTGTACCACTGCATCTCCCTACGGCAGGGAACCTTAGGCCGGCTCCCCCTTCAGGGGCAGAATCTGCATTGTGTTCACCTCTGTCCCACTGTTCCCAGCAGCGAGCCGAGGGCAAGACACCTCAGCAGCACCATGACAATTATTGAGTGCGATGCAGGCAGAGGAAGAAAGGAGAGAGAGAGAAGAGGGAGAGAGGCAGGAAGGGACATACGTCCTCAGAAGCCCACAATCTAGGAAGGAAGACAAGGCTTTGTCCTAAAGGGAAGGGGCCCCTTGAAGGTCCCTGGCGGGAGCAGCTTTATGCAGAAGGACGTCCTGCAGCAAAACGCAGCACAAAGGGAGAGGGGCGTTTCCCTTGCGCCCGCCTAGTTTACCTCCCCAGCTTTCAAGAGCCCCAGGAGGGGAAAAAAAAAAAAGGGCCATGATGCTGAATTCAGCTGTGTTAATCTTCCAAGCCCTCATCCTGGCATTTCTGCTCCGGGTCTCAGACACTGCTGGTATTCCGCGGCGTGTCTGTGCCTCTTAAAGATATAATTAAGCCTTTTTTTTTCCTTTGAAAAATGTAGGTCCCCTCGGGCACTTCACCTTCATGTCTTGACTCTGCTTTGTAAATTGCAGCCCATGTGCCGGGGAGGCAGGGGCCTGAACACAGAGCACGGGAGGCCCCGCGAGAGCCCTCCGTCCCCTCGTGGGGGTCTGGGGCTTGGATTCTGGGCCCCTGACGCCAGTCCCCAGCTTTTGATGTTGGAGGAGGAAGATCAGCTGTGGGTGTGAGCGCATGCGTCGTCTATGTCTGCCGTGCGACCCTGCTGTTAAAGAGACCTGGAGTCACGGCGTGGGCTCCTCTGCTGGCTCCTCACCGACCAGCCGTGCGACCTTGTGCACATCACCGTCCTTCTGACGTTCAGCCTCCGACGGACGTCGCGATCCCGTGATTCTAAATGACCAGGTGTCATGGCGTGAGCAGCGTTGTCAAGGAGCAGCGTAACAAAAAGATGATCCAGAGACGGCACACCGCCTCATGCCCGGGGAAATTAACCGTGCTCTTCCAAAGGCAGAGATTAAGCGAGTTAGAAAAGCCAGGGGTGGGTGAGAAAGCTACAGGTCATTTGTCTTCCTGGTCATCGCAGTCTTCCCACGGCCATGTGCGGCCAGAGGCCAACGGCACTGTCTTTCCTGGTCCCTCTTGTGTCTCTGGTTCTTGGGCCATAGCAGGTCCTCGGTCCTACTGTGTACCTGACACACAGAAGGCGCTCAAGCAACAGTTGCTGAGTGAACGAATGAACTAAAGCTCAAAGCATGAAGCGCAAGGTATAAAGCTGAAAATTATCACCCAGAAATGCAGGCGCTGGGAAGGGATGGACAACAGCCAAAGGTCATGGGGCGTCCAGGTGCTGACCACGTGGGAGGAGAAGGGGGACCCATGAGAGCCAGGCCGCACTGTCTGGCCCTGGCGGCCCCCACACAGAGCCAGGCGCGAGAGGCGGGGTCACGTGTGGGCCTGTGGGGATAAGGTGCTGGAACAGAGAACCTGGGAGCTCAGAGGAGGCCCACGAGGTCTCGCCAGACACTAATGTGGTGGAAAGCAGCAAAGCATCACCCGGATCCCACTCAATTTTCCTTGCTAGAGTAGTGAGCTCTGCAGGCTAGATTATAAGCACAGACCAGGAGTTACCGCCGAGGCGCAGTGGGTTAAGAATCTGACTGCGGTGGCTCAGGTCGCTGTGGAGACCCCAGTAGGATCCCTGGCCTGGCGCAGTGGGTTAGAGAATCCAGCTTTGCTGCAGCTGTGGCTCAGATTCAATCTCTGGGCCAGGAACTTCCATATGCCGTGGGTGTGGCCAAAAAAAAAAAAAAAATTGGCATAGACCAAAGGCAAAGAGGAACCACCAAGAATACAGAGAAAGGCTGCCCGTGCTTCTCAAGCAAAGTCCTGGTGTTACTGATGGGCTGGGAAGAGTCCACAGCTGGGTAGAGCATGGAACTTAATGGGCCCCACGTGCCCACTGCGCCCTCCGTCTGCCCGGCCTCCTCTGGAGGGAAGGTGAGTGCCTGCCTTTCACTGTGGAGCAGAACGAGGCTCCGGAGGCAGCATGTCCCAGTCCCTGCAGCTCCTGGGCTGGGCGTGGCTTCCACCCGGAGGGGACTGACCCTGAGCCCAGCCCTCTCCATCCCAGTGTGACGTGTCTGGGGAAACTCCCAGAACGTACTGCCCGTGGCTGAGTCATCGAGGGGACCACAACAGCAGAAGGGAAGCGCAGGCTCATCACCTCAGTAACTGGCGGTGAAGGAAAGGGATTTCTGAAAGCCCTTCTTCTCCTCTTGCCCTGAAAAAACACCAGGCAGGAGCTCGAGGGAAAGGGGGCAGGTGTCTGGACTACTTCAAATACCAAGTGCAGAACCCGGCAGAACGCAGCCTGATTTCTTCATTACGACACATGCGCTCCCCCGCGGGTGCCCCCTGAGCCACACCAGACAGTGTGAACGGGACAGCTGCCGGTACCTAAGCATCACCCCGGTGCCACCTCTCCCTTGGGGAGGAACGTGGAAAGAAACGTCAGCTCTGCACAGGCCTTTCCCACGCCTCCCTCACGCGATAATGACATGCCCACAGCGCCTCGTCAGTCCCAGGCCCACTGCTGTCTCCTTCCCCCTCGTCTCAGCCCCCCGCCACGGGGCCTCGTCCCCCAGGTCCCTGGAGGGGCAAAGGAGGCTGTGGCGGGGAGCTGAGTTCTCCAGGTCAGGGACCAGCAAGCAGCACAGCATCTCCCTGACCCAGATTCTGGCCACTGCCCCTTCCGCCAGGCTGGCCAGGGGAAGAGAGGCCTGGGCGGTTGTCTGGGAGGGGGCTGCCCTCTGATGCACCTGCTTTTGCCAAGGTGGCTGACAATGTGACAGGAAGGGTGAGAAATCCTTTCCTCTTCCTGTGTGTCCTCCTGCCCCGACGGGCGCACTCACCCACCTGCTGGGGTCCCACCCCCTGCCCCCACCTCCCTAGCCACTCACATCTCTCCAGATGCCCCCAGATGGGCAACTGGACCCCCCATCCTCGTCCCCCAAACCTACTGCCCTTCTCCCAGGCCCCCAGTCCGGTGCTTGGAGTCCAAGGCCACGGGCAACCAGCCTCCTGCTCCACCCCTGCCAAGGCTGACTCACTCCACTGCTCCACCCGCAACCCCACCTGCCTCAGTTCCGGCCTGTCTTTCCACCTGAACGCTCCCAACACCTTCGTCCTCACCCCAGGCCCCCCTCCCACCCTGGCCGGAGCCAGCCCCCTAGAAGCAAGTCCCCTGGGGGTCACCTAGTGGTGCCGCCTGGAACTCTTCTCGCCCAGGAGGTGAGGCACACCTTGATGAGGCCCTGCCCCCCGTCCAGGCTGATTTCTCAGCACTGCCCCTGCTCCAGCCCCGCCGAACCCCTCGAAGGCCCCCCAAGATGAGCCGAGACCACGGGAGGGCAGGATGGGCACGGGTGTGGGCAGCCTGGCCTGATTGAGGACGGAAGACCCGAAACGGCTCTCCAGGCTCCGAGCCGCGCTCCCCACCCCCCAGAGGCCATGGGGCTGAGGGATTAAGAGGCTGGATCGCGGCTGATCTCCGCAGGGCAGCCTGGGCGCCCCGAGCCCTCCGCGGAGCTGCGTGTGCGCTGGGGTTACAGACAGTGAGCGGCGCTGGGTCCTCCCGAGGCCCTGGCCCCCAGGGAAGGCAGACAGACACAGACGACAGCAGAGGTGCTTTGGTACGGCCAAGGGAAGCGCCCCCCCGTCGCCCCCAGACCTGGCGCAGGGCCTGGGGATGCTTCACCAAGGACTTGACCTGGAGCTGACTTTGGACTGTTTGGGGTTTTCCTTGTTTGCTTGGTTTGGGGTGTTTTGTTTGTTTGTTTCTTGGTTTTTAGGGCAGCGCCCACAGCATATAGAGGTTCCCAGGCTAGGGGTTGAACTGGAGCTGCAGCTGCCGGCCTACACTGCTGACATGGCAATGCAGGATCTGAGCTGCGTCTGCAGCCTACACCACGGCTCACTACAACACCGGGTCCTTAACCCACTGAGAGAGGCCGGGGATGGAACACATGTCCTCATGGATACTAGTTGGGTTCTTAACCCACCGAGCCACAGCAGGAACTCCTGGCGCTGGACTTTGAAGGACGAGGTGGCCGGGAACAGACAGCGGGGAGGGGCTCACGTGGAGGGTTTCTGCTGTTTCCCAGGTGGGCGAGAATTCAGGGGGGCGGGGGGGCCAGCGGCCAGATGGCCCGAGGCACTGAGACCCCTTCCAGGAGCGAAGGGGTCACTGTGGGATCTCAGACGGAGGGGACACGCTGAGGTGTGGTGAGAACTGTCACTTTTTCTCCCTTCCTCCCTAGGAGATGCTACGAATGAGCCAATTCAGGACAGAGGGGGCTTCCTGCTGGTGGGGCCACAGCATGAAACCCCCAAGCTTCAATTCCCTTGGCCCCCAGCCAGGGCCCCACAGAGGTTCTTCCAGCACGGGATCCTCAGAGCCAGAAGCACCAACCAGCCTGCGACTGAACATTCATTATGCACCGACTCTATGGACGGGTTCACTGCCAGGGCTGCAGAGAAATGCCAGGCCTGGGAAGACCTGAGGAGGAGGACTCGGTCTACCCAAGGTCACACAGGAAGGTCACGGTGGCAGAAACCCCACAGCGCGCGCACGCCTCCGCCATGTCCCGTGAGCCTGGTTCCCCCTCGGGGCCTCCGTCTCCTCACCTGAAAATGGGACCACCACCACCTCTCCGAGGAACAAGCGACACGGCACATTTTGACAGCGTGCGGGGAGGGTGCCTGGCGCGCAGCAAGGGCCCAGGAAGGTTTGCTGTCAAGATGGCTGTGACAACAGGGACCGATACCTGGGCTTCCCAGCCGCAGACACAGATGGAACATCCCTGGCTGAGTCTATCAGAAACACGGCCACCAAGGCCAAAGGACGTGCCCTTCGTGACGATGGCTGATGGGGGGTGCCTGGGTCCTCTGTGACTTGACGGTCGTCAGGTGAGGCCGTCAGAAGATTTGCATCATCGTCAGCCTGTTTTTTTCTAATTTTGCACGACATGCCTCTACTGCTGTTTGGCTAACACACTTCATTTTCTTAAAAAAAAAAAAATAATTTATGAACGTGCCGGTGATACCAAAGGCTTTTCAAAAGGTGCCTAAGAGCAGCGGTAAGAGTCACAAATCATTCTGGACACAGACGATCCCCAGGAGAACCTTGGGAGATGCTGAGAGGCTGCTCTGGGCTCACTTTAACCCCTTGGTGACTCTGGAAGGAGCAGGAGAGCATGATCCTGCAGCCTGCTGGGCGCTGGGCCTGGGCCACCTCCTGGTGGGTGGTATGTGCGCATAAGTGTGTGTGCAAGAAAGAAAGACGAACATGCTGACGGCCTGGGGCGTGGCACAAGTGAACCCCTTGTAGGCTCTTTCGATACTTTTTTTTTTTTTTTTGTCTTTTCAGGGCCAAACCCACTGCATATGGAGGTTCCCAGGCTAGGGGTTGAATTGGAGCTACAGCTGCTGGGCTACACCACAGCCACAGCAACATCAGATCTGAGCTGCATCTGCGACATACACCACAGCTCACGGCAATGCCAGATCCTTATCCCACCGAGCAAGGCCAGGGATCGACCTGTGTCCTCGTGGATACTAATTGGGTTTGTGACCCACTGAGCCATGATGGGAACTGCCCCCTTGTAGGTTCTTGACTCTGGGAATTCACAATCCATAGAAGAAAAGTCCGGCAGAAACTCACAAAGCCGTGACCACCACAACCTTCCCACTGGCCCGAGCCCCTCTCTGCTCCCACCCAGGGCAGGTCTCTGGAAGGGGTTCCCCAGCACTGCCTCCAGAGTTCCCGCTCAGGTGTGTCTCTCTTTGACCCCACCCCACTGAGACGGCCTTGTCAAGGTCACCATCAGCCAGGGCGACACAGATCTGAATCCTGGGTGCTCCTCTGACAGGACTCTCACCATTGCTGACACGGCCCACCGCCCCGCCCCCTGGAAAGCCGCCTTCTCCGGGCTGGTCTCCTCTCTCCTCTGTCCACACACAGTTCCTTGGTGAGCTTGTCTGGTCTCGGGGTTCCAACCACCATCCACACACGAATGCCTCCCAGACTCATTAGTCTACCCCACGTGGCCACAGGGCTCCACCAAGCCCCTCAATCTTACTGTCATCTTCTGACCTCCTCAAAGCTGCCACGTCACAGCTTCCCTGTCTCACCTGAAGACAACCCCAGTTTCTTTGATCTTCAGGTCAAAACCCATGGGGTTACCCTTGCCTCTGTGCCTAACCTGGTACCAGCGCCCAATGGTGTTGGAATCTGTCTGCGGCTCACCCCACCAGCTGGGGTCACGTCGTCAAAGCCACCATCGGCAGGATCCCGCCTGCATCCCTGGGCTAGCCTGCAGCGCCTCCCTGCGCCCAGCCACACCCCAGCGCACAGAGGGCGCGTTTTCAAGAAGGGTCGTCTCGCGCCTTGTCTCCAGACCCTCATGCGGATCCCATCTCACTCGGCAGAAAAGCCAGAGCCATTTCGGCGGCCTCCAGACCCTGCCTCGTCAGCCACTGCCTCACACCTCTGCTCCAGCCCAGTGGCCTCCTGGCTGCAATTTCAAATACACCAGACTTGCCTCTGCCTCGGGGCCTTTGCACGTGCTGTTTCCTCTGCCTGAAGCTCTGGGTGCCAATCTCCGCATGGTTCGTTTCCTCAGCTCCTCGGGTCTTAAACAAACTGCTCCTCCCCAGACCCTGCCACCCACTCTGCCCTCTGCCTGGCACTCATGGTGTAGAGATGCTTGTTTCTTGTCTGCTCCTATCTTCTGAAATAAAACACATCTGAGGTGTGGATTCATGTCTGTCACTCTCGGTCACTGTCATCCCCTAGAGCTGGGCCTGCCCCCATACAGGCCTGAAAGGTTCGTGCGGGGAGGGTGCCTGGCGCGCAGCAAGGGCCCAGGAAGGTTTGCTGTCAAGATGGCTGTGACAACGGGGACCGATACCTGGGCTTCCCAGCCGCAGACACAGATGGAACATCCCTGGGGGCGCAAAGGAAGGCGCTCCACATGCTGCCCGTAGGGGGCCTGGAGGGCAAGGGAAAGGAGGTGATGGCTGACTTGGGCTTTGAGGGATGCATAGGAGCTTACCAAGAGGAGAAGCAGGTGAGTACCATAGCTAAAGTCTGGGAGGAGAGAGGGGCCATGACAGGGCTGGGGTCTGGGACGTGGGCTGGTGTGGCTGGAGTCAGTGGAGGGGACAGGAAGGGCTAAGGGTGCTGGACGCTGGGAAAGAGCTAAGCAGGCTGAGGACGTCTCTCCAGCCCACGGGCAGCAGGTCTGGACAGGAAAGGTGGGGTTCAAAACCTGGCAAAGCCAGCAGCAACCGCTCTGGGGGTGGGAGGTGGGGAGCAGAGGGTCCCTGGCTTCTGGCTTCAGGAACCAAGTGGCTAGGGCATCTTTCACATGATCGGGGCACACTGCTAAAGAGGGGGTGCTCTGCCAGGCTCAGGGGTGCTCATAGGACCACACGGCTGAGCGAAGACCTCAGGAGGCGGGGCCCGCAGGTGTAGGAAGCATCCCACGTCACACAGGGGTCTGGGGTCAGGAGCTGGGAGGTGTCCGGCGCGGCTTCCTGTGGTCCCTGAGTGGGGGACTCACAAGCAGTGGACCCCTCTGAGCCCACAGGGTCCTGCCCAAGCCAGGGGGCTGCCTGGGGGCGACCTCTGAGAGTTTCCGCGTCCGGGAAACTGGGCAACGAAACCCCTCCTTACTGAGTCTCGGAGGGGGCATAGCTGTGAGTCAGGACGGCGCTGGGCCTAACCAGACCCCATGTCTGCTCCTGGGGTCCCAGCAGGGAGCACGAAAAGTGCCAGTGTTTGTCCCCCTCTTGTCCCCGTCTCCGCTCTCAGAGGGAACCCCACCTGCCCTCAGCCTCCCTCTGATGCACGGCCAGCCTCCAGGTGAAGTCGGCTGAGGCTGTCCTGCGTTGTCACCTGGGAAACGACTTGGCTGCTGGCCAGGGTGTGGCCCCGGGTGACAGGGCTGTGCCTCCCAGAGAAGAGAAAGCGCCTAATCCCCGGGATTTGCCGTGGAAGCCAGGACAGGACCCATCACTCACCACTGGCAGGGACGGCCTCGCTGTTGTTTTTAGGTGGAATTTCTGAATCTCATTCGTAATGTGTACTGATCCCGGGCCAAGCTTTCCGAATCAGGCTGCCGGATGGGGTCAGCAGCGCGTGTTTAACCCCTTCAGCAGTAACGATTTCAAAGAAGTGATCTGGGCCCTGCTACCTGGAACAATTGATGGTGACTTGAAGCCATATGGCTGGGCAAGCAAACTCTCCACTTTGTCTGAGGCCTCGCCTGACCAGGGCAGAGGTACAGCTAGGTTGGTATCTTCACTAGCAAGCTCTTGCATCTGGGCTGCCATGTCCAGTGGAGTAGGTTGTGCACTGTACACAGAAAAGGCTGTGTGCATGCCCATGGGGTGGTGCAGTGCACAACACTTTCAACTGTACACGGCAGCCCTTCTCTCTCTCCTGCTGAGACATTAACAGGGACAGAGCCGACCACTGACAAACAAGCACTTTCCACTGCAGGAACTCAGCAGGAGGCCAGGGAAGCTAGGAGGCAGCTTCTTGGAGGCAGCGTCTGTGGCTTGGGTGTAAATTTGTTCCCCGGCACCCAGCACAGGGCTTGGCTTGGGGTAGGAACCCAGGACATTCTTGTTGAATATTCGTCATATTCAGGATAACTCAAGGATGACAGAACATGGGAGGCGTGGCCTCCACTATTCTGCTTCAGGGTGGGCCTGACCCGTCAACCCAAGCCCTGAGCTCCCAGGTAGCTGGAACCACTCTAGGGAAAACTGTCCTGGCATCGTCCCATGTGCCTCCCTCTGGCCCGCTGCCCTGTCCTCTAGGGGGGCTCTGAGCTCTCGCCAGCCGTCCAGCTCCAAACAGCTTCCTCTCACTGGCACCTTTATCCCCCGAACAACCTACCCAGTCACATCAAAACGCCTGCGACTTCTCCCGCTGCTCATACTCCCACAAGGCAAATATTATTAGAACCATTTTGCTGAGAAGAAAACCAAGGCCCAGAGAGGTCATGGGACCTGCCTGAGGTCACACAGCTAGAATCAGAGAAGCAAGAATCAAGCCCAGAATGCAGGACCCCGAGTTCAGGGCTCCATCTGTGGCAACAGACCCTACGGGGTTGGCCCTACAAGGGTCACGCCGGCCGTCGGTATTTTCCGACCTTGACGAGAAATAGAGCGCGACTTCAAGAGGTCAATGTTTGGGCTTCCCTTTCGGAGGGGCTGTGAGGCCTTGTTAGGAGGGTGGTTACACGTAGAGCCCCTGTGTGTCTTCAGCACAGACACGTCACACTGGGGAAGGGACTGGGTCCCATTAATACTGACTTCCTGCACACCTACTATGTGCCGGGCACCGCTAGGCGCTTGCACGTAGTCGCTTCATCTAATGACAAGAGTGGCGTCTGTAATGAGGGCCTGTCCCTCCTCAACCTACCACAGGTGGCCACCTCGACGGTCAGCCGGACCATGTCATTCATTCAGATTCACTGGGAGCAGGGCTGGCGGCCGGGGTGCCTGGCCCGGGGCTGAGGGCAGGAGCCCCTGCGCTTCTCAGGGGACCTAGCGGAGGACGAGGAGCGCAGGGGACAACCCACGGCGGGCATGACATCCTGCACACCTGCTTGCAAACTGCGGCGCTGACTCCCTGCCTAAGGGCCCCGGGGCCAGCCCTTGAGGTTTTTCTTATGGAAACTGATGCCAGTCCAGGAGGGGCCACCCTGCGAGGCTGCGTGAGAGCCTGTGTGACACTGTGAAGGGTGAGTGGACAACACGGGGATGCTGGGTGGCTCGTCCACTCCCGAGCAAAACTGAGCAAAATCTCTAGACCTTGTCCACGGGTCCAGGGTGGCCCCAGCCTGGGAACACGAAGCCAGGTCTTGATGCCACAGGGTTGTCCCTTTCTCCCAGCCAGCGAGGCAGAAACATCTCAGAAGTCAAACCCTGTGTGTGTACACACTGGTCCCTACCCCCCTCACACCCACACAGCCTGCAACACCCTGCTTATACGTTCACTCCCACCTAAACTCACACACACACACCTGCACTCAGCCCCCGGCCCCCCAGACCCGCATGCGCACCAAGTCAGACCCGACCAGAAACAAGCTGTGAAGGGGAGTGGGGTCAGAATCTCTTTTCAAATGTGCAGGTTATACTTAAAGCACATTTCCAGCCAGAGAGGGTACTGCCCAGCCTACAACAACCTGCCTAAATCACAGGCAATCCCAGTGTCTGCCTGAAGGCAACGTGGCCCGGCTTTGGTTGCACAGCCCTCCCCCGAGGCCCCAGGCGCCCCACCAGTTCCTGTCTGCAGAAGAGGGACCGGGCAGAAGCCCCTGGGCAGGAGCTAGTCGGCAGTTCTGCAGGGGAAGGGCCATCGGGGAGCCTCCAGGACCCTGTCCCCTCTCTAGCAGGGTGGTGGTGTGAACCTCACATCTTTTTTCTTTTTTTGGGGGGGGCGGGGTGCACCTGCAGCATAGGGAAGTTCCCAGGCTACGGGTAGAATCAGAGCTATAGCTGCCGGCCTACACCACTGTCACAGCAGCACAGGATCCAAGACGCATCTGCAACCTACACCGCAGCCTGTGGCAACGCCGGAACCTTAAACCACCGAGCGAGGCCAGCATCAAACCCGCATCTTCATGGAGACTATGTTGGGTTCTTAACCCGCTGAGCCACAACAGAAACTCTGTGAACCCCACCTCTTAACTACAGACTTGAGGGGATTCTGAGTCCCAAAGAGGTGGCCCAAGCCCAAGCCCCCATGGCCAGGAACACTGCAAGGGCTTAAAAGGAGATGCTTCATTATGTATCCTCTCAGACTAAGACATGGACCCAATGGCTGCTGGTGTAGACGCCAGCTGGTGTAGACCAGAGAAAAATGGAGACAGATGGCCTGGGTCTAACTCCCATCCTCAAACCCTCCCGGGCTGGGAGAACCTGGGCAGCAACTAAGTACCTCTGGCCTCAGTCTTGTCATCTACTAAGTGGGGACAACCACCACCTCATGGTGCCAGAGGGACCTTGAAACACCACCATGGGCACTGCCAGCCCCCCAGGAGCATCTGGGGGGCCACAGGAGAATGTCCATGGAGTCCCGGGGGTACAGACACCCCCATCCCCTGCTCTCTCCCTCCCTGGTGCATTCTGGATGTTCTGGAGGCACTAAACTGGGTGCCCGCCCCCTCCCGCCTCTCATCACACAGCCCCTGGGCCAGGAATGCCGTTTTGCGCGGTCGCTCCCCTTTGGCCATCAAGACCCAACATAAATGGGTCTCCCCAGACTGCTCCATGTGTCCCGCCAGGCTGCCTCTGCTCTGCACGTCCAGCACCTCCCATGTGGTATCAGAACGGTCTGGTCGGGCATCCTTCTCCCCCTCTGGGCTGGGAGGTCCCCGAGCGTGTGAACTGTGTACCCCCCACTGACAGCCTCTCCAGAGCCAACCCACGGCCTGGCCGCAGGGGGCCTCAGGGTGTGTCTTGGATTGAAGGGACAGTTAGGTGACAGGATGACAGTCTTGGCAAGGCCTCCAGGTGCACGAGACTGGTGGGAACCAGCAGAGAGCGGTGGGGAGTGCAGCAAGAGCCAGGGAATGCTGGGGGTGTGTGTGTGTGTGTGTGTGTGGTCACTGGAGATGAAAACTAACCTGCATTTGGTCCCTGGGGCGGGTCAGTGAGGACTGTGACAAGATGCCAAACCCCAGGACTCTGGGAGGTCACAGTTGAGATTTGTCGACCTGCGCCGGCATTGAAGGTGAAGAACGAGCAAGACTTGAGCCGAGCTCCGTGATTCGAATAGGAGCAGCGGTCTCGAAGCTTCAAAGCCACCCTTTTAGGAGGAAGGACGCCCCTTCAGGTCTCTGTGGTCAAGAGGAGAGGTTCAAAATGCCACCACGCCAAGGAAAGGAACAGGGCCCTGGCATATCCGTCTCGGAGATTCTTATCCTGGCCGCCTCCTCCATGCAGCCTGCCTCGATTTGCCCAGGTACAGGCAACCCGGGCTGTGCACCCACAGTACCTCTCATGGTGCTGTCTTGTCACTCTCTGGTGACTGCCAGCCTCCCTAGAGGCAGAGGGGCCTCCTCTTCACTCAGCACATAGTAGGTGGTCCATAAGCACGGTGGTGGAGCCAGTGACCCGGTTTGTCCAAGTGCCCTCCAGGCCTGCTGGCCCCTTGACCTCCGAGCAGCCCTCGGGCAGCCCTGAGCCTGGTCACAGAGCTTGGTCACAACGGAGGGAGCCTTCTTATTATTCCTTAAGGACCTTCTCCGCTAAATGGAACAGAAGCGGGGAGGGACAGTGCGTTTCGGGACCTGGGGGCAGCTCAGGGAAACTCTCTGTTTCTGAAATGATCACTCATGTCTGAGTGAAACCCACGTGAAACACAGATGGATGTACTTCCTTCCAGGAGCTGAGGCCGCAACACAGGGACTCGCGTCACAGTTTAAGCGAAGGGACTGGCGGAAACTCCCGAGGCCCAAAGCTCATACCGGGGGTCCCTTAACAGGGATTTATTTCTGTTTCGATGCTCCTACTGGTTTTCATAAAATAGAGGCTTCCTGTTAATTACGCAAAGACTGAAAAACAAAACTGGTAGGGGAGGAAAAATGAGGAAAGCCCGCACTTTCTTTCAATCTCCTTTTGGGCTGGGGAGCTCACAGTTTTAGAGCTGTTCTTATTTTTATTAGCAGTATTGCTGTCACTTTTAACAGCCACACCTGCTGTATGTGGACATTCCGCAGGCCAGGGACTGGATCTGAGCCTCAGCAGCTGTAGCAACAAATCCTTTAACCCACTGCGCCAGGCCAGGGATCCATCCTGCTCCTTTGCAGCAACCTCAGCTGCTGCAGTTGTGCTCTTAACTCACTGTGCCACAGTGGGAACTCCTAACTATTACTGTTATTAAGAGGGGACATCCATTGATACAGTTGAATTCTACGAATCTCAACTCACATGCCAGGGGCCTGGCGTGGCTGATTCCTCTCGGAAACCAGAGAGCCGGGATGCGGAGCCAGGAGAGGCCAGGGCGGAATGGCCATTCCATCACCTGTGGGGGGTCCTGTCCTGCCAGGGAGTGTCCAGGCTTCGGAGGGCTGTTTTCCCATTGAGCTTCCACGAGCTGGGGCGCTGGCGTCTTTTCCGCTAGGCCTTCAGTACGGACTTGATGGCGCGTGTACCGGATGTCAACCCCTGGCGGCAGCTCAAAGTCCTCGCTGCCCAGACCTCACGCTCCATGGGGCTAATGCGACAACACTCCCAGCATGTCCACAATCTCACGAAACATGTCGTGTGACAGGAAGAGCTGACTTGCAAATAACTGCTACCCTACTGCCACGTACCACACTGGCCAAGGATCAGGCTCACAGAATCGACCAGAGGGTCTAAAAAGCAAGCTAACTGAGGGCTGTCTAGTACCTATTGGCTTCGGGCAAGGTTTGTTTTTTTTTTTAGGGCTGCACCCATGGCATCTGGAACTTCCCAGGCTAGGGGTCGAATCGGAGCTACGGTCATCGGCCTACACCACAGCCACAGCCATGCCAGATCTGAGCCGCATCTGCGCCCTACACCGCAGATCACGGCAACACCGGACCCTTAACCCGCTGAGCGAGGCCAGGGATCGAACCCACATCCTCATGGATACTAGTCAGGGTCGTTACCGCTGAGCCACAACGGGAACCACTTGGGGAGGTTTTAACAGCAATTTTGGCAAAGCTGATCCTCAGTATAGAGATTTTTTTTTTTCCCCTCCTTAGAAAAACAGTTACAAAGCAGTGGTGGCGGCGCCGCGGGGGGTTCGGGGAAGGCTGAGGCTCAGATACCAGCCTCTACCCAGTGGCTGGCTGTCCAGGGGCGGCCGCACTTGCTGGTGGCTGATGATAGGCGGCCCATGCCCAGCTCGCGAGGGCGCCCATTAGTCATCTCTCGGAGCTATTACCTGAAAGACCCCTTATGGAGCAGCCCCTGCCTACAGCCAGCACTCGGCTGAGCAAGGAATGAATCCGGGGGCTGGGTAAGGAAGGCTTTGTAGTGGCCCGAGAATACCTCAGGCATCAATAGAGCATTTTTGTGCAGCTGGAGAATACACATCCTTCATTTTTCATTGACAGCTGGTGAAAGAGGAATGCAGCGGGCGGCCGCGCGGCTTTACACGACGGCAGCTCGGCCCTGCTTCTCAGCCGCCTTTATCCCTGCCAAGAACTGGTTTTTAAAGGATGCATTAGGGGCAGGCCTGGCCCTTTTAGGTTCTTAATCGACTCTGACTCTGGGGTACTTTTTTCTTCTGTTATCTGGGGAGGATTGAGCTCCATGGCCTGGGGGTCTTGGCGGCTTGACCCTGGTTATTTTTCGGGGATGCAAACTCTTAGTAACCGCATCCAAGCCAACACCAGCAGCTGGCGGGCTCCAGTTCTCCGTGTTTGGGGAAGGCTGGGCTCGAAGCCTGCTCTGCCCCCAGCACCGAGCGGCCTAGGCCAAGCCTCCTGTCCTCATTGGCCCTTGCTCCTTCACTGGTGAGTGGGGAGACTCTCACCAGGTCACAGGTTGTGGCAGTGACAAGGCACCTGCTCCTGGTACTAAGTGTGAGCTGCTCCTTCACGTGCCTTATGGCCCAGCTCAGACCTCACCTCTTCCAGGAAGCCCTCCGGGCCCGGTGGCCAGTGTCTGCACAGGGCGTGGCCTAGAGCTCTCTAGGCAGGGGTTCAGGCATCGCCTGTGAGTAGGCAGGTGTCCCCTCTAGGTGCTGCAAGCTCAACGGGCCTGGGAGCCCCACTGGGGGTAGGGGGTACAGCAAATGGGAGGCTTGAGTGGCCAGGAAAACACTTTCCTTGGACATAAAGGGTTTCTGCCTAAGACCCTGCTTGAAACGAGAATGCACGGCTGAAAATGAGTCTGCAAACATCCTGGGCCCTGCGGTTTTTCAGTTGCTTAGTCTCAGACAGTCATTTCCTTGGCTCCGTCTTTGCCAAGAGAGACAATCACATCCCCAGAGGCCTTCCGGGGACCGACCGGGGATGTGGCGGGTGAGCGGGCTCGGGGCGGTTCCCAGGCTACTCGAGGCCAGGGCAAGACCAGCCATTGCAGGTGGATGGACCCAGAGCCGTAGGGCCAGACCCGTGTCCAGGGCTGGGATGCGCCAGGGCAGCTACTACCCCCCAGAGCTCAGAATATTCCAGGATGCACAGAAGTTACTAGGGGCAGAAGAGGAGAGGGAAGGGGGTGGGATGGGGGAAGCCCAGGGGAGAGACACCCCCACACACACCCTGAAGCAGAGAAATAAGGCAGCACCTGGCAGGCACAGAGAGCCAGAGCTCAGCACAGCAGTGAGCAGAGGCTTCTTTGTCTCTGAGGCCCGGGGAGGATGGCACCTGCGGTGGCCTCTCACACCAGGGGCTCTGTCCTGTCTCTCCCCTGAGAAGACCAGCCAGCCCCCTTGCTGCTCTGGGCCTCGGGGTCCCCTCTACAAAAGAAGGAACTGGAAAAGATGGCCTCAGAGAGCCTCCGGGCTTTGAGATGCCAGGATTTTCTGCCCCAGTGGATGGGAAGCCAAGAAACAGAGACTCCCAGGTTGGTTCTGTTTGGACTATAGATGCAGCTAGAAAAATGTGCTGGTGAGCACTGGCTCCAGGCCCGGCCGCTTCCCAGCCCCCGGCCCGGGTCATCCCAGGAAGGCTTTAGCTGGAAGGGAAGGCGCACACATTCTAAGGAGCCTGCCCCCCAGGGAGGCCTCGAAGCGTTGGAGGCTTGTCCCTGCCTCTCGGTTGCTGCGCTTTGATAACCTGTTTCTGTCCCCCTTTCTCAACCCGGCAGAAGGCAAAGCCTTTAGGGGCAGGAGCTGCGTGGTGTTGACTCATCTCTGTACCCACAATGCTGGCCCAGGGCCTGGTATGGGGCGGGGGGCGGGGGGGGGAGGCTCTGCAAGAAGATGGAAAAGAAATGCAAAGAATGAACAACCACCTGGGAAGGTTCTGGTTCCAACTGTGGTTCCAAGAGCTGCGAATCGCCCCAGAGCCAGCCGTGTTGCAGCCACGCCTACAGGCTCGGCGTCAAGCACGAGGCTGGCCCAAGGTGCGCTTCTGCGTGGGTGCCAGCAGGCTGCTCAGCAGCCCCCACACGGGGGGACAAACCCTCGACCCTACCTCCTATTGTCTGTTCCCACCTCCCCATCCAGGCCCGGGAAGGCCCCTTAAGCATCTCTCCACCTAACGACGGGGGAAACTGAGGCCCCGAGTGGGCAGTGACTCAAGGGCAAGCGGCAGGTTTTATGGCTGCTGACACCCAAACGGCCGGCCCTCCCCTTGGCACCCCAGCCATGGCTAATGTGCCATTCATTGTAATTAACTAATTATTCCTGCTGCCAACTAGCGGAGGAGGCCGGGGGTGGGAGGCCCCCCCAGATGACTCAGTCATGTTTACAACATGCAAACCCATTTAACAGCTTGTAAAGTCACTATAAATGGCTCTTTGGCAACAGGGGAAAAACCATCCCCTGTCTCCAGCTGCAGCTTAACAACGGTCGGCTCCGGGGCCTGGCGGACCAGGGTTCTGAGGTCCAACAGCGCCACCTAGAGACCGCATCCCCAAAACGCTCCGCTGGGGACCAACAGCAGGGGTGCTGAAGACCTCACAAAATCCAGGGCCCCAGAGACGCCCGTAGCCCACTGCTCCCGGCCCGACTCACAGCAGGGAAACTGAGCAAAGGCAAAGGACAGCGCCGGGCCCTCAGCGGCTCAGCTGCCTGGAAAATGTTCACAGAGTCTAACTGTAGATGCCACGTGGCAGATGCGGTCGTTTTCAACCCACGAGTTTGGATCCTTTCCAACGTGACCCTTCAGGAGAGGCATTGCCGAGGGCTTCCAGGCTCACCAACACCTGTGTTTCCCCCCCCCCCAACTCCAGCCCTCTTTGTACACCCAAGGCATGTTCAGAGGCCTGGGACATCTACCCACCGACACGCGGGAGTGGCCACTATGGACCGGAGGCAGGTGAGCAGGTCCTGATGCCCATTAGCTAGTCTCCAGCTGCACCACAAGAATAAAAATCCTATCTGCTCCTACACCTGGGGGACGGTGCCGAGTCCTGGGACCAGCGCTTGGCCTGCGGGATCTTGTCTGAAATTCACAGTGGGGAGACGCAGAGACCTCGTCCGTCCCCAGTTAATCCACCCCTGGTAGGTGGGGAGACTGAGGCCCACAGGGGTGTCCCCGAGAGCTGGTGGCTCCACCACCCTGGGCGACGAGGGGGTTCCAGCCGGGCCCTGAAGGATGGGACGCAGGAGGGAACTGAGTTGGTCCCCTACAGGCCAACTGGCTGGGCGGGCGGGGGGGCACGTCCGGACGGCCCTGACGTCTCCGGCCACTCACCCACGGTCATGCCGTCCATGTAGCGCTTGATGATGTCGAAGGAGTCCCGCAGGTTCCCGTCCGTGATGTCGAAGATGATGTCAGCGTGGTTGGCGGGATGCGCTGGCGTGACGGCCCGGAGGAAGATGATCTCTGCCAGGGAGAAGGGTGGCATGAGAGGGCACAGCGCTGGGCCCCGCGGCCCTGAAACAGCCCCTCGGGCAGTGAGGACCCAGCACGAGGGGCCCCCAGGGGCCCTGGATCACAGCCCATCCCCCTTTTGCCAACCGGGAAGCCGAGGCCTGGCGAGATCTGGGTCTTCCCTGAAGTCATGGGGCTGAGGAGGGGCAGGGGCGGCGATGGAAGGAACTGGAATTAGTCGTGAGTCCTCCGGAAGCCTGGCCTCCGGAAGGGAGGAGGGTGAGGGGACAAGGAGAGAGAGGCCGGAAAGCGCAAGGGAGCTGGCTGGGCTCCTGCCCGCAGCGACGAGGGTCAGACAAGCCACTGCCCAGGCCGGGCCGGGCAGTCTGGTGGCTGGGTCCCTCTCCCGGACCACCCGACACCAGGTCGGCTGGCTGCCCTCGGCCAGGAGCACCCCCTCTCTGTGCGATCTCGGGGGCGTCCTTTCTCTGGGCCTCAGCTTCCTCACCTGAGACGTGAAGGAAGTGCCCAGCAAGGGTCCGCCCATCACCAAAGGTCAAGGTCTGGATTTCCTGGGCCCAAGAGGCTGACAGGTGTCCCTAACCACGCCCACTCCCGACACAACCAATTATAGGCCCGCATGGGTGGGGGGCGGGGTGGGGGGACACACGGTGGAGACACAAAACCGGGTTAGGGATTTGGGAGGGATTCGTGTGTGGTTCAGTGGAACCGCCATCCTGCACAAGGCAAATCGCACTCAGGGATTTTCTCGGACCCAAGTCTGGGCCATGCTGCAAAGATTCTGTGCCTCGCCTTTTCTAGAGGAACAAACTGGCGGCTAGGGGCCAGGGCCACCGGCTCCTGCAGGCAACCACATCCCTGGGGCACCTCTCCTGCCCTCCCACCCCAGCGGCCAGGTGCTGTGTCTTGGCACGGGCTCCCGCATCACCTGAGGACCCTGTTGCACTCGGCGTGTAGGCAAAGGGCAAACGGTCTGTCTTCCCTGAGAAGGCCAGGGGCTCCCTGTTAGCGCTGTGCCCCACACCAGCCCTGGCCTGCAGGCTGCACACCCCAAGGCGAGGCGTACAGAGCAGCACCCCATTTCATCGCTGCCTGCCCGGGCCCCACTGGTGTGAAAAGAGGGCTGTGATGGCAGGTCTACACTGCAGGCTGGGAGCTGCCTGTGGGGGTAGGGGCGAAGCGGGCACACTGACTGCTTGACTGCTGGGCTCTTGGAGCCAGTCTAGCCGCGCCAGCCCATCTGTCCCCATCTCCAGGGTGATGCTGCAAAGAGCATCAGCTGCAACCCACTACTGGCTCCCAAAGCCTTGGACTTGAAGCCTCAGTTCCAAGTGCAGGCCCCCACCTACCCTTGGCTCACCTCTTGCCAAGCCTCTACCACTCCAGCCAGAAAAACTCGCTTCCTTCCTCAAAGGTCCACACTCCTCACGTACCAGCAGGCCTTTCGGGAGGTGATCTGCTCTGCCTGGCACCCTCCTGCCTCCTGGCTCCCCAATTGCCCTAGATGAGCTCCCAGAGGGGAGTCACTGCCTCCTGGAGGCCCTCCCTGATGCCCCCGTGCTCGGCACAGAATCGACACTTGGTAGCTAGTTGCTGAACGACTGTTATCCCTAAGAGACCCCCCTGCCCCCACACCTGCCCTGAACTGAGAGACCCAGGGACGGGCTGGCACGCTGCTGGGTGGTCTGGGGACACGGAGGAGATGCAGAGGCAGGGAGGGCTGTACCTTCCAAACCCCAAAGCCACATCTCACCAAGGAGGGGCTCCTTCAGGCCAAGCTCTCAGCTCTGGCAAGGGGGTTGCCTGGCCGGGAAGCTTACCCAGGCGACGGCCCGTCCCAGGCCGTGGGAGCGGCCACTCACCTTCAGGGCGGGTGAACTCGCGGAAGGTGGGCAGCGAGACGACGGTGTGGGAGATGGTGTGCACCGGGGCCAGCACGCAGGTGACGTCGTTGGGGCGGCAGGACTTGATGCACCGGATGGTGTCCGTCTTCTCCTGGCGGAGCCTGAGGGGACCACAGCATAAGGGGGGGAGCAAAGCTGGGGCCACCACGCCCCCCAGAGACTGGCGTCCAGGCAGGAGGTGCAGGTGGCGGGGCAGGAGCACCGCTCCCCGAGACGGCTCCGTCGGAGACCCGCCTGGCCTCCAGAGCCCAGCTGCTCCGTGGGGCAGCCTCCTGGCCCTTCCTGCAAACTGGACCAAACAAACACCCACCACGTGCCCCAGGTTCCGTCTGCCCTGGCCAGGATGAGCAGAACTTTGCTCTTGGCCAACGACATAAACTGAGCTTCAGGTTCTCCAACGGCAATCAAATTCGTTCATTCGCTTGCTCAACCAGGGTGTCTTGAGTATCTGCTGGGTGCCAGGAGCCAGGGACACCAAAGCAAACGCGGGAGACAGGGTCCCGCCTTCCTTGGGGCCCCGGGTCAGGTGGGTGGCAGGGCTAATAACTGAGGGTGTGGTTATAAAGCCCCCAGCTCAGTGCCCAGCACGAAGCAGTCAAAGCCCGTCACGGGACAGATGGGGAGGAAGAAGGGACATACGTTTGTTACAGGTCTGGGTGTATTTTATAAACCTCTTCGGCATAAAATACAACATAAATGCAAGAGCTACACAAGACAAAGGGACAGATGAATGAGTATTTTAAGGCCAAGCACTTTATAATCAGCACTCAGGGCAAGAAAGAGATCTCCAACTCATAAAGATTTTTTTTTTTTTTCAGGGCTGCACCTGCGGCATATGGAGGTTCCCAGGCTAGGGGTCCAATCGGAGCTGTAGCCACCGGCCGCCACCACAGCCACAGCAACGCAGAATCCGAGCCACGTCTGTGACCTACACCACAGCTCGCGACAATGCTGGATCCTTAACCCACTGAGCGAGGCCAGGGGTCGAACCCGCAACCTCATAGTTCCCAATCAGATTCGTTTCCACTGCACCATGACAGGAACTTCAGAGATTTTTGAAACCAAGTTTCTGGTTACCAAAGGGGAGACGTGGTGGGGGAGGGATCAGTTGGGGGTTGAGACTGACACGTCCACACTCCTGTCTAGAGAATAGGTGGGTGACTAGGACCTGATGTATAGCACAGGGTAATCTACTCACATAACCTACATGGGAAAAGAACTGAAAAGGAACGGATACATGTGTATACATATAACTGATTTACCTTGCTGTACACCTAAAACTAACACAACTTTGTAAGTCAACGCTGCTCCAATAAAATTTATTAAAGAAAAAAAAAATACAAGGAGCTCCCACTGTGGCTCAGCGGTTGACGAACCCAACTAGCATCCATGAGGACACAGGTTCGATCCCTGGCCTCGCTCAGTGGGTTAAGGATCTGGCGTTGCCGTGAGCTGTGGTAAAGGTCACAGACGTGGCTTGGATCTGGCGTGGCTGTGGCTGTGGCGTAGGCAGGTGGCTGCAGCTCCGATTGGATCCCTAGCCTGGGAACTTCCATATCTGTGGGTGTGGCCCTATGGAAAAAAAAGGACAAAAAAAATTTTTTTCTAAAGAAAAAAAGATCTTCCCCTGCCACCTGAGGTCCCTGCATGTGTCCTGGACCCATCTCAACCCCCTTGGGCGTCCCCAAAGTAACCCCTGTCCCCACTCTCCTAGAAATCGCCTACCTGGGTTCCTTTGTGTGGCATCACACAGGTGTGCCTTGCCAGACACAGGCATGTTAAACGTTTCCACTAAAAAGTCTGTCATCTGTTATACCTTTTGAAAGTCCTTTCTAACCCACAGGTGTCCTCCCCACCCCTTCATCGTCCACACAGTTTATCTGTTAAGGAAGCAAACAGGTGAGCCATAGCGCTTCCTAGACCTGGGCGTGCTGACCGCGTCCTCCTGGTGCAGCCTCGCCCGAGCCTCTGTCCTCAGCATTCCTGGCACGTTGGGAGCTGGATCCAGACACCTGATCAGATGCAGACCCAGGGCCTTCGGAAAAATGATAGTCGATGGTGAGTCTTCCATGGGGAGGGGATGCACGTGGTGTCTGCGTCTCCTTTCTGTGATGTCATCAGCTGCTAATTCTCAGGGCCCAGATCTGCTGGTTTATCATGGATCGAGCCATGCTGGAGTTTGACTCTATAATTTCTTTTTCACTTAGTAGTTTGACTACTTCTGTAAAGAGATGCTTCCCCTCATACTCTCTGGCTACCAGGGGGCATAGTTCATAGAGGAAAAGCAAGATCACTGCTTGATTGTTTATCTGCATTGACCCGAAGGTTGCTATCAGCATTCAGAGGTTATTAGTTGACTTTTAAAATTTTTTCCCTTTATTTATTTTTTTTTTTCGGCCGCACCTGCAGCATATGGAAGTTTCCGGGCTAGGGGTTGAAATGGAGCTGCAGCTGCAGGCCTACGCCATAGCCATGGAAACACTGGATCCTTAGCACACTGAAGAAGGCCAGAAATCGAACCCATATCCTCACGGACACCATGCCAGGTTCTTAACCCACTGAGGCACAATGGGAACTCCCAGTTGATGTTTTAAAAAATCATCATAGGAGTTCCCTTTTGGCCCAGCAGTTAAAGGATCTGGCATTGTTACTGCTGTGGCTCAGGCTGCTGCTGTGGCACAAGTTTGATCCCTGGGCTGGGAACTTCTGCGTGCCATGGGCACAGCCAAAATAAATACATAAATAAAAGTATCAGTATGAACTCATAGCTTTAAACTATTTGATGAATTTCAATCCATTGCACTTATTATCCCTTGTTGGAGCTCAAGTTTTCCCATCTTTGGCCACAGAAAAAACCAGATTGGCCGCTGAATGCTCGTGCTGGGGCCCTAGGAACCTCTGATAGCTTCCTGCTCTCTGGTCTGACAAGGTGGTCCAGTCTCGTCTTATACTTTATGCCCCAGCTATTTCTCCAACAAGTCCTGGGTTTGTGTTTCGGTTTGGTTTTGTGTTTTAGTGCAAAAGGGTATTTCAACCACAATCTGGATACCAGGACTGCTCAGTGCTCCTGAGCTGGTCCTTGCTTCCAGGCCTCTTCTGTGGGCATGTTCAAAAATAAAATACATCATGAGTTCATACTGATAGCTACAATTCAAAACAAGAACTATACATTTAAAAAAAATTAATCTCCCCTACATACAAAAGAAATGTCTCTCTCTCTCTTTTTTTTTTTTTTTGGCTGCTCCCATGGCATGTGGAAGTTCCCAGGCCAAGGATCAGACCCACACCACAGCAATGACAACAGCAAATCCGTAACCACTAGGCCACCAGGGAACTCTCTAAATCTCCTTTTTTTCCATATCAAAATCCTGGTTCACAGGAGAAGACAGGCTATCCCGTAATTATTTATCTAATTTATTCTCTATATTGACCCAGCAGTCTCAGAATAACAATGCTAAAATTACCATCACTGACACTTAATAATTTTTTGGATCTGTTCCCCCTATTCTATCTACAATTTTTATTTTTAAAAATGTATTTATTTATTTATTTAGGTCTTTTTAGGGCATATGGAAGTTCCCAGCCTAGAGGTCGAATGAGAGCTGCAGCTGCCGCCCTAGTGACACACAGCCACAGTAACACCAGATCTGAGCCGCGCCTGCGACCTACACCACAGCTCTCAGCAATGCTGGATGCTTAACCCACTAAGCAAGGCCAGGGACTGAACCCCCATCCTCTTGGATACCAGTCGGGTTCTTAACCTGCTGAGCCCCAACAGGAACTCCCACAGGTCACAGTTTTGATCTAGTCTTTCTGGTGTACTTTCTAGTGGATGTCACGCTGTTCTTTTTTTTTTTTTTTTCCCCCTCCTTTTTTGGCTAATCCTTCTGTTCTTTATTCCATTTTTTCCTACAATAACTTCATATGAGATTTCACCTTGATACATTTTGGTTGATCTTTTTTTTTTTTTTTTCTTTTCTTTTCTTTTCTTCTTTTTTGGCCTCCCTGTGGCACATGGAGTTCCCAGGCCAGAGATCAGATCTTAGCCTCACTTTCAACCTACGCCAAAGCTGCGGCAACACCGGGTCCTTTAAACCTGCATCCCAGGGCTCCAGAGATGGCGCTGATCCCATTGCACCACAGCGGGAACTCCTGCTTGATCATTTTTATGTAAAATTAGCTTTCCTGGAATTTGAGGAAGAGGTGCGGTTTCCAGTGGTTTCTCGGAGCTCCCTCGTCTTTGTTTTTGGCAGCCTGCTCTCAGGACCTTCCTTTTCCAGAGTCTCTACTCTCTCTTTCCCACTCAATTCTCTACTTCATTTCTAGCAGTTTCTCCTTAGTGTGAGATCCTGACCTTCAGAGAAGGCCTGATGGCTCAGTTTTCAAAGGTCCTTGGTGTTCCCGTGTGGCTCAGAGGGTTAAGGATCCAGCATTGTCACTGCTGTGGCTTGGGGGTCACTGCTGGGGTAGAAGTTTGATCTCTGTCCCGGGAACTTTTGCATGCTGTGGGAATGGCCAAAATAATAATAACAATAGTAATAAAAATAATAAAAAGGTCTTCCAGGCTAGGCACTCCATCCCTTCCATCCTGCCCTGAGCTCCCTCTACTACTGGCCACTGGAATGAGTAAGATGCCTCCGGGTCTGTTCTCGGGCTGGTCTGCCGTGCTTTCTAGGGGCTACGTGCTGACTGCTCTGGGGTTTTCCCACAGCTCTCTCTTGCACGGATGCCAACACGACGCAGGTGGCATGAACAATATTTGGGGGTTCATGGGGACACTGTGTCATCTTGTTTAGCCGAAAATGTTTTCCGTGGAGTAAAAAAAAGTCTTATCTCATTCCGGGTGCTTTTTGCTTGGGATCCAGAGAACTTCAAAAACCACACGGCAGCATCTTCCCTGACCACAGTGCCTGACAGCTGGCACACGTCTTCTCATGTAAGTGTCCCGGCTTTTTCCGCTACACTGCACTGCCTCCTTCCTTAGCTAATAAACTGCCTTGTTTTTCACTTGGGAATTTTAGAACAGCGCTGGTCTGAGGAGCTTTCTGAATATCTGACAAGCAGAGACTAATCCCAGGAATCCTGCCCTCTTCGCAGCATGGGGCAGGGCTTCTGAGAACCAACCCTGGAGCCAGGCTGCCTGGATTTAGAGCATGGCCCCACCTTACACCAGGGCTGGGGCTCTGGGTCAGGTAGTCACGCTATCTCCGTGTCTTCACCGTGAAATGGGGTCACAACGGTACTTTGCTCACAAGGCTTTGCGGAGGTTATTTAAGTGCTTAGAACAGTGCCTGGTCCACAGAAAGCAGTGTCATCACTGTCATTATTTTTATTGTTATAATAACAATGACCCTAACTATCCCTCACCCGGGGAGCTTGGTTTAGCACAGTGACAGTCAGAAACGCACGCCCAGGTCCAGGAGTTGGAAGTGATGGCAGCTCTACAAATTCTCTGAACTTTTATTCCCCATTAATGAATTAATTTATTTTATGGTTGCACCCCCAGCATATGCAGGTTCCCTGGCCAGGAAGAGAATCCAAGCCGCAGCTGTGGCAATGCGGGATCCTTTAAGCTGCTGCGCAGGGCGGGGGATTGAACCCGCACCTCTGCAGTGACCCAAGTTGTTGCACATTCTTAACCCACTGTGCCGCAGCAGGAACTCCCATTCCTCATTTAAATCGAGATCCAAATGAACATTCAAGTACCTTCCAATAAATGGAGAAGCCAACACTTCCTGGCTGCCTGCCAGACGCCACACGCTGCCTTGCGCCTAAGTAACTTCACGTTATTTTCAAAATAATCCACAACATGGGCCTTGAAGCTCGGAAAGGCAATGACACATTCAAGGTCACAGAACTAGCAAACAGCAAGGTGGACATTCAAACTCTTGTTTTTGTCTGTTTGGTTGGTTGGCCTGGTTTGGTTTTTCTGCACCGCGTGACCTCAGCAGACTGATACTGGATACCACGATGGAGCCTCAAGGGACTGCGGGAGGCGAGCATTCAGGTAATTCAGCTATCACCCCCCACGTGTGCACTCAGGTACACACAGAAACACCAGAGGTGCCCTAAAATGGAGCAGGACACTTTACGAGGTAGGGTGCTCCACAAGCAAGGGATTGTACAAGCCAAACTGGATAGGCAGTTGGTGGTAATGCTGTAGAGAGATTCTGGCCAGCCATATATGGTTCGTGAATGGCTTATAAAGCCCCTGGGAATTTTTCTCCCATCTTAACACCCCTTTGGAAAAAAGTGCTCCTCTAGCCTAGTAATCTGGACCATGCTGAAAGAACAACTGAATACAGTCGTGAGTCCTTGCAGTGCCCTGCTGATTTCACAGAATAGGTGGTATATGAACTAAGCCTTGAAAATACCATCCATCCACCCACCCTTCAGTCTTCCAACCTCCATTCATTCATCCATCCAACCATCCATCCTGCATCCATCATCCATCCATCATCTACCCATCCATCCACCATCCATCCATCCATCCATTCTTCATCCATTCATCCAACTATTTCCTATCCAACCATCCATCCTTCATCCATCCATCCATCATCCATCCTTCATCCATCCATCCATCATTTATCCATTCTTCATCCATTCATCCATTACCTCTCCATCCAACCATCCATCCCTCATTTATCCATCCCGCATCCATCCATCTATCCATCCATCCATCCCCCTCCATCCATACGTTTATTCAGATGTTTACTGCGTTCCTTTGACAGGCTGAACATTCTGAAAGCAACGCAGAGAATATACAGATCCAACCCCTGCCGTCAAAAAGGCCCCAGAGCAGTGGGAATGATACAAAGCAACAACAGCAAATGCCAGGGTAACTGCTCTGATGGAGTACGCCCAGCACTAGAAAAGCTCAGATTCAGGAAGGGCTTCACTGAGGAGGTGACTTTTACGCTACGTCTCCAGGGAGAGTGGCAGTTTGCAGGAGGGTGGCATGGCACGTGCTAAAGCCAGGAGAAAGCACATTCGGAGAAAAGCAAGAGCCCTGTGTGACCAGACATGAGCGAAGGGGTGAGCCAGAACAGGGAGCAGGAGGGAGACACAGCTGCAAAGATGCACAGAGGCTGGAGCTGGCAGGGCCTCGAATGCCATCCCAGGGAGTTGGGCTTCAACTTCTAGTACAAGAACCACAGAAGGTTCTAAAGAAGGTATAGACATAATCAGACTCATCCTTCTGAAAGGCCCTCGGATAATGGGATTCTGGAAGCTGGTCCAGACCAGAGAGCTCAGAGGGGAGTCTGGGAGACAACGAGGAGCTTGCAGATGAGTGGCTGGAAGCACGTGTATGCTGCCATGGCAAGTACCTGCTGCCTCTGTCACAGGGCACAAGCCATAGAGTTAACTGGAAATCCACCGTCTCTACTGGACAGCCCTTCCCCACCTTCCTTCCATGTCCTTGCAGGCAGGACCTTAGGATTCTCCAGTATCTTTTACTTGAGTCCTCCGACTTTCTGCCTTGCCCTCATGTTTCTGCTGGAAAACAGCATCAGAAGCCACAGAAATGACAGGCACATAAAGCAATGTTGGCAGGAAGTCGTCCAGTCCCTCGACAGACATGGGAAGGGCACCTACTGTGTGCTAGGCACTGCCAGGAGCTAGGGACACAGCACTGAGTGGGACAGAGTTGGCCCGGGCCTGCACAGAGACTTCGGATGTGGGGAGACGAAGGTGAACACAGATCAGCGGGCCCCGCAGACTGCGACGCGCATCACAAAGGCAGGGCTGTGTGCGGAAGGCTGACAGAGGAAACACAAGGTTGTCAAGGAAGGCCCCTCGGAGATAGGGGCCCACAGGCTGAGGTTTAGCCAACATTCAGGCCAAGGGCGCAAAAGCACGTGCAAAGGGCCTGAGGCAGCCAAGAGCTCAGCGGTGTGGCTCAGGGCAAACCAGCAAGGGGTAAAGCATCCGAGGTCGGGCTGAAGATGGACACATGGACTAAAGCAAGCGGGGCCTCGAAAAGCACGCTGGAGGCTTGGCTGGGATCACGGTGGGAGAGATGAGGAGAGGCAGACGGATCGAGGCCCTCGTGGGCGGTATTGTGACAGAAGGGAAGAGTCCAAGCTGTAGAGTCAGCAACCCGAGGTTCAAATACACACTGTGTGATCTTGAGAATCACTCACCCGCACTGAGCCTCTCTGGGGCCGGCACGCCTGCCTCACAGGATGGGCAGTAACGCATGGCAGGACGGACACACTCACGATGCCCTCCTCTGCCTCCTCCTGGTACCAGTGCAGGGGACAGACCTCACTCAGGTCAGGGCTGCTCACAAGATGCTGCAACTTTGGATGCTGCAACTGTGCTCAGGGTTTCCCTCCACAGGTTCGGGCTTCCCATCCAGACAAACAGAACCAGAGGCTTGAGTCTCAAGAGACAGCTTTTTGGTCTCGTTTAAAGCCTCAGGTCCTGGTGATACAACACGAAAACCAAGCTGGTGCCAGGAGGCTCGGCTGGACCACAGACAGGCCACGGACGCTTGACCGAGCCCGAGCCCCCTTCTCTGGGCCTCGAATTCCACATCCGTGGAGTGAGGGGGGGATGGAACTCCACTTGTTACCGTCACCTCGTCCTCTGGGCTCAACCCAAGTGGAGGAGAGAGAATCAGCTCAAGATAAACCCCGGAGCCAGCTCGTTCTCCCTCACTGGGGCCCCCTGGCGACTCCCATCAACGGGGCTCCCAGGCGCACACCCCTCACCGAAAACACTCCTGGGTCACCCTGGGGGCTCCAGGCCGAGGGGGTCACAGCGGCAGAGACTCCTGACCGCGCCAAATAAAACCAAGGCACGCCCGCCAGCCATGCTGGGTGCGATCTCCCGCTAAAACTTTATTCAAATCCCGGAGGGGAGGGCGAGGAAAGCAACAAGAGGGAGCCCCCCCCACCCCGGCCCCGCCACGGCCCAAAGCGAGTGCTCAGAGCTCTGCGGACACAAAGATGTAAAGCTTGGCCACAAAGGAGCTGACGGTGCCGTGGCGATAGAGGTCCATTCTGACGGTGAGCAGCAAGTCCCTGGGCTCGGGGACGGGCTTGGTGAGGGCCACCACCCCGCTGTGGTGGTTCACCTTCTGGGTGGTGAAAAAGCCCTCCTCATTGCCGCCGGTGATGGCCAGCTGCATGCTGTCCCCGGGGACGGCACTGGAGGGGCCCATGCGGAAAACCACGGCGGGCACTTGGATGTTGGTGGGGAAAGAGAGGTGGTAGTAGGTTATTCGCAGAGGCAGCTTGGGGCACTCCTGATTCTCATGGCAAGGCAAGCGCTCGCAGCGGCTGCAAGAAAAGTGGACAGAGAGACAAGACGAGGGTTAGGGCCGGTTCAGCAAGCGGAGAAATAACAGAGCAGGGCAGGGGAGCGGGGGCTCGCTGGGCGGGGCCTCCCGCCGCCCTCTGGCCAATCAGCCAACGGGAAGCGCACCCCTCACTCACCTGTGGGAGGGGCCGGGGACCTCCGGGCCGCGGACTCAGGCACCAGCCTCTTCCAACACCCTCGGGGGGGCGCTGGGTGGCTGGGGTCAAGGGTCGTGCCTGGAGTGAGGTGTGTCCCCTCCTCGCGGGCAGAGCCCCACCCCGGGCTGTCCTCACCGGGCACACCCTGGCCCCTGAGTGGCGTCCAGGCTCCTGGCTCCTCGCCCAGACAGTGGTCTGGGCTGCACAGGGCTTGCGGTGGCTCTCGGGGGCGACCCCCCCCCGACGTGATCGCCTCCGCACCAGCCAGCAGGGCTGCGGCCGTCCCCGAGCGCTTGGCTGGCCGTCCCGACGCATGTGCTGGTGTGACCGCGCCGGCGCTGGGAGGGTGGGCTGAGGGCAAGTCAGCGGCCTTCCCGGGGCCACCGAGAGAGCGCCCGAGGAAGCCAGACCTGCGCGCAGGCGGCGAGGTCTGTTCCCCTCCCTCTCTAAGCCCTGTGCTCTAGGCCCGTCCTGTCTGTGACCGCAGGGCCAGCCAGGGCTGGCAGCCGGGATGGGACAGCTTCTCACGTCCTGTGAAGGGGTCTCACTTCCTGGGACAGGATGGGGACAGGGTCTCACTTGCCACGAGGTGATAAGAATAGGGCCCATCACCCTCTGAAGGCGGCGCCTGAGAAGCGGAGGAGTCAAGGCGCAGAGACCCACAGGACCTGAGCGCGCTCACCCCGGGACGTCCCGCCGTCTGGACTGAGCTGGATTCTCCAGTCCGGAGCATCAACTGTCCCGGCCTCCTGTCCAATCTCCCCTTCCACTTTCTACGTTTGCATGCCTCACGTTGGGTGAGGAGGACGTATTTGACACTTGGCACTTATTGTGAGCGCCGTCTCTTTACGTCCTGGGCCCAGGCTCTCTATCAGGACTCACAGGAATCCTTTCAGCTACTTGGCCATGGGCCACTCGGAGCTCTTAGAAAGGACAGCCCTCGGAATGAGCTCCACACTAGTAAAGGCACGCGAGGGGCAGGAACCCCGAGGAGGAGGCTCCTGCATGAGAAGAGCAGGGCCCAGAGGCAGAGGCAGTGATAGGAAAGAAGGCAGGCATCGGGGCTGCTGAGGGGCGCCCACCCCCAGAGACACCCAGGTCCAGGCCAAATAAGAGTGTGCCCGGCGACTGGGGAGAGACCGCGGGACGGTGCCTGGCCTCGTGCTGGGTACATCGGGGCTTCTCCTCTGCCAAGCTGCCCTCACCGTCCTTATTCTACTGACCGGAAGACCGAAGCTCGGTGAGGACACGGGACTTCCCCAGGACCTCACAGTCTGTGCTAACTGGCAGAGGCAAGGTCAGCTTGTCTCACTCCAAAGACTGTACACACACACACACACCCACACACGCGCACACCCACACACGCACGCACCCCCCACACACACCCCGCTCCAGCTGCTTCAGGAAGGGCCTGGGGGTCTGGCCAGCAGGTGGCGCTAGAGTCCCCTTCATGTGCCTTCGGTTTTCCCCCATCTCCCACGTGCAAGGCCAGGGGTTGGCTATTGCCAGGGGACGAACCCCGCGTGCGCATGCGTGGAAGGCAGGGGGCGTGAGCGGTGTGCGAGGTTCTGGTACAGCCCCCGCGGCCATCGCACACCCGAGAGCGGGCCACGTCTTCCTCTTCGATGAGCTCCCTGCCCCCAAACCCACAGAGTCGTTAACTGGAGCCCCCCAAAGCCTTTCCTCACTCTGGGCATTTCTGGGCCTGGCTCCTTCGGGACACTCACGTCCCCAGGGCAGGAGCGTGGCTCTTTGGCTTTTTCTCCCAGCAGCAGCACCAGCTGGACGCCTACCATGTGCTTTCTTCATGTGCACAAACCAGCATGGCCCCGTCCCGGCTCCGACCGGCCTATCCTGCTCCACCCCTACTTGCTGAAACAGCCCAGAGAGCAAACCAACCGCAGCCGGGAGGCTGGCTGTCCGGCTGGGGATGGCACGGAAGTCTCGGTGCCCGGGGGTCTGGGCCGGGGAGGGGCTGCCGCGGCTGCATTTCCTCCAGAGCAGGGGAGCCCTGGGCCCCTGGGACCCGACACCTCGGTTTCCATCTCAACTCACGTGACACAACAACACGCCCCAATGTTTCAGTTCAACAAATTTGATCAGGACACCCCAAGTTCCATGAAAACGCATCTGCTGCAAGGCGCCCCACACCAGAGGCAAACAGGGTCCTCCGGCGGGGTCCCTTCTCCTGGGAGGCACAGCGTTCCGGCCGCCCCCAGGCCGTCTGCTGGCAGTTCCCCGACTTTCGTGCTCCCGTCATCCTGGCCGCTCTTCTGGACACAAGCCCCAGGAACCGGCCAGGGCAGGGCTCCACCCGCTGTGTCCACCAGCATCACACCCTGGGGCCGGGAGCCGCGCCAAGCAAGGCCGCTCAGCCCGGCTCTGCCTTCCCAGACCACTGGTGGGGTGAGGAGGATGTTTTTGGCCCCGTCTCCGCTCCAGGACCCGGCACATTCCTCCGGTGGGTCGGAGGGAATTGTGTGGTCAGCATCTTAACAGCCCGGCCGGTCCGTGAGGCCCAGGCCTGTGGTTTGCGGCCCAGCCTGCTGGGTCATGCTCCAGTTACCACCCTCGGCCACCTGGGAGACTGGCCAGAAAGCGGCTGCGAGCAGAGAGAGAGGACTGGCCGGAGAGGGACAGGGACAGGGACAGAGACAGAGACCCTCAAATCCTGCCTGTCAAGGCTTCCTGCGTGTTAACCACTGAAGGGCTGGCCGCTCGTTTCTTTCTCAAACAGCTCTGTTTTTTTCTTTTTCTCTTTTCAGGGCCGCACCCGCGGCATATGGAGGTTCCCAGGCTGGGAGTCGAATCTAGCTACAGCTGCTGGTCTACACCACAGCCACAGCAATGCCTGATCCAAGGCATGTCAATGACCTACCCCACAGCTCACGGCAACGCCGGATCCTTAACCCACGGAGCGAGGCCAGGGATCGAACTTGCATCCTCATGGATACAGATCAAGTTCATTAGAGCTGAGCCACAAGGGGAACTCCTCTAATACAGCTCTTTTAAATTTTGCAAATTGTTTTCTAAAGGTCAGGTAATAGATTCCTTATAAGGATGTTTGCCGAGAAGGAAAAGGCCCATAAAAGAGAAAACTCCAGGCTGAGTTGTCCGCAGCGCTGAGGGAAGGTTGGCCTCTGCTCACCTGGAGCTTGGCCTGCGTCCTGCCCACATCAGTGCCTTGTCCCCATGTCACACTAGGCTAGGGGTGCTCCTGTGGTCCCAGAGTAACTCTCCTGAATGGAAATGGGGCAGCCAGGACAAGACCCCCTGAGGCCCCTCAGCCTGGGAGTCCAGGCCCTGCCCCCACTTCCTGTGCCGGACGCTGGGCTCCTGGCTGCTCTGATTCCTCAGCAGTGTCAGCAAAGGAGAAATTGTAACCAAGCCCTGCACTGTGCGCAACAGGAATGGGCCCTGGACCACACAGCCCCTGGGGAGCCCGTGTCTTGTCTTCCCTTGGGAAGGCTGAGCAGCCCTAGCCTTGGCCGGTCCCAGTCAGCCCACAGGGCACATAGTCAGCAGCAGAGCCGGAGCTGCGGAGCTGCTCTGAGGAAGCTCTGTATTCTGAGAACGAGGCGGCCAATTCTCAGCCTCCTCGCCACCACTGTTCCCTAAGCACGGATGCCGGCTCGGGGCTGGGCACCTGGAGCTCGTTACCGCTAATCCTTGTTAATCCCCAAGGCAGTGACCAGCGGGGGCTGCCAGAGCCGTGTTACCGAGACAGAAGGGGCCCTGGGTGGCCAAGACCCAAGGTCACGGCACCGAGGAGCAGGACTGTCAGGTCCTGACACGGGGGCCACCGCCCACCTTCCCGCCGTCCATAACAACTGGCAGTCAATACACCTTGGGGCGCCTCCCCACACTCCCAGGGCTGAACCCAGCAAGCGGTGTGGCAGTTGGCTCTGCCACAATCACAGGTCGTCCCACAGGAACCCAGGGGGGCAATACCAGCACCCCCTTTACAGCAAGAAGTTCACAGGATCTATTCCCAGTCAAGGTCAAGGGGCCTGGAATGGACTAGGCTGGGAAGCAAACCTAAGTGAGCCCGACACCCAAGCCAGATCGTTCCAGAAGGAAACAGCATCTCCACTAGGCTTGGGAATAGCCACAGGGGACCCTCACACCCTCCCCAGCTCCACTTGCTTCCCGGCCTCTGCTCCGGTGCCAGGTGGTGCTGGCGAGCAGAATGTGTGTCACCGGGGCAACGGTCTTCCCTGGGGGGCTGCCTGGAGCCTCCTCCTCCCCGCTCCTCTTCACTGTGGGTGGGGGCCCGCTTCCTGCCCTTAATACAGAGACTGCTGGAGCCCCCACTTTATCCGCCCCCAGAGGACAGGCTGACACATCCCCGGGATGGGACAGACCAGGCCCTGGGGCATCACCCGCTCTGTCAGCAGAACGCGGTTCTGCTTCCTTGCTGGGAACCCTCCTGTTCCCCCTTAACGCATGTCCACACCCCACTCCAAGCCCACCTCCGCTGCCTCCCTCTCTGTCTGACTCCTCTTCCCTCCTCATTCAAGCATCACCACCTCCGGGCATCCCTGCCTTGTGCCTCCAGCCGGGCAGGGCCCTCCTCTCAGCGTCCCTGCACTCTGCAGCCACTGTGGTTCCTGCCTACGCTCCTCCTGGGTGCAGAGCAGGAGTTGGGGGTCTTTGCGGGCCCACTGTCTGTCCGGATGCCCGCACGTAGTGGGCTCGAGATGAACCATCTCCCCAGATGAGTAAAGGACTTTCCCTGGCACCAGCGGGGGCTGGCGAGGTGGGGCGGGTGCAGCCAAGGATTCCACAACTTGCATCCGGCCGATTTCGGCTTCAACCTCAGCGCCAGCCTGCCAGCCCCCACCCCGGCTTAGGAGGAGGGAGGACCCCCTCCCCTGTGGCTTTCGTGGCTGTGTGTGAGTTAGAGGCCAAGAGCAAACAGCCCATCTTCAGGAAACCTCAAGCCCAGACACAGGCAAGGGCCTGGGAGTGTGGGAATCTGGACAGACAGCCACACAGCCTCAAACGGAGGACACGGATCTCTCTTCACGGCTCTGGGGGCACCAGCCCTGCCCACCAAGCTGCTGCTGGGCCCACGGGCTCCTGGGAATGCTGTGCCCTTGCACGCCCAGTTCTGGGGCAGCTTCCCCTAACCAGCTAGAAGGCAGCTGGGGAACCAGAGGGGACCGGGGGGGGGGCAGATGAGCACCCCAATGTCGGGAAGGACAGCAAGCCCCTGAGCGGCTCCCGCTCTGGCAATCCACCAGGACAGCCAGAACTGTGGACGTGAGCAAGTGGACGCCGGGGCCTGGCACTGACCCTCTGGTGGGAGGAGCAGGAGCAGGCTCAGGAGGCGAGTCACCCAGGCAGCCTGGCGGTGGCTTTGAGCACTTCCTGGGACACATGTCTGTGCTCCTGACATTGGCTCCCACCGCAGGGCTTTTCCTGAAACACCTGCCAGGGGCACTAATACGATAAGAGGTGGGGTCGTGTGTGGCAAGACAGAGGGTCCTCACTTGAGGAACGGGGTTCCTGGACACCCCAGCAGACACCCCGGGGGCCTGAGAGGGGCAGGCTCACAATGACATGTGGACGCACAGTGACAAGCTGAGGACACAGCACCTCCCGAGCTGTCCGCGCAGTCACTGGGCTGAATGGAATCTGGCTTCCCCCCCCCCGTTTCATCTACAACGGCACCCCAGCAAGTCACAGCAGCTCGCCCACAGTCATGGCCACCTTCACCCGACCCAGAGCACGCGCTGACACCTGCGGCTCACAGATGCGGAAACTGAGGCCCAGACCCTGGCCCGAGGTTTCCCCCGGCAGAGCGAGAGGTCACGACCTTGGCTTCCTGGGACCCGTCTCACTGGCAGGTGGGGGCCTGAGAACCAGGGCTCCTGGAGTTTCCCAGGAGCCACGTGGGAGGGCACAGCTCATTAACTCCTGGCCCGGGCGGGGAGCCGGGCCCCGGCAAGGCCGACCCAGACAGACGATCGCGGGGCCCAGGGACTTACGTGTCTGCGGAGCGGCGGTAGTTCTCAGGACACTCGAAGGCCAGGCAGCGGAAGCTGCCCTGGATGTTGAAGCAGGTCTCGTTGATGGAGCAGTTGTGGATGCCGGTCACACACTCGTCGATGTCTGCGGGAGACCCCGAAGCAGCACCGTGAAGGCCAAGGCCCCCCCGGCCACCCCTGTCCACGGCTGGGGGTGCCCGGACCTCCCGCCAACCAGGGTCGGGGGAGGTCAGCCCATCCTTGCCGTCTGCTGGCTGCTCTTTCATTTATAAGTGACTTAGATTTAAATCTAAATGGCTGTTAGTCACAGTTCCCGGGGCGAGCGTGATGACGGTGACATCAAACGCTCTCTGATGGCCCTGGTTTTGCAGGAATAACGCACTTGATTCTCACAACAAGTCGATGAGGCAAGGGCTGTGCTTATCCTCGTTTTAGGGACGAGCACACAGAGGTTAAGCGACTGGCCCAAGGTCACATATTTTGTAAGTGGCAGAGGTGAACTCGGAACCCAGGCAGCCAGCGCCTCTCTGAGGCTCAGAGGTGCCCTTGTAACGTCCCGGGAGGAACGAGCAGAAGCTACCAGCCCCGCTTTACAGACGAAGAGACTGAGATTTAACGGGTCCTATGTCACACCCAGTGTCCAGGGCTGGTCACTATCTGGGCCTGGGGGACTGTCACAAGGTGACCTTGGCCATGGGGAGCCGTCCCCCTTCCCACAACTGTCCAGAGCAGCCAAAGGGTGGGTTCAGGGGATGTCACCGCGCCAGAGGCATCTGTTAAGAGATGCCAAATCCTGATTGTCGGTGGCAAAAACAGCCCTGCCCAACCTCAAAGGCTGAGGCTCAGGAATGTGTTTTTGCCGCGTCTGGCAGGACCCCAGGCTGCGGTGAGGGCGCCTGGCCAGGATCAGGAAGTCAGCTGCTCTTTCAGAAACGCGAAAACAAAGCAACTTCCACCCAGAGTCCTGGACGGGCTGAGCAGGTCCCTCCCAGGAAGGCCCGCAGCTCCCTCCCCGCCTTTGATCGAAGTCCTCAAACCTTCTGACCAGGAATGACACCTGCAGAGCCCGGGGCCCCCAGCCGCAGAGGGGGTCATCAGGAAGCGGCTGGACAGACCTGACCTCTGATTCAGCCTCTGTGGCCGCTCCCGGCAGGGAGGCCCGCGTGTCCATGCCAGGGCTGCTCATTCACAAACATGTACTCAGCAGCCCCTCCGGAACCAAGTGGACCACCTCAGGTGCGGGGTGTCCTCAGAAACGGGAGCCGAGTACCAGCCGGATGCCACTTGCCCGCTTTTGGCAATGCTGGAGGCGACTCTCAAGCCCCAGCCAGACCCTACAGCCATTAGGTCCCTAAATACAGAGACCTCAGGCTTGTCACACATCCTGACTGGCCCATCCCCTTGCCAAGTGCGGACCAAGACCTTGAGACAGAGGCCCGTACCATCTGCTCACTGCTTTGCCCTTAATACCTGGCCCAAAGCAAGGGTTTGTTGAATGACTGAAGGAGAGCCTAAAGGGCAGTGCTAGGCTGTGGGTCTTCCTGGCATTGACGGCCCGTTTCCTTCACAGTGGCATCTTCCAAAAGGCTGCCAGCCCCCCTTTGGGCCCCCCTGGGGCTTCCCAGGTTGGGGCAGGAGGGCTCAGCCCTCCCGGAGGACAAGTGTGCCCGGGGGCAGGAGATCAGGACACAGCCAGGCTCCCTACCCGAATGCAGAGCCCCAGGACGGCCTGAGAGAGACCAGGGGCTCCACGTGCTCACCTTGGCAGTTGCGGCCGTTGGGGGCCAGCCTGTACCCGGTCGAGGGGCAGCTGCACTGGAAGCTTCCCGGGATGTTGATGCAGCGGTAGGAGCAGATGTGGCCCCCGGTGGGCAGGGCGCACTCGTCGATGTCTGTGACAGCAAAGCCCACCCTTAGTGTCCGTGTGGACCCTGGCCGGGCTCCACCCCCGTGGGCTGACTGAGCTGCGGCCTGGGGGGCAGCTGCCCAGGCCAAGCTGGACCCAGGGGGCCTTGAAGCGCTGGGGCTGGGGCGGCCTCAGAGGCCATCACGTGAGAAGGGAAAACTGAGACCCAGAGAGGGGATGCACCTAGCCTGGAGCCACACAGCAAGTTCATGGCATGAAGCGTGTTTGTGGGGGAGGAGCCAAGGCTTCAGGGTGACTACATGGGGAAATGTTTTGCCAGCCAAGCCCTAGTGCCACTTGTTAAATGTGTCATTAACACACGCACCTTATGCAGACGTAGGAATCATCTTAACAACAGTTGCCTAGGAGTTCCCGTAGTGGCTCAGTGGTTAATAGATCGGACTAGGAACCATGAGGATGCGGGTTCAATCCCTGGCCTCGCTCAGTAGGTTAAGACTCCCGTGTTGCCGTGAGCTGTGGTGTAGGCTGGGAGCTGTAGCTCCAATTCGATCCCTAGCCTGGAAACCTCCATATGCCACAGGTGCAGCCCTAAAAAGACAAAAAAAAAATAAAAAACAAAAAAAAAGTTCCCCTTCAGGCACCCTAGGAAGCGCTCTTAAGCCATGATTTGGTTTCCTCCTCCAAGAAGCTGCAACTGTGGGCTTAACCCGCATGTCATAGCAGAGACGGCCCAGGCCCAGAGAGGGGCTTTTAAAAGGCCCAAGGCAAGGAGTTCCAGCTGCAGCTCAGTGAGTTAAGAACCTGACTAGTATCCATGAGGATGCAGGTTCAATCCCTGGCCTCGTTCAGTAGTTAAGGATCCAGCACTGCTGCAAGCTTCGGTGTAGGTGGCCCATGCAGCTTGGATCTGGTGTGGCTGTGGCTGTGGTGTAGACCAGCAGGCTGCAGCTCCGATTCAACCTCTAGCCTGGGAACTTCCATATGCTGCAGGTGCGGCCCAAAAAAGGAAAACGGGCCCAAGGCAGAGCTGGGAATCAGCAACGTGGGTGGGCCCTGAGGCCCCTCCTCACTCCGGCATCACCTGCCCGCGCCAAGCCCCACTCAAGGTCTCCCCACACACGGCAAACACCGCCGGGACGTTTTATTTCACTACAGAAAAATCCAAGGAGAGGGTTTGCTCCTTTGCAAGCCTTACTCCATGATGGGTAGAGGGCATCCTACGAAATCTCGGGGGAGTAAAACCAAACCACCCGCCAGGCAGAAGGGGGGGGCGGGGACAGGGACAGAGGCGGAGGTGCTCCGGCCTCCGCCCAGCCGGAAGCCCTCACCTTCGCACGTGGTCCCGTCCACGTCGCTGAGCTGGTAGCCTCGCCGGCAGTAACACTGGTAGGAGCCGTAGACATTGGCGCACTCCTGGCTGCAGGGGCTGCTGTGACACTCATTCACGTCTGAAAGAGAGAAGGTTCCCCGCTCGGAGCTGCGTCACCCATCCCTGGCCGGCCTGTGACCTCCCTCGCGTTAACACATAGGCAGAGGCAAAGCCTTCCAAGTTCAGGGATCAGACATCTGCCCAGGGTCACCGCAAGAGAGACAGACCCCAAGGGAGAGAGACCTCACGGCTGGGGGATTGGGCATCTCCCCACCCCCACCTGCTTCAAGCCACACGGTCTCTGGGCTCTGGCTCCTCTGGGATCTGGCTCCTCTGCTCACTCAGCAGGGATTGGCCAACTTCCGGCCCCCCACTTGAGTTTGCAAATAAAGTTTTATTGGCACCCGGCCACGGCCATTCGTTCACCAGGGTCTGTGGTGGCTTGGGCCTCACAACAGCACGGTGGAGCTGTCGCAACCCAGAGGTGGCCAGCAAAGCCTGAAAGATGTCCTGTGTGGCTTTCAGGAAAAAAGCCTGTCCATCTCTGGCCCAGGAGTGTCTTCTCACATCTGTTTTCTCCTAATTCTGAGCAGCCAAGACTCTCCACTAGCCTCGCACCCCCTGTCTCAGCCCTGAGTCCCCCCACACACTTGGCTGCCACCTGATCCCCTATTCACATGCTCACCTCCGCCCCATGTGGCTTCTCACATCCCAGAGACACTCCCTGAAGGCAGGAACCTGGGCAGGAGGCAGTGGAATAATCTGGCAAGGCTGGCCAGGCCCTGGTTTTATGTCCACAGTATGAACTAGACAATATCTGTGTTAATCAGTGGTTTAGGGGCAACCAGGGACAGCACAGGTCACCAATATAATAACAATAATGCCAGCAGCCTCCGTACGGGAGCACTCTGACTCGTCCTGGGCACTGTGACAGACAATACGTCACAGGCGTCCCCTGGGTTCATACTCACGACCCCCACGGGGTGGGCCCTACGATCCCCATTTCACAGATGAGGACACTGAGGCCCAGAGACACTAAGCTACTTCTTCAAGGCCCTAAGAATGACAGAGGTGGGATTTGAAGCCAGGCCCAAGGGACCCCCAGGCCTGAATCTTGTTTCCTGCCCTTCCACGCATGTTGGGTCTGGTTCCTGGGGACAAATCCCAGCATCTCTGGGGAAGCCTAGCGCCCAGGAGTCCCTCGCACTGTCCATCCTCCAGGCCGAGAGCTACAGTCTGGGGGGCATCCGGGCACATCCGATTTTTGTGCTCATCCCTCTTAATGCAGGATTTTAAGAGCTGCTGTGTCTTGAGTCTGGCTCACAGGTCACCCCCGGGGCACTGCACTGCCAAGAAGGGGGCTTGATGGGCCACGTGAGGAGTTGCCAAGGGTGGTCCAAAGCGCTCCGTTTCTACTGACCTCATCACCTACTGCCCGCAGAAGATGTGACGTCTGCTGAGCACCCACCATGTGCCAGGCCCTGCGCGGTTCACCTATCTCAGTCCATCACCACAGGGGGCAGTGTTATCTGAGAACCCCAAGACTCTCGGCACCAATAATTCGGTCCAACCCACCCCCCAACACAGAGACCCAACCAAACTTCAGCATCACCCAAGACCATGACCCTGCCTGGGGAAGCTCAACGCTGCCAGAGAAGTTACTGAGGGTTCCGGCCCGCATCAGACTACAGGCCCTGACTCCCTTTTTTCTCAGAAGCATGTACTTTAGCAAACCTGCGAGTACATATCCTTTCTCTGTCCCTTCGAGGTGTATCGTTAGCAACCCCGGAGCATCTTTCTAAGGACCTGGGAACCCAGCCTTTGAAATGCGATCATCAAGAAGGGGAGGCCCCACCCCCAGACGCGGCAGGAGGGTCGGAGCCAGTGAGCAGACGGCTGGCCTGACTGCACCAAACACTCCCCTAACAGCCTTCAGCACTGATCCTTAACGCACTCGGGCAGGTGACAAGCCTGCGCTTTTTGTTTCGGTGGAGCTGAGGTCTTTCTCCTCTGCTGTAGTAGTCTAAAGCCAATCCGTCTTACCACTTTAAACAAGTGTACCGCTTTTGTTTCTCTTTGTCACAACCACCCATGTGCCCTGTGAGGATGCTGAGGCAGGTGAGGGCAGCCAGGCCCCAAGGGCATGTCGGTGGCGGGTTGGATGCCCCCAAGCCCCAGCCTCCCCGCCACATCCACGCAGCTTCTGCAGCCAAGTCGCCCACCCCCATGTGTGCAGCAGATGTTATCAGCTGGGCCAAGGCCCAGGGAAAATCGAGGTGAGCTGTCGTCTCTGACAGGTACATTTTTAGAGGCATTTTCTCTGCTAACACGTCCTTTCATATGTGCTGGGGCACAGGTGTGACGCAGTCCCAAACGGGTCTGCAGACGGGCAGAGTGGTGAGTTTCCCCAGGAGGCTGCAGCTTGGGGAAGGATGAGGTCTCGGGGCACCCCCTGTCCCCCACCTTCACAGGAGCGGCCGTCAGAGGAGAGCCGGAAGCCTATGGTGCAGCTGCAGTAGTAAGAGCCCGGTGTGTTCTCGCACTTGTGGCCACACAGGCGCCCCGGGTAGCGCCGGCACTCGTTGATGTCTGAAAAGAGCAGGCAGGCGGCTTGGGCAGCGTCCTCCCTGGGCAGCCCTCAACCCTTGTCCCCCACTTCCCCCGGTCTCCTCCCAGAGAAAGGCACTGTGACTTGTCCCAAACACAGGACGAGTCGGCAGGGGAGCCGGGACCACACCCGGCCTGTTTGCCCACTGGGCAAGCCTCGTGCCCCCTCCACGATGGCATGTCTGGGCACATGCCCACCTGCCAGTCCTTCACCCCAGAGCCCAAAGGAGGAATCTGACAAAGGTGCCATGGGGGTGGGCGGGGCAAGTGCCAGCCTCCCCTGAGCACCCCGGTTTGGGGATAGGATTTGTTCTGGCCACTGTGCCATCCTGGGTTCTCTCTGCCCTGGGTGAGCTCCGGGCCGTGCAGGTCAGCAGTGGATCTCTGGGGAATCATCAAGCCTCTGGAGCTTTTATAGAGTGGACTGTAGTCGCATAAAACCCAGGAGGTCCTGGGCCAAGCAGAGCACCTGTTCTCTAGATGGGGAACCTGGTTCACGCCCGGGGGTGGGGGTGGGGGTGGGGGCTCCCGAAGAGCCTCAGGACTGGCCAGCTAGAATAAGGGGGAGTCTCCCGACTGGGGTCTTTTCTCTGGGACTGTCTGCCCTTGGCATTTGCAGAGGTGAGGAGCAGGCCTCGGTCACTGCAAAGGACCCCAGGCAGGTCTCTCCGGGGCATCACCCGGCCGGCCCCCTGAGCAGATGGCCACGTACCCACACACGTCCTGCTGATGCCGTCGAAGTAGTAGCCGGCCTTGCACTCACAGCGGAAACTTCCAAGAGAGTTCACACACATGTGCCCCGGCCCACAGGGCTCAGCGGGAGGTGAGCACTCGTCCACATCTTGCAAAAGAGAAAGAGCCAGTGAAAAACCTCGTGTGCGTGTGCGTGTGTGTGCGTGTGTGTGTGCGTGTGTGCTGGGGGGGGCTATGGGGGGGAGGGCCTGCCCTGAGATGATCAGAAAGAGGGGCACGGAAGGAGCCCACAAAGCAGCACCCGTTGATTCTTCAACACAACGTCACAGAACACCTGCAACGTGCCAGCCCCAGGCCAGAGAGACAGCTGCCTCTACTTTGGGGGGCCCCTGCCCTGGGGGGCAGGCAGGGACCCTGGTGGAGGCTATGAAAGTGCTCAGGGGGCTATAGGGAGGGGACCGTCCAGCCAGGATCTGGGCAGGCTGGGTGCACAGGAATGCACAGCAGCTGAGGAGAAGGCCGCACGTGAGAGCAAAAACCACACGGAGAGAGAAGGGCAGGGCTGGGCGAAGACTGACTTGTAAGCAGGGCCACCTGCCCTCTGCCTGTCACCCCTGGGGAGCCATCACCAGGGCTGTGAGCAGGGAGGGCAAGAGAGCCTGTAGCTCAGGATCCACTGGACAGAACGAAGGGGCAAAGCCGCTGGCCGGGGCTGGGCTGGCATTCTACTGCACCAGTCCAGGCACTAGCCAGGAAGGACCAGCCACGACGGGAGGGATGGACAGGGGTCAACAGCTCCCTTTGGGGAACTGCCCTCTCCTTCCAGAGAAGGAGGGGCTGTGCTGGGAGCAGATGGGAACGCCCACTTCAAACACGGTTTTCTTTTTTAATACCAACCAACACAGCGGGTTCCCTCCTCGTTGAGATGGTAGCCACGGCCACAGTTGGGCACGTTCTTCTGGCATGTGTAGGAGCCTTCTGTGTTGATGCAAGTCTGCCCAACAGGGCATGGGGCACTGATACTTAGACACTCATTGATATCTACAGGGGGGAAGAGAGAGAGAGTGGTCAGACCCGGAGGGCTTTCCCAAAGCCAGTGCCTAGACGGCCAAAGAAATCCCAACCCCCTCTTTATAAAACCACAGACGGAGTGACCATGACGCCGCATCCTAGACCCCTCAGCAGCCTCCTCACTGGCTCCCGATTTCACCAGCACACCACACCTAACTCCCACCTCCCTGTCCATCCTCCTGCCCCTAAGCCCCCAACCCCTCCACGGTTCACAGCACCGCATCCCCAGCCTGGCACTCCAGGCGCTCTCCTGTGTTCACAGACGCCTCACCGCGACGAGGGTCTTCCCTGAGCTGGGCAGGGGCTCAGGGGGACGCGGTGGCCGCCCCTAGGGGCCAGCCCTGTGTCCTGGGCTCCTCCGCCTCCCAGCCTCACTCCGGCCGGTCTCTCCAGCCGCTCAGGCTCCAGCCCTAATAATACTCCGATGCCACCTCTGTGCCTTCGCTCACACGGTCCCTGCCCGGGAAGCCACTGCCCCTGGCAAACACACCTCTCTTAAGCTACAGCGGGGCCCCCTGGGCCCGGCTTCCTCCCACATCCCTGCCCCCATTCCAGGCCCCTTCGGACCTGCACGGACCGGGGCAGGGCAAGGGCTGCTCTGAGGTCGCCCACTGACCCGCGGGCTCCCTCCCTGACTGGACCAGCCTCCGATGGGGACCACGGGGTGTTCACTCCCCTTTGACGAACACACGCCCAGCAAGTACGGATCAACAAAGCAACAAGAAGGGGGTTCCACATCGGTTCGCGCCTCACGCTCAGACTGGATGCAAAGCCACAGCGATGGAACTTCCCACCAGGGGTGGTCTTCCAGAAGGACCTCAGGTTTTAAGAATCACTGGTTTGACACTTAGAAACACCTGGGGGGTGGGGGTGGCGAGGGAAGGGGGTGATGGCAGAAGGTCAGCTGTGCTTCTCCTCTGGCCACCAAGCTCCACCCTCCGCAGACAAAGGGGTCAGCCTGCCTTCCTCCTTGTCCTTTATACTGATGGTCTCACGGGGGCAGCACTTTACAGTTTACAAAAGTGTTGACCCCATTACAGCCCTCGACCACCACCACTAGCCCGCAAGATAGGCAGGCCCGGGATTGTCATCTGCATCTTTTTTGGCCACATCCGAAGCACGCGGAAGTGCCTGGGCCGGGGAACGAACCCGGGCCACAGCAGCGACCTGAGTCACTGCAGTGATCACGCCAGATCCTTAACCCGCTGCGCCACCAGGGAACTCCTATTATCTGCATTTGAGAACCAGGAAACTCCCTGAACTCAAGGCTGGAGTTGGGGTTCACTCAGATCTAAAACCAAGGTCTCCTGCCCTCCAGCCAGGACGAGGACCCTGAAATCTGGGGTGGGCAAAGCACAGCCCGCGGCCAGTGCAGCCTGCAGCCTGTGTTTTTCAACGCAATTCTACTAGCGCACAGCCAGGTCCCTTCTCTCATGTGGCTGCAACAGAGACCCGACAGTGGGCGAAGTTGATGTTTGCTCTCTAGCCCCACAGAGGAAGAGCTTGGCGGCCCCCACCCTGTATCAAGAATAAAGGCAGCATGTAGACACACTCCTGCTACCTTCCCCAGGGCCACGAGCACGCCAATCAGACCTATGGTTCCCAAACTCCGGGCCGTGGAACCCTGGGGTCCCTGGAGATATCACAGGCTCCACGGAGAGGGGAGCCCCCAGGCGCTGTGCTCCACCAGATAAGGACCAGGTGAAGAAGGCAGGAATGAAGGACGGAAAGAAGGGGTAGGAGAGTGAGCAAACGGGACGGGCAGACAGAACCGATGCGGGGAGCCGGGGACCCAGATCGTGCAATCTCTCCTCTCAGGGGATCACGTGGGGCAAGCCCGGGTGATGCCAGCGGCCGGGGGTGGGGTGGCATGGGGGTGGCGCTCTCTTTGTTTCACCCAGTGATCCCGAACCCAGGACCCTCAAACATCTGGAGACCAGGGTGGGTCCATGGTGGGAAGCCTGGGGCTGGCCTCTTCTCTCATCCCCACTAAATCGGAAAGGGAGGTAGGTCGGGAGGTGGGGAAGGGGGATTAGAAGACAAAGAAGAAGGAACATCTGGAGAAGACAAGACGTGAGAGTCGCAAGGCTCTCGGTGACCAAACCTCAAGGCCCCGGGACATTCAGACAGGCTCTCGGGACCCAAGGGATGGGTCCAAGAACTCTAGGAAGATGGTTCCGGCTACACACGAGGTCCCAGCTTCCCACCACGGGTCACGCTGCCGCCCACGGAGACGTGCACACCAAAGACCCAGGACACGGGGCGGGGGGGGGACCGCCCTCCCCCCGACACCCATCCTGACACTCTTCTCTTGATACACTTTCTCCCTGGAAAGGTTTACTTTGGACCAGGCAGTCATTTTTTTTAAAAAAATGACAGAGAGGTAATGGCATGAAATGCTGTCAAAATACATGAAGTAGGTTTAAAAAAAGAGTGGCTGAAACGTCTGCCCCCCCACCTCCTTTTCGGCTGCCTCACCACACATGCAGTTCCTGGGCCAGGGGTCAGATCTGAGCTGCAGTTGTGACCCAAGCCACAGTTGCGGCAATGCCGGATCCTTAACACACTGGGTGGGGCCAGGGATCGAACCTGTGTCCCAGCGCTCCCAGGACGACACTGACCCCGTTGCGCCACAGCAGGAAAACCTATCTGGTCCCATTTGTAATAGAAAAGAAAAAATCTAGGATACACAGACATTGCCGAGCAGGGGAGAAGCTTTCCCTTTCTGCACTGGGGTTTTGCTTGCTTTTTTTTTTTTGCAAATAAAGATGAATATAATTTTTGAAATAAAAAAAGGTAATTTCTATGAAGAAAGAATCCCGAACTTGGTGGCAAGGACTGTGGGCACATGAAAAGCGCCCCGCCCCCGTGCCCCGAGTGTTGAGATGAGGGCACCTCCAGGAGCCACGCTGTGGTCTCCGAAGCCCCTGGAGACCCAAGTTCAAGAGGCTGGGCTGCCGCCAGTCCTGGGTCCCGGGCTCCTGCTTTTTCCCCTCCCCCTGCACAGAGCTGCACCCCATAGTGGGTGGGGGCAGGGGGAAAAGGGGCCGGGTGGAGACTTGCAAAAATGCTCCGTCTTGGTGGAAACCAGACTGATTCTGCCATGAGTCGGGGTTTCCATCGTCCCTGGAGCCCCTGCGAGCTGCAGGTCTGGGCGGGATCCCCTGCGTCCTGGCCCGGGGAGAGCTGTCAGCCTCCCACTCACCGGCCCCCTCCTTGCAGTGACGACAGCCTCGCAGGCAGAAGGCTGGCGAGGGGCCAGCCGCAGCCAAGCTGAGGCCCCCACAGCTCAGACGCCTCCCACTGAAAGGAGAGTTTTAGGGACAAAGACTGGGGCCGGGTTCAGACCAGCTGAAGACAGAAGTTCCGTTTGTCTTTAAATGTCCTGGGAGGGAAAGGAAAGGGGGAAGGGCTTTGGGTCTAAAGCACCATCTCAAGTCAAAGATCTACAGACTCATCGGCAAGAGGGTGAGAGAGAAAGAAGACAAATTCTCCATCCTTTGCTCCCAGCGGTGCCTGCCTTTCAAGGCGGGTGAGGGGCAGCCCCAGGGAGGCTGGTTCCTGACTAGTGGCCCCTGCGGCTCAGATCAGGGGAGACGTCTTTCTGACCTCAAAAGGAGGACCCAGAAGCTTCTGCTGAGCAGAGGGCAGAGGGCAGCCCCACAGACCAGGACTCACCTCCCCGCAGCATGCAGTGACCCAGCCAGGTGGCTGGCGGGGACACCTGCAGGAGAAAGCAGGGGCCACCTCCTGTTTTCAGAACAGGCCACTCTGGCCACCGCAGCCCCCGCCCTGCCACACGCGGCCTCGGCAACTTGGCCGGTCTCAGCCAGACCTTCCCCTTTTACTCAATTCCGTGGGGTTTTCCTTCATTTCACAAGGACCCTCCTCTGACAGCAACGCCGTATTTTGCCAGTTTGCCCCGTTTAAGTGTACAAATGAGTGGCATCCAGCCCTCTCTCAGCGCCTCCCCCGACAGAACGCTCGCGGCATCCCAAGCAGAGCTCCACCTGGATCGCCATCGATCCCCCGGGCCCCCGGGTCCCCCGCAACCACCGTTCTACTCTCTGTCTCTGCAAATCTGACGACTAACACAGAGCACCTTTCAAAACAATTTTTTCCAATACACAGGGCACTTCACAACCACCTTGCTTAAATCCTTGTCTCGCGCTATGGTGACTGGTCCCTTTCTACAGAGGAGGAAGCTGAGGCTCAGAGGAGGTACGTAAATGACCCCAAGTCACTCGGTTCAACCCCAGGTGTCTCTGACTTCAAAACTCAAGCTCTTTTCTTTCTACGTTTTGGCCGCACCCTCAGCATGTGAACGTTCCCAGGCCAGGGATCAAACCCGAGCTACGGCAGTGATCCTTAACCCACCAGGCCACCAGGGAGCTCCTAAACTCAAGATCTTATAACCACCAAGGACTTAACAATAGAGCACAGGGAACTAGCTTCAACATCTTGGTAATAACCTATAATAGAAAAGAATCTAAAAGAGAGTATATGTATATCATATATCTAACTGAACCACTTTGCTGTATGCCTGAAACGAACACAACATTGTCGGCCAACCATATTTCAATAAAAATGAAAAAACAAACATAAAGAAACCTCAAGCTCTTTCGTCCAAACCAGGGGTTGCTAAACGATAGCCCCGGGGGGCCAAATCTAGCCTGCCACCTGTTTTTTGGTCAATAAAGTTTTACTGGGACACAGCCCCGCCCACTTGTTGACACATCCGTGGCTGCTTTCCAGCTGCCACGGCAGAGCTGAGCAGTCGCAACAGAGACCACGCGGCCCACGGGCTCTGACTTATTCTGCTATCCAGCCCTTCACAGGAAAAGCCGGCCGACCCTCCTTTGCCTCATGCGGTGCCCGAGTCTAGAGACACTGCGCAGCATCACTGGACCCCATGAGCCCCGGAGGCAGTGTCTTACCAATACAGTTGCCTAGAGCATCTTGTATAAAGCCACTCTTGCACTGTAGCTTGGGTCTGCAGCGGAATGATCCCAGAGTATTCTGACAGATAAAATCGGGGAGGCAGTTATGAATACCACTCTCACACTCGTCAATATCTGGTACATCATAAAAAAAGGAAATGGTTAGCAAGAGTCCTGCCAGAAGCATCGTAACAACATGCTAACATCACAAGAAAGTTCTTCTTTTCATGCTCATTTACCCAGACTACAACCCCAAAGCATTCCAAGAGCGAGGTCGCATACAGAAAGGACCTTCCTTAGCCAAACAGGGCTCATGTTGCTACAGACTTCAAACGCTTGACTTTTTTCCCCGAGGCTCTTAGGATGCAAATTTTCTGTTCTACAATAAATAAGCCAGGCATTTTCCTGGCAACATGTGGTTTGATTTTGTTTTGTTTTCACTTCGGGCTAAGTGCATGTTTCGTTTAGATTATAAAGCAATGAGGATCTTAGCGGCAATAAACACCGTCCCCATAAACGGGTTCATTCTGAAGTCCGCGCAATCTTCCAAATATTAACAACCGGGACTGTCGTGATTCCACATGTTGGCTGCCCTTCCCTTGAAGTTCACGGCTGTCAAATGTTCAAAAGTGTGTACTCAGCTGGCTGGGCCCCTGGGTGCTCCGGGTCCAAACCGCCCAAGGCATCTGCAGGGGTGGCGGGGACCGAGGCGGCCCTCGGACGTCACGAGGGTGTGACCTGCTTTGGAGCTGCCCTCGTAACTCAGCCGGCATTTTTCACACAAGTGGTTTTGTCGTTCTGAAGGGCTGGAAACCCTCCACAGAAAACTATGTTCTAACAGATCCTCATCAAAGGCTTATCTGCCAAATAACATCTATGGTTTGGCGGGGAAAAGCCAGCAGCCAGAAATGTCATGTTTTTAGGCAGCGGAAGGGATAGGCTTTGAACTTCAAGGAAGCCTGGAATCAGATGGGAGGCAGCTGTTGTGCAAAAAAAAATACATTTTTTTTGATAGAAAGCACATGTGAGCACCTGAAATTCATCTCTGATCTGGTTTTTTTTTTTTGTTTTTTTGTTCTTTTTGGCTGCATGCACCCGAAGCCCACAGAAGTTCCCCGGCCGGGGACAATCAAACCCATGCCACAGCAGTGACAATGCCTGATCCTTAACCCACTGAGCCACCAGTGAAGTCTTTTTGGTCTTGTTTTTAAATGACTGTTCTGAGCCTTTTCAGAAATCCACACTCTGACATTAAGTCAGCTTTATGGAAAAGACGGTGAACCTTCCCCAGTAACGAGGCTGGCTGGTGCCCAAGGCAGCCACGGGGGCACAGCCCCAAGGAGCCCAGACCCGGGGAGCCCACTGCCACCTTCCCATCACGTCATCTCTACTCCTGGGGGGGGGGGATGCGGTCTCCAGACTCGGAGCCTGTTATACCTTTGCAGTCATTGTCCTCCGTGAGCTCATAGCCAGTCCCACAGCTGCTGTCGCGCTGGCAGCGGAAAGAGCCCACTGTATTGATGCACGTTTCTCCCAGCCGGCAGTTTTGGCTGCCCTTGATGCATTCATTGATATCTAGGAGAGACACAGCGGTAACCAGCAAGAACTACGGATCCTCGGGCTTGATCAGAAGGAACATTCCAGAAGACACAGTGGGATCGGCTCACTGCATCCGCCAAGTCCCCCACGCACGTGGGAGCTCAGGCCGGGCGCCGAGTGGCGTCCTGCGCGCTCACCATCACCGCGAAAGCAAGAGCAGTGGGTTCTCTCCCCTGCTGAGTTTCAGATCTATTGCTCTTTCTGAGCACCTGCTAAGCAAGTGCCAGGCCTTGTACTGCACTTGTCCAGAACTTGAACCGCAGTCGTGGGCTCACCCAGAACCGGAACCTCAGTCATGGGATCGCCCAGAAACTGAACTGCAGCCATGGGATCGCCCAGAACCCCGTCGCCTCCCCATCTCCTCCATCTCACAGATGAGGAGCAAAGAGAGCCTGGGGGCGTCCCCGGGGCCATTCAGCAGATCCCGGATTCAGAGCCTGGTCAGCCCCCAACCCCAACCCCAACCCGCTCCCCCGCGCAGTGTTTATATTCCCCTGGATGAGAGCCGGGGCTGGAAGCAGGCGCGGCAAACCCCAGGGAACGCTGGGGAGCCAGCCCTGGGTCGTCCCGCAAGTGGGGGTCAGGCAGAGGCAGAGGCTCCCGAGGGCTGCGACCTGCCGTCCCGCTGCCACCCGGAGAGCGGTGGCACTTACCTTCGCAGGAGACGCCGTCGGGGAGCAGCTGGTAGCCCACAAAGCAGGAGCAGACGACCTCCTGGCCCGTGTCTCGGCACTGCTGCTTGCAGGGCCCACCACCTGGAGGCAGAGCAGACGTGAGCCGAGGCAGAGCACCCCAGAGACCTCTTGGTCTTACGGTGGCTTGGACGAGGCCAGAGCAAGGGCCCCCAGGGTGGACTGACACAGCAAGGCAGGGTCCCCAGGCTGGAGCCCCCTGCAGCCCTCACGGCACCCCTCCTCCCCCAGGGGGACCTCCAGGGTCTGGCTCTGGCACCTCCGGGGCTGCTGCTTCAGGTCCCAGTCCTGGCCTGGCAACTGGGGGGTGGGGGGTGGCGAGCAGGAGGGCTCTGGAGGCTGAGGTGGAGCCTCAGGGGCAAGACAGATAAGAGGGTGATGCCACCGCCCAGCACGGACCCGGAGAGAGCGGGCCCCGGCCCCAGTACCCCAAGTCCATTGCCGCAGGCTCAGCTCCACCCGCTCACCTGGTACCACCCCTCCAACCACGCTTCCTGCAGGGCAGCCAGCGTGATGCTCCGAGAGCGAGTCTCATGGGAACAACCCTCCACCAGGTCAAGAGGCCACGAAACAAAGTGGCCCACTCCTCCAGCCTCCTGTCGCTCCCTGCACCCCGCCCTCCCCACCCACCCCCAGCCCACGCAGCCAGTGCCCAGCTTCCGCGGGCCTGCGGGTCTCCTCTCCCCCTGCCCCTCTGTCGATGTCCCTTCCCGGGCAAACCCATCCTCGCCCACGGTGAACCTGCCACCCCTCCCCCAGGAAGACCTCTCTACATCCCCCAGAGCGGATGACGGGTCTTTCTGGGGCTCCCTGCCCCCCATCCCCAGGCCTCTGTGCCAACTGTCACTGTACACCAACCACTCCATCCTGTGATTCAGTGAACGCCCAGCCCCCAGGCAAGCCACCAAATGAGTTTGTGGAGCAGACCTGCCAGCCCAGACATGCGGGAATGTTCCATAAACGATATTACAGCTGGCACGGCTGGAGCTCCGGGACACAAAATGAAGTCACACTCACCCCCCTGCCCCAAGGGGCAGCCTGGGGCTTCGCACGGCCCCTTCTCTACAAGGCCCCCTCTCCCTGGCTCACCTACCGGGCCCCAGCTGGGGGGACAGGGAGGAAAGGACGCAGAAGGGGGGACGACAGGGATTTACAGCTGACTCCCAGCCAAAGGGCACATCGCAAGCCCAATGTCACGCCCCCAGTGAGCAAGCATGGACCCCCCCCCCCCACAAGCGTCCCTAACCACGAGCTGGCAGGTCCCGTCTCACCTCGGCAGCGGTCATTCAGGTAGGGGTCCTCTTGCTCCTCCTCGATCTCAGAAACCTTAGCTAAAGGGAAAGAGGCAAAGACACGCCGTCCACACACAGTGCCTGATTGCTGCAGAGGAAACTCCCAACGCCTTCTCTTCTCGTACATGTCAGGCAGCGCCTGCACGTCCATCTGATGAACGGCTCAGTGTTCATTTTATCCTTTTTAAAAACAGAGTTACCCTCACAAAGACAGCTGAATCACTAAAAAAAGGAGGGTGGCTCAGTGGGTGAAAGACCCGACCAGGGGAGGATAGGGGTTCAATCTCTAAAAAGACAAAAAAAAAAAAAAAAAAAAAGCATATCCCCAGCGAGTTCCCACTGTGGTACAGCCAGTAACAAGCCTGACTAGTATCCGTGAGGATACAGGTTCGATCCCTGGCCTCACTCAGTGGGTTAAGGATCCAACATTGCCGTGAGCTATGGTGTAGGTCGCAGACGCAGCTCGGATCCCACGTTGCTGTGGCTGTGGTGTAGGCCGGCCACTGTGGCTCCGATTCGACCCCTAGCCTGGGAACCTCCATATGCCGCAGGTACGATCCTAAAAAGCAAAAAAATAAATATATTAGTAATTCTGCTGCGAATTTCAGTATAACATTGCTTCTTTAGATAATCAGATTATGTATAGTATTCCAAAAAAACAGTCAGTCTAACATTACATATGCTAACTATGCATAAAGCGTTGTTTCTCAGGGCTTTGAAAATCATTCAAAGACCTCTTCGAAAAAAATTTTTATTTAAAAAAAAAGACGCCTTTGGCGGAGGTGGAACCAAGACACGGTCTTGAGGGTTTGAATCTTCTCGGGCTGGGAGGCTGGAGCCCCTCGCTCAGATTTCACCTGGGGACTCTCCATTCACTCGGGGCGTTCCCTCCCAGCAAAGCCCCAGGCCCTGGCACGTGCCAGACACAGGCCAGGGTGCCCAGACCCCGCCTCCCAAGGAGTCACAGTGACAGGGCCCCAGTCTTCCGATCTGTAGAATGGGCGCAACCAAAGGAACCTTCCCAAAGGAGAGGGGTTCCTTCCCCATCTGGAGCCAATTCTTGGATAACTTATAATGCAGATTATTAGGAAAACCAAGTTAAGAAAACAGATATACACGCTCCGATTTTACATTTAGATTAAACAGACATAAGCTACTCCATCAAATGCTCAGAGGCGTTTCTGAAAGCTCACTCTCGATTTCTGTACTTATGTCGGGGCAGGCCAGCCCCGGTCTGTGCGCCCCCTGTGCGGCCCCCACGGGAGCCCATCGTAGGCCCACCACACATGTCGGGGGACGAGCGGAAGGCAGGTCTGCACCCGGGTGGGGAGGAAACCCAGGGACGGCCGCACAGAGACACTAGAGGAAGTTCTGCGGCAGGAACGGACGCAGATAAAAGCAGAGGAGACGCAAGACATCTGGAGCAGCCGGAGAGCTCGGGGATCAGGCACGAAACAAGACACAAACCGGCAAAAGTCCTCCCGGGAGACGCAGGAGGAATTCTCCAGCAGGGCGGATAATCTGAGCTTGTTTAAACTGAAAATGTCATCTCTGATTTCAGACGTCACGGCGGGGGCCAGAAGGCGGTGCCCAGCCCGCTGTGTGACTAAGAGATCTGAAATCAGCCCTGTGGCATCCACGGGCCCCTGGACTCAGACATCAAAGCCACGTGGCCCAGGTCCCCAAAGCCACCAGAGTCGATGGCCTGACTTAGGGAGCCCCCGCCCCCTGGCTGGGAGCGCCTCCTTCCCCGCCCCTCCCCGCCTCTTCTCCACCTTTAACTGGGGGGCAGACGGGGCGCAGAGGGAGAAGGCAAACGTCCCAGTCACGCAGCAAGCTCGGGGCAGAGCAGCTGCCTGAAACTTTCCAGGGCTCCTTCTCTCATGGCACAGGAAACCATTGCCTAAGTGGAGGAGATGATGAGACAGCCAAGAAGTTTCCTGAACCATGTAACTGAACCATGCCCCGAAGCCTCAGGATTTATGGACAAAACGGGGGGCGGAGGGTGGAACGGGCGGACGCACAGCTGGGAACGCTCTTGAAGCTGCTCCCGGGGTCACTCCCCCCTGGACGGGATACATATCCAGGATTTGAAAGCACACAGCCTGCCGTGAATGAGGGGTGGCCCCTGGCCTCTCGGCTACACGTCAGCAGCTCCGGATGGAGAGAGGACGGGGCGCTGGGCAGGCAGCGGAAGACCAGCCCACTCTCCCTCTTCGGAGCGGCTGCCATGTGACCTCCGGTGCCAGGTCGGAGGGATGGGACCCCCTGTGATGGCAAACACCTCATACCCATGCTCCCACTGCACCCTCCCAGCAGCCTGCAGACGTAGGAGTGTAATGCCCCCCATTTCACGCAGGAGGGCGCTGAGGCCTGGATGCATCGGTTTGCCCAAAAGACATGTCAGGCCAGGGACGGGAGCTCAGGTTTGCCGGCTCCCAGAGCCCAAGCCCCCGTTTCACTTGGGTAGACGGATGAATGTGCAACTGCTCTCGCACCGACAACCAGCCTGGGCTGAGCCAGGTGATGGGAGACGTGCACGCCCACACTGCCCGTGACAGTTAGCTTGGTAGGGCCATGGTACCCAGGTATTCGGTCCAACTCCAGGCTGGATATGGCTGGGACTGTCTTTTTTTTTTCCTTTTTGTCTTTTTAGGGCCGCACCCGTGGCATATGGGAAGTTCCCAGGCTAGGGTTCTAATCAGAGCTACAGCTGCCGGCCTACACCACAGCCAGAGCGAATACAGGATCCAAGCTGCGTCTGTGACCTACACCACAGCTCATGGCAACACCGGATCCTTAACCCACTGAGCGAGGCCAGGGATCAAACCCTCGCCCTCATGGATACCAGCTGGATTTGTTTCCACTGAGCCACGACAGGCACTCCCGGGGCCGTCTTTTTTTAGATGAGACTAACATTTAAGGCAGCAGACTTTGAGTAAAGCAGACAGCCCTCCACTAGGTGGGTGGGCCCCATCCAATCAGGGGAAGGCTTTAAGAAAAAGACCTGCAAGCAAGAAGGAACTCTGCCAGCGGATGGCTTTCAGACGCAAGCTGCCACATCAGCCCTCCGCTGGGCCTCGGGCCGGAGGGCCCACCCTGAGGATTTCAAACCTGCCCATCCTACAGTTACGAGAGCCAATTCCTTCAAAATAAATTCTCTCTCCCTCTCTGTCTGTCTGTCTCCATATTCTTTTGGTTCTGTTTCCCTGGATAACTCTGACTAATGCACCGTCCAGGGGGGAAGAAAATGGGAATTACCTGTTTCCTGAAGGTCCCCAATGTCTCCCGGAGCAAAGTCTGCGTTCTCCTGGCCCTTGACACAGCACGCCCGGAAGACCAGTCCACACTGGTAGCCAACCATGAGGTTGTACTCGCAGCTCTGGCCCTGGGCCTGGGCCGCCCTTCCCAGCAGGCAGCAGTGGCAGCACCTCTGCAAACACAGGCGGAGACTCCTGATGCAGAAGCCAGGCACACGACAGAGTGGGCCCCCCAGATCGCTGCCCCCACCCCGTATTAACTCGCCCTGGACAGTGACCACCCGTGCCGGACTCGGCCCCCACCTCTAAATGCTGGTGGTACGACGGAAAGCAAGCCAAGCCGGAGGGTTGCGCCCCCCCCCCCCGCATCGTGCAGGTCCTGGGTGGGGTTTTTTTTGTTTTCATGGAAGCATGGTTGACTTACAGTGTTGTATTAATTTCTGCTGTACAGGAAAGTGATTCAGTTATACATATATGTATTCGCTTTTAAAAAAATATTCTTTTCCATTATGGTTTATCAGAGTTTAGCATACTGAGCACCGTTCCGTGTGCTGTACCGGAGGCCCTAGTTGTTCATCCGTCCTATTTACAGTCGTGTACACCTGCTAACCCCGACCTCCCGCTCCTCTGTCCCTCCCTCCCCCCGCCCCCCGGGCGACAAGTCTCAAAGGTCCTGTTTGGAAAGGACCCTGAAACCTGAGAAGGGCTCATCCCAGCACGTGCTCCATGACAGCTGACCCCACCGGTCGCACACAAGCGCCCCCCCGCAGGGTTCTTTCTTCTGCCTGGTCTGAGATGGCTCTGCCCGACTTGGAAGGATGAACTTGGAAGGATGAGTAGGCACCTGGTCTCGTCCCCTCCCCGAGCCTGGGGGTTCACAGCAGGAAGGGAACCGTTGTGAAGGACACGGCTGCTGCCTGTCACCTGGGCTCTAGTGCTCCCAAAAGTCACACCCGAATCCCAGGGACAACAACGTTCCCCGCCCCCCTGTCCCTGGCACATAAAAAGCCCCATTTCGGTCCTTATCCTCCTAAGGAAAGCACAGAACTTTCCAATAGGCCCATGGCCGAGCGGGGGAGGGGTGGCCTTTCTTGAGCTCCGGGAGGGTCTCCCATCCTGCTCATGCCCCGGCCTCCGCCACCAGGAAATGGGGAGCCCAGCTCCAGCCTCCACCTTTTAGGGCACAAGTAGTCCCGCCCAGAAACACAGCTCACTCATCTGCCAAAGTGATCTGTCTCCACGCCCGATAGAATGTTCCAGGCTTTTCTCTGGAGTCTGGGCCCACGGGCGGAAGGGCCTGCCAGGCAGATGGCGTCTGCAGATGCCCGGCTCTGCCCGGGAGGCAGTCACTGACTGTGTAAGGTCCTGGCTCTGAGGCCCGCCCTCAGACAAGCGCATCCGCCCCCACCCAAGCGCATCCGCCCCCACCCGGCTCTGTCTCACCAGAAGCCCACAGAGGCCGAGGGCGGGTGGGGGCTCCAGACCCCCCCACCCCTGCGTGGAGTCTCCCTCCATGTCCCAATCTGGGTGAGGAGAGACTCCCCCAAAAGGCACCCACACCCCCTCCCGGAATCCAGACTCCACTCCACCTTCCGCTCCTTGAGATGCCTTCTGGGCCTCCTAACTGGGGACCAGAAAGCTTCCTTCCAGGAAATTCGTTCCCATCGCCCGGCCCTCCCCCCGAAACCCAGAGACCAGGTTAACCACCTTCCCAGGGTGAACTCCTTCTGTCTTTCTCCCCCAGTAGGTGGTGGTGGGGGGTGCTAGTTTATCTGCAGTTTTCAGACCTGGGAACGCGCCCCTGGGCAGCCATGCCAAGACGCAGGCCTGCTCTTAGTGACCCGGCCTGGCCTTGGCGTCCTGGGACCCCTCACGCATAGCTGACCTTCAGGGCAGGGCTCCCTCTGGGCCCCGATGGACCCCACCCCAGCTCGGCCTCACCAGACCCCTCCCCTGCCCGTCCTCAAGAGGCCCTTTGCTGAGTGTGGAGTGTGGGCCTCTCGGAACCTCCGTTTTCTCTTCTAGGGCAGTTACGGAGCTCATGGGTTATCGGAGGTGTTGGTGAGGGGCCATGCTGAGCTCCGAGTCGCTGGAGGGCAGAGAAGCTTGAGGGCCTCCTGGGGAGGATGGGGGTGCCGACCTTGACTCGAGGGTCCAGAAGGCTCCAAGCCCAGGTGACCTCATCCCAGCCTCTGTCTTCCTATCTGAAGCCCCCGGACTGGAGTCTTCAGGGCAGGACTGGGCCACCCCATCCCTGCTTCCCCGGGGTCGGACTGGGCCCGGGGGTTGTCCAGGGTTTACCGAATGAACCGGGGTGTTTGGCCATGGCCACAGCACGTGGAAGTTCCCGAGCCAGGGATGGAACCCATGCCACAGCAGTAACCAGAGCCACAGCAGTGACAACGCCAGGCTCTTAACCCACTGAGCCGCCAGGGAACTCCACATTTCTGGTTTTTTGTTTCGGGGTTTGTTTGTTTGTTTGTTTTAACTGAATAAACTGAAAGAGGTGGGGAGACTTGAGTGGTCCCTTCTCCCCTTGCTGGGCTCATCCTGCTGCTCAAAAGGCAAGGCGTCCTGAGGTCAAGCTGCAGGGACAAGGGCGCCCTAGGCCTCTGGCTGAAGAAGGGGCCCGGGTCCTCACCTTGACAATCATGGCCTCGAGGCTGGCGTTGTCGCCCTGCGGGGCGGCGCAGCTGTCCCCCTCGTCTGCCAGGCTGATGCCCGCAGCACAGTGTAGCTCCTCCAGCTGGTTCTGGCAGCACTGCTCCTGGACCATCCTGCGGGCAGAAGGGCAGGCTGGGCTCAGGGCTCTGCGGGTGAGGGCTGCCGCGGGGACGCAGGGCCTGGGGGCAGGACCCCCTCGGGGATGGGCGCTCGGTCCTCTTTGGGTGCCCCTGCCCTTCCCGGTCCCCTCACTCGCCCACAGACACACACACAACTGGCACACAGAAGGCGCTCGACAGTGTTTAATTAGAAAGACTGGGAAAAGAAAAAGAACAAGGGAGTTCCCCTGTGGGTTAAGGGTCCAGCATTGTTACTGCAGTAGCCTCGGTCACTGCTGGGGCTTGGATTCAATCCTTGGCATGGGAAATTCTGCAAGCCGCCAGCGCAACCAAAAAAAAAAAAAAGACAGACTGAATGCAGGGTGGTATCTGGCTGGGAGACATGCGACTCTTAAAAAGAGAGAGAGAGAAAGAGACCCAGCTGTGTGGCCAGAGCCCCGGTTCACCTCTTTGATCTCAAGTCTCACCCACAAAAAGTTCCCACTTCTTTAAAAAACAAATAGCTGACTGCTGACCCTGAGACAGGCCCGGCCACCCTCCATCAAGCTGAATTCTTCCCAAGACCCATCCCCAGTTTCCAGCATCAGAGGAAACAGCTCCAGAGGGGTGGAGTAGCTTTTGGCCCAAGGCCACAGAGTGCGGGATGGTGGCATCCTTGCCCCCCGGCCTTGTCGGGGACTCCAGGAAGAGCCTTCTGCCTTAAGCCAGAGGCATCAAGGCTTGTGTCCACAGAAGGACGGTCACCTGTCAGAAATGGTCCCTCAGATACAGCTCAAAGCAGGCAGGTGAGCGAGCACGAGGTGAGTCACAGGTGTGGCTCCCACCAGACCCCAAATACATTGGCTTCAGCCAAAGCCAGCAAGGGGCAGGAGAAGCTGCCCAACCCCGGCTGGTCTGGAGAGGCGGGCCCTGCCGGCCCCGCTGTACCACCAGCCAGGCAGCCTCTGCCTGTGGGCTGCAGCCCCGCCGGCCCACCCACAGCCTCCATTCTGGGGGGCTGGAGCCCTGCATCTGCCATCCCACATGCTTCTAGAACTGCCCTCCGGCTCCAGGATGCAGCCGTGTACCCAGGCAGACCTCAGAGATACTGCAGGTGTGGTTCCCGGCAGCCACGATAAAGCGAGTCCCCATGAACTGTTTGGTTTCTTAGTGCATCTAAAGAACTCACTTTACGTGCAGTATGTTTCATTTAGTTGTGTTTACGCCGTCCTGCAGTCTACCAGGTGTGCAATGTATGTTTCCTTTTTTTTTTTTTTTTTTTTTGTTGTTGTTGTTGTTGCTGTTGTTGTTGTTGCTATTTCTTGGGCCGCTCCCGCGGCATATGGAGGTTCCCAGGCTAGGGGTTGAATCGGAGCTGTAGCCACCAGCCTACGCCAGAGCCACAGCAACGCGGGATCCGAGCCGCGTCTGCAACCTACACCACAGCTCATGGCAACTCCAGATCCTTAGCCCACTGAGCAAGGGCAGGGACCGAACCCGCAACCTCATGGTTCCTAGTCGGATTTGTTAACCACTGCGCCACGACGGGAACTCCCAATGTATGTTTCTTAATGAAACATCTTTATGGCTAAAAAAATGCTGACCATCTTCGGCCAAACGCAGTGGCCCCAAACCTTCAACTGGTCAAAAACGCACCCTTCGAGGCACCATAAGATGAGATAGGCCTGTGCGCTGCTACTGCAGATCTACTCAGGCTCTGGGTGGATCTGAGAACAACAGGCACTTCACCAAACTGTCAGGGGGAGCAGGCTGCTGTGCATCCATCCAGCCCGTCCCTCCAAGATATTTACTGGCTGAACAGAAAACAGGGTTGTAGAAAAGCTGGAACGCTCGTGCATGGTCGGTAGGAATGCAAAACGCTGCAGTAAGGCAGTTCCCCAAACTCTTTAATAAAAGAGAATGACCACAGGACTCGGCAATCCCCCTTCTGGGTACAAACCCCAACGATTCTAAAGCAGGGACTCGCACAGATGTCTGCACACCCACGTTCGCGGCAGCATGGCTCTGAATCGCCAAAAGATGGAAGCAGCCCACGCGTCCATCACATGTGGTCCATACGGACCAGGGACGAAATCCTGATACATGTTACAACGCGGGTAAATTCTGGGCCAGAGGACTGAAGGCTCAGTGACATAAGCCAGGCCCAAAAGGACAAATACTGTGGTTCCACGTCTCTGAGGGACCCGGGGAGTCAAATTCCTAGAGACAGAAAACAGGAGGGGCGGGCTCAGGGAGGGGGGGAATGAGGAGGTTGCGTTTCCTGCGCTGGACTCTCAGTTTGGGAAGATGAAGAAATTCTGGGGACAGACAGCAGTGATGGCTGTACGATGATGCGAAGGCCCTGAACGGGACACCTGAAAATGGTTAAGATGGGAGTTCCCGCTGTGCCCCGGTGGGTTAAGAGCATGACATAGCGTCCATGAGGATGTGGGTTCGATCCCTGGCCTCCCTCAGTGGGTTAAGGATCCAGCATGGCGGCAAGCTGCAGTGTAGGTGGCAGATGTGGCTCGGATCTGGTGTGGCCGGGGCCGTGGCCGTGGCCGTGGCCGTGGTGTAGGCCGGCAGCTGCAGCTCCAATTTAATCCCTAGCCTGGGAACCTCCATACGCTGCAGGTGCAGCCGTAAAAAGAAATTAGTAGAAAATTTAAAGAGGTACTGAACGAGGACTCCATTAAAAAAAATTTTTTTTAAATGGTTAAGATGGATGTTTCACTGCAATTTTTTTTTTTAATTTGGCTGTGGCCCTACTGTGTGCCAGGCCTGTGCAGAGGCTTCGGGGACGGGGAGAGGAATGGCCTGGCGGGGGAAGAAGGGTCTCGCACACCTGAGGAATCCAGGGGCAGCGGTGCCTAAACTCTGCCCTGGCGGGGCTGGACTGGCGCTGGGCGTCCACAGGTCTGCTCCCCGCTTCGACTAGGAACAGTGACCCTGCATGCCACCTGGGTGACTGGCTAGCCTCCTTCAGGTCCTGGCTCAAACCCTCATTCCCAGTGAGGCATCTCCAAACAGCTCTACCTAAAATTGTAAACCGGCCCCGATCAGGAGAGCCCACCCCCAGCCCTGGTGTCTCCGTTCTCATGACACCGGGTGTCTTTGTACAAACCACAGACTCCCTCCCTCCGTCACCGTCTCTGTCCTCTGGAGAAGGGACCTTGCCTATCTCGTTCTCTGACTTATCCCTGTCTCATCGAAGGCCCTCAGTGATCTTTGTGACATAAATCCATGCAGGGGTTCAGAGCGTGCCTGTTGGACCGAAAAGCATCAGCTTGGTTCCTGCTTTAGGTTTTGGCTCCATGTGTAGCCAAGTTCCTCTGAGAGACTCGGGGGCTTGATTCAACCAGAGGTTTTAGGCAAATTTATACTTGGATCTAAAGAATGCTGGCCCATGGTTAAGGCTAGAAGGCACGGCGATGCGGGAACTGGGGGGAACGCTGGCTGCCGTTTCCTGATGGCCCCACAAAGTGCCATGCGTTAGAGGCTCTGCAGAGGCCGGCAGGGCTGGGCTGGAGCCCGGGTGTGCAGGGAGGTGCAGGTCCCCACCAGTCTTTGTCCCCAGGGCCTCTCTGGGTCCTGCAGCACCTCGGCGCCTTTCCCCCCGGACTCTGCCCTCATCCCGGGCTTAGAACAGTGCCAACGATGAAAAAGGATCGGGGGACGAATGAACACTTAAAAGCAGGGAGCCTGGCAGGACGCCACTTGGAAAGGAGAAAAATGACACTAGATCCTTTGAGTTCCCAAGTGGCTGGTGGTCCGTTTCTTGCTTTTTTTTTTTTTTTTTTTTTGTCTTTTTAGGGCTGCACCCGCGGCATATGGAGGTTCCCAGACTAGGGGTCTAATTGGAGCTACAGCTGCCGGCCTACACCACAGCCACAGCAACACCAGATCCTTAACCCACTGAGTGAGGCCAGGGATCGAACCTGCGTCCTCGTGGATACTACTCAGGTTCCTCACCTCTCCTTTGCTGCGTCTTTTACTTTTTTTTTTAATTTTTATTTTTTTTGTCTTTTTGCTATTTCTTGGGCCGCTCCCGAGGCATATGGAGGTTCCCAGGCTAGGGGTCCAATCGGAGCTGTAGCCACCGGCCTACGCCAGAGCCACAGCAACACGGGATCCGAGCCGCGTCTGCGACCTACACCACAGCTCACGGCAACGCCGGATCCTTAACCCACTGAGCAAGCACAGGGACCGAACCCGCAACCTCATGGTTCCTAGTCGGATTCGTTAACCACTGCGCCACGACGGGAACTCCTTTTTTTTTTTTTTTTTTTTTTGTGCTGCGTCTTTTAACTGTTACTAGTAAGAGGACTGGATTTCTGAGCTGCTCTCTTCCTTCTCTGCCTTTTCCTGGAAAACGACCCCCGCTCCCAGCATGGCTGTGCTCCCAGCATGCCCGCCCCACGGCCCCTCACCCTGGCCCCGCAGCTCCAACGTGGCACTCAGGGTCATCTGCCACATACCATCCTCAGCTGATGGGCCGGGAAGGCACGGAGGGCTGGGGGAGGGTCTTGTTCTCCTGAGTGCCCCCAACAGTGGCACTCAGTGGAGTTAAAACCCGGTTGTCATCTTAGCTGAGCTGTGTCCCCAGCTGTGTCTTTGAGCCAGGACCCCAGGCTTGGCCTCTAACCCCTGCAGACCGTACATATGGGGTTCAGACCCAGGCATTCCGTGACAAGAGGCAAGGGTGCAGGGCAGACTGGAGGCAGGGCAGGGCAGGGATGTGGTCACAGCCCATCAGCTCAGCGGCGAAGTCACCAAGAGGCCTGGGACACAGACGCAGCCCCTGCCCGTGAGCTGAGGGACGAGGCAGCTGGCTCCCCTGGGGAAACAAAAGGCTGACGGCTGACAATCCGGGTCCCGGGAGTTCTCAAGTGTTTCAAGGACCCTGTGATGTAGCAACTCACACTGTCCAGCCAGAATTCCCTCAGGTCCCCCACGATGAAGTGGGTGAGCCCCACCAGAAACAAGTCAGGGGTCGGGGGGGGGGGGCCTGGACTTGCACCCACATTTCCCACAAAAAGGAGAAGTCAGCCCCTCTCAGCTGTTCAGATGATATGACTTACATTTCAGGAAATCGCTTGACACATGTCAGAAATTTACCCCTGATTTACCCCAAAATGGAGATGCGGACGCAAAGCCCTGCTGCAAAGCCAAGAAGGTGTTTCTGCATCGTCTGGAGCCCACCAGGGATTAAAGAGAACCCTAAGGAGTCCCCATTGTGGCGCAGTGGAAACAAATCCGACTAGGAACCATGAGGTTGTGGGTTCCATCCCTGGCCTCCCTCAGTGGGTTAAGGATCCAGCCTTGCTGTGAGCTGCGGTGTAGGTTGCAGATGTGGCTCAGATCCCACGTTGCTGTGGCTGCGGTGTAGGCAGGCAGCTGTAGCTCTGATTCAACCCCCAGCCTGGGAACTTCCCTATGCCGAAGGTGTGGCCCTAAAAAGCTAAAAAAAAAAAAAAAAAAGATAACCCCATACTTAGTAAGGGCATTGGACGTTGGTAATAAATTCGGTTGTGGCTAAACCCCAAATGCACAGTCGGGCCCAGAAGCCCGGCGCCTGGGAGCTCAGGATCTCCAGCCCCGCGCGGAGGGCCGGGCGGGCTGGCTGGCGCCTCGCTGTGTGAGTCTGTGATTTACAAACGTGCGGCCTGTGACTAGTTGTGCTTTGTTGAGGTTTCAAGCCCAGGACCTCCCACTGCGACGTATTTGGGGACTGAGTCTTTAGGGAGGTAATTAAGGTTAAATGATGATCCGGGCAGATCTCCTGCAATCTGCCTGGTGTCCCCAGAAGAGACGAGGGCACAGACATGAGGGCGGGGACGCCACGTGGGGCCTTGGGGAGAAGGTGGCACCTACGAGCCCCTGAGGAGTCAAGCCTGCCGACACCTTGACCTCAGACTTCTGTCCCCCAGACTGTAGACAGCACGTGTCTGTGGCTTAGGCCACCCGGGGCATTTCGGTGGCCGAGCAGATGAAGATGCCCCCACTGCCTGGCTTCGTGATGCCTGCTCGCCTTACCTCTGAGGTCAGCACGGCCCCAAAAGGAAACTATCACTGCCCTCGCTTTAGTATTGGGGAAACTGAGCCTCCAAGCGGGCTCAGGTCACACAGCTGGAAATCCAGCTGTGGGGTGAGGGGCAGGGCCCCGGGCCGGCCCAGCCGCCTATCCGGGCAAAGTCTGTCCACAGAATGCCGGGCACTCACTGCCCAGCTTTGCTCCGGAGCCACCAGCCGCCCTCTGACATTTGTAGGGTAAAGCCCAGCTTGGGAGCCAAAAGCCCAGCCCTCACTCACTGGATGCACCATAAATCCTAAAGGCCTGGGAGTTCCCGCTGCATCTCAGCGGTAATGAACCTGACTAGTATCCATGACGACTCAGGTTCAACCCCTGCTTGGCTCAATGGGTTAAGGATCTGGTGTTGCCGTGAGCTGTGGTGTAGGTCAAAGACCCAGCTCCGATCTGGCGTTGCTGTGGCTGTGAGGTAGGCCGGCAGCTGTAGCTCTGATTCGACCCCTAGCCTAGGAACTTCCATATGCTGAGGGTGCAAGGTATGGGAGACAAGAAAAAAAATCCTAACAGCCTGGTCTCCCAGCTGATTCAAACCGTCCCCGAGCCCTGCTGTCTATTCCTTTGTTTGGTCTCTAATGCTCTTGACTTTGCAAGAATCTCCTAAATCAAGCTATCACAGCTGGCAGGCAGCAGCCTCTGCTCGATGCCAACACAAATGCAAAACTCCAGAATGAGGCGAATGCCATTCTTTCCCTGGCAGCTCTCCACCCAGCATCCCCCGGCTCCAGGTGTCACAGCAGCTTGACTCGGATGGAAGGCAGAGAAAATGAACAGATGTCGAGTGCTGGGACGTGTTCACACCCCCGCCTCCCCGACCTCTGCTCCCGGGCAAGCAGAGCCAGGTTCAAGTCCTAACGCCACCCCCTACCAGCTGTGCGTACTGGGGACAGCTCAGTTTCCTCATCTGTAAAATGGGATCAGGAGCAGTGACAGATGACAGGATGAGCATCCCAGGCCCAGTGCCAAGCAGGTGCTCCACAAAGGCTCGCTCTTGTTCTTACTGTTATCTTTACGTGATGGCCAACATTGCCTGCCTCTATTGTTTATTCTAAGCTTGTATTCTCCCAAAACTTTGAGGGCGCTTGAGTCAATTTAGGGAGAAAGGAATAAACCTGTCGGATCCAGGAGTTCCCTGGAGGCCTAGTGGGTTAAGGATCTGGCGTTGTCACTGCTGTGGCTTGGGTTCCATCCCTGGCCCTGGGAGTGGCCACAAAAAACAACAACAACAACAAAAAATAGATAGTGGATCCAGATGTTGGCCACTGCACAAAGTGGTCAACTGTCTGGCAGGACTTTTGCTCTGGGGCTGGCTCATCTGTGTTTTCAAGGTTTGAAGATGGCCCCTGCTTTTTTTCTTTTTTAATGGCCATGTGGAAATATTCTGGCCAGGGGTTGAATCCTAGCTACAGCTTCCACCTACACTGCAGCTGTGGCAACACCGGATCCCTTAACCTCCCCTGCCAAGCTGGGAATCGAACCCTCACCCTGCCAGCGACCTGAGCCCCTGCAGTTGAACCCTTCACCCACTGCGTCACGGCAGGAACTCCGCCCCGGCCTTGATTTGCAAAGCTACCTCCGGTCAGCCACATGATGTCACCTGCCCTCACAACCACCCCCTCTCTAGGGGACTTGGCCACAGTGTCCACCTATGGCCATGAGGGCTTCTTGGTGTGGCCCAGTGACACATCAGGCCACCCCAACCATGGCACAGGGAGGGGGCATGGAGTCCCTTCGAGGATGGTGGGAGCACAGAGGAGGGGTCGAGGGCCCACCGCACTTCCCACAGCCTGGGCGGATCTGGCCCTGGGTGCCCAGCCTTCCCAAGGGCGCCTGGCACCCACCATCCCTGCATCCTCTGCGTTTGCCTCGACGAACACTCTTCAGGAAAAGCGGCGGCCACGGGCAAACGTACCTGCATTCCTTGGATTCCGAGGTGTAGGGCAGGGAGCAGTCCTTGTGCTGAGTGGCCATCTGATGTCCATCTGTACAGCAAGCCTCCATGGGGACCTCCGCGCCAGCTGTGCAGAGAAGAGAACCGGGTGACTGGGGACAGGCGACTCCCCGCACCAGGCCTGAGGTCCCCTTGGTCGAGCAACCTCCCTCCAGTGGCCAAGGGCACCCCCCTCCCGGCCGCATCACCGGGACGCGGCTTCCTTTGGCCTCCTCTACAGCATCAGGCCGGATCTGAAGAGGCCGGAGCATATCTGTTCCTTTAGTCACTCGACAAACACGTACAACTGAAAACTGAGCACACCCTCCGCTCCCCTTATTAAGGCCTGAAACCTCCACTACCACCTGCTGAATCCACTGCTGTCGGGGCTGCAGCTCAGCAGCCGGGAACCCCTGCTCCAGCCAGACGCCGGCAACTCGGAGGGGGACCTGCCCAGATGGGGTTTCTGCCTTCGCAGTGCAGAGGGCAAGAAAGACAGGTGCCATGATCAAGGCATGACCGAGTTCCTCTCGTCCGGCCCGGCGGTCGGGGTATCCTGGACCTGACTCCTAGGGGTCCGCGATGGTTGTCTCACTAAAGACAAACAGTGCAGAATGGGGGAGGCCTGGAGGGGCCGAGCACCCCAAACTGGGACAACCAAGGAAGGCTTCTCTTCAGAGGGGGGACCCAGCGTGGCAAGTGGGAAGTGAACACCGGGGAGGAGGAACAGCATAAGCAGAGGGGGGAACAGAAATGTGGGGCCTTAAATGCCCCCGGCTGGCTCGGTGAGAAGCAAAGCGCCAGCGTCGCGGGCTCTCACTTAACTGCTGTAGCCACCTGCTAGGAAAGCATCAGTCTCGCCACGCGGGTGAGCAGACGGGCGGGTGCTGGTCTCTGCCCTTGATCTGCCCCCAGACCACAAGTTCAGGTACAAAAAGGTGAAAGGCTCAGGTGGGTCCAGCAGGTGGCACCCCTCCCGGCCACACTGCGACCCCATCCCCAAAGGAGGACCAGCCGGGTACCAGGCCCCCTCAGCATCAGTCCCCACCACAGCTGGGAGGAAGCATGAGTGGAGTCACCAGCAGAAGGTCACCTCTTGGCAGAACATGTCAAAATTGGGCTTTAAAGGAGTTCCCATTGTGGCTCAGTGGAAACGAACCCGACTAGCATCCATGAGGATGCAGGTTCGATCCCTGACCTTGCTCAGTGGGTCAGGGATCTGGCGTTGCTGTGAGCTGCGGTGTAGGACGCAGATGCAGCTCAGATCTGGTGTTGCTGTGGCTGTGGTGTAGGCCAGCAGCTGTAGCTCGATTCAACCCCTAGCCTGGGAACGTCCATATGCCACAGGTGCGGCCCTAAAAAGCAAAAAAAAAAAAAAAAAGGTCTTTAAAGAAACACCAGGTTTTCTCACTGCTGGCTCTCCCGTGCCCCACAGCGTAAATCCCGCCAGGCTTGGTGGCGTTTCCTGGCACCAGTGGCCTTGGGGCCCTGTTGAAGCTCATTATTCTTCCAGGCTCAGCCCTGGAGGTGGCCCAGTACGAGGCTGCTGTGTCCTAAAGCTCCAGCAGCGACCACGAGCCGGCAGCCACCTCCAGCATCTCTGCAGACAAACTGCGCCTGGAACACAGGGCCCTTGAACCCCCTGCGGCAGCAGGTGCTCACGTAGAAAGAGCCCACGGGCAAGGTCAGGGTCTGGGTGAGGAGCCGAGGCTGGGCCGGCCATTTGAGCCAGGAGGAAGAAAGGCCACACAAGCCCCTGGACAACGACGGGCCCCCTGTCCTAGGGGAGCTCCTCACTGGCTCGGGCTCCCCAGGCCGGCAGAGGGACCCCGAGGTGGTTTGGTTAAGGGGGACGGACTATCCCAGAGCAAGGTCTGCCAGTCCACGGCCAGCCCACCTGTCCCTACCTTGTTCCCTCTCTACAATCCCCTCAGTGCCACCTGGTGAACCTGGGGGTCACCCAGGGCCGGGGCTCAGCTAAAACTGGCATCGCCGGCTCCCCAGCACCAAAGGTTAAGGTCCATCACGAGGGACGGCCTCATGGCTGCGGGGACGCCCTGTGGGGATGCCCTCCAAGGCTCCCCCTCGCTCATCACCCCTTCCTTCATTCTCGCTCCAGTCGATTCCACAGAAAGTGTCCACGAGACGCAGGACCCCACCTGCCACAGATAAAACGCAGCCCGTGGCTCACCCCCAGGATGGCCGTGACTCAGCCACGTGGCCTGACACCTGGGCTGTTGTCCCCTGTGAGGCCAACCCTGCTCCCCCTTCACCCCAGCCCCAGCCAGCCCCACTGAGCCCTCCCACCCATGGCCTCACCCCTGGGGGGGGTCTCACAGCCCCTCCAGCCCTGGCCCAGCCCCATCTGGCCTCTCACTCCTCCCAGAGCCTGCCGGCCCACCAGCCTGGCTGCCTCGCCCTCCCTCCCCCGCAGGAGCTGGGCCTGCCTCTCGTCCTCTCCAACCTCAGCAGCTGCAGAACTGATAAGGAAGAGTCAGCTTGGGAGCCCACCAGCCTCGGGCTCCAATCGCAGCTCCAGTGCTTTCTTGCTCTGTGACCCTGGGCGGGTGACTGCACCTCTCTGAGCCACAGCCTCTCTGGTGCCAAATGGGGCTCCTGATACCTTCGGAGTTGCTGAGGGGACGGATAAAGCTTATAGAGCGCACAGGGGAGGTGGGTGACATGTGAAAGGAACAAAGAGAATTTGGTTGCTGTTGCCTGTGAGAAACGGGGGTGCTGCAGCCCCACTTTGGGGTGCAGAAGGGCCCCAGGATGAGTGGCAGCCCCTAAGCCTCCCTCAACTCCGAGAAAGACACGCAGAGGTGACCTCAGACTCCTGCAGCCGGCTCAGCGGGGCGAGAGCTCGGTGCCCTGAGCCATACAAACACTTGGAAACGATTCCTGCTGGGGAGCCTAGACCACTCTGAACCTTATTCTCACCAGGACGATGAAACGCTGTTTTTTGTATTTTTTTTTTCTTTTTAGGGCCGCACTCACGGCATATGGACATTCCCAGGCTAAGGGTGGAATCGGAGCTGCAGCTGCCGACCTGCACCACAGCCACAGCAACGCCAGATGCAAGCCACGTCTGCAACCTACGCTGAGGCTTGCAGCAACACCAGATCCTTAACCCCGTGATCGAGGCCAGGGATCGAACCCACTTCCTTGCAGACACTATGTCAGGTCCTTAACCCACTGAGCCACAACAGGAACTCCAATAAAATGTTAAGTCATTCGCTCCATCCAGAAACTTGGAATGTCCTTGGAAGGCACCAAGCAGCCATAAAGCTGTAACTCTTGTGCAAAGTGGAGCCTCCGGGCAGCTGGGGAGATGCCCACCAGCTAAGGAGACGTTCCTGCCCAAGAGCGCGATGAGGCAGGTCAGGGCAGAGCTGGCAGACACCACCATCCTCCTGGGAACCACGAGCCCGCTGCATGACGACCCCACCGAGACGGCTCTTCCGTTCACCACCTCTCAGCCCCCAACCCCTTAAATTCCTCTTTATGCCACCGTGCCAGGCACACGGCGTCACGCCTTTGAGCAGTAGTGTCACCTCCAACCCATCCCTCTCTTGGCGTCAGCATCACTTCCAATATTGCATCGGGGGGACCCCCCGCCCGGGCTGAATATCTGCACCTGTCAACCTTGTGTTCAGATTCTAAAGATCCCAACTTGGCTCCTCTACTAAAACCGTGTTGAGGACGGACAGTCTGGCTTTGCGGGCCAATATTTATCTTCCCCTACGTCCTGTAGGACAGTGGTTACACAGCCATCCTTGGGGCAAAATTACTTTGGGGAAGCAACTTTTTGTTTGTTCGTTTTTAGGGCCACACCCGCAGCACATGGAGGTTCCCAGGCTAGGGGTCGAATCGGAACTGTTGCCGCCAACCTACACCACAGCCACAGCCACGTCAGATCCGAGCCACGTCTGCGCCCTATGCCACAGCTCACGGCAACGCCGGATCCCTCACCTGCTGAGCGAGGCCAGGGATCGAACCCACATCCTCGTGGATACTAGTCAGATTTTGTTTTCTGCTGAGCCACGACCTAGGGAAGTAACTTTCCGTGATTGTTGTTTTTGAGAGCTGAGCACATGCCCAACATTAAACTAAAACCTTCTTTAAATTTTGTATTGGTGACAACATTCTACTCAGTAAAATAAACCAGCCACAAAAGGACAATGACTACGTGATTACACTTATATCAGGTTCCAAGAATAGTCAAAAACCAGAGACAGAAAGTAGAATGAAGGTCGCCAGGGGCTGGAGGACGGGGGGGCAGGGTGGGGGGAAGCACTTAGGGTTTCATGGGGACAAAGCTTCCATTGCGGGCAATGAAAAAAGCTCTGGAGGTGGCTGGCGGTCAAGGTTGCACAACAGGAGACTCCTTGATGCAGCGACCTGTGCTCTCAAAGACAGCTAACACGGTCAGTTTTAAGTTATGAGTATTTTTAAAATGCATTTAAAAAATTCTACCATCTTGCGTTAGGAAGGGAACTGGAGGTTTAAACCACTTGTCATTTTCAATCGATGCTGTTTTATGCACTCATCCGAATACTGGTAAAGAGAATTAATGTGCCAAGTTGGGGGTTTTTTTTGGCTGCGCACGTAGCATAGAAAAGTTCCTGGGTCAGGGCTCAAACCAGAACCACAGCAGTGACAACGCAGAATCCTTAACTGCTAAGCCGCCAGGGAACTCCTGGTAAGCTGTATTTCTGAGCCTTCTTGCAGAGCAGTTTGGTGGTAAATGCAATGGTTTCCACAGCACGTTCTGAGACCTCAAACGGCAAGAGTGCAAATGTTTTTTAACAAAGTAAATTGCACCTTTGCAACCGAAATAAAGATGATTTAAAAGTTACAAACAGAACCAAACCTCCCCAGGGAATCACCCCTCCCCAAGGTCTCGGCAGAGGGTGGAACAGGTGGAGGAGAGAGAGAAGGACTGAAGTTCAGACGTGCCCGGGCTCTGACCCCCGCATCGCCGCGGGCACCTCGGCTTGCTCTTGGCACCCGGGGGGTCAGGTGGCCTCTCAGTTGGGTCCCATCTCCAAACTGGGGATGACGTGAGGCCCAGAGAAGCACCCCCCTTCTGCCTCCACCTGTGGACACGTCCATCGACACCCACCCTACCGGCCTGTGCACCCCGTCACATCCCCCCCCACCCCTGTGTGGCACCTTCTCAGGGGTGACGCGACCCAGACATGCTCAGACTTGGGGGGGAGGGGCGTCACCTTGCAGCGTGACAAGTCCTTTGGCAGAAGGGCCACAGAGCAGAGGCAGCGGCTCCCTGCCAGAGCCCAGAAGAGATGAGAGGGAAGACACCCCCCCCAGCTTCCCGCATCCCCCCCCCGACCACACCCAGCAGGGGCTCAGCAACATCAGTGGAGGAGAAAAGGGGGGGCAGCTCCCTGGCTATGACTCCACTTTGTGACACAGGGCACATGGCTGGGTTGGACAGGAGACAAGAAGAGAACTGAGGTGTCACCCCCCCCCACCTGATGCCACCCCTCACCGGTACCCAGGGTTTCACCATAGCCAATAGCATCAGACCAACCAGGTCCACCGGTGGTCACAGACCCCTGGTGGCACCTCCCACGGGGCGTGAAACTGAAGAAATCTCAAGCAGAAGGCAGACCCTGCCATGTCTAAGTGGCCTTCGTAAGTCACCTCAGGGAAGCAGCCTGGCCATCATCACCGCTTCCACCTCTGCGGCTGGAAGCGAGGCCACCCGCCCACACCGGCCGTGTGCTCACTGCTCATCTCCCGTCCTGGCTGTAGGTGCTCTTAAGAGAGAAGTGGGGGAGTTCCCTGGTGTCCCAGGGGTTAAGGATCCTGCGTTGTCTCTGTCATGGCGTGGGTTCCATTCCCGGCCTGGGAATTTCTGCATGCGGCAGGCACGGCCAAAAAGAAAAAAAAAAATTTTTTTTAAAAGGAGAGAGAGGAGTGGGGCTTCAGGCAAGTCTGGAATCTTCTCCCTCAGATCCTCCCTCTGAGCGGAAACTGCAGCAGAGCACAGTTTTAATCTCTGGTCCCTGTGATCTGGACGTGTGGATGAGACCCACCAAGATAAAGTTCCCAGACCTCATCCTGCCAACGTCTGGGGCATTAAAATTGCCTTTCTGTACACGACATGCTGAACTCCGAGACGGTGGCTGGTTAGCTCTCTATTTGGCTTTGTTTTATTTAAGCTTTTTTTTTTTTTTTTTTTTTTTTGATCTTTTTGCCTTTTCTAGGGCCGCTCCTGTGGCATATGGAGGTTCCCAGGCTAGGGATCTAATCGGAGCTATAGCCACTGGCCTATGCCAGAGCCACAGCAACGCCAGATCCAAGGCACATCGGTGACCTACACCACAGCTCACGGCAATGCCGGGTCCTTAACCCACTGAGCAAGGCCAGGGATCGAATCCACAACCTCATGGTTCCTAGTCGGTTTCGTTAACCACTGAGCCACGACGGGAACTCCCTATTTAAGTTTTTTTTTAGGGCAGCACTTGTGGCACGCGCAGGTTCCCAGGCTAAGGGTCGAATCAGAGCTGTAGCTGTCAGCCTACACCACAGCCACAGCCACACCAGATCTGAGCCACGTCTGCGACCTACACCACAGCTCACGGCAACGCTGGATCCTTAATGCACTGAGCAAGGCCAGGGATCGAACCTGCATCCTCATGGATACTAGTTGGGCTCGTTACGGCTGAGCCACAACGGGAACTCCCATATTTGGTTTTATTTTAATACCCTCACGCCTATCTGTTGCACAGCACTGTCTAAAGCTGCAGCAAGGAGTTAGAGGGGTCCTCGAGGGGTCAGGACCCTCATAACTGGGAAGCCTGACATGCAGTGAGATGCCAGCAGGAAATTCCAACCAAACCGAACCACACACCTCAGCCCATCCCCACCAGACAGCCCCCTTCACCTCCTGAGCCTGGGGAGCCAGCAGGGGCCCCTCCTGGGATCCTTTCATGTACCAGGCTCTGGGCCGGGGGTGAGGGATCCAGTCAGGAGTCTGTCCTCAAGGAGCAACACCCCAAGGAGATGCCAGGCAATTGTCACCCGGTTGTGCCCCAGTGTCTGTGCCTCTCTCTGCAGGACAAGGATGAGGACAGACCCGGCTCCCTCTTCAAGGCCCCCTGGTCTCCCCAGGAGAAGGCAGGACATGCAGAGTCTGCTCTCCCGGCTCTGGCCCCGTCCTCAGCATCCCAGCACCAGACGGCTGGTGCCACGCCAGCCCCCTCTACAGAGAGACGGGGTCTGGGAGAGAAACCAGCTAAAGGAGGCAGCCAGAGGGAAGGAGCAGTAGGCAGATGCCTGGGAGGCGAGGAAACGCGGCTTCCACGTTGTTCCTCCAGGCGGCTCATGGGGACCTCCTGGTCCACGCCCAGGGGACATGCCCCCATCTCTAGGCATCCTCCCAACAGGACCCAACTCCCCTGATTCTCCTCTCACCTCTCAGACCACGTGTGCACACCAGTCAGGTATCCTCCCCGCACCCGGCTCTTGGAAACCGAAGCTCTGCCAGGCTGGGGGTCCTGCCTGGGTCCCCTCGGGCGAGCTCGTTCACGCCAACACCAGGTCAAAGGGCCTTTCCTCGGGAGCTCCCTTTGTGGCTCAGCGGTAATGAACCCAACTAGCATCCCTGAGGATGCAGGTTCGATCCCTGGCCTCGCTCAGTGGGTTAAGGATCCGGCATTGCCATCAGCTGTGGTGAAGGTCACAGATGCAGCTCAGATCCCGGGTGGCTGTGACTGAGCACAAATAATGAACCGTGTGTGACCTCGGAGCCACGCGGGCCAGACAGGCGTCCCGTTCGGCACCCTGCCCCCGAGCCGGCCCCAGAGCAAGCACGCAGGAAATGTCTGTGAAGGAATGAAGGCCAAAGGACCTCGTGGGATCCTAGCAAGTCTAAGAAACGGGACAGGAAGAGAGGAAGCAAGTGGCCCGCGGCCACGGGACACGCACAGAGGCCGCCCTGGAATCTGGCTGTGACTCTAAAGCCACACGCCCACACCATAAAAGGCTGAAGGAGACAACAGTTCCCCCCACCCCACCCCCGAAGCAGGACTTAGAAAAATGCAGACTTTGCAGTTGGAAAGATGAGTGAGGCCGTTCAGTGTCCTGCTTGCCAGCACAACGTCAGGACTATCAGCTCCCTGGCGGCCTCAAGGTTAAGGATCTGGCATTGCCGCTGCTGGGGATTGAGTCCCCGCTGGTTCCGATCCCTGGGCCTGAACTTCCACACGCCTCGGGGGAGGCCAATAACAATAAAAAAAAGAATACAATGCCAGGGCCTGGCTGCCCATGTGGGAATCCTGGTGCTGCCTCTTAGCCGTGTGTCCCCAGCCCTGGCCTCTGTGCTTTGGGGCTCTCCCACCAACGACAGAGGATGGAGTGACGGGATGGGACAGTGGGCTTGTGAGAGAATCCTTAGGTCACAGCGGGAAGCACAGGTAGGTACCAAAACTTCGAGTACCTCCCATTCCGGCAGGCAGCAGCATCCAAAAGAACTAAGTTCAAGAGAAATACTGGCAAAAAAAGGAAGGAAGAAGGAAAGGAAGGGAGGAAGGAGAGAGAAAGAAGAAAAGACGGAAAAAAGGAAGAAAGAGAGGAAGAAAAAAGGACTGGCTCGGCCCACTAGCCTAAAACACACTCATGCCTGGTATCTAAACACCAGTCTTGGCGACATCCCAGCTACCAGCCCAGGCTCGGGGGACGCCCCTGAGGAGCTGAGCCGCCTTCTGCTCCCCCACAGCAGCCTGGGAGGGCTCAGAGCCGAGGCCACCCCCAGCCCCCAGCCCCCCACCCCGCCCCCTCCCTGGGTGGTCTCATCCAGCCTCACTTAGGGGCCAAGACTCCCATTTCTGTCTGCAGCCTGGTCTGGCCCCCGAGCCTGGACATCTAATGGGAAACTTAAGGTGTCCCCATGGAACTCTGATGCCCTCCCCCGTCCTGCTTCTCAGCCTCAGTAATTAGCCGTCTTCAGGCATCCAGAGGCTGCGGCCAAAATTACTGGGTCACCCCGAGTGATTCCATCTTTCTCACCCTCCACATCCAAGCCTTTGTGAGTCCTCCCCACTCTGCCTCCCAACGCCCTGAATCTGCCCGGTTCTCCCCAGCCCCCCACAGCCACCCCCTCCAGGGAGTTTCTGGCCCTGGACCCTGCGGGAGGCTCCCCCCCCCCAGCATGTTCTGCCTGCACTCTGGTCCCCCTGTGATCCAATCACCACGCAGCACACACAGGGACTTCTAGAAAAGTTAATTCCGGGAATGTCAGACCCCTGCTTCTGCTCCAGGGTTGCCCCGCGCATCTAGGATAAAATCCACAGGCGGCACTGTCATTGTTTTTTTCTGTTTTGGCTGCCCCGGGCCAGGATCAGATCTGGGCTGCAGTTGCCACCTTCGCCGTAGCTGCGGGAACACCAGATCCTTTAACCCAGAGTGCCTGGCCGAGGCCGAACCTGCACACACCGATGCAGAGAGGCTGCAGAGCTTTGCACCACAGTGGGAGCTCCTCCCGATGGAATGTTTAAGGCCTCCCCCACCTCGGCCACCCTCTCAGGCTCCTCCCTCTCCCCTCCCTTCACTCCTGGTCCCACCGGGGGCCTCCGTGCCCACTGCTCCCCCTGCCCCAGTGCTCTTCCCCGGGTCTGTCCACTCAGGAGACCGCTCCTCGCCGCACCCATCTGAGCTCAAGCATCACTCCCCTTCCTCCCACTTGGGAGCCACCCTTGTCACGGTGTGTCCCCGTCACTGCAGCACAGGTCCCCAGGACACTCTGGTCAGTGCCTGCTCTTAGAACGTGCAGCGGGTTGAATGTGCCCCAGACAGATATGCCCACGTCCTGACCCCCGCGACCCATGGACGTGACCTTATTTGGAATAAGGGTGTTTGCAGATGGAATGAACGACCTCAAGACGAAAGCGTATCCTGGACTATCCAAGCGAGGCCTAAACTCAGAGTCGCACAGAGAGGAGACAGAGGAGGCGGCCTCGAGAAGGTGGAGGGAGAGGCTGGAGTGAAGCGGCCGCAAAGCCGAGGAGCTGCCGGAGGCCCCAGGAGTGGCGAGGGGCAGAGAAGGCTGCTCTGCCAGAGCCTCCGGAGGAAGCAGAGCCCTGCAGACAGCCTGACACCCGACTTCCGGCCTCCAGGGCAGTGAGGATAAATTTCTGTTGCTTTAAGGCACTTGGTGGCAGTCACTGTCACTGGGTCCACAGCCCCCGGAAACCCATCCAGCACACAAGCTCCATGGGGCAAGAATCTTATCTCCCCCCGTCCCTGGGGCCTAGCCCCTCACCTGACTCCTCCAGGAGCACTTGTTGAATAAATGAATGCAACAAGGTGACAAAAGATGCCTGTGTGACAAACAGCTCCTCAAGGGCCAGGCCCAGCTCACAGGAGATGCTTGGGAAATGTCTGCAGAACAAATCTGAAAAACAGCCTACAAATGACACCACTTGGCAGCTGAGTGACCCCAGACAAGCCACCTCCTCTTTCTGGGCCTGTTTTCCCATCTACATAACGGGAGTGGATCGGCTGATCTGCAGGTTCCCATAAACAAACCATTCCTTCACCGGAGTTCCCGTTGTGGCACCTCGGAAATAAATCTGACCAGGAACCATGAGGTTGCCCATTTGATCCCTGGCCTTGCTCAGTGGGTTAAGAATCCGGTGTTGCCATGAGCTGCGGTCTAGGCCCCAGACGAGGCTCGGATCTGGCACTGCTGCGGCTGTGGCTGTGGCTGGCAGCTGCAGCTCCAATTGGATCCCTTGCCTGGGAACCTCCATATGCCATGGGTGCAGCCCTGAAGACCAAAAAAAAAAGGAAACCATTCCTTCACCAATTCTGCTCATTACCAGAACCCTCCTGGGCCCCATCAGTCCCCAAGGCTGGTTCTTTAGTTCTTGCATCTTTGCTACAAGCCACAAAGAGGGTGCTCCTCTATGTGGTGTCCCCTCTGAGTGACCTGAAGCTGGCCGCGCAGGTAATAGCACACATCACAAACCCTTCACTTGGCCAAAAGAAGGCTCTGGAATGAGTGACCAGGGGCCCTTGCGAATCAGATCCCCTAGGAAGCAGGAGACGGGGCTGGGTGGGAATCCAGTTTCCGGACTGCCGGCCCTGGCCATGCAGGCTCAACCCTCTGGCAAGCTTACTTGGCAAGGCTGGGGCAGTGTCCCAACAGATTAAGCAGGGATATGATTTACACAAGGTCCAGGGCTGGTCTTTTCAGAGGCTGGGCCTGCCCCGCCGTGTCCAGCACACAGGACCAGCCAAGACTATTTTCTTTTATAAAGATGCCAAGAAGGGGCCACTCTCTCTACCCTGAAGACGGTTCCAGACCGCTCCCAGCATCCTGCGGCCAGAGCCAGCTGAGCCCTGCAGTGTGAGGAGCATAAGGGGCTCTGGCTCCTTGGGGGCCTCCTGAGCCCCATCCCAGAGGGCAGGGAGGAGGGCCTAACTCAGGCCACACCCACTGTGGAGGCGGGGCCAAGCCAGACCCTGGGCTGGAGGGTCCAGGGCAGGCTGAACCACAGATCTGAACCAAGACAGGTGCCACCACCTGAGGGGCCACCTCCTGCCAAGCCAGCTGAGAGCCCCTCAAGGGCCCAGGCTGTGGCTCCCGCCTCTATGGTCTCCCCCCACCCCCCAACACCCCCATGAAAAACGCCTATTCCTTCAAAGGGGCCTCTTACTCGTTTACCGACCAAAGTGCCCTCCAGCCAAGGGGTTAAACGCACAGGGTCCCAGCTTCTCTACTTGGTACCTCGTCCTGAGCGAGGACTGGTTTTCCAACGCCAGTTATCAGTGTTTGTAGGTTCATGAGCTGAGCCAGTATTTTTCTTGAACCTGCTCTTCCTTTGAGAGCGTGTCTCCTGCTGGAGTAAACGCTCTAGACCTTGGCTTACACGCCTATAAAATGGAAACAGCCATAGGACCTACTTCACAGAGTCACTGAGAGAAGTAAATTAGTGACTAAATGTAAAAGACGTCAATTATAAGAAGCTCCTCAAGCAGTATTTAAGGAACCAGAGAACAGAGAGGGGGCGGGGGTTGGCCAGGCTCTCTGGAGTCCCTTCCAGAGCTGGGACCAGTCGGCTAACCCTGGTGGCCCCCACCACTAGGCGGGTCAGTGCAGGACCCTCCTGAAAACCTGCAGGCAGCTGGCTCCCTCCTGCCCCCGCCTCTAGGTCGGACCGGCCTGGGGGTTAAAGGAGGCAGCCAGAGGAAAGTGCCGGCCGCAGGGCAGGGCACAGCCTCCAGTCCTGCGGAGTCTGCTGGACGATGTGACAGATGACTTAGCCTCGGCGCCACACCCTCCCAGCTCTGCGCTCCCCTCCATGCTGGAGGGTCTCTGATCCCAGGCAAGTTGACAACTTGCGTGCCCCCCCTCCTCCGTTATCTGGCCACATTTGAGATCATTACAAGGAAACTGGAACCCTATGAAGCCTGCAAAGGCCTGTGTTAACAAAACTGTTACAATTTGTTTTGAAAAAAGAAGACAAAAAACTTTTATTGTATAAAATGTACCGGCAAAATATGCACCCTATTAGAAATGTTTTCCTGCAAAGCTGCTCCACCTTCAGAGGAATGGGGGGTGAGGGGGGTGTTGGGGGAGCTGCTGGAGAAGTCCCCAGGCACTGCCGTCTTCCCCAAGCACCAGGCAGGCCCTCCTTCTGCTCCTTCACATGGCAATTTGCATGGCGCCTGCTCCAGGAAGTCTTCCCTGACTTTCCCAGCTGAAGCTGGTTTGTAACTGTTCGCTCTTCTAGACCTTCCGGGGATGCGACCCATGGGCAGCAGGGTGGGGTCTCTCTTCCTCCCTGCCGAAACCCCAAGACCTAGAACATTCTCTGGCACTGAGCTGCCTTCAGCAGGTATTTAGCATACAGATGACCGGATGCCTGAGGAGGCCAGCCGAGGCCACCCTGCACGACTGGGCCAACACAGCTTTGGGGCTCAACAGTTGCCAGTTCTCTGGCCCTGTGGGGCCTCCTTCCCCGCAACTGGCTGGGGAAATGCACCCTTAATAGAGCAATCTTGGGAAAAAGGACACTAGCCTGGTCCAGGAGGGGGACAACACAAATCACAGAGAGTAATAAATTCAGCCACCACGAAAGGCACTGCCCTATGGTCCCTCCCTCAGTCCCCAGGGTCCCCTGTGACCTCCACTTTACAGATGAGAAACCCGCCAGACCACCCCTGGGATGACAAGGTTCTTAGCCATCCCACCAACGGCCCTGGCAGCCTGCTGGGTCCCCAAGGTGAGGGAACCACGCTCCCCCCCAAAACACACACATCATCAGGGCAGCAAATGTGGCCTGAGTTGGGGTGGCCTCAGGCAGTGCCAGGAGGGGGTGTGTGACCAGGAGTGGTGGCCCCACAGGAGAGGCCAGGGCGCTCCAGCCACCCCCCTACCCCCACCTCAGCCCATCCGCCCCGTCGCCCCCCGACTGGGAAACTTCCAGGAGCCGCAGGGGCGCAGCCGCGTGTTTCAAGCCAAGTCCTCGCCCCTTTGTTCTCCTCTCTGTAATCAGTCGGAAAGGCTGCCCGGCTGGAGCCACAGGCCAAGAAAGTCTTGGAGGAAAAACACAACCCGTCTTTCCCCCTCCCAGCCCGGCGCTCAGGAAAGCCCAGCAGGATGGACGGACGGAGGCAGGACAGACAGACCCGTGGTTCCACCTCTGTCCCTCGGCACCAAAGTCCAGGGCCCTTCTGTGTCTGTGGCCGGGTCACCAAACGAGTTGAGCAGATCAGCTCACAGGCTCGCCGTCAAGGCCTTTTCCAAGATCACTTTTAAACTGCATGTTTCCTCTCGGACCCCAGGGCTCTGGGACAGAGGGTGGGGACAGTGTCACCCTGGACCTTAGCAGGCTTCAGGGCACCTTGCAGCTCTGAGCTCGCAGGCACAGGACGGAAGCAGGCAGACTTCTGACTCCCTCACCCCAAACCACACTAAACTTATTGAAATTCAGAAGAGGGACCTCCCCCAGCCCCCAAAGGGCCACATGGGGTCTCATCGGTGTGCAATTAAGAAGTTTCTTTCACACACTTCAGGTTAGGCCCTTCCCTTTGAAGAAGCTGGTTGCAAAACCATCAGGCAGGCCGGGGAGCCACTCCAGCCAAGCGAGTCTCCTTCGAAGCTGCACACGGCCAGGCTGCAGGCCACTCTTATCCCACAGTGGGCAGAAAAGAACAGCCATGGAGGATCTGGGGACCTGGGCTCGGGAAAGTTCCACTATGTCTTCTCTCTGGGCCGCGGTTCCCTTGTGTGTAAATTACAGGGAGTTTGGGGGCCCTCCCGTTTCCAATAGGGGTTTGCGTGACCCCCAGTCTGAAGCCCCTCTAGACTTTCACTGCAGCCGGCGGTCACCTGAATTTGCTTCCTTCCCCGCCTGCCTGACCAGCTCCTGCTCAAACACCACTTTCTCCAAGAAACCTCCTATAAGCCCCAGGGCCAGGGATGGTTCTTGCGGCCAAGAAGAGCAGCCTGCCCGACCCCCCCCTCCCCAGCCCCCACGAGATGTCCCCTAGGACCTGCCCAGGATGGCATCGATGCCTAGAACAGCCAGAGCTCAGTGAGGGTTGGCTGCAGGGAGCAGGGGAGCCAAGAAACCTCTGCAGAGCTCTCCCTGCCCCCGCCTGCCTCTCAGGGAGCCCTGAATCCCTGGCTCTCAGGGAACCGTGAATCCCTGGCGGGGAACCCTGAATCCCTGGCGAGCATTACCTGGGACAAGTGACCTTTGACAGAGGAGGAGGGAGGTCACCTGAGAGTTGAAAAGAAACTCAACTAAGCCAGAGATAAAGAATCTGGAATTCCGAGGGTGATGTTCGGGGCTCTTATCTGGGCCTGGCCCCAGAAAGGCTGGCCTGGCTAACGACTGTTGAGCCAAGGGTCGCAGAAAAGTCAGAGGTCATGGCTGTGATCTGCAGGGCCTTGCGGTCCAGGAGCTCCAGGAGCTCGGCCTGGAGGATTAAGGAAGAAAGAAGGATGGGCGGGTGCTTGTGAGCCCAGCGCCGTCGGTCTCCAGGCTGGGGGCTCTGGGCCTGGGTCCGCTAGTGGAGATGCCCTGGCAACCCACTGTCACCAGGTGGGTGGGTTTGGAAGTGGCCTGTTCCCAGCCACAGCTGAGCATGGATCCTGGCAGAACCTCTGTTTTGGGGCCCCCTGTGCCCCAAAAGGGTAGGCGGGGGTCTCCCCCCTGGCAGCCATCATCACCCTGAACACTTCCAGGCTCCTCCCCTCCTTTCTGAGTTCACGTCCAGCCCCTACTCCGTCCATGACTGGTTTTGTCTCTTGTTCCCCGTCCCCCGCCCCCCGCCGCCGCCCCGGTTTTCTCATTAGCAAGCTGGGTATGGAGCCCCCAGCAGGGTGGGGAACAAGTGTGTGCCAGGGCACTCCAGGTGCAAGGAACGGGGCACCAGGGTGCTTGGCAGCCACCAGGCAGCGCTTCCTCGCCCCCCGCCCGCCTTGGCCCCAGTGGGCGGGTGGGCAGAAGGATGTGTTTGGAGGGCTCCGTCTTTAAAACACGTCCCCAAGTCAGTGAGGCGATCAGGATGGAAGCCAGGAGACGCGTCGAGGGGGGAACGTCGCCTGGGCCCGGCGAGGCGCAACTCCAACATCCCCCCGCCCCCCGGGCCGCCGAGGGGGCGCCCGCAGCTCCAAAACTCCCACGGGACGCGGGGCCGGGCGGTCCGGGGGTGGGAGAGACCCTCGAGCCGCAGCCGTCGACTCGGGGCGCCTCCCCCCGCTTCCCTCCCGACGCCCCCCTCCCCCAGCGCCCCTACCTGGGGCCGCCAGCAGCGAGAGGCCGCCAAGCAGCAGCAGCGGCAGCGGGACCCGGCGCGACGGGGCGGCGCGCTCCATGGGGCGGCGGGCGGCGGAGCGGACAAAGGCGCGGGGGCGGCGGGCGGGCAGCGCGGGCTCCGAGCTCCGGCCGAGCCTCCGCAGCCAACGCAGGGCCCCGGCCGCGCGGTTCAATTATCCCGCCCCGGAGGAGGGCGCGGCGGAGGCGGGGCCAGGGGGCGCCCGCTCCCCCTCCCCCTCGACCGCTCCCCGCCCGGGACCTCGGGGCCCCCTCCCTCCTGGCGTCCCCCCGCCCCGCCCCAGCAGCGCGCGGGCCCAGGGCCGGGGAGAGAGCAGGGACCCTCGAACTGCTCCCTGTGGGGAGTGGCGAAGGGGGGCGCTTTCGGAGCGTAGCACCCCCACCCCCCTCATCCCCCCTCATCCCCCCTCATCCCCCCTCAACCCCCCTCATCCCCCGCCCAGGGCTCGGGTGAAACTCGATCCCCTCCCCCCCCCCCGTGGGCGGGCTGGGTAGCAAAGGTTAGCTCCGCCCAACTCTGCGGGCAGGGCGGGGGAGGGGGCCCGGGGCGGCGGGGGGCCCGTGGGTAGGAAGAGCGTTTTTTGGGGGGGGGAGTAAGGGGAGGCTCCGGTCCCCAAAGAACCCCCACCCCCACCCCGAACGCACTGCCTGCTCGTTTCCCGCTCTCGATCTCCCTGCGCGCCGGCTCCCAGGGTTCTGCGAGTCGGTGGCTGCCCCCGGTGTGTCCTGGGCTGCGTACCGGCCCTGCCCTCAGGGGACCCCCAGTTAGTCCTGCCGCAGACAGACGCCATCAACCAACATCCCAACACCGGTGAGTGTGATGAACCCCCAACTCCCAAGCTCGAGGGAAAAGCGATTCCTTTGGCTGACGAGGAAACAGCCTTGGAGCTGGACCTGCAAGAGCCACCTCTTTGTGTAGCGATTCATGACTGCCACCAGTCAATGGTTACTGAGGACGATTTAGTCTGTAGACTGTTTAAAAGAATAACAAAAACAAAATGTGGGCAGGGGAAGATGAGGAGCCATGGAATGAGACCCACATGACATTAGCCAAGTGTAGATGTCGCCTGACCCAGCAGTCTTACCCCAGTTTACACCCAGCAGAAAGGCATACACGTGTCTGTGCTCCAGAGACAGAAGGGCATGCAGCAGAGGGTTCACTGCAGCACAGTTCATAAGAGCTTCCAACTGGGAAGGGCCCAGCCTCACCAGCAGCAGGGTGAGAACACTGGCCAGTCAGCGTGGAGCAGGACACAGCCCTGAAAAGTGAGAGCCCTACAACCAGGGCAGAAACAGGGACGGTTCTCGGAAACCATGGTTCTCAGATGGTTCTCAGCCCCCATGGAGCTGGACGCCAAAGAGCTCTAATGGCCAGATTCTCTTGTTATAAAGAACAGGAACGGTGCTCGCTTCCAGAGCACATATACTCAAATTGGAATGATATAAAGAAGATCAGTGTGGCCCCGGAGCAAGGATGACATGCAAAGTCCTGAAGTGTTCCGTGTTTTAACTGTTGCATTCGGAGGGGTTGACCAGTGGGGCCCTGCTGTGCAGCACAGGGAACTGTATCTAATCACTTGTGATGGAACGTGGTGGAGGATCATGTGAGAAAAAGAATGTATATACATGTATAACCGGGTCCCCTTCCTGTAGAGCAGAAATTGACAGAAGATTGTAAATCAACTATAGTAAAAACAGTTTTTTTAATAAATGAAAAAAAAAAAAAAAAACAGGAGCAAGTTAGGAGTTAGGAGAGTGACGGCTCTGGGGATGAGTTAGGAATTGCAGGGGACATGAGGAGGCTTTCAAGAGGTGGGGGGCAGGGGACTGGTTAGGATGTTTTTAAAATCTGTCTCTTGGTTTCAAGGTTGGGTTCAGTTTGTGCAAATTGATCAAGCTATTTACTTATGATATGTGCCCTTTTCTGAATGAATACTCCTTTTTTTTTTTTTTTTTTTTTTTTTGCTTTTTGCTTTTTAGGGCCACACCCATGGGATATGGAAGTTCCCAGGCTAGGGATCCGATCAGAGGTACAGCTGCTGGCTTATACCCCAGCCACAGCAACTTAGGATTCAAGCGACATCTGCTACCTACACCACAGCTCACAGCAAGGCCAGATCCCCAACCCACTGATCGAGGCCAGGGATCAAACCTACATTCTCATAGATAGTACTGGGATTCATTTCTTTTGTGCCACACAGGAACTCCCTATTTTTTTTTTGTGCACCCACTGCATGTGGAAGCTCTCTCACCAGGGAGTGAACGCACACCACAGCAGAGACCCTAGCCTCTGCAGAGACGACGTTGGATCCTTAACCCACTGCACCACGAGAGAGCTCCTGAATGCTGCATTTAAAAATCAGAAACAGAGGGAGTTCCGGTTATGGCACGACGGGTTACGAACCAGACTAGCATCCATGAGGATGCAGGTTTGATCCTTGGCTTCCCTCAGTGGGTTAAAGATCCAGCGTTGCCTGGGCTATGGTCTCGGTTACAGGCTTAACTCAGATCCTGTGTTGCTGTGGCTGTGGTGTAGGCCGGCCAGCTGCAGCTCGGACGGGGCCCTAGCCTGGGAACCTCCACGTGCCACAGGTATGGCCCTAGAAAGACAAAAAAAAAAAAAAAAAAAAGGCTACATAAAAGCTATGTTTATGTAGCTACACATCAAAAGAGAACTCGATGAAAGTGGATGTTGTGTTTGACTAGTGAAAAGGTTATTCTTAATTTTTAATTTTTAGGAAACACTTGAGAGGGAGAGGACTCATTGTCCTGGAAATCTGGAGCCACATATAATTCCTACACCTGCCCTGGACTCTGGGTTTCTTGGCAACCAAGGTAAAAAGCCATCTCATGAGCGCTTACGCAGCCCCTGTTTGTTTCCTCATCAGAGGAAGTGTGGCAAAGACAAGGTTCTTTTTGGCCCTAAATTCGAATCCTTTTCCTTCTGGGTCTTTAAGTAAAGGGACGGGAAACATGACGAGCAATGCATTTGCTTCTATTTTGCGGAAGATGGGATGGTCCTAAGGAGGTTCCATTTGGGGGACTGGGGACAGGGGAGGCCCCCCCCCATCTGGTCCCCGGTCCAGGGCTCCATGATCCACCCCTAGGGTTCTGCTCCAAGCAGGAGGCCATTCATTGTGTCCTGTTGTGACAGCCCAGCTTTCTCTCCTCTCAGAGGAGCAGAACAAATGGTCACCCTGCCCCCGTAACGAATCATTCGCTGTTTGTTTGAAAGATGACTCTTGGCACACGTGAACTGTTTCTCTCCCCAAGTCAGAAAGCAAATGGCTTTGACACTGCCCAGCCTCTGCAGGACAGGGCTGCTGTGGTTCTTGCACCTGGGTGGTTTCCTGAGGGCAGCAGCTGCCCTGGCTTCTGCCCACCCCTCCAGGCGCATCCTGGCCCTGCAGCCCTCACCTGGAGGTGGCGGCCCCCGGGCCTTTGCACGGCTCCTAGAACCCAACTAAGCACCTCCCCCTCCCTCCTCTCAGCTTTGCCTCCCTCTCCTGTCCTTCGGGTCTCAGCTGAGATGCCACCCCCTTTATGACACTTATCCTGCTTCATGCTCCTGTCTTTCTCTGTTAAAGGGCGGTTTTCTCTCCACCCGCTAGCCCATACGCTCCCTGAGGGCAGGGGCTGTGTCTGCATACCTTTGGTGCTCATTAAATCCTGTTGAGTGTATGAAGGGTGAAAGCCGTGTCTTTGGCACCTGGCCGTGCAGCATGTGAGAAGAGCTCAGCTTTGAGGCAGAGCCATGCCCAGCATCAGGGCCTCTACTGAGATGGGCATTCCCACCCCACCACCCCCGACATGATGCCTGGCTGGAGACCGCCTCTCAAGGAGACGGCAGAGCTGGTACCCTGTATGGCCCCGGGCACTGCCCTCTGCCATCCTAGGAGGTGGCCAAAAGCTGCCGTCTCCATTCCCAGACCCACTCACCCAGTCCCTTCTCTGCTACGCTGGTGTCTCTCCTCGCTGACAAAAAAATTCCATCCCTTCCAGTGTGCTCCCCAGAACGAGAGCTTCCAAATGATGCCACGTACACAAACTGGAGGGCCCCTGGGTTCTCCCCGCCCTCAGTGGACATCCCTCTCCTGACTCCCACACCCTTGAACCTGTGCCCCCCCCCCAAAGCTTGGCTCCTCCACGTTCCTATCTTAGGTCAGGTGGTGACCAGGGAGTGACCGGAAGTCCCTGACTGGTCCCATGACCCCTGTGATGCTTCAGGATGCAGCTCCCAGCTGCCCCCCACCTTTGCACATCTCCAGCTTTAATCCCACTTCACACGCACAGCCAGCGTGAGGAAGGTGTGCCCTCCCCTCTGCGTGAACCCTGTTTCACGGCAGGGAAAGCAGAACCAGAGTGGAACCTGCCGGCCTCACGTGGACCAGCTGCTAGGCCAGGAAACACCCCCGGCATGCCTGGGTCCTGAGTCCACACGTTCATCACCACCCCCCAGCGCCCACCCAGCACAGTGGCAGGTGCTTGGTTAGTGTTACGGGCGAAACTGAGTCATTCCCCCCCCACCCCCCGCCTGCCCCACCAAAAGCCACAAGCTGAAACCCTAACCCCTAGTGCTTCTGAATGTGACTCTTTGGAGTCGGGGCCTCTGAAGAGGTGATTCAGTTAGAGCAGGTCATTAGAGGGGTCCCCAATCCAGGGTGGCTGGGGTCCTTAGAAGAAGGGACAAGGACACAGACACACACAGAGGAAAGACTCTGTGAGGACACAGGGTGAGAAGGACCATCTACAAGCCAAAGAGAGCAACGTCAGAAGGGACAGACACCTGCATCTCCAACTTCTGGCTTCTAGAACAGAGGAGACAAGTTTCTAAGTCCCCAGGCTGTGGTTCTTTGTTACGCAGCTCTAGCTGACTAATAGAGTTAGAGAGGGTGGGAGAGAGGTCTTCTGTGTGTGGCAGGGAAGGAAGCGGGTGAGGAGCCACGACGGCCCAGGGAGCTGGAGAACCTCAGCTTTGCCGGGACTCTCCAGGGACCAGAAGAAGGATTATCAGGGCAAATTCAAATAAAACCACCATCAGTGCTCCAGTTGTGGCTCAGCAGGTTATGAGCCCAACTAGTATCCATGAGGATATAAGTTCCATCCTTGGCCTCGCTCAGTGGGTTAAGGATGCCGTGACCTGTTGTATAGGTCCCCGATGTGGCTTGGATCTGGCGTTGCTGTGGCTGCAGCGTAAGCCAGCAGCTGCAGCTCCAATTCGGTCCCTAGCCTAGGAACGTTCATATGCTGTGAGTGCAGCCCTGAAAAAGAAAGAAAAGGAAAAAAAGCACCGTCATTTTGTGTGTTTGTTTTGTGGCCCCACCCATGGCACATGGAAGGTCCTGGGCCAGGAATGGATTGAATCCAAGCCACAGCTGCCACCTACCCTCCCGCTGCAGCCACCACGGGCTCCTTAACCCACTTTGCCACAGTGGGAACTCCCACCATCCTTTACGTTCATATGAAAACATAGTTCTTGAGCAGCTGTACTCTGCTTTGAAGACGAAAGCTCCTGCCCCACACAGACAAAAGCCCAGAAAACAGAAAAGCCCATGAGGACCGGAGGTTGGGCAGGGGGCGTGCATGATGCTTGGCTGTCCCAAGAGCCAAAGATAAGGGGAAGGGGAAACGCGATTGTTAAAAAGATTAAACGCATCAGAACTCCTGCGGTCAAAAAAGACGAGGAGGAGGAGGAGGAGAAGCCACCACAGGACCGTGAATCGCCTGTAATTTTGTTTTGGCAAAATGAAACTCTAACTGCTGAGGTTCTGGAAAAATTGTCCCCAGACCCCCTGGGGGCAGCTGTGGCGCCTGAGACGGCCCTGGATTTGGGGATGTGCTGGTGTCCGGGAGATGGGCTTTCCTCCTGTCGCTGGCCATGCACTGAAGGGGGGTAACCTTTGCATCCGCTGCCCGTCCCGCAGAATGAAGGCGACTGTAACCGATCTGCACGCTCTCCCCACCTTTGCCGGAGACATTCCTCACTTCAAAGCCTGGTGGGGAGGCCCTGCTTTCTTCCCTCTCCAGAAGCTAAACTCTCATGTCTCCCTGCCAGCCTCCCCCAAAGCTGGGCTGCGGGCCTCTGACCAAGGCGAGGCCGCCTCACGTAACTGCCCCAGATTTTGTAGAGGCAGCTGGGGATGGAAAGCATCAGAGTTGGAGGCGAATCCATTTTGTGAGCAGCTAGAAGCAGCAGCAGCAGCCGCCGCACAAATGTGGAATTTCTGGAGTCGACATTGGAAGCAGAGCGGGCGGTGGTGTCCGGTGTCGCGTGGCCTGGTGCCAGGGGGCAGTGACTTCACCTGTCGGGTTTTGTGGCCTGAATCTGGCTGTAGCCCCGGCTTTACACCAAATGAGCCTGGTCTAACTCAGCTTTTAGGTTTGGTCTGCAGGCTAGTCCTAATAATTCTACGAGCTGCCCAATACCATTTCAAGAAATTTCTTTCTGTTTCCATCGGCCAGAGCAGGTTCCGCAACTAAGAGTCCTGACTGATACTGGGATGTCACAGAATTGGTGGAGGGGTGGGCGGTCCCCTGGAGATGGTGGACACTGAACCGGGGGCTTAATTTGATCCCATCTGGATGTAATATCTGAGCATGACTTGAGTTGCCTCTGGTCAGGGGAAAGTTAATAACTTGCAGTTGTATGGGAGAGAGTTGAGTTGAATTAAGAAAAACAAGTTTGTATGTAAGAAACAAGAGGATCTGGGTGTTTTGAGCAGCTCGGGGTTGGGGGGGCGTGGTAGGTACCTTTACCAAATGAAGCCCAGCCCCCTCTTCTTTGAGATCTCCAACTTTTATGAACATTTTGCAGGTTTCTTTCTTTCTTTTTTTTTTTTTAAGGGCCACACACTCAGCATATGGAAGTTCCCAGGCCAAGGACCGAATCTGAGCCACAGCTGCAGCAATGCCAGATCCTTTAACCCACTGCCCAGGGCCGGGGATCGAACCCGAGCCTCTGCGGTGACCCAAACTGCTGTAGTTGGTTTCTTAACCCACTGCACCACAGTGGGAACTCCTGGCAGTTTTTTTTTTTTAAGCGCAGATTTTACTTACGTCTTACTACTTTAATTCCGAGCACTTTATGTGTTTCATTGTCATTCTGAATGGAATAGTTTTTCCATCATGCTTTATAATTTGTCATTGCTGATGTAAAGGAAAGCAAATAAAATTTCACATATTTATTATTTACAATCATATTTATTGCCATGAGATTTTTAATAGAAACATCAACTTAAATGGAAACACAACAACTAGGGTGTAATATGGAGTAATAGTTAAGGAGTTCCCATTGTGGCTCAGTGGTCATGAACCTGGTTAGTATCCATGAAGAGGTGGGTTCAATCCCTGGCCTCGCTCAGTAGGTTAAGTGTCCAATGTTGCTGTGAGCTGTGGTGTAGGTCGCAGATGTGGCTCGGATCCTGCTTTGCTGTGGCTATGGTGTAGACTGGCAGCTTTAGCTCCGATTTGATTCCTGGGAACTTGCATATGCCCTGGGTTCAGCCCTAAAAAGCAAAAAAAACCAACCAAACAAACAAAAAAACAAAAAGAGGAATGGTTAAGTGAATACATGACAGATTCCCACTATGGAATATCACGTAACTCTTTAAATTTAAACTATGTAGACTGTTGCCACAGAGGTATTTGTTTTTTAATAAAATAAAAATGAAAGCAGAACTTAAAGTTTCATATACGTTAGGCTTTGGTAAAATACATATAAATATGGGGAAATATCGGAAGAAAAAGGCAGCATCATTAGGGTAGTGGCGTTTTGTAGGTCTTTCAACACTAAACATGTTACTCTGTACGTGTGTTACTTTTACACTGAAAAAAACATCTAAAACAGGCCCTGTTCCATTCTGCAGAACTTGTCTCTGTTGTTTTTTTTTTTTTTTTTTCCTGTCTTTTTGTCCTTTTAAGGCCCCACCCGCAGCATATGGAGGTTCCCAGCCTAGGGGTCGAATCAGAGCTGTTGCTGCCGACCTACACCACGGTCACAGCAACGAGGGATCCAAGCCACGTCTACAACCTACACCACAGCTCACGGCAACGCCGGATCCTTAACCCACGGAGCGAGGCCAGGGATCGAACCCGCATCCTCGTGGTTCCTCGTCGAATTCGTTTCCGCTGCCCCACGACAGGAACTCCTGCAGAACTTGTCTTTACCAAGTCCCCAGTTCTGTCTGTCTCCTAGGAAAACCAGCCATTGTTTCTTTGTTTTGACTTCTTTTAGGTTTATAATATACTTTAACCCTGACCACGTTGCAAACAGTGGGGAAGACGGGGAAAAAGAATTACCCCGGATCCCATCCTCTTGACACAAGTGGAATTGTGGTGTCTTTATTTCCAGTATTTTATATGCATCGTTTACATAGCTCGTCTCGGGGTACAGAGTTGGTAACCCGATTTCCTTAATTAACATTCTCTCCTAACCAAGCTCGGCGTGGCTGCAAAGCCTCCACAGCCGTCCCGCCCGCTGGCCAATAAAACCCCATCCAGTCGCGGAAATGGCCTCAGCTCATTCCTCTATTGCATATTCGGGCGGATTCCAGTTTCTTTGCTGGTCGAAGAAATACTGCACAGACCGTTTATTTGTTCGTGAGCCTTTCCATGGTGGGATTATTTCTTTAGGACAGATTCCCAGACGTCAGACGAGTGGGTCAAAGGCCACACTGAACTGAACGAGCATGCGTCTCTTTCTCCGTTGGCCCCAGCCACCTGCCGTTCGCTGGAAGGACACATGGTTCTAATTAGAGGCCTGAACTTTGCTCATAGGTTCCAGCTGCGTGCATGGGGGAGCCGCTGGGGTCTCCGCAACCAGAGCAAGCTCGTTCAGCTAAAAGGTGGGTGCCGGGAGTCTCTGTACGTCGTGTTCCAAAGAACGCAGCAAGCTTCTGATTGTGTGCATTCATATTTTCAGAAAATCTGTTTAGCCACGAGCCTTCCCAAGTGTCTGCTTTGCTTAGCAAGGAGCAGGCCCACCAGACCGCCTTACCGTTGTCCCTCCCTGCCACTCAGGGTTTATGAAAGCCTTTCGTCCGTCTTTGCTGCAAACTGTCCCCATTCTACAGATGAGGAAAACTGAGGCTCGAATGGGTGAAAGTGTGTGACCACACAGTAGTTAAGTAGCAAAGCCAGTGCTGGATCCGGTCCCTCCAGCTCCAGGGCCATTTCAGAATCCATCCGTGTTGGATGGGATTTGTTGATCCGCAGACACTGAGCACAGATCTGTGTCAGGCCCTTTGAGAGCCAGAGGGGTCAGGCCTGGCTCCCTGGAGGCTCGTGGTCTGGGGGAGACCACAGGTGCCCTTGGTAGAAGCAGGCTGCAGGGGACAGGCACTCTCAGGGGTGCCCAGCAGAAGTCGGCCAGGCAGGCGAAGGTGAGAGGGAAACAGAGGAGGAAGGGCTGGTGCATTTGACCCGCTGGGGCCTGGGCCTGGCTCTCAGGAAGCTCAGCTCCCCATCTCCCCATGGAGACAGCCTGTGAGGCAAACCCTAAAGGAAGCTGATCCGGATTCCCTGTACACACAGAGTGCCAGGGGACCAGGTTGGAGACCCGGACTCACGCATGGCAGTGTCTTCTGACCGCTAAGAGCAAGCCTTGACCGCACAGACCTCTGCTGAAGCCCTACCTCCACCCCGCGCTGGCTGGATGACCTTGGGCAGGTCACCTGCTCTGAGCCGCAGCGGGTAACCTTTCTTGATAAAAAAAGGTTATTGATATCACCTTCATACGGGTGTTGGGAGGATTAACTCGGATACCGTATATAAAGCGTCTAGACCTGTGCTTAGCACGTGGAACCGTTCTGCTGAGTGTTAGCTGTGACGGAGAAGTGGGGGAGCGGGAAGAGGAGGATGTAGGGGCCGCTGATCTTGGAAGGCTTCATGGAGACCCTGAGACGGGAGCCGGGAAGGGGATGCAGGGTCCCGTGGGCAGAGTCCCGTGGGCAGAGAGGTGCCCAAAGCAGAGAGAACAGCCAAGGTTTGGAGAGAGGCCCTGGCTTCTCCAGATGGGCCTGGCGTTCCTGTGTTGTTTGCAGCTCTCTCCTGGGATGTCTCTGTGGAGCCCTGACTGAGGGCCCGGCACCGCGCCACCTGTTGGCACATCATCAGCTCAGATCCTCCTAGAAACCTTGGGAGAACTGCCATTGCACAGACAGAGTCACTGGGGCATGGGGCGGGGGTGGGGAGCTGGAAGAACCCTGGATCCAGGTGTGCCCTCTGCTCAGGGCACAAGGTGGCCTTTTCCAATGCCTTGCCTGTGGCCGATGGCCCTGGCTTCTTCTGCTTAGCTGGAAGGCCCTCACCTTCCTTTGGGCCACTAGGTTTTGCTCAGGGCTGCTTCCCGCTTCCTCTTGTGGCCATGCATTGGGTGTGGCCAGGAGAAGCCTTGCATGCACTGCCAGCTTTACAGCAAGATCCCGGGCCAAGCACCCCGGCTGTCCTGGAGGGCCAAGATATTTGTGGCTGTGGCCATGGCACTGCCCAGAGCCCAGCCAGCCCCACGCCCACTGCTCCCTCCTGCAGTGCCCGGGACAGTTGGGCCACAGCAAGGGGATCTTGCCGTGTCTCTGCTGGCTCCTCGCTGTCTGCAGGACCCGGTCCAGGACCTCAGACTGCTGCACGGGGCCTGGAACACTCTGCCCTGCATCCCTCAGTTACATCTTCAGCCTCTTCTTTCTGCACACCCAGCAAATGGCTCACTCATCCATTCACTCAACAGGTATTCTCTTGAAGATAATGTTATTTCTCCATCCTTACTCCCACTCCCAGTGGCTTTAAATACTGTGCTTTGTTTTTCAACTGCTTGTTCTGCTTAGAATGTGCTTTTCTTTGTATTTATCCTGTTTGGGGTACATTGAGCTTCCTGAATCTGGGGGGCAGGGAACATCCTGTTCTGATCACAGAGACACAGCGATGCCTGGAGACATGGTCCCGCCCAAAGGAGGTCACAGGTGTGAACCAAACAAGGGAAGGGCAATTCCATGTGCTTCATCTATGACAGACGGACACACGGGGACAAGGACATCCAGAGGAGAGGGGACAGGTAACCCAGACGAGGGGCAGAGTGGTCTCCCCAGAGAGGGATCATCCCACTGGAGTCCCGACGAACAGGTGAGAACCACCTGGGGAAGAGGAGGATGTTCCGGATGGAAGCCACCAGCACGTGCTCTCTGCACCGACCTCTAGGGGGCGACCTCTGCCCCAACAGCCCTGGGGTTCAGGATCCACCCCCGCACTTCTCTGGGGGGTCCATGGCCCCCAGCAGGTTGGGAGGGAGGAAGGGGCTGCCAGGCACGTGGCCCACCAGGACTCAGCAGCACCAGTTTCTCAAGCAGCTCTTGGCTTTCAAGGCACCACCTCTGCCCTGAGTTCCAAAAGTCCATCCTGAAACGAAGGCAGCACCGTAGCCTTTGCCCTGAGGCGTGGATCACACTCCTGCACACCCATCTGTTTTAACACATCTCCTTTTTTGTTTGTTTTATTTGGTTTTTTTTTTTTTTTTTTTTTTTTTGGTTGGTCGGTTAGTGGTTTTTTTTGCTGTTTTTTTGTTTTTTTGTTTTTTTGTTTTTTGTATTTTGGCCATACCCACGGCCTTCAGAAGTTCCGGGGCCAGGGATCGAACCCGAGCCACAGCAGTGACCACGCTGGATCCTTAAGCCCCTGCACCACCAGGGAACCCCTAACACGCGTCTTAATGTCAAATGTTTTAAATAATCCATTCAACTGGTATCACTAAGCGCCTGACGCTGTCTGACCTGGAGCGAGGGATTGAAAATGAAGAAATCATTGAGTCCCAGTCCTGCCCTTGGGGAAGAGGCTGATGAGAAACATTTGGGGGCCAGCCATTGGGCAGACTGCTTTCAAGCCAATGTGCTGTAATTTTATTTCTTTCTCTTTTTTTCTCCCTCCACATGGGGTTAAGCTTTAGAAGTATGTTTGGCCAGTACTTTTAACAACCTGCCCTGCTCCCAGCCAGTATTGGTTATCGGTCTGAAAGAACATTGGAAGCAAGGCTGTCCAAAAGGCAGGAAAGTCTTGGGAAGTGTATGATCTCATAATTCTACGCCTGGTCTTAAATACCAGTTTTCCAGGTGTAAGTCTTGGCAATTTAGAATCACAGGAGGGACGTGGGCCAAACACGCAAAAGCAAGCCCAAACCAAAAAAAAAAAAAAAAAAAAAAAAAAGTGTGTATATTCAAAACTATCATTATCTATGCAAGCGTGAACCCTGAAATCACATCTGAGCCGTTCCCTGGAGAATGTGGCTATTTTTTATGGCAGGTTTTATACAGACCTAATCTTTTTCTGCACACAAAAATCATTTGAATAAAACGTCCCCACACACTCACGTTCTAGACAAGAGAGCATCTGTTGGCAATTCTGAGGTCTTATGACTTCATTCTGAAGCCAGGGGAAAATTCAAAGTATCGTTTTTGAACTTCGATGGAGAAATGAAACAGCCCATGAAGATAGGAGATCTCCTTTAGAGGGACCAGCAAGAATTTGTTCTGAGTTATGCAGAATTCATGAGACTTCAGAACTGATCCAAAACCGTTTTTGTTTTAAAAAGTGAAGTCAGGAGTTCCCGTCGTGGCGCAGTGGTTAACGAATCCGACTAGGAACCATGAGGTTGTGGGTTCGGTCCCTGCCCTTGCTCAGTGGGTTAACGATCCGGCGTTGCCATGAGCTGTGGTGTAGGTTGCAGACGCGGCTCGGATCCCACATTGCTGTGGCTCTGGCGTAGGCTGGCAGCTACAGCTCCGATTGGACCCCTAGCCTAGGAATCTCCATATGCCACGGGAGTGGCCCAAAGAAACAGCAAAAAGACAAAAAAAAAAAAAAAAAAAAAAGTGAAGTCATCACCAAGACTTAACACGAGGGGCTCTGGTGCCTGAGGACCCTCTGGGCTCTAACACAACAGGATCACACCTCCCCTTTCAAAACCCCGCACCGTATCCACTCGCTGATCGAGTGTGCTGGAAAAGATCCCGTATTCCATGGGAGCCGCTTTTGCCCAGTGTTGATGCTCAGGCCTTTGAGCAACAAGCCTTTGCTTCTTTAGTTTGACATGGAAAGATGTGAATGGAAAGATTTCCAAAATGCAGGACACATTTCCTTTTGCCTGGAGAAACAGAGCCTGAGTTTCTTTCAGGATGTTTTTCTCTGAAGGTTTCTAGCCATGATGACGACGGGCAGGACTGCGTCTGGCTCAGCTCTGGGCACCGGGCCCCCGGTCCCACCCAGGACAGACACGCCGTCAAGGTTTGGGGCTTGAGCTTTTCCGTAAGTGGCATTCAGAAGATGAAAAGAGAGGGAAGTGTGGTTCCAAGCGGCTTGGGATGAACGGCTATGGGTACTATGACCTCTTCTCAATGCATCTGCTCCCCAAACGGAGGAGGGTCGGGGTAGGGGCGGTGGTGAGAGAGCCCCGAGAAGGAATCCCAGCTCATGCATGCTTTTGGCCCGCTCGCCAGGAAATGCTGCCCCAAGACTGTGCACGGCCAGCAGGAATGCTAACTGGGCCTGGACCGATAAGAATATCACCAGGCGTTTCTATTCTGTCCGTCCCTTTTGATAAGGACCGACCACTTTGCTGGGCAATGGCCACGTGACAGCATAACTCTCCCCTCCCCCCCCTTGCTTTCTAAACATGCTGATGCTTCATGAGAAGCTTGCAAAAACCTCAGGATAGTAGGAGCAAATCGAAGAGAAACGAGGCAGGGAGAGAGAGTGAATTGATGCTAGGAGAGCAAACAGAGCCACGTATATACAGTAATTTCTCAGTCTGACAGGGCTCATGACATACCCTCCACCCTCTTCTCTTCTCCATGTCCTGAAAAATATGGAATGAGAATTGTCTATAGGGGTTGTCTGCAAGGGTCACTGCAGACAAGTTTGTTTAAAGTGCGAAGCTGAATGCTTTGCTTTTCAGCCACAGACCCCACCCCTCCCTATTGCCCTCAGCTCTTTCACCTATTTATATCACCGGTCCGGTCTTAAAGCCATCTGAACTTGAAACCCTTGGTCTTGAAGCACAAATGTATTCACCCTACAGGTATTAAGTCCCTACCATATTGGCAGAGGTTGGGGGAAGATCCAGAGACTAACAGATGAATTCTATAAGACAGTTAAGGAAAAAATAAGGTCGATTTTACACAAACTCTTCAGAACATAGAAAAGGAGGGGCTACTTCTCAACCCATATTATAAGGCCAGCACTACGCTCTTACCAAACTAGGCAAGGGCACTACAAGAAAAGGAAATTGTGGCTCAATATCCCTTAGGAATATAGACACAAAAATCCTTAAGAAGATACGATCAAATCAAATCCAGTACTACATATATATATGTATACACACACACACACAGTATAATGCATCATGACCAGTTGGAATTATCACAGAAATACAAGGTATGTTTAACATTTAAAATTAATCAACATAATTTACTATATCCACATAAGCCATAAAATCATATATGGCTTATGTCAATATAGTAGAGGCAGGGATCGAACCCACATCCTCCTGGTTACTAGTGGGTCCTTTACTGCTGAGCCACAATGGGAACTCCTAACCATGTGCTTTTTAACTTAATATTTACATGGTACCTCTCTTTCTACCCTTTTGCTTTTAATGTTGACTCTGTTATTGTCAGCAGGTTTCTTATAGACGGCACATAGTTGGGTCATTTTTAGAATTCCCTCTCCCTATTTCCTTTTTTTTAATGGCCAATTTCTGTCATTTAATTGGCCTTAAATGGTCAATGATCATTTACAGTTAATATCAGGATTGATGGTTAGGGCTTAAGTCGGCCAATTTGTTTTTTGTTTTATATTTGTTCTACTTTTTTGGGTTTTTTTTTTTCTTTTTTTTTTTTTGGCCATTCCCACAGCATGCCCAAGTTCCTGGGCCAGGGAGGGACCCTGCACCATAACAGCAACCTGAGCCACAGCAGCGACACTACCAGTTCCCTAACCCACGAAGCCACCAGGAAACTCCTATTTATTCTATTTTTTCTTTGTTTTTCTGTTTTCTTTTTCCTGTCATTTTGTGAGTTAATTGAACAGTCCTTAGGGGTCCATTTTTATTATTTATAGTGGTTTTTCATACATTGCTTTATGTAACTATTTTGGCAGGCCTTCTAGGTATTACATTATACACACAGATTATCAATCTCACCGGTAAGAGTAAGTATGGACCGCTCATCTCCCTGTAGGTCCCTTTACTCTTGCCTCTTACGGTTGTTTTAAATGGTTCCTCTACATAAATTTAGAACCACATCAGACAGTGTTAGGATTTTTGCGTCAATGCCAAACATAATTTGGAAAACTCAAGAGAACACAACTCTGTCACACTTCCCTGTATTTTCCTTCCTTTCCTAACGTTCCAAGAACTCATTTATTCCTTCCTGCTGACAAAAATCTCTGTAGCAATTCTTTTAGGATAGGTCTATGAGAAAATTTTCTCTTCGTTTTCTTTTATCTGATACTGCCTTGGTTTCCTTTAACGCCTACAGAATATTTTCTCAACTGGGTCAGCATGCTGTACAGTAGGAAAAAAAAATTGTATGGGGGAAATAACAACTTAAAAAATTAAAAAGAAGAAAAATAAAGAGTGTTTTCTCTGAGTCTGGAATTCTGAACTTTTCCTTTCAGCCTTCGTTAAGGGTGTGCTGCTTTCTTCTGATGAGAAACCTCCTCTAATTTGAATGGTTTCTCCTCTCAGTACAGGGTCGATGCGTTTGAGATGTTTTTTTTCTTTGTCTTGAATTATTTGACGTTTTGACTGTGGTGCATCTCCACGTGGGTTTCTTTGGGTTTTATCACATTTGGAATTTGCTCAGCTTCTTGAATGTGTACGTTTATGTCTGTTGCCAAACCTGGGAAGTTTTCCGTTATGATTTCAGCCCCACCCTCTTTCTCTTCGCCTCCTAGGACTTGATGTAACAGATATTCGATCTTTTGTTATAATCTCATGGGTCCCCAGGACTCTGTTCATTTCTCCCCAGTCTATCATCTCTCAGTTATCCACACTGAGGAATTCCTATTATTCGGTCTTCGGCTCACAGACACGTTCCCTTCGGCATCTTTTATTTCTTTGCCGAAACTTTCTATTTTTTCATTGGTTTTGGGCATATTCGTAATTGTTTGCTGAATGCACTTCCCGTGTGGCTCACAGCATGATTGTTTGCTGGAGCATTTTTATCAGGGATGCTTTGAAACCTTTAGCAGCTAATCTGACGTCTCTGTCAACTCACAGGTGATGTCTTGTTATGTTTTTCATCCAGGTTGAGGTCTTTTGGCTCCGAGTACACTGGGTGATTTTCAGCTGAACCTGGACCTTCTCACATGACATGGGAGGCTCTGGATCCTATTTAAACCTTCTCTTTCAGCTGGCTTCCTCTCTCTGCTCTGGCGGGGGAGGAGGGCTCTGCCTCATTCCTGCCAGGTGGTTTCCTCCTTGGCCTTCCTCAGCAGCCACAAGGGGCGCTCCTCATCGCCCCTGGGCACGGTGGGAGCTCTGACCCCCGCTCCATCTGCGCCGAAACCTCCTTGGCTGGGAGGGGCAGAAGGCTCTATTTCTTCTCTTCACCTGGCCACATGGGGCAGGGGGAGGGGCCACCTTGTTACCATGGCCAAGGTGACGGTCCTGGCTTGGGGTGGCAGTCTGGACTCCCCAGGTGTCTACTGACACCCCGGGAGGGGGCCTCCTTTCCGGCGGGCTCCCCCTCAGCCTCCTCTGGCCCAGGGGGGCGTTGGGGTAGCTCATTACCGTCTGCTGTGGGCGTGGGCAGAGCCAGGTTCTCTTCTGGGTGTTTAGCTAAAGTAGGGCAGTTATTGTCTGAAAGTTTTCTGTTTTGCTGGGCTGCCCTTTCCTGGTCCCTTGGCCAGAGAGAGCTGACTTTTGTCCGACTTTTGTTTGCCTGGGACTGTTGGTGTTTCCAGATGCCAGCTTTTCCAGCTCCAAGTCCAGGATACCCGCGGCCAAAGAAAACCCAGGGAAGTCGCCACTGTGCAAAGCCTTGGATCCTGAGGTCCCGGTCAGCCCATGAGCTTCCCTCCACCTCTCAGAACCTTCTTCTGTTTGTTTTAACTCAAACATTCAGCGTTTTTCGTGGAGCGGAGCAGGAGGAATAGGGAAACGCACGTCTCCTCCGTCTTTCCAGAAGCAGACAAGTCCCTCTGTGCTAGTTTTGCAACTTCCTGTGAACCTATAATTTTTTCGAAATAAAAGGTTTAAAGGAAATTCTAGCATGGGTGTCTCCCCAGTGTGTTCGTGCATTAGAATCCAAGAAAGAGAGTCGCTCTAAGAGAAGGAGGCTGTTCAATTCACATCGATGTGTGACACATTCCAAAGGACAGTGACACCGAGGCAGGAGCGGGCTACCCCGCAGGGCCCAGAGAGCTGCGGCTGGGGGTGGCTGGGGACAGACGTGTGGGGTGGATTAGGAAGCCCTTTTCAAACCAAAGGCCCTGTTGCGGCTGGCCTGTGGGGGTCCTCGGACGCCTGACTTTGATTCTGAGGCAGCCGCGAGCCCAGGTGACACACGATGACGACGGATGACTGTTGGCGTGGAAGGGTCCTTGGGGACCATCTGCCCAGCTCCCCCCTCCCCGGCCCCTGTCCCAGGCCGCAGCCACGCAGCGGGCGGAAGCGGGAGGCTGAGCTGAAGGAGAGGCCCCCATGGGGGCCCCGCTGGCCAGCTGGACTCCTGGCTGGAGCCGATGGCAGCCTCTGGAAAGCATCAGTCCCTTGGACCCATCAGTGTTTCAAGGCCAAACAAAGAAGCAGTGAGCACAGCTGGCTTTCTCTCCTCCTCCCAAGCCGACCCGCACATCTGGGTGTTTGGTTTCAGCTCATGGTCCCCTGGACACGGCGCTGCCCTGGCGGCGGAAGCCCTGGTCATGGAAGAGGACGCATTTACCCACCTTGAGCTCCCAGAAGTGGACTGAAGTCACAAAAACAGACATTCCCACCTGCCTAAGGGAACCTGGAAATGACTCTTTCACTATCTCACTTTCGATGCTATTCCCGAGCCAGGCCTGGGATGGGGGCGGGAGGAGGGAGCAGATAAAAGCAGGACTAAGACCCTGCCCCAGACGGTCTGCCGTCTGGGGGGAGACGTGGAAGGGGCTGAGTGCCAGATGGAAAAACAGCCACTGCATGGAGGCCGTTCACACGACGACTGCCCCGTCCTCCTCCAGCACTCCCTTCCCCTTCCCGGAGACCCGTCTGGAAACTCACCCTGCCCTGGATCTTCCTAGGTCCCAGCAGCCACAGCGTCACCTTCCCTTCCCGGGCTGGATTCCTGGACGCTCCATCCTAAATCTCTTTTTTTCCTCTCCCTCCCTCTCTCTCCTGGACCAGTCCCCCCTCTCCTGTGGCCCCCATAACCGTTTCTTTGCCCCCCACTCCTGGATTCACAGCTCCAGCCAAGCCCTTCTCTCTGAACCCAGGCGGACACGTGGAACACGGCCTCTGGGGTGTCTGCGGGGTTCTCGGGACTCAACCTGTTTACTGTCACACACGTGGTGTTACGGGCTGAATCTCCCCAAAATCCATCCTAATCCTCAGTGCCTCACGGGTGACCACACGTGGAGACGGGGTCTTTCAAGAGGTGATCAAGGTAAAATGAGGACAGGAGTTCCCATCGTGGCGCATCGGTAATGAACCTGACTAGTATCCACGAGGATGCGGGTTCAATCCCTGGCCTCACTCAGTGGGTTAAGGATCCAGCACTGCCATGAGCTGTAGTGTAGATCAAAGGCATGGCTCAGATCCTGTGTTGCTGTGGCTGTGGTATAGGTCCCAGATGTGGCTCGATCTGGTGTTGCTGTGGCTCTGGTGTAGGCAGGCAGCTGCAGCTCTGATTCGACCCCTAGCCTGGGGACTTCCATATGCTATGGGTTCAGCCCTAAAAACCAAAAAAAAAAAAAAAAAAAAAGAGGTCATTGGGGAGTTCCCTGGTGGCGTGCCCTAGCAGTTAAGGATCCAGCATTGTCACTGCTATGGCGTGGGTTCGATCCCTGGTCCAGGAGCTTCTGCATGCTAGGGATGCAGCCAAAAAAAACCCCACAGAGGTCATTAAGGTGGGTCCTAAACCAATATGACTGGCGCCCTTATAAGAGACTAGGACACAGAGATGACCACTTGAGGAAGAAAACAGTTATCCATCCCCAAGCCAAGGAGGGAGGCCTCAGAAAGAACCAGCCCTGCCGACCCCTTGACCTTGGGCTTCCAGCCCCCAGATAAACGTCTGTTGTCCAAGCCCCCATCTGAAGTGTCTGTGGACAGTCCTAGGAAGCAGTACACGTGCTTCACCCCAGCTGGCTTGCCTGTCGTGTTTCCGTCGCCCGTGAAAGATGTCACCACCTAGCCAGGTGCCCCCGCCGGGAAGAGGCCCAAGATTTCTTCCAGCTCCCGCCTCTCGGCATCCCCCGGTTATCCACAGCTACACCTGGGGAACCGGGCTTCCAGAGAGCTCTTCGCTCTGTTAACTTCGCGCCATCCCTTCTGCCCCACACCCCCACACACCCCAAGACTGGCTGAGCACGACACAGGCAGGACGGCCAAGCTCAGTGCTTCTCGGGGTCAGTAGCCCCTGAGGGCCCAACCACACATGGCCACAGATGGGTCATCACTTTGTGGTACCGGGGCTGTGGGGGGTGGGGGGTGTGGGGGTTGCATGTAGGTGCCACCTAGGCATTGCTGCATGACCTACAGGCCGATGCCAAGACACCACGCTGCTGTGGTCTCAGAAATCGCCCCTCAGACTTAGGCGTTACACTCATGGACAATTTTAGCAGCCACAGAAGGCAGTTATGCTGTCATTCCAGAGTGAGGTGCTTTGGAGTATGAGAGGTCCCTTCTTTTGGCTCCTCTCAACTCAGAAAGCCCCGACCCAGGGCTCATGGAATGCTGTCACCGCCAACCTGAACTCGTCTCCCGGGAGGAAGGGGGCGGCCGTGGCCCCACGCTCAGCAAGCATCCTTGGCCGGGCCTCACCTCGGTGATTGGCCAAGAACGTGGCGTCTGGCAAACGCGGGGCACCAAGCAAGCCCGAGAAAAGACAGGCAAGAGTCCTGCAAGCGTCAGATCTAGAAAGATGCTGTATACAACAAATGCTAGGTTCATGGTTCGAAGTACCAGCGGGAGCTGAACCTGGGATGCCGGGGGTGGACCGGTAGGCCCTTCCCAGACACTCACCGCCAGACCCTGCCCACAGCAAGCAGGCCCGTCTCCTAGGACCCACTCTCGACGGCAGGAGGTAGACAGTGAACACAGAGGAACTGCAGCGGTACGTGGTGGGGACAGCGAGGCCCAGGGGGAGGAAGGAGGGAGCGGTTCCAGAAAAGACACCAGAACCCCAGCGTTCCAGCAGGTACTGAAAGGTAAGGAAGAGGGGTCCGTCAGGCAGACCAGGTAGGACAGGCCGCCTGTGCAAAGACCCAGAGCCATGGGGTGGGGCCGGTGGGAGGGGGGGCGCAAGTGGAGCCGGGTAGGTGGGGGCCAGGAGCAGAGGTGGCTGCAGGGACGCTTCGGAGCCACACCCACCTGCTCTGACGTCCTACGGCGGGGGGCGGGGGGCGGGGGGGTACCCGGAGGATTGAGCCGAGTGATGGGGTCAGATTTGGGTTCTGGAAAGACGCTTGGCTCCAAGGTCCCTGTACTGTCAAATGACAACCTCAGTTTCCCCATCTGTTAAATGGGGATAATGACAGGACCTACGTCGTTGGGGTTGGGTGGGTTAACTGAGTGGATGTAGGACCAGATGTGCTTAGGACGGTGTCTGGCACTTTGCGAGCACAGGTCACTAGGACCCATTTCACAGCAGTGTCACCGTTGTCATTGTCAGGGCCTGGAGCTGGATGGCAGGCTCAGGAACACGTGGCCTGGGCGCTTGTGACTGACAGCCTCCTGGCTGAGTGTGACGCTGATGCTGCACACAGACGCAGGGCCGAGGGGTAAATGGTGGCCCCGGTGCCACCCACTGCAAGCTGGGCAGGCTGGGTGCCTGGATGCAGGACGACACCCAGCAGAGAGCAGATGCCCTTTTCTTGGTCTTTTTCTTTGATTTTTTTTTGTCTTTTTAGGGCCGCACCTGTGGCATATGGAAGTTCCCAGCTGCCTGCCTACACCACAGCTCACAGCAACACCAGATTCTTAACCCGCTGAGCGGGCCCAGGGATGGAACCCGAATCCCCGTGGATAGAGTTGCATTCTTATCCCGCTGAGCCACAATAGGAACTCCAGATGCCCTTTTCCAATTTGCCAAGCCCCCCATTGGGAGAGGGGGCTGGGGGCCTTTCTGAATTCCTGCCTGACATCCTGGAGCCCCCAGAGCAGTAAAGGGGGCTTCACTGTCGCTGCCATTGGGGGTGAGGGCTGGAAGCCAAGCAGACGTGTCTGAGTGATGTTGGGGGTTGGGGGGCGAATTAGGAGGGAGGCCCGCCCCCTCGAGACCCCAGTTCAAGGCCCCTTCGGTGGAGCACATGCCCAAGGCCAGTTAGAGGCCCATGGAATCCCACATTAAAATAAAATCCTCAGGAGTGGAGTTCCCACCATGGCGCAGCGGAAACGAATCCAACAAGGAACCATGAGGTTGTGGGTTTGATCCCTGTCCTTGCTCAGTGGGTTAAGGATCCGGCGTTGCTGTGGCTGTGGTGTAGGTTAGCAGCAACAGCTCCGACTGAACCCCTAGCCTGGGAACCTCCATATGCTATGGGTGTGGCCCTAAAAAGACACAAATAAAAAAAAAAAACCACAGGAGTTCCCTGGTGGCTCAGCTGGTTAAGGATCCAGTGTTGTCACCGCTGTGGCACAGGTCTGACCCCTGGCCTAGGAACTTCCACGTGGCATGGGCGCATCAAATACATATATACATACATACATATATAAAATAAAAATAAATAAAATCCGCAGAACTTCAGAAGTCGGCATCTGCTGACGTGTGTGTCCTCCAGCCCCCAGCTGAGCGTCATGTTCAACACAGAACTTAGAGTCAAATAAACCTGGATTCAGATCTCAGGGTCCCCCTGTGGCGGGGGCTTGACCCCCTAGGGCTTGGCCGTCTCCTCCAGCACATGGTGCGATGACAGCAGCTCCACAGCACAGCGTAGACGGGAGCCCAGCATGAACGAACACCTCGAGGGCAACTAGCATGGTGCCTGGCACAGAGCAGACGCCCCAGAAATGCCAGCCACGCGCTGTCCATCCCACCTGGGGAAACCTGCATGGAACATTTTCCACGACAACCAGAAAACGTTAGAAGCTTGCAGTGTGGCCAGGTTTATTTAAATCAGCTAGCGGCAGGAAAAGTTGATTCAGGAATGTGAGTGTTTGATGATCTCCCCAGGTGGGAGGGAAAAATATTAAATGACAAAAACAAACTGAGAAACATTCTTGAGGGAAAGAGAGAAAGAGGGAGAGAGAGAGAGAGAGTCCTGTTCATAGCGCTGCCTAAATATAGCAGCGCGTATTTTTGTCGATGGCAAAAAGGGTGCCCAACCTGCAGAAGAAAATCCTGCTGCTTCCCAGATTTTCCGACTAGCTCTTTCTTGAATCAAAGTGGCCAGGCACGTCTGGACGCCTCCAGCCGAGGGAGTGTCAGCCTGTGAACCTTTGTGCTGGGCGCCGTCCAGGGCAGAGGGACAAAGCCCAACAATTTTCCAGCCCTTCCCAGAAAACCCAGTGCAGCAGCCCGACGGCAAGACCGCGGTCTTCCCACCTCCAAGGGCCTTTTTTTCCGTCTGCATCTTAAAAAAGAAAAGATGAACACGGCTCCACAAAGGGCCCTCAGAGGCAGAATTTGGTCCAAGAGCTTCACAAACAAACGGGAGGCCCTGAGCGCCCCCAAGCCCCTAATTGGGAACAGGTTAGCGGAGGCGTCCGCAGGGAGTTGCCATGTGGTCTCCGACAGCGGCCTTCCCCACCGAATTCTTTCGCTTTGATTTCGACATAAGCCACAACAACACCATGCAGAACCAATTATGCCCGGCTCCGCAGAGGAGGCTGCGACTCCAGTCGGGGTGGCTGGAAGTGGCCGCCCTGGGCCAGCCTCCTCTGCGGGGGGCCACCCCCCTCTCTGCCCTGTGACCCTCCTGTGCCCAGAGCCCAGCCTGCCCTCCCAAAGGAAAACCACACAGCATTTATCATGAGCGCGATGAAACGCTGGAGCCTTCTGTGGGTGGCCGACAAAGTGTTGACCACAGAGCTGACCACTGGTAGGGAGCAGCTGTGGCATCAACGTTTTGGAAAGAGCGGTGGGGGGTCCATTTGTATTGAATGAGTGGATAATTTGGGACTTCCCTCAGGGAAAGCAATCAACAGCTGGACAAAGACCTTCGGGGCGGAATCCGAAAGAGGTGCTTCATAGGGAGGGTGGGGGTTGGATTGGGGGGGAGCTGCTGGGTGGTGGAGGCTGTTTGGCATCTGATTGAATAATGCACCTGTGGAGTTCCCTGGTGGCTCAGTGGGTTAAGGATCTGGCGTTGTCACCGCTGTGGCGTGAGTTTGCTCTCTGGCCTGGGAACTCCCACATGTTGTGAAATGAGTAAATAAACTGCACCCATGACCTCTTTCAGCAAACATCTAAGAATGTCAACGTTGAGTTCAAATCTTGGTTCCACCATTGACCGACTGTGTGACCTCGGGCCAGCCACTTAGCTGACCTGGGCCTTGATTTCTCACCCACCAATGGGTATGATCACTGTGGGCAGCCCACAGGCTGTTGTCACGATTGCACGAGACAATGCAAACAAAATGCTTAGTGCATAGCTAGGATGCAGCAAGTATTAGCTGTTCCTACAGTCCTGCAAGTGGGGTCACCACGGTGAAAAACCCACACTGAGCTCATCAGCTTTGCCCTTTGGGTGTCCCGGAGCAGACCGGGGGCGGGGGGAGCCAGTTTATGGAAACGGAGCTATGCATTCACCTAGCAAATATTTAGTTCCGAGCCGCCTTCTAAGAACGAAGCAAAAGGAAGCAAAGGCATATAAGTCCGTTACTCGTCAGAGCCCCTTGAGGCTGCAAGAGGTGGGCCTCTCGGCACTGCAGGGATGCTGGCCCGGGCCCAAGCAGCCAGCTCCAGGTGAGGGGTGGCGGGGCCCAGGGGCGTCTCTGTCCCCCTTCAGGATTCCCAAGTGCAAAGCCCAAGCGAAAGGCTGCCAGGAATGGAAAGCGGCGGGGGTGGGAGAGCTTGTAGCCTGGCTTATCAGTCTAGTGCCTGGCACTGCCCCACCACTGTCCTGCTCACGCTGGGTCGGCTTCCCCTGACCATAGGCCTCGCTCCATTCTTTTGGCCTTTTTTAAGGCTCAAGGTTTTCTCAAGCTGGCCCTGCCCCTCTCTGGTCCCTCCTTCTGGAAATATTCCTTTGAGTCATTACTAACTACCCATCCTCCACCATCCTGTTACAGGGGCCAGGATCCTGCCACCAGACCGTCAGTTCTATCATCCAGGATGTGATGGGCAGGAAGAAGGGGCAGAGTCTTCCCCCAGGGTGTCCTGGTCTCAGGGCGGGTCCTAGAAGGTCCCTTCTCATATTAAATCCAAGGTACAAATTGTTGTTATTTACTTTTTTCTTGGAAGGTGGAGTTAAGTGGAGAAACACGGATTCATGTTCCAGTTCAGTTCTCCGAAAGGTCCTCGGCCAAGGTGGATCTAGCTGGGTCTTTCTTTTTTTCTTTTTTTTTTTTTTTTTGTCTTTTTGCATTTTCTAGGGCCGCTCCCGCGGCATATGGAGGTTCCCAGGCTAGGGGTAGAATCAGGAGCTGTAGCCATCTGCCTATACCACAGCCACAGCAATGCTGGATCCAAGCCGCATCTGCGACCTACATCACGGCTTCACAGCAACGCCGGATCCTTTAACCCACTGAGCAAGGCCAGGGACCGAACCCGCAACCTCATGGTTCCTAGTCGGATTTCTTAACCACTGTGCCACAACAGGAACTCCTGGGTCTTTCTTTTTCTTTCTTTCTTTCTTTCTTTTTTTTTTTTTCACAGCTGCACCTGCAGCATAAGGAAGTTCCTGGGCTAGGGGTTGATTCGGAGCTGCAGCTGTTGATTGCAGCCACAGCCCCAGCAATACCAGATCTGAGCCATATCTGTGACCTATACCACAGCTTGGGCAACACGGGGTCCTTAAGTCACTGAGCGAGGCCGGGGATGGAACCCGCATCCTCATAGATCTAGTTGGGTTCTTAACCTGCTAAGCTACAGGGGGAACTCCAATCTGGGTTCTTCCAAAGATCGGTCCGGCTGGAAGAGTAGGGAGTGGGCTGCAGAGGTGTGCAAGAGGAGGCTACTGCGATGGTTCAGACTCCAGAGGAGGACCCCAAACCGGGTGGGGGCCAGGGGAAGAGGGGAGCAAAGCGGAGAGGAGAGGGCCAGCTCTTGATTGATGTGGGGGCCGCATGGGCAGTGGAGGGGAAAATCAGGACCGATTCCCAGAGGTCCTGCCGGGACGAGGTGGCGCCTTTCATCCATGTGGAATTCAGAGAGAGCGAAGTAGGTTTGGTGGACGTGCTGAGTTGGAGAGGCCTGGGGACATCCAGGTGGGGAACCTAGGGGTGGACGAGGAAGGCCGGAGGTGGGGGCTGCAGGGGCGATTGGGGCTGTGGGGTATTTCCTACCGCCTGGTGCCGCCTCCCCCAGGACGCTTCGCCCCGGTCCTTGTGCAGCCTGGACAGAGGAGAAGGCAGGAGACCTGAGTGTTGCAACATCCCGAGGTGATTTATGGGGGCTATGTCCTGTGTGTTTGTTTCTCAGCACTGCCTTCCAAGTGGGAACCTAAAACCCCACATTCTGATCCGAAGTGTAATTTCCAGTCATTTCCACCGACGACATTTGGTTCTTATTATCAAAAGATACTCACCCAGATGTAGCATTAAAATCTTGGCTTCAGCGGATAAAGAAAACAAGATTATCTCAAGTATTGCAGCAACTCTCAGACATTTATGATTCCAAGAAATGGCTGTTGGATCACTGCTCAGGAGATCCATTTTCCAGTGTGTTTCTGGGTGGAAGAGAGCCAGTCACTTAGTAAATTTCACGCTGTTCATCTGAACTTTCCATTGGGAAGATCCGAGGGCCTTAGATGGCGAATTCCTTAGGGATAAAGGTGGAGGCATTCCCTCCCCCCACCCCGGCATCCCCAACCCCTCACACAGGCAGGCACCCAGAAGTGCTCAACCAGGGTTTGTTGACTGAAAAACAGCCCGATACTGTTCGGTCGGGACATGCAAGGTTTTCTCATTTGACGTTTCCTTCCAAAGGTTCCGAGGGCTTGAATTACAGGGAAAGGCAGCTTCTGTCAGTCAGACATGGAAAAACGTTTATGCCGAAGTGATGTTTTGAACTTTAATAGAGAACTTTATCTTTCCTGCATCCAATTCTGTATTAGTGGTTTGAGGTCCCTTCAAATACCAGTCTGGGGTATGGCGTCCCCCATTCATGAGTCCTGACATCCTCAAAGTGACCTTTTTACACACACTCAGGCATCGCTGATGCTTCCAAAGCACGTCTCATGTGCCAAACGCTTGAACAAATCATCCCGTTTCATTCCACAATGATTCTGAGCAATGATGCTTATCATTCTCATTTTACAGATGTGATACCTCTGCCTTGGGAAACACAGGCGGCCCTTCCAAGGGCGCATGGCTGGCGACAGGCAGGGCTGATGTCTGAGCCCAAGGAACGTGACCCCACGGCCCAGCTCCCCACTGTTTCCGGGGCTTCCGGGCAGGGCTGAGTGGGATGGGACTTCATGTACATTCACCTGCTTACCCCTCTTGGCAACCCCAGGAGAGGGGCTGGTGTTTGGATCCCATTTTACAGCTGGGGAAACTGAGCCTCACAGAGGTGAAGCCACGGGATGTGATGGAGGCCGATCCTGGGTCCAAGGAAGTTCACTCGCCACTCTGTCTTCCCACCAGCGCGGGACTCTGCGCCTCCCTCTGCATCGCCTGAGGACCTCACAGGCTCCATCAGATAGCCGGTCCTTGTCAGGTCCCTAGGGGCACCGAGGTGCAGAGGGGACAGCTTCAGCGCAGGCAACCTCCAGGACCACGGGGCCTCCATGCAGTCGTGGTCGTGCCAAGCCTGGCTCGGGAGGCAGAGAGAAGGACCATGAGCAGCCAATTCTGAGAGAAGCCAGCCTGGGTGCCAGTTCCCACGCCCTCCTTTGGACATCTCCCACCTGTGCGTCCTGTGCGCATGGCAGCAGGAACAGAATCGAGACTGAATCCAGTCCTGTCCCTCCTCCAAGGCTTGCGCTTAGCGGGTCTGAGTTAAGGTCAGGGACACCTCTCTGCTTCCCCATGGGGGGCCTCAGTGACCAGCCAGCCCCTGCCCCATCCCCACGGCCCAGCAGGCAGTTTGCACGTTGCAGCCCAGGAGAGAGGACTGGGCTCCCCCCAAACAGACTCACCTCACCCAGGAAGCTGCCAGCCCAGAGCTGGTTCTGTCTGCCCTCGGTCTCCTCGTGGCGGTCTCGGGATCGAGAAGCGGCGGCTTGCGGAGACTCCGGTGGACCAGACTTCTGCGCGTGCGTGGCGTGGAGTCCTCCCATTGGCCCAGGCAGGTGAGCAGGTGTCTCTCCCGTTGACAGACAGAAGGCAGAGTCCAAAGTGGGCTTTGGGACCGCGTAAGCCTGTGGCAGCTCAGTATTGCCTGGTTTTGAGCAAATCCCTTCACCTCGCTGAGCCTGTTTATCCATCGCACCGGCAAAATAAATGTGTTACAGGGGTTCTTCATCTGGGTCCACAGATCCCTGAAAGATCCTTGGAAAGGATGGGGGGGTCCTTAAAAGAGGATGGGGAGGAGTTATCTTTTTTTTTCTCTTTTTAGGGCTGCACCTGCGGCATATGGAAGTTCCTGGACTAGGGGTCACACTGGAGCTGCAGCTGCCAGCCTACACCACTGCCACAGCAACGCCAGATCTGAGCTGCATCTGTGACCCACACCACAGCTTGAGGCAAAACAGGATATTTTATCCCACTAAGCGAGGCCAGAGATTGAACCCGTATCCTCATGGATACTAGTCGGGTTCTTAACCCACTAAGCCACAACAGGGACTCTCCAAAGTTACCTCTTTATGCCAACCAGCCTGTAACTGAAATGCAGCATTTCCTTCTACTGTGAAGGGGCAGCGTGACCAGAGAAGGATTAGTCACACCTGTGGCCGGTCATCAATTAATGGCCGTGGCCACTTCAAAACTGCAGTCATTACTAGATCTCTCCCAGGGTCTTGCTGTTCGATGCCTTACTTTGCCAATGCTCTTCCTGAAGTGTGTGTCCTAGGGAAAAGGAGGCCTCGGGGGGGCAGTGGGGTCTGTTTTGGCCCCTCGGCTGGGTGGTGGGGTCTGTTTCGGCTCCTTGGCTGGGTGAGGTCCCTCTGTGCCCACCCGACTGCCAGTATAGAGGAGAGGGTTTGAAGAAGGACGGACTCTTTTTTGGCCATGCCCATGGCACATGGATGTTCCTGGGCCAGGGATGGAACCTGAACCACTGCAGCGACTAGAGCCACAGCAGTGGCCATGCTGAAGGACTGGCTCTTGAATGCCCCGCACAGGCCTGGCCTGGTGGGCTTGACCCAACATCTTTAAGAAGGCATCCACTTTTTTTTTTTTTTTTTTTTCTTTTTTGGCCGCCCCACGACATAGGGAATTCCCGGGCTAAGGGTCAGATCCCAGTGTAGTGACTGTGGCTGCAGCAATGCAGGATCCCTTAACCCACTGTGTGGGTTGGGGATCCAACCTGCATCCTGGCGCTGCAGAGATACCAGTGATTCCATTGCACCACAGCGGGAACGCCTAACAGCAACGTCATTCAAACAGTGGCTCAGCCCCCAAACTTTGGAGTCACCCTTGACTCTTCTTCCCACAGCCACGTCCAGATCTGTCAGCATATTTGTTTGCTCTGTCTCTAAAGCTGTCCATGAGGGGACATGGACCTCTGGGCTGCCCATTGGAGACGATGACCCGGTCTTATCAGACGCCCTGGGCACGAATTTGGGCTGGAAATCAGGAAATGGGGCCATCAGTGGGGGGTCTGGGTCACTTCCCACAGGAGCACGTCAGGCACAGAGTGACCTTGAATCCTCATGGTGGCTGCCTGGGTCCAGTCTCATCCCGGGAGGCCCAAATGGCCATCAGGCTCCCTGAGTTCCCAGTGGACATCCAGTCGACAGAGGTGCATGGGTTGAGCCTGGGAGCCTCAGTGGGAACCTTACGGGGTGATTAGCTCACAGCCTGGCCTGCCGCCGTGGAGGAGATGCTCCAGCTGCTTGTTTCTCCAATGAGCTCTGGAATGTTCCGCCCCCACCAGTGGTGGAAAATACGGTTGAAGTCTCTTCCGGCACCGTTAGGACGAGTGTGTTGGAAAAGCTTTCTAGGACGTCTGGTAAAAAAAGAAAAGACCCACCAGATTTCCCATTGTGGCTCGGTGGTAACAAACCCGAGTTGTACCCATGAGGCCTCAGGTTCGATCCCTGGCCTTGCTCAGGGGGTCAAGGATCCGGTGTTGCCGTGAGCTGTGGTGTAGGTCAGCAGCGGCCGCTCTGATTTGACCCCGAGCCTGGGATCATCCATGTGCCCCGGGTGCGGCTCTAAAGACGAAAAGAAAAGACCCACTAAATCATGGGTATTCCTTCTTCCCACATCCATGCCCAGGTCCACATTCTGGGGCTGTAACGGGGCCGGGATTGGCTCTAGGGACACTGGACACATCCTTCTTGGTGAAGAAAAGGACAGACCTATCAGACACGGGACGGCGGAAACCAGCTTTGCCGGCTCTGGGCAGAGGGGCAGCTGGGTTCCAACATGGGGCAGCATGAACCGGGGGTGGAGGGGGGCGACCCTGGGCCTTCGCGTGGGTGGCAGGGTGAGGGGTAAAGCACAGAGGAAGGCCCCACCCTCACTCCTTTCTCCGCGTTGCTCTGTCTTGCTCTCTGCATCTCCTTTTCATCAATGTCTTTACATGTTACATGTGGTCCAAAAGATGCCTCGTTTGGAAACTGTACCCAAGAAGTGCCTGCTCCATTCCCCAGCCTTCTCCACGTGCCTGCCTGCGACCAGGCGGGAAGCGTGGGGACCAGCTGTGGACTCACTGCACCAGCACCCCAAAGTGGCTGTCACAGCAGGTCATACCTACAGCCTCCACTGCAGCCCCGTGTATCTGCCTGCAGAGACAAGAGGCACACGGAAATGACATGGCCAGGGGTTTGGGGCCCTGATGAGGGGCCAGGGCATGCGAGGCAGAACTGCCACCTGCTGGCGGACATCGGCAAGGGCAGCCGGCCACCAGCTCACTTTTTCGGTCTGGTCGCAAGTGTGTTAGGGCCCCTCCTTTTGCTGTCTCGGTGGGAGTTGGGGTCGGGGGGGGGGGTCTTTGCGTTTTTTCTGTACATTTCCATCATCCCCCCAAAAAGTCGCCCTTTGCATTCCACTCCCATACCCTTGTCCTAAGCAAACAGAATATTTTTGCACGTTCTAGAACTTCATATATAAACAACTGAATTGCTATACTTTGGAGGTCTGGTACATTGTTTCTGATTCAACTATTTTGATATTAGCGGTTTGTTTCTTTTAATCAGTGAGCGGAGCGGGTGTACCATTGTTTATCTGAGAAACAGACTCACAGACATAGAGAACAGACTTGTGGTTGCCGGGGGGGCGGGAGAGGGAGTGGGATGGACGGGGCGTTTGGGGTCAGTAGATGCAAACTATTACATTGAGAAGGGAGTAGCAGTGAGGTCCTGCTGTACAGCACAGGGAAGCCTATCCAGTGTCAGGATAGACCATGATGGAAAATAAAAGGGAATATGTGTTATATATATGACGGGGTCACTTTGCTGTACAGCAGAAATTGGCACAGCATTGTAAATCAACCATACTTTTTTTTTTTTTTTTAAAGTTTTAGGGCCGCACCCACAGCTTATGGAAGTTCCCAGGCTAGGGGTCGAATGTGATCGAATGTGCCTAAGTCACAGCCACAGCTACGCAGGATCTGAGCCGAGTCGGCAACCTACACCATAGCTCATGCTAATGCCTGATCCTTAACCCACTGAGCGAGGCCAGGGATCGAACCCACGTCCTCATGGATCCTAGTTGGGTTTGTTAAATGCTGAGACATGATGGAAACTCCTCAACTATTCTTTCATTGAAAAAAAGTTCAAAATTTGTTTATCTGATTACCTGTTGCTAAACATTGTGGTGGATTCAATCTTACAGCTACAATGAATAAAGGTGCCATGAACACTTCCATAAAAGTCTTTTTGTGGACCTGTGTTTCCATTTCTCTTGGAGTAGCTGGTTGTAGGATAAACGCATGGTTCGCCTTGTTAAATGTTAAATGTACGGGAAAACGCAGAGTGAGATGTGTGGTTAATTTTGTGAAAACTGCCTCTTTCCACGAATGATGGATTAACGTTCTAGTTCCTCTGCATCTTGGTCATCAACTAGTATATTTTTTTGTTTTTGTTTTTGTTTTTTTGTTTTTTTTTTGGTCTTTTTAGGGCCCACCCATGGCACATGGAGGTTCCCAGGCTAGGGGTCAAATCAGAGCTGCAGCTGCCAACTCACGTCACAGCCACTGCAACGCCAGATTCGAGCCGCGTCTGTGACCAACACGGCAGCTCATGGCCATGCCGGATCCTTAACCCACTGAGCGAGGCCAGGGATCAAACCTGCATCCTCATGGATACTAGTCAGATTTGTTTCCGCTGAGCCACAACGGGAACTCCCCTTAGCATGCTGTTTTCAAGGTTCATCCACGTGGTAGCATTTATCAGTACTTCACTCGTTTTTATGGTCAGTAATATCTGTTGCATGTACACACACGTATTTTGTGTACCCATTGGTTGGTGGTGAACATTTGGGTTGTTTTCCCTTTTTGGCTAATTTCAATACAGCTGCTCTGAATGTTCACGTCCAGGTTTTGTGTGGACATGTTTTTACTTCTCCTGGGCACAGACTTAGGATGGAATTACTGAGTCCCATTGTGACTCTGCCCCACAAATTCCAGCCGCCTCAGCTTTGCTGACTTGGAGCCCTTCCTCCTCCGCTCTGCGAGGTCGGTGCCCTCCCCCTGCCAAGGTGCAGCAGGGCCTCCAGGAAGAAGTCCCGACGATTGTACAGCGCACCTGTTCCCTTCCCTCAGGGAGCACAGTCCTGTGCTATCTGGTGTCCGGTGTCTGAAAACTGCTCTTGCATTTATTTCATCCAACGTTCTGCTGTTTGTAGCCAAAGAGATAGTTTGGTCACTACATCCAGTCTGGACACAGACGACCTATACACTTTTTTTTTCTTTTACAGCCGCCCCTGCAGCATATAGAAGTTCCTGGGCCGGGGGTCCATTCAGAGATTCAGCTGCCAGCCTACGCCACAGCCACCACAGCGCCAGCTCAAGCTCCATCTGTGACCTACACCACAGCTTGTGGCAGCTCCATGTCCTTAACCCACTGAAGGCCAGAGATCAAACATGCGTCGCTGCGGGCACTATGTTGGGTTTTTAACCTGCTGCAACACAACAGGAACGCCCTTGTACACTTTTTAAATACCTATATCTGATAAGTTCATCATCTAAAGTTCTAGGGAGGAGTTCCTGTCATGGCGCAGTGGTTAACGAATCCGACTAGGAACCATGAGGTTTCGGGTTCGGTCCCTGCCCTTGCTCAGTGGGTTAAGGATCCGGCGTTGCCGTGAGCTGTGGTGTAGGTTGCAGACGCGGCTCGGATCCTGCGTTGCTGTGGCTCTGGTGTAGGCCGGGGACTACAGCTCCGATTGGACACCTAGCCTGGGAACCTCCATATGCTGCGGGAGCAGCCCTAGAAAAGGCAAAAAGACAAAATAAATAAATAAATAAATAAATAAATAAAGTTCTAGGGAGACCCAATTCTGGCTGGTTGTTTTACCTGACATTTCCTTGTGGCAGGTTGTGCCCGTGTAAGTTTGTGTGAGCCTGTCTTTGGTTGAATTTAATCTGAGAGACTCGGGAGAAGTCTAAATTGGGACAACTTTCTTCCAGAGATTGTGTGCGTTGGTTTCTACCCAGGTACCGTGGAAGAAAAATTAACCAGAGAACACTTAAAGTTAATTTTTGTGCTGGGGATTTTCCTCGCCTCTTTGGAAAAAGTGGAACTTCTGGGGCTACATTAGAGTGAGCTTATGGGTATGAATTCTCAAGGACCACCATCATCACCGTCACTATCACCACCACCACCACCAAAACTCCATCGCATCACCGTCACCACCACCACCACCATTATAACTGTCACCACCACCACCATCACCAACACCCCATCACACCACCATCATCATCATCACCATTATAATTGTCACCACCACCATCACCAACACCCCATCACACCACCATCACCTCCACCATCACCAACACCCCATCACACCACCATCACCATCACCACCATCATCCCCAACCCATTGCATCATCATCACCACCACCCTCATCACCACCATCACCACCACCACCATCATCACCATTATAATTGTCACCATCACCACCATCACCAACACCCCATTGCATCATCACCACCACCATCACCACCACCATCACCAACACCCCATCACACCACCGTCACTATCACCATCACCATCATCACCACTATCACTGTCATCACCACCCTCATCCTATCTCAGCCAAAATGAAGACTCATTAGTTTCTAGCAGTTTCTCCATCCCTGAGGGTGTAGCCACCTCCAAGCTCCCAGATTAACGCAGAAGTCTCAATGTTGATGCTTCCCCACCCCATGAGGGTCTCTCCCTTTTCTCCTGCTTCTTCGTCCCCAGAGCTCTGGGTTCCTGTTATGAGCCTTTACCACCAGGGCAGCCTCAGCTTCTGTTTCTCATTACGGCTCACTGTCCTGGTTTCTGTGCATTGTTCTTTCTTGTGCGTGTGTGTAACTTTCCACGCTTTCATTTATTCCCTGTGACCCCAGCAATGCATATAAAATGCTTGCTGTAGTTTATCCAGGATTGAGGTGCGTTGCAGTAGACGTACATGTTGGGATATTCAATCCACTGTATATACATCATTCCTTTGGAAGCCGACATCCTCCACCTCAGTGACGTCATCTGTGAAGAATGGGGACAAAAATCCTGCCTGCTGAGGATAGTTGGAAGGCACCGAGATTTGTGAAAGACATGTACTTAGCACAGTACTTGGCACAGACGGAGCCCGCGGGCAAAATCCATTCTGACGTGGGAGGTAGAAGCACCAGTTGCAACACAGTGCACTCTTTACTCTTCATCAACAACAGAAATTAGGCCAAGTACCCAGGGCAGAAGCACCCCCTCAGGCTGGGGGTTTATATGCCCGATCTGGGCCTTTCTTAGTGGATAGACAGTCTGAGAACTAAAGGAGGAGTCAGCATGACCTGGGTTTGAATCCTCACTCTGCTCTTCTCATGCTGTGACACTTCTCTCTCTAAATCTGTCTCCTTATCTGTTAATCAAGGGAATAACTGACTCACAGGTGTGTTTCAGGAATCCAGTGACATCATGTCACTGACACTTCTCTGTCTACAGTGCAGCACGTAGATGCCAGAGTTTATTAAGCTGGTCAAAACGGAGAGAGGGAGACGGCTTTTTGAAGGTACATGGGCATTTCTGTGCCCATGAAATGAGGCTGGCTGGTAGTGTTACCGAGTCCAAGCTCATACGACTCACCATGCAAAGGACCAATAAATTGAGAGAGCAGATATTGGGGCAGAAAAAGTGACTTTGTTCAGAAAGCAAGCAGACTGCGAAGAAGGTGGACTCATGTCCCAAAGACCCATCTTGCCTGGTTAGAATTCAGGCTTCTTTTATACTCAACAGGGAGGGAGTAAAGTCAAACATCCCCTGGTTCCAGTCAGCCTTCAGAGGCGACGTGTTCATTTCTTCTTGCCTTGAGTCATGCACAGGTAGGTCTGCTCAGGATGTTATTTTAGCACACAAAGCTATTTCAGCTTAGGGCTCATCACCTAGGTGCCCAGGGACGGGCCATTTAAGTTCGTAATTTAAGCTTATAGGCACATCCCTTAGGTGATTGATTTGTGATAGGACACAAAGGTTCTTCCTCATTACAGCAGCTGGGGGGTCGGGAACGCCAAAGAGTAGGGAGAGTGATGGCAATCAGGTTATCTGGGTTTGGAACCAGCTTCCCCATCACTAGCTGATTGACCTCAAGCAGGTCGGCAACTTCTCTGTTCTCCAGCTTCCTCATTTGTAAAACAAGGGTAAATAGCAACCAGGTGGTTGTGGCAAAAAGCTGATATTCCGTGGAACACAATTACCCGAGTTGGTGTAGCAGGAACCGTTCCCATAATGGGGATATTTGGAAGCCAAAAGGGTGTGACACAAGTCTAATGGGACTGTCAAGGCGATGGAGGCATGTTTTACACTTTCTGTGAAACAAGTGGAAACTCAAATGCGAGTGCTGTGGTTTTCGTATTTGGAAAATATGCAAAATCAGGAGAAAAACCCTCAGCTGGGGGCAAGAAGATTCGTCAACAGTTTAACAATAATCGCATCACAGGCTCTTCTAGCCGAGAAGAGAAGCTTTCCCCGTAGAAAATGCTTCCTAAAAACTCTCAAGTGGAATCTTGGAAGAGCAGATGATATGAAAGGACGGAGTTCTGCGTGAGATGGTGCGGGCAAGGATCAATTAAAATTGTATTTCCCTTTGGAGCACATTTATGGGAGGATACAAATGGGTGGACGATCCAAACACATGACATCTGAACAGGCAAGGGACACTGACAAATATCAAATGCTTCCAAACTCTTTCTTTAGTTAATCTACCCTCCGGCAAAGTCAGAAGTGCTCACCTGAAGCTCCCTGGTGGCTCAGTGGGTTAAAGATTCAGTGTTGTCGGGGCTGTGGCTCACATCACTGGTGTGGCACGGGTTCAATACCTGGCCTGGGTACTTCTGTATGCCATGGGTATGGCCAAAAAAAGAAAACAACAGCAAAAAACAGTGCTGACTCCTGAGTAGGGAGGAGTAAAGGTAACAGAATTTTGCTAGGTTTTCCTAGAGGAGGGCATGCCTAAGGAGATACGTGGGGGAAGGTAGTAGTAAAAATGACGAGAAGCAAAATAAAGTTTCTGATGTGTGCAAAGATGTACACTCCTGAGCAAAGAGACTCGTGTGCAACTGCCGCTCCTGCTACCCTGACAAAAAGGAGGTTCCCTGGGTGAAATAATGACCCAGAATTTAAATACTTGTTTTTGCCATTAAGGTATTAGGCAGTGTTTAGGGACCTGAATATTCAGGGATTCTTGATTCTACAACACCCACCATGAATAGAAACTGGGACAAAGCAGGAACGGGGTGGTGGGGCAGGAATAAAGGTACACAGTTCATTCTCCGTGATGCAGCCGTGGAACGGTGCACACGCTCTCTCTGTGGGGCCACGTCTAAAAAGGACGGATAAAAGGACAGACAAGGGAATTTGGGTCTAGGATCACCCCTCACCCCCGGCTTGGCACAGTCACTCGTTTTGTATATTCTCACCTAGGACAGACAGGCAAGGCCAGGGATGACACACAGGCTACAAGGGAGAATCCTTAAATTACTTTGCATAGAGATAAGCCTTTCTTTTTCAGTTTTCCCCTCCATTATTCTGAACCCCAGTTATTTTATGGCTTCTTCCTTTTTTATATACTAGTCTTTCTTCCTTCCTTCCTTTTTTATTTTTGTTTTTACTTTATTTTTTGCTTTTTAGGGCCACACCTGCAGCATATGCAGGTTCCCAGGCTAGGGGTCAAATCAGAGCTACAGCTGCTGGCCTACACCACAGCCACAGCAGCACCAGATCCGAGCCTCGTCTGTGATCTACACCACAGCTCATGGCAGTGTGGGATCCTCAACCTCCTGAGTGAGGCCAGGGATTGAACCTGCAACCTCATGGTTGCTAGTCAGATTGGTTTCTGCTACGCCAGGATGGGAACTCCCTCTTCAGTTCTTTCTTTCTTTCTTTCCTCCTTTTCTTCCCTTCTTTCTTTTGTTTGCTTTTTAGGGTCACACCCGCAGCATATGGAAGTTCCTAGACTAGGGGTCGAATCTGAGCTGCAGCTGCTGGCCTATGCCACAGCCACAGCAAAGCAATATGGGATCTGAGTCTCATCTGTATCTTACACCACAGCTCACGACAACACCAGATCCTTAATCCACTAAGCAGGGCCAGAGATCGAACCCACATCCTCGTGGATTCTAGCCAAGTTCTTAACCCACTGAGCCACCACAGGATCTCTGCAAAATGTTAACTGTAGAATCTGCATAGTAGGTATATGAGTGTATATTGTACAATTCTTTCGATCTTTCTGTATGTTTGAAATTTTTCATAATAAATTTGGGGAAGGGAGTTCCCATCATGGCTCATCAGAAATGAATCTGCCTAGCATCCCTGAGGATGCAGGTTCTTTCCCTGGCCTTGCTCAGTGGGTTAAGGATCCGGTGTTGCCGTGAGCTGGGGTGTAAGTGGCAGACGCAGCTCAGATCTGACGTTGCTGTGGCTGGGGCTTAGGCTAGCAGCTGCAGCTCCAATTCCACCCCTAGCCTGGGAACCTACCTATGCTGCTAGTGCGGCCCTAAAAAGACAAATGCATAAATAAATAAATTTGGGGGAAAAGTGAAAAAACAAAAAAGAACCTTCTGTTGTGTGCGTGTTTGTGTACATGGGGCCATTCGGGGGAGCCATGGAGAGGGTCCCACATCTGGATTCTGGCTCTGCCTTCCAGGTGGAGGCAAAGTATTCCACCTCTCTTCTTTTGTTATCTCTCAACAGGATGGGAATCACAACACCCAGTGGTGCAGGGATGTCGTAGGAACCTGCCCGGCCCTGGGCCTGCCCGCCTGTAGTTGAATCAATCACTGGCCTCATTCATTTTCCTGTCCGAGAAACACGAGGAATGTTGTTGTGCTGCTGGTCACCAGCAGAGGGCGCACTTAAAACAAACAAGCGTTCCGTTTCCAAGCCTCGCCTTCCTTTCGAAATATTTTTTATAGGGATGGGAAATGCAGAGTCACAGCAAACCTCTCCACGTTGGGCCCATGATTCCAGGCTTGAAGCTGTACTACCGACACTGCAGCGTCCGCCTATCGCTATCTCCCTCCTAGCCCGTGCCCATCAGCCCCAGGCCTGATCCTACTTCCTCCCCATCCCCAGTGAGGCCCTGTTTCCACATTGGAGTCTCCCTCCGGATTGTGAGATCCTAGCACAGGGCCCAGCACAGCGTCCAGGACTTGGAGAGCATTCGAGGTGCACTGAATCAACTGACCTCACCTCCGATCACTGACTGCATCTCCCTGCCCAAACGTCTGCAGGAGGATAAACGGTCTCTACAGGCTGTCACTCACCCAGCATCCCCACTGAAGGGTGGCTCGTTCAGCTTGGGCAACAACCTTTTTAATGGGATTATCCTGGGAAGCCCTGGGGCCAGGTGCCCCTCAGCAATCCCCCTGTTCAGGGTGGAATTGTGCCCCCTGCTAAAAACATGTATTGGCGTCCTGACCTCCAGTGTCTCAGAAGGAGAGCTTACTTGGAAATAAGGTCACTGTGGATATAATTAGTTTAGGTAATTATATCATGGTGGTGCAGCCTAATTAAAAATGGCTAGTGTCCTTACAAACAGGGAACACGGGAGCAGACACACAATGTGAGAAAGCCACGTGAAGAAGAAAGCATCGAGGCGGCTGATGCCTCTACAAGCCAAGGAACATGAACAATCGACCCCAAATCCCCAAAGCGAGGAGAGGAGCCAGGAGCGGGTTCCCTGGCAGAGCCCTCAGAGGGAACCAGCCCGGCCAACACCTTGACCTTGGACTTCTGGTCTCTGTACATTTCCGTGTTCAAGCCTCCCAGGGCGCGGTACTTTGTTATGGAAACCCCAGGAGATGACACTCCCCAGCCTGCTTCCCTAAAGGGTGTAAATATTATAGTATTGCCTGTCGGCATGATGAGCTTGCTCAGCTTCCTGCAGCCTGTGCAGCCACATGGTCACGTGACTAAATTCTGGCCAATAGGATGTGAGCAGAGGTGAAATGTACGATTCCCCAGCCACCTTGAAGCTGTGCTGCTGCTGCCATCCCACTTCCTTCCCATTTTCTCCTCCCTGCTGCTGTGAAGTGCACGATGGTGGGAGCCCAAGGAGCATTCCTGGGCCACAGGGTGAGGGTGGCAGAGCACAGAGGTGGCACTGCTCAGCTTGGGCTTTGACAAGAGGAGGAAATAAACTTCCATTTGGGGAGTCACTCTTGTTTTGGGTCCGCTTACCTGGACCCAGGAGAGAGAAGGGGGTGAGAGCCAGACTGTCCAGGTTCAACCCCCGGGGTCAGTGTGACCTTGGGCAAGTCACTGATCGGTGTCTATAGCTCAGGCTCTTCACCTGGAGAGAATGAGGAATAAATATACCCACCCTTGACTGCTGTGAGGACCAAAGTGGTTAAATCCAGGTGAAGGGGGTTAGAATGATGCTGGTGAGTGCTGGCAATTGCAGCAGCTGAACTGAGAGTCTGAATAACACGCAGGCTTTCATCCCGAATCCACAGCACCCAGGGCTGCTCTATAGACGGTCTGAGCTGAGTTGAACAGACAAGCTTGTTCCTCACAGAAATGCAGGGAGAGGTTTAATCAAGTTTTGACGACAGTGGAAAAATTAAGTTGAAGGGTCCTTCTGGACCAAAGTGCATTTTTTTTTTTTTAACACATGGGACTCTTTAAGGGTACAGCACTTTATACAATTTAGCAGGAAGGCAGGTGGCCTTTTCATTATCGACTTCTTGTATTAAATTGTGTGAAATAATCTTCAGTGGGCTGATTTGTATAGATTTCCTTCATATATTTTTTCCTGATAATAAAACAAGGAGAAAAATAAATCAGCAGGCGCCTGACTTCCTAAATATTCTACTTTTTCTCAGTGTGTTATTCCTAGGACACAGAACACATCCCCGGCCTGTGAGCTCGAGGGGGAAGGAGGGGGCATTTTGTCACCTCGTCCCCACAGACCAGTCTAGGGACACGGGAGCTACCTGCAAGTTCCATGACTATAGGGCATTTGCTCATCCCATTTGACTTCTGTGAGATTATCTCTCAAATGCTCCTTACTTAGGCCCCAATGACGGACCTTCGGATCAACAGACACCTGATTGGAAAAGATACTGGAGGGTCCCCTCTGAGTTCAAGCCAGAGCTTGGTGAATGGATAGATACGTCAGTAAATAAATAATGTGTTTTGTTAGTGACAGGTTCACCTGCTGATCTGCATTTGACATTTTCTGTAGCTGGAACTCTGAACTATTCCTGGGGCATGTCTGTCATGAAGAAGAGACTCCAGGCAGCCCAAGAGCCCCTTCCTCTGCCCGGGGAGCCCCTCCCTCTGCCCGGAGAGCCCTCCCTGCGGTGGGCGGCTGGCACTGTCCTAGGCCATGTCTCCCTCAGGTCCACTCAGTGCCCTCCGGGGCTCCCGCGCCCTCCGGGTACTCCATCACCCCATAACGGGTACCCGTGTCTGAGCCCACTGGGCGTCGCCATGCCCAGGTGAGGATTGCCTGCGGAGGGGTGTTTACAGGATGAGGGCACAGTGAAATCTCAGCCCCCGGTCTGTCTGGGGACCAGTGGATTCCCAGCACTTAGTCTCTGGCTTCCCAGTTCGGAGCCCTTCTTCCCTTCCTCTTTACCAGAAGGCTGTGCCACCGCCCCAACCACTGCTGCTCCGGGGCTTCTGGGGAAATATACCCCAAGGGTCCTGAGCCTTTGGGTGGGAAAGATGTGGGGGGGTGAGCAGGGGTCCCGGAAAGGATGGTTCTATGGGCACAGCAGCGTGCCAGCGCCCATCCCCTCAATGGTGCACACAATGCCCCTTGACCCTGACCTGGTCTCACCCCCGCTGCCTGCCACCCCTCCACCCCGTCGTCTCTGCTCACTTCCTCCCGCCCCAGCGTCCGCCCCACACTCACTGCAAAAGCTGCTCCTTGGCCAGGCTGAGGTTGCTGCCGTCCAGGGCTCTGCGCAGCGCACGCTGCTGGCGCTGCAGCTGCCGCTCCGACAGCAAGGTGGCGCGAGCCTTCTGAACCCTCTGCCGGTCCCAGTCCATGTCCCGCTGGCGCTCCTCTTCCTGGAGCCTCTGTGGAGAGGAGACGGGACTCAGCACCCTGCCCCAGCAGAAGAGCCCCGGGAGAGCCGCCCTTTCATTTTACAGACGGGGAAACTGAGGCTTGGGGGCAGGTAGGTGAGCAAGGCCAGGCAGGAAATTGGAGGAGACACTACCCCCCCCTCCCCGGCCCCTGCACCTGCTATCATGCTGGTGGCCCAGCCACTTGCTTCCCCAACTTGGAAGGCCTGGGCCGGCCCTCTGAGGCCTGAAGGGGACAGCAGAGTCTCCCCAGGGGCTTTCTCCCCATCTCCTGGTCCAGGCCACTGCTCCTCCCCCATGCCTGCCCCCTCACCCTGGCGGGGCGGCCACCTGCTGACCCGGGAGCCCCGCCCATCCTCCCCAGGTCTGAGAACCCCTCCGATACTTCTTGCCACGATTCCGAGTGGTTTCAACACCTTCCCTCTCCCTGCCTCTCAGCGATTCTGCCTCCCCTGGAAGACCCCTTTCCAGTCTGTCAGCTGTCACCCCAGTGTAGGGGTCCCCTTGTGGGGGGCTTGCTAGGCCACAGACGATGGGCCCCATAAAGCCTCAGTAGGTCTGGGGAGGGGCCTGAGAACCTGCATTTCTCTGAAGCTCTTTGGTGATGCTGAGAGTGTTATTTGTGCTTGCTTGCTTTCTTTTTCTTTCCTTCCTTCCTTCCTTCCTTCCTTCCTTCTTTCTTTCTTTCTTTCTTTCTTTCTTTCTTTCTTTCTTTCTTTCTTTCTTTCTTTCTTTCTTCTTTTGCTTTTTAAGGCCACACCAGCGGCATATGGAAGTTCCCAGGCTAGGGGTCGAATTGGAGCTGCAGCTGCTGATCTATGCCACAGCCCCAGCAACACGAGATCTGAACCAAGTCTGTGACCTATACCACAGCTCACGGCAACCCCCAGACCCTTAACCCACTGAGCGAGGCCAGGGATCAAACCCATATCCTCGTGGATGCTAGTTGGGTTCATTACTGCTGGGAACTCCTTTCTTTGGGGTTTTCGACTGAATCCTTAACGGACACAGACGCCTGAAGAACACCGCCCACGTGTCCCACGTGGCCCTTGTGATTCCCGCTCCCCATCAAGCTCCCTCCGGACTTGCTCCTCCCACCCCCTTCCCGTCTCGGGAAACACCAACTCCATGCTTCTCGATGCTCAGGCCAGGAGGCCTGGAGGATTCCCAAACTCCTCTGTCTCTCCAAGGCCACGCCCAGCCTTTCAACCCATCTCGTAGGCTCTACCTCCCAAACAGATCCAGAATCCAACTGCCTCTCAGCACCCCCGCTGCTGGGGCCCCGGCCTCTGCCAGCACCCGCTCTCACCTGACCACCTCATCTGCCTCCCCAGCCAGCTCTCTCCTTCCGCCTGGGCCCCTAGGTCCACCCTCAACCCAGCAGCGGGCGGGAGATCCTGTCCCTTCTCTGCTCAGACCCCTCCAGAGCCCCGCAGCGCAGTCCCAGAAAAGGCACGGTCTTCCCCAGTGGCCTTCCGGGCCCTCCCCTCCCCTCCTCCCGACTCGGCCACCAGGCTCCTCCCATCTGAACAGGTCCGGGTGGTCCTGGTCCCAGGGGTCCTGCCTCGAGGCTTTGCCCTTGCCATTCACCCCGTCCTCTCCCCAGACATGGGGAGGGTCCCCTTCCCTCCTCAGGGTTTTGACCCAAAGCCACTTCTCAGTCCCCTGAGGACCCTCCTCCCTCCCAGCGCCCCCAGCCCCCTCCCCTCCTGAGCACTCGGCATGGGGGCATAAATCAGCTCTTGTCCTCCCGCCACCAGAACCTGGACAGCTTCTAGGGCCAGTGTGACACTGGCTACAACTAGATGCTTGAGGCAGCGGCAGGGAGCCCAGAGCTGCGTCTGGGGGCTCGGGGGTGGGGGTGGGCAGGCACCAGCTTCTCCTGGACTTGCTGTTTCTGAACCAGGCGGATCTGCTCCAGCTGCTCCTGGGTCATGCCCTTCCAGCGGTCGGGGACCACGCGATGGGGCCCGAAGGAACTGGCTGCCTGCTGCGGGTCCTCTGACAGCAGGTCCCCACGCAGCAGGTTGGTGATCTCGGCCAAGTTGTCCTCTTGTTCCTGTTTTCTCTCTTGACGTTTCTTTTCCGCTGACTCCAAGGCCTGCACAGCGAAAGAGACTAAGGAGGCTGCTCTGAGTGACTCCAGTGGGATGCAGCGACCCCATAGGCTGGCCCGTCTCACTGCCCCCAAAGGAAGAAGGGCCCCAGGGATGGGTGGCTAGGGAGGTACCCTTGTCAGGCACAGAGGTGGAAAGGCCCTCGGACCCTCCATCAGCTGCCTGGGCAATGACGGGGGAATGAGCTGGGCCCCAGGAATCACTAGGACTCAGGTCATGTGCATAATCACTGAAGGTTTTGGTTTGCAGCGATTGGCCAAAGCGGGGAGCTGCCTCCCCCTTTTAGGCGGCTGTGTCCCCTCGGCTTGGCCTCACCCACCCCCAGATGGGGTCTGTGGCCCTGGTCACCCTTGGACAGCAACCAGCCACAGAGAACGACCAACCCGGTTCACAGCAGTGGTGATTCCTAAAAGGCACTTCCACTGCCCGGTAACCTCGGCCCCAAGGAGAGGTCAATCCCTGGCCCAATCCCAGCTCCCTTGAGGGTGGTGGGTGGAGGGAGTGGGCCCTGATGTGTGACCTGGAGCAGGTCCCTCCCCTGTCTGGGCTGCAGTTATCTCTCAGTAAAGTCAGGAGATGGATTCAGAGACATTTATCAGTGTTCCTACTTCTCTTTAGTAATGAACCAACGGACAGGGCACTTTGCCAGTGGCGCCCAGCAGGGACTCACAGGGGAACCAGCTTACACAAGCTACGTTACCACCTTACATAAGCTTGTGCTCTGAAGCTGGACAGGCCCAGATTCAAATCCTGGACTTGCTATATTTGGAAGTCCAGGGTTGGAATCTGCCAAAGCAGATCAGGTTAGGACTCAGGTGTCCTGAAGAAAGTCAGTTCCTCCAGGAAGCCTGTTTCTTTATCAATTAAAGTGGGTTAATCATGCCCTCCTGATATGGTTGTTGAACACGATGACTGATAAGAGCAGCTAATTGTTGCAGGGATTAGAAGGAAAGGCCATGATTGATGAGCCAAGGAGGCTGGGGTGCCCCAGGAGGTGGCTGTGTGTTTGTCCTCCCCTCCAGACAGTGCCCGGGGTGTACCTGGTTCTTGTTGAATTCTTTCACAGCTGCACAAACCGCCTTTCTGGTGGTGCCTTCCAGATTCTGTAAATGCTTGGCTGTTTCATCAAACTGCAGCCTGGTCTCCAAGTAGAGATCCTCTGAAAAGAAGCAAAGTGCAATCAAACCTTGCATCCACGTGTCTGTTCATGCACCTGCTTCTCATCCTGCACCCGTCTAAAGAAAGAGGATGCATGGGAGGGCTATGGGGAGACTGGGATGAGTTCATGCAAGTGAAGCTCTTCAGTGGGTTCCTGGCACGAATGTCAGCAATCATGTCTATGGATGGGTAATGTCTGCTATGGATTAGTAATGTCTGCCACGCTAGCAGTGGGGTTGGGGAGGTAGGGCGCGGCACGGTGGGAGATACGGTCAGACGGTGAGGGCCTTGCTGGTCCTTGAAATAAATTTGGTTTTTATTGAGTGAAGCTTTTGGAAGGTTTTGAGTAGATAACTTTGAATACAGTCATCCTGGCTGCTGGATGGAGCAGAGATGGTAGAGGGACCAAAGCAGAAGCCAGGAGACCAGTTAGGGGTTTTACTGCAGTCCTCCAGTTGGGAGATGTTAGCCGCTTAGCCCAGAGTGGTGCTGGTGAAGGTGGTGGGAAGCTGAGGTGACCTGCTCTTGGACTGCGTGTGGCATTTGAGAGAAAGGAAGGAGCCCAGGCTGCTTGGGCTGGGCCTGGTCAACTAGGAGAACAGAGCTGGTCTTTTTAGGGCTGCACCCATAGCAGGTGGAGGTTCCCAGGCTAGGGGTCCAATTGGAACTACAGCTGCTGGCCTACACCACAGCCACAGCCATGTGGGATCTGAACCACGTCTGTGACCCACACCCCAGCTCACGGCAACGCCAGATCTTTAACCCACTGAGAGAGGCCAGGGATGGAACCCACAACCTCATGGTTCCTAGTCGGACTCATTTCTGCTGCACCTTGATGGGAACTCCTGATCTGCTGAAGAAGGTACTGAGACCCGTTGGTCTTTTTTGTCCCTCACCGGCGTGTTTTTGGTCCTCACGGGCAATCTTCCACTCCCTTTGCTGTTGCAAGGACCATTCTCTGTTTTGTTCCTCTTGGAATTTCCTCCTCTGATGGAAGTTTAAATCCTCTCCCATGAATTTCTGCATTCCTGACACCGTATTCCGAGCATCATTATCGGACTGCCGGGCTGGAAGATCTTTCTTAAGGGCAAGGGGGTCAGAGAGGTCAAATTCACGGCGAGTTTCTGGCTTCTGAAAGCTCTGCTGGAAGTCACTGATAGCTTTACAGAGAGTTTTCCTGTCTCTCCTTGCCCGGTCTTCTAATATGCATGTGATTTTGTCATTCTGCCTCATTTCAGCAGCTAGAAGAGACAGAGCATATCCATAACGTAAGCTTCAGAGGGAAAAATAAATTTAAATCCATTTTAACATAATTTTCAGGCAGTTCCCTTCGTGGCACACCAGTTAACGAACTAGGATCCATGAGGACACAGGTTCAATCCCTGGACTCAGGTTGGATCCCTGGCCTCACTCAGTGGGTTAAGCATCCAGCCTTGCTGTGGCTGGGGCATAGGTTGGGAAATTCCACATGTCGTGGGTGCAGCCAAAAAATAATAATAATAATTTTTAGTGATTCTAAAAGTAATACAATCCTCCAAAAAGGTAACACAACTATTAAAGGGTTAGTGTCCTGAATATATAAAAAGCACCTACATTACAATTAAAAAAAAACCCAAGCAATCCAACCAAAAAAGGGGCAAAGGATGGGAAAAGGCAAACCACTATAAAGAAACCCGAGTGATTAATAAACTGAAAAAATTATGAGTCTTACAAGATGGGAAACAGTCAATGAATTGGTGAAATACTTTGAATGTTAATAATAGCACATATTAGTAGGAATATGGGGAACTAAAGATTTCTTTTTTTTTTTTTTTTACTTCTTAAGTTTGTCTTTCTTCCTTTTTTTTAGATTTCTTGTTTACTGTTTATGGGAGTGTGACTTGGAACACTTATACCTTTGGAAAGCAATTTGCCAATATCCCATAAAACTGAAAAGCACATATCCTGTGACCCATCAATTCCACTTCTAGGTAACCAGGAACAATTACCCTTAGGGCGATAATGCAGGGCAATCATGAACATTATTTGCACTTATTTAAAAAACTGGAAAAAATCTAAATCAGACACCAGTAGGGGAATAAAGAAATTGTGGTTAAAATTCATATAACAAAACACTATAAAGCAATTAAAATGAATATTCTGTATGTAGATCACTGATTAATTCCAAAATAGACCATTGAATTTTTTAAATGTTGCAAAAGGATATATCCAGGGAGTTCCCTTCGTGGCTCAGCGGTTAACGAACCCAGCTAGGATCCATGTGGATGTGGGTTCGATCCCTGGCCTCGCTCAATGGGTTAAGGATCTGGCATTGCTGTGAGCTGTGGTGCAGGCTGAAGACGTGGCTCGGATGTGAGGTGGCTGTGGCAAAGGCAGGCAGCTGCAGCTCCAATTCCTAGCCTGGGAATTTCCATATGCTGGGAGTGAGGCCCTAAAAGCAAAAAAAAAAAAAAAGTATTCTTAACGTAAGATATCTAAAGCCAGGTTGGCAAAATGTTAACATCTAATCGGTGGTGGGTATGTATTACGTCTGTTATATCATTTTTCTAAGTTTGAATTACTTTTAAACTAGATTTTTTTTTTTTTTGTCATTTTCTTGGGCTGCTCCTGCGGCATATGGAGGTTCCCAGGCTAGGGGTCGAATTGGAGCTGTAGCCGCCAGCCTACGCCAGAGCCACAGCAATGTGGGATCTGAGCTGTGTCTGCAACCTACACCATAGCTCACGGCAACGCCGGATCGTTAACCCACTGAGCAAGGTCAGGGATCGAACCTGCAACCTCATGGTTCCTAGTCGGATTCGTTAACCACTGAGCCATGACAGGAACTCCCTAAACTAGAATTTTAAAAGATGAAAGGTTTAGAAAATATGAAACATTATAAAGAAAATAAGCTTCACTCATCATGCCATCACTCCAATTTTACCACTGCTAACATGTTGGTATATTTCCTTTCTGTGTTTTTCTAAGTATATTTTTACATTTTTTAAAAGTTATATATATATATTTAAATTTAGTTGATAACTTTTGTATATACAATTTTATATGCTTTTTTCTATTTAAAAAATCCTTGGAGTTCCCTGGTGGCTCAGCAGGTTAAGGATCCAGCATTGCCACTGCCGTGGCTCATGGCTCAGATCACTGCTGTAGTGGCATGGGTTTGATCCCTGGCTCGGGAACTTCCACATGCTGAGGCTTGGCCAAAAAAAAAAAAAAAAAAAAAAAATCCTTATGATGCTTTAAAAGTAGCTGTTGGACATGATGGGAGAAAGGAATTTTATTTGAGAATTTGATCTAAGAGCTCAAATACTATTATTTGGACCATATCTGGTTCTGAGTCAGCTCAGGGGTGTGAGCTCAGGGGTGTGTGTTGTCTAGTGCAAGCAGCCATCCCCAGTAGAAGGTCTTGAATTTTCTGGCCAGGAAACATGTGCGTTTAAGATTTTTCATACTCAGTTTTTTAAGGAAACAGAGAAAAACATACATCTATCCTCATAATATATTTCCTACAGCTCACAGAGAATTCAATAGCTGATTTTCTTTTAAGTGATGGAGAATCAGCACATTAACTCAAGCACAAGAAATTGTGACATTTTAAAAGGAGGAAGAGCTTGAAAACAAATTTGTACATATGTGAGGAAATAAGGTGAGGGGTCTAAAGGGTGACAGCCCTGAACCACTAAGTGGCCATGCAGGGGACACTCACCAAATGTTTCCTGTCTAGCTTTTTCCGTTGCTTCTCTTATCTTCTGGTCACAAACCTGTACGTTCCAGGCATCTATGTCTCCCTGGGAAAGGAAAACCAAGGGAGAGAAGTATAGCCGGATAATTTTATTCAGTTAATAACTCTCCTACTTATCTTTTTAGATCAGAACTTTTCATACTCTGATGCTTTTGAAGAAGTTAGTTCTTCAGCCTGTCTTAACTTTCCCCAAAGTTCCTTCTCCCTTTCTTAGTCAATAGATCCTCATTCTCAGAACACTACTTGGGCATCACCTCCTCTGGGAAGCCCTCTCTGATTCCCTCTCCCAGCCTCAACTGGTGCTCCCTGGCACCCTGCGCTCTTTTCCCTGGCAGCCCTGGCTCCACTGCATTGTAACGAGACCATTTACTGCCTGCCTCCTCCACTGGGCTGTGAAGGTCAGGACTGCTTTATTCCTCATCTCCTGGGCCCAGCTCAGGCCTGCCACAAAAGACGAACTCCACTGGCATTTGTCAAATGAATGGAGTGGAAGGAGCTCCTGGCAATAGAGAAAATCTGGCTCAGAGAGAGGAGAACTGTGTCCAGTCTCTTTTTCGGCCACTAAATCCAGCAAGCCCCCTCCCTGCTGCAGGACTCAATTTGCCTGCCTGGCAAGAGATAGGGGGCATTATTCGGTCTGTTCAGGTCTCTCCCATCCTCAGCAAAGTCAGTACATCGAACTATTCTTCCAGGCAAGGCCTGGAGCCGTTTGCAGCTGTTCCTGGATCAAAAGTTTCACTCCAAGGATTTGTCTGCTCTTGCCTCCCGCAGCCCGCCTCTCGCGCCCCTCAGCTGCCCCTGTTGGCCCTTTCCATTCCGGGCTGAAGGGGCTCACCCCAAAGATCCTGTTCCTGGCATTGAAGATCCGTTTCTGCCTGCACAGCTCTGCATGTCTCTTCTTGGCCTGGCCAAAGTCCTCCTCCAGGTCCTTGGGCTGAGCTACCTCCATGACTGCAAAATCGCCCAGAAATTCCAAGAGGTTTTTAAAACATACGAGATAAAAAGAAAAGACGACAAAAATAAAACAAGCTCAAGCTAAGTGAGGCTGGTTCCCTAGGAGCCTGGGCCGGTGGGATCCGCGCCTGCTCCAGAGACTTTCAGTCCATTCTTCCTGCCCTTCGACGGGCTTGTGGAGACCGGGTTCCCTCGGAAACGTAAACAACTCCGGTTGCTAAGGAACAGCGCAGCGCTCTCGCGTGTTCTGGCTTTAGTCTCGCGAGACTGCACGAGGCCCTTCCCGCGCTTTTCCCGCCGGCGTGTGAGGACGCCGCTGAGGCGCGGAGGGCGCAGCCATGGGCCATTTGGAGCTGCTGCTTGTGGAGAATTTCAAGTCGTGGCGGGGCCGCCAGGTCATAGGCCCCTTCAGGAGATTCACCTGCATCATCGGCCCCAACGGCTCCGGTAACTTGGGAGCTGGAAGGCTTCCGGCCGTTCCCGGCGTCCGGGCCGGTTCTCCCGCAGGGGTCGTGAGGGTGGCCTCGCGGCCTGGACTCGGGCGGCTGCTGCCCCGCGGGCCCCGACCACCTCCGCTGCCCGCCCCTCGCCCTCCAGCTCGGGGACCGGGGTCGGGGCGACGGTCAGACTCTGCCCCGGGTTGGGGGGCGGTTGAAGGGGGCGGGGAGCCGGCCCTCGGCCCCCAGCGCCCCCCCCGCAGACCACACCCCCGGGACCCCACCCTCGGCCCCCCCCCCGCTCTGCACCGCGACCCCCACCCCGGGGCCCCACCCTGGCCGCTCCTCGCGTCGCCCCCGCTCCCCTGCCCGGCGGTTTCTCCTCCTGCCCTCAGCCCCGTCACCTCTGCTCTCCACCCGCCTCCCTCTGTCCCCCCAAAAAGCGAGTGGGAGCGCGGTCTGGAGGAGGGAATTGGTTCCGGGGAGCCCGAGCCGCCGTGTGGTTCCAAGGAACCGGCACGGCGGTATCGGGACAATGACCACGTTTGTGGAGCTTTTTCCAGACTCGTGGCGCCGCCGTTTTGGTTGAATCCTCACCAGGGTGTATGATCCCCATTTCACAGTTGGGGAAACTGAGGTCCAGAGAGGCCATGTAACTTTTCCCAGGTTGCCCAGGAAGTGGCAGAGCCTGGACTGGAGCTGGGGCCTGGCCAGGCTCCCCTCGGCTCTGGGATGGGAGGTAGTGGGGTACTGACCCCCCAGCAGGCAGAGAACGGCCTAAAAGGATGGTTCCCTGGGGAGTATTTTTTTCCCTAAATCTGGAGTCTCCTTTTGGCTCTTTTGGCCCAGATTTCCTTTCTTAATTCGGGAACCATATTTGAGTCAAGAGATAACTTGCCAAGTTCCTGTGGTGGCACAATGGAAACGAATCCAACTAGGAACCATGAGGACGTGGGTTCGACCCCTGGCCTTGCTCAGTGGGTTAAGGATCCAGCGTTGCCATGAGCTGTGGTGTAGGTCGCAGATGTGGCTCGGATCTGGCATTGCTGTGGCTGTGGTGTAGGCCGGTGGCAGCAGCTCCAATTAGACCCCTAGTCTGGGAACCTCCTTGAAAAGACCAAAAAAAAAAAAAAAAAAAAAAGATAACTTGCCTCAGTGCATTAAGTAACTTGGCAGACGAATAGGACACTGTCCCACAGATGAATATAATTCTGGGGGAAGAAGCCTTTTGAAATTTCTATTGCCTTATAAAACAGCTGCTGTTTCATGTTTTCTTATGCACTCAGTATACGCGAAGGAACACCTGAGCTTAGAAATAGTCACGTACGTGAAGATTTCCTTACCTCTTCTGTGTAATGTATTTCCTCATTTTCACTGTATTCCGTTATCAGAAAACACTGAAAAGATAATTAGTGTAATCACTGCTGCCTTGTTAACCCTCGCTGATCTTCTCCACTCATTTATCAGGAAGTTCCTGAACCCACCACCAGCTGATTTTCACCCTTTAACTGGCGATTAGGTGAAGGCAGCTCAGTTACATTTCACGGCTGCAGCAGTGTGGTACTTGGAGTATCTGCACAGGGTCTTGAACTTCATTCAGTCCACTTGAACTCCATGCCCCTTGCCACTCCAGATCCTGTTAAAGTGGGGCTTGGAATTTGTTTAAACTAGTGCCAAACATGTTTCAAAATAATCTCATTTCTTAATTTAAAACTACATATGGTTACTAACATACCTTAAGATGGTAGTGAAAATGCCCTTACAAATTCCTCTTGCCCCTCCTTAGATCCCTAGATCCACAAGCCCTGAAAACTCAACTCCCCTCTTGAGAATCACTGGCAACTTAGAGGCTATGCTAAAGGAAATTATGGATTAGTTCAGCATTGCCTTTTTTTTTAAATGATTTTTATTTTTTCCATTATAGCTGGTTTGCAGTGTTCTGTCAGTTTTCTACTGTACAGCAGTGACCCGGTCACACATGCTTTTTCTCACATTATCCTCCAGCATACTCCATCACAAGTAACTAGATGTAGTTCCCAGTGCTACACAGCAGGATCTCATTGCTTATCCATTCCAAAGGCAATTGTTTGCATCTGTTAACCCCAGATTCCCAGACCATCCCACTCCCTCCCCATCCTCCTTGGCAACCACAAGTCTGTTCTCCAAGTCCATGAGTTTCTTTTCTGTGGAAAGGTTTATTTGTGCCATATATTAGGTGCCAGATATGTGACATCATATGGCATTTGTCTTTCTCTTTCTGGCTTAACTTCACTTAGTATGAGAGTCTCCAGTTACATCTATGTTGCTGCAAATGGCATTAGTTTGTTCTTTTTAATGACTGAATAGTATTCCATTGTGTATATATACCACATCTCCTTAATCCATTCATCTGTTGACGGATTTTTTTTTATATAAGGATTTTAATTTTTTTTCATTATAGCTGATTTACAGTGTTCTGTCGACTTTCTACTGTACAGCATGGTTTCTCACATTCTCATGCTTCATCATAAGTGACTAGATATAGGAGTTCCTGTTGTGGCACAGCAGAAACGAATCTGACTAGGAACCATGAGGTTGCGGGTTCAATCCCTGGCCTCGCTCAGGGAGTTGAGGATCCGGCGTTGCCGTGAGCTGTGGTGTAGGTCACAGACGTGGCTCAGATCTGGCATTGCTGTGGCTCTGGTGTAGGCCAGCGGCTACAGCCCCTATTCAACCCCTAGCCTGGGAACCTTCATATGCCCTAAAAAGGACAAAAAGACCAAAAAAAAAAAAAAAAAAAGTGACTAGATGTGGTTCCTAGTGCTACACAGCAGGATCTCATGGCAAATCCATACCAAAGGCAAGAGTCCAGCATTGCCTTCTATACCATCTCTCCACAACAAAAATTTCTGGTTTGCTAATTTATTACTGAGTTTTGCTAAGATGTTCACGTTCTCTCTGCTATTTGAAGGCCAAAACTCAACATGAAACTTACCCATGACTGATGTAATGGGTGATATTCCATTTATAGTCATTTGAACATTTTTTGGTAGATAATTTTTTAATCTTACAAAATTATTGGCATATTCAGATAGACTTTGTTAAACCAATTAATAACTTCTTGTCATGCTCATTTCCTGTTATACTTTAGTTATATTTTTTGTAATAATTTCCTATTGTCACCACCTGCCAAACTTGACATATTCTCATTTGTGTTTTTAGTAAACTCTTAATTTAGGGCTTTTTATGAGTGGTAGAAAATTTTCATCCTTCATGTTTTCCACTCAGATGCAGCAAATAGTTGTTGCATATATGGAAGCAGGAGCAGAAGAGGTTGTATAGACTAAGACAGCTCCTGCTCTGAAGGCGTACAGAGTAGAAGAAAATGATGCAGTAACTGAAAGAGAAAGCCACATAGCGCTGTTTATGAAACTTTAAACAAGGAACATGCAACATCTGATTTGGGCAGTTATGGACAAGGAGTGAAGATTAGGAAAGGTTTTCTACAGGAGTTGGCATTTGTGCTGGGTTCAGAGTAAAGAGTATTTTTCCAGGGGTTTGTGAAAGGTTTATTTGTGTGACATGTAGTAGTCCAGATTGGCTGGAATATAGTGCACATGTAGGGAAGCAGTGGGATAGACTGGAATCCTATTGGGTAAATCCTTGCCAGAGAAAAGAGTTTGTATTTAACTTTCTGGAAAAAAAAAAAAGTTAGACTTTGAAGGATTTTTAGCCGTGGACGACCACGAGGGTGCCTGAATCTAAGGCCATCCTCTCCACTTGTGCTTTGGATCCTGTCCCTTCCTCAATTCTTTGCTTTTGTAATTGTCCTCTTTCTCTTTTGAACTGTTATCTTTTTTCCCTTGTGGATAATTTTCTTTGGCATAAATAGACAGATGCCTTGTTAACACTCTCAGGACACTGAGGAGGGATGTATGTGTGGAAAGCAAGTATAGTGCAGTGTTCAACGGTAGGATTTAGTGGTAAATGTATGGGTGTTTCCTATGAAGTTTTTGTATGTTTGAACATTTTATAATCGAGTGCATGGGGGGAATGTCCCTTGAACCTCACTGTCTTCTTAGGCTATTGCCCCCCCCCCAAATCTGTCTGTAGTTCCATTCTCTTCTCAATACACTCAATTCAGTTTTTAGCCCCAAACGCCACTAAAATGACCCTTAATCTAGGTCACCGTTGAGCTATATCTTATTAAAATCAGTGACCAATTCCTTATCCTCATCTTGTTTGACATTTCAGCAGTATTTCATTCATGTAAAAATCATTGAGGCGTTCCCTGGAGGCCTCGCAGGTTAAGGATCCGGCGTTGTCACTTCAGTGGTGCTCATTCAGTCCCTGGCCCAGGAAGTCTTGTATGTCACGGACATAGGTCCTCCCACACAAAAAAATTGAGTGCCTACTGTGTGCCACGCACTATTTTTGGTTATTTGGAATTCATCAGTGAGTTTAACATAAAAATCCTGCCTGGGAGTTCCCACTCCAGGTATAATGAACCCAACTAGTATCCATGAAAATGTGGATTCAATCCCTGGCTCAGTGGGTTAAAGGATCTGGTGTTGCTGTGAGCTGGAGTGTAGGCTGCAGACATGGCTCAGATCTGGCGTGGCTGTGGCTGTGGCGTAGACCAGCAGCTGCAGCTCTAATAGGACCCCTAGCCTGGGAATTTCCATGCTGCAGGTGCGGTCCTGAAAAAAAAATTCCTGCCCCTATAGAACTGGCATTCAAGTGCAAAGAGACAGACAAATATGAAAAGTATACCGAATATTAAAGTGTTAATTTTTAAAGAGAAAAGAGAAGCAAGGTTAGGGAGTAGGAAATGCTGGGGGTGAGTTTTTTTTTTTTTAAAGAAGTTGGTCACGAGAAGGCCTTGCTGTCAAGGGACAAGGTGGATCACATTTCGTTTCTCTGTCGTAAAATACTTCGCTCTCTGAACTCTCTCGAGTATACCAACAAGGTTTTCTCTGCTCCACTGGCCACCCCCGAGTTATTGGCTGCTTCTCCTCAAGATCTCTTAAGCGCTAGAGCGCCCCCTGGGCGTGTGTCCTGTCTCTTCCCTCTCCTCTCCTTCCAGGTGGTCTTAGCCAGTCCCATCCTTATGCTGCTGACTTGGAAATTATATTTCCAGCCTGTGGTGTTCAGCATCTGGTTTCCTAGTTCTAGTAGACATCTAAAACAGTATAATCAGGCAGAGTAATTTCCTCTCCCCACCTCTACCAAAGAGCAAACCTGTTTCTTCCTAGATCTTTACCAGCTTAGTAAGGGGCGACATTTACTCATATATTCAGACCAGAAGCCCACAGTAATTCTTGATTCCTGCTTTTACCTGCTATACCCCACTTTCCTTGTCCAGTTGTCTATAAATCCTAATGACTCTACCTCTGAAATATATCCTAAATCCAATACATCCCAAATACATCCTAAATCCAGTTGCCACTCTTCACTGGGAGAGTCAAAGCTGCTAGAGCTTTCATTTAAACTATTGCTATAATCTTCTAACACGTCCTTGTGCTTGCTTGCTTGTTTTTATGCAGTGCATTCTCACAGCAGGATATAAATTAAAGCACTCCCCAACTTAAAACTCCAGTGGCTCTCATCTTGCACTTGGAATAAAATTGATATTTCTTACCGTGATCCCCAAAGCCCTTTATAATCTCTATGCTCAGGTCAGAATGGTTTGGGGTTTTTTTATTTTTATTTTTATTTTTTTGCTTTCCTTACACAGCCAAGCCCTTTGCCATTTCAGGGTTTTAGCATTTGCTGTTCCTTGGACTTAGTATCCCTTTCTCCCAGGATTTCATGTGGCTACTACCTTAGTTTTTGAGGGTTTTTTTTTTTTGTCTTTTTAGGGCTGCATCCGCGGCATATGGAGGTTCCCGGGCTAGGGGTCCAATCAGCTGAAGCTGCCAGCCTACACCACAGCAATACAGGATCCGAGCCGTGTCTGCAACCTTCACCACAGCTCACGGCAACGCCAGATCCTTAACCAACTGAGTGAGGCCAGCGATCAAACCTGCAACCTCATGGTTCCTAGTTGGATTCGTTTCCTCTGTGCCATGACGGGAACTCCAAATTTTTTTTTTTCCTACTAGCTTGATAAGCTGTCCTTCAACCCTGATAAGTTCTCCCTCTTACAGCCAATATATTGTCAATCATCCCAGTCCTGCTCTTTAATAGCCTCGTCCCTGTCTCTCCATTCCCACTGCTGTCACTTATTTCTTCCTTGGATTAATGCAGTCACCTTTTGGCTTAATTCCCAACTTCTGGTCTTACCCTACTTTAATCCATATGGCACACTGCTATCAGAGTAATCTTCATTTGTTCTTGCAAGAAACAAGATCCATTTTATTTTCTTGAAAAGGCATTTGACAAAATTCAGTATTCCATCAACAGTTTTTTTCCAGAAGGTGTAATTTTTCAGGTGACTTAAAAAGTACTTTTCTGGGAGTTCCCGTCGTGGCGCAGTGGTTAACGAATCCGACTAGAAACCATGAGGTTGCGGGTTCGGTCCCTGCCCTTGCTCAGTGGGTTAACGATCCGGCGTTGCCGTGAGCTGTGGTGTAGGTTGCAGACGCGGCTCGGATCCCGCGTTGCTGTGGCTCTGGTGTAGGCCAGTGGCTATGGCTCCGATTCAACCCCTAGCCTGGGAACCTCCATATGCCGCGGGAGCGGCCCAAGAAATAGCAACAACAACAACAATAATGCCGCGGGAGCGGCCCAAGAAATAGCAACAACAACAACAAAAGACAAAAAAAAAAAAAAAAAGTACTTTTCTGTTTTCCAGAACCGTATATTGAATGGTTTACTGTTCTAATCAGGAAAAAATGTTGTTATTATTATTATTATTACTATTATTATTATTTGTCTTTTTAGGGCTACACCTGCGGCATATGGAGGTTCCTAGGCTAGGAGTCGAATCAGAGCTGTAGCTGACAGCCTATGCCACAGCCACAGCAAAGAGGGATCTGAGCCACATCTGCGACCTACACCCCAGCTCACGGCAATGCCAGATCCTTAACCCACCGAGCAAGGCCAGGGATTGAACCTGTGTCCTCATGGATGCTAGTCAGGTTCATTTCCACTGAGCCACAATGGGAACTCTGGAAAAAAATGTTATTTTTAAAAACCATTTTAGACAATTTTAAACATTTTAAACATTTTAGACAATGGCTGTTGAATTCATAAAAATAATATTTTATTATTATAAAAACTATATATGTGTGTGTATATATCTGTGTGTGTATATATCTGTGTGTGTATATATGTATATATATATATACACACACACACTCACACACACACATTGTAAAAAGTTAGAAACTAGAGTAAAAAACTGAAACAGGAGTTCCCACCTTGGTGCAGTGGGTTAATGATCCAGCTTGTCTTACCACCTGGTTTGACCCAGGGGCGCAGGGGGTTAAGGATCTGGTGTGCTGCATCTGTGGAGTGGGTCAGAGCTCTGGCCTGGATTTGATCCCTGGTCCAGGAACTTCTGTATGTCTTGGGGGCAGCCAAAACGAAAGGGAAAAAAAAAGAAAAGTAAAATGTATTCCCACAAACCAGAGAGTACTACTGTAATACCTGAGGGCATGTCCATATAGATGGTTTTCTTTGCAGACTTTTTTTCATGAAAATGAGATCATACAGTACATGCTGTTGTCTTACTTATTCTTTTTAGACAGTTATCCGCACCTTTTTTCCTCATTCATTTTCTCTGATGTATAGCTCTAGTTTAGATTTCCTCTGTTGACTTCAAAATGTTCTTTGACCAAACCATAATGCTGCCGTGAACGTTTGTGTGCAAGTTTTGGTGTGGAGATTTTTTTTTTCTCATTTCCTTTGGGGATATGCCCAGAAGTGGAGAGTCTGGATCCTATAGTAACTCTGTGTAACAGTTTGGAGAACTGCCAGACTGTTTTTCAATGTGACTCATCATTTTACATTTCCATTGTCAGAATTTTCCATATCTTCACCAGTAGTTGTTCCTGTAGTTTGTCTTGTTTCTTTTCACCATCCTAACTGATGTGAAGTGGCATTTCATTGTAGGGTTGTCTTGTTTGTTTGTTTTTGTCGTGTCTTTTTAGGGCCCTACACACAGCGTATGGAAGTTCCCAGGCTAGGGGGTGAATCAGAGCTACAGCTGCCAGCCTACACCACAGCCACAGCAACGCCAGATTCTTAACCCTCTGAGCAAGGCCAGAGATCAGACCCCAGTCCTCGTGGATACTCGTCAGATGCAGTACCACTGAGCCATGATGGGAACTCCTTTCATTGTAGTTTTGATTAGCATTTTCCTAAGGACTAGTGTGACTGAGCATCTTTTCATGTTAGAGTAATTTTTTTTTTTTGTCTTTTTTTTTTTTTGCTATTTCTTTGGGCCGCTCCCGCGGCATATGGGGGTTCCCAGGCTAGGGGTCTAATCGGAGCTGTAGTCCCCGGCCTACACCAGAGCCACAGCAATGCAGGATCCGAGCCGCGTCTGCAACCTACACCACAGCTCACGGCAACGCCGGATCGTTAACCCACGGAGCAAGGGCAGGGACCGAACCCGCGACCTCATGGTTCCTAGTCGGATTCGTTAACCACTGAGCCACGACGGGAACTCCAATGTTAGAGTAATTTTTAAAAATTGAGTTCATGCTGATGTTTTCCATTTGGGTTTTGAAAAAGTTTTTATTTAAGTACAATCAATTTACAATGTTCTGTCAATTTCTGATGTACAGCAAAGTGACCCAGTCATACATGTATATGCATTCTTTTTCTTGTATTATCTTCTATCATGTTCTATCAAGTGATTGGCTATAGTTCCCTGTGCTATACAGCAGGACCTCATTGCTTATTCACTCCAAATGTAATAGTTTGTACCTGCTAACCCCAAACTCCTGGTCCATCCCACTCCCTCCACCCCTCCTTGCAACCACAAGTTTGTCTCCATGTCTGTGAGTCTGTTTCTGTTCTGTAGATAGGTTCATCTCTGCCATATTTTAGATTCCACATATAAGTGATACATGAGGAGTTCCCAGTGTGGCTCAGCGGATAACGAACCCGACTAGTATCCATGAGGACACGGGTTTGATCCCTGGTCTTGCTCAGTGGGTTGAGGATCCAGTGTTGCTGTGAGCAGTGGTGTGGGTCGCAGACACGTTTCAGATCTGGCATTGCTGTGGCTGTGGTAGTACGCTGGCAGCTATTGCTCCGATTCGACCCCTAGCTTGGGAACTTCCATGTGCCATGAGGGCAGTGCTAAAAAGACAAAAAAAAAAAACCCCTGATATATGGCATTTGTCTTTATCTTTCTACTTCACCAAGTATGAGAATGTCTGATTCCATCCATGTTGCTGCAGATGGCATTATTTTGTTCTTTTTTAATGGCAGAGTAGTATTCCATTGTGTATGTGTACCACATCTTCTTTACCCGTTCATCTGTCCATGGACATTTAGGTTGTTTCCACGTCTTGGCTATTGTGAATAGTGCTGCCATGAACATAGGGGTACATCTATCTTTTTGAATGAAAGTTGTGTCTGGTTATAAGCCCAGGAATGGGATTGCTAGATCATATGGTAGTTTTATAGTTTTTTGAGGAACCTGCATACTGTTTTCCATAGTGGTTGTACCAATTTGCATTCCCACTGACAGTGTAGGAAGGGTTTCCTTTCTCCATACCCTCTCCTGCATTTGTTATTTGTGGACTTATTAATGATAGCCATTCTGACTGGTGTGCTGGTCATTTTTAACCGTGTTTTCACTGTTCCTTGATTTTTGTCATTGTAAATATTTTTCCTTACTCTGAAAATCTTATTTCCTAACATGACTAGTATAATTAATTATTTGCTTTAACGTACAATATAAAAAAATGCCTTAAAGTACCAATAACATTATAAACAATAAAGCTACTAAAGGAAATTTAAAATTCCTTTGTACTTCTTTTTGGTCCTTACAATGGATTCTACTGAGAATGTACGGTCACAATTCTGTGATCCAAAATCCCTTGAAATGAATCATTTCAGTATGCCTATGTTACCAATGTAATACTCAGTTAAGTTTACTTGTTTGTGATTGTTTTCATTTATGGTATTTTTTCTTTAATTTTTTATTATAGTTTATTTGCAACGTTCCATCAATTTCTTCTGTACAGCAAAGTGACCCAGTTATATAACATTCTTTTTCTCACATTATCCTCCATCATGTTCTATCACAGGTGACTGGATATAGTTCCCTGTGCTATACAGCAGGATCTCATTGCTTATCAACTCCGAATGCAATGGTTTGCATCTACTAACCCCAAACTCCCCATCCATCCTACTCCTTCCCCCCCCCGCCCCGGCAACCACAAGTCTGTTCTCCATGTCCATGAGTTTGTTTCTTTTCTGTAGATAGGTTCATTTGCATATATGGTATCTTAAAAATTTAGTTTTTTTTTAATTGGTAATGTATGCACATATTTTAAAGGTCAGAACTATAGAAAAGTTTCTTCTACCCCTACTTCCTGTGTCACTTAGGATCCCAAGAGGAAATAGGTGGCAGTATCAAAATTAGGACAGTTCGAGGAAGGTTTATTTAAAAGAGACAAATTACATAGGTGTGGGAGGGCTGTAGAGGAATCAAAGAATATAGCGGTCACACAGCTAGCACCACCCCAAGGCCCAGAGAGGAAGGAACCCAGAAGGAACTTGGAAACATTGAAGGGCACAGCCAATCGGAAGCCACCTTCCAGGGAGGAAAGTAGGGAAGTAAATACTCTGACCTCAGCCTTCTTCGACCCTCGTGCCAGGGCGCTCCATCGGCCAAATCCAACTTGAAACTAAAAGTCTGAAGAGCTTGTGGATAAAGGGCAGAAGGTGCCCAACTCAGCTTCTGTGCCATGCTCTTCTTCACCTTCTGTACATAACCATTAGTTCCTTAATGATCCTTTATTTCTTTCTGCAAATTCTCCCAAGTATGTGTATATTGTTATTCCCAACCCCTCACTTTTTCTTTAAATAAGTCTGTATTCGTTTTTTTTTTTATTTATTTACTATGTCTACTGTTACGTACTTTTCATTTCCTCTTCTATTCTCTTACTGCTGTGTGATTTCTCTTTTCTGTGGCTATTACGTGATTATTTCAAATAGACTTTTCTGGAGTTGCCATTGTGGCACAGCAGAAAAAAATTGACTAGTATCGATGAGGATTCGGGTTCAATCCCTGGCCTCGCTCAGTGGGTCAGAGATCTGGTGTTGCCCTGAGCTGTGATGCAGGTCCCAGATGTGGCTTGGATCCCTTGTGGCTGTGGCTGCCAGCAGCCATAGCTCCAATTCGACCCCTAGCCTGAGAAATTTCATATCCTGTGGGTCCAGCCCTAAAAAGCAAAAAAAAAAAAAAACTTAAAAATCAAAAAAAAAAATCAAAATTTCCTTTAATTTTTGAACACTTTAAGTTGTTTTCAGTCCTTCTGTGTTAGAAATTACCTATAATGAATTGTATGATTGTGTTTTTGCCATTGTGTAGTTTTTGTTTTGGTTTTGTCTTTTGTCTTTTTAGGGCCGCACTCACAGTATATGGAGGTTCCCAGGCTAGAGGTCAAATTGGAGTTGTAGCCACCAGCCTACACCACAGCTACAGCAACACCAGATCTGAGCCATGTCTGTGACCTACACCACAGCTCATAGCAATGCCGAACCCTTAACCCACTGACTGAGGCCAGGGATCCATCCTGCATCCTCATGGATCCTAGTTGGGTTCGTTAACTGCTGAGCCATGACAGGAACTTCTCCATTGTGTAGTTTTGCATCTGTATCAGGGAGATAGCTCCCTAGAAGTGAAATTGTCAGTTCAAAAGCTAAATGGGGTTACAACTTAGTTAGCTGTTGCCAGATTCCCCCCTCCATAGTGGTTGTATCATTTTGTACTCCCAAGAATAATTTAATGAGAGGGCTGTCTCCCTCTTGCTGCATCAAAAGAATGTTTTCAAATTTTTGGATTTTTGCCTGTCTAGTAGATAAGAAATGGTAATCAAAACAGTTTTAATTTACATTTCTCTTATTATGACTGAGTTCAAGTATCTTTTCGTATGGTTAAGCACCTTTGTATTTCTCTTTCTCTGAATTGCCCTTTCATTTCCTTTGCCTGGTTGTCTGGTGGGTTATTGTCTCAGAAATGTTTATAAAATATATCGGAAAAAGTCACTGCTGTTCCTAAAATCCTTCATGGTTTCACATAATCTTAAGCATAAAGTTGATTTCTCTTTTATGCCTCCTAACCTTGCAAGCTTGGTGTCACTGCTATATAATCACTTACTGTTTCTTACGGAACCTTGCTATCCCATTTGTACCGGTGACCAAGCATTCTCTATTCCTGGAATGGTTCTGGTTACCTTCACCACCACCTCCGCAAACTTCTACTTACTTACCCTTTAAAACTCAGCCCAGAATTATCTCCTACAAAGCCTACTCAGAGTCTCCAGTAATTAGGGCCCCCCCTAAGTGCTTCTATAGTTCTTTGTGTTAATTTTGTCTTAGAACTTGTAGTAAGTTATAATTTCCTGCTTTGAGTGGGAAGAGTATAGGTTTTGATATCAGACACCTAAAAAACCATGTTAATTAACTGAGACTTAGCTAAATACAGCTACAGCATTTTACTATCTAGTTCTTTTTAGAAAGATCATGGAAAGATCATAGAAAAACCATGCCATATTTCCAATGACTGGCAGTATTTTCTTGTTTATGTAACTTTTCCCGCTTTTGGCACTAGAAATTTAAATTTCTTAAAAAGAAAAGAAATTAAATAGAAACAGTGGTAGCTGAGAGGACCCTGCATCTTGGATACTGTCTTAGAACAAACTATGGGCTCAGGGTTGGGGAACAATTTGCCGTTTGGGTCAGGAGTCCCCAAGACTCCCCCCAGTGTTGATGGTCCACTAGGAGGACTCACAGGACTCAGCATAGTTGTCATGACTGAAAGGAAACAAAGCAGACTCAGGCAAGAGAATAGGTACAGGGGGTGAACTCTTGAGGAAGCCAGGCACAAGGTTCTCTGAATCCTCCCCGAGTGAAGTCGCACAGGACAGGCTTAATTCTTCCACAGCCAGTTGTGACAGCACATGTGAGAGGTTGTCTACCAGAGAACCTCATCAAGGACTCAATGCCCAGGGTTTTGATCGGGGTATAGCCACATAGGCACCTCTGCCTAGCACGCACCAAAATTCCAGACTCCTAGAAAGAAAGCAAGTATTCAGCATAAGTCGTAGTGTTTATATAAACGGTTTAGGTGCAGTGAGACATTCTTGTCAGAAAGTGGTGGAAATTCTCATGGCATCCAAATCCAAATCAAATCCTATCATGCCAGCCAGGCTGGTAAGCAGGACTTTCAGAGGATAGCAGGCTTGGACATGCTTTATAATTCTTCTGCACTACCAACTCATACTAGTCATAAATATTCTAGCAACCTGAGTCCAGGCCTTGGGAAAATCCTGGAGGTAGATAGCCATTTAAAAAAATATATGTGGAGTTCCCACTGTGACTCAGCAGGTTAAGAACTCAACATGGTGTCTGTGGGGATGCGGGTTCAATCCCTGGCCTCGTTTGGTGGGTTAAGGATCCAGTGTTGCCGCGAGCTGTGATGTAGATCACAGATGCAGCTTGGATCTGGCGTGGCTGTGGCCTAGGCCACAGTTGCAGCTCTGATTCTACCCATAGCCCCGGAACTTCCATGTGCCTTAGGGTACGGCCCTAAAGAAGGAAGAAAAATGTGATACTTAAAATTTATGAAGTGGGGATAACTGAAATTCAGAGAAGTTAAATGATTTGCCACGATATGATATTTAATAGTGGGAGAGAGCTGGGGTTTAGATTCATGTATGTATGTATGTATGTATTTTTTTAGGGTGCAGCATATGGAGGTTCCTATGCTAGGGATCAAATTGGAGCTGCAGCCGCCAGCCTACGCCACAGCCACAGCAATGCCACATCCAAGCTGGTCTGCAGCCTACATCATAGCCCACTGCAGTACAGGTCCTTAACCCACTGAGAAAGGCCAGGAATCAAACCTGCATCCTCATGGCTGCTCGTCAGATTCGTTTCCGCTGAACCACAACGGAAACTCCTAGATTCATGTATGTAGCTCCTTAAATTTTGAACACTTAATACTCTACCATAGCTGCATAGAAGAAACCAGTAATCTACATAAAATTATTCAGTAACATGCATTTTGAATATAGAAAAGACAGTACTGTTTAGACGTGTGACCGCCTCTGTTTCACTTGCATTGGTAACCTGGTCTCTTTAGCTCTGGGCAAGGGTTCTTTTTCATTAAGGATAAATAACTTTTTCTCTCTTTTCTTCCCCAGGAAAATCTAATGTAATGGATGCACTTAGTTTTGTCATGGGAGAAAAAATTGCTAATTTAAGAGTGAAAAATATTCAAGAACTTATTCATGGGGCACATATTGGCAAACCTGTTTCTTCTTCTGCAAGTGTGAGAATTGTGTATGTGGAGGAAAGTGGAGAAGAGAAAACATTTACAAGGATTATCCGAGGTATGTTTTTTTGTTTGTTTGTTTTTTTGTTTTTTTGTCTTTTTGCCATTTTCTTGGGCCGCTCTTGCGGCATATGGAGGTTCCCAGGCTAGGGGTCGAATCAGAGCTATAGCCACCAGCCTACGCCAGAGCCACAGCAATGTGGGATCTGAACCACGTCTGTGACCTACACCCCAGCTCACGGCAACGCCAGATCTTTAACCCACTGAGAGAGGCCAGGGATGGAACCCACAACCTCATGGTTCCTAGTCGGGTTCGTTAACCACTGCGCCACGACGGGAACTCCTGTTTTTTATTTTTATCTTGGGTAGCAGATCTCAGAAGCAGGTGATAGAACTTGTCTGATTCTCCACTGGACTTTAAGCAGGCATATTATTCAAATTCCCTACTCTTTGTTTGGGGTTTGTGGGTTTTGTTTTTTGTTTTTTTTGTTTGTTTGGTTGGTTGTTTTTGTCTTTTTAGGGCCACACCTGCGGCATATGGAGGTTCCCAGGCTAGGGGCGAATTGGAGCTATAGCTGCTGGCCTACACCACAGCCACAGCAACATTGGATCTGAGACGAGTCTTTGACCTACACCATAGCTCGTGGCAAGGCTGGATCCTTAACCCCCTGAGCAAGGCCAGGGATCGTACCTGCATCCTCATGGATGCCAGTTTCCACTGAGCTACGATGGGAACTCCCAAATTCCCTACTGCTGAATAACATTCTTCTCCCTGGTTAGTAGGTTACAATGAAGGAGAGAGTCTGCCTCAAAGACAGTGACGTTGTAAAGCCCTTCCTGAGGGCCTCTATATATGAGCATCTGCTTTTCCTAGGGATGAAATAATTCAGCGCATGTTTTTGGTTTGTTTAGAAAGCTTTCCCTACCACCAAAAGCAAGTTGAATGAAATATTCGAATTTCTGTTTTGTTTTGATTTATTAATTAAATCCCTGTATTTCTTGACAAAACAAATCAAGATTTATTTAATTATATTTTTCTACCTATGCTAGGAGTTTACAGAGCTTGTATAAACAGATGTTTCTTATTTTCGTTTTTTGTTGTTGTTTCTTTCCATTCTGCCACTAGAACACAGTTTTAATGTTCTAATGTACAACTTTCCCCAAGTTCAATCATAGGTAATTTTAGAAATACTTATTATTATGTGCATGTACCTTAATGTATAATTTAAGTTTTTCACCACTTTATCACCTAGATGTTTCTTTCTTTTTTTTTTTTTTTTTGTCTTTTTTTGCCATTTCTTGGGCCACTCTCACAGCATATGGAGGTTCCCAGGCTAGGGGTCTATTCGGAGCTGGAGCTGTAGCCGCTGGCCTACGCCACAGCCACAGCAATGCCAGATCGTTAACCCACTGAGCAAGGGCAGGGATCGAACCCGCAACCTCATGGTTCCTAGTCGGATTCGTTAACCACTGCGCCACGACGGGAACTCCCTAGATGTTTCTTTATTGGTTATTTTTCTCACTTTCTTTGAGTTTTTTATCAAAAGACTCCATCTCAATCAGAGTCCCAAGCTTGCTTTCTTTTCTTCTTTTTTTTTTTTTTTTTTTTTTTTTGTCTTTTGTTGTTGTTGTTGTTGCTATTTCTTGGGCCGCTCCCGCGGCATATGGAGGTTCCCAGGCTAGGGGTTGAATCGGAGCTGTAGCCACCGGCCTACGCCAGAGCCACAGCAACGCAGGATCCGAGCCGCGTCTGCAACCTACACCACAGCTCACGGCTACGCTGGATCGTTAACCCACGGAGCAAGGGCAGGGACCAAACCCGCGACCTCATGGTTCCTAGTCGGATTCGTTAACCACTGCGCCACGACGGGAACTCCGCTTTCTTTTCTTAATAAACCACTGTAAGTTCATTTTTCCATATTTATTGACATAATTGTCAAATAAAAATTGTATATGTTTAAAGTATATAATTTGATGTTTTAATATACATTGTGAAATAATCACCACAATCAAGCTAATTAACATATGCATCGCCTCACATGGTTACTGTTTTGTGTGTGTGTGTGTGTGTGTGTGTGGTGAGAACATTTAAGAGCTACCCTCTTGGCAAATTTGGAGTATGCAGTACAGTGGTGTTACCTCTAGTCACATTGCTGTATTACATCTCCAGAACTTACTCATCTGGCATAAATGAAACTGTTCACCTTGACCAGAAACATCTCTCCATTTCCCCTCCCCAGCCCCCGGCAACACCGTCCTTCTGTCTGTCTCTATGAGTTTAACTGTTTTCCATTCCACGTAAAGGTGAGATCGTGTATATGGGTTATTTCACTACCGTAGCATCCTCCGGGTTCATCTGTGATGCCACAGATGGCAGAATTTCCTTCTCTTTTAAGGCTAAGTAATATTCCCACATTTTCTGTATCCAGTCATCCACTGGCAGAGATTTAGTTTGTTTCCATATCTCAGTTATTGTGAATAATGCTGCAGTAACATACGAGTGCAGTTAACTCTTCAAGGTACTTTGATTTTCTTTGCATATATACTCAGAAGTGGGATTGCTGGATCATAAGGTGGTTCCATTTTTAAGTCTTTTAGGAATCTTCATACTGTTTTTCATAATGGCCATGCCAATTTATATTCTCACCAACAATATTAAGGGTTCCCTTTTCTTCACGTCCTCACCAAAACTTATCTTTTACATTCTAATAGGTATGAGGTGATTCCTCATTAAAGTTTTGATTTGCATTTTGCTGGTGATTCCTGCTTCTGAGCACGTTTTTACATACCTGTTGGTCATTTGTATATTATCTTTTGAGGAATATCTATCCAGGTCCTTTGCCCATTTTTAAATTGGGTTATTTGGGTTTTTTGCTATTAAGTTCTGTGGATTCCTTATATATTTTGGATATTAACCCCTGTTAGATATTTGGTTCCAAAATATTTTCTCCCATTCCACATGCTGCTTTTTGTGCTCTGTTGGTTATCGCCCTTGCTATACAGAAGCTTTTTAGTTTGATACAATCCCACTTGTCTGTTTTTGCTTTTGTTGCTTCTGTTTTTGATATCACATCCAAAAAATCATTGCTCAGAGAATCGTCACGAAGCTTTTCCCCATGCTTTCTTTTAGTAGTTTCGCAGTTTTAGGCATTACATTTAAGTCTTTAGTTCAAGTTATTTTTTGTATAGATGTGTCCATTTTGTATAAGGGTCCAATTTTATTCGTCTGCTGCGGATATCCACTTTTCCCAACACTGTTATTGAAGAGACTATCTTTTTGCCATTATGTATTCTTGGCACCCTTGTTGAAGATTGGTTCACTGTAGATGCTTAGATTTCTTTCTGGATTCTATTCTGTTCCACTTTTCTCTATGTTTTTGTGCCAGTACCATGCTGCTTGGATTACTGCAGCTTTATAATGTATTTTCAAATCAGGAAGTGTGATGCCTCCAGCTTTGTTCTTCCTAGCTCATCTATCTTAGTCCATTTGGGCTGCTATAATAAAATACCACAGACTGGTAGCATATAAACAATAGAAACTTACTTCTCCTGGTCCTGGGGGCTGGAAGTCCAAGATGAGGGTGCCAGCATGGTTGAATGAAGCTCTCTTCTGTTGCAGACCCCTCACTGTACCCTCGCATGTGGATGCAACTACGGAGACTTGAGGGCTCCTTTTATGAGTGCACCAGTGCTATTTGTGAGGGCTCCACTGTCATGACCTAGTCACCTCCCAAAGGCCTTACCTTCTTTTTTTTTTTTGTCTTTTTGTCTTTTTTTTTAGGGCTGCTCCCGTGGCATGTGGAGGTTCCCAGGCTAGGGGTCCAACTGGCAAGCTGAAGCCACTGGCCAAAGCCACAGCAACGCGGGATCCAAGGCACATCTGTGACCTACACCACAGTTCATGGCAGTGCTGGATCCTTAACCCACTGAGTGAGGGCAGGGATCGAACCTGTGTCCTCTTGGATCCTAGTCGGGTTTGTTAACGGCTGAGCCATGACGGGAACTCCCCAAAGGCCGTACCTTCAAACATCACTTTTGTTGTTAGGATTTCATCATATGAATTTAGGGGGACACAAACATTCAGACCATTGCACCATCCTATTTAAAATTGCCCTCTCTCTCCCACACAGAAACTTCCACACTCCCTCCTCAGCTCTGTTTTACTCCTTAGCACTTAATACTTGCTCACATGCTTTATTTTACTTACATAGCTTATCTGTCTCCATTACTAGGATATAAGCTCCTTGAGACCAGACTTTTGTCTCTTATGTTTATTGCTGTATAATACTCCTTGGCATGTAGTAGACACTCATTATTTGGTGACTGATTACATGCATTTATGAACATGTATATTATTGTATAAAGGGCCATTTTAAGAAGATAGTTTAAGCTTTCAGTAGTTGCTTACGTATGTCTGGTATTTATACTTCCTATAACAGTCTTTATTCTTTTACTTTAGGGGGATGCTCAGAATTTCATTTTGATGATAATCCTGTGAGTCGTTCTTCTTATATTAAAGAGCTGGAAAAGATAGGCATAATAGTCAAAGCCCGGAACTGTCTGGTTTTTCAGGTAAGTAGCTGCAGTGGTTTATTTTATCCATAATTTTGAAAATACATCGCTGTATTTTACATGTTGGTGTGCTTTACTGCTTTGAAAGGGAACTGTGGAATCGATTTCGTTGAAAAAACCCAAAGAAAGAACACAGTTTTTCGAGGAAATCAGCACTTCTGGGGAGCTCGTAAGAGAATATGAGGAAAAGAAAAGGAGGTTACAGAAGGCTGAAGAAGACGCACAGTTTAATTTTAATAAGAAGAAGAATATAGCTGCAGAACGCAAACATGCAAAATTAGAGAAAGAAGAGGTAAGACGTCATGACGTGACCACTTGAGTGTGGGATGCAAAAACTTCCGCCACGAGTGTAGGTGCTGGTGTGGGGTTGCTGAAGAGATTTTTAACAACACGTGACAAAGCCCAGGAGTCATCAGTGGTAAGCTTTGTGATATGTTTTCCACAGTTTAGGTTTTTTCGCCCAAATAGGGAGGATAACCTGAACTACACCGATGTCTGTTTTCCCAACTAAAATTAAACTTGAGGGATTTGTGTCTTATATGGCGGAGACTCTCCAACTTTTGGAGCCTGTCCTCTTACACTTTAAAAATTATTGAGGACCCCAAAAGTTTCTGCTTATGTGGTTATATCTGTTGATAATTGTTGTATTTGAAATTAAAACAGACTTTTTTTTTTTTTGTCTTTTTGCCATTTCTTGGGCCGCTCCCTCGGCATATGGAGGTTCCCAGGCTAGGGGTTGAATCGGAGCTGTAGCCACCTGCCTACGCCAGAGCCAGAGCAACGCAGGATCCGAGCCTCGTCTGCGACCTACACCACAGCTCACGGCAACGCCAGATCCTTAACTCACTGAGCAAGGCCAGGGACCGAACCCGCAACCTCATGGTTCCTAGTCGGATTCGTTAACCACTGTGCCACGACGGGAACTCCTTGAGACATTTTAAAAATGCATTTTAACAATCAGCTTTAAAATGGCAATAAAAATTTGTTGCATATTAACAACATTTTTTTGAAAAATGATTCTTAAAACCAAAAATTAGAAGGGTAGTATTGTTTTACAATTTTATAATCTCCTTAATATCCATCTTAATAGAAGACAGGTGACTTCTCATATCTCCTTAAATCTTGTGTTAAATCTTATCTGTGCTGAGACTTAGCAGCTTTACCATCCATTGGCTCCTACACCATCAGTGCAGACATCAACACAGCAAAAATGGCAAAGAAAATATTAGTATTGCAGAATTCCCGTCATGGCTCAGCTGTAGCAAATCTGACTAGTATCCATGAGGCCGTGGGTTTGATCCCTGGCCCTGCTCAGTGGGTTAAGGATCTAGCGTTGCTGTGAGCACAGACACAGCGCGGATCTGGCGTTGCTGTGGAGTAGGCCGGCTTGGACTCCTAGCTTGGGAACTTCTCTGTGCTGCAGGTGTGGCCATAAAAAGCAAAACAGAGGGAAAAACTTAATTATTATTATGGCATAGTTTTGACCTCAGGGCCTCTGTAGAAGGGTGTGGGGGAAGCCTAGGAAACCGTGGCCACATTTTGCAGACGCTCTTCTGTGGTATTTCTGGGTGCCCTTCACAGTGCCTTGTGTATTGTTGGTAATTGTTTGCCTTTAGCGTAGTCCCTTTCAAAGGCGGCTCTGATTCTGTCTGTCTTGCAGAGCAGGGCTCCCCGGTGCACTGAGAATCGCATCTCCCTATCCAGCCTGCTGGTCTGCCCCTTGTTCACCTCTGAAGCTTTACCTTCCTCACATTGACCTTTATTATTTATTGAACACACCATGCTCCCTTCTCTCCTGAAGCTTTTGTTTTTTCCTCTGCCTAGATAGTCATATGCCTGATTTGTACATGGCTGATACTCTCATTCAGGTTTTCATAAAAAGCCATTTTCTCAGGCAGGCATTTGCTGTCCATTCCTCCAATCTAAATTAGCATCCTTTCCCTGGTACTCTTTGCTTATTTATTTATTTATTTTTTTGGGGTAGATTTTGCTCTATGAAATTTTCTTGCTTTTTATTTGTTTGCTTATTTATTCTCTGCCTCCTTCCCTCTCTACCCCATTAGAGGACTTAGATTATAAAGTCGCACGAGCAGAGTCTGTCTCTGACTTCTTCCCCACTATATTTCCAGCAGGTAGAAGAGGGCCTGGCACACAATAGGCAGTTAATAAATACTTGAAGAAGTAAATGAAGAGTGGATTGTGTTTCTTATTAGAGATGTTTCTTCATATCTTTTTTTTTTTTTTTTTTTGTCTTTTTGCTATTTCTTGGGCCGCTCCCTCGGCATATGGAGGTTCCCAGGCTAGGGGTCTAATCGGAGCTGTGGCTGCCAGCCTACACCAGAGCCACAGCAACGCAGGATCCGAGCCACGTCTGCAACCTACACCACAGCTCACGGCAACGCCGGATCCTTAACCCACTGAGCGAGGCCAGGGACCGAACCCGCAACCTCATGGTTCCTAGTCGGATTCGTTAACCACTGCGCCACGACGGGAACTCCTCTTCATATTTTTATATGTGTATATGTGTTCTTGGTTTTATCAGTGGAAAGGGGTGGCGTAATTGAAAGTCCAATTATAGTATTCGTAATATACTGAAATAGCATGTGGCAATTTAGAATTTTAGAACTTTAAACATTATAAGGACAGTTAGAATAGTCCAAGTTCCTAATTATTTTTTACAACATCCTGGGAGATAGCTATTTACCTGTCCCTTGGGGTATTTCATAGATATGAGCTTTGATTTCAAGGCAGCACAATCCTTTATATCTTTTTTTAAAATATATAATGTTTTTTATTTGTTTTCATCATAGCTGGTTTACAGTGTTCTGTCAATTTTCTATGGTACAGCATGGTGACCCAGTTACACATACATGTAAAGATTCTTTTATCTCACACTATCATGCTCCATCATAAGTGACTAGATATAGTTCCCAGTGCTACACAGCAAGATCTCATTGCTTATCCATTCCAAAGGCAATAGTTTGATTCTATTAACTGCAAGTTCCCAATCTGTCCTGCTCCCTCCCCCTTCCCCTTGGCAACCACAAGTCTATTCTCCAAATCCATGATTTTCTTTTCTGTGGAAAGGTTCATTTGTGCCATATATTAGATTGCGAGTATAAGTGATATCATATGGTTTTTGTCTTTCTCTTTCTGACTTCGCTTAGTATGAGAGTCTCTAGTTCCATCCATGTTGCTGCTATGGTACAGTGGGTAAAGGATTGAGCATTACTGCAGCTGTGGCATAGGTTGCAGCTGCAGCTTGGTTTTGATCCCTGGCCCAGGAACTTCCTTGCAGGTGGCCATTAAAAAAAGAATTCATTACAGATCACCTGTTGGTTTTATAATTGAGTTTATGAAAGGTCAACATAAAATATATTCCCTTTTGGAGTTCCCATTGTGGTACAGCAGACTAAGAACCTGATGTAGTCTCTGTGAGGATGTGGGTTTGATCCCTAGCCTCACTCAGTGGGTTAAGGATCCAGTGTTGCCACAGTCTATGGCATGGGTCACAGATGTGGCTCAGATCCAGTGTCACTGTACTGTGTGGTATAGGCCGGCAGCTGCAGCTCTGATTAGACCCCTAGCCTGGGAACTTCTGTATACCGTAGGTGTGGCCTTAAAAAGAAAAAAATATATACTATTTTATATATATTTCATATTTTACATATAAATATTCAACTGTTGTTGAATTATACTGTTTTATAGGCAGAACGCTACCAGAATCTCCTTGAAGAACTTAAAATAAATAAGATACAACTGCAGCTTTTCCAACTGTATCACAATGAGAGAAAAATTCATTTTCTGAACACTGAGTTGAAACGTGTGAATGAGGATTTGAGTGTCACAAAAGAGTCTCTTTCTCGTCATGAAAACATAGTTAAAGCCAAGAAAAAGGAGCATGGAATGTTAAGCAGACAACTACAACAAACAGAAAAAGAATTAAAGTGAGTTTTTTAAAATCTTTGTTAACACTTGGGTTTTATGTAGATTGATAGACGAAATAAAAATCTAAGTGACACTTTGAAAGTTAACTTTAAAAACTTTTTTACTTTGGAACACTTTTAGATATAAAGAAGAAGAATAAAGGTAGCAGAAAGAGTTCTCCTTCCCACACCCAGTTTCTCTCATTCATAGTATATTGTGTTTGTTGCTAGTAGGTTACCTTTGTCAGAATTAGTTAACCAGTATTGATGTATTACCATGCTAAGTATTCCATACTTTATTCATACTTTTTAGGTTTACCTAAGGTTCTTTCTTTGGCACCGTGCACCATAGTATATTCAGTCATCGTGTCCCTTTAGGCTCCTCTTAGTTGTGACAGATTCTCAGACTTTCCTTGTTTTTAGTGACCTCGACAGTTTTAAGAAGTATTGGTCAGCTTTTTTGTAGAATGTATCCCAATGAGGATTTTTTTCTGCTAGTTTTCTTATGGTTAGACGGGATTTGTGGGTTTTGGGGAAGCAGACCACAGTGGTAGAGTGCTGTTATCATCACATTATATCGGGGATGTCAATGCATCCTGTATGTTACATGACATATCTGTGTCATGTGATGCCAGCATGGCATCATGGTTGATGTTGACCCTTTTTTGCTTATCTGTAACCCTCCATCCCGATAGTATGAGATCTAGGTTCCACAGTCTCCCATCCATTAGCTTAATTGTGCATTTCCAGAAATCACGCCTGGCAATATCAGAATGAACAGCCCATGTCCTTGTGGGAAGCGACTTTTATCAACTAGAGTGCAGGGCTTATGTACAGTTCCTTTTGCTTTCAGTTTTAAGACTCCACTCATTTCCAAAGTCACCCAGGTTATTCCCCCACACTCTTCAGTAAGGTCATTTCACACATTTGTCATACAGTTAGATTCTTTTGTCACACCTATAGTCCATCTAGGAGCCCTCCGTCTCCTAAGTGGTTTTTCAAAAAACGTGCTACATTAGGGCTCACTGTTGGTGCTGTAAAGTTCTGTAGGTTTGGACGAATGCACGGTGTCATGTGTCCACTAGTATAGTGTCATACTGAGTAGTTCTCACTCTTAAAAAATTTCCCCATGCTTCCACTATTTGGTCCTCCCCTCGACATCTGGCAACCACTGATCAAAAGAACTTCCCTGTGTATATTATAAAATTTAATTGCCTCTAAAGCGAACTTTTTCTTTTTAGATCTCTTGAAGCACTTTTAAATCAGAAGAGGCCTCAGTACATTAAAGCAAAAGAAAACACTTCGCACCACCTCAAGAAATTAGATGTGGCTAAGAAATCAATAAAGGACAGCGAAAAACAATGTTCTAAACAGGAAGATGACATAAAAGCCTTAGAGACAGAGCTGGTTGATTTAGATGGTGCATGGAGAAGTTTTGAAAAGCAGATTGAAGAAGAAATCTTACACAAAGGGAGAGACATTGAACTAGAAGCCAGTCAGGTGAAAAAGTCAACATATGGGAAATCATATGTTGTTTCTATTGTTTCAGCTTCTTTTAATTAGAAAATATTTGAAGGATGACCTCTCTTTCTGATATTTTATTTTATTTTATTTTTTCGCTTTTTAGGGCTGCAGTCACATCATATGGAGGTTCCCAGGCTAGGGGTCCAGTCGGAGATGAAGCTGCCAGCGTACACGACAGCCATGGCAACATCAGATCCGAGCCACGTCTGCAACTTATACCACAGCTCACGGCAGTGCCGGATCCTTAACCCCTTGAGTGAGGCCGGGGATCGAACCTGCAACCTCATGGTTCCCAGTCACATTCTGCTGTGCCACAATGGGAACTCCTCTTTCCGAGATTTTAAAAGATTGCCCTCAGAATTTAAATTATGAGAATTAAAATTTTTCAGCCTCTATGTAGAAGCTAAGTTTTAATCTTTAGGCTGTTTTTCCTTCATAAGATTAGATGACATTTATGAGTTAAAGTCATAGAAAATACTTCAATAGGATTACATGGTAACATTTTGTAATAAAAGTTAAGTAATTAAATTGTATTAGGTTGTTAAGGTTATCATTTTTCCTCATGAATATTCTCTTCGTTTGCTTTTCAGGGCCGCACCTACAGCATATGGAAATTCCCAGGCTAGGGTCAGATTGGAGCTGCAGGTGCCGGCCTACGCCACAGCCACAGCAACAGGGGATCCAAGCCGTGTCTGTGACCTACACCACAGCTCACAGTAACACTGAATCCTTAACCCACTGAGCGAAGCCGGGGATCAAACCCACATCCTTGTGAATACTGGTTGGGTTCGTAATCCACTGAGGGAACTCCTTCACGAATATTGTAAAAACTTAAAAGTCAGATAGTATATGGCATTGAAGAGACATGATCACTTAATTGACAGGGGGAAATTGATTACTTAAGATGATTAAAATGTTGATGAATTAATATCTACTTTGTTATTAAGACTTAATTATATTAGGTTGATTGTAGATATCCAAAAATTTGTAATTCAGTTTTCAAACAATCTTTGAACTAAATTTCTATCATTTATCTCTTTCATTAAATTTTTTTGTCTTTTGTCTTTTTATTTATTTATTTATTTACTTATTTATTTATTTAGGGCCGCACCCGCAGCATATGGAGGTTCCCCAGCTAGGGGTCTAATCAGAGCTATAGCTGCTGGCCTACACCACAGCCACAACAACGCCAGATTCAAGCCTTGTCTGTGACCTACACCACAGCTCACGGCAACGCCGCATCCTTAACCCACTGAGCAAGGCCAGGGATCGAACCCGCAACCTCATGGTTCCTAGTTGGATTCATTTCTGCTGCACCACGGTGGGAACTCCTCTCTCATTAATTTTATGATAATCTTTTATTGCTGTGTATATTAAAATAATTATGACCATTTAAATAGAAAAATACATAATTTTCTCTTAAACTCCTCCTGCTTCTGAACTATTAATGAGTTTTAATGCACTTTCTCTTTTAAGAATTTCTTACAGAGACCTTTTGGAGTTGGTTTTGAATATGTTATTGATCTGTCTAAACAGTTTTAAGTAGGATGTTTATTTTATGTTCATACTGTCTTAGCTGGAGAAGATGGCCAACTGTGGTCTAATTTATATAAAACATATGTTTGATAAGTTTATATATCTGCTAGTAGAGGAAATTCACATAAAGAATTTCCTCCCTGCTTCTTTAAGTGAGTTATCAATGTTTAAACGATCCTTGTACAGCTGGACCGTTATAAAGAACTTAAGGAACAAGTGAGAAAGAAAGTGGCTATAATGACCCAACAACTGGAAAAACTGCAGTGGGAACAGAAGGCTGATGAAGAAAGACTGGCATTTGAAAAGAGGAGGCACGGAGAAGCTCAGGTACCTTGGTTTGTGCAATGATAATGTAGCATTATTTTCCATGAAATTTTATCCCCTTTTTGTATTGGCTTTTCAGTATATAAATGGACTTACACCAGACATAAGGAATTCATTAAATTTTCTGGATTACCTGTTATGCTGCTTAGTATCATTCAGGAGCTCTTTCTTTCATGGTCTAAGATGTAAAGAGGCAGTGCCTTCATTCATACAATCAGTAAGCATTTTATGTGCCTCCGTATAGTGATAGGTGCAGGCGGATGCTATTACCTGTTCTTACATGTGGTTTACCCCAGAGAGGTTAGGACGAGGAGGGTAAAGGGGAAGAGCAAGCAAGTGTAATATAGGTGAGAAGTCACTAGGAAACACGAAGGACATAGCCCCGGAGGCCCTTAGTGGTCCACATGAGAAGTGACCATCAAGGCAGCCTTAGAGTGTGCTCTGCTTTTGAAGAAAGCAGACCTGGCTTCCGGCCAGTCTTGTCCTGTCACCGACTCATGTTGGTATAACTAAATCGTGTCACTTCTCTGAGCTTTGAGTTCTTCCTTTGTCCAGTGAAAACAGGTACGTGTCCCTCATAGCTATGGGCAGGCTGAGTCAGGTGAAGGGGAGTGTGATGACACACCAAGCGCCCGGTCCTTCCCCATGGGCCTCGTGACCTCCTCCACTAAGGGCTGAGTGAAGACTGCTGTGAGGTTGTTACTACGGCATCTCAACAGTAGTAACAGTTGTGTACCTTGGAGCCTGTGGGCCCTACTGAGCATGTGAGCACCATTTCTAGTGAGACCTAATGGGGAAAGGATTCTAAATTATATATACGCTTGATCTATAAAGGCCTTCTTGGAATTCTGAGGAGAAAAGGTTTATTGATTATTTTTCTAGGCACTTTTCATTAATTAGCTCATTTATATCTCACAATAATACTGTGGGGTTAGGTTTTTACTCTAGGGTACAGATAAACTGAGGGTTAGGAAGTCTGTCTCAAGAAATGGGTCTGACATCTTCCGGAGTAGCAACAAAACCATTATAATGTCATGTGTGTTAGTGCAGTGTGTATGTGCTACATTTACGTCACTGCTATAAACCCAATTTATTTAATCCTTAAACAGCTTTAGGAGGAAGATAATCAGTATTATGTTTTCATCATAGTATTTTTCATTTCAGCATTTTCTGCCTTGGTGTCTATAATCTCATAACTTTATTTTTAATTAGCTTTTGTCGAAAAAGTAATCTATGCATATGGCAAAAACAGATTTGCAAAGGAGTATGAAGGGAAGACTCAGCCACTCCATACTCCCACTTAGAGTCCACTCCCATAGCTGTTAACACTTTCTTACATACCTGTCCAGAAATACTCCATGTAAATACAAGCGTATGTGTCTACACATGTCTGTGGTGAACTTTGATGTTCCTGATTTTGGCTGGAGTTTTATAGGCCTCATATCTTCAGATGTGCTCCAAACACTTTTGATGCCTAGAGGGTGTGTAAGGTCATGTGATGGCTCACTTAATCTTCTAGGAGGTCATTGGTGGGCATCAGTCCCCAGGGTCTGTTTCCAGAGGCCTCATTTCCCTTCTAGCCAAGAAAGAGGTAGGTGGTAGGCTCTGTTCTGTAACCTCTTTGAGATCAAGGACCTTTCTGTTGACATCTTTTTTTTTTTTTTTTTTTTTTTTTTGTCTTTTGTTGTTGCTGTTGTTGCTATTTCTTGGGCCGCTCCCGTGGCATATGGAGGTTCCCAGGCCAGGGGTTGAATCGGAGCTGTAGCCACCGGCCTACGCCAGAGCCACAGCAACGCAGGATCCGAGCCGCGTCTGCAACCTACACCACAGCTCATGGCAACGCCGGATCGTTAACCCACTGAGCAAGGGCAGGGACCGAACCCGCAACCTCATGGTTCCTAGTCGGATTCGTTAACCACTGCGCCACGACAGGAACTCCATAATCCTGCATTTTGAAGTAATGGAGCTGCAGTTATTGTGGGGACATCTCTGCCTCTGGTTTGTTGACGACAAGTTAACTCTTCTTTAAATGGGGGAAGTCCCCCATGAAGCCATATGGTTGTGGACTTTTTTTTATTGGTTTGTTTTTTTTCCTAATTACTGATTCAGTTTCATTGCTGGTAATTGGTCTGTTCATGTTTTCTGTTTCTTGCTTATTCATTGCTGTGAGATTGTATGTTTCTAAGAATTTATCCATTTCTTCTAGTGCCCATTTTATCAGCATGTATTTGTTCCTAATGATTTCTTTTTTTTTTTTTTTTTTTGTCTTTTTGCTATTTCTTTGGGCCGCTCCCGCGGCATATGGAGGTTCCCAGGCTAGGGGTCCAATCGGAGCTGTAGCCACCGGCCTGTGCCAGAGCCACAGCAACGCGGGATCCGAGCCGCGTCTGCAACCTACACCACAGCTCACAGCAACGCCGGATCGTTAACCCACTGAGCAAGGGCAGGGACCGAACCCGCAACCTCATGGTTCCTAGTCGGATTCGTTAACCACTGCGCTACGACGGGAACTCCCCCTAATGATTTCTTAATGATCTTTCTACTTCCCTGGTATCAGTTGTAACTTCCCTTTTGTTTCTGGTTTTATTTATTTGGCCCTCTTTTTTCTTGATGAGTCTGGCTAAGTTTTTATCAATTAAAACAATTTTTTCCCTTCCAGTTTTATTGAGACATAATTGACATACACCACTGTGTAAGTTTAAGGTATACTGCGTAATGATTTGACTTACACACATCGTAAAGTGATTATCACGATAAGTTTGGTGAACATCTGTCATTTCATGAGGGTACAAAATTAATTTTTAAAATTTTTTCTTGTGATAGAGCTCTTTAAGATGTACTCTCTCAACTTCATATATCACAAACCGCAATGCTAGCTATATTAATCGCGTGGATATTACATCCCTAGTATTTATGTATCTTGTAACTGGAAGTGTGTATATTTGATCGCCTTCACCTGTTCTCTCTCCCCCTCCCCCACCTCTAGGAGCATAAACCTGATCTCTTTTTCTGTGGATCTGTGCATTTTTGAAGCATAATTGACCTGTGACACTGTTAGATCTTGTAACAGCATAGCGATTCGCTACTTCTGTACCTTTCACACTGATCGTTGTGACAAGTCTGGTTACGACAGGTCACCGTGCAAAGATAGCACATAGTGATTGACTGTGTTCCCCATACGGTGCTGCCCTCCCGGAGAGGCCTGCCGTCCGCGTGCCCAGTCCCTTCTGCTCCCCGTACCCTGGCTCTTCCTCCCATAGCATTTGTCCCCTATCATGCCGTTTATTTGCATATTACTGTCTGTCTAGAACGTCAATTCCACAAGAACAGGGTGTTTGTCTCTTGTTCGCTGATACATCCCCGGCACCTAGAGTAGTTCCTGACCTAGAGTAACTAATCTGTAAGAATTTACTGAATTAATGAACTTTAGAGGTGAAGGAGTTGAGGCCTGAGGTGGTTAACTAGACAGTCAGTGGGGGAACTGGAATTTGATTCTAAACACTTTTGTCTTCAGAACGAACCTTCCTGATCCCGACCCTGTATACCTCTTACTTTTGTCTCTTTGTCATTCAGCAGATGAGAATACAAACTTGAAGGGTGGTATATGATAATGTGCTAATGTATTTTGATAATCATATGAGCAGAAGAGAGTAAACTTGCTGGAGCTCAGATATCTAATCAATGATGGAACCAAGATTCGAACCTGGATTCTTGAAACTTCAGAGCTTTATACCTCATGCTGCCTTTTCAAAATTAAAATTTGGTCTTATGAGAATTTTGTTTGGTGTTGCTATAATTCAGACTCCATTTCCTCTTTTAGGAAAATCTAAAACAAGTAAAAGAACAAATAGAAGATCATAAAAAGAGAATAGAAAAGTTGGAGGAGTATACAAAAGCATGCATGTAGGTATAGTAAAAATGTATGTATTCCTTGCAGCTTTTTTATATCTCGAGGTTCTGGTATATTTGTGGTATATTCATCAGACGAATGCTTCCACTATATTATAATATTCTTTTTCCTCCATTGGTTTTTTTGTTCGTTTGTTTCTTTTTCCGTTTTTGGCTATACACGTGGTATACGGAAGTTCCCAGGCCAAGGACTGAATCTGAGCCGCATCTGTTATCTGTGCCATAGTTGCAGCAACACCAGATCCTTAACCCTAACCCACTGCGCCAGGCCAGGGATTGAACCAGCAGTGCCACAGAGACAAGCCAGATCACTAACCCACTGCACCACAGTGGGAACTCCTCCATTTTTTTATTTCATTATAGGTAATTAAAAATTAACCACTAAGATTTAAGATTTGAAAATATAAATGTTTGGAGTTCCCATTGTTGCTTAGTGGAAACAAACCCAACTAGCATCCATGAGGATGTGAGTTCAACCCTGGCCTCACTCAGTGGGTTAAGGATCTGGTGTTGCCACACACTGCAGCATAGGTCGAGGATGTAGTAGGCCGGCAGCTGCAGCTCCGATTTGACCCTTACCCTGGGAATCTCCATGTGCTGGGGGTGTGGCCCTGAGAGAAAAGAAAAGAAAATATAAATGTTTAACAGTGGTGAAACTTGAAACTCTCTTTTGGCTTTTTTTTTTGGGTATTGATATTTTATGATAAAAGTTATGTCATAAAACCTAGCACGACCTAAGTATTCTTCTACTGAGAATTTCTTTTTGTTGTTGTTGTTGTTGCTATTTCTTGGGCCGCTCCCGCGGCATATGGAGGTTCCCAGGCTAGGGGTCGAATCGGAGCTGTGGCTGCCAGCCTACACCAGAGCCACAGCCACATTAGATCTGAGCCGCATCTGCAACCTACACCACAGCTCACGGCAACGCCGGATCGTTAACCCACTGAGCAAGGGCAGGGACGGAACCCGCAACCTCATGGTTCCTAGTCGGATTCGTTAACCACTGCGCCACGACGGGAACTCCGAGAATTTCTTATTAGTTGGCATTTACTTACGATTAAGCTCTTGATGATTGCTCTGGTTATAATGATCTAGCCTTTCTTTTCCAGTATCCAGGAATATGGATCGTTTGAATCAAGAAAGAATGACTAAACTCTCTTGTCCATGTTTGATGCTAGGTTTATTTTATTGTATTTTTTATCATTTAAAATTGATAGGCACTCCCACTGTGGCTCAGTGGGTTAAGAACCCGACTAATATCCGTGAGGATATAGATTTGATCCCTGGCCCTTGCTTAGTGGACCTGGTGCCACAAGATGCGGTGTAGATGTCATATGTGACTCGGAGTGGGTGTTACTGTGGTGTCGGCCAGAGGCTATGGCTCTGATTCGCCCCCTAGCCTGGGAACCTTCATATGCCTGCGGGTGTGACCCTAAAAAGACCAAAAAATAAAAAAATAAAAATTGATAGCCCCTCTTCTGTTCTCCTGCAGTGCCAGACCAGAGTGTATTATATCTTGTCATTCCTAAGCCGTGGTTCTTCTTTTTGCTGTATAGTGTGTTGTTGTTGTTGTTGTTATGCAGGACTTGCTTGGAGGAGAAAAAGCAGCAAGAGAAAACCCTAGTGGATGAAATTGCGAAAACAAAATCGAGAATGTCTGAAGTGAACGAAGAGTTGAATCTTATCAGGAGTGAACTGCAGAATGCGGGAATCGATAACCACGAGGGGAGACGTCAGCAAAAGAGAGCAGAGGTTCTGGAGCACCTTCAGAGACTCTACCCAGATTCTGTGGTAACTGAAACAAAACGGCCAGGCTTGCTTATTTGGGATTCAGAACTTACCATTACGAGGAGGTTATTCAGAAATCTGTAAATTTTGAGTTTTTATTTAAAACTTAGTAGTAGATAACCAGGGTCAAATGTCAATAACTTAATTTTTTCAAAAGTCAGTAACTTCAGGGATGTCTACAGATAAGTGATTATTGGAGAGAAACTCTGACATGAACACATTACCCAGAAGGTCCAGGTTATGGCCAGCATCCCCAGAGGACACAGGTGCATGAAGTAGTTTGGGAGTGTAGTACCTCGCAGACACACGGCCTCACACGTCTCCTTATTCGTGATGTCGTTTACTGGGGTTTTTAAAAATGTTTTCTCAGTAGACATTGTTGGCATACTTTTGCAATGGTGAACTTTTATTCTCTAAATCTGACTGTCCACCCAGTATTACTAGTGTATTTCTTAATCCAAATACAGCAATATCCAACATGTTGTTTGGAGTGTCATCTTCCCGGAATCGTTTCTTTTGGCGTTGGGGTCTGGCATCTCACTCTTGTCACTAACACCAGTGTACACTTGTCCCTGTTTTATGACGGCTTCTTGTCAGCATTTGACACTGTTAACCACTTGTACTGTTTGGAAACACCTCTCCGTTGGCCTCCATGATACCACACTCTGTTGGTTTTCCTCCTGTATCTCTGGTCACCCATCTTGATTTCCTTTACAGCATCCTTTTTGTCTCTTAAGTGTTAGCCTTGACTTTAGATAAAGATGGAGAGTGGAGTTCCCATCGTGGCTCAGCGGTTGACAAACCCCACTAGCATCCATGAGGACTCGGGTTTGATCCCTGGCCTCGCTCAGTGGGTTAAGGATCCAGTGTTGCCATGAGCTGTGGTGTAGGTTGCAGACACGGCTCAGATCCTGCATTGCTGTGCCTGTGGTGTAGGCTGGTGGCTACAGCTCCAATGGGACCCCTAGCCTGGGAACCTCCATATGCTGCGGTTGTGGCCCTAAAAGGAAAAAAAAAAAAGATGGAGAGTTCAGTCGGGATCACAGAATTCTCGCCCCAGTACCAAGTGAGATACTAATTCAAAACCGTTTGAAGAGGGGCTCATGCATCATGCTGTAAATGTCAGAAAATGGTAATGGTCCGGATTTTAAAAAAAGGTTGAGGTAGAGCATTGCTTGCTCTTAATTCTGCAGAAAGCAAACTGATAAATTAATACCTGCAAAGTCAAAGAGTAGTTTAATGGTAATATAATAACAGAAAGAATAATTTAAAAGGCATTTAGAAGTCAAGGGCCTTGTGGAAGAAGTGTACAGAACAAAATTCCACATAAGTACTTTGTGCTGTGAACAATTTAATAAGAGCTTGAGTTCATAAAACTAGATCCGAATATGAGCTAAAACAGAATGAAAAGAAAAATGTAGGGCTGAGAGGAAACAAATCAAAAACAAACATTGGAGTTCCCATCGTGGTGCAGCGGAAACGAATCTGACTAGGAACCGTGAGTTTGCAGGTTCGATCCCTGGCCTCGTTCAGTGGGTTAAGGGTCTGGCGTTGCTGTGAGCCGTGGTGTAGGTCGCAGATGTGGCTCAGATCTGGTGTTGCTCTGGCTCTGGCATAGGCCAGCAGCAACAGCTCCAATTAGGCCCCTAGCCTGGGAACTTCCATATGCTGTGGGCAGCCCTATAAAGACAAAAGACAAAAAAAAAAAAATGAACTAATAAATTGCAAGCAGCCAGGAATGGGTTTTATAGCTGAAAATCACACTACTGACCTAGAAGTAAGGCTTAAGAATTGAGAAGGAAAAAAATGAAGAGCAAGATAATAAATATTAAAGTCAGTGATGATCTATCATAAAGCAACTGGTATTTCTAAAGTAGAACCTAGCAAATGAAGAAAGAGTTGAGGTGTGTAAAATTAAACCTTCAGATATTCTAGGGAGCATTGGTAAAGACCTGTTGACATTCTGACATTTGTTGGAAGACTCTTTGAATTTCAGTCTGATTCCTGACCAGTCTCCAGATCTCCAAAAAACTTCTCCATGGGAAGCCTTCTCTGATTTCTCAGGGCAACCTGGTCCCTGTTTTATACTCTTAGAGTGCTCTGTGCTTTATCAGGGTCTATTATGACTACTCCGTAGCTACATGGGATTACTGATTATTTGTATCTTTCTTCCCTCCTAGTCTGAAAGCTCTGTGAGGTCAGAGAGGATCTGTTTTATTCAGTGATGATTACCCAGTGTCTAGCTTAGTACCTGCATGAGTAGGTACCGTACAGATTCTAACTTAATAAGTAATGCATAAGGGAATAATAAATACTGTTTAATTAGTGTAGCTTTGTACCTTGGTATGACCAACCCCTCCTTTTTACTCTTTTTGTTGAATGAAGAGTGACACTCCTAAGTGGATATTTTGTAATGAAATTTATGTCCATTTGAACAATACTCTGTTAAATGATGATGTTTACAGTTTTACAGAATTAGTTTTCAGTCTATGCTGCTCTGTCTGTTACACTAGAAAACGATGAATTGTATGTTCCTCACTAATGTATTTGTTTTTTTCCTCTCCTTGTTTGAAACCTGCTAAGTTTGGAAGACTGCTTGACCTCTGTCATCCTATTCATAAGAAATACCAGCTGGCTGTTACGAAACTCTTTGGCCGGTACATGGTCGCCATTGTCGTAGCCTCTGAAAAGGTAGCGAAGGATTGTATTCGATTTCTGAAGGAAGAAAGAGCTGAGCCCGAGACATTCCTTGCTCTGGATTACCTTGATGTAAGAAATGTATAATAATCCTTAGTATTTAGGAGTGACAGATTCTTTTAAAGTATATCTGTATTAACTACAGATGTGATAAATTCACTTGAGTAATAATAAAAAAAGAATGTCTACACACACACACACACACACACACAGTATGTCTGTATTGCCTGGTACTGGCAGTGACTGAGGCAGTCATAGGTTGGATGCCAGTTAGGGAGTCATTCAAATGGCTAGTGTTAACGGCTTGTCAGGCAAAGAAGAATCATCGAGTGGGTGCTGTCTTTCTTAACTTCATTTTTTCCTAATCTGGTTTTGCCTTAATTTGCCTTGATGATTTTGAGCACATTGCTGTAGCAGTGTGCCACCCTGCCTATTAGCCAGCAATTTATTTTGTTCTATGGCAAAGTAAGGAGATGGCTAAGGCATGTGTTCTCCAGGTGAAACGCCAACCTGGCGTCTCAGTTGTAAATATGTGGCCCAGTAAATACATGCCAGCTTTTGGTGGAGCAGGCAGATTTTGAGCCCTGAGGTATGTATGAAGAGCCTTGGAGCGTCCACAGTTTAACTTCTTGAGGCAGGAACTCCATCCTTATCATGTCTGACATCCTTCGGTGACTCTTTCATTGCCTCCTAAAGAAAGGTTCTGCTCAGTTCAGCTTTCAAGCCCCTGCCCTGCGGGCAGCGTGCATGGTGGTGCAGGTCACATGTCCTACAGTTATGCTGACCTGAGTTTGAATCTCAGCCCTCCTTCTAGTTCTTACTCATTGGTTCTTCATTCTTCTGAGCTCCGGTTTCGTCATTGGTCCAGCCGTGGAATCACTCCTTACCGCATGGGATTATTACAAGGGATCTTTACCCGTGAAACACCGAGCACCATGCCTGGCGCAGAGGAGGGCTCAGCAAATGCCAGCTGGGCCTCGGGGTCCAGACTTGCCTTTGGTACTTTCACACCCTCACTCATTCCTTCTGCCCACTAAACTATGTAGCCTAATCTAAATTTCCGTTTTGCTTATTTTGTGCTTAAGATTTTTTTTAAGGCACACTCATTTTGTAAAAAATGTAATACAGAAGAATTTCAGAGATAAAGGAAGTACCCTACCTCTTCTCAGTGCCCAGTTCTTTTAGCACAACTATTTTAGATTTCTTCCATCCATAGAAATTTATATAAATATATGCTCCCTATGTATATATGTATTTTGATTGTATACATTGTTTTTGCTTTATTTTACAAAAATGACTTATACTTGGCTGTTTTTCAGTAGTACCTTGCAGATCTCTCTCGATCTCTTAGTAGACCCAGCTTAAACGTCTTGTCAAAGTTTCTCGGCGGTCTGATGGTTAGGATCCAGTGCTTTCACTGCTGCAGCCCAGGTTCAGTCTCTGGTCTGGGAACTGAGATCCCACATCAAGTGGCTGCACACTTTGGCCAAAAGAAGAGAAAAAAAAAAACTTTCCTGACCTCTTAAGCCTAAAGTGATTTTTTGAGTTTCATACTATTATGCCACTCTTTGGAAGCATGTAAATGAGTATTATCTCCCACTAGATTTTATGACTCTGAGAGCATGAAGTGCTTCTTATGCATTGCTTTGTCCTAACTAGTTAGTGATGGTGGAGTCTGGAAATTATATCTTCTGGCTTTTAATGAAGTGTATTTTAAAAAAATATTATCTGTGCCCATGTTGGGATATTGTTCAGCTTGTTATCAGAATTTATTGTATGTAAGTACATCCTGTTAATCATTTGCTGTCATGCTTATGTATGTTTTTTGAAAAAGGATATACTAAGTATTCGATTTATTTTAATATACCTAATGTATCAAATATTCTTTAAACCTTTTAGATCAAGCCAATCAATGAAAGATTAAGGGAGATCAAAGGCTGTAAAATGGTGATTGATGTCGTAAAGACTCAGTTTCCTCAGCTGAGGAAAGTAATTCAGTTTGTGTGTGGAAATGGCCTTGTCTGTGAGACGGTGGAAGAAGCGAGGCACATTGCCTTCGGTGGACCTGAAAGACGGAAAGTAAGGCCTAGATTGTATTGTTGGATAATCTGAAGCAGTGTTTATAAGATTCACATATCACACACTCAAATATGTATGCTTTCATAAGTTCTCTAATAGAGGGAAAACTAACACAGAATTAAGAGGTTTATGGCATCAGTAGTTTTCATAATGTTGAGTTGAGTTTTCAAAAAGGTAATTTCTATAATACTTCCCCAAGTTGTAAATCATATTTTTGGAAGTTAGATTTACTGTAGTGGTCGCCTAAAGCCAGTAGTTTTTTTTTTTTTTACTTTATATATGATAAATGTCCTTGCTGAATCTTGGATTTTCCCTGCATTTGCATATATAAGATGTGTTTCTGAATGCCAGGAAAGATTTGGGGTGCTTATTTTACCTAAATAGCTTAATAAAGATGTTAAATGCCCTTTTACACATTCAAGGTTTTCACACATTTGAAGTTATAAAAATAGCGCATTTGAATTAGACTACTAATCTCTCAAGGAATTAACTTTCTCGTTTTAAAAATACTGCTTTACTTTGAGTTAATTAAGAGTTTGTATTTAGTTAAGCAATGTTAAATTCTTTGAATTATGTGATGTTTTTTTTTTTAAACTACATTTGTGATAACACAGTGCCTAAGGGCATAAACTCTAGAGTAAGACCAGTGGTGCTACTTAGTAATTCATTATGTGACTTAGGCAAGTTTCTAAACCTCTAATTTTAGTTTGTCATCTAAAATTGGGAAAATAATAGTACCAATTTCATAGAGTTATAGAATTAAAATAAATAATAACATCCAAAGTCTATTATAATGCTCAGCAAATAGCTCTCAAAAAGCGATACTCATTTTCTAATTTACTAGTCAATTTACGCATTTGATCTGGAATGTCCAGAATTGCAGATTAACACAAAACAGGCTATTTTTCTGGGAGACAGGAGTCGCTAGTGTTAAATGTGTTGGCTTGTCTAACGTGATTAACTTGTCACCCACTTGAGCAGTTCCGTCTGTAATAACCTTGATGATGATGCAGTCACGGTCTTGGGAATCGCTGTCATGGATTCTTACGTGTTAAATTAACGCAGGTGTAGTAAGTGCGCTACTAGGGTGTCTTCCTTAGTTTGCTACCTAATTAACTGCTAAAATTGGTGTTTGGAGATTTCTGTGGTCGACGTAAGTCACGTGAAGATGACTGTGTTTTAACCTTCCCTTCGTTCAGCATACCTTTATGATTTATATCTTGTTCACAGTAATACGCTCTACGCCTCTAAGTTATATTTTATTCTTACCACTATTTCAAAATTTTAATCAGCTTTATTTGCTGTATTTTTACCTTAAGTATATTCTGGGGTCTCTTATTTTCTCCCCATTACTATTATTCACTTGAAGAATTTCCTCTGTGTTTTAGGATGCATAAAACATTTGCACAGATGTCACATTTGCACAGAAATCACCTGATGTTTTAAATTGTACTTTCGCTTTCCCATGGACTTGATATTTTTCCATTTACTTGATAGCATGTTTTAGAATTTTCTTTATTCAGGCATTGCAAGTAACATCACAAAATGATATTTTGGTTAGTTTATAAACTACATAAGTACATATAAAATTATGTAATATAAATTACAGCAATTCTGCTAGCTATAGTTAGTCACCAAGGTTTTTAGAATGCAGCTTTTAAATATTTTAAAAATTTATGTAACAAAATTTTAAAATCTGGAGTCTCTTTCAATACATGTAATTATTTCATCCATTTCCCTTAAGCAAAGAAAGAACAATTATTTGCTTTCTTTTCCCACAGAGTTGATGGTTATTATTCAAAAAATACATAGAAAGATCTATCTTTGCTTTGCTTTTTTAATATGATGTGGCAAAAAAAAAAAAAAAATCCAAAACACATACCCCCCCAAAATGTCATTAACCAACTGGTAATTTGTGAAGTGATTATTTTTCCAAAAATTGAACACATTAAATAAGAATAGAAATGTAGGGTAGAGTGAGTTGGAAAAACCAGGGGTACCATCTGAAGTAAAACACAGTTGAATCTAAACTTTATACCTTCTATCGAGGACATTCCACGTGGATTAGGAATGTAAATGGTGGAGTTCCTGCTGTGACACGTGGGTTAAGAATCCAGCTGCGCGGCTCAGGTCACTACAGAGTTTGATCCTGGGCCCAGTAGCGTGGGTAAAAGGATGTGGCATTACCGCAGCTGCAGCATAGGTTGCAGCTGCATCTCAGATTCAGTCCCTGACCCAGCCATGTGCTGCAGGTGCGACCGTTAAAAAGATGTAAATGTTAAAAAGTGAAGCTGTAAGAATACTAAGGGAAATACAGAAAATTTTTTAAATCTCAGAGATAGGAAGGCCTAGTAATATGACAAAACTCTAAAAGCTATAAAAGATGGGCAAACTCACATAACCATAAAAATTTCTGCATGGTCAGAACCACCCTATGCAAAATCAAAAGACATGGCAAACCAGGGAAAATACTTGCAACTCATAATAAAGAGCAGAATTTCCTACAAGCCAACACAGAAAAGAACAGAAACAAAGTTGAAAATGAGCAAGGAAGATGAGCAAACTTATTTTAATGACAGGAAATATAATCGATCTTTAACGTGAAAACTCGCCCTTACTTAAAATATGGGAAATGCTCATTAAAACTGCACCGTAGCTCCGATTCCACCCTATCCTGGGAACTTCCCTATGCTGCGGGTGCGGCCCTAAAAAGACAAAAAAAAAAAAAAGTGTGATAACACTCTATGGGAATGCTGTGGGGGTATAATGTGTACCCACTCTGTGAAGGGCAGTTCTAGCAGCTGCGCTTCCTAGAACTTCTCATGCGCGTAGGCTCGCATGTATGTGAAATGATATATACACAAAAGATTGTTCATTGAGTCATTGTGTGTAGCAGGAAAAATTGAAAACAATTTGCCCAAGACTAGTTCAGTAAAATTATACGCGTTCATAGAATGGAACACTCTGCAACCTTAAATAAGAGTGAGGCTCTTTATATACATGTGTGAGACAATCTCCCATATATATTCAGTTTTTTAAAAAGTAATGTGTGGACTAGTGTGTATAAAAATTGGGGAAAGAGGAGTTCCCGTCGTGGCGCAGTGGTTAACGAATCCGACTAGGAACCATGAGGTTGCGGGTTCGGTCCCTGCCCTTGCTCAGTGGGTTAACGATCCGGCGTTGCCGTGAGCTGTGGTGTAGGTTGCAGACGCGGCTCGGATCCCGCGTTGCTGTGGCTCTGGCGTAGGCCGGTGGCTACAGCTCCGATTCAACCCCTAGCCTGGGAACCTCCCTATGCCGAGGGAGCGGCCCAAGAAATAGCAACAATAACAACAACAAAAAGACAAAAGACCAAAAAAAAAAAAATTGGGGAAAGAAGAGATGTATGTGTATATTTGTTTATGCAAAGGTATCTCTGGGAGAATACATAAGAAATTGATAGCATCGATTACCCCTGAGGAGGGTCACACGGTGGTGGGAGCCGGCAATGCCAGGGACATTTTTTACTCTGTACTCTTGTATCTTTTTGGATTTTGAACTATGTGAATATTTTACCCATTTAGAAACAAAAGAAAATGTTAGAGTATATTATTTTTCACACCAGTGAAAGGCAGCTTTAAAAATATGTATAATCTGTATAACACAGAAATTATAGGAGAATCTATTTTAGCAGCTTGTAACACTGAAGTAATATTTCTTGAAGCAGTTGAAGTTGGTTCAGTGGAATAATTGGTTATCCTGCAGAACAAATTTTTAATGCCAAAGAATTCCTAACCCATCTTCTCTGGAAGTTTTATTTAATGCTATTTAAACATTTCTGCAACTCTTTATTTTATATGAGATCCCAGTCCCATTTTTGGGGGGGGATGTAACTTCCAAAGTAGGTATAGGATCACTGCACTGAACAACTAATATAAGCCATAAGTAAGGGATTTGCAGGCTGGAAATAGGAATTATAGTCTTTTCAGAATAGGAATTTGATTGTAAATCAAATGAAAATAGGTTATTTGATAATAAATTTTCTTTTAGAAGGAGTAAATTTTTTAATAAACCTAGAAACTATCCCCCCCGCAAGACCTATAATCCTATGAATATTTGGCCATTTTTTAGAATTTAAGGTGGTGTATAACACGGTGGTTAAGAACATAAACATTTAGGAGTTCCCATCGTGGCGTGGTTGCTAACGAATCCGACTAGGAACCATGAGGTTGCAGGTTCGATCCCTGGCCTTGCTTAGTGGGTTAAGGATCCGGCGTTGCCATGAGCTGTGGTGTAGGTTGCAGACGTGTCTTGGATCCTGAGTTGCTGTGGCTGTGGTGTAGGCTGGTGACTACAGCTACGATTGGACCCCTAGCCTGGGAACCTCCTTGTGCCGTGGGAGTGGCCCTAGAAAAGGCAAAAAGACAAAAAAAACAAAAACAAAAAAAAAACAGGGACATAGATGTCTGACTAACTTATTAGTTTAGGGATTTTAGTCCCTGTGTATGGCCTCAGGCAAGTTTCTTAATATCCTTATCCCCATTCTATAAATGGAAATAATATTTTCCTCATAGTGCTGCAAACAGAATTGAATAGCATCCATGCACTACTTCAAGCAGACTATGGGCAGTGGTAAACAGTTGCAGTAACAAAAGCAGCAGCCAACCAAGCACTAAAGTAAAAAGAATCTCAGAAAATCACTTGTACCCCTGCCCAAAGAGGGGAAGTGTCTTGCCCAAGTATCGTGGCTGGGAAGAGCGTTCACATTCAAACACTATGGGAATTAGCTCGAAGTTCTCGGTACACTCATTTCTCTCTCTTCTCGCAGAACCAGCCCATGGAGTTTTTCTTTTATGTCACATTTGGCTTTTATATATTGGAAATGGAAGTTAATAAATGTTAGACCACGATGGAGAACAGACGGAGGTTCCTTAAAAAACTAAACATAGAACTACCATATGATCCAGCAATCCCACTCCTGGGCATATATCCAGAGAAAACCATAATTTGAAAAGGCACATGCACCCCAGTGTTCACTGCAGCACTGTTTACAATAGCCAAGACCTAGAAGCAACAAAAATATCCATCAGGAGTTCCCGTCGTGGCGCAGTGGTTAACGAATCCGACTAGGAACCATGAGGTTGCGGGTTCGGTCCCTGCCCTTGCTCAGTGGGTTAATGATCCGGCGTTGCCGTGAGCTGTGGTGTAGGTTGCAGACACGGCTTGGATCCAGCGTTGCTGTGGCTCTGGCGTAGGCCAGTGGCTACAGCTCTGATTCGACCCCTAGCCTGGGAACCTCCATATGCCGCGGGAGCGGCCCAAAGAAATAGCAAAAAGACGACAAAAAAAAAAAAAATATCCATCAATGGAGGATAGGATAAAGGAGATGTGGGGTGTGTGTGTGTGTATACACACACGCACAATGGAATATTAGTCATAAAAAAGCAACAAATTATACCATTTGCAGCAACATGGATGGACCTAGAAATTATCATTCTGAGTGAAGTCAGAGAAAAACAAATACCACGTGAGATCACAAATATGTGAGATCTAATAGAAATGAAACAGTAGAACTTATGAAACAGAAACAGACTCAAAGATTTCAAAACCAAGCTTATGTTTACCAAACGGGAGATGTGGCAGTGTGGGAAGGAAGGATAAATTACAGTTATTACATGTGGAATAGACAGGTAATGGGGAGCTGCTGTATATCACAAGGAAACTCAGTACTGTGTGGCAGCTTGTTTGGGAAAAGAATCTGAAAAAGAATGGATTTATGTAAAACTAATTTACTTTGCTATACTCCTGAGATTAACACAAATTTATGAGTCAGCTATATTCCAATAAAACTAAAAAAAACGAATGGAAAGGCTTACCATGTTCTGAGATTGGAAGAATCAATGTTATCAAAAGGAATATACTACCTAAGACAGTCTACAGATTCAGTGCAATCCCTATTAAATTACCAATGGCATTTTTCAGAGAACCAGAAAAAAATATCTTTAATTTTTATGGAAACACAAAAGACCTCGAATATATAAAACAATCTTGAGAAAGAAGAACAGAGCTGGAGGAATCAGTCTCTCTGCCTTCAGATATTACAGAGCTACAGTCATCAAAACAGTATGGTACTGGAGTTCCTGCTGTGGTGCAGTAGAATCGGTGGCCTCTTGGGAGCACTGAGGCATGGGTTTAGTCCCTGGCCCAGCACAGTAAATTAAAGCACTGCGCAACTGTGCCTTAAGTTGCGAATACAACTTGGATCTGATCCCTGGTGCAGGAACTCCATATGCCATGCGGCAGGAAAAAAAAAAAAAAAACAAAAACCAGTATGGTACTGGCACAGAAATAGACATACAGATCAGTGGGACAGGATAGAAAGCCCAGAAATAAACCCACGTACATATGATCGATTAATCTGCAGCAAAGGAGGCAAGAATCTGCAAAGGGAAAAGACGGTTTCTTCAACAAGAGGTGCTGGCAAAACGACCGCCACATGTAACGGAATGAAATTAGAACACTCTCAACACCATACGGAAAAGTAAACTCAAAGCGGATTAAAGACCTAAATGCTAGACCAGACACCATAAAACTCCTAGAGGAAAACAGAACACTATTGGACATAAATCACAGCAGTGTCTTTGTAGATCCATCTCTTAGACTAACGAAAATAAAAGTAAATGACCTAATTAAACTTAAAAGCTTTTATTTATTTATTTTACGTGCATACATTCTTTTTTCTCACATGATCTTGCTCCATCATAAGTGACTAGGTATAGTTCCTGGTGCTGTGTATAGCAGGATTTCATTGCTTATCCATTCCAAATGTAACAGTTTGCATCTGTTAACCCCAAATTCCCAGTCCATCCCGCTCCCTCCCCCTCCCCCTCAGCAACCACAAATCTGTCTCCATGATTTTCTTTTCTGTGGAAAGATTCATTTGTGCCATATATTAGATTCCGGATACAAAAAGCTTTTTTTTTTAACTTTTGCACAGCAAAGAAAACCATTAACAAAATAAAGATAACCCACAGAGTATGAAAAAAATCTTTGCAAATACCATGACTGACAAGGGATTAATCTCCCAAATATGCAAACATCTCGTACAGCTGTATATCAAGAAACAAGCAACTGAATTTAAAAACGGTCAAAAGATCTTAACAGACATTTCTCCAAAGACAGACATAGATGGCCAAAGAGCACATGAAATAATGCTCAACGTCACTAGTTACTAGAGAAATATAAATAAAAACCACAATGAGGTGTCACCTCACTCCACTCAGAATGGCCATCATCAAAAATTGTTTAGCCAAGACATGGAAACAACCTAAATGTCCATCGACAGAGGAGTGGATAAAGAAGATGTGGTATATACACACAATGGAATATTACTCAGCCATTAAAAGGAACGAAATACCGGCATTTTTAGCAGCATGGATGGACCTAGAAATGATCATGCTAAGTGAAGTCTGTCAGACAAGGAGACACCACCATCAAATGCTTTCACTGACATGTGGAATCTGAAAGAAGGATGCAGTGGACTTCTTTGCAGAACAGATACTGACTCACTGACTTTGGAAAACATGGTTTCCAAAGGAGACAGTTTGGGGGGTAGGAGATACACTGGGGGTGTGGGATGGAAATGCTATAAAACTGGATTGTGATGATCACTGTACAACTATATCAATAATATATAACTATATTGATAACTATATTAATAACTATAATAATTATATTAATATTTATATTAATAAATTCATTAATAAAATTTTAAAATTGTTTATCTATAAACAATAAATGCTTGAGAGGGAGTGGGAAAAAGGGAACCTTCCAACACTGTTGGTGGAAATGTAAACTGGCTTTCCTTTTTATTAGTTCACATTACATGGTTTTAGTCCTCTGTAGGCTGTCTCCTCTGCTTTGACTAATTAATTAGAAACATTTGCAAAGCATTTGGGAATTGCTTTCATTTACTCCATAAAGCATGTGGATACTCACAGGACTCTGAACTTCAAGATATTTTTTATACCTTTGATTACATTTAAAAAAATTTTATTGGTCCCAGTTTCATATTTATTTTAGAGAGCATGATATTTTTGGTATCCTAAAGTAACTAAGGCTATTTTTATAACTTTGACATGTGATATCAGATTCTTCAAAATATAGTATTACATACTTGAAAACTACCTGATGTTAAATATAGATATTCTTGGTTTTTGCTTCTCAATATTGAATATGTTTGGAACTAATATACAATTTTATTTCAAACTTTTCAAATCGCTGCTAATTTCTTGCCTAGAATTGTTGGGGCCTTCGCAAGACAGAGTTCTGTGTCTGGGTTTTTGGCCGGCATCCCTCATGAGCTAGTTATTGTAGAGTTCAGTTAAGTAGTTTTTCTCAGCTACAGATTCTCAGGTATAAACATTGCCATATTATGTTCTGTTTTTATCTTCTTTGCGTACATTTCTCCAAGGTAAAATATTTTTATTTTACAGACAGTAGCTCTTGATGGAACATTATTTTTAAAATCTGGGGTGATCTCTGGAGGGTCAAGTGACTTAAAATACAAGGCTAGATGCTGGGATGAGAAAGAGTTAAAGAATTTAAGAGACAAAAGAACCCAGCTAATCCAAGAATTAAAGGTAAATCCATGTTGTAAAAATTGTAGAGTACTAAGTAGAATAATTCTGTTTTTAAGCTGATTTTTTGTTTGTTTGTTTTTGTCTTTTGTCCCTTTAGGGCCACACTCGCGGCATATGGAGGTTCCCAGGCTAGGGATCCAATCGGAGCTACAGCCGCCAGCCTACACCACAGCCATAGCAATGCCAGATCCAAACCGCGTCTTCGACCTACACCACAGCCCACGGCAACGCCGGATCCTTAACCCACGGAGCAAGGCCAGGGATCGAACCCGCAGTCTCCTGGTTCCTAGTCGGATTCATTTCCACTGTGCCACGACGGGAACTCCTAAGCTGATTTCTTGAATAATAAAAGTATTATCCCCATATTAAAATTCAAATTATGTGGGATGGAATAAAGTTAAGAAATAAAAATCTTTCTCTTACCCATCTTTACATCTTAGTGGTATTTGCCAAACATAATTTGGTACATAGCCTCCAGAAATTTCCTCTATATATGCAAGTGTATGTATTATTTTATGATTTTTTACAATAGACTTTTTGCTGTAGGTAGTGTTTGCAACAGACCTTTTTATTTGATATCTTAATATGGACATGTTTTCATTTTGGCATATAGAAAACTGCTTTTTTTTTTAATGACCCCTGTCTGGTATTTCATTATATAAATTTTGTTTATTTAACCAATGTCTAATCATGGCCATTTTGTTTTTTGCTATTACAAATGATGCAGCATTAAACATTCTTAGAGAGGGAAAATAGCACAATGTCTAAGAGAATAAGTCCTGTAGCCTCTCGGCCTGAATTTGAATCCTGCCTTTGCCACTAACGAGCAGTATGACCTTGGGCAAGTCACCTAACCCCTTTGTACCTTAACTTTCCATCTGTGAAACGGGGATAATAAAAGGACCTTCCATAACCAGATAGTCCAGATAAAATACTTAACAATGATGCCTGGCAAAAACGGTAAGCACTATATAAATGTTTGTTTTTATTGTTATATCTCTAAGATGTTTTCCTTGTGTGGAATTTCGGGGCTGAGGATATGTGTATTTAAAATGTTGATAGATGTTGATAAATTCCCACCAAAAGAAAACCTGTGATAGAGTGGGTATGTCCCTGATTGCAATACTAGATATTAACAAAAATTCAAATATTTGCCCATCTGTTAAAAAAAAAAAAAGGAATCTAATTGTTTGACTATACAGTTCTTAAATTATAACTGAAGTTGAGCATTTACTTATGTCTTTGTTGGTTCTTTGTAAATTTTTTACTTTTGTGAACCTATTTATTTCTGTGCACATTTTTCTATTAGGTTTTTACTTTATTCCCCACTTTAAGAATTATTATATAATAATTAGTCCTTAGTCATATATGTTGTAAATATATTCTCTACTTGGTCTTTTTTTTTTTTTTTTTGGCCACACCTGCATCATGCAAAATTTCCTAGGCCAGGGATCGAACCTGCACCACAGCAGTAACAATGCTCGGTCCTTAACCTGCTGAGCCACCAGGGAACTCCTCTATTTGACTTTTTTGTCGGCTATATTGACATATATAATTTATATGTATTAACAGTCACCAGTTTTAAATACATGATTGAATAAGTTTTGACAAATGTATGTAATCAGGTAACTACCAGCAGCATGATTAGAACATTTCCATAACCGCTGTAATTCCTTTGTGCTCCTTTGTAGTCAGTCCCCTCCCCGGACCCTCTGGACCCTGGTAACCCAATCTATTTCCCATCATTAAAACTTTTTCTCACTTAGAATTTCATATAAATGGACTCATACAGGAAGTAGTCTTTTGTGTTATGCTTTCTCCATTTAGCCTAATGCTTTTGAAATTCACGTTGTGTGAATTCCACACAGTTCCTTTTACTGTTCAGTATCTGTTTGACATTTGACTTTGTTTCGTCACATGTGTTTTTAATCTTTACACAGCCAAATTTATTTATCTTTTGTAACTTCGGGGTTTTACTGTCATACTCAGACCTTATTTCTGAAAATGACAAAAGATTCAATCATGCTTCCTTGAAAGGTCATCTTTAACAAAGTAAGTAGAGTGCTTTTAGGTTGCTTATTTTTCCTGTTGAGCATCTTCTTTTGTGTATACAAATGGCTAGTTTGTGATTCAAGGTGACCTTCTGGCAAGGTGACTCAACTAATTTAATCTTTTTCTTTAAGCATAATACCACAATTATGTTTTGATCTAAGGAATATAAATATTCAGCTTTTGAAGCTGTTTAGAGATTCCACTAAGCTCCTGCCTGTGTCTCACCTGAACCTCATGGAGAGCTGGGTGTGAATGATGTCTTGGGTTCTAGGGGAGCCACTGGGAGAAGTTGATGCAGGGCTTCTCTTTTGATCTTTGAGGAATGATGGGAGAAAAATCAGGACATAGAGGGATCCTGGAGAGAGGTTAAATGTTTCTCCCATGTGATATCTTGGTCTTGAACCTCATGAAGCTAAATATTTGTGGGTTGTGGCCTCCCTTTTCCTGAGTTTGGGGGAGGCCAGAGAGATATCTTTTCCTCTGTCTCAGTAGGGCACTGACCATCTTCTGTTGTAATTGCTGGCCTGGGGGGGGGGGGTGAGAATATTTGTGGGTTGACAGTTAGGGTATCGTATTACCCAGACCTGATCCTCAGCAGATAAAGAAGTACCTCAGTGCACGGAGGTATTCCGGGATATTCCAGGAGCCAGTCAACACTTGAACCAAAAACAAGTGGAGAAGCAATAAGGAGATGCAGTGTAGTGTTGACCCTCCCTCTGTCTCTACAAACAAACGATAGAATAAAGTGGATGGATTGAAGGATAAGACGGCCATTGTCGAGAACCCCATTAACCTGGAAGACCAAGTGCAACAGTATTTCAGTGAGCGAGAAAATTACAAAGATCAAAAAAAATCATGAGAAAAATAGAGACTTAGGTAGACTCAGGAGACGTGGAATGGGAATAATCAAAGTTTCAAAAGGAGGAAAAGGAGCAGAGAGAAGAGGAAATAATTTAAAAAGAAGAAAATGTCTCTAACCTGAGAATCCACTTTAATTTACCATGCAGTTCTGGAGTTTCCATTGTGGCTCAGTGGTTTACAAACCCAACTAGCATCGAGGAGGATGCAGGTTCGATCCCTGGCCTCGCTCAGTGGGTTAAAGATCCGGTGTTGCTGTGGCTGTGGTGTAGGTCGCAGACATGGCTCAGACCCCGCGTTGCTGTGGCTGTGGCGTAGGCCGGCAGCTATAGCTCCGATTTGACCCCTAGCCTGGGAACCTCCAAATCCTGCGGTGCAGCCCTAAAAAGACAAGAATAAAAACAAAAAAAAAACTATACATGCAGTTCTATGTACGCTTAATGATAAAAGGGCACACAGTAACACAGATCTAGGTGTAATTCCTGAACACCTAGGTTATAGAGGCAGTGCTAAAATACACCCTTCCTTAAAAATATTCCTTATGCGTTAAAAAAAATCAAGCTTATATCAGACTACAAAACAAGGTGAGACTGGAATAATAGCTTTAGGCAACCAAGGGAAAAGGGCGCTGTCCCAAGACTGCATTTACCCTTCAGGAGTCTGCACATAAGCAGATCAGAATGTTATCCACATATCCCACGGGACGGAAATACCAGATAAAGGACTCTAAGCAACACATGAATTAGAACAGACCTAATTATAATAAATGAATAGTGCTAAACTAACGCAGCAAAACCTGGGAACTGGAAATGGAGAGAGAAATGTGTTCCAAAGGTCTTATCCTTGAGAAGATGAAGAAATAATATTCCAGAGGCTGTGTCTTGGTAGATGGGGTGACAGAGTGGGACTAGAGTATTTAAAAGTATACGGGAGTGCCCGTCCTGGTGCAGCGGGAACAAAGCCGACCAGGAACCATGAGATTGCGGGTTCGATCCCTGGCCTCCTTCAGTGGATTAAGGCTCCGGCATTGCCATGAGCTGTGGTGTAGGTCGCAGACACGACTTGTATCTGGTGTTGCTGTGGCTGTGGTGTAGGCCGGCAGCTGTAGCTCTGATTAGACCCCTGGCCTGGAAACCTCCATATGCCACGAGAGCAGCCCTGAAAAGACAAAAAAAAAAAAAGGTCAGATGGAGGAATTTAAAACTTCTGTGTATTGGTCACTAAGGTAAACACGAGTGGGTTTAAGTTTCCCAAGCTCGTCATAGCTAAAAGGCAAAATTCAGCTAAATGTCCTTGTAAGAAATTGTCAAAATTGAATGTTGAGAAGTATGAGATCAGCACCTGGCAAGTGCAAACAAAAAAGAAAGGAGTCACGATATCAAACAATGTGAACTTAAGCTTTCAATAAATACTTATCAAATGAATTGAATGAAGGACCTCCTGTATTTAAAAAAAAAAAAAAAAACCAAGATCCCCATTGTAAACCTCTTTGCAGCACATAGTACCTAAATATTGGAAGCAAGAATATGTAATAAATGGAGTTCCCTGGTGGCCTATTGGTTAGGGACTTGGTGTTGTCCCTGCTGTGGCTTGAGCTGGATCCCTGGCCGGGGAAACTTCCACATACCGTGGGCATAGCCGAAAAAACAGTAATAAAAAGAATACTTGGAAGTTCCTGTCTTGGCACAGCGGAATCAAATCTGACCAGGAACCATGAGATTGTGAGTTTGATCCCTGGCCTCGCTCAGTGGGTTAAGGATCTGAGCTACGGCGTGGATCTGGCGTTGCTGCGTCTGTGGTGTAGGCCAGCAGCAACAGCTCCGATTAGACCCCTAACCTGGGAACTTCCATATGCCTCGAGTGCGGCCCTAAAGACAAAAGACAATAAAACTTTTTTTAAAAAGAATACTTAATAAAAATGAAATTACGGTGAAACATTTCACTATATGTACCTCTTTCAGAATTGGACAGCTCTGGTAGACAAAAACAGTAGCTTAGAGGAATTGGAATCATAAAGATGTTACACTACCTGAAGAAGGCCAATCGCAAAACGACAAATACTGTGTGCCTCTGCTTTCCTAAAGCAGTCACATTCGTAGAGTTGCAAGGGCACGATGGTGATTGTCAGGGCCCGAGGGCATAGACGGGGGAGCTGTTCTTGTGAGTCTGGTTGCAGTTTTGCAAGGTGAAACGTGTTCTACGGGTTGGTTGCACAGCGATGTGAATACTTAAACACTATTGAACACTGAAAAACGATAAAGAGGAGTGTCCGTCGTGGCGCAGTGGTTAACGAATCCGACTGGGAACCATGAGGTTGCAGGTTCGATCCCTGCCCGTGCTCAGTGGGTTAGGGATCCGGCATTGCCATGAGCTGTAGTGTAGGTCACAGACGTGGCTCGGATCCCACATTTCTATGGCCCTGGCATAGGCCAGAGGCCACAGCTCCGATTAGACCCCTAGCCTGGGAACCTCCATATGCCACAGGTCCGGCCCTAAAAAAGACAAAAACAAAACAAAACAAAAAAACATCCATTAGGAGTTCCCATCGTGGCTCAGTGGTGAACGAATCCGACTAGGAACCATGAGGTTGCGGGTTCGATCCCTGGCCTTGCTCAGTTGGTTAAGGATCTGGCGTTGCCATGAGCTGTGGTGTAGGTTGCAGACGTGGCTTGGATCCTGTGTTGCTGTGGCTCTGGCGTAGGCCAGTGGCTATAGCTCCCATTGGACCCCTAGCCTGGGAACCTCCATATGCCACGGGATCGGCCCTAGAAAAGGCAAAAAGACCCAAAAAGAAAAATTTTTTTTTAGGGCTTTTCTCTCCTCTTCACGAGAGGTTCTCGTCAGCCTTGAGCTCCGGCCCATATCCCGTCGCCTCACATTGCTTGCGCTCTGGCTCAGCAATGCCCACGTGCAGAAGCAGATTAAGCACATGATGGCTTTTATTGAACAAGAAGCCAATGAGAAAGCAGAAGAAATAGATGTGAAGGCAGAAGAGGAGTTCAACATTGAGAAAAGTCGTCTTGTACAAACCCAGAGACTGGAGATTATGGAATATTACGAGAAAAAAGAAAAGCAGATTGAACAGCAGAAGGAAATTCAAATGTCTAATTTGATGAATCAAGCGAGGCTCAAAGTCCTCAGAGCCAGCAGTGACCTCGTCACAGACCTGCTAAATGAAGCAAAACAGAGACTCAGCAAAGTGGTGAAAGATACAACCAGGTGCTGAGTGTCGTCGGATGGAGTGGTCCTCCAGGCTTTGTACCAGTTGTTGAAGCCCCAAAGGTTCCTTCGCTGCAGGAAACAAGATTTCCCGCTGGTAAAGGCTGCTGTGCAGGAAGCCATCCCTGTTTACAAAATCGCCACCAAAAGAGATGTCGCTGTCCAGACTGATCGGGAGGCCTACCTGCCTGAGGAAGTAGCTGGCAGGGTTGAGATCTGTAACGGGGATCGAAAAATCAAGGTTTCCAATACCTTGGAGAACCGGCTGGGCCTCATAGCTCAGCAGATGGTGCCAGAGGTGCGGGGAGCCTTGTTTGGTGCCAATGCCAACAGGAGGTTTTTGGACTAAGCCTGGGAGGTGGCGTTCATCCCCTGTTCTCCTCGTGGGACGTGACGTTCTGACATTTGAAGACACCCGCGTAGCCTCCTCTTCACTGTTCTTACATCCTGTGTTTATCAGTGGGTACCCTTCTGTAGTTCACACCCCTGGCTGATGGTAAATGATGGCAGAGAGTTTTATTTTACAGAATAGGAAACCTTTCTCTAACTTATCTGAAAGTAACCCAGCCTCCAGCTGGTTCTGAAGCATGAAGGTCCCCAAGTCATCTGCCCTTCTCTGGCGCAGCGTCCAGCCAAGAGGTCTGGTCTCTGCTCTCTGGGCTTCAAGTGCATGTGGGGCCACATTCCTTCCAGCAGTAGCAGCTTAACTGCTAACTGTTTGGGCTAGATGAGTATACTTTATTTATTAGAACAAAATGTGTACGTGGAAAAAAAATTTTTAAATAAGGTTCATCAGTAACAAACCTGACTAGCATCCATGAGGATGCGGGTTCCATCCCTGGCCTCAGTGGGTTAAGGAACTGGCATTGCTTTGAGCTATGGTGTAGGTCAGAGACGTGGCTCAGATCCCATGTTGCTGTGGTTGTGGTGCAGGCCAGCAGTTACAGCTCCTATTTGACCCCTAGCCTGGGAACCTCCATATGCTGAGGGGGCAGCCCCAAAAGACAAAAAAAATTTTTTTTAACAAAGGTAAAAGCCATTGTATACACTTTTTAGATATTTATAAAGAAGACTACATTTTGTGGTGGCAAAAACCTGGAAACAAAGTGAATGCCCATCATTAAGAGAGGGTTGAATCATTTTGTTACAGTCACACTGGAATAATATGCAGCCATTAAAAGAATGAATTTAGAGCATTATCCATTGACTTTTGTGAATAACTGAGTAAGAAAAGCAAGAGGCAAAAAAGCATGTTTAATACGATTCTAAATTTGCAAAACAAGACTGAAGAAAACCACATAAGTAGGTGAACATATATGCACATGTTTTCACACAAGGACGTGTAGTGAAAATCTAGAACATACCCTCGGGAGTCACCCTCGGGCTGAGAAACGGGTGGGGGGTGGTAAGGGACAAGGATGTGCTGAGACAAGGCAGCGCGTGTCACACGACCTCCATGCCTCTCCACTCCTCATTTTCGTGCCCGTTTCCTGCTAGGCACTGAGTTTTTGAGGGTGCTGTGTGGTGTCTCGTTATCCTAGTCCTTCACTGCCCCGTCTTTTGTTGGCAGAAGGGAAGACAGTGTGTGGGTGTGGTTACACGTCAAAGTCCGTGAATTCTGACATATGAAAGAAAGCATTTTCACTTTTATAAAATATTATTTTTTCTTCCTTTTTAGGATTTAATGAAAGCACTTCGCAAGGAAGCAGATTTGAAACAAATACAGGCACTAATACAAGGAACTCATACGCGACTCAAATATTCGCAAAGTGAACTAGAAATAATTCAAAAGAAGCACCTTGCTGCTTTTTACCGGGTAACATAGACCAACATAAAACTTGATGGAAATTAGAACCAGGAAATAGAATTTCAGGAATTACATTTATATAGCACCATGTAATTTTTACACTTTTCTGTGAGGTTTATTTTTTTTGTCCTTTAAGTTACTTTATTTTATGGTTATTATTGTTATCCAGTTATACCTGAATTTACTTTATCTCGCAGATTCTCTTTTTATTCTAAAAGATACATATCATGTCGGAGTTCCTGTCATGGCTCAGCAGTTAACCTGACCAGTATCCATGAGGATGTGGGTTCGATCCCTGGCCTCACTCCGTGGGTTAAGGATCCAGCGTTTCCGTGATCTGTGGTGTAGGTCGCAGACACAGCTTGGATCCTGAGTTGCTTGGTTGTGGCGTAGGCCAGAGGCTTCAGCTCCAATTGGACCCCTAGCCTAGAACCTCCATATGCCGTGGTGCAGCCCTAAAAAGACAAATATAAATAAGTAAAAGATAACCTGTCATGTTTTGGCTTCACTATATAAAGTTAAGCTGGCCAGTTTAAAAAGATCCTTTTTGGGAGTTCCCTTGTGGCACAGCAGGTCAAGAACCTGGCACTGTCACTGCAGTGGCTTGTGTCTCTTCTGTGGCACAGGTTCAGTCCCTGGCCTACGCACTTCCATGTGCTGTGGGTGTGGCCAAAAAATTAAAAAATAACAGACATGTTTTTCTCTCTTCTGTATTTAGGAACAGTCTCAGCTACAAAGCGAACTGCTGAATATTGAGTCACAGTGTACTATGTTGAGTGAAGGAATCAGAAAACGGCAACAAAGAATTGAAGGATTTCAGGAAAAGATAGATAAGGTTATGAATGATATATTTATTACTAGGTCACATGCAGGATGTAGTTCTAGACAGATACCAGATGTAGGGCTTCTTCAGTATGTGCTAAAGCAGAGTACGCTAAGTGCTAAGTTTTGTGGGTTTGCCAAGTCTATTTCCTTGTGTTTTTTGAGAACCATTGTTGGCTCATCTCAAGACAATGACTAGTGCATCCTTACTTTCTTCTGCTCTCCAACCTTCCCTTGTCTGTTGTCAAAGTTTCAGCCACTTTCTTTCTCTCAGTGCTCCTAACACAAGGACGGAAAGAAGTTTGTGTCATCTTTAAGATTGTGTATTTACTCTGTAATTTTTTCTTGAACATTTATTATGTCCCAGGCATAGTTGCTTGACTCTGGGTCAACAAAGATTTGATCATCTAGCCTCTGCCTGTAAAGCAACATGAACTTTCTGGCTTAATTCATTCCACCGTTGCTTGTCTCTCATCCTTAAAAATGTGTCTGTCACCCACTCATTCAGCAACTTCCACCCATTGCTTTCACTTCTGCCTTTTACCACATGACTTGAAACCACACAAAGAGATACGTAATTATCTCTCTTCCAGGTTAAATACTCCTAATTCCTTAGTTATTTACACTTACCATAGATTTAAGACCAGTTTTGATAACTAGCCTTTTGGTACTCTGTTTTTGGTCAATGCCCAGAACAAAAAATAATCTAAAAATACTGTCTGACCAGTACAGAGTACCCTGGGACACTGCACATGGAACTGTAACTTTCCACGGCTTGGGTTATATACTTATGTAAGTTATAGCTTACTGTTGCATCAGTCATATCCCCTTCATATTTAATTTACATTCAACTGAAATCTGAAAGTTTTTAACATGTCTGTTGTTAAAACAGTTCTCTCTTCTCCTATAGCTGTGCATAAATAGGGGCTTTAAAAACATTAATTTTAAATGTTACTTTGTTAGATTTGGCTCATTCTAGTTTTTCCAGATTTTTGAGTGTTAGTTCTATGCTTTAGTCCACTTGGTTTTACATTGCCTAAGACTCTGTAGTATTACCTACATATAAAGAATGTTTTATTTATGTGGAATGTTATGTTTTGGTGTGGCTAATATAAATTGAATACTTCTGACTTTATATTACACACTTCATAGAGCCAAAACACTTAAAAGGCCAGCTGTGAACCTTCTTATTTCGTTTTTAGAATAGGAAATTTGAAAATAGATAAGTGTAGCTTATGGAGTTAAAGAGAAAACACTGACTCCTCAGGGTACAGTGAAGCTTGTTGGGATTAGTCTTTGGCTTAGTCCAGGAGCATCTTGGTGGAGAAAACATAGATTTAAGCACTGTCTATATATGTTCTTAAAGTTAATTATTGTTGTTCTAAAACAATTTAAAAGGTTGAAGATGATATTTTTCAACACTTCTGTGAAGAAATTGGCGTAGAAAATATTCGTGAATTTGAGAACAAACATGTTAAACAGCAACAAGAAATTGATCAGAAAAGGTATTTTTATTGAGATGTTGGTAAGAAATTACAGATATATAAATGTAACTGTTATTTCATAATTTAAAGGAGTTTTGCCTGAGGTAGTCTTAGTTCATCAAGAAATAGCTATTCTTATAAAGAGGTCTTTTAATTCCACAATTTTTTAAAGGGAGAATGCTCAAATATACAAAGTAAGAGAATGAGGAAATAATTACACAGCACTTATTAAATTTACTTAGTTTTCTGTAAATATCCATATATGTGGGGGGGGAAATGATAGTTTTTAAGAAATAATAAATACCAAAAATTACCTCAAACAAGATAGAAAATTCAAGGGGGCCAGGTATCATAGGACAAAAAAGTTAAAAAGCTTCCTACCCACTTCCCCAAATTCACCAGGCACATGTGGTTTCACAGATGAATTTCCCTAGCAAACTCTAAAAGCATATATAACTTTGACATTTATATTTAAACAAATGTTTGATATTTAAACTGCTTCTTGGTTTAAAAGAAGAAAAACATTTTTATTAAATGAGCATAATGTTGATGCCAAAATCCAAAAAGACACGTGCACATGTAATAAGGAACTAGGAATCCGTCCCACCTGTAAACAACAAGGTGAAGTAGAAACAAGCAGTACATCGTTGTTGCAAAACTCTTACATGTGCTAGCTCCCTTCTTGCCTCCTGGGAGCACTTTTCTCGGGGCTTCTTGAGATGCCGCCTCCCAGGCTAAAGTCCTCAGTTTTAGCACCAAATAAAACATAACTCTCAAAAAAAAAAGAAGAAAGAAAAAAGAAAAAACAAACAGTACAATAACAAGAGCAAAACATCATCTAGTGGATTTCATGCTAGAAATCAGTAATTATTGCTATAAATGTTATTTATATGTATTGCTATCGTATTAATAGTCAAAGGAGAAAATCACATGATCACCTCTATAGATGATGGAAAAGGCGCTTGACAAGAACAAAGCATCCATTCTTGAAAGTTTTTAGACGTGAGTTAATATTTGTGATACGAGAAAACACATCTCGTTCTAAATTCATGGTGTTTTCGTGGAGTGTTCCTAGTAAAGCCCAAACTAGAAAAATATTCAGTGTCACCACTGTTAACAGTCTTCTGAAATACCAGTCAGTTGAGTCAGACGAAAAGTGTAAAAGAGGTACAAAATTTCAGAAAGGAGGAGGTAAAATTATCACTATTTGAAGATTATATCGTATATATTTAGAAGTTCCTAGAGAACAAAAGAAAACCATTAGAAATAAAAAGAATTCAGTAATGTGGCTAGATACAAATATTTATATGAAAATTTTTAGTTAAAAATTAATATAGAGGAGTTCCAGTTGCGGCGCAGTGGTTAACGAATCCGACTAGGAACCATGAAGTTGTGGGTTCAATCCCTGGCCTCGCTCAGTGGGTTAAGGATCCGGCATTGTCGTGAGCTGTGGTATATTAGGTTCCAGAAGCAGCCCAGATCTGGCATTGCTGTGGCTGTGGTGTAGGCTGGCGGCTATAGCTCTGATTGGACCCGTAGCCTGGGAACCTCCATATGCTGCAGGTGTGGCCCTAGAAAGACAATAAATAAATAAATAAATAAATAATACAGAATTAGGAGTTCCCATCGTGGCACAGTGGAAATGAAACCATCTAGGAGCCATGGGGTTGTGGGTTTGATCCCTGGCCTCACTCAGTGGATTAAGGATCCGGTGTTTGCATGAGCTGTGGCATAGGTCGAAGACACAGCTCAGATCTGGTGTTGCTGTGGTTGTGATGTAGGCTGGCAGCTGTAGCTCCAATTGGACTCCTAGCCTAGGAACCTCGTATGTCGCAGATGCGGCCCTGAAAACCAAAAAAAAAAAATTAATACAGAATTAAAATGTATAGCTTTTCTAGAACACACTACCAGGAGACAATATTAGGTGAAAATATCCCAATTACATTATGAAAAAGGTAAAGTACTTAGTTCTTAGAAATAAACTTACTAGATGTGAAAACAATATATAAAGAAACCCTTAAACAAGACCAGATATATACAGAAATGTGAAAAAAAAAGGACTCAGTGTTATAAAATTGGTTTTCCCCAATTTACTCTATAATTTATTTTAAATCTAATGTAAATATCATCTCAGTACATGTATGAACAAAAAATATATATATATTTTGGTCCCGTTAGGGCCACACCCACAGCACATGGAAGTTCCCAGGCTAGAGATCAAATTGGAGCTGCAGCTGCCAGCCTACATGACAGCCACAGCAATGCCAGATCTGAGCCACATCTGCGACCTGCACCACAGCTCTCATGGCAGTGCTGCATCCTTAACCCACTGAGCAGGGCCAGGGATCGAACCCATGTTCTCATGGTTACTAGTGGGATTCATTACCACTGAGCCACAATGGGCGATTCTAGAGTTCACATTCAGACGAAAAATTTTGTTTTTTAGGGCTGCACCTGCTGCATAAGGAGTTTCCCAGGCTCAGGGTCTAATCAGAGCTACGGCTGCTGGCCCACACCACAGCCACAGCAACTTGGGTGCCAAGCTGAGCCTGTGACCTACGCTGCAGTTCATGGCAACGCCGGATCCTTAACCCATTGAGCGAGGTCAGGGATCAAACCCACAACCTCATGGTTCCTAGTTGGATTCGTTTCTGCTGAGCCGTTATGGAAACTCCATCAGAAGACAATCTTAAAAAGATAATGAAAAAGGACAAGATTTTAAAACATAGTATAAAGCTATCTTTTTTTTTTTTTTTTTTTCCTCTTTAGGGCCGCACCTGCTGCACATGAAGGTTCCCAGGCTAGGGGTTGAATCAGAGCTGTAGCCCCTGGCCTACCCTATAGCCACAGTGACTTGGGATCCAAGCTGTGTCTTTGACCTACACCATAGCACATGGCAACGCCAGATCCTTAACCCACTGAGTGAGGCCAGGGATCGAACCCGCAACCTCGTGGTTCTTAGTCAAATTCATTTCCACTGAGCTATGACAGGAACTCCAGGATAAACCTATCTTAATGAAATCTTGAGAGTCCAGAAATATTCTGAGATCTATAAGGGAAATTTGATTTAATAAGATGCATTTCATATCAGTGGAGAAAAGATAAACTTTTCAATAACTCAGTTGGGATACATGTATTAGCTTCCTAGGGGGAAAAAAATACCCCTACTTAGACCCATACTTGAGTCCTTAGACTCACATTAATTCCACATGCAGAAGTTCCTGGGCTTGGGATCAAACCTGCTCCATGGCAGTGACAGTGCTAGATCCTTAACCCACTGACAAATCTCAGAAGCCTTAAAGATTGATAAAATGCACATGTACAGAAATTTTGTTTTGTTTTTTGTCTTTCCTAGGGCTGCACCCGCAGCATATGGAGGTTCCCAGGCTAGGGGTCTAATCAGAGCTGTAGCCATCGGCCTATATCAGAGCCACAGCAACGCTGGATCCGAGCCACGTCTGCAACCTACACCACAGCTCACAGCAATGCCAGATCCTTAACCCACTGAGCAAGGCCAGGGATTGCTCCCGCAACCTCTTGGCTCCTAGTCAGATTCATTAGCCACTGAGCCACGACAGAAATTCCCATAAATTTTTTTAAATGTGTGTAGAAAAGAGCATTTTGAGGAAAATGAGAAGACAAATGACAGGAGGAAAATGTGTATACGCAATATGTTTAGATATTGTAAGAGTAGTTTCTTCTGGGGAGGCACAGGGGAGGTGAAAGATATTTTACTTTTTATATATTCTTACTCTTTTTGAATTTTGTGATAGGTGCCTCTTGGAGAAAATAGAGAAAACTTTTAAAAATCAATTATTATTCTATTGTCCAGAAATAAAAGGGGAAGACTGTCAACATTTTGACCCACTTTATTTTATTCTGTATAATTTTCCTTAGTCCATTCATTTATTCAATATCTGTTTGCTGTAAGCTTTCCATGAGCCGGTTACTCTTCTAGGCACTGAGGATACAGCAGTGGAAAAGAAAGGTCAAAACCCCTGACTATTCTAGTTCCTTTGCATTTCTGTGTACATTTTAGGATTAGCCTTTCAATTGCTGTATTTTGTACTATTGAAATCCTTTTAAATGGATTGAAGCTTGATCACTGGCATAGCATGTATTCTCTTAATAAATGTTTCATGTGCACTCGAATATGCATTGTGTTGTTGGGTGCAGTGTTTCCTGAGCAGTGCTTCAGTCAAGCTGATTGGTTGCTCAGGTCTTCTGTGTACTTGCTGACTCTCTGTCTAGTTGCTGTAGTGTTCACTAAGAGAGGAGTGTTGAAATTTCCAAGTATAGTTTTGGATCTGTCGTTTTCTTCAGCTCTTTCAGTTTATACTTCATATATTTTAAATCTTGGTGGGAGTTGCCTTGTGGCATAGTGGGTTAAGGATCTGGCGTCACTGCAGCAGCTCAGTTTACCGCTGTGGCACAGGTTCGATCTTTGGTCTAAGAATTTCCACATGCCGCAAGCATGGCCAAAAAAAATCCTTGTGACTAGATTCGTACACATTTGAGATTATTATGTCTTCTTGCTAAATTAGTTTTTTTGTCATTTTAAAATGCTCCTCTTTATCCCTGTCATTTTTTTTTTTTTTTTTTTTGTCTTTTTTTTGCTATTTCTTGGGCCGCTCCGGTGGCATATGGAGATTCCCAGGCTAGGGGTCTAAGTGGAGCTGTAGCCACTGGCCTACTCCAGAGCCACAGCAACACGGGATCCGAGCCGCATCTGTGACCTACACCACAGCTCACGGCAACGCCGGATCGTTAACCCACTGAGCAAGGCCAGGGGCTGAACCCGGAACGTCATGGTTCCTAGTCGGATTCGTTAGCCACTGCGCCACGACGGGAACTCCTCCCTGTCATATTTCTTGTTCTGATGTCTATCTGAACTTTATTATACTTTCTTTCTGAAGAATTCTTCCTATTACTGTTTATTGAGTTTTTATAAAGGTCCTCTTGGAATTCTGATTGAGATTGCATTGGATTTATAGATTTATTTGTGGAGAATATCTTCAAAATATTTATGTCCTTTAATCTGAGAATAGTGTCTCTTCATTTATTCTCATCAGCTATACTTCATTAGAATTTTAATGTTCTTTCCCCATATAGGTCTTGTGTTCTTAATTTCTAGATTGTTTCTCTCTTATGACTAGTATCTATTTTTATGATGTTTTCCTGGTTGCCTTCTACTGGTGTAGAAAAATGATACCACACTTTAGATTAAGCTAATATCTGATAACTTTGCTAACCCCGTTATTACTTCAAGTAGCTTATCTATTATGTATCATAGGTATTGGTTGAGATGCCTGTGACATCCAATTGGAAGTAGAGTAGACAGTTGAATCCCAAGTTAGGAGTTCATGGGAGAGGGCCAGGCTGGACACACACCTTTAGCAATGGTCAGTACACAGATGGCACTTCAAGTCATGTGTCTGGGTAAGCTCCCCGGGAGAATGAATGCAGATAGAGACGGAAGCTCCTAGGCTCTGTGTAGGTAAGTTGAGGACCGGAGAATGAGCAATTAAAGTAGCGGCCAGTTAGGGGGAGGAGAGCCAAGGGAGTGTGGTATTCTGGAGCCCAGCAACGGAAAGAAATGTTCCCTTTGTAATAGCCTGTGTGTCTGCCTCCTCAGCAGAAATAAATCCCTGAAGCGTTTGTTCTTAGCCCCTCCTGCATGCAGCACGGTCAGCTGTTGAGGACAGGGAGTCTCTGGCCCTTGCCTGAGCCTGTCATGCCTGGCTCTACCTTGCCTCAGGGGTGGGTAGCCTTGGGCAAGATGCTTGACTCTTGTGCCTTGGTGTCCCCACCTGTTAAATAGGGATAGTAGTGTTTCCAACTTCAGAGAGTTCTATAACTTAAGTAAATTTATTCATTTAAAAGCATCTGTAGTGGTGTCTGGCATATGAGTAACCCCTCATTAAATATTTTTGTTTTTGTCATTACTGTCATTGCCTTTGTATTGGTAGTATTTAGCACAGTATTTGACACAATTAGTGGTTTAAATTTTTTTTTTTTTGGTCTTTTTAGGGCCACAGCATATGGAGATTCCCAGGCTAGGGGTCTAATCAGAGCTGTAACTGCCAGCCTTCTCCAGAGCCACAGCAATGCCAGATACGAGCCACGTCTGCAACCAAAACCACAGCTCACTGAACAAGGCCAGGGATCAAACCCGAAACCTCATGGTTCCTAGTCAGATTCGTTAACTGCTGAGCCACAACGGGAACTCCTAAAACGTTTCTTGAATAAAACATTTATTATCAAGGTATGTGAGGGAGAGGAGGGAGAAAGGATGGGACAGTTGCTATTGGAATTGTTTTTTTAAGAGATACGACTTTTTAGAGTTCCCGTCATGGCTCAGTGGTTAACGAATCCGACTAGGAACCATGAGGTTGCGGGTTCAATCCCTGGCCTCGTTCAGTGGGTTAAGGATCGTGAGCTGTGGTGTAGGTCGCAGACTCAGCTCGGATCCAGAGTTGCTGTGGCTCTGGCATAGGCCGATGGCTACAGCTCCGATTCGACCCCTAGCCTGGGAACCTCCATATGCCGCAGGAGTGGCTCAAGAAATGGCAAAAAGACAAAAAAAAAAGCTACAGGTGTACAGCATAGTGATGCACAGTTTTTAAAGGTTATACTCTGTTTATAGTTATTATGAAATATGGGCTGTATTCCCTGTATGTTACAGTATATCTGTGTAGCTTATTTTACACTTAATACATTTACACCTCTCAATCCCCTGTGCTCCTGTATTGCCCCTCCCCCACACTGAAAACCACTGGTTTATTCTTAGTCTGCTTTTTTTTTGTTATATTCACTAGTGTGTTGTATTTCTTAGATTCTCCATCTAAGTGATATCATACAGTATTTGTCTTTCTCTGTCTGACTTATTTTACTGAGCACAATACCACAAGTTCATCCATGCTGTTGCAAATGGCAAAATTGCATTCTTTTTTTGTGGTTTGGTAGCATTGCATTGTGTGTGTGTACATATATATATATATATATATATCTTTATCCATTCGTCTGTTGATGGACACAGGTTGCTTCTATATCTTGGCAGTTTTTAAATCATGCTGCTATGAACACTGGGGTGCATATATCTTTTCTTTATATTTTTAGGGCTGCACCCGCAGCAATATGGAAGTTCCCGGGCTAGGGGTCCAATCACAGCTGTAGCTGCCAGCCTACACCACAGCCACAGCAAAGCCAGATCCAGGCTGCATTTTAGAGTTGCACCATAGCTCACAGCAATGCCAGGTCCTTAACCCTAGGCAAAGCCAGGGATGGAACCCGCCTCTTCATGGATACTAATCGGGTTTTTAACCTACTGAGCCACATTGGGAACTCCTCATATATCTTTTCCAGTTACTGTTTTTTTTTTTTTTCTCAGATATATACCCAGGAGTGAAATTGCTGAGTTATGTGATAACTCTATTTTTAGTTTTTTGAGACATCTCCATACTGTTTTCGACAGTCGATGCACAAATTTCTATTCCCACCAGCAGTATATGAGGGTTCCCTTTTCTCCACATTCTCGCCAACGTTTTTTTTCTCATTTATTTTCTTAAATTTTTTAATGATTTTTATTTTTCCCATTATCGTTGGTTTACAGTGTTGTCAGTTTTCTACTGTACAGCAAAGTGACCCAGTCACACATACATATATATACATACTTTTTCTCATCCTCCATCGTGTTTGACCACAAGTGATAGATATAGTTCCCTGTGCCATACATTGCTTATCTACTCCAAATGCAATAGTTTGCATCTGTTAACCCCAGAATCCCAGTCCATCCCCTTCCCCCTCCCCCTCGGCAACCACAAGTCCATTCTCCATGCCTGTCAGTCTCTTTTTCTGTGGAAAGTTTCATTTGTGCCATATATTAGATACCAGATGTAAGTGATATCTCATGGTATTTGTCTTTCTCTTTCTGACTTTCTTCACTTAGTATGAGAGTCTCTAGTTCCATCCATGTTGCTGCAAATGGCATTATTTTGTTCTTTTTTATGGCTGAGTAGTATTCCATTTGTGTATATACCACATCTAGTTAATCTATTTATCTGTTAATGGACATTTAGGTTGTTTCCACGTCTTGGCTATTGTAAATAATACTGCAGTGAGCATAGGGGTGCATGTATTTTTTTTTAAGTAAAAGCTTTGTCCAGATTTATGCCTAAGAGTGGAATTCTGGATCATATGGTAGTTCTGTCTTTTTTTTTTTTTTTTTTTGTCTTTTTAGGGCCACACCTGTGGCATATGGAGGTTCCCAGACTAGGGGTTGAATCAGAACTGTAGCTGCCAGCCTATGCCATAGCCACAGCAACTTGGGATCCAAGCCGTGTCTGCAACCTACACCACAGCTCATGGCAACACCAGATCCTTAACCCAATGAGCGAGGTCAGAGATTGAACCCACAATCTTTTGGTTACTAGTCAGGTTCATTAACCACTGAGCCACGATGGGAACTCTCGGTAGTTCTATATTCAGTTTTATGAGGTACTTCCATACTGGTCGTATCAATTTATATTCCCACCAACAGTGCCAGAGGGTTCCCTTTTCTCCACACCCTCTCTAGCATTTGTTATTTGTTGGTTTGTTGATGATGACCGTTCTGACTGGTGTGAGGTGGTATCTCACAGTAGTTTTGCTTTGCATTTCTGTAATAATTAGTGATCTTGAGCATTTTTTCATGTGCTTGTTGGCCATCTGTATAACTGGAGAAATGTCTGTTCAGGTTTTTTGCCCATTTTTCACTTGGGTTGATTTTTTTTGCTGTTGAGTTGTTTAAGTTGTTTGTATATTTTAGAGATTAAGCCCTTGTCACATCATTTGAAACTATTTTCTCTCGTTCCGTAGCTTGTCTTTTTGAGTTTTTTTAATGGTTTCTTTTGCTGTGCAAAAGCTTGTCAGTTTGATTAGGTCCCATTGGTTTATTTTTGCTTTTATTTCTGTTGTCTTGGGAGGCCTTGCCGGCATTTGTTATGTGTGTTCTCTTTAATGATGGCCATTCTGACAGGTGTGAGGTGATAGCTCAGTGTGGATTCGATTTGTATGTTCCTGTTGATTAGCAGTGTTGAGCATTTTTCCATGTGTCTGTTGGCCATCTACATTTCCTCTTTAGAAAAATGTACGTTCAGACCTGCCTATTTTTTAATTGATATATTTGTTTGATGTTAAGTTGTATGAGCTATTTGTATGTTTTGGATATTAACCCTTTACGGGTCATGTAATTAGCAAATATTTTCTCTTCGGGAAAGTGTCTTCTCCTTTTGTCAGTTGTTTCCTTTACTGGGCAAAAGCTTTTAAGTTTAATTAGTTCCCATTTGTCTGTTTTTGCTTTTATTTCCTTTGCTTTAGGAATAGATCCAAAAAAATACTGCTACAGTTTATGTCAAAGAATGTTCTGTCTGTGTTTTCCTCTAGGAGTTTTGTGGTTTCCGGTCTGACATTTGGGTCTTTAATCTATTTCAAGCTTATTTTTGAATATGGTGTTAGAGAATGTTCTAAGTTCGCTCTTTTACATGAGCTGTCTAGTTTCCCAGCACTGCTACTGAAGAGACTGTCTTTTTTTTTTGGTCTTTTTAGGCCCGCACCCGCAGCATATGGAGGTTCCCAGGCTACGGGTCCAATCAGAGCTATAGCCGCCAGCCTACACCACAGCCACAGCAACGCAGGATCCAGGCCACATCTGCGACCTACACCACAGCTCACGGCAATGCCGGATCCTTAACCCACTGAGCGAGGTCAGGGATCGAACCGGCAACCTCATGCTTCCTAGTCAGGTTCAATAACTGCTGCGCCACGACAGGAACTCCAAGAGTGTCTTTTGATGCTGTAACTTTTAATGGGGAGCACCTGAAGCTGGCAAAGTGGAAAAGTGCGTCAGGAAGGAGCCAGATCTTCAATTCCCAAGTTTGGAGTTTGTGAATGAATAGCTATTTGAAAAGACTAATTGGCTAAATAAATAAGAATAGGAATTCCTGTTGTGACACAGCAGAAACAAATCCCACTAGTATCCATGAGGAGGCAGGTTCTATCCCTGGCCCCACTCAGTGGGTTGAGGATCTGTCGTTGCCATGAGCTACAGAGTAGGTCGCAGACACGGCTCAGATCCCACGTTTAATTAGGTCCCATTTGTGGCTGTGGTGTAGGCTGGTAGCTACGGCTCCAATTCAACCCCTAGCCTCGGAACTTCCATATGCCACAGGTGTGACCCTAAAAAGCAAAAATAAATAAATGAATAAGAATAAACACGTAAATTGTAACTTAAAGAAAAAGTTAAGGACCCCTCCCCCCCCAAAAAAAAGAGAGAGAGAGGGAGTTCCTGTCTTGGCACAGTGGAAACGAATCTGACTAGGAACCTGGCCTCACTCAGTAGGTTAAGCATTGCTGTGAGCTGTGGTATAGGTCATAGATGCAGCTCGAATCTGGTGTTGCTGTGGCTCTGGCGCACGCTGGCAGCTGTAGCTCCAATTCAGCCCTTAGCCTGGGAATATGCTGTGGGTATGGCCATAAAAAGACAAAAGACAAAAAAAAAAAAAAAAAAAAAAGTTAAGGGAATCTATAGCTTATAAAAGATTTAAGAAACATATTCATATACACCATATGCTCCTGATTCAAACAAACCAGTTTTTTTTTAATTAATGAGACTTAGGAAACTGGCAAATTTTATATTAGAGAATTATTAAGATTTCTTTTTATAAAAGTTTATGGTTATATATTAAAGTCACTTTGCTTTTGGAGTTCCCATTGTGGCTCAGTGGAAACGAATCTGACTAGCATCCATGAAGACACAGGTTTGATCCTTGGCCTCACTCAGTGGGTTAAGGATCCAGCGTTGCCATGAGCTGTGGTGTAGGTTGCAGATGTGGCTCAGATCTGGCGATGCTGTGGCTGCGGTTGTAGGTGGCGGATACAGCTCTGATTCGACCCCTAGCCTGGGAACCTCTATATGACATGGGTGCAACCCTAAGAAGACAAGAAAAAAAAAAGCCACTTTTATTAAAATAGTTACAGGTTAAGGTCTGACATCACTGCTGTGGCTCAGGATGCACAGGTTTGAGCTCTGGCCCAGGAGCTTCCGTGTGCCGTGGGTGTGGCCAAAAAGAAAAAAATTGCAGACGGATGTCTGAATTTGCTTCAGATAATCCAGCAGTGGGAAGGAGTGATGAGCAGGATTATAGATGAAACGAGATTGACCATGAATTGGTACCTATTCGAGGTGGGTAATGGCTATATGGGGATTCATTATAGTGTGTCTTCCACTTTTATATTTGTATTGATTTTCCATAATAAAAGGAAAAAAGAGTTTAAGAAAGAATTGAAGAACTCTATTTACCAGTTGTAATGCTTGACTTTATTATATTAGATTAGAATTTGAGAAACAAAAAACTCGGCTAAATATTCAACTTGAATATAGTCGCAATCAGCTGAAGAAGAAACTGAATAGGATTAACACATTAAAAGAAACTGTCCAGAAAGGTAGAGAAGACATTGATAACCTAAAGAAGGTAATTATTGATGGAGTCTCATTGAAATGATGGCCTCCAGCGAATAACCGTTTGTTCTGATGATGTTCTAACAGCGATATGAAGGGGCATGGGTGCAGACTTGAGAAATGCTTGTAATAAAATCCACACAGTTTCAGGAGTTATTAGATATTGAAAGGGCTGTGCCCTGGAGGCATCCTGAACTCTGACTTGGGCGAGTGGTAGAGATTAAGGAGAGAAAATTCTGGGCCTGGATGTGTGACATCCAGACTGCCATGTCTAGCAGGTGGGTAGAGCGTACGTAGACAGCAGGAGAAGTCTGGGGTGGTTTCTGGGAATACACTGAATCCGGACGTGCCCAGGCGAGACGCAGGCAGAGAGGTGGGCAGTGAAGAACAGCGGACCAGGATGAAATTCTGGAAGGTTACGTAGGTTATGGACAGAGTTTGGGGGGGGGGGTTCCGGAAGCCCCAGAGTGTGAGGAAGGAGGCAGACAGGGAGGTTGTCAGATGGTTTGGGAAATGTCTGCAACTGCCAATCACGAGGTCATGGCAGCACGAGTGTCGTCACTGGACAGTGGGCACGGAAGCCAGGTGGTAGCAAGCTCAGAAAGAGAAAGGGAGGTCATGATTACCCGGAAGTATAAACAAGAGCGGGCCCCCTTTTACGACTGGTTCAGCCAGCTTGCAGGATAGAAGTGGAGCTCAGAGTGACTGGTTTGGCTCTATTAATACTAAGAGGATCTACTGACCTTATTATTGTAAAAGACGGTAAATTCACAGTATAAATCATCTCCATTCAGACAGAAGAAAATTGTCTGAAAATTGTGGATGAACTCACGGAGAAACGGCAGCGACTTAAGGACGTATTTGTCACTCAGAATTCCAACATTGAGAAAGTCCAAGCTCAAACTGAAGAGGAACGGAAGAAGTTTTTGGCTGTTGATAGGTAATTAAGAAGCTTATCAGTTTGCAAGACCATGACCAGTTTTCAAGATGTTTGCCATCAATTTGAAATTTATTACAGGAAGTTTGTTTGAGTATGTCCCCTTTGTTGCTTTTGGTCCCACATCACACCTATCGAGCATTCTCATCTGGGGGGAACCGAGAGAAGTGGTTAGTTGTTTAGAGTGAACAGTTCTCTTCGGTAGGTGAGAACACGGACCTGGGTAAAGAGTTCCTTCCCTAAATCCCCCTTGACAGCACCAGTACCTTCCTGTTGAGGTGTCTCGGTCCGCTAGTCTGTTCATGTGACAAACCATAGCGAGTGAGGCTAAAAATCTGGAGCCATGCAGCGTGGCTCCGTGTCCCGGCCCTGCTGCTGCTTACATACCGTGCCTTCCTTGCCTTACCAGGAAGATGGGCACAATCATAGTGCCCACCTCGTGGGGTAAGGATTAGATGAGTGACCGTTTGGCACTTGGAACCGGATCTGGCCCGTGATCACCGTGCAGTGATGACGAGTCAGCTGGCTTTTGCGCCACGGTGACATCTACTTCCCTGTGTGGCTGACGCAACCACAAGTGATCAGATGACACGAGCTCTGCTTTGCTCAGCCTCTGGGCGTATCACAATTTTCCTCACTGTTGAGAGATCCCAGGGTTTCATGATACTGCCAGAAAATTCTTCGTCTGCAATTTTTAAGTGGAAATAAGTTTGTTTACTCTTTTTTCTTTTTTTTTTTTTTTTTTTTTTTTTTTAGGGCCAAACCCAAGGCATATGGAGGTTCCCAGGCTAGGGGTCAAATCAGAGCTACAACCCATGGCCTACGCCACAGCCACAGCAACGCCTGATCCTTAACCCACTGAGCAAGGCCAGGAATCGAATCCACAACCTCATGCTTCCTAGTCAGATTTGTTTTTGCTGCGCCATGACAGGAACTCCAAGTTTGTTTACTCTTGATGTCTTTTTTACTCTTATGTGCTTTAAACAGAACCACATCTCCTGTTTGTCATCATATTCTTTAAAACTGTTTAATTCTTAATTTGTTTTATTTTTAGTTCTGCTTCTCACTTTGTTTCTACAGGTAAAACATCCAAGCCCTCATTAAGAAGGGATTAGAAGGCATTTAGAGTTCCGGTTGTCACTCAGCAATAATGAACCCAGCTACTATCCATGAGGACAAGGGTTCAATCCTGGCCTTGCTCAGTGGGTTAAGGATCAGGCGTTGCCATGAGCTGTGGTGTAGGTCACAGATGCGGCTCAAATCTGGTGTGGCTGTGGCTGTGGTGTAGACCAGCAGCTGTAGCTTCTATTCAACCCCTAGCCAGGGAACTTCCATGTGCTGCACATGTGGCCCTAAAAAGCAAAAAAAAAAAGTTAACTGGGAAAGCACTGTATTATTGCTAATGTAATTAAAGTAATGATGTTTATTATTAAAAATGCTCCCTTGGATTAAATAATTATATTCATGGCCTTTGTCTGAAGTGTTAAGGTTTAAATTACAAGCATCCATGAGGTAACTCTGGAATTTATGGCACTCATAGGGAAAAAAATTTTTCTTTTCTTTTTTTTTTTTTTTCTTTTCTTTTCAGGGCCACACCTGTGGCATATGGAAGTTCCTGGGCTAGGGGTCAAATTAGAGTTGCAGCTGCAGGCCTACGCCACAGCCACAGTAATGCCAGATCTGAGCTGTATCTGTGACCTATGCTGCAGCTTATGGCAACACCAGATCCCTAACCCACTGAGTGAGGCCAGGGATCAAACCCTCATCCTCACAGACACTATATTCCATCCCCTCTAATCCACAATGGAAACTCCTAAAGTAATCTTTTTAAATGTAAGCTTATAACATGTTTTTCTTCCTTTGTTCATCTTTATATAATTAGTAAAATATAATCACCTTTTTATATCTGTATTTATAGGGAAGTGGGAAAATTGCAAAAAGAAGCTCTAGCCATTCAGACTTCTCTCGAACAGAAACGGTTAGAGAAACATAACATGTTGCTGGATTGCAAAGTTCAAGACATTGAAATAATTCTTTTGTCGGGGTCATTGGAAGACATCATTGAAGTGGAGGTATGCTAGCAAATGATTTTAAAATACATGCAGTTGTATGTAATACCTCCGGCTGCTTAGTGGGGTCCCAGCTATACAGATTCCTCCTCTTGTTCTAAAGCCCCCTTAGGGGCAGGAAAGACACCTCGTGGAGGAAGACGAGTAAAACAATCCTCCTTTCAGAGGACTGGGCGTTTTGTGCATTTCTCTTATTTCTCTTGCTAATCCGTGTGCTTTAGCTCCACAGCAGGGACCAGAGAGTTTGTCACTTGTATGTAGATACCCAAGAGGAATCAGAGAATCAAGGCTCTTGGAGTTAGGGGCACTCTGGGAGGCGGTGTTAGCCACAGTGACCCTCAGGCCATGTGCAAGTGGCCTGCTGCCGGGAGCAGTTCTCTGTACTCCTGTAACCGTGTCCATGGTACATGGAGGGGTCTTTCTGCACCTTCACCCACAACTTGAGGTGGTTCTCAGCAGCAGCGTGCCTCACTGAGTCTGTCCAGGTGGTGAGTATGCTGGGGAGGCAAGAATGGACAACCAGGGAATCAGAAGGTGAAACCAGAGACTGCTAACGGTGGGCATTTCTCTGTTTGCCTTTTTTTTCTTCCTTTCTCACCCCATTCGCATTACACAGTGCTCTTGAGGGCGGCTGGAAGGGTGCACACCCTTAGTGCTGTCACTCGTGTCAGGACAGACGCCACTGTACGGTTCAGGAGGAATACACCACTGTTAGCGAATCCAGAGGCTGGCGAAAATCGCTGTTTTGCCTCCCACGTCATCGCTGAGCTCTTTGGTGACTCTCTTCTTGTGGTCTCCCTTCCACATCCCGCCCCCCTTTCCCCTGCTCAGCAAGCCATGCAGTTCCAGCAGTTTCCTCTCCAGAAGAGGCCCTCCGACCCGTGGGTTCTTTGGTATTTAGTAACTGTAAATAATTTTTCTCTTGCTGATATTGACCACTTCTCATAGCATGACTCTGATATGCTATGATATTAGGATATGATATTATACTCAAAAAAACCTTCTTCCTCTGTTTTAGCATGGTCACGTTCCAGATAGAAGGTAAGGAAAGGAAAGGACCCTTTCTGGGCCACAAGTATCATCAGCTCCCCCCTTAGATGGCTTTAAAGGTGGAAAAGGGAGGCAGAGGGATAGGGCCAGAAGGAAGGCATCTCACACACGAGTCAGTCCAGGACTTGGAACATTGTCAAGAACTCTTTCTGGCTCGAGCTTTCCTCATGGGGCTGCAGCTGTAACCACTGGCTTTGACCAGAAGGAAAAGACACCTCTCCCTTGCCCGCTGTCAGAAAACTCCTGGGGAAGAACCCTGATTGGCTTAGCTGGGCCCTATGTCCACTCTTAAGGGTGTAGAGCGAGGGAAGGGAGGGCTCTGTAACAGCAGCCAAGTGGAGTAGAAAACCAGTACTCCCGCTGTTAGAAAGGGTATGGAAAGTCTGTTTGTTTGGTTTTGTTTTTTTGTCTTTTGTCTTTTCAGGGCCGCACCTGAGGCATATGGAGCTTCCCAGGGTAGGGATCCAGTCGGAGCTACAGCTGCCGGCCTACACCAGAGCCACAGCAATGCCAGATCCAAGCCGCGTCTGAGACCTACACCACAGCCCACAGCAACGCCGGAATCTTAACCGAGCGAGGCCAGGGATCGAACCCGCAACCTCATGGTTCCTAGTCGGATTCGTTTCTGCTGCGCCACGACGGAAACTCCTGGAAAGTCTGTTTAAAAGGCAACAGGCAGTCCAGGGCACTTACATATAGGGCAGGTGTGGCCCTCCCAAGGCGGGGGAGTGGTTTAGAAGAGGTTGAAGGAATAGTGCAGAGGAGGAAGCAATTTTAATGCCTACCTTCCAAGTAAACACTGTTGGTCAGAATTCATGCTGCTGCTTTGGTCCTGTTGATCTGTCAGTTACGTGAACTTTCAGAATTACTCTCCATCATGCCCACTGTGAGTGTGAACTTACTTCTTCATTAGCATGAATGGCTTTCATATTTATGGTGGGCTATTTCAAAGCAGGTATTAAGACCTTAGGCTGGGTTAATACTGCATCATTATCTTTTTTTTTTTTTTGGTCTTTTTCTAGGGCTGCACCCACAGCACATGGAGGTTCCCAGGCTGGGGGTCTAATCAGAGCTGTAGCCGCCGGCCTATACCACAGCCACAGCAATGCCGGATCCGAGCTGCGTCTGCAACCTACACCACAGCTCACAGCAACGCCGGATCCTTAACCCACCGAGTGAGCCCAGGGATCGAACCCACAACCTCATGGTTCCTAGTTGGATTCATTAACCACTGAGCCACAACAGGAACTCTCATACTGCATCATTATCTTAAAAGACAAAGTGGTGGTTCCACTCCGCTTGTGCTGTTCAAGCCACAATGGGGTGTTACACGCACTTTCTAAAGCATGATGCTTTTTGAGTCAAGTGTCCAGGCGAGTGAAAAGGCCCAGATCATGTCATGCTGGCGAGAGACGGCTTGGGGGATATGGTTGTTTCCCTCCAGTAGAAGAAGGTCTGTCATAGAAGAAGACATACGTGTTCGTTCTGCCCCAAGGGGGTTCCTGCGGTTGGAGGATGAAGCGCGAAGAGCCAGTTGTCTTCTGCCAGGGAGCACTTCCTACTGCGCAGAGGGAGGGCCTTGCGTGGCGAGTCCTCTGGTTGGAATTCTGTAAGCACATCTGGCAGTAGCCACGCAATGGGGCTGCCGTACGAGTTGGTCTGTAAGGCCCAAAACAGAGAAGGCGTTGGGTATAAATTGTCTCTCTCCGGAGGGCCGGACAAGGGCCACTGGATAGAACTGTCTTACAACAGTTGCTGTAGGAGTAATTGTCTCAGAGCCATCGTTAAGGTAGAGCCTGAGATCTCCCTTCCATTGGAGGTGTTCAGACAGGGTCAGTTTCCTGCCTCTGCCGTGGTTCTCACGGAAGAAGCTCGTGTTGTGGAGAAGCCTATGCCCGATTACTGGTTCCCAGACCATGCTATACACGTGAAGCGTCTGGGGATCTTGTTTCCTAAGAGATGGCATTTCTAATGGCTCCCAGGTAAGGCCCCAACCACACTTAAATAGCAAGGCATCAGATAACTCATACAGAAGCATAATGCAGGAGTTCCCATCGTGGCGCAGCGGAAACGAATCCGACTGGGAACCGAGAGGTTGCGGGTTTGATCCCTGACCTCGCTCCGTGGGTTAAGGATTCGGCGTTGCTGTGAGCTGTGGTGTAGGTCGCAGACGTGGCTCGTATCTGGCATTGCTGTGGCTGTGGTGCAGGCCGTCAGCAACAGTTCCAATTAGACCCCTAGCCTGGGAAACTCCATATGCCACGGGTGCAGCCCTAAAAAAAAGACAAGGGAAAAAAAGAAGCAGCTTAATGCAAGATATGATGTAGAATCACATAAGTAGGAATCATGAGATTCAGGGATTCCGTATCAAATTTTGTATTCAGTTTCCTTTTCTCTGTGAACAGTTTTAGTGTAAATGTGTTGCATAAAATGAGGACTTTTTCCAAAAGTAGTCTCATTGGGTTTGCCTCAGCTGAGAACATCTGGAAAGGCATGAGTGACAAAGGAGCTTTTTCTCTCTTAATTTCTAAGTCTCAGGTTTTGTTGTTTGGGGGCGGGGACGGTTTGTTTGGTTTTGGGGTTTCTTGGCCATGCCTGCAGCATGTAGCAGTTTCTAGTCCAAAGATAGGACCTGAGCCACAGCAGCAGCCAGAGCCATGCCGTGACAACAGTGGATCCCTAAGCTACTCACCACAAGGGAACTCCAAGTCTCAGTTCTTTTTTTTTTAAGTCTCAGTTCTTGGTATCAGCGCTACACCAAAGGCCAGCCTATAGCTGAATAAGTCCTCGTGTGTGTGTTCCTCCTGTCCTAGTTTCTTCACTCAGAGAATGATATATACTGAAACTGCGATGAATGCTGCCCGAGGCGCTGAGAATACAGCAGTGGATACAACTGCCAAAAATCCCTTCCTTGACATCTGGGGGGAGGAGAGAGAGGCACAGAAACAAAGTGGGGAACAGAGTCTGAGTTTGGTGGAAGCACAGGCTAAAGAAAACTTAATGCAGGAACAGGAATAAAGAGTAATGGCAGGGAGTTCCCACCGTGCACGGCGGGGTCGGCCGCGTTTCCGGAGCGCTAGGACACAGGTTTGGTTCCCAGCCCTGCGCAGTGGGTTACGTAGCCAGCGTTGCCACAGCTGCGGCTCAGGTGACGTCAGCTCCGATCTGACCCCGGCCCAGGAACTCCCTGTGCCGCAGGGTGGCCCAAAAGAGTCCTGGTGGAGGAATTTGCAGCATTAGAGGCAGAGGCCATTGGTGTCCCGAGAGAAGGCAGCCGACGAGTAGAGGAGGTCAAGGATGATGAGATACAGACATCTCTGGGGAGGTTGTCCAGGCAGGGGGCAGTGTGCCAGCCCCTCGGTGGACATGCGCCCGGTCTGATCAGGGAGACCCGTGTGGCTGGAGCAGAGTGGGTACTGGGGAGCTCACAAAATGAAGTTAGAGGGACGCATAGGCCCGATTATCATGGCCTCACAAGCCGGCGTAAGGGTTGTCACTGTCAGTCTGAGCGCAGTGGCAGTCAGCTGTCGACTGGAGGGCGGGACGGATGGCGACGGGCGACCACCACTGCAGAGAAAAAAGAGAGGGCGCCGTCTGTTTTCCAGTTGGGCGCTGAAGCAGAAAGTACCCAGGCAACGACCGACGTGTATGAACAGGAAGAAGCCATTGAGGTGGACTACAGCCTGCTGCGAGAGGATTTAAGGGTAACGGAAGCTTGCTCTGTTTATGACTAACTCGTGGAAATAGTGAATATTCAGAGATGCAGACTAATTTTTAGATGATAAAGCATAAGTTTAGGGAGAAAAGTAGAATTCCTCATTTTTTTAAAAGACATGTTATATATATAGGTTTATATCAGCATTTCTCACCATGTGTTTTATAGAACACCAATAGCATGAAATGTCCTGCCAAAACGAAAAGTTTCTCCCAGTTTTTGGAAAGGCTGTTCCCTTCTTAGAGATTTACAAGAATAATAAAGTCTTTGAGACGTCCTGAAATAGACAAAAGTAGAGCCAACATACTCCAGCATCCCAAATTGCCCTGTCCGTGTCCCAGCGTGGCAGCCTCAGGAGGGGACACATCCTCCACGGCTGCAGAGCTCAGAGCCAGAATCCAGTCCCATGGTCTGGTTTAGCAGCTGCGTGTCTCAGTTGCCCTGTAGCCCAGGGCAGCTTTCTGTTTTAACTTCCTTCTGAGGCGGCTGCTCTCAGGAGGCAAAACGACTCCAGTCGCTTCACACCCACAGCCCTCAGAGAAGAGGGAGACTGCCTTCGGGACCGGTGCTGTTCTCCAGACTGAAGAAAGGTCTTCCCACAAAACTCCGGCAGCTGTCCCCTCATCGCCGTGGCCTGAACTGGGTCACATGTTCATTCGCAACCGATCACTCTTGGGGGTGGGGTGGACTTAGCTTTATACCCACCAGGGTTCCTGCGACCCATGAGGGAGAAGTGGTCAAACACGGGCTCCGTTAGAAGAGGCGGAGAACGGATGCCAAGGGGCAGTGTCCACCACGTCTTTTCATTTCATATGCTTTTAATGTATTTTGTTAGATTTGTTGGGGTCTTTGTATGTGTGGTACTTTGGGCAATCAGAAAAAAGCTCATTTTTTATTTTATAGTCTACTCAGTGCTTTGGTATTTAAAAAGTCCTTCCCCACATTACTGAGTAAATACTTATACTTTCTTCTTATTAATGATTTTCTTTTGTTTTCACTTGCCTATTCATCTGAAATTTATTTTTGTATGTGGTATGAGGTAAGAATCTGTTTTTTTGAAAGTATTTTAAAAGTAATCTGTGTTTTAAAAGTTAACCAGTTTACTCAACATTTTACAAATAATTCTTTTCCCAGTGAATTAAAATGTCACCTTTATCAGATACTAACTTCCTCTAGGCGGTTAAGAAAGTTTTCCTGGAAGGTGATACCTGTGTTACTTTTCCCCTCTCTCCTCATTCAAGTTGGGTTCATTGTCTAGGTTTCAGTGTAAGTGTTACCCTCCAGAAGGGCCGAGTCCCTGTCGTACCAGTGCCTGCCTGGTGGAGGGTTTCACACTGTGGTAAACGACTCCCTGTGAGCTCTGGAAGGGCAGAGAAAGAGCTGTTTTCATCACTGAATCCTGTCTAATACATAGCAGATGATCAGTATATTATAATGAACAAATAAGTGGATATATATATACATATATGTACGAATTGTTACTTTTTTTTTTGTCCTTTTTGGGCCACACCTGTGGCATGGAGGTTCCCAGGCTAGGGGTCAAATCAGAGCTGTAGGCATTGGCCTATGCCACAGCCACCACCACAGCAACACCAGATCCATGCCACGTCTGTGATCTACACCCCAGCTCACGGCAACACCAGATTCTTAACCCACTGGGCAAGGCCAGGGATCAAACCGGCGTCCTCATGGATGCTAGTCAGATTTCATTTGCACTGAGTCACAACAGGAACTCCAAATCGTTACTTTAGCCAGATAAATATGAAGGTGAAGCGTGTTCCGAGAGAGGGGCATCTATGACACCAGAGCTGTGATAGAGCACAGCCAACTCAGGAAGCTGCAAATAGTGTGACGTGACAGCGTTTCCGACTCAGAGGGCTGCAGGCGAGGGCAGGAGTGGATGTGGGGGGAGTGAGACAGACCGGACCCTGAAGGGCCTTGTGCCTCGTTACCGCAGCAGTTCGGATCTAAAGGGCGTTGATCACCACTCTTCTCTGCCAATAACAGGCTCTACAAACTGATAAGGAAGTTGAGGCCCACCTTAAACTCCTGCTGCAACAAGTAGCATCCCAAGAAGACATCCTGCTGAAGACGGCGGCCCCAAACCTGCGCGCCCTGGAGAACCTGAAGGCTGTGCGAGACAAGCTTCAGGAGTCCACAGACGGTGACACTGGGCTTTAGTTGTTCACAGGGTCACTCACGACTGTTGTGGCTTTTGATTTCTATAACATCCGTGATCCTCCCTTGCATTGCTCTTTGTTTTTATTACATATTTCTCCTGTCGTCTTGTAAGAACATACTTTTAAGGGTGAATCACTAATTCCTCCCTTGTTGAAAAGCGTTGTGCTTTAATTTATGTATTTATTTAGGTTGTTTTGTTTTGTTTTAAGAACAACACCTCTTGCATATGGAAGTTCCTGGGCTAGGGGTGCAATTGGAGCTGCCTTCCTACGCCAGAGCCATAGCAACGCCAGGTCCAAGCTGCATCTATGACCTACACCGCAGCTCACAGCAACGATAGATCCTTAACCCACTGAGCAAAGCCAGGGATTGAACCTCATAGATACTAGTTGGGTTCTTTACTGCTGAGCCTCAACGGGAACTCTCCCCTGCTTTAACTTAAAAATGAGTGTATTGGTTATTTTCATACTAGCATATGAGGCATAAATATAGATGCTCTGTTGGAATTTGTTATTATTTAAAAATCAGCCCTCTGATTTGACCCCTAGCCTGGGAACTTCCATATGCCTTGGGTACAGCCCTAAAAAAATAATGATAAATAAAAATCAGACCTACTAGAAAAAGGGCTCATCAATTTTAAGAATCATTTTCTTGAGATTAATAACAGTTAAGGTATTTTGAAGGTAGATTTTACTCAAGACAGCTAAACCCAAAATCCAATTTAAGAGTTTCTGAAGTGGGTTAAGAATCCAACTGCAGTGACTCGCAGCTGCGGCTTAGATTCAACCCCTGGCCTAGAAACTTCCATGTACCGTGGGTACAGCCATAAAATTTTAAAAACAAGTTCCCTGACTAGTATCCATGAGGTTGCAGGTTCAATCCTTGGCCTTGCTCAGTGGGTTAAGGATCCGGCGTTGCCATGAGCTGTGGTGTAGGTCACAGATGGGGCTTGGATTTGGCGTTGCGGTGGCTGTGGTGTAGGCCTGCCTGGGAACCTCCATGTGCCACAGGTACAGCCCTAAAAAGCAAAAAAAAAAAAAAAAAAAAAATTTTTAATATTTTATGCTTTAAAGTTAAAATAAGAGAAGACCTTTAGTGGTCTCCAAAATAAAGAACATTGATTCTCTCTTAGCTTTTGAGGCCAGCAGAAAGGAAGCCAGAATGTGTAGGCAAGAGTTTGAACAGGTGAAAAAAAGGAGATATGATCTTTTCAGCCAGTGTTTTGAGCACGTCTCAGTCTCAATTGATCAGATCTACAAGAAGCTCTGCAGAAACAACAGTGCCCAAGTACGTACTTTTTACCCCAAATATGAGTGGGAACTTTGTGTTGTTAGGGGTGTTTTGTTTTGTTTGTTCTGGCGGGAAATCACCACCACTATTTGAACAACCCACTCACAGGGCAGCGTCAGCTTATGACTGTTGGTCACCACCATGGCCTGTGTTCTAGATCCTCCTCACCCCACCACTGGCCAGCCTGGACAAGCCAGAGCCCCGCTGGTCCTGCTTCGTCTCTGCACCAGGAGGGGGTTAGATCCTCCGGTTTCCAAGTTCTCTTCAGTTGTGGAATTCTCTCATCTATACTCACGTGCTCTTAGAGAGCTGACACTGGCCTCTGTAGTAGTTGGGGTAAGGTGGAGGAACTTGGGGGAATAGGGACCGGGGCTGTGGACCTGCCCACAGTGACAGAGGAGGGGAGAGGACTAAAGGCAGGTTCCAGATCTGGACACGCCCTTGGAGTGACAGACTCCCTGCTCCGTGGTCCACACTCACAGCACACATTCGGTGGGACTAAGATGCAGGTTGAATCTTCGGTACCTGCTTCCCCTTTTCACAGTGCTCGTTCATGACTGAGGTACTCTTGAACCAGATATTTAGAATTTCAACCGAAAATAGTTTTCAGTAAAGTTAGAGTAAAAAAAATCCCGTTAACTCCTTGAGGGCAGGGTTCATCTCTGAATCTATAGAACCTGGCCCATAATAGGTATTTAGCAAAGGTTTGAGGAAAGGCGTCAGCTCTCCCCGACCGTTGGGAGGTTATCCTGCTGTGCTGGCAGCATCTCTTATCTCAATAAACTCTTCTTTCTTTAAAAAAAAACAAAAATTTTTGACGAAAGGACCAGTGAATGAATTGAGGGAAGGCTGCAATAAGACAAGCGTGAGCTGCTGAAGTTGAGGGCTAGTCTGGTGGGAAGGCCTCATCTTTCCTGTCTGTTAGATGTTTCCCTCTGCGCCCCAGCCAGGCAGCCTTGCTGTGATTACAGGTAGAGCTAAACACTTATTTTTCAGGCATTGGTATTTTTTCATCAGAATGGAGGGAAATCTCACCAACAGCATTTTGCAGTTAAATTCTTACAGTCCTAGGTTGAAATTTATGAATAGCTTTTCTGATATTGCTAAATAAATAATGTATGTTTCAGGCATTTCTTAGCCCGGAGAACCCCGAAGAGCCGTACTTGGAGGGCATCAGCTACAACTGCGTGGCCCCAGGCAAACGGTTCATGCCCATGGATAATCTGTCCGGGGGAGAGAAGTGCGTGGCAGCGCTGGCCCTCCTGTTCGCTGTGCACAGGTGAGGCCCCAGAGGTCAGAGCAGAGGCCGGTGGAGCTTCCTGCAGGAGACGTTAACCAGCTGTCTTTGCTCACCTTCAGCCTGTGTGACACAAAACCGACTTCTCAACCAGACCATTCAGGTTATGTTTTAGGCCTAGAACAATTTAGGCAGCAAATCTAGTTAAGTCTTTGACAGATTTTTATCCAATTTGTTACTATCAGCAGCTACTAATACTCCAGCTTTATAGAAAAGAAAAAGGAGTATCGGTGGCCAAAAATGAAATCAGGATTGCCAAAAAACCCCAGAACAGTAACAGCAAACCCAAACAAATAAAAACACCTAACGCGTATGTTAGTTTTCTAGTCCACAGCCAGCGACCTGCTTGAGTAAGGAGCGTTAAGCACAGTATCTCTTCTGAAAAGACGTGGGCCCTCATTTCCACTGACGGCGATGGCACCGTATACCTGACCATGGCCGGGGCCGCCCCATCCTTCTGTTCAGCAGATACTCAGTATTTCCTGTGTCAAGTGGTGATGTGGGCATTAGAGAGGCAAATACCCTGCCTCAGCCACAGTTCATTTCAGTTGGCGGGGGGAGAGACGACGAATGAGGCATGTTCGTAAAGTCCTTCTCTAACATAGAGACTGTGAGAAAATGGAGAAAGTTAAAGATGGGAATGGCAGCAGTAACAGGGCAGGGTTTGCAATATTTGAAGTCTTCTGGGGAGGCCTGTTTGAAAAGGTAACAGTTGAGCGAAGAATTGAAGAAATGAAGGGAGCATGTACTGAGGATAGACGTTCTCGGAGAGGTTTCTAAGGGAAGAATGTTCTAGACACGAGGAACAAGTGCAGAGGCGCTGAGGCCGGAGTGGGCCTGGCGCCTGTGGCGTTCAGGCTGTATACAGCAGTGGCAGGCAAAGGCTGGGACTCCGACCCAGCAGTCAAGGTGGAAGATGGTGCCTGGTAGGACCAGGGAGCAGGAGGCTGAGCAGACGGCGTGGGGCATGAGGGACCCAGGGGTGACCCCGTGGGGTTTGGCCTAATCAACCAGAGTAATGAGATCTGCCATTAACTGAGATGAAGACTGTAGGAGGAGCAGGTTTGGAGCGGGTGGGTGAGGAGTTTGAGCTGTTAAACAACCACAGGAGCTGGGTGTTGTGTGTGTGTGGCGGGGTGGGGGGTCATTTGTTTGTTTGGCCACACCCTGGCTGTATAGGAGATCCTAGACCAAGGTCAGAACCAGAGCCCCAGCAGTGGCCCAAGCTGCTCTACCGACAGCACCGGATCCTTAACCCGCTGCGCCACAAGAGAACTCCCCCAACGTGGAGCTGCTGAGTACGCCTTTGGACATGTGAGGCAAGGGTGCGAGAGAGAGGTCAGAACGCTCACATTGATGCCCAGGTGGTACTTAGAGATGAGGTCACCAAGGAGCTAATTATACAGGAGAGTGCCCTAAGCACGAAGCCACGGAGGTACCAGTGTCAGGAAGTCAGAGACGGAGTTGGTAGAGGAGGCGGGGTCTTGGCGCCCTGGGTAAAGCAGGAGGTAGACCTTGTCACCCCTGATGTCAGAGGCACCGGGAGGACCACCCCAGAGCCACCTGTGCAGGTCACACAGATGATAAGTGAGGCGTATTTGCAAAGTGAGCCTCTAACATGGAGACTATTAGAAGATGCTCTGTGACTGGGCACGGAGCATCGTAGTTACCACACAGAGGACAAGCATCCAAAAGGATGCATCTTATTTATTCCAAATACTGCTCGTCCTCTGCTCCAAGGCATTGGTAAACAAAGTTGTAACGTACTTAATTGTACTTTTCTTGTAGTTTTCGGCCTGCTCCGTTCTTTGTTTTAGACGAAGTGGATGCAGCCCTGGACAACACTAACATTGGCAAAGTAAGTTTCTTTGTGCTTTTAATTTCCAATAGAATATCTACAATTCAGGGGTCCCATTGCAATCAAAAGGCAGTTTACCTTGAACAAACACTGTTTGATAATTGCTAATTAAAAATGAAATCTAGGAGTTCCCATCGTGGCGCAGTGATTAACGAATCCGACTAGGAACCATGAGGTTGCGAGTTCGATCCCTGCCCTTGCTCAGTGGGTTAACGATCCGGCGTTGCCGTGAGCTGTGGTGTAGGTCGCAGACACGGCTTGGATCCCCCGTTGCTGTGGCTCTGGCGTAGGCTGGCAGCTACAGCTCCGATTCGACCCCTAGCCTGGGAACCTCCATATGCCGTGGGAGCGGCCCAAGAAATGGCAAAAAGACAAAATAAAAATAAAAATGAAATCTAGGAGGGAGTTCCTGTCGTGGCGCGGCAGAAACAAGTCCGACTAGGAACCATGAGGTTGCAGGTTCAATCCCTGGCCTCACTCAGTGGGTTAAGGATCCGGCGTTGCTGTGAGTTGGGGTGTAGGTTGCAGATGTAGCTCGGACCCCATGTTGCTGTGGCGCTAGCATAGGCTGGCAGCTACAGCTCCGAGTAGACCCCTAGCCTGGGAACCTCCATGTGCCTCTGGTGCGGCCCTAAAAAGCAAAAAAAATAATAAATTAAAAATAGGAGTTCCCGTCGTGGCGCAGTGGTTAACGAACCCGACTAGGAACCATGAGGTTGCGGGTTCGGTCCCTGCCCTTGCTCAGTGGGTTAACGATCCGGCGTTGCCGTGAGCTGTGGTGTAGGTCGCAGACGCGGCTCGGATCCCCCGTTGCTGTGGCTCTGGCGTAGGCCGGTGGCTACAGCTCCGATTGGAGCCCTAGCCTGGGAACCTCCATATGCTGTGGGAGCGGCCCTAGAAAAGGCAAAAAGACAAAAAATATATATAATAAATAAAATAAAAATGAAATCTAAGTTAAAATCCAAAAACAAGATGATTCAGGGTAGTACTTTCATTCAGGTTTAGGGGACCCCCAGTCAGTTACTGGGGAATTGACTCAGGGAGGACCCACAGATTGCTGCTGGGTGTTTTCCCCACATCCAGGCATTCGGACCTGGAGTGTCCTTAATAGTAGACCCCATGGAAAACCAAATCGGTTTTATTAAAAGTCCCGAAATAACATGTTTAAGTAAAATTCCAAAGGCATTTATTAAAAATTATTTATTAAAATTTATCTGGTCAGTTACCACACTTCTGCATAATCCTGTTTTCAGTATTTGAGACAATGAGGGAACTACGCACTCCCTTGAACTCTGCAGAATTCAATTTTTAAGGTCAGCCTTCAAGATCAGTGCAAGGATATATAAAGCCCCCTGAGAGACCACCCATCTTGACAATTTAAATGAGAATAGCCTTGAACACAGAAGCATGACCAAAGGAGTGACACAGACACTGGCAGTGCCCATCACTGCCCCGGCCTAGGACAGCTCCATCCTGCAGATTCCCTGTGTCCTGAGGGTCCTACGGCCAGAGCCGTCCATTTCCAGAAATGGATCAGTTAAACTCCCGGTTCTGATTCCAGGGTCATCCGTACTCCAGAAATGATGGGCTTTGCATTTATAGCTGCTTACAGGGAGTCTGGCTGTTCTGGTCGTGCTGACAGACAGAGGTCATGTCACTACTGCTTTGTAGCCTGGCATTCTGTTTGATGTGTTAGTCTCATGAGCTTGGTTGATGAGTCCACTCCTGAGAGATACAGTCACTCTTTTCGTTTTTTTTTTTTTTCTGCAATGGCTGAGTCCTCAGCATATGGAAGTTCCCAGGCCAGGGACTGAACCCGAGCCACAACTATGACCCATGCTGCAGCTGCAGCCTACACTGCAACTGTGGCTGTGCTCAGCCTGGGATGGAACTCGTGCCTCTGCAGCAAGTCAGATTTTTAACCCACTCCGCCACGGTTACTCCAAGATGCGTTCCCTCTTGAGGTGCCACCCCCATGGATTTTCACATGTGATGCCCGAGAGTTAGGATTTTCAGGAGCCGCAGCCGGGAGTAACTTCTCATGGCAAAAAATGTTAGCTTTCAGCATTTCCCAGGCTGTGTTCATCTAACACAGATCTCTCTAGGACCTTGCTTTTTGAATATGTCACAGCATATATATGAATAGCATAACAACTCCATACCCACAAAAGTTGGAAAAAATCCAAAGTCCCCCAAACCTTATAGAGAATGTGGCAAGAGCTGTGAGCAATCAGAGACTTAAGGATAACTGGAGGAAGAAGAAAACACAGGAACAAGAGAAATTTTGGTTTTTGCTTTTTAGGGCTGCACCCATGGAATATGGAGGTTCCCAGGCTAGGGGTCTGATTGGAGCTACAGCTGCCGGCCTACACCACAGCCACAGCAACACAGAATCCAAGCTGCGTCTTCGACCTACACCACAGCTCACAGCAACGCCAGATCCTTAACCCACTGGGACTGAACCCACCACTCCATGGCTCCTAGTCAGATTCGTTTCCACTGAGCCACGACGGGAACTCCTAAAAGAAAATCCTGGTTTGTTTCTCTTGAATGCCAGCCAGTCTGCATCAAGTAAGTGGACGCCATGGCCTGACTCATTTGGGAGAAATTCCCCTTCAGGAAGTTCATGTTAGCACTTGTATCCCATATCCTTTGCGTGTTGGGGTGGGGGCAGGGATCCATCATTGTGGACTCCTCCCCGGAGCATTTAAAAATGTCTGCATCTTCTGGCAGAATTTAGATGTATGTAATAAGGGCACCTTCAGGTACCAGGTCTTACCCGACTCCTCTTTTTTTCAGGGCCGCACCTGTGGCATATGGAGGTTCCCAGGCTAGGGGTCGACTCGGAGCTGCAGCTGCCGACCCACACCACAGCCACAGCAACTCAGGATCCAGGGCGAGTCTGCAACCTACACCACAGCTCACAGCAACGCCAGAGCCTTAACCCACTGAGCAAGGCTAGGGATCAAACCTGAGTCCTCCTGGATACTAGTCGGGTTTGTTACTGTGAACCGCGATGGGAACCCCTTACGAGATTATGTTGGCACCTATCCTATGTATTTAGAAACTCTTAGTTTCCAGTTTCCCTTTGAGACTTAGATTCCTGGCACCCCACTGTTGAGTTGAGTATGAGCAGTTACGTGGTATGAACCACTAGGGTTGAGTGTTCACTTCCTCTTGTGATCAGGGCACCCAACATTCATCATAGGTAACTGTCCTAGCATAATGCACTCCTTATATATTTGCATCCTGTCTTCTCTTCCATCCTAGCAATATCTCAAAACAAAACTCCTACAGAGAAAAAGTCCAGGACCAGGAGTTCCCTTCATGGCTCAGGGGATAACGAACCCGACTAGGATCTATGAGGATGTAGGTTCGATCCCTGACCTCGCTCAGTGGGTTAAGGATCTAGCATTGCCATGAGCTGTGGTGTAGGTCACAGACATGGCTCCAATCTCGAGTTGCTGTGGCGCTGGTGTAGGCTGGCAGCTATAGCTCTGATTTGACCCCTAGCCTGGGAACCTCCAAATGCCGCGAATGCGGCCCTAAAAAGACAAAAAAAAAAAAAAAAAAAAAAGGCCAGGACCAGATGGCTTCCTAGGCAAATTCTTCCAAACATACATAGACGAACTTAGACTGATCCTTCTCAAATTCTTCCAAAAGACTGAAGAGAAAGGAACACTTTGAAAAGACATTCTGTTGCTGTGGCTCTGGCGTAGGCCGGTGGCTACAGCTCCAATTAGACCCCTAGCCTGGGAACCTCCATATGCCGCAGGAGCAGCCCTAGAAAAGGCAAAAAACAAAAGACATTCTGTGAGGCCACCATCACCCTGACAGCAAGACCAGATAAAAACACTACCAAAAAGAAAATTATAGGCCAGTATCTTTGATGAATATAGATGCAAAAATCTCAACAAAACATTAGCAAACCGAATCCAACAACACATAAAAAAAGGTCATATATCATGACCAAGTTGGAGCCGTCCCAGGGTCACAAGTAGGGTTCACTGTGCACAGGTCAGTCAGTGTCACACACCACTTTAACACAAGTCACTAGCCAGGTGGTCATCTCAGTAGACGCAGAGAACGCCTCTGGTAAAACTCAACATCCATTCATGATAAAAACCTTTATGAAAGGGTATACAGAAGGACATATCTTAACATAATAAAAGCTATTTATGACAAACAGACAGTAGAATACTCAACAGTGAAAAGTTTCTCTGCTAAAATCTGGAACAAGACAAGGGTTACCCACTCTCACCACCTCTATTCAACATAGTATTGGAAGTCCTACCATGCAGTCAGACAAAAAAAGAAAGAGAAGGTATTCAAGGAGTTCCCGTCGTGGCTCAGTGGAAATGAATCTGACTGGGAACCATGCGGTTGTGGGTTCGATCCCCGGCCTTGCTCCGTGGGTTAAAGATCGGGCGTTGCCGTGAGCCATGGTGTAGGTTGCAGACGCGGCTCGGATTCTGTGTTGCTGTGGCTGTGGTGTAGGCCAGCAGCTGTGGTGTAGGCCGGCGGCTGTAGCTCTGATTGAAACCCTAGCCTGGGAACCTCCACATGCCTTTTTTAGGTGCAACCCTGAAAAAGAAAAGGTATTCGAATCAGTAGGGAAGAGGTAAAACTGCCATTATATGCAGAATGACATGATACTGTATGCAGGAAGCCCTAAAGACTCCAGCAAGAGCTACTAGAACCATTCAGCAGGTAGCAGGATATGAGGTTCACTCACAGAAATCTGCCGCATTACTTTACAGTGGCAATGAAATGGGAAAGGGGATGTAAACAGTGACTTCCAAAATCCCATAAAGAAACAGTCCTTGGAAATGAGCCTTACTAAGGAGGTGAGGGACTTACATGCTAAGAACTACAAAGCATTAAGAAAATTGAAGATGGTTCAAAGAAATGAGAAGATTTGAAGAATCTGAAAAAATTTGAAGACTTAATATTGTTAAAAGGGCCATTTTACTACCCAAAGCAACCTACGATTTTTTTTTTTTTCTGTCTTTTTGCCTTTTCTAGGGCCGCTCCTGCGGCATATGGAGGTTCCCAGGCTAGGGGTCCAATCGGAGCTGTAGCCACTGGCCTACGCCAGAGCCACAGCAACGTGGGATCCGAGCCACATCTGCAACCTACACCACAGCTCCCGGCAACGCCGGATCCTTAACCCACTGAGCAAGGCCAGGGATCGAATCCACAACCTCATTGTTCCTCATCGGAGTCGTTCACCACTGCGCCCCACGGGAACTCCCGGACTACAGATTTAATGTGATCCCCATCAAATTACCCGTGATACTTTTCACAGAACTTAATAATCGTAAAATGTATGTGGAACCATAAAAGACCCATAATTGCCAAAGCAATCCTGAGAAAAAAAGAATAAAGCAGAAGGCAGAACCCTCCCAGACTGCAGACAATACTACAAAGCTGCAGTTATTCAGAGTTATTGGTGCAAGGAGTTACTGCCGCAGCTCAGCGGTAACAAACCCGACTAGTTTCCATGAGGATGTGGATTCAATCCCTGGCCTCGATCAGGGGGTTAAGGATCTGGCGTTCCTATGGTTGTGATGTAGGCCAGCAGCTACAGCTCTGATTCAGCCCCTAGCCTGGGAACCTCCATATGCCGTGGGTGCCTCCTTAAAAAAAGAAAGGAAGAAAGTTATTGGCACAAAACGGACATAGGGGTCAATGGAACAGAATAGAGCCCAGGAGTTCCTGTTGTGGCTCAGCAGGTTAAGAACCTGACTAGTATCCATGAGGATGCAGGTTCCATCCCTGGTCTCACTCAGTGGGTTAAGGATCCAGCGTTGCTGTGAGCTGGTGTAGGTCACAGAGGTGGCTCGGATCTGTCGTGGCTGTGGCTGTGGTGAAGGCCAGCAGCTGTAGCTCCGATTTGACCTCTAGCCTGGGAACTTCCACATGCCACAAGTGCGGCCCTAAAAATCAAAAAACAAAACCAAAAAAAAAAACACCTAAAAATAAAGTTGCCATATGATTCAGTAATCCCACTTCTGGGCGTACACCCAGACAATTATAATTTGACTTTTTTTTGGGGTCTTTTTAGGGCCACATCCATGGCATATGGAGGCTCCCAGGCTAGGAGTCCAATCAGAGCTATAGCTGCTGGCCTACACCACAGCCACAGCAATGCCAGATCCGAGCAGTGTCCGCAACCTACACCACAGCTCATGCCAACTCGAGATCCTTAACCCACAAGGCCAGGGATCAAACCTACATCCTCATGGATGCTCGTCGGATTCGTTAACTGCTGAGCCATGACAGGAACTCTGATAATTTGAAAAGATACATGTACCCTGCTGCTCACAGCAGCACTATTTACAGTAGCCAAGACATGGAAACAACCTAAATGTCCACTGACAAAGGGACGAATAAAGGTGTATATATGTGTACACACACACACACACACACAATGGACTATTACTCAGCCATAAAAAGAATGAAATAATGCCATTTGCATCAACGTGAATGGACCTAGAGATTACCACACTGAACTAACCAACAAAACAGAAACGGACTTCCTCAAAGTCCTGTATCGCGGTGGCTACCTACTCGGCACCATGGTGCCTCCAGTGCTGGAGTTCCTTCTGCCTGTGAATTCAGCCTGTAGCCCAAATTCACCTCAGCCGGGGCCTCATTCCTCAACCGAAGTGGCCATTCCTGCCTCCAGAATGAGTGTTCTCAGTATCTTGGCTGCAGTCAGGCCAATACACGGAGAAGGCACACTCTAGGCTTGCAGAGAGATCCAGGGAATCGGCAAGCATCTTGTTAAAACTGTGATTTGAGTCTTAAGTTCTTTATCGTTCTCCAGATTCTGAGTAGAGATTTTCACCAAGACGCATTTCTAGCCAGTCTGTTTTGTTCTTACTCCATTCCTTGGAATTAAGGCTCCTGAAGGAGCCACTGAATTCCCCGCTCACCAAATGAGTTGATCATGGACAATGAATACATATATAATTGCCATATTTCTCCCATCTTCAGCTTTTGAGTTGGCAACAGAGGAAGCTGGGAGCTTAAAATACCAGCCCTTCTTCACCCTCATCAAATACCCAAGTGGTAGTTTTATCTTGTTGTAGAAGTTGGTTGCATATTCACATGATAGTCTAGGTTAGATGTTTCTCTTAAAAATATTTAGGTTTTCAGTCAGATTTAATGAGGTTTCTAGTTTTCTAATCTCTTATTTTAGAATCTGAGCTATCTCCGCTTCTGCGGTTGCAGTGACTCCCTGCCTGAATCACCAGGAAGGCAGGCAGGCAGGCGTCCTGTCAGACTCAGACGGACAGGGCCTGTTCTCAGGGCCCCCAGGAAGGCCGCCTTTCCTTACTGAAGGGCCAGGTGCCTTCTGCATCCTTACTGATGGGACGGGGTTGACGCTTTTGGTTCCTCCCAGGTGTCAAGTTACATCAAGGAGCAGACTCAGGAACAGTTTCAGATGATAATTATTTCCCTGAAAGAAGAGTTCTATTCCAAAGCTGATGCGCTGATAGGCATCTATCCAGAGGTAAAGACACGGCAGAGGGGAGGAGGAAAATCAGCCCGGGGCGGCGGGGGGGTCCCAGCAACAGCATCTCAAGTTCCTCACAGAGTGTAGATACTGTTTGATTTCAGCAGTGACAGATATAGGCTGGGGTGATTTTTTAATCAATAAGACTTAAAAGGAACTACTCGGATGTTTTTCTGTGGCCGTATACAGAAAGGTAAGATCTATTTTAAGTGAAAAAGCCAGTTGAAAATTGCAGAACAGTAAGTATGATAGTTTTGCTTGTAAAATAATAGTACATATTAACTTACAGGAATTAGACTGCTAGTATTATATTTCCTATTTCTGTAAGGTCTGAATGTTTTAGGCAAATAGAAATGCAACATGGTAGAACTAACAGGGACCCATTTATCCTCCAAAAGTACCAGAGGAAAAAACAAAGAAATTGACCACAAGTTCTCAGGTGCATCGTCATTCTAGAAGCCCTTGAAAATACTTACCTGCGCTAATGGAGCAGAGCAACTCATTCAGATCATTCAGTCCTTAGACAATTCGGTTTCACTTCCTGAGTCCTCCTTGAAGCCAAGATAAAATCCACTTCCCTCCCTGCGCCTACCTCCTGTCACGGCATCGCTGGAACACGCTGCAGGAGAGAAACGGGAATTCTCATTAGCAGTGCAGGACAGGAATAAAATCTCAGGCTCTGGCAGGCCCTGTCAGTTAGACCAGCGGGAGGCGGAAAGGTAAACAAGAGCATCAGCCTGGGACCTGAGGGCACACCCAGCGGTGAACAAGCCAGCGGTGGCGAGGGCCTGGACGGGGACAAGCATGCGAGGCTGGAAGGCAGAGGCCTGGGGCTCCGGGAGGAGGGCCAGGAGCAGGCTGGAGTCAGAGCTGCCCTGCAGATGCCGCTGACCTCTGCACTGGCCACGAGTGAGAGGTTGGAACTCCCGTTGTGGCCCAGCGGTCAGGAGCCCAGCTAGGAAACGTGAGGATGCGGGTTCCGTCCCTGGCTTCACTCAGTGGGTCGAGGATCCGGCACGGCTGGGGCTGTGGTGTAGGCCGGCAGCTGTAGCTCTGAGTTGACGCCAAGCCTGGGGGCATCCATGTGCCATGGGTGCGACCCTAAAAAAAAAAAAAAGAAAAAGTGAAGAGGTGGCCATCTTTTATGTCAATGAATTTCCTTTACCAAAAGGGAGTCTTGTGCTTCGTTTTTAGTTTTTTCCTCCGTCTGCTGTTTCTCAGTAGCCTTTCATTTAAAACAATCCGTGTGTGAAAGGCCCGTTTGGGGTAGCAGAGCTGGTACATTTTGCCAGGTAACTCCAAAAACGAAATAGAGCTCATGTCAATGCAGACAGGCGATACGTTTGGCTGCAAGGAGGGTCCTTTTGCAAAGCTCAGTCCAGACTCACTGAGGGCCCTGACTTCACATCTGATGACAGGGACTGACGGTACTGTCTTGTCTCCGTTTCAGCAAGACGACTGCATGTTCAGCCGAGCTTTGACCCTGGACCTTTCTCAGTATCCAGAAACCGAGGGGAGAGAGAGCAGCAGGAGGCAGCGGGAGCCCCGTTAGGCCTCAGCGCGATGGTAGCGGTGGGCAGAGTGCTGCGTGGTCAGGCCAACCCTTGTTCCGTTCTCACCCCCACGTTCCATCTACCTGACAGACTTTGGGAGCAAGCAAAAGCTTGTCCCCCGCCAAAGATGCTTGCCTCTGTTACAAAGTGTTCAGGCCCCACTCCAGTAAATAGCATCTCCTGTGCGTTAGCTCTGAAAACATAGTTTTAACTTCCATTTTGAAATCCAGTCAAAGTTTTTTAATCCGGCATCACTCACCTTTGCTGCGATGTTGCCTTGCACAGTTTAAGTAAACCTTTAAGAGAAGAAACTTGGTTTCTAAGTGTGCTAGTTACACGGTATTGGACCTGTGTCTTAGGGAAAATTATTTCGGAGGGACTGAAACCAGTACTGAAAGTATCAATAAAAATAGTCTAATTTCAAACGTCTGCACTCTGTAATTTTAGAAATAAAGGATTTAAGGTGAAATTGAGTTGTTTCAGAGTTCCTGTTGTGGCTCGGCGGGGAAGAACCCCACGTGGTGTCTGTGAGGACGTGGGTTCAATCCCCGGCCTCCCTCGGTAGGTTAAGGATCCGGGGTTGCTGTGATCTGCGGCAGAGGTTGCAGATGCAGCTCAGATCCAGTGCTGCTGTGGCTGTGATGTAGGCGGCAGCTGCAGCTCCCATTCAACCCTGGCCTAAGAACTTCCATATGCGGTAGATGTGGTCATAAAAAGAAAAAACAGACAGAAGGACACAGGCTCTCCCAAGCAACAGCCCACTGCTCCGCTCGACTGCAGTGGTCCCTTCTCTCTGGGAGCCCCTGTACCACCGCCCAGGGATGCTCCAGTTCCTTATATGCGTTGGTAGGAATCCGCATACAGCCCACAGCCTCCCTTTAACCATCTCTGCATTGTTTATAGTGCCTGATACAGCGTAAATGTTTGTAAATAGTAGCCTATACACGGCAAATTCTAGATGGTTTTGGAACTTCCTGGAGTCTTTTTTTTTCCCAACTATTTTCAATCCAAGGTTGGTTGAATCCAAAGTTGCAGAGCTTTTTGGGAGTTCCCGTTGTGGCTCAGTGGTTAACGAATCCGACTAGGAACCATGAGGATGTGGGTTCGATCCCTGGCCTCGCTCAGTGGGTTAAGGATCCTGCGTTGCTGTGGCTCTGGCGTAGGCCGGTGGCTACAGCCCCAGTTAGACCCCTAGCCTGGGAACCTCCAAATTCCACGGGTGCGTCCCTAAAAAGACCAAAAAAAGGTGCAGTGTTTTCAATAGTACTTCATTTCCATTTAAAAATGGAAAAAGAAAGGAGTTCCCACCGTGGCTCAGTGGTTAACGAATCCAACTAGGAGCCCATGAGGTTGCGGGTTCAATCCCTGGCTTGGGGACCTGCATACGCCGTGGGAGCAGCCCTAGAAATGGCAAAAAGACAAATCAATAAATAAAAATGGAATAAAAAATGATAGTGGTGCTGTATTTAAGTGCCAATCAGGGAGTCGCCTCCTGAAGTAATGGAATCACCTTTGAACGACACTGTTCCCTGTAAACAAAATACACTCTGTGCCTAAGAAACAGATGGAAGTCACCCAAAAACCTGCTTCCTGCCCTCCCCCAGCCAACCTCTGAAGGCGTGAGGGCCAGAAGTCGCCCGCTTGTACCTTTTTCCAGTCCTGGTGGGCGCGACCTCCCTCTGCCTTGGAAGACATCAAACCAGCCCTTCGGTGCCACACGGCTTGGGGCAGACGCTGACCTCACCCCTGAGACTGCGGACCGTCAGAGGCCTTCAAAGCAGGGTCACTGCTCCGTCCAACACAGCAACCCTCATCCCGGAAAAGCGCCTGGCTACGCCAAGGCACCCGGCGGAAACCGCAGGGGGACAGCAACTGTGGGGCGGGGGCACCAACTCCCAACAAAAATGAACCTGGTAAGAAGCCGGCTTTATAGGGTTAAATGGTTAAAGGCACAGCTACACAGGACACAGGCGCCTCACCCCCAAACCGCCCGGAAGCTGACCTGGGAAAGGGGCGCCCCCGTGACGCTTGCTGCCGCACCAGTGCGGGTGGGGGCCGGAGGGCGGGCGGCCTGTCCCCCCAGGGCGCTGGGCAGCTGGCTGCAGCCTCCTGCTTTCCACCTGGAGCAGGTCCAGCCGCCTTCACGGGCCAGAGTCTTTCGGGCTTTGATGAGGCAGCAGAGGTTACCATACAGGTGTCTGGATGACCACATGAAACACAACCATTCAAGAATGTAAAACCTGGAGCTCCCGTCCTGGCGCAGGGGTTAACGACTCCGACTAGGAACCATGAGGTTGCGGGTTCGATCCCTGGCTTTGCTCAGTGGGTCAAGGATCCGGTGTTGCCGTGAGCTTGGTGTAGGTCGCAGGCTTGGCTCAGATCCCAAGTTGCTGTGGCTGTGGTGCAGGCCAGCAGCTACAGCTCTGATTGGACCCCTAGCCTGGGAACCTCCATATGCCACAGGTGCAGCCCTAGAAAAGGCAAAAAAAAAAAAAACAATGTAAAACCTGGGGAGTTCCTGTAGTGGCGCAGCAGAAACGAATCCGACTAGGAATCATGAGGTGGCGGGTTCAATCCCTGGCCTCACTCAGTGGGTCAAGGATCCGGCGTTGCTGTGACCTGTGGTGTAGGTGTAGGCCGAGAGCTGTAGCTCTGATTGGACCCCTAGCCTGGGAACCTCCGAATGCCCCGGGTACAGCCCTGAAAGTAAAAAAAAGCAAAAAAAAAATGTAAAACCTGTTCTCTCTGAGGCAGCAAACAAGCCACGTTGTAGTCACGCCCTGACCCAGTTTCTCACAGACAAGATTAGCCACAGGTGGATGTGCTATGCTGACTGCTTTTTCTAATACATCAGTCATGTTGGAATAAATTTGTATTAAAAACAAAAATCAGGAGTTTCCGTCGTGGCGCAGTGGTTAACAAATCTGACTAGGAACTATGAGGTTGCGGGTTCAATCCCTAGCCTTGCTCAGTGGGTTAACGATCCGGCGTTGCCGTGAGCTGTGGTGTAGGTTGCAGATGCAGCTCGGATCCCGCGTTGCTGTGGCTCTGGCGTAGGCCGGTGGCTACAGCTCCGATTCGACCCCTAGCCTGGGAACCTCCATATGCCGTGGGAAGCGGCCCTAGAAAAGGCAAAAAGGAAAACAAACAAAAATCAGAGAAATGACTAAATATATCTTTTAAAGCAAGGCCTTCGATTCTCCTGCATGGCGATTCTCAAAGCTCGACCTGAATTGGCTCTGCTTTACCTTCCAGCTTTAGATTCTCTTTCCAAGCTCGTAATATTGTCACCCTGTGTCTCACCAACTTTCAGATTCAGCCATCCTGCCCCCATTGCAGTTTGTAAAATGTCTTCTCTTTTTCTTTTTTTTTTTTTTTTTTTGCTATTTCGGGCCACACCCGGGGCATATGGAGGTTCTCAGGCTAGGGGTCCAGTCGGAGCTGGAGCGGCTGGCCTACGCCACAGCAACGCAGGATCCGGGCCGCGTCGGTGACCTACACCACAGGTCACGGCAAGGCCAGATCCTCAACCCACTGAGTGAGGCCAGGGATCGAACTGGCAACCTCATGGTTCCTCGTTGGATTTGTTTCCTCTGTACCACAAGGGAACTCCAATGTCTTCTTGTTAAAGCAGACCTAGATGTTTACTTTTTAAAATTTTAAATACTTAAGTAATCAATTAATTTCACAACTGAGTGGCAACTCAAGGCAAAAATTCTCATGAAATACATTGTACCACATCTTGTAACTAAAGAAAAGCTTAGCAATAGAGTTGAAAATAAAATTTTATTTTTGACAAGAGTGACATAAAAGATCCGTTTTCCATGCTTCAAAGAGAAAAAGAAAAGGCCTTCAGCAGCTCTGGCTTCTCTCTCCCTACACTTCCCAGCCTCACGTTTCTTGTTCACTTTCTTTACGTCCGCAGGGAGCTACTAAACAGGCAGCCTTGGCACAGATGCCAAGCAGGGCTGAGCCAGGACCAGGGGCCACCGGGCACAGGCACACAGCCCAGGCGGCTCTGCCCTGGGAGAACCCCGAGGACTCTAAAACGGCACAGACGAACTTGTGCCTGCTCCGCTCTGTGCAAATCCTTTCACGTGGGCCCTGGGGAGAATTTAAGAGCTGAGAGCAGAAAGGCTGGGCCTTAACCCACAGAAAGAAGGCTTGAAAACCTTGAAATTGACTTAACTAAACATGTAACTTGCAGCTTCTCAGGTAACCATCACCAACCCATGTGCCGACCCTGCACCGGGCTTGTGCGCAGGCCTCTGGCTCTTGCGGGCTCCGCAGCACTCAGCCCGCTGTTCTTCGGAAACAAAGTCACCAAAAGGACCGACTCCTGAGAAGCCCCGGGACCCAGCGAGTCTTCGTGTGCGTGTGCGCGCGGCTCCCGCCCGCGTGCTCAGTGCTGCTGTCTTCACTATTGAACAGGCATCTCGCTTGTTCCCACAGTAACAGACGTTTCTACCTAAAAGTTATATAAATCTAAGTGTCTAGTTTCTTATTTTCTCTTTGGCAGCTACTGTTGCTTGGACAGTCTTCACTCTCCCCCTTTTAATAGGAAAAAAACCCTGACGAAGAGGCCCTGTCACCTGGGAGTGGGGCAGGCCAGGTACCCCACCCTCAGCTGGTCCCTGAGGTGGTGGCTGTCGGTCCCCCGAGGACACCTTCGCCTCTGGAGCAGTTACCCAGTGGGGCGCGGGGCCCGCACGCCCGCGTGGTTCTTTGGGGGTCTTGGCGGTTGGCTCCAGAGGTCCGGCGCGGCTTTCCCTAACATTCCTCGTGGCTTCAGAGGGCACTGTGGTTCCAGAGGCTGCTTTTCAAGTTGCAGGTTGTGTTGGTTTTAAAGATTTCAAGACCCCCCAGCATCATCTGTTTGAACAAAAAGCAACACCCAAACACTCATTAACGCTGATGCCAAACAAGTATTTGCAATGGGGTTTCCAATTCAGAAACTGATTAGGGTTTTCTTATGTGCCAAAGACCCTGAGACACCTCCACGATGGAATTGGTGGCCGCTGTCGAGAAACGGCGCTGTGACTTACAAGTAACACTGGGGACAGAGGAAATCACGGGACATTAGATTTGCAAAGCGCTGGCCATCCTGACCCCTGAATGTGGGTGCTTTTCCCCTTCTTAGCGGACGGGGGAGGGGCAGGGTCCGCACACCTGCAGCGGGAGCCTGGGGACCGGGAGAAGCGGACGGTTCAGGGGTGGCCTCAGGTGGGGCCGGGCTGCTCCGCCCCGCAGCCCGAGGGCCTGGCCAGCAGCACTGGGGACAGAGACACACCAGTCTCTCTCCCCCTCGAGCAGAACAGGACAAAGCTCTGTGTAAGGGACCAGAGGGCTTCCTCTGCAGAGACGGGCTGCCCAGGGAGGTGGCTGCTGGTGTGGGTTCCAGCACCCAGGGCACCCCGAGGACCCCAGAGGCTGGCCTGCCCACTGCTCCGGGCCAGGTCCACCAGCAGGAGGCTCTGCTGATGGCACAGACCACGAGGCCACGCAGAGGTCGCCCCCAGGCAGAAGAGCTGCGGCGGCAGCGGCAGCAGCGACCACACCACGGACAGAGGACCGTCAGCTGCACCTGCCTCCTTAACCACAGCAGCGAGGTGTCCTGGGGACAGGAGGGAAACCAGAGACTAGAGGAAAGGAACCCTCGTCTGGAAGGGAGCAACCCAAAGAACCCAGCTTCACTGAGTTACGGATGAACTCCTGGCTGAATTCACAGTCCAGGTATCTGCTCTAAGACTTCCAAGAATTTTATCCAAAATACTCTCAACATGGAAATCTCCCTCTAAAGACAGGTTCCTTCAAGTTGTAAAATCTAAGGGAGCGGGAAGTTCCCATCCTGGCTCAGCGGTAACCAACCCGACTAGGATCCCTGAGGACACAGGTTTGATCCCTGGCTTCCCTCCGTGGGTTAAGGATCCAGCGTTGCCGTGAGCTGTGGTGTAGGTCGCAGATGCAGCTTGGATCTGGTGTTGCTGTGGCTGTGGTGTAGGCCAGTGGCTGTAGCTCCGATTAGACCCCTGGCCTGGGAACCTCCATATGTCGTGGGTGCAGCCTAAAAAGACGAAAAAAAAAAAAAAAAAATCTAAGGGAGCAGGTGTCACTCAGCCAGTCCCCTCCACCACCACCAGCCAGCAGGAGCCACCACCTCACCCCACAGGCAGCCTCTGCCAGCGCTGCCATAGCTGTTTATTTGAATCCGTGTCCGTAACAGACTCAACCGTACGTGTTCCCTGTGGCGCAGCAGGAAAAAGGGGCATCAAGTACTCACTGCTCCATCGTACCCGCTGAGGAGCTAATTTAAACGTTAAGTAAGGAGGGACGGGATTAAGACGGCGGAATAGAAGGACTGGAGCCCAACTTCTCTCCTAAAAACAACAAAATTCACAACTAAAGGCTGAGCACACTTCATCAAAATGGACCAGAAACCTTAAAAAAGATCCCCTACTCCAGAAGAAAAAGAAGAGGCCACATCAAGAGGTAGGAGGGGCGATTTCACGATATAAACAACCCCAGACTTCCCAGGTGGGAAGCCCCACAGACTGGAAACTAACTGGTTCACAGAGACTCACCTACAGGAGTGAGCGTTCTGAGCCCCACATCAAACCCTCATATGTGGGGATCTGGCACAGGGAGAAAGAGCCCCTGGCATTGAAGCCCAGTGGGGCTAGTGAGCAGAAGCTCCACGGGACTGGGGGAAACGGAGACCCCATTCTTAAAAGGCGCACACAGACTTTCACGTGCACTGGGTCCCAGGGCAAAGCTAAGTCTCCAAGGGAATCTGGGTCAAACCTGACTGCAGTTCTTGGAGGACATCCTGGGAAAACGGGGGGGGGGGGGGGGGGGAATGTGGCTTGTCGTGAGGGAGGGACACTGAAAGCAAAGCTCTCAGGAATCTTCAGCAGCTGCCTTTCTCTGGAGGGGGCCATTTTGGGAAAATCTGGCTCCACCCATCAGTCAGCTGCTGAGAAGCCCCAGGGCAAACCACAATCCCGGTGGGATCACAGCCCTGCCCATCAGTAAACTGCTACCTAAAGACCCCTCAGGCACACAGCTGCCTCTAATCCCATCCAGAGACTAAGCCCCACCCACCAGAGGGATTAGAATCGGCTCCTCCTACCAGGGGGCAGGCATCAGCCCCTCTCATCAGGAAGCCTACACCAAGCCCCCCCATACCGACTTCAGCCACAGGGGGGGCGGACACCAGAAGTAAGAGAGGCTACAACTCTATTATCTGTAAGAAGGTCACCACACCAAAAACTTATAAAAATGAAAAGACAAAGGACTATAACTCAGATAAGGGAGAAAGGAAAAACCCCAGAAACACAGCTAAGCCATGAGGAGAAGATTCTCAGCCCCCAGGAAAGACTTTAGACTGTTGATGCTGAAGATGATGCAAGACATTGGAAATAAACTGGAGGCAAAGATGGGTAACTTACAGGAAACACTGACCAAAGAGATCCAAGATATCAAACTTAAACAAGAAGAGATGCAAACTACAATAACTGAAATAAAAAATTCACTAGAAGCAGCTAAGAGCAGAATACAGGAGGCAGAAGAACGAATAAGAGAGGTGGAGGACAGACTAGTGGAAACCACTGATGCGAAACAGAAAAGAGAAAAAAGATCGAAAACAAATGAAGAGAGTCGCAGAGAACTCTGGGACAACGTGAAACGCACCAACATCCATATTATAGGGGTGCCAGAAGGAGAAGAGAGAGAGGAGACAGAAAAAATATTCCAAGAGACAATAGCTGAAAACTTCCCTGACATGGGGAAGGAACCACTCACTCAAATCCAGGAAGCACAACGAGTACCACACAATATAAACCCAAGGAGGAACACCCTAAGACACATATTAATCAAACTGACCAAAATGAAAGACAAAGAGAAAATCTTGAAAGCAGCTAGGGAAAAAGAAACAACATACAAGGGAACCCTGATAAGGCTATTGGCAGATTTTTCAACAGAAACTCTGCAGGCCAGAAGGGAGTGGCATGATATACTCAATGTGATGAAAGGAAAAAACCTCCAACCAAGATAACTCTACCCAGCAAGGCTCTCATTCAGATTTGAAGGAGAAATCAAAACCTCCACAGAGAAGCAAAAGCTGAGAGAATTCAGCAACACTAAACCAGCCTTACAACAAATACTAAAGGAACTTCTATAGGCAGAAAAGAACAAGAGAAGAAGGAAAAGAAAAAGAGCAGCAAAAACAAATCCAAAGTAATTAATAAAATGGCAATAAGAACATACATATCAATAATTACCTTAAATGTGAATGAACTAAACACCCCAGCCAAAAGACATGGACTGGCTGAATGGATACAAAAACAAGACCCACATATATGCTGTCTTCAAGAGACCCACTTCATTTCTAGGGACACATACACATTGAAAGTGAGAGGATGGAAGAAAATATTTCATGCAAACGGGGATCAAAAGAAAGCTGAAGTAGCAATACTCATATCAGACAAAATAGACTTTAAAATGAAGAATATTTTAAGGGACAAAGAAGGACGTTACATAATGATCAAAGGATCCATCCAAGAAGATGGTATAACAATTTTAAACATCTATGCACCCAACACAGGTTCACCACCATATATAAGGCAACTGCTAACAACCTTAAAAGGAGAAATCGACAATAACACAATCATAGTGGGGGACTTTAACACCCCATTTACAGCAATGGACAGATCAACCAGACAGAAAATCAATAAGGAAACATAGGCCCTGAGTGATGCATTAAACCAGATGGACTTAATAGATATTTATAGGACATTCCATCCAAAAGCAACAGAATACACATTCTTCTCAAGTACATGTGGAACATTCTCTAAGATTGACCACATCCTGGGCTACAAATCCAACCTCTGTAACTTTAAGAAAATTGAAATCATATCAAGCATCTTTTCCGACCACAACGCTATACAACTGGAAATCAACAACAAGAAAAAAACTGCAAAACACAAACACGTGGAGACTCAACAACATGCTACTAAACAACCAATGGATCACTGAAGAAATCAAAGAGGAAATTAAAAAATATCTAGCAGCAAATGACAACAAACATATGACACTCCAAGACCTATGGGATGCAGCAAAAGCCGTTCTAAGAGGAAAGTTTATAGCAATACAAGCCCACCTCAGGAAACAAGAAAAAGCCCAAATAAACAAGCTAGCTTTACATCTAAAGCAGCTCGAGAGAGAAGAACAGACAAGACCTAAAGTTAGTAGAAGGAAAGAAATCATAAAGATCAGAGGAGAAATCAATGAAATAGAAACAAAGAAAACCATAGAAAGGATCAATGAAACGAAAAGCTGGTTCTTTGAAAAGATCGACAAAATTGATAAACCCCTAGCCAGACTTATCAAGAAAAAAAGAGAGGACTCAAATCAATAAAATTAGAAATGAAAAAGGAGAAGTAACAACAGACATCACAGAAATACAAAGGATCATAAGAGACTATATGATCATATGCAACTATATGCCAATAAAATGGGAAACCTAGAAGAAATGGACAAATTCTTAGAAAAGTACAATATTCCAAGACTAAACCAAGATGAAATAGAAAAGATGAATGGACCAATCACAAGAACTGAAATTGAAACTGTGATTAATAAACTTCCAACAAACAAAAGTCCAGGAACAGATGGCTTCACAGGCGAATTCTATCAAACATTTAGAGAAGAGCTAACACCTCTCCTGAAACTATTTCAAAAAATTGCAGAGGAAGGGATACTCCCAAACTCATTCTATGAGACCACCATCACCCTGGTACCAAAACCAGACAAAGACTCCACAAAAAAAGAAAACTATAGGCCAATTTCACCGATGAACATCGATGCAAAAATCCTCAACAAAATACTAGCAAACCACATCCAACGATACATTAAAAGGATTGTACATGGTGATCAAGTGGGATTTATCCCAGGGATGCAAGGGTTCTTCAATATCCGCAAATCCATCAGTGTGATATACCACATGAACAAACTGAAGAATCAAAACCCTATGATCCTCTCCATAGACGCGGAAAAAGCCTTTGACAAAATCCAACACCCATTTCTGATAAAAACCCTTCAGAAAGTGGGCATAACGGGAACCTGCCTCAACATGATAAAGGCCATATACGACAAACCCACAGCGAACATCATTCTCAATGGTGAAAAGCTGAAAGAATTCCCGCTGAGATCAGGAACAAGACAAGGATGTCCGCTCTCGCCACTACTCTTCAACATAGTTCTGGAAGTCCTAGCCACAGCAGAGAAGTAGAAGAAATAAAAGGAATACAAATTGGAAAGGAAGAGGTAAAACTATCGGTATTTGCAGATGACATGATACTATACCTAGAGAATCCTAAAGACTCTACCAGAAAACTGTTAGAGCTCATCCATGAATTTGGCAAAGTCGCAGGATACAAAATCAATACACAGAAATCGACAGCGTTTCTATACACTAACAATGAAAAAGCAGAAAAGGAAATTAGGGAAGCAATCCAGTTTACCATCGCATCCAAAAGAATAAAATACCTAGGAGTAAACCTACCTAAAGAAACAAAAGACCTGTACTCTGAAAACTACAAGCCACTGATGAAAGAAATCAAAGATGACTCAAATAGATGGCAAGATATACCATGCTCGTGGATTGGAAGAGTTAATATTATCAAAATGACTATGCTACCCGAGGCAATCTACAGATTCAATGCAATCCCTATCAAATTACCAAGGACATTTTTCACAGAACTTGAACAAAATATTTTAAAGTCTGTTTGGAAGCACAAAAGACCCAGAATAGCCAACATCCTGAAAAAGAAAAATGGAGCTGGAGGAATCAAGCTCCCAGACTTCAGACTATACTACAAAGCAACAGTCGTCAAAACTGCATGGTACTGGCACAAAGACAGAAATATAGATCAGTGGAACAGGATAGAAACCCAGAATTAAACCCACGCACCTACAGCCAACTAATCTATGACAAAGGAGGCAAGAATATACGATGGAGAAAGGACAGCTTATTCAATAAGTGGTGCTGGGAAAATTGGACAGCCACATGGAAAAGAATGAAATTAGAACACTCCCTAACACCATACACAAAAATAAACTCCAAATGGATTGAAGACCTAGATATAAAACCAGACACTATCAGACTCCTAGAGGAAAACATAGGCCAAACACTCTCTGACATAAATGACAGCAACATCTTCTCAGATCCACCTATCAGAGTATTGACAATAAAAAGAAAAATAAACAAATGGGATCTAATCAAACTTCAAGTTTCTGCACAGCAAAGGAAACCCTAAACAACACGAAAAGACAACCCACAGGAAGGGAGAAAAGTGTTTGCAAGTGAATCAACTGATAAGGGATTAATCTCCAAAATTTATAAACACCTTCTGCAGCTCCATACCAAAAAAACAAACAAGCCTATTAAAAAATGGGCAGAAGATCTAAACAAACAGACAATTCTCCAAAGAAGACATACAGGTGGCCAAGAAACACATGAAAAAGGAGTTCCCATCGTGGCGCAGTGGTTAACGAATCCAACTAGGAACCATGAGGTTGCGGGTTCGGTCCCTGCCCTTGCTCAGTGGGTTAAGGATCCGGCGTTGCCGTGAGCTGTGGTGTAGGTTGCAGACGCGGCTCGGATCCCGCGTTGCTGTGGCTCTGGCGTAGGCCGGTGGCTACAGCTCCAATTCAACCCCCAGCCTGGGAACCTCCATATGCCACGGGAGCGGCCCAAGAAATAGCAGCAGCAACAACAACAAAAAAAAGAGAAACACATGAAAAGATGTTCAGCGTCACTCATTATTAGACAGATGCAAATCAAAACCACTCTGAGGTACCACCTTACACCAGCCAGAATGGCCATCATCCAAAAGTCTACAAACAATAAGTGCTGGAGAGGGTGTGGAGAAAAAGGAACCCGATTACACTGTTGGTGGGATTGTGAATTGGTGCAACCACTGTGGAAAGTAATATGGAGATTCCTCAGAAAACTAAACATAGAACTACCATTTGATCCAGCAATCCCACTCCTGGGCATCTATCCAGAGAAAACCACGACTCACAAAGACACATGTACTCCAGTGTTCACTGCAGCACTATTTACAATAGCCAAGACACGGAAACAACCTAAATGTCCATCGACAGAGGAGTGGATCCAGAAGAGGTGGTACATATACACAATGGAATATTACTCAGCCATTAAAAAGAATACCAGAATTTTTTGCAACATGGATGGACCTAGAAACTATCACGCTAAGTGAAGTCGGCCATACGATGAGACACCAACATCAAATGCTTCACTGACGTGGAATCTGAAAAAAGGACAGACGGAACTTCTTTGCAGAACAGATGCTGACTCACAGACATTGAAAAACTTATGGTCTCCGGAGGAGACAGTTTGGGGGGTGGGGGGATGTGCCTGGGCTGTGGGATGGAAATCCTGTGAAATCAGATTGTTATGATCATTAGACAACTACAGATGTGACAAATTCATTTGCGTAATAAAAAAATAAATAAACGTTAAGTAAGTAGCTGGTAGTACGTTCAAGGTGTCAGGGCTCTCAGAGACTCTTGGATTATTATATAGGTGCGTAAGAGTGTTTTAAGAAGTTTTCTTATCTAATAAAGAATAAACTCTGAAATCTGAAAAGTCTCTATCCTGCTGTTTTCAGGAAGAGGGTAGGTCAGATAACCAGGAAAGTCTCTGCCATCCCTAGAAATCTGAAAAGACATCGCGGTCCCAAAACAACAGATGCTATGAAGAAGACGAAATCAGAAAACAAAAGCTGAAAGGAAAAAAGAAAACAAGAGCTTAGAAATTAGCAGTAACACTCAAAAATTTAGCCTAAGGAGTAGAAACATAATTTTAAGAATCTCCCAGAAAGTTTTTGAAAAAAAAAAAAATGAAGACAGAAAATGAAAATTAAAACATTAAAAAAAACAAAACACAGCAGAAATTAATTCAAGAGGCCCAACTAATATGATTCAATGAAGAAGGAACAGAGAAGACAGATTCCAGAACTGGAGGAAAAAGAACTGAGCAAGATACATTAAAAGGATTTCCACCTACATACAACCTCCTGAAATTTCTCAGCACCAAGGAGAAGAAGATCCTAAAGCTTCCAGAACGGAAAGCAACAGGTCCCCACAGATGAGAGCCGGGGTCGCACCAGACCCTCTTCAACAGGAAACCCGGTTCCTGAAGGATCCCACCCTCCCACCAGCCCTCGGGAGGCTGGCCTCGCACACGGCGGCCGTGGGAGCTGCCGGAGGAGGTTCTGGCGGAAGCGGGTGGCGTGGGGAGGGAGCAGACCCGGCACCGCCCCAGGCGGGCGAGGAAGGGGCTCCAGGCCAGGCCACACCCTCCAGCCGGAACAAGGAAGACTCAGAAAATGAGGGGCAGCATGATTAAGAGAATACAGAGGAGTTCCCATGGTGGCTCAGTGGTTAACAAGTCCGACTAGGAACCATGAGGTTGCGGGTTCGGTCACTGCCCTCGCTCAGTGGGTTAAGGATCTGGCGTTGCCATGAGTTGTGGTGTAGGTCGCAGACACAGCTCGGATCCCATGTTGCTCTGGCTGTGGTGTAGGCAGGCAGCTGTAGCTCTTATTCGACCCCTAGCCTGGGAACCTCCATATGCCGTGCGGTGCAGCCCTAAAAAGACAAAAAAAAAAAAAAAAAAAAAAAAAAAACCCACAGAAACAACACGAACACCACGAATCTGCAACAATGAAAAATGAGCATAATTAGGAACTGTGAGGAAAGGAACTCACTGGACCTTGATCTAAGCAGGACCCACGGCCGCAACTCATAAGCTGGTCAACCAGGAAAAATGGTTCCTGCCTTTTAATTAAGTCACTGCGTTTGTGTTCCAGCTTTTAGAGCCAACCTGTAGACCGGCAGGTCGATGTACAGCCCGGTGGGCTTCGGGGAGGAGGTGAGGAAGGGGAGGCGTGGAGGACGGAGGCCCCGCAGCCCCAGCTTCACTAAGGGACATGCTGTTACCATGGACACCGGGGGAGGCGCGGGAGGGCCGCCTCCCTGGGACAGCGCCACCTACCGACCAGGTGCGGACAAACCTCACTCCAGGAGAGCCTGACTCCGCGGGGGCTGCGCTGCGCGGAGGGGGCGCCTGAGAAGTGAGGGCGGGGACTCCTGAGAACATTGCGGTGCCTGAACTGCAGGGTTCACGTCAACACTCGTTGGGCTGACCTGACGATTGGCGTACTTTTTCTTCACTAAGGTGCTGACTTAGAGGAACAGAAACTCTTAGAAGCGGAAGCTCTGGGAGCTGGAACGGTGTCCACGACCCCCCTGTCCCCAGGAGGCCAGGGCGTCAAAGCGAGTATTGTCACTGAAAACACTACGAATGCGGCCCGGCTGCAAGAGGCCCCCCGAAAGAAAGGCCATCATACCGGTATCAGACTGCCTGGGTTTTTTCGAAACTTCAATTCCATTTTCTTCTAACTTCCTCTTTGCGCAGTCCTGGCACGCATTACCTGAAAGAGGAAACCCTGGGTTAAAAGCCTCTCTGAGGACGGCGGCCTGTCATCAACAAGAAGACACCACTGGCTGGAGAGGGTGTGGGGAAAAGGGAGCCCCGGGGAGGCTGTGCTGCCGCTGTGGACCAGACCATAGGGATCTCTCCCAAAACTCAACAGAACCCCCACACGCCCCGACAACTCCACTTCTGGGTGCATATCCGAAAAACACCAAAAACCCTTATTTGAAAAGAGTTATTTACACCAAGGCTCATGCAGCATCATTTACAGTTGCAAGATATGGAAGCAATCAAAGTCCACCAGCAGATGCACAAAGAAGATGTGCTATGTGTGTGTACACGCGTGTGCGTAGGTACACACACACACACACACACTGGACTACGACTCAGCTCGTACAATAAAGGTGGAATTTTGCCATTTGCAACAACATGAAGGGACTCGGAGGGCATGACGCTAAGCCAAGTCAGACAAATGCTGTCTGTCCCTTACACGAGGAACCTAAAACACCCAAGCTAGTGAGATAACAGCAGAGGAGGCTCACAGTAACCTACATAAATGGTACAGCAACTGCACTTCAATTAAAGAAATGTTTTGTAATTTGAAAAAAACTTAAGCTATTCTAGAATCCACCCTCCAGGACCAGCTCACAAATCTGATTTAGCTGGGGCACCAACCGAGCAATCGCTGCCAGGTGCTGCAGCTGTCTATCGAGCTAAGGCGTTTTCCAAAAGCTCGGCCACTCTGGGAGTGAGAGGAACCAATGATAACTGCGCTCTTCCACGTGGAAATAAGCTAGAAGCGGAAAGCCGGAGGCAACTGTTCTCCCACCGCCACCCCCACTACCAAGACGCCACCTGGGGCTCCGCCGAGACAGGCCAGCAAAGGAGCCACTCGCTGACAAAAGAGCCCCTTCCAGCCCAGTGACAGCCACGTGGGAGCACCAGCCACCTGCAGTTCCCGTCGTGACTCAGCAGAAACGAATCCAACTAGGAACCCTGAGGATGAGAGTTCAATCCTGGCCCTGCCCAGTGGGTTAAGGATCCGGCGTTGCCGTGAGCTGTGGTGTAGGTTGTGGGCTCGGCTAGGATCCAGCGTGGCTGTGGCTGTGGTGCAGGCCGGCAGCTGCAGCTCCAACTCGACCCCTAGCCTGGGAACCTCCACATGCCACAGGTGTGACCCTAAAAAAAAAAAAAAAAACCTGGCACCAAGTTCACCCATGGGTAGGATTAGATGCCAGGAGGCACTGGCACCTCGTCAAGTCATAAATGGGCAGGGTTGAACCCAGAGGACACACATTTCAAGTAATAAAAATAGAAAAATGCACATAAATAGTTAGAACCTACAATTAAAACCTCTGAAGGGGATGGGTTAAAAATTACTACATCTGAGGCCAACTGGTCCGATACAGACTCTGGTTCAAGGACAGGAAGCTATTCTCAGGCAGCGGGAGGGGCCCGTGTTTGACGAAGCTGTGCTCCCCAGGGGATGGGCTGCATCTGCCATCCCTTCATGAAGGCGCTGCTATGTGTCATCTCAGCACAACTTAAGCTATGTGTTCCGGGGGGGATGCCTGTGACAGTTAAGGAAGGAGCGGCAGGGAGACAGCGGGACCCTGTGCAGGCAGAGGACAGGCTGCGAAAATCCAGAGCTGCTTTACCCAAGGACGTGGTGCTGTCCACTCGCTCAGCATCTGGAGAAGAAAGGAAAGGCATCAGCACAGCCGAGACCTCACAGCGCTGCCTCTGCAGGCAGCCCAGCTCCCACCACAGCCTCCATCTCCTCGCCAACGGCTCGGGGGAGGGGGTGTCACCATCCCTGCCACCCTCTCCAAACAAAAGCGCCTCAAGAACGTAAGCCCACGGCCACAGAGTGCAAGTCCCCTGGCAGCCTGTCCATCCACTCAGCTGCCAGGGTCCAGCAAAGGGGGCGTCCGTGGGGACAGGAAGCCCTGCCATGAGCGGCGCTCCGAGGCCAGGTTAAGCCCGCAGTGGGGGGGGAGGCTGCCCCCTCCACACTGAGTGGCACATTTGACTCTGCTCTCGGTCCAGGACCCCAACCTCACCTCCACAGTATCTGGGCACCAACTGGGAGAGCAAGGCACCTCTCTGAGCTTGTCTCAGCAGCTTGAAAATCACCTACTTTGTAGCAGTGGATACTGTGACTCAAAATGCTATACGGAGTTCCCACTGGGGCTCAGCAGCTTCCTGACTAGGATTCCTGAGGATCCCTGGCCTCTCTCAGGGAGTTAAGGATCTGGTGTTGCCATGGCTGTGGTGTAGATGCAGCTGGGATCCCGCGTGGCTGTGTCTGTGGCGTAGGCCGGCAGCCACGTCTCCAATTCAGCCTCTAGCCTGGGAACCTGCATATGCCACAGATGAGGCCCTCAAAACCGAAACAGGTAAATAAAGTTGTATATAAAAATACATAGAAATGAAAGACACTCAAGAATGTAAATTCATAGCAGTGTGTTACACACAACGTTCCCCTCTCTTTTTCTTTGTAAAACTACCACCCTAGTTACACTCTTATCAATGGAAATGCAACTAAAATGGTCCACCTTGCTCATGACTAGTGATTTTAGGAAGGACTAGTGGCAAGAACCAAGCTGCTGGATCACACGTGCAGTCAGCCACCCCTGACCGTCGCGTCCTCGGGTCTTCAAAGCCATTGCCAGCACCCCCAGCCATCTGTGCGGCTGACCCACCCACCGCCAGGGTGACTGTCTGGTCTCCTGTCACGGTGACAGGAGAGCCAAAGCGGACCTTTCCCGGCTGCCGTTCTTCGTGCTCCATGACACTGAAGGCAAAGCCATGACCTGCCCGGTGGGAGGTGGCCCCTTGTCGTGGTCATTCCTGGCAGGTGGTCACCCCCCCCCCGCCCCCCCGCCGGAGAAGTGAGGGCCGGGGCAGGGTTAAGGGTGCTGCACTTGGCACCACAGGGAGAAGACGCTAGGGGAAAAAGGCAGCTCTTCCTACAGTCATCCTGCGCCTCTGCAGTTGTAACTTTAAAAGGCACGGACAGGGTAAAGCAGTGAGAAACCTGCGGTTCAGGTTTTCGGCGTCACGGCTGAAGGAGCCGGCTGGGAGCTGGCTGTCTCGGTTAAGGGAGTTGGAAGCACGGCCTCTCCCCTGAGACGGGCAGATGTGGACAAGCACGGCTGTACGTGTCAAGTTCCAATTACCCCAACCTTCTCTCTGTAAAGTGCACAGAGACGCTAAAAAATAACTGGAAGACCAGTGGATCCAAGAGTATGAAAAACTCCCTCTTGGTTTTATTTTACGGCATGTCAATCATACCTACCAAAAGGGGAGAAACGGGAAGAATCCTCGCGGTTTTGTATACGGAAGCAAGGCAAATTCCCGTACCTGGGCTTGGCTGCTGGCAGATCTGCGAGGCGAGGTCCTGCACGTACGCCGGGAAATAGTCGAAGCAGTCCCCGTAGGACACCACTTTGATCCCGTGCAGCAGCATGTCTGCCTGGTGCTTAAAGAAGTGGTCCTCGCTCTCCTTGAGCACGACCATGTAGTGCTCCAGATCCACCCTGTTGGGCACCGAGTAGAGGAAGAGGGCTTGGAAGATCTGATCCCGCAGCGTCTCTCCGCAGCCCACAAACAGGAACGACTTGGTGCGGTACAGGTTCTGGAGAACTTCCTGGGAGGGAACCGAGACGCTGAGCTGCTCATCTGAAAGGGGGTCCGGTCCCATGACTGACCCCAAAGTTACATCTTTGTGCTTTCATTTTTTTCTTTCTGGCCGCTTGTGGAAGTTCCCAGGCCGGGGACCCAACCTGCACCACCGCAGGGACAACGCCGGATCCTTCACCCACTGAGCCACCAGGGATGAGCCACCTACATGATGGCCCTTTTAAATCCCTGCTCCCTGACGGGGCTCCCCCAGGAGCCACACGAGGAACAAAGAAGAAGAAAGGGAGTGGGAGTTCCCGCCGTGGCTCAGCGGTGACGAACCCGACCAGTATCCATGAGGATGCAGGTTCGATCCCTGGCCTCGCTCAGTGGGTGAAGGGTCCGGCCTTGCCGTGAGCTGTGGTGTACGTCGCAGACATGGCTCAGAGCTGGTGTTGCTGTGGCTGTGGTGTAGACCGGCAGCTGTAGCTCTGATTCAGCCCCCTAGCCTGGGAACCTCCATTATGTGGCGGGTGCAGCCCTAAAAAAAGACCAAAAAAGAAGAAGAAGAGGAGGAGGAGGAAGGAGAGAGTGGGCCTCTTCCTCTCCAAGCCAGGGTAACCGGCCCAGTCCCCAAACCCCACCCACCAATCAATCTTGTCAGTGCAGTCACGCAATTCAGATCTTCTAGAATTATGTACAGTTTTAAATGGTTAAAACATAATAAGGACGTGAATTTTTTTGTTTTTTTTTGGTCTTTTTTTTGTCCTTTTGCCTTTTCTAGGGCCGCTCCTGCGGCATATGGAGGTCCCCAGGCTGGGGGTCCAATCAGAGCTACAGCTGCTGGCCTACACCACAGCCACAGCAATGCAGATCTGAGCCGCATCTGTGACCTACACCACAGCTCACAGCAACGCCGGATCCTTAACCCACTGAGCAAGGCCAGGGATCGAACCCGCAACCTCAGGGTTCCTAGTCGGATTTGTTAACTACTGCTCCACGACGGGAACTTCCAAGGACATGAAATTCTTTTCAGAGCTGTGCACACACCAGGCCCCAGAATTAACATCTGTCTCAATGGATCACAGCCAGGAACCCTGCAGGGAGGGGCCTGGCGTCAGGAGAGTAGGGTTTGGGGGGTGAGGGCAGGACAGCTAAGGAGGGGACCAGGGACAATGACCCAAGGGAGTGGGCACAGAGAGACCCAAAGCTTTGAATCAGTGGGGTCACTCAGGCAGAGAATCACCAAGGAGAGCCTCAAGAGAGCGGGTCGGCGGTGAGACTTCTCATCACACACCAACCGCATCTCGGCTGCAAGGCCACACCTGGGCCCCGGGGTTTGCACCCAGAAGAGGGCCGGACTCTGAGCTCGTCAGTGACTCAGTGAAACCCTGTAGTTACAAGCGGGTTTACAAAAAGCGGGGAGCAGTGTCTCCACACTTCATCTTGTCTAGGATACCCAGAAAGCTCACAGACCATGACATTTGAAAACTAGGTTTAGAAAGAAACGAGAAACAGCTGAGAAAGGAGATGCGTGAGTGAGCACAGAAAACGGAGGAGCAGGGAGGAGTGGCCAGAGAAGAACCTTCCAGAATGATGCGGGGCCTGCAGGTCACGCCAAAGGAACTCAGCTGTGTCCCTGGGCAAGAGGACCACTGAGTGTCACTGAGCATCTCTTCCAGGGCCCGGGAGCCACATGGAGGGCGCCCGGCTGGCCCCACCCCGCCCGGTAGGAGCGTGACCCGAGCGGGGATGGGGGGCCTGGAGCCCAAGTCACTGCTCAGATGGCCCAAAAGGCTGGTGGCCATGCAGCGCAAGGGCACAGCTGGTGCCCGTTCAGGGGAGCGTACCATGACTTCCGGGTCTTGAGTCACGTCCTTATACCCCGAAGGATCCAGCACCATGCCGCAGGGGTCGGTGTACAGGCCGTGGATGTGCAGCACGCCGTACCTGATGTGCCCCCTCGCCCACTGCAGGACCTGGCAGAGCAAGCACACAGGGCAGGTCGCCGCTGTTCCCAGCAGCTACGTGGAACCTGATTCAGGGTTTCTCAAGCCGCCCTTGCAAACAGTAAGAGAAACGCTAGGATTCTAATTACACCTTTAAAAGCGGAGACACTCAGCTGTCAGTGCCCGTCATTCCTGCCCGTGGCATCGACAAGAACGGAGATGGTTCTGGGAAAGACTCCCCCAGCATCTCAGACCCCAGCAAACCGCCAGGCCTGCTAACCTCCGCCTTCATGTCTCGTGCTGTGTTTGCACTACTGCTGTGTATACACTGTGGTCACACCCAGAAAACAGATGCAGAGGAGAAATACCTGATCCGAGAGCTCTACAGAGCAAAGGCCGCAGGAGGCGGCCCTGAGGTGGAGCCGCTCATGAGGGCAGCCGCGGCGGGACCGACAACCCCGGACACACGGACGGACACAAGCAGCCAGATGAGCTCCTGACACCACACCTGGTGCCCGTGTCACTAAGGGCTCGGGAGGGGCCTGCGGCCACGTTCACCCTCCAGCCTCCTGGGCCACGGCCCTCGAGCCAGGCGGCACGTCCGGGCTCTGGATGAGACTCCACGGCCGGGCCTTTCCGTGCAGAGCGGGGCTGAGCCCACCCTCTCATGGGGAGCGGGTGACAGGCGGGGGTGACATAAACCACAGGCCAACACGGAGAGGACGCAAACCTGTCATCAAAGAAATACGATCAAGACGATGACTGTTCAGCCTCCGTAAGAGAAGAAATAAAAATAAAACCCACACGTATCCAGTGGGAGAAACGCACTCTGGGTTTTCAGTAAAGCCACGTGCGGGTGGGTCTCTGGTCCGAGAAGCAGAGGCCCCGCCCACAGCCGGGGGTTGGGGGTGGGGGTGTGGACTGCTGGTCTCTTCTGGAGAACCCTTGGGTCATTTACACCCTTTGTCTTTAAAATCATCATGCCCTGTGGCCCTAACACTTTCCTAGGAACTTGTGGCAGCATCATCTGTAACTGTGATGGGTGCTGACCACAGCAGAGGAAAGTTAACAACTATAATCTAGTTCCAGGAGCTCCCATCGTGGCTCAGAGGTTAACGAACCCGACTGGGAACCACAAGGACGCAGGTACGATCCCTGGCCTCGCTCAGTGGGTTAAGGATCCAGTGTTGCTTTGCCCCTGGTGTAGGCTGGCAGCTACAGCTCCGACTGGACCCCTAGCCTGGCAACCTCCACATGCCGAGGGTGGAGCCTTAAAAAGAAAAATCTAGTTCTCAGTAAAACTACATTGAAAAACCATGCTGCTTTTTTGGGGGGGGGGGTTGGGGGTGGGCCGCGCCTGTGACATGCAAAAGTTCCCGGGTCAGGGGTCGAACCCAAGCCTCAGCAGTGAAATGCTGGCACCCTTAGCCCACTACACCACCAGGGAACTCCTAACACCATGCTTTTAAAACAGCTTAATGACAGGAAAACGCTCACAGTGTAACATAAAGGGGGAAAATCAGGCGAAAACCTTTACATACACTGCAATCCCAAGCTGTTAAAGAACGAGGCAAATTAACCACAATCCACAGCGAGAGGACTGTGGGCGGGTCTGTCCCGACTGTCTTCGCCACCCAGGCCTCCCACAAGGAGGCCCACGAGGACGTGTAGACGCCGGTCCGCAGGACAGAAGGCCAAGCGGAGCCCCGCGCAGGCCAGGGGGTCCTGACAAGGGGGCAGCACCCACCCAGGGCCCGCGGGCCTGGTCCACGTGGACAGGGGCCCCCGCGAGTGAGCGGACACACCTTCCCGCTGCCAGGGCCGCGGGGCCACACCCCCGGCGGGAGGGCAGGGCGGGGCAGGGCCGGGCCAGCCGTCCGCACCTTGGTCTTGTCCTTCAAATCCAGAGACTCCATGGGCTTGCTCTGCTGCTGCCCGAAGATCTCCAGCAGGTTGTCGTAGTTGGTGGTGAGGACCATGGCGCCCCGCTCCATCAGGCTGAGGATGGACTGCAGCACCAGCGGGTTCTGGATGTGCCGCTCCAGGTCGTCGAAAACCTCCATCAGGCAGTCCTGGAAGAAGTTGGGCTTGGTGTCGCCCGTGCGCTGCGGAGAGGTGGAGCCAGAGTTAGGAGAAACAGCGTCTCTCAGCAGCTACTCCACACCTAGGCAGCTGATGAGAGCCCGGGAGCTGGGCACACAGCAGTGTTTTTAAAACAGAAAGAAAACCGCTGACCTCGCAGAGCCTAGAACTCTGGAAGAGGCCGAGGCAAGATGCAAGTCTCTAAGTAAGAGGTCGGCTGTGACGGGCGCCACAGGGAAAGCAGAGCGGAGAGGGGGCTGGCCCCGCAGGGCAAAGGGTGGACAGGTCACAGGGCATCCAATGGGGAGCGAGGCGCCCTGGAGGGGCTGATCCAAGCTGGCAGGGGGTGCAGAGGGAACAGCGCAGGCCGGGCCAAGGGCAGCAAGGGGCCCTGGTCTCCAGAGGGGAGTGAGCGCACCTGTCCCAGAACCAGATTGCGGAACCAGATTGCGGGGGCCCAGAGGCCACAGTGAAGACCGTGGCTCTCCTTGTGCCACAGCCACAGAGGTACCGGTTTCCCCACTGGGCTGGGAATCGGGTCACACCGGGAGAGAGCCAGCGGGACAGGGCTGAGGTCTGGCCCCTGCATGCAGCACCGAGAGTCACTGGCAGCCTTGACCAGAGCCACCTTGGGAGCCCAGCTGGGCCACGCTGGCGAGAGGGAGGCCACCGGCAACAGCAACAACCCCTCCGAAGAGTTTCAGTGTGAAGGGAGCAGAGGGGGGTGCTTCGTGCTCCCCGGCGTGAGCGCCCCTCACCCAGCCCTGCACTGGGACTGGCGGGACGGCTGGCCTGCACCCCAGCCCCCCCCCCGCATCGGGAATGCCCACACCCCCGGCCTCTGGACCCCCAGTCACCCTCAGTCCACCCTCCCCACACCATCATGCTCCTTCTCCACTGAAAGTCAGCTCCCCACGTCCCTGGGACCCTGATGCCCTGACCAATGAGTGTGCGGGTGGCACCCGCTCACCAACAAGGCCCCTCGGCGGCGGTGTTTCTGTCACAGTTCGAGGTGGGTTTCCCATCCACACAGTCGCCCCTCTCGGCGTCATGGCCTCTGCCTTCCTCACCCCTCGCCTCCAGTGGTCTCGTCCCACCTCTGCCATCCGCGCCTACGGCCACGTCCTAAACCTCGTTATTACCAGAAGCCCTGGTCCAGCCTCTCCCCCACCCGCTCGGGTCTTAGCACCCGGCTCCCGGGAGATGGCACCCCATCAGAACTGGCTGCCACTGGCCCGTCTCAGTCCCCACAGCCTCTCTTGTCCCCTGAAGCAGCTGAGACCCCCTCATGTGCCACTGGGGTTGCTGCTCACATACGCTCTCCCAGTCTGGGCCCTCCCCGGGCGAACCCAGCCCGGATAAAACCAACGCTCCACCTGCCCGGCCCCACGGGGACACACCGTTCTGGTTCTGAACGGCCTGACTCTTCTTTTAAGGAACTTCCCGAAAACACACACATGTAACCTCCCAACCCTCCTCTCCTTGATTAAGGGGCCCCGAGCCACCCAGCGTCCTGCAGCCCCACTCCGGCCCATCGACCCTGCACCCCCCACCCCAACAGGACTCAGCAGCTTGTCTGTAAAGGACCACAGAGCAAACTATTTTGGTCACACGGTCTCTGCTGGTGAAGCATGAAAGCAGTGCTAGAAAATGTGTAAACCAATGGGGTGCATTTTACTTAGAAAAAAAAGCCACAGCCACCCCCTGTGATGCCAGCTGCCACACGTGGCATCGCCACCCAGCTAAAACTACTTCCCAGACTCCAGTCAAGCCAGGGGGGCCATGGGTAAAACTATGGCCAGGGCCATGAAAACAAAGTGAGGTGTGCCTCAGAGCCCTAAGGGCCGCCCCCCGCCCCCGCCGCCCCCCGTCCCCTGCCGCCCCCCGCCCCCACTAGCTGGATGCACTCCTTTCCGGCAGGAGGCAGCGTGGCGAACCTTAAGCACAAGGCAGACACTGCGGTGAGGATGGCAGAACCACGAGGGAGCCCCCGCGCTCCCCGGGACTGCCCCCCACCGGACTGCAATGTCAGAAATGTAAGTGCAGAGAGTTCCCGTCGTGGCTCATCAGTAAAGAACCCAACCAGCATCCATGAGGACACAGGTTCAATCCCTGGCCTCGCTCAGTGGGTTAAGGATGTGGTGTTGCCGTGGCTGTGGTGTAGGCCGGCAGCTGCAGCTCGGATTCAACCCCTAGCCTGGGAGCCTCCATGTGTCTTGGGTGCAGCCGTAAAAAGACAAAAAAAAAGAAGAAAAGAAAGAAAAAGAAAAAGAACTGTAAGTGCGGCCACGTGGAAGCCACGCACTCTGGGTTCTTTGCAGGCGCCCGAACCCTGAACCCTGCGTGCTGGTCTCCAGGCCTCCTCGTCACTCCTCCAGCATCCACCCCGCAAGGCGCAGGTGACGGCCGGCCGTCCTCAACAACTCGATGAGAAGAAGCGCGCCTCGGGCCTCTACCACATGGCCTGTCGGACCGCTGACCCCAGGGCATTGCCCAGCAGCCTCCTGTATCACCAGCTGCTCTTCCTCTGCTGGCCCCCTCCTCCTGCAGACAAACAAGCTGTGTCTTCGCCCGTCTTTAATGTTTAGGAGCCACTCGTCTCGTCACGTGCAGATGTGGCGGCCCGCCTAGACCAGAAACAGACCTGGATGCCCGCCCCCCCCTCGAGGAGCCCCCCAGGGCTGCACCGTGAACCCCCCGAGACGGCGCACGTATCCAGGCTCCATTTAACACAGACTGCGTCGGGGGACCAAAGCACGCCTGGCATCCCCTGGTGAACTGAACCGTCTCTGGCTGGCCGGCGCCCTCCGGGAGGCGCGGACACAACGTGGGCTGGTGGGAATCGAAACGTTCCATCCCAGCTTCACCACCTGGCCCAGAGCCTGCTGCCGCCCGCACGCTGGCTGGGCCGAGAGGCTTACCGGGGACATCTTCCGGATCAGATCGTGGGCGACCACCAGCAGGTCCCTGTCCTTCGTCACCTTCCTGCGGAACTCGGCCACATCCCCCGGGTGCAGCACCTCCAGCTGCTCGGCGGCCTCGATGACGGCCTCGATGCAGCTCCTCCACGAGCAGAGCGCCGGGATTCCCGGGGCCACGGCCGCGCTGACCCCCGTCCCCATCACCAGGAGCAGCTCCTGAGGCTGTTTCCGGATGAGGCTTTTTAAAAACTTTCTGCTCAAAAACAAGGGTGGGAGAGAGGGATGGTCAACATGAAGTCCAGGAACGCGCAGAAAGTGCAGCCCGGAAGGGCCTGCGAAGGGTCGGGTCAAGTCCAGCAGGGACGGGACATGCAGGCAACGTCCCTGAGTTTCTACTGATGGCAACAGAGCCTGTGTGTTAACCTCACATGTTCTAGCCTCTTTCCAGAAGGGACTTGGGGATGGGTGCGTCTTATTTACCTGAGTCCCCTACCGTGCTGAGTGCACATTTAAGTGATAATATGTTTGCAAACACAAAAGCTCAGCATGGAGTTCCCATGGTGGCTCAGCAAAAACGAATCAGAATAGCATCCATGAAGACTTGGGTTCGATCCATGGCCTCACACAGTGGGTTAAGGATCCGATGCTGCCGTGAGCTGTGGGGTAGGTTGCAGACTTGGCTCAGATCTGGTGTTGGTTGCTGTGGCTGTGGTATAGGCCAGTGGCTACAGTTCCAATTCAACCCCTGGCCTGGGAGCTTCCACATGCTGCAAGTGCAGCCCTAAAAAGGAAAAAAAAAAAAAAAAAAAAAGCTCCCTGATTACAGCGACAGAAAATTCCTGGTGAAGTGCTTGTCCTCCCTGTGTATCAAGCCAGCCCACTGCCCAGCAAGGACTCCTCCTGGGTCACTGGACCTGCGCATTTATGGTCGGATTTCCTTCTGTGAAGCGTGGCCCCCAGTCTTGGGCCAGACCCTCTGATCACTTGCTGGTTGGTGTGGAGACCAGGTGACAGTCACTTCCTCAGGCAGGAAGAGAACCGCCTCCTGGAACACCTCAGGTGTTGAGGCAAAGGGTAGTTACCGGCCAGTGAAATGCTCTCCTGCCTTTGACCTTCACCCTTGTAGGCCCTAAATAACATCGAAAGAGGCCTGGGTTTTCTGGCCACACCTGCAGCAGGTGGAAGTCCCCAGGCCAGGGACTGAACCTGTGCCACAGCAGCAACCTGAGCCACTGCAGTGACAATGCCGAATCCTTAGCCCACTGCACCATGGGGAACTCCTGTAAGGAGCCTTGTGAGGGAGGCCACAGACCTGTTTGAAGGTGCAGCAACTTCCTTTACCTTGACTTGTGTTCACTTCTGTGTGCTGTCTTTTCCACCGAATCCATCTGTGAATCCTAAAGAGATTCAGAGGCAATTAGTCAGAAGCAACTTCTATTTCCCAAACAAGGGTTTTCTTGTCAGTTCCTAGAAGAGAGATGAGGCTGGAATTAAAATCACAGGTCCTGGAGCTTTCTGTAAATCAGAACACCTGAAGAACTTCACATACAAAAATATACATCCGAAATGGCCCCCAAGCCCCCGTCCCCAATTCTGGGACTTAGCAGGCCAGGCCAGGTCTCAGGCTCAGATTCTCCAAAGCGGCACACAGGACGGAAAAGGAAGAGAAAGCGGCACGGCAGACAGAGGTGGTGCTGTCACCCCCCCCTTTATGACTCTGCTCCAGAACCGCTTCCACTTGACAGGAACACAAATGACCCATCGAAGGAGGACAATGCACAGGGCCCAACCAAGTAAGCCTGAAATTGCCCCCAAAATAATCCACATCACTTTCAAATAGAAGCCTTTTTTTTTTTTTTTTTTTCAGGCCCACACCCACAGCATAGGAAGGTTCCCAGGCTAGGGGTCGAATCAGAGCTACAGCTGCCGGCCTACACCACAGCCACAGCAACACCAGATCCGAGCCGCATCTGTGACCTACACCACAGCTCATGGCAACGCTGGATCCTTAACCCACTGATCGAGGTCAGGGATCGAACCCACAACCTCATGATTCCTAGTTGGATTCGTTTCTGCTGCGCCAGGACGGGAACTCCTAAAATAGGAGTCTTTGACCTCATCCTGCTCTACACAACATTTTAGAATATTTTTTAAGCAGCCACTGATCAACCACGACGTAAGAAATCATGCTGTCACCATAATGAGGAACTTAAAAAAAGGGGCCCCAGTTCTTTCCATTGCTGTTCAACTGCTTTTGATGCCCCATACGTGTACAATCGTAGATACCTACTGAAAACCCAAATACGTTTACACATCTGCAAAAAAGAATGAACAAATGACACTTTGTGGGCTGGACTTAACTCCAAAATTAAGTGATTTCAAAGTTTTCCAAAGGACAAGCTGCCCCTACAAGCACTGAACGCTTCCATGACAGGGGACAGCCTGCACTGCCGTGTGGCTCGTTGCTGGTTTAAGGGCTCCAGCCTCTTTCTCCTCCTGAGCCTGACAGATGAAGGTCTGGAGCTGGCTCTCCGAGGCACTTCCAACAGAATCCCACAGGCTCCAAACGTCACAGGCAGATGGGCCTCTAGCCTGAAATGCTGACGTGTCCCTTTAAGGGTCCAAGGCGCCAACACAGGAAGTACCCGATTACATGACATCTCAGCACAAGAACTCTGCAGGGATGAACTGCAGCGCTGCCCATATTTAGACACTTGGAGTTCATTATAACACTACCCGGTTAAAGACATTGCCTCATTTCCTGTTCTTTCAGCAGCGTAATTATCAGAGCCAGATCTCACAATGACTTAGAAAGCACCCCCAAACCTCTCCTTGTTTTTAAACGAAGGGCCAAGCAGGAGAGTTCAAAAGCACCTCGTACCGGACCCTGGAAGTTTCTGTGGGATGGCAGACTCTGGCGTTCCCCTCCCATCCCCAACACCACTCTCCTAATGACCCAATCGGACTCCCGACAACAGTAACAAACGCCTTCAGAGGCCTTCAGGAGCTGCATCTTTTGGTTTCCTTGGTGATCATGTCGTCACCACAGTTTGCAGGCCCAAAGCCAAGTCATCATAGCAACCCAATTTTTTTTCAAGGACCTATCAGCATTTTCAGAAAGCGAAATCAGGCCCCGACACAGATTTGGACAAGCAGTTCCTGCCCTTTTTATCTAAAGCCACGAATAAGGGTCTGAATAGGGTGTTTTCTGCTTAAAATCTGAGATCATGAGTATCTTATGAACGAATTTCAGATAGCCAAAGACTGCCTTCTTTGAATCCTTAGCATCCAGCACTAAATTAAATGTTCATCAAACTGAGTCTAGAGAAAGCAGAACAAACTACGAACAGGTAACCTGTTATTTACAGCTAGCAAAACAAAGGCCCTCCCCAGCTCCCTAACTCTAACTCCACTGTGCCATGTTGTTAAAGACTTCTCCCCGCCACCACACCTCCTGGTACCCTGGCCCTGGCACAGTCAGTCCCCTCCCTCGTTGCGGCTGGGCCTGGTCATGTGACTTCTTTGGCCAATGGGATGCCGGCAAACAAGCAGGCAAGCCTTTGTTAAGCAGGTTGCCACTGGAGCCTGTCCTCTTGGAACTCAGCCATGTAAAGCCCAGTCTGGCCTCCTGGACGGCCACCAGTGGAAAACACACCAGATGACAATGAAGCACCAACCACTCAACATGCAAGTAAGGCCACCTGGGATCACTCAGTGCCAGTCAAGCAGCCAGGGGACCACAAGGTCATAAGCGAGCCCAGCGAGGCCAGCCTGAGTCCTGCTGAACCAGGCCCAGGTGCTGATCTACAGAACTGGCCATTCTCTGAAGCACGGATACCGTTTTCCACTCCGCCAGAAAGAGCAGAGGGATGGGAAAGGAGAATATCGCCGGGGCGGGGGGGGGGGGGGGGGGGGGGGGGGCAAGGAGAAAATGTCTAGAATAGTAATTTATTACAAGTAACATAATAAAACATTTAAAACTAATCTCTTTCTATGGCAAATTACACCTTCACTTAACAAGTACAACCATGAATTAGAAGTTTCAAGTCTGGAGTTTGCGTAGTGGCTCAGAGGAAATGAACCCAACTAGTATCCACGAGGACTCGGGTTTGATCCCTGGCCTCGCTCAGTGGGTTAAGGATCCGGGATTGCGGTGGCTGTGGTGTAGATCTCAGATGCAGCTCGGATCCCGTGTTGCTGTGGCTGTGGTGTAGGCCGACAGCTGCAGCTCCGATTCAACCCTAGCCTCGGAACATCCATATGCTGTGGGTGTGGCCCTAAAAAGACCAAAAAAAAGAAGTTTTAATAGGATCCTCAAAAATATCCAGGAAGACTTTTAAGTTTCTTGCTATAAGTAAATTATCCTAAGGGTGTTGAGTGGACTAAAAGAGCACGGAGCTGAGAGTTCCCAGGAGGAATGGGGAGTATGGCAGACACACGCTCAATATGCCTCTTTCAACAAGGGGAGGGGACAGCGCAAATATTTACCAACATTTCTACATGCTGGCTGTTAACTCACCTGTAGCCGATCTCGAGTGATGGAATAAGAGGCCCCCAGGGTTTGAGCCAAAACTCAGGTCACTATAAAACCTGATTCGTGTAAAGGCCTGCAGGCTCTCACCTCAACACCACCCCTCCGATGCTGTTACAAAGTTACCCACACTAAGAAGCCATTTACAAATCTGCTGCTCAGGGAGACCTGGAAAAACTAGGATGAAGTGTAATCCATGTCACCACCGTGGTTGCCAAGGGCTGGAATGTCCCAAACCTTGCACTCTGACTACACCTAGGGAGGGGCGGGAGCCTCTGGCTATAAAGCAAGCTCTTCCCTGCCCCAGGAGCATATTCCAGGCACCCCGAGGCTAGTCAGGCTCAGAGCTGGCTGATACCGACTCACCAGGTCCTTAACGGCACCCTGCCCTTTAACTCCATTCCCATAAACTGCCTTTTTCATGGCAATCTGGCTTCCAGTTTTTTGACCTGGGAGGGAGCCATAGAAGCCGAAAACGTTTGGCATCAAGAGTAAGTTTCTTTCCTTTTTTTCTTTTTCAGGCCACACCACCACATATGGAGGTTCCCAGGCTAGGGGTCGAATTGGAGCTGTGGCCACTGGCCTACACCACGCCAGATCCAAGGCACATCTGCAACCTACACCATGTCTCACAGCAACGCCAGACCCTTAACCCACTCAGCGAGGCCAGGGATTGAACCTGCGTCTTCATGGCTACTAGTCAGACTCGTTTCCGCTGAGCCACGACAGGAACTCCAAGAGTAAGTTTTCAAGTACACCTGACAGACTTCTAATCACTCATCAATCACCTGGGACGTGGCTGCTGGAGGTATTTCTGGTGAGGCTGGTTAACATAACGAAGTTCCTTTGAGCTGAAAACGGGCTTCCTAAACTGCAGAGAAGAGGCCTGCCCAGAAACTACAACACCTGAAGCAGCGCTGGGGCTGTGGGGAAAACACCATATGCCCAGCCCTGAGACCTTACCGAACCTCGTGTCCAAATCCGTCAAATGGGAACGCCATGAGCCACGTCACCGACGGGACTGTTGTGAAGGATTTTTTGGGTTTTTTGTTTTTTTTGTTTTTTTTTTTTTTTTTGCTTCTTAGGGTCACACCGGAGGCATATGGAAGTTCCCAGGCTAAGAGTCGAATCGGAGCTGCAGCTGTGGGCCTACACCACAGCCACAGCAACCAGGGATCCAAACCACATCTGCGACCGACACAGCAGTTCACAGCAACACGGCAACCCAGAATCCTTAACCCCCTGAGCCAGGCCAGGCTACAGCTGGCCAGCTACAGCTCAGATTCAAGCCCTGTCTGGGAGCTTCATATGCGGCAGGTGCGGGCCTAAAAAGAGCAAAAAAAAGGGTTCATTTGCTTCTTGAAACCAGTTCCTCCAGACAGCACATGGGTACATATATTTAAACCAAAAGAATGACAAAACCCACCACTAATAAAAATGTAAAGGTCACACTTTACTTCAAAAAGCAACACTAATTACTCACATTCTACGCCTCTATGCGATTCAAGGGAAACGCTCTCCCGAGGTCTCTCACTCACCCAGTGCAGGGGCTCCTGTTATCGCCTCTCACCTGGCCCAGGCTGACAGTAAACTCTCTTAAGTGGCCAACTGCCCTGGCAAATGAGGTTTTGCACATTTTCTAACATTAGCGCAACTCAGAATGCCAAATACTCTTGACATTTTACCAGGAACACTGCCAGCAGCTCAAGTGTGCAGGGTAACAGTTTGTCCATCAGAGGAGACACGCTGCATGAATCAAACAGACATGTTACTTAACAAGCCAATAATGGTAAAAATGCACCAATACAGAGACCAGTGGCAGGCGGAACCACCAGTTTTTATCTATCCCAAGAGGGATAAGAAACATTCTGGAACGTAAACCTCCAACGAAACCTGAAGTTACAGAATCCTGGAGCTGGAGGAACTTAAAGGCTATGTGATGCCAAATACCCTATTTATCGAAGTGACAACTGAGACTAAGAGGCTTTGACTTGGTCAAGGCCCCCAGGGAGTGGGGGTAAGCTATCAACTCATTCTGTGCTCACGTCCCATAATCTTGCCACTTCCCCAGGCACCACCTGGTTCACTGTGCCCCCCAAACTTCATGGAGGGCATTCATTTCTGCATCTTCCTACCACCAATACTTTACAAATACAGTTTGGCTGATCTGCAGGTTCCAGATATGCGAAGAGAAATGGCCATCAGGAAGATACAGGAGCAGCAGCGAGAAGCCTCAGGCAAAACAACCAGCTCAGAGTTTTCTGTTAGGGCTCATCACACAACTGTCGGGTTAACTTTAGCAGAGAACAGATAAGGAGGGCTCAGCAGGGCAACAAAGCCACCACTGGGGAGGACTTCTTTCTCCTGGAAAAGGACCTTCAGGCTCCTTGGATCCAGGGGAAAGAGGCCAGGCCTAGAAGTTAAAACCGGGTATGAGTCAAACCACTTAATAAGGGGGTAAGTTACTCAGTCCCTCTGAGCAGTATTTCCTTTATCTGCTAAAAAAAAAAAAAGGAGTATCTTACACCTCAGAGTTTTGAAAACATTAAAAGCAATAATGGGGGGGGGGGCTGCCCTGAGGCATATGGAGTTCCCAGGATCCCTGGCCAGGGATCAGATCCGAGCTGTAGTTGCCACCTACACCACAGCTGCAGCAACACCAGATCCTTAACCCACTGCGCTGAGCCAGGGATCAAACCTATGTCCCATGGCCCCAGGAACTCCAGGGGTTCCCTGCAGTCCAGTGGTTAAAGATCCGGTGTTGTCACTGCTGTGGCGGGGGTTTGATCCCTGGCCCTGGAACTTCCCCGCACCCGTGGGCGTGGCCGGAATAAATAAATATTTCAGAAAAGTTTAGAAAAAATAAAATAGCAAAGCCTACAACACGCTACATATGTGGTGGGTCTCCTTCCCAGATGTAGTCAATTAAAACTAAATAAAATTTAACATTCAGTTCCTCGGTCACATTTAAGTGCCTGACAGTCACATTGTGCAGTGTCTGGGGAGCAGAGACACAGGAGACGTTTTCGTCATCCCTGCACAGGGTCAGGCCAGCGCCTCCCTCTCCCTCACCAGGTCCAGACCTCAACACACCCAAGTGCTGCGGCTTTCTCTTCCTAAATCGCTCTCTAAGCCACGCCCTCTGCCTGCCTCAAGGTCCCCACAACTTTGGATGGCTGACGGCCTCCCTGGGTCTCCAGGGTGATGGTTCTGCCGGGACATATCTGAACTCGTCTCTTTCCAGGGCTTTCTGGGTCCTTCAGGAACCCCAGGCCCAGCCTCCAAACACTCTTATGATCTGGTTCCACTTCTGAGACCCAGCCCCTCTTTCCTGCCCACTGTGCCACATGTGCCTCCTGCATGGCGGCTGGGCTCCCTCCGACACAGTCACCGTGATGAAACCCTATGGGCCAAAGGACAGAACCTCACTGAAAAGGAGTACTAAGTCCCCAACATCGACCCCAGGCAGAAAACTGTAGCCTGAGGCAGGAAGGAGCCGGAACACCAGCCTTTGGGTCTGGACTTTACGAAGCTTAGCCCTGCTTGAGGGTCTTCACAGCCACCGCCTGGCCTGGGTCACCTCCACCTCTGCCATGGTCCACCTTCCTCCAATTCTCTCACATCACAGCCATTAAAAAAAAAAAAACAAAATCAGCTCCACGAATGAAACAATTAAGAGGAGGAGACAACCCCAAAGCATCCTGCTCTGCCCCAAATCCCTCACCGCTTAGCTCTGCCTTCCTGCATCACATCGGATCTGTTCTCTAGGCTCTTCTGTGGGGCCGCACGAGTCTCATCAAAGAGCATTAAAAGTTAAACACTGTCCTGCGTTGCCCTCAATGCCACAGAAGACACATCTGCAAACTGCCCCCGCTGAGCTCACACCCCCTGCCTGGTTTCAAAGGGTCATCAGGGGACCCATTAGATGCCTCTACTTTTATATTTTATCATCAAGAATTCACAAACCCTGGGGGGATACCTTAGCAGACGCCGACGGATGCACAGACCTCAGGTTTGGGAAACCCAGCCCCAGCCGAGACCAGAGGGCAGAGGGAGGCAGGCGGGGGCTGAACCTCAGGGCGGGTGGGACGCAGGGAGTGGGGACCGCGGCCTGGGGAGCGATGGCACGGAGGGTCGGGGGGAGCTCTGAGGCCTGGGGCGGGGCCCGGGGGGAACCCTGGCGGGGGGGCTGGAACTGCGGATCCTAAGGGATCTCTGGACCCTGAAGCGGCGGGAGGGTCTCGGAGACTGGGGGAAATCCTGAAGGGTTTCCGGGCTCGAGAGTCCTGAAAATGTAGGGACCAGAGATGGTCGGGGGCTCCGACAGGGTCTCGGGGGCGGAGGTTCCCAAGGGAAGCGGGGGCGGTCTCGGGAGCCGAAGTTTGTCGGGGTCCTCGAGATGGCTGTGGATCCCGAGAGCGGCCGGGACCCATCCGGAGGCTCTCGGGGTCTTGAAGGGCTCTTGGTCCGGCAGCCCCGGCCTCCCCAAGCGGCCCGCTCACCTGCGGCGCCGCCGACACGCTGGTCGGAGCTCGCGCCCCCGCCGCCGCCTCCGGCTCAGCGGTCCAAGTCTCCGGGGTCTCCGGGCGGCCGCGCGGGAGGCGGTCTGCGGGGAGGGGGACTGCGCGCGCAGCCGGCGCGGGGGCCCGAGCCCGAGCCGGAGCCGGAGCCGGTGCCGGTACCAGAGCCGGAGCGGACGCCACGCAGCCCTCAGCCGCGACTCCCACGGAGGCCGGCCCGGGCGCCGCCGAAAAGCCTTCCCCCGCACGCCCGTCCCCGCCTTACGAAGGTTCCGCCCCGAAGCCAACGGCCCCACGGAGGCCCCGCCCCCAGCCCGAGCCGCGGGCCCCGCCCTCCCGCGGAGGCCCCGCCCCGCCGCTGGCGCAGGCGCGAGCGAGTGAGGGGAGAACGCTCGCGCTTCGGAACCCTCCTCCGCACTCCACCAGCTCACGCGCTGGCTCTGTGTCCTCAGTTTCTTCATCTGCAAAATGGATGCGGGCGCACTTTGCAGGGACATGGCGAGCTTTCAGTGCGATCGGATGCGCCCCTCTGCAGCCACGTCCTGAACACGCTCATATACCGCTTCAATCCTCCAACCCGAGTTGGGTCCAAACCCAGGCGGATCTCGGGTCCCCAAACATGCCTTGCTTGCCCAAGACCCCCGACGACCTGAAATCGTCAGTCCCCTCCCCCGGTCCCCAGTTCTTTTCTTTGACAGTTCCTACCATTCTGAAATTAGGTACAGTGTCTCTCCCCAGGCATCCCCATGAGGGACAGGACCTCCTCTGCCGTGTCCATCCCTGGGTACCCAGACACTAGAATGGGTCTAGGCACATAATCCGTGCCCAAGGGTGAATGAGTGATTGTCCACCCCGTGCTCTTCTCTCATCAATAAATACTCTTGCCCGGAGGCTGAGAATGGGACCAGTTGGGCTCTGATGCCTTGAGTCCTGTGACCTCACGCCCCGCCTGGGTCCCAAGTTTACGAGTCTATAAAACGGAGTGATGCTAGTGGGGCGGTTGATGGGACCAAATGAGCTCGAGCATAGATGGGCTTGGCACAGAGGCACGCAGCTGTTTTAGGGCCCCTCCTGACATTGTCTGGAAGCCTTTCCCTTCCCCAAACAAGACTTAACCGGGATCAAAAGCGACTTCCTCCTGCCAGCCTTCCTAACCTTCCGGAATCCACCCTCCCTGCCCTATCCGACCGGGCGGAGTTAATGATTATTTCCTCTCTCCTTCGCCCTTTTTTTCCTGGCTGGATTTAAAGTTGGCTAACACACCCCACCCCAGCCCCAGCCCACTGGGAGCCTCCCATTCGGGAAGAAAGTTGTGCTTGTGAGTTTCTGTAGCCTGAGATTTTGGGGGGCCCCAGAGCACAGCACACCCGTGAGGGCCAGGGACGCAGGAGTGAAGGAGGAGCAGAAGCGGGCTTCCTGGGTAGTGCCAGGCACTTACCTGAGCACTTAACCTGTGTTCCTTCTTTTAGTCCTGGCAGCAATGAGGAAGTCGCCATCTTTATCATTCCAGATGGAGGAGCTGAGTCACATTTAACCATCACTGCATATAGCTCCCCATTCCCTGCACACAGGATGGGAACGCAGGGCAGTGCAGTTCCTGACACACGTGCTGAGAGCTGGGCACCACTGCTACCTGGAAACTGAGTTCGGCTGTTGGTCAACGTGGAGCCAGGAGACACAACCAAGCCAAACAGTGGGGGTGGGGGTGGGGGTGGGGTGGGGATTCATGACTTGCAGCAAGTAAGGAGAACACCAGGGAGCTTTCCCTAGAAGTTTTTTGTGTTTCTTTTTACAGCCACATCTGCTGCCTATGGAAGTTCCCAGGGTTCAACCTAGGCGCTAAATCGGAACTGCAGCTGAAGTCTATACCACAGCCACAGTTACACCGGATCCGAGCCACAGCTGCAACCTATGCCACAGCTTGTGGCAAAGCCGGATCCTTAACCCACTGAGAGAAGCCAAGAATCAAACCTGCATCCTCACAGACACTATGTCAGGTTCTTAACCTGCTGAGCCACAATGGGAACTCTCTCCCTGAGAAGTTTTATGCTAAGGGCATGTTCATATTTCTGAAGGGGCTTGAGCAGAAAAGAGTTCTGCATAGAATTGGGTCGAAGGTTGACAGAGGCCAGACTTGGTTGATTGAAGTCAGGAGGGCCAACTTCATTCCCACCTGGGTGGGGGCCTTAGTTCCTGCACATCTCAGACTCTATCCGATTGGGATGAACCTCCTTGAGGAGGAACTAGGACTCCGTTTTATCGCTTTCTCTTTTTTTGTTTGTTTTAGGGCTGCACCTGAGGCATATGGAGGTTCCCAGGCTAGGGGCTGAATCAGCTACAGTTGCCAGCCTACAACACAGCCACAGCAGCACGGGATCCGAGCCGCGTTTGCGACCTACGCCACAGCTCACGGCAATGCTGGATCCTTAACCCACTGAGCAGGGCCAGGGATTGAAACCGAAACCTCCTGCTTCCCTGTTGGATTTGTTTCCACTGCGCCACAACGGGAACTCCTATCATTTCTTGACTGCTATTCCTTTGTTCCCGCATTCCCTCACTTCTCTTAAGATCATTGATTACGGAGACCTGTTCAAGGGCAAGCAGTGTGGCCAGGCTCAGATCCCCAAATGGCTCAGATCCCCAGATGGCTTCTCTTAGGTCAAGAAAGCCATTCCTTGGAGTTCCCGTTGTGGCACAGTGGTGAATGAATCCGACTAGGAACCATGAGGTTGCGGGTTCGACCCCTGGCCTTGCTCAGTGGTTAAGGATCCGGCGTTGCCGTGAGCTATGGTGTAGGTTGCAGACGCGGCTCGGATCCCACATTGCTGTGGCTCTGGTGTAGGCTGGTGGCTACAGCTCCAATTAGACCCCTAGCCTGGAAACCTCCATATGCCACGGGAGCGGCCAAAAAAATGGAGAAAAGAAAAGAAAGAAAGCCATTCCTGGGGTTCCTGCTGTGGCACAGTGGGTTAAGAATCCAACTGCAGTGGCTCCGGTCACTGTGGAGGCATGAGTTTGATCCCCGGACCAGTGCAATGGGTTAAAGGATCTGGCGTTGCCACAGCTGCAGCTCGGTTTCAATCCCTGGGCCAGGAACATATTCATATGCTGTGGGTGCAGAAAGAAAGAACGAAAGAGGGACTTCCGGTCATGGACGCTGACAGAGTGTGGGTCATCTCAGAAGGCAAGAGGTGGCTCTGAAATGTGGGGTGGTGAGTTTTTATGGGCTGGGTAATTTCATGCCCTAACGACTGGGAGGAATATTCTAACTGTAGACCCAAAAATCAATCAGTTGATTTGAGGAAGAATTGGAAAATTTTATTTCAGCCAAGGCATTCCCATTGTGGTGCAGCAGAAACAAATCCGAAGACAAATAGTATCCATGAGGATGTGGGTTTGATCCCTAGCCTCGCTCAGTGGGTTAGGGGCCTGGCATTGCTGTGGCTGTGGTGTAGGCAGCTCTCATCCAGCCCCTCGTCTGGGAACCTCCATATGCTGCTAGTGCAGCCCTTAAAAAAAAAAAAAAAAAAGATGAAAAAAAATTTTTTTTATTTGAGCCAAATTTGAGGATTATAACCTAGGAAGAGCATCTCAGAAAGCTCTTAAGAATTGTTCCATCAGTTGGAAGTCAAGACACCGCTTGTTGTTTGAGACAGAGGGGACGGCTGTACATCAAATGACATATTAACAGTAGACACAATCCAGATCTGAGTATCATCCTTGGTGGGTCAGGAGACTTCTTACAAGATCAAGAGTGAATGTTATCTTTAAGGAGGTGTCCTGTTGATGCTGGGACAGTGTTGCTGTTTAGGGTTGTTGAGCAGGTGTGCCTGCCCCTGGGGGAGGTTTGGCCCCTGCTGAATGCAGATACTCCATGCCCAGTGAGGGAGAGGAGACCAAAGGGCAGAGAAGAATTTTTCTGTTTCAGTTTTTCTTGCCTTGCCATAATAGAGGAATTTTTATTTTCTTTTCTGGCCTCTCCCAGGCCAGAGGGCAGGTCCCAGCCACGGTCAGGAGAACAAAGCTACCGCTGCAACAATGCTGGATCCCTCACCCACCGCGCCTGACACAGGATCAAACTGGCGCCAAGCCGCTGCCCATCCCATTTCGGCACATGGGGGAACTCCCAAAATAGGAATGTCCTTTCATGTAACTCTCTTGGAGAAGGGGCGGGGTTTCCAGGAATTGGGGCACCACCCATATTTTGGAGGGAATATGTGTGTGTGTCTGAAACCACAAGGCTTTTGGCATCTCGAGCCCCCGGGCAAATGCAACTCATTTCTGATGCTGCCGTGGACACACAACGGGGGCTGCCCGGTGGGACATCAGTGTGTCTGGAGCGGACGTGCTTTTGTGTGTGTGGACACACACTGCTGTTTGTAGCGTCCCCACCGAGGGCCATGTGCTAAACTCTCCATCTGCATCTCCCTTCATGCTCAGTCACCCTTGCAGGAGGTATTATTATTAGTCCCCTTATCAGGTGGGAAAACAGACACGGAGGCCTTAGAGGAACTGACCTGGAAGGTTGCAACAGGCTGCTCTGAGGTCTCCCCTCACCCATCTAGACCGGAACCAGCAGGAACACCCTTGGCGCCAGGAGCTGAGGATGCAGCAGGAAAGCTCCGCCCCGCTCTCAAGGAATTGATGGCGCAGAGGGAAGCCGGCGACAAACACCTTGGTCAGGGCCATCAGGGCGGCGGGAGGCTGTAAAGAAAAGGGAAGCTGGTCAGGACTGACACCAGAATGAGGATGAAAGGGCAAGACACAGCCTGGGCAGTGCCCGTCGTGGCGCAGCGGAAACAAATCCAACTAGCACCCCTGAGGACAAGGGCTCCATCCCTGGCCTCGCTCAGTGGGTTAAGGAACCAGCGCTGCCGTGAGTTGTGGTGTAGGTCGAAGATGCGGCTCGGGATCCGGCGCTGCTCTGGCTGTGGCGTTTTCTGGCACCTACAGCTGGGATTCGACCCCTAGCCGGGGAACCTTCATAAGCCATGGGTGTGGCCCTAAAAAGCCAAAAAAAAAAAAAAAAAAAAAAAAAAGGCACAGCTTGGGAGAAATGTATAAAACACATATATGACCAAGGACCCAATCTAGAGTGTACTAAGAACTCTTATAACTCAGGAATACAAGAAACATCCCAGTTTGTTTGTTTATTTGTTTCTGGTTTTGTTTTTGGCTTTCGAGGGCCGCAGCCACGGTATTTGGAGGTTCCCAGGCCAGGGGTTGAATCCGAGCTGCAGCTGCCGGCCTATACCACAGCCACAGCAATGCCTGATCCGAACGAACCACATCTGTGACCTACACCCCAGCTCATGGCCATGGCAACGCCGGATCCTTAACCCACTGAGCAAGGCCAGGGATCGAAACTGCAACCTCATGGTTCCTAGTCGGATTCATTAACCACTGCACCATGACGGGAACTCCTCCAGCTCTGTATCTTTTTTTTTTATATATATATCAAATACTTTTCTATGCACATATATAAATATATATTGAATATGTGTATATATATACATACACACACAAAAAAACCACAAACATATGTATGAAATGAAGTCTCTATCTCAGCAGATTACATTTAGGAGACATTATTTATGATACAAATCTTGTCTGACAGGCCTGACTCTACTCGCTACCTTAGGGTTCCACTCTGGGCTGTTCTTTTTTTTTTTTTGGCTTTTTGGCTGTTGGCTTTTCTAGGGCCGCTCCTGTGGCATATGCAGATTCCCAGGCTAGGGGTCTAATAGGAGCTGTAGCTGCTGGCCTACACCACAGCCACAGCAACACCAGATCTGAGCCACGTCTGCGACCTACACCACAGCTCACGGCAACACCGGATCCTTAACCCACTGAGCAAGGCCAGGTTAAGGTTCCTAACCTCATGGTTCCTAGTCGGATTCGTTCACCACTGCTCCACGACGGGAACTCCTCAGCTCTCTATCTTGATTGTGGTGGTGATGACACACATCTACATGTGTGGTAAAACTGCATGGAACTTTACACACACACACACACTCACACACACACACACACTCACACACACACACACTCACACACACACACACAGAGTACTTGCAAAACTGGGCACACATGAATAAGGCCTGTGGATTTTACCAGTATTAACATCTTGGTTTTGATACACTTATCCTATTTTTGTCTTTTTCTTTTTTTAGGGCTGCACCTGCAGCATATGGAGGTTCCCAGGCTAGGGGTTGAATCGGAGCTGCAGCTGCCAGCCTACACCACAGCCACAGCAACACGGGATCCCAGCTGCATCTATGACCTACACCACAACACCAGATCCTTAAACCACTGAGTGGGGCCAAGGATCTCACCTGCATCCTCATGGATACTAGTCGCATTTGTTACTGCTGAGCCTCAACAGAAACTCCTAATTATACTATTTTCTATCTGACTAGGAACCATGAGGTTGTGGGTTCAATCCCTGGCCTTGCTCAGTGGGTTAAGGATCTGGCGTTGCTGTGAGCTGTGGTGTAGGTCGCAGACGTGGCTCGGATCCCACGTTGCTGTGGCTCTGGCGTAGGCCGGTGACTACAGCTCCAATTGGACCCCTAGCCTGGGAACCTCCATGTGCCGCAGGAGCGGCCCTAGAAAAGGCAAAAAGACAAAAAAAAAAAAAAAAAAAAAAGACAAAAATTATGCTGATTAGAGTGAAGCCAGACAAAAAAGAGACCATATGACATAGCTCTACTTATAGGAAATTCTAGAAAATGCAATCAAATCTTTAGTGTCAGAGAGCAAATCACTGGGGAGAGAGGAGAGACGGGAGAGAGAGCTTTTTGCAAAGAGGAAAGTTCCCAGGGACTTGATATGCGGGTTCCCCAGGCTCTGAGGAGGGGGCTGGAAAGAGGCTTCACGGAATGGGATGGGCAGCACCCCTGAGGAAAGCACAGGGCGAGGACTGAGGCCTCATTAGCTTCAAGCAGACTGTATGCCATGTTGCTTGTAAAAATTTAGAATGAATAATTTAAAAATAGAACAACAAAAAATACGTGACCTTCCAGGACCTTTTTACTATTGATTCTCTATCTACCAGTGACAGGGCATGGGACGCGACCGCTAGCCTCGGGAGCTCTGGGTTAGGTAGGGATGGCAGGGATCTGAAAAAAGCACCGCCTCCTCCAGGAAGCCTTCCTGGCTATTCCAGCCCTGGCTGGGTGGGGAGGGGAATCCTACCTCTGATTCCTACCTCTAGACTTACCTGTGTGGCGAAGGCCAGACCATGCTCCTTCCAAGGCTCTGCTATAATTCTTCCTCTGTGCATTTCTGTCCTGACCAGAAGGGTGAGTCCAAGTTTTCCTAAGCCTGGGGCTCAGGGTTTGATATTGAATTCAATGGCATCCCTTTGTGATTGGTTACATCTCAGGGGAGAAAAATTTTAACTGTTTTGGAGCAAACTTTCCATGCATTCTGACTCATTTTGCACAGATGGAGGAGCCCAGAGAGGGTACTTCCTTGCCCCACGTCACACAGCATGTCCATGGTGATCAGCTAATTGAAGAACCACAATTGAGAAGGGAGGGGAGGTGGAGCAGCACCTGTGTGGAGGTGGAAGGCTCCGCTCCCAAGGCCCTGCCACCTCAGTCATAGCGGAAGGGGTTCCTTCAGAATCCGAGAAGTGAGCTAGAAAAATTGCTTCTGTGGGCATTTTACAGTTAGAGGTTTCTGTGAATCTCTAGCAGAGCCCCAAGCTCAGGAGCCGAGCCCAGCCCCTCCCACCCACCCTGCCCAACAGCTTGGGGTGTTCTGCTGATTGGATTCATCTGGGTGGAAGCACGCTGGCAAGGGCTCTGTCTCCAAGTTCAAGCTCAGCCCCACCCCCACCCTTCTGCCAAAGGTGATGGCTTACCCCCTCCCCCCACCCCGTGCTGCATGGAGGGGGCCTCCTGCCTTGTCAGCTGTGGTCTCTCTGTGCCTCTGGACCTGTCTCAGCATCTGTGTCCCTGGAGGACGATCCGGTGCCCCGAGAAGGGGGTGCCCCGAGAAGACCCTCAGCCTGTTGGGGCTCTTCCAACCCATGCCTGCTGTAACTAAGCCTGCTCTGACCAAGCTCTTCTTCTTTCAGTGATGGGAAGTGGGGCTGGCTTGTTTTGCTCATCCCCCAAAGGGAAGCAGTCGTGCTACCTGGCTCGAAGGGCAGAGTTGAGCCATGTGTGCAGAGACCCGGGCCTGGGAGAGCGCCCCCTGCCAAGAGGACTTGGGAACCCTCCGCTGTGTCCTGCAGTCTCTTCTGTCTGCCCATCGTGGGGTCCTCAGAGGAAGCTGGGAAGGGATGAGTGGTGTCCTGAAGGTAACAGTTTACAGCCATCAGCCCATTTTATTTTATTCCACTTTTTTTTTTTTTTTTTTTTTTTTTTTTTTTTAGGGCTGCACCTGTGGCATATGGAGGTTTCCAGGCTAGGGGCTGAATCAGAGCTGCAGCTGCTGGCCACAGCCACAGCCACAGCCACGTCGGATCTGAGCTGCATCTGCGATGTATACCACAGCTCACAGCAACACTGGATCTTTAACCCACTGCTGGAGGCCAGGGATGGAACCTGCATCCTAAAGAGTATGAGTCAGGTTCATTACCTCTGAGCCACAACAGGAACACCCATCAACCCATTCTACAGATGAGGAAGCTGAATCCCAGGGAGAAAGAGCTGACTGGTGTGGGTGACAGAACCATCTGCCAGCAGAGCTGCACCCGGGGCCCAGAGCAGCTTCCAGAACCTCGCAGCCAACAAGCCCCAAATAGCACCTAATAGCTGCATCAGTGGAAGTGCTGGGTCTCCCTCTTACAGAGAGGGATCCTGAGACTGGGGGATCAACGGGGGGGGGGGAGGAACCCAACCCTGGTGTCCCGACACCCTGCTTTCCTTACCCTCCACCTTCATGCTCACTGAAAATGCACCCCGTGGCCCCACCTTCTAGAGAAACAAGGCGACCCCTCGAAATGACAGCGACTCGTTCATGCTCTCAGCTTCTCACTCACTCATTCCCTCAGTCTTTATTGAACGAGAATCCCGGACGATTTAATGGAGCGCTTTCCTGCAGCGGCACCAACACGCCCCGTTTCCCTGGAGAGGGGTCAGGGGACAGCAGCCGCCAGGAGTGGCACCCCGGCTCAGTCCTGGAGCTTGCTGGCGTACACCTCAGCCCTGTCCAGGGGCGGGCCCCGGTTCACAGACGTGTATGAAGGCTCCGAGGTCCCCTTGGGGACGGCCTCCTGTGTGATCTGGGAGTCGTGGGTCATTTCCCCGTCCGCACCGCCCATGTCCCTGGTGGAGAAGATGAAGAGAGTGGGGTTGGGGGGCAGGGCAGCCCCCGTCTCCTCACATTTCCACGTAGGCACTGCTTTCCCCAAGGTGGTCTTAGCTTCCTTCCATAGACCCGTCTTTCTGGAGCACTCGCTGTGTGCCAGGCGCTGGGATAAGACAAGTGTCCCCCTTGTGGAACAATGCGAACCATTGACGGGTCGAACCGTGAGCTGGACGGATGTCCCCAAAGAGCTGAGACTGCATGAGGAGACAGACCACAGCAGGCAGTGACAGGACAGAGTGGACCAGTCCAGGTGGGAGCCCCTGGAGGGCTTCCTGGAGGAGGGGGCCATTCATCTGGCCCTAAAGGAGGAGAGTAGGGGCGCAGAGAGCCGTGCCAGGTGTTAGATAGGAAGGACTGGGGAGCGGCTGGGACAAGAGTGGAAAGCTGGGTGCAGCTGGAGCTGGATTGGATGGTAGGAGGAAGAAATGAAAGAGCCAGGCTCAAGTCAGCTAAGAGGACCTTATGCCAGTGCTTCCCTGGGGGGGAGGGAGGGACACACCACAGGCTGACTCATCTGTTATTTGTGCTCTTATTAACTTCAATGTCAGAGGGCAATCCGACTTCCAAGTCCACTGCCCCCTCCCCACTCCATCCCTCCTCCACCCTCCATGTCTTTCTTCCCCCTGGCTAAGCTCTAGTTTCCACTTAAATTCACCTACTCCATCTGTTTTTCCATCCGCTCCCCCCTCATCCCCGGGGGCAAAGGGTACCCCCCATCTTTAAAGCCATCTCGGGTCTCCCTCCCTCTCTTGCTAAGTTTTCAGTGCATCCCCGTCCTGATCAGTTTGTTCCTGCTGTTCTTTCCTCCAGGAAGCCCACCTTGAGGTTCCAGGTGGGTCTGCCCTGCCCTCCTCTGGATTCCCACAGCACCTGCGGGTGCCTTGACCCTCCCAGGATTAGCGGATTCCCCCACCCCCACCCCACCCACCCCCACCCAGCCAAGATTAGTGGATTTCCCACCTCCTTCCCCCCAGGATTAGCGGATTTTAACCCCTGCTCCATCCTCCCAGGATTAGCGGATTGACTGCATGCCTGTCGTCCCACCAGGCTGCCCTGTTAGCTCTCCAGACACCCCAAGTGACACCTCCAGGCCTAATCTAAGTAGACATACATCCGAGTTGTTAGTGGGGTCGGGACACTCAGAAGCGGTGGTCCCAGCTCTGAACTGACTGTGTCACCTCCGCCCTCAGGCCCGGGTTTCCCCAGCGGTCCTACAAGGGGGTGGACTATGATGAGGACAAAAGCTGATAGCTCTTTAGCCCCTGGGTACTGCCCTGAGGACCCGACAGGGATTGTTTCACTTGCTCCCTCTCACCTCCAGGGGGCAGACGATATGTCTTAGAATCTCCCATTTGCAGGAGAGGAGACCGAGGCACAGAAGGAAGGAGGAGATACCCGCGCAAGGTGCACAGCTGGGCAAACCTGGGATCCGCCCCCAGAGCCCCGCTTACCCGCTGACCCCGCCTACCCCTCCGCGGAAAACTTGGAAGACTTGGCCTTGGGCACCCCAGGATCCCGCTCCCCTCTCCCTGGACTCCTCCCCCGCTAACACCAGGGTGGAAGGCCGCCCTCTGGCTCCTGGGATCTCCCCGCCTCAAAGGACCGTGCTGGTGGAGAGTGGCCCGCAGCCCTGTCCCCCAGCGAGCAGGTACTCACATGAGGCTGAGGACGATGGCGCCCGCAAAGCCGACGAGCAAGAAGAAGGGCAGGGAGCCCAGGATGGACGTGATAACGATCATGCCCCCGCTCCGCCGGCCGGGCCACGTGTCGATCGCCGAGTACGGGGTGACTGTGGGGTGCAGGCCCGTGACTCCCCAGACACTGCCCGGCTCAGCCTTCTCCCACAGGGGCCCCGGGCCCTGGAGGCGGCACCTCGCAGGACCGAAGCGAGGCCCCAACTCAGTGCCTCCCCCTGGTGGAGGTGCCCCCACATCTCACTCCCCAGCTTTCTCTCCTCTGGGTCTGGTCTCTCCCTCTTTGAATTGCCTTCTTGCATGATTTATTTTTTGTTTGGTCTTGTCTTCTTGCATAATCTAAAATTATACACCTCGGGAGTTCCCTTTGTGGCTCAGCGGTCATGACCCGGACTAGTATCCATGAGGACACAGGATTGATCCCTGGCCTGGCTCAGTGGGTTAGGGATCCAGCGCTGCCCTGAGCTGCGGTGTAGGTCACGCTTGGATCCAGCGTTGCCCTGGCTGTGGCATAGGTTGGCAGCTACAGCTCCGATTAGACCCCTAGCCTGGGAACTTACACATGCCGTGGGTGCGACCCCAAAAAGAAAAAAAAAAAAAGTAATTAAATTTTAAAAATAATAATAATAATGAAATAAAACTATAAACTGACTCAAGTCTTCCAGTGAGACAGATTACAAACAAAGGTGGAGCCGAGGTCCCTGGTTGGGGCCTGTGGGATTGTGGTTGCCCTCTGCTCTGGCCAGTGTCACCCTTTTGGAACTAAGTAGACGAACCATTCATAGGTCCGACTGTGCGCTGACCGATTTCCGTCCGGTGTCCCGGTAGATCCCGTGGGACCCTGTTCTGCAGGTCACTCCCTGCAGCTTAGGGAGACTGAGTTCTTGTTCCAGGGGCACTGGGACTCCAGCCTCAAGTCTGTAAGTATACCTGGTCCACGCAGACTGCCCTCCGGGTCCTGCCCCAATTCAGCTGTGTCTGGAGATTTTGCGCAGATGACCCAAAGGAATCCTGCTGGGGAAGCTGAGCCAGGATCCTTCTTCCCACTTCTCAGAGGGGAAAACCGAGGTCCCAAAGGGCACCCCCAGCAGTGAGGCACAGAGGCTGGGCTTGACCTTGGGACTCTCGGTGCCAGAGCAGTGCTGTGCCGGTGGACCAGGAAGCATGGGTGTGCCATTGGAGAGGTGGGCAGCAAGCGAGGGTGGGAAGGAGCCACCCGGCGGCCACACACTTGCCTGCCCTGTATGCCCTCCCCAGCTGTGTGACCTCAGGTGACCTTGCAGAGCCCTGGGTGGCCCATCACCCTACTGTGGGTGGCAGGAAAAATGCTTTGCTCCAGGCTGGGCCCATCTTGGAAACCAAGCAGTCTCCTGGCAGAGGCTGAGGTCTACACGGGGAGTTCTAAAGTTAGGGCCGCGGACCAGCAGAATTCCCCTAGGAGGAGTTCCCGTTGTGGCTCAGCAGAAACAAATCTGACTAGTATCCATGAGGATGCAGGTTTGATCCCCGGCCTCCCTCAGTGGGTTAAGGATCCAGAATTGCCATGAGCTGTGGTGTAGGTCACAGACGTGGCTCGGATCCCACATTGCTGTGGCTGTGGCTGTGGCCAGCGGATACAGCTCTGATTGGACCCCTAGCCTGGGAACCTCCATAACCACCCTCAGGTGAGACCCTGAGAAGCAAAAAATAAATAAAAAAATAAAATAAAAACCCTAAGAAAGCTCTTCTGTTACCCCGGGGTTCAGCTGGCAGGATTCTCTGCGTACCAACCTCGGATCTGTGTTGAGAGCTCAGATGGAGGCTTGAGGGGGGACAGGGCAGGACTGTGGGCAGACGCCTGGGCCTGCCAGACCCCCCATGTCAGGAAAGCCTCTCTCTAAGGGAGACTGGCACCCATGTCGCCTCCAGGGTTCTTGCCCCCTGTGGCTAAGGTGCCTCTGTAACCAGCTTACTCCATAACGATGTTGTTGTTACAAGGGTTCAAGGGGCAGGTAGAGTCTAGACACAAGGTAAACTCTGCGCGCTTAAGGGGCAAATGCACCGTGGAAACGCCGGCTGGCTGCCCGCAGTTACACCCGGCCAGCCACGGGCCCAAACACCAGCAAATCCTCTATCTGCCTCTGTCTCGGCAGCTGGCCCTCGAGGGAGGGAGGGTGGGGGACCAAGCCTCGGGTTAAATGATTCGAAGGTGCACTTTCCTTCTCACCCATCAGCCCGCCTGTGTCTGGGGAGACTTTCCCGAGTGACAGCACAGCCTGCTTTCCCAGGTTCCCCGGAGGACCACCCCCAGCCCACCCCCACCACTTACGCTGGTTGGTGCAGACGGGGTCTGACCACAGGGTCTGGTCCTGTACCAAGCCCGTGGATATATTGACCAGGACGTACTTGAACCTGGAAGGAGGTGGAGCGGGAATGACGTCTATGCTTCCTGTGAGCCTCAGCCACAGGGACGGGGAGGGTCTGGGGGGGTCAGGGCCGAGCTGGGACTTCTAGGTGGCCGTGGTGGCCGGGGTGGGGGTGGAGGGCTCTGGGAACAGGACGGTGCTGGACTCTGCATCGGCAGCACCTTCGCCCAGGTCATTTCCGCAGCTCAGATGCCGCCTCCTCCGTGAAGCCATCAGAATTCTGGGCTCTCCCCCCGGAGGCCCTCTGTTTCTCTGGTCTATGCATAATGCCTGTTTGCCCCCCTTGCATTTTTGCCTTCCTCTAGTCCCAGCCTGGCCCTTGGTTTCACAAAAATGACTAATAATCATAATAATACCCATTTGCAACCCCACTGCCCTGTGATGAGAAGGAACTTTTTTTTTGGCTGCCCTGCAGCATACACAATTCCTGGGTCAGGGAACAGTTGTGACCTGGCCCAGTTGTGACCCACACCACAGATGCATCAATGCCAGATCCGTAACACACTGTGCTGGGCTGGGGACCGAACATGCGTCGTCCCGGTGCTCCAGAAACGCTGCCGATCCTGTTGCGCCACAGTGGGAGCTCCAGGGGTAACTTGATATGTAGAAAATCTCAGTCAAGTATTACAAGTCATAAAGGAAGATGAGGTAACATGGTACAGAATACGCATGGCCTCCTTTTTTTTTTTTTTTTTTTTTTTTTTGGTCTTTTTAGGGTCGCACCCTCAGCATATGGAGGTTTCCAGGCTAGGTGTCCAATTGGAGCTGCAGCTGCCAGCCTACACTGCAGCCACAGCAACGCAGGATCTGAGCTGCATCTGCAACCTACACCACCGCTCACAGCAACACCAGATCCTTAACCCAATGAGCAAGGCCGGGGATCGAACCCGCAACCTCATGGGTACCAGTCGGGGTGGTTATTGCTGAGCCACAATGGGAACTCCCACTCCCGGCCAGCTTTCGGACTTCACCCTCAGTTTAAAATGGTGGGTGTTCTGAGAACAAAGAAGTCAACAGCTTCTAGTCTGACCTTGGAAAAATGAAGACCCTTGAAAATCTTTGCAGCACCCAGGGTTTTGCTTAATCTCCTGCTTCTCTAGGTTGGAAAAGGAGAATTCCAGAGCTGGCGTGGGCACCCTGTGTCCCCCAGGTAGGGTGGGCTTCGAGATCGAGTAGGAGGGAAAGGCTTTCCCATGTTAAGAAAAGGGTCAGAGAGGTAGGGGAGGGGGGAACCCTGTGAGAGGAATGAGGTGAGGGATGGCCTGGGCCCAGGTGTGCCCTACGGGGTACAGAGACCCTAACCTAGGTGTCACCATGGTAACAATTGTGGGTGTATTCAAGGCCTGACCGCCGTTGAGACCCTCTGCCATGAGTCAGGACCGATCCTCCAGCTCTGTAAGGAGAAGATACTTAGGAAATACGCATGGAAATGATATGAAATATGCCTGGAAATGAATCACCAAGCTCTGCAGGGGACAGGAGACGTCTTCACGCTGAGCCCCAGTTTCTTTCAAGGTGACCCCCTTCCCTCGCTGGCCCCAGGTCCTTCCCTGTCAAATGAACCGCCACATGGGTGACGGCCAGGATGAGGTGCATAATCTGGCAGGGGGGGCCCTCAGTGCAAAAAGGAAAATGTGACCCCTTGTTTAAAAATTAAGAATTTTAGAAATTCCTGCTATGGCGGAACAGGATCATCGGCATCTTGGGAGTGCTGGGACGCAGGTTCAATCCCCCGCCTGGCACAGCGGGTTAAGGATCCGGTGTTGCCGCAGCTGCAGCGTAGGTCCCAACTGCAGCTCGGATCTGATCCCTGGCCCGGAAACTCTATATGCCCCAGGGGGGCCAAAAAAAGAAAAAATAAATAAGTTAAATATTAAGAATTTTAGAATGACTGGAGTTCCCTTTGTGGCATAGCAGAAATGAATCTGACTAGTATCCATGAGGATGCAGGCTCAAGGCCTGGCCTCCCTCAGTGGGTTAAGGATCTGGTGTTGCCATGAGCTGCGGTGTAGGTTGCAGATGCAGCTCGGATCCTGCATTGCTGTGGCAGCTGCAGCTTAGCCTGGGAACCTCCATATGCTGCAAGTGTGGTCCTAAAAAGCAAAAAAAAAAAAAAAAGCAAAAAAAAAAAAAAAAAAAAAAGAATTTTAGAATGACAATGCCAGAGCGTTAAGCCAAGAGGGGTCCCTTCGAGTGCAGGGCGCTGTGTACAGCAGCCAGCCCAGGAAGCCAGGAATCCTTTCTGGCATCCGGGACAGTCCTGGCACACAGTAGGCCCTGGAGCACCAGCTCTGAGTTGCCCCGAGTCACGGCTGGGGCACATCTGCTGCTCTCCTGCAGCCCCTCACACCCACCTGTACTCCGTAGCTGCTGACAGGGGCGGGTTGCAGAGGCCCCGGAAGTTGGGGTCAGACAGGCAGGTCCCATTGATGCCCACCCTGACCAGGTATGCATTCAGGATCTCCGAGGCCTGGGACACATCCCTGACGGCATCCAGGCTGGGCAGGTCGCTGCAGGGGGCCAGGTCAAAGGCCGCAGCTTTGTAGGGACCAGTCCTGCCTCCTTCTGTTTCCTGGGGCGTCGAGCTGAGCGGGGTCTTGGTGCTGTCCTGCACAGAGGCATTCCTGGAGCTGGCTGTGGGGGCGGCGACAGGAGTGAGGCTCCCGGCCACCCCAGCCCAGTCACCCACTCAGTCATCAAATGTCCCTCAGCATCCTCCCTGTGCCAGCGCTGTGCTGGGCCCTGGGGTCTCTTCCTTACTCCCTGGGTGATCTTGGGCCACTCATGTTACCGCTCGAGACCCTCTGTGAAATGGCAGGAAAATACCCCACAGATTGGGACTGGGCATAGGCAGGCAGTTAATGTGTGTTTGCTGACAGATTAAAACGATGACCCAACCAGAGCTATCGTCAATGACCAGCTTCCTAATCTCAGATCCCAGTGCACAGGTGAGGGCTGGCCCAGAACCAGCCCGTCCAAATGCATGGCTTCCCTCCCAAACATTGATCTTGAACTTGAACTGTCTCGGGAAGCCTTGGGAAAGACTTGAGCTTGAGGACCAGAGACTCTGATTTGCTCTCCAGCTCCGGGAGCTCCCATGACTTACTCTGCCTCTCTGAGCCTCGATTCTCTGCCCCCGCGATGAGCATCAGAACAGCTGCCTTGCACGGCGGCTGTAACTCTTAGCTCTAAGGTGTGCAAAGCACCGGGCGTGATGTAAGCACGCAGGGATTGGCACTCTTGTTAGTTCCTCCACTAGACTGGATGTCTCTCCAGGGCAGATATGTCTGTGCCTGCAGCACCCAGCCCAGGGCTGGCACAGAGCAGACACCAGGGCACGTTGGTGAGGTGCAGGGGGTGGTTTATTTTCCCCAGGTGGAGCACCCCTCTCCCTGCCTGCAGGCAGAACCCTTACCCGAGTCGACCAGGACATAGAGATAGACCTCGTAGGTGCCATGGAGGGCGGCTGAGCTGTCAAACATGCAGAGAGGCTTTTCCAAGGCCACCGTGGTGAGTGTGGGGTTGTTGGTGGCAAACGTCACGCTAGCCAGTTGGGGCTGGAGGTTGACACCTGGACGAGGCAATGGGGACAGGAGCTGACTCCCAGCAGAACTACACCCTTAGGCACCCTCTGTGCAAGCCTGCACACGTGGGCACGGACTCACACACACACACACACGCACATACACACACACACATTTACACACGTGGCTGGTGAGCACCTGCTGTGTTTCTCCGTCCCCACTGGCCATCTCAGGAACTTGCTTTGGACATGGGCAGCACCCTGTCCCCACCCAGCCATCCTGACCAGAAACCAGGCAATCCAGTTGGACTGCTGCCCTCCTGCTCCCCAACAGACATCCAGTCTCCAAGAAGCCCACTGCCTCTCCTCTGCATTTCTCTGCCCTGTCAGCCCAGCCTTAGCATCCACCCTCGTCACCTGGACCCCGGTGTCACAGCCTCCCCCCATCCTCTGCTCTTTAAGATGCGTATCTGACTCGGTCACTCTCCTGCTGGGCCCCTGCCTGGCTCCCCACTGCCCTTCAACACAGTCCAGCCTCTCTGGAGGGGCAGTGAGGCCCTGAAGCTCTGGGTCTTGCTTCCTGGGTCCCCAGCCTCACTCCTATGCACACCCCCTGCTCCTCTCACAGCCAGGGACAATGGGTGGGAGCTCCCCGGGATAGACTGTGCCACCCAGTCCTCCCTGAACTTGCCCACGCTGCTCCTTCACCCGAAATATCCCTCCTTCCCCTGGGTCCAGGCATCATCAGAAGTCTAGTCCAGCCCCTTCTCCAGCCTCCCACAGTCCCCTGTGTGTTCGTCTCTTGCAGCCCTCGGCAGAGTCCTTGAACCCCCATCAGAGAAAGCTTATTAATCAATGTTGGCTATTGTTAATATCTGGGTCCCCAGAGCCTGCACAGGGCCTCCCACAGAGCCAGCATCCGTGCCTGTCCCCGGAGTGAATAAGCTCTCATTCCTAACGCCACTTTCCATCCAGGCTCCTCTCAGACCCTTCAGGAGGATCAGAGCACAGGACACGCCCCAGGACAATCTGCCCGCCCTTCCTGGGCACAGCCCTCTCCTCTCATCGTCCCCACCCCGCTTACCCGAGCCAAGTTGCAGGCAGCCAAGGGCCAGCAGGGCCCAGAGCAGAGGCATCGCCCGGGAGAAGCCTCGACAGGGCTGGCGGTCCAGGGGACTAGCTTCAGGGCGCCTGGCCAACCCTGCGCACCTGTCCGCCCTGGGCCCTGGGAGCGGCCCGCCCCTGCCCAAGCCAGCCAATCCTTGGCCTCCTTGCAGGATATTTGCATACACCCCGCCCCGGGTTCCCCCGGACCGCGAGATGCTCAGGGTACAAACCCCTCCCCTCCAAACCTTCCCTGCGCCCTGACCAAGCCTCCTACTGTGTGCTGAGGCCTGAGCGGTGCTTTCACGGCGGGGGTCTCTCGCCTAGTGAGACCTTGGGGGCAAGCCACCCCCTCTTTGAGCTTCAGTTTCCCTGCTGTAAAGTGAGGACCCTAATTCCTTTATGGAAACCCTACTATGTGCCAGACTCTTATGAAGATGAAACGGGTTATAGGATGAAAGCGGTATCATGGAAACCTCGAAGTCCTGGGTCTGTGATCTGTCCCGGGACCTCTGTGTGAGCCTTTCAGTTCACAAGTGCAAGGCCAAGGCCAAGGCCCAGGGAGGCCGGGGACTGGCCAAGGTGCAGGTGGACTCCCAAGCTGGTTGAGCACAGGGGTCCTGCTGCCCAGCCCAGGGCTCTTTCAAAAGGGATGGATTAGGAGTTCCCATTGAGGCTCAGTGGTAACAAACCCGACTAGCATGCAGGAGGACTCAGGTTTGATCCCTAGCCTCGCTCAGTGGGTTAAGGATTCTGCATTGTTGTGGCTGTGGCGTAGGCTGGCAACTGTAGCTCCGATTTGACACCTAGCCTGGGAACTTCCATATGCTGTGGGTTCGGCCTCCACCCACCCCACCAAAAAGGCAAAAGGGATGGATTAGGGTTTTAAGGCCTGCTTCTTGGGGAGTGTTTTGTTTCGTTTTGTTTGCCTTTCTTTTTTTAGGGCTGCACCTGTGGCTCGGAGTCGAATTGGAGGTACAGCTGCCAGCCTATACCACAGCCACAGCAACACTGGATTCAAACTGTGTCTGCAAACTACACCACAGCTCACGGTGAACCCAGATCCTTAACCTACTGAGTGAGGCCAGGGGTTGATCCTGCGTCCTCATGGATACTAGTCAGGTTCATTACCGCTGAGGCACAAGGAAAACTCCCAACGCACTTTTCTTTTCTCTTCTTTTCTTTTATTTTTTTTTTTTTGGCTTTTTAGGGCCACACCCACAGCACATGGAAGTTCCCAGGTTAGGGGTCAAATTGGAGCTACAGCTGCTGGCCACAGTCATAGCCACAGCAACGTGGGATCCCAAGCTGTGTCTGCAAACTACACCACAGCTCACAGCAACACCAAATCCCCAGCCCACTGAGCGGGGCCAGGGATCAAACCTGCATCCTTATGGATACTAGTTGGATTCATCTCTGCTGTGCCACAAAGGGAACTCCTCCCAGTGCTCAGTCTTTCTCCCTCTCTTTCTCCCTCCCTCCCTCCCTCCCTCCCTCCCTCCCTCCCTCCCTCCCTCCCTCTCTCTCTCTCTCTCTCTCTTTCTTTCTTTCTTTCTTTCTTTCTTTCTTTCTTTCTTTCTTTCTTTCTTTCTTTCTTTCTTTCTTTCTTTTCTTTCTCTTTCTTTCTTTCTCTTTCTTTCTTTCTCTTTCTCTTTCTTTCTTTTGTCCAGGCCAGGGATCAAACCTGCACCACAGCAGTGACCCAAGCCAGACAAACCTGGATCCTTAACCGCTAGGACTCTGAAAAGGGAAAATTCTTTAAAGAAGAATACCAATGAATAAATGTAGAAGAAGGAGTTCCCCTCGTGGCGTGGTGGAAATGAATCTGACTAGCAACCACGAGGTGCGGGTTTGACCCCTGGCCTTGCTCGGTGGGTTAAGGATCCGGCGTTGCCAAGAGCTATGGTGTAGGTTGCAGATGCAGCTCAGATCTGGCATTGCTGTGGCTCTTGTGTAGGCCAGCTCTGATTAGAGCCCCTGGGGAAATCCCATATGCCATGCTGCAGCCCTAAAAGGACAAAAGACAAAAAGAAAAGTAGAAGGAAAGACAAAACCAAACCAAACCAAAAATCTTCATTTTAGGAGTTCCTGCTTTGGCACAGTGGGTTAATGATCTCACTTGTCTTTGTGGAGGTGCCAGTTCCATCCCCAGCCCGGCACAGTAGGTTAAGGATCTGGTGTTGCTACAGCTGTGGCATAGGTCGCAGCTCCAGCTTGGATTTGCAGCTCCAGCTCAGACTCAGTCCCTGGCCCTAGAACTTTCATATGCTGTGGGTGTGGGAAAAAAAAAATCTCCATTTTATAAGCATCATGGTTTATAACTGACTCAAAAAAGGACCATCTCAGGTGTTCCCATTGTGGGTCAGCAGGTTAAGAACCAGACATAGTGGCCGCACCGATACAGGATCAATCCCTGGCCTTGCGCAGTGAGTTAAGGACCTAGCATTGCAACAAGCCATGGCAAAGGTCAATGATGCGATTCAGATCTGGCATTGCTGTGGCTGTGACTTAGGCCAGCGGCTGCAGCTCTGATTCAGCCCCTAGTCCTGGAACTTCCATATGCTGCAAGTTTGGCTCTAAAAAGAGAAAAAAACAAAAGAAGAAGAAGAAGAGGAAAGAACCATCTTAAAAGATGTTAAAACCGTAGAATGGTATTTTTTAGGGAACAAGATAAGCAGAAATCTGGGGACAACAACTTAAAATAATCAAACATAATGTCACCAATAATGAGACAGATTGACTTCATGTGCTTCCTGGAGTCGTGGCTCTGAGAAGGGCCCGGTGTCATCTATGGACAGGTCCTGGCCAAAAAGTCTTAACCAGAATCTACTCAACAGGAAACAATCAGACACATCCAAGCTGAAGGACTTTCTGCAAACCAACTGGCCTGGATGCGCCGAGAATGTTAATGTCACAAATGGAAACGCAAAACCAAAAAAGACATAAGAACTAAATGCACTGAGTGACCCTGGATGAATTCTTAGGTAAAAACAAAGCCACTCTCACGAACGCGGTGCTACCTCACGTGACCGTGAGAGAAAGTTGAAGCACGGAGTGTTCCCTGGACGGTGACACTGATGAGACACTAACCTTCCCAAGCGTGACCGCTGTGTGGTGGTTCTGCAGAAGGAGATGCAGACTGGTGCATGGTGGCTGAGGGGTCACCACGTCTGAAAGTCACACCTTTTCTTCTTCTCCTTTTTTTTTTTTTTGTTTTTGTCTTCTTATGGCTGCACCCGTGGCATATGGAAGTTCCCAGGCTAGGGGTCGAATTGGAGCTGCAGCTGCCAGCCTACACCACAGCCTACAGCAATGCCAAATCCTTAACCCCCTGAGCAAGGCCAGGGATCGAACTGGCATCCTCATGGATTCTAGTCAGGGTTATAACCCACCGAGCCACAGCGGAAACTCCTGAATGTCATACACGTTCTAAAGAGAGAAAGAGAGAAAATAAAAGACAGAGAAAACGTAGCATAAGGTTAACAATTGGTAAATACAGACATTCAGGGTACGCTTCTTGAGATGTTCCTATAGGGTTTTTTTGTTTTGTTTTGTTTTTTTAACCCTTGGCCACACCTGCGGCTCATGGAAATGCCTGGGCTCAGGGTCAACGGCGAGCAGCATCTGCGACCTCCACGACAGCTCGCAGCAACACCAGATCTTTAACCCACTGAGTGAGGCCAGGGGTCGAACCTGCAGCCTCACAGAGACAATGTGGGGTCCTTAACCCACTGATCCACAACAGGAACTCCTAGATTTGAAGTTTTTCAAAATAAAAATATTGGGAAACAAAGATTCTATGCTGGGCCGCAAAGGCACTCTTCTCTCCTGGGGGCTCCGTTCCCCCGTCTGTAAAATGGGGAGGGGTGGGGACGGCTGCTCAGCTCTGCGGTGCCAAGCGTGGAGGAACAGATGCTTACAGATGCTTATCTCCAGGGAACAGAAAATGCCCCGAGATAAGGAACAATTGAGCAAAGGGTGGGGTTATCCTCCAGGAATTTTTATGGACTGGCACTTCTTGTCCAGCAACTGTGTGTGAACCGGAGTTTGTCTGAGGCCAGCAGCGCTGATCCTGAGAGCTCAGCCGGGAATCCACCATGAGAGAGAGAAGGCCCAGAAACTCACCGTCTTCTCCAAGACACTGCAACTTCTTAGGGAAAAAAAAAACAAATAAAATGTCTTTGGTCTCTTGCTTTGCCCAAATATGGAGAAAATATTTGGGGGGAAAAAGTTAAAATAATAATCTGCTAAGGCCCAAAAACATTCTGCAAAAAATATCTTGGATTTAGACACAAGTTTCCACTTCAAAGATGCTGACTCTTTTTTTAAAGTTTTTTGAGGTATGAAAGATGCTGACTTTTGTTGGGCAGTTTCTAAAGAGGGAAAAAGTGTAAGAGATGAATCTTAGCAGCAGATTTGTCTGGGAGACACTCATGCTGGTAGCAGTGGAAGGAAACTGGGGCAACAAAGAGGCCCTGACACCTGTCAACGCGTCCTCCTGCTGCAGCCCAAATGCCCCATGTAGGCATTCCAAACTTTTTTTTTTTCCTTTTGCAAAACACAATTTTTACCTTTTTTTTGGAGGGGGGCACACCTGTGGCATATGGAAGTTTCTGGGCTAGGGGTTGAATCAGAGCTGTAGCCACCGGCCTACACCACAGCCACAGCAACACTGGATCCTTAACCCACTAAGTGAGGCCAGGGATTGAGCCTGCATCCTCATGGATACTTGTTGAATTCTTTTTTTTTTTTTTTTTCCGGTCTTTTTAGGGCTGCACCCACGACATATGGAGGTTCCCAGGCTAGGGGTCAAATCGGAGCTAAACCACAACCACAGTGACGTGGGATCTGAGCTGCGTCTGTGACCTACACCACAGCTCACGGCAACACCAGATCCTTAACCCACTGATTGAACCCCCGTCCTTGTGGATACTAGTCAGATTCATGTCCAATGAGCCACAACGGGAACGCCACAAAAAATAACTAAAAAAAAATTCCCTTTTGACCAGGCCCATTCCAGGGCCCTGAGTCCTTCTGTCTGACTCCACATTTTCTCTTCCAGTTTTATTGAGCTGTAATTGGCATATGGCCCAGTGTACGCTGCAGGGGGACAGCATACCTCATAAAACGACTATCACAAGAAGTTTAGTGACCATCCATCATCTCCTATACACACAAAATTAAAGAAAAAGAAACACATTTTTTCTTGTGTTGAGATCTATCCTCTTAACAACTCCTATACAATGTGCGGCATCTCCTTTCTATTTATCATGTCATCCACTATACATATTTATTTATCTTGGACTTCATTGATTTATTTTTTTGGCCTCGCCTGTGGCATGTGGAAAATTCCTGGCCAGGGGCTGAACCCAAGCCCCTCAGTGGTGATGCCAAATCCTATTTATCTTATAACCGAAAGTTGTTAGCTTTTGTCTTTTTGAGGGGGCAGGGGCTGCACCTGCGGCATATGGAGGTTCCCACGCTAGGGGTCCAATCCGAGCTGCTGCTGCCGGCCTACACCACAGTCACAGCAACGCCAGATCTGAGCCGTATCTGTGACCTACACCACAGCGCATGGCAATGCCAGAATCTTAACCCACCGAGCGAGATCACGGATTGAACCCGCATCTTCATGGGTACCAATCGGATTTGTTACCACTGAGCCACAACGGACCCTCCCTGAAGGTCTGTCTGTAGCCTTCATCCGGCTCCCCCTGCCTCTACTCCCCACCTCCAAGAACTACAAATCTGATCTCTTTTTCTCTGAGTTTGTTTGCTTTTGAAGTGTACTTGATGGCAGCCCAACTACCTTTAGATCTGTTCATACCTCTCAATGCATCAGGCCATCTTTCTGAACCCTGGCCTGGACTACGTGTCTGCTGGGAGGGCGGCCACGGAGCAGGAAGCCGTGAAGTGAAAGGTGATACAGACCCAGCCCTGCACTGGCTTCCTTTGAATTTGAAACATGGGGAATTTATGGGTTGGAAATTCTTGACCCAGAGATATTCCTCCAAGGGCCAGAGACGCCTGAGCCAGTTCCACGACCTTTTTCTTTAGGGGCCAGAGAAGTGGGAGGGCGGGCCGCACCCCAGTAAAAACGCACTTGATCTTTTTTTTTTTTTTGGTCTTTTTGCTTTTTCTAGGGCTGCTCCTGTGGCATATGGAGGTTCCCAGGCTAGGGGTCCAATAGGAGCTGTAGCTGCCGGCCTACGCCAGAGCCACAGCGATGCCAGATCTGAGCCACATCTGCGACCTACACCACAGCCAGATCCTTAACCCACTGAGCAAGGCCAGGGATCGAACCCGCAACCTCACGGTTCCTAGTCAGATTCGATAACCACTGAGCCACGACGGGAACTCCTCTTTTTCTTTTTTGCTTTTCAAGGGCTGCACCTGTGGCATATGGAAGTTCCCAGGCTAGGGGTCGAATCTGAGCTACATCTGCCAGCCACAGCCATGGCAACTCGGGATCCTAGCCGCGTATCCAACCTACACCACAACTCACAGCTACACCTGATCCCCAACCTACTGAGTAAGGCCAGGGATCGAACCTTTGTCCTCATGGATACTAGTCGGATTCGTTTCCGCTGAGCCATGACGGGAGCTCCCATAGAGTTTTCTAATAAATGTAAGAAGAGAGGAGGCTCCATCAAGGTACCAAACCATCTTGGTTCACACCAGGCGCCCTTCAGGAAGGGGCAGGAGCGAGGCCTGGGGCTGGCAGGCATCGAGGAGCCTGGAGGAATGTTCACTCCGTGGCTGGGTTTTGAAGGCTGATGTGGCTGCTGGAGTGGATGTGGGGTGTGGGGGAGGGGCAAGGGTGGTCCCAAGTTCTGGCCCGAGGAGCCCAGGGCCGGGAGCTGCCCTTGAGTCCCTGGCGAAGGCTGTGGGAAGCGTGGTTTTGGAATCCGTTTCAGACCTTCCGATTCCGTTGCGGCTCTGGAGCCCAGAGAGGGAGAGCAGCAAGGCCGAGCAGCCCAGCCTCTCAGAGAACGGGCCGACCCCGGTCATCTTCCCACTTGAAGGCTTCCACTTTGAGATCCACGGACCGTTCTCTGGTGAGGGACCATCCCTGGGCTTCCGAGAGGTTGAAGAGCGAGCCGCAGCTTCTCCCAACCTGGGGTGGGGGTGAGGGCTGCGGAGGGAGGCTGATTTACAACCCGAGTATAATTAACATCCCCCAGCACTGCCAGCTGGCTGCGTAGGCCCGTGTTGGGCACAGGGGCCTGAGGGCACTCACACCCACAGGTCCTGGAGGAGCTGTTAGAGCCCCACGGTCAAGGCCAAGGCCAAGGGCTGGCGCCACCTCTTCCTCCCGCCCCTTGGGAGAGGGTGCGGCTCCTCTGACTGACCAGCAGCAAACTGGTTTGACGGTCTCTGGAATGAAGCCCAGATTAGACATTAATCTCCCCTTATCCGTGTGATCTTGGGGTGGGGGCAGGCACGGGGGCCTTGGCCTGCCCCGCCCTGAAAGCCCCCTGCATTCCTCTGTCACACAGGCCACAGGGGGCGCAGGCACCCCCCACCGGCCCCTCAGCCCGGCTGACCCGCAGGTCAGAGCCTGGAGGGTGAGGGCAGAAGTGGGGACATTTACAGCTCCCCCATCACTCCCTTCATCCCGCAGCAGCTTGGGGAGACGACTGGCATCGCTCCCACTTTACAGCGGAGAAAACAGGGGTTACCAACTGCAGCGAGCCTCCCCAGGCTGCACCCCCAGGCTGCCGGCTCCGGCGACGCTCTGCTAGGCTGAGTGTGGGTTGCAGGGGTTCTGGGGGTGGGGGGAGCCATGGATGGAGGGGACGGGGTGGGCATCCCCAGGCCCCGGGGAGCAGCTGGGCACTGGGAGCCTGGGGCTCCAGCCCTCTGTCCGATCTGACTGCTGCTCACCCCCGCCCCCAGAAGCCCCGTCCATCATAGGCACTGCCCGGCCAGACGGAAGGCACTGCGTGTGCCTCCAGATCCACCCCCTGGTGGTGTGGCGAGGACACCGAGGCCTGGAGAGAAAAGCTGGGTACAGTCACCCAGGCCACCCCCCAGCAGGGACATCCCAGAATCCTGTGCTCTTTGCTCCTTCTCCTTCCTCTTCCTCTTCTCCTTTTTGTCTTTTTAGGGCTGCACCTGTGGCACATGGAGGTTCCCAGGCTAAGGGTTGAATCGGAGCTGCTGCTGCCGGCCTACACCACAGCCACAGCAACATGGGATCTGAGATAAGTCTTCGACCCACACCACAGCTCACGGCAACGCCGGATCCTTAACCCACTGAGCGAGGCCAGGGATTGAACCCGCAACCTCATGGCTCCTAGTCAGATTGGTTTCCGCTGCGCCACGACAGGAACTCTGATTTAAATTTTTTATTTATTTATTTATTTTTATTGATTGATTGATTTTGCTTTTTAAGGCCGCACCCATGGCATATGGAGATTCCCAGGCTAGGGGTCGAATCGGAGCTGTAGCCACCGGCCTACACCAGAGCCACAGCAACACAGGATCCGAGCTGCATCTGCGACCGACACCACAGCTCACGGCAATGCCGGATCCTTAACCCACTGAGCAAGGCCGGGGATCAAACTCACATCCTCACAGACACTACGTCAGGTTCTTAACCCACTGAGCCAAATGGGAACTCCAGAATCCTGTGTTGTTACCCCGCTTCTGCTCCCATCTCCACTGACAGGCAGGCAGGTACCCTACCCCCTCTCTGCCTCCCCCGCGCCTCCGCTCAGAGACAGAACGGTTCCGACTTGGTCTTGTCGGTACCGTGTGTGAATTTGTACACCGTGTCAGTAACCCCAGTTCCCGGACGTGTTCTCTATTCCATGTGTCTTTCCTTTTAGAGGTTTTTTGTTTGTTTGTTTTTGGCCTCAGCATGCAGTGGCTTAATATAGGATCTCATTTCCCAGACCGGAGATCAAACCCGGACTGCAGCAGGGCAAGCACCAAATCCTAACAACTAGACCACCAGGGAGCTCCCCCTTGGGTGTCCATCCTAACCAACCCCTAATGGCCACCACCCTAAAAGGCCTGACCGGCTAGGTCACATGACTCAGGGGCCTCCCTGGCCAGGTCCCGGCAGAGGCTGGGAGCCATTCCGGTTGAGCCCCTCATTTGCTGTCAGGCCCCGTGGCCTCGGGCAGGTTGACTCTACCCTGCGCTGGGTCCTTATTTGAAATGATTGTGGCCTTTCCCTCCTGGATCTGCTCTAAGGATGAAACAGGCTGACATGTGTAAAAGGACCCGGCGGCAAGAATTAAACGACATGGTGCCTAACACGAGGACCTCTGGAAGTTTCCTGTGCGCTAAACAAAAGTTATTATTATTACTTTTTTTCTTTTTGGGCCACCCCTCGGCAGAAGGGGTTCCCAGGCCAGGGAGGAGAGGCCAGCCACAGCTTCGACCCACGCCACAGCTGAGGCAACGCCAGACTCCCATGCTGCGCCAGGGATGGAACCTGCATCCCAGGACTCCAGAGATGCTGCCGTTCCCACTGCGCCACAGCAGGAGTGCCTAAACAAAGGTTTTTTTCTTTTTTTTTTCTTTTTTAGCTTAGTGCTTATTCCCTGGGAGGCAGGGTTCCCAGCACTGGCCCCTATGTGTAATCTGAATTGATGGGAAATATCTCTTTAGTGACAACTTGTCGTAGAAGACAAAGGCGCTTCCTATCCCAGCCCCATTCCTCTTCTCCCCAGCCCAGCAACCACTAACCTACTTTCTCTCTCTAGGGATTTGCCTGTTCTGGTCATTTCACATAAGGGAAATTATACCATATGTGGACTTTCAGACCTGGTTCCTTTCACTGGACAGCCTTTCCAAAGGTCATCCTTGCCGTGACCTGGATCAATGGCCACCCCTTTTTATGGGTGAGTAATATTCCAGTCTATGGGTGGGTGACAATTTCTTTGTCCATTCACCTGTTGACGGACGTCTGGGTTGTTTCTACTTTTGGCTCTTACGAATAATGTTGCTATGAATATTCATGGGCAAGTGTCTGTGTGGACACATGCGTCCCTTTCTCTTGGGTGAATACCTACAGGTGGCATGGCTGGTCACATGGTAACTCTGTGTTTAACTTTTTGAGGAACTGCCAGGCTGTTTTACAAAGCGGCTGCAACCATTTTACATTCCCCTCAGCAAGGCCTGCCGAGTCAGCTTCTCCACATCCTCACTGATACTTGCTGTTGATTTTTTCTTTTTTTTTTTTTTGTCTTTTTAGGGCCGCACTCGAGGCATATGGAGGTTCCCAGGCTAGGGGTCAAATCAGAGCTGTAGCTGCCGGCCTACACCACAGTCACAGCAACGCCAGTTCCAAGCCGCATCTGGGACCTACACCACAGCTCACAGCAACACCGGATCCCTAACCCACTGAGTGGGGAAGACCAGGGATCGAACCTGCGTCCTCATGGATACTAGTCAGATTTGTTTCCTCTGCACAACAACAGGAACTCCTTGATTGTCTTTTTGATTACAACCATGTTAGTGGGTGTGAAATGCTATCTCATTGTGCAGAGAGGTTTTTTTGCTTTTTTTTTTCCTTTTTATGGCTGCACCTGCAGCATATGGAAGTTTCCGGGCTAGGAGACAAACTGGAGATGTAGCTGCTGGCCTCCACCACAGCCAGGGCAACACTGGATCTGAGCAACATCTGCGACTTATACCACAGCTTGTGGCAACACCGGATCCTAAACCCACTGATCAAGGGATCAAACCTTTATCCTCAGAGACACCATGTCAGGTTCTTAACCCACTGGGCCACAATAGGAACTCCTAGAGAGGTTTTTGAACACTAAAACTGTGGTGATTCCAGACTTCCCTGATGGCCTAGAAGTTAAGGATTCAGAGTTGTCACTACTGTGACTCGGGTTCAATCCCCGGCTCTGGAACTTCCGTATGCTGCAACCAAAACTGTCGTGAGTGCACTGCTTGGTTTGAAATATGTCGATGGCTTCCCGTTTGTCTTGGAGGAAGTCTAGTCCTTCCCTGGCCCCACAAGCCCAGCATGAGTGGCCCTGCCACCCTGGAAGCCCCTCCTGGGTGGCCCTTGTGCAGTCCCCTGGCCTTGAGTCCTGTGCTCCAGACACACAGGCCAGGTGGTCCCCGTCAGGCCTCTGCCATCTCTCCACCTGGGACAGTTCACACCTGCTCCTGACTGTGTCCCCTCCCTTGTCTGGCAAACTCCCACTAGGCTTTCATGTGCTGAGTTTCAATGTCCTTCCTGTGGGGACCTTCTTCTGACCCCCACTCTACATGCTCTCAGCATCCTGGGCTGCCGCTTTGCTGCCTTCAGCTGAAACCGGGCAGCTGAAACCTTTTTTTTTTTTTTTTTTTTTTTTGGTCTTTGTAGGCCCGCACCTGTAGCATATGGAAGTTCCCAGGCTAGGGGTTGAATCGGAGCTACAGCTGCCTGCCTACACCACAGCCACAGCAACACCAGCTCTGAGCCGTGTCTGTGACCTACAGCATAGCTCACGGCAATGCCGGATGCTTAACCCACTGAGCAAGGCCAGGGATCGAACCTTCGACCTCATGGATACTAGTCGGGTTCATTACCACTGAGACACGATGGGAACTCTCTCTTTTTTTTTTTTTTTTTTTTGGGCCATGTTCCTGGGCCAGGGATCAAACCCAAGCCACAGCAGTTTCCAAGCCACTGCAGTGGCAATGCCAGATCCTTAATGCACTGAGCTACTCGGGAACTCCAGCTGACACCATTTTTATTGGGCTCCTTGCTATGTCCTCAGAGCCTAGGACGGTGCCTTAAAAGGAGAAGATGCTAAGACGTGGAGTTTCCGTCATGGCTCAATGGAAACGAATTTGACTAGTATCCATAACGACACAGGTTCCATCCCTGGCCTCGCTCAGTGGGTTAAGGATCTGGCATTGCCATGAACTGTGGTGTAGGCCACAGACATGGCTTGGATCCAGCATTGCTGTGGCTATGGCTATGGCTGTGGCCGGCAGCTGCAGCTCTGATTCGACCCCTAACCTGGGATATGCTGCCAGTGTGGCCCTAAAAAAGACATTTAAAAAAAAAAAAAAAAAGATGCTCTGAAGATATTTATTGAAAGACTGATGCGTATAAAGCTCTCCTGAAAGGCCTGGGCCGGGTCAGCGCAGTAACTGGAGCTGACGTCACTGCGAGCAGGAGATGCTTCCCAGGGCAAGATCAGGACCCCTCCCCGGCTCAGTCCCTGTAGCCAAGCCCCAGTTTGGCCACAGCCCTTGAGGCTGAGAAAGTGGCCGAGAGAGAATGTCTCACATCTTCAGCCCCTGCTTTATACAAGCTGGGAGCTATTCCACAGGATGGTAGGCGTTCCGCTGTGTTGGAGCAGGACTGGCAACATCTCTGGAGCTCTGGGACACAGGTTCAGTCCCTGGCCCGGCACTGTGGGTTTAGGATCCAGCATAAGCTGACACTGCAGCTTAGATCTCATCCATGGCCTCGGAACTCCGTATGCCATGGGGCATCCAAATAAGGAAAAAAGAAAAAAAAACAACAACCCAAAGAATGATTTACCTGGTATCTGGTCCTGATCATGCTCCTTGGTGGTAAGGACTATTGTGCCCATTTTATTTATTTTAGGGGTGCAGCATACGGAAGTTCCCAGGCTCGGAGTTGAATGGGAGCTGCCTGCCTTTACAGCAGCCCCAGCCACAGCACCCCCGGCTCCATCCAAGCTGCATGCATCTGCAACAAGTGCCACAGCTTGCGGCAATGCCGGATCCTTAACCCACTGAGCGAGGCCAGGGAATGAACGTGCGTCCTCATGGATGCTAGTCAGGTTCCTAACCCACCGAGCCACAACAGGAGCTCCTACTGTGCCCATTTTAAAGGCAGGTGTGTTAGTTTTCTGTAGCTGCTGAACTATTTACTGCAGACTGGCTTAAAACAACAGAAATCTAGTGTCTCACAGTTCTGGAACCAAAGTCTGAAGTCAGCGTGTCGGCAGGGCTGTGTTTCCTTGGAGGGTTCTGGGAAGGACCAGTTCCTGGCTTCTTCCAGTCTCTGGGGGCTGCAGGAGTTGCCCGGCTCCAGCCTCTGCCTCTGTGATCACAAGGCCTCCTTCTCTGGCTCTGACCCCCTGTGCCTCCCTCTTCTAAGGAGACACAGCTGCATTACAGCCCATTCAGATGTGACCCAGTAGAAACTCCTTCTCGCAATATCCTTCATTAACCATCCTTGCCCGTAAGCTAGAACTCACAGACTCTGGGGATTAAGAGGTGGCACACCTTTGGGGGCCACCCTCCAGCCCCCATGGGGTTGGGGGCGTGGAGGAGGACTGTGGGCACAGGCCAGGTGCCTCTGGGGCTGGCCTCCCTGCTCCCGCCAGGCACGAGGGGCCAGCCGCACCTTTGGGGAAGGATCTCCCGGCTGGACTGCCCGGAGGAAGGGCAGCTGATCAAGCCCAGAAGTTACAGACAGAGATGTCGGGTCTGATAGGAGACCTACCAGTGACCGAGCCTCTGGGTGGTAGGGTGCCAGGACCCCCACCCCCAGCCACCCAGGAAAGCTGCTCGGGGCTCCCAGCTTCCAGATTTATTCACCTGAAACCCATTTCCCAAGTGGACATTCTGGCACCATGCGTGACCCAGGCCCATGCCTGACTGGGGACTCACCATCCACTGTCTTGGGAGGAGGAAACAGCGACTGAGAATGTGGACAGGGTTCCTCGGGCCTTTTTGGAGCTCAGCGGAGGCGCCTGGCCCAGCCAGAGGCCCGGAGGACTTCCTGGAGGCGGCGGTAGGGCAACTCGGTGTCGTAGGGTGAAGAGGGGCCATGAGGTGCACGGAGTGGGTTTTTGGTGCAGCGGGGACTGTGGAGACGGACTGGAGCTTCCAGAGCACGGCCCTGCCTGCGGAGCGCGGCTCCCGGCCTCGTCCCCTTCCTGCCGTCAGCGGGGCCGCGCGCGCGGGTGTCGAGCGCCCCCTGGCGGCGTCCCGCGCGGTTGGGACGCGGTGGGGGCGTTGCTGGGAGTGAATGGCTGGACTCAGCCAGGCGGACTCACCCAGGTTCTGTTTGAATCAGAAGAAGGAGAATGACCTTCCAGAGGAGGAACACGTTTGAGCATATAATTTCGAAATATTTATCTTGATACTAACGCAGTCATAAAGCAGTCCTCATTTACAATGAAGAGATTCTCACCTGTGGAGGGATGGGGACGCCTTGCGGGCACACGCATGCTCTGATGTGAAATCTTTGCTCCCTTGGCTCCCGCCCCTCCCCCCACTACGCCGATCACCTCCCCACAGGTCCTCCTGCTTCTGGCCCTCCCCTTATGTGACCTCAGGAGGGACCCAGTGTGGACACGTGTGTCCAAAACATCGCCGGGCTTAGAAGGAAACAAACCCACAAGTGGATGGAGAAAGTCCCCCGCCTCTGGAAGGTCAGGAGAAGGGCCTTTGAGCTTCCTGGCGACCAAGCACAGGAGAAGCAGATGCCCTTTCTCTGACTGGTTCAGTGCACAGGAATGGTGAAGAGTCAAAGGTGAAAGATTCCCGACTCCCCAGGATTCCTGGGATCCCAAAGTTCCCCCAGCATGGATACGGTTTTTTGTTTTTTTGTTTGTTTTTTGGTCTTTTTGCCTGTTCTTGAGCTGCTCCTGTGGCATGTGGAGGTTCCCAGGCTAAGGGTCTAATCAGAGATGTAGCCGCCAGCCTACACCACAGCCACAGCAATGCAGGACCTGAGCCGTGTCTGTAACCTACACCACAGCTCAAGGCAATGCCAGATCCTTAACCCGCTGAGAAAGGCCAGGGATCGAACCCACAACCTCATGGTTCCTAGTCAGATTCGTTAACCACTGAGCCACGATGGGATATCCCCAGAGTGGATACAAGAGCACAGTGGGCAAACTCCAGCTCAGTGGATGGATCTTCGAGGGGTCATGTTTCTTCTGCTGGTGATGAGCAGCTCCGGGGAGGAAGTGGTGGTGGTAGTGGGGGGTGTATCCTCAGGGAATCCTAGAATATTATCGCCCTGGAGATGGGAAAACCGAGGCAGGGAAGAGGGGAAGGGATGCGGCCGAAGTCACGCAGGCCAATTGTACAGATGTTTACCTGCAAGCTGGATCCATTGAAACACTGGGCTCTAGGCCTGAGTCCCGCCAGCCCTCTGCGTCCCTTAGGAAGAGGGAGAAGGCGTGTGGGCGGAACTCGCTCACACCACCGCCAGGCCAGCCTGGCTCCGGGCTTTGCATCTCAGATGATGCACGATTTCACATCACATGAAATAGCCAGGTCACATGGTCCCTAGATGGTGGATGACAGTTCTTGGAACCCGGTCTGATTCTGTCCTGAATTAAGGAGGCTGTCGCTGTTGTTGTTGCTGTTGTTTGTTTTTTTAGGGCCTCACCTGTAGCATATGGAAGTTCCTAGGCTAGGGATTGAATACAAGCTGCAGCTGCTAGCCTACACCACAGCCCGGATCCTTAACCCACTGAGCAAGGCCAGGGATCGAACCCACAGCCTCATGGCTCCTAGCTGGATTCGTGTCCGCTGTGCCATGATGGGAACTCCCAAATCTTGATGTTTAAGGGTCTTCTTAACCACTCCTGGAGACCCTCGGCTACAGCCAGACAAGGGCCTAGAGGAGCAAATCTGTGTCACCCCTGCTCAAAACCCACCCCTAGCCCCTTGGCCATTCGCCACACCCCCCCAGTACCTCCCCTGCCCCCCAGCCAGGGCCACAAGCTCAGCCACCAGAGAGCCAAGAAGGGGATGCCATGTGGAGAGAAAACTGGCAAGAGGGGCCAGGGCCCCGGGGAGCCTGTGCCAGGTCTAGAGAGTCCTCCGCTCCAGCCAGTTAGTTTTTCAAGTCAAGTCAGAAATACAGATGTTTTAAAAATGGAAATCACCCCGTTTTCTTCCTTCCTTTCTTTCTTGCCGTGCCTGAAGCATGTGGAAGCATTCCTAGGCCGGGGATCGAACCCACCCCACAGCAGTGACAATGCCAGATCCTGAACCGCTACACCACCAGAGCACTCTGAAATCAGCCCCTTTTTATTTTGTAAAAATTTTATTTATTTTTTGGCCGCGCCTGTGGCCTAGGGATGTTCCCAGGCCAGGGATCAAATCCAAACCGCAGCTGCGACGCACACCACGGCTGTGGCAAAGCCGGATCCTTAACCCCCTGCACCACACCAAGAATGCCATCACCACATTTTTGAGATTGGCAACTCATTTACACATGTTTGAGGTATAACTGACATATAATAAACCATACATACAGAACATTGTACGATCTGGAGAATTCTGACACATATATGAAGTTTGACATATGTGTATATGTGTGTGTGTGTATATATGTGTATGTGTATATTTTTGACTCCACCTCTGCAATCAAGATAATGACATTTCCATCAACCTCAAAGTCAAGTTGAAGGACATCAACCCCCCCCTTTTCTTTGTCTTTTTAGGGCCACACCTGTGGCATATGGATGTTCCCAGGGTAGGGGTCTATTGGGAGCTGAAGCTGCCGGCCTACACCACAGCCACAGCAACGCCGGATCCGAGCCACGTCTGCGACCTATACCACAGCTCATGGCAATGCTGGATCCTTAACCTACTGAGCAGGGCCAGGGATCGAACCTGAAACCTCATGGTTCCTAGTCGGATTCCTTTCTGCGGCACTGCAACGGGAACTCCAACCCGTACCTCTTTGTAACCCCTCCTTCTACCCCACCCCCAGCCGACACAGGAATGCTCTGTCACTATAGAGAAAATGGCATTGTTTGAATTTCTTGTGAATGGAATCCCATGGATTGTTCTCTTTTTTGCCTGGTTTCTTTTACTCAGTACAATTATTTTGCGTTTCCTCCAGGAGGCGACATGTGTGGAGTTGCTTCCTTGTTACTGCTGAGCGGTACTCCATCGTCTGCAGGTGCAATTTGCTGATCTGTTCGCCTGAGGTGGACAATGGGTTGTTTGCACTTTTTTCCTGTTAACCGTTGCACAGAGAGCTTCCAGGAGCATTCCTGAGCATGTCTCGGTGTGAACGCGCTCTTGCGCAATTCCTGGGAGTGAAAGGGCTGGGTCACGTGGAAGGCATAACATCATAAGAAACTGCCAAATTGTTTTCCAAAGTGGATGTACAGCCCCCCAGCCCCACCAGCAGCCTACGAGCCTTCCGGTCCCTCTGTATCCCTGCCGATACTTGGACCGGTGGGTTGAATTTGGCCATCCTGCTGTGTGTGCCGTGGTGCCTCCTTACGAAAGCTCACTTCCTAACGATGGCCGCTGCTGTGCGTCTCATCACTGCTCATTTGTCATCCCTATATCTTCCTTGGGGAGAGGTTTATGCAAATCTTCAGCCCATTAAATGAAAATTGGGTTGTCTGTGTTCTTATCCAGTCATCGTGTTCTTTTTGTGCTTTAGACAGTACAGTTTCAATGGGGGCACTATTGCTCCCAAGGGGGTGAGAATTGGTTCTTTTTTCTTGTTATGGCCGCACCTGCATCATGTGGAAATTTCCAGGCAAGGGGTTGAATGGGGACTGCAGCTGCTGCCAGCTGGCCGGCCCCACACCTACAGCAATGCTGGATCCAAGCCACATAGGCAACCTACCCAGAAACTTGCTGCACCGCTGGATCCTTAACCTCCCGAGCGAGGCCAGGGAGAGAACCCACATCCTCACGACACTATGTCAGGTCCCTCACTCACTGAGCCACAACAAGAGTGAAAAAAATCACACTTATTTACATAGAAAGTATGAACATACACAGAGTACAGAAGCAGATATCTGAACTACTAAAATTTCATGGGGGCAATTAGGAAAAAAAATGCCTGGTGAGTTCCCCAGTGGCTCAGTGGGTTAAGGATCCAGGATTATCACTGCTGTGGCTTGGGTTACTGCTGTGGCGAGGGTTCCATCCCTGGCCTGGGAGGGAGGGGTGAAAAAATGCCAAGAAACCTTGTGTATACAGGTCATTTCTTGGATGTATATTTTGCAAAGAGCAAAAATTTTAGTTCCCATTGTGGCTCAGCAGGTTAAAAACCCAACTAGTACCCATGAAGATGTGGGTTCAATCCCTGGCCTGGCTCAGTCAGTTAAAAGATCCAGCATTGGGAGTTCCTGTCATGGCACAGTGGTTAACGAATCTGACTAGGAACCATGAGGTTGTGGGTTCGATCCCTGGCCTTGCTCAGTGGGTTAAGGATCTAGCATTGCCGTGAGCTGTGGTGTAGGTCGCAGATGCAGCTCGGATCCTGCATTGCTGTGGGCTGTGGCATAGGCCAGCAGCTACAGCTCCGATTGGACCCCTAGCCTGGGAACCTCCATATGCCACAGGAGTGGCCCCAGAAAAGGCAAAAAGACAAAAAGAAAAAAAAAAAAGAAAAAAAAATATCCAGCATTGCTTCAAGCTGTGGTGTTAGGTCGAAGTCGTGGCTTATGTCTGGCAGTGCTATGGCTGTGGTGTAGGCCGGCAGCTGTAGCTCCAATTTCACCCCTAGCCTGGGAACCTCCACATGCTGCAGGTGCGGTCCTAAAAAAGAGACAGGAAAATTTAAATTTGGCTAAAGTCCAATTCATCAATTCTTCCTTTTATAGATGGTTTGTGCTTTCTGTGTACTAGTCTAGATACGTTTGCCTTGATGACTCAGGTTCACTGAGATTTTCTCCTCTTTCCTCCTGGAACTTTCTTAGAGTTAACTGTTCCATGTAAATCTATGATCCATTTCAGAGACCAAAAGGATTAATTGTTGTGTATTATGTGGCCTTGCTCTGTTGACTTGCTTCTGGGAGAGCTCAGTGAGAGTCAAAATTCAATTTTTTGGCATCTGGACACCCAGATGAACCCAATGCTATTTATTTATTTATTTGTTTTATTATTTAGTCTTTTTGCCATTTCTAGGGCCGCTCCCAGGGCATATGGAGGTTCCCAGGCTAAGGGTCTAAGGTTCCCAGGCTAAGGGTCTAATCGGAGCTGTAGCCACCAGCCTACGCCAGAGCCACAGCCATGAGGGATCCGAGCCACGTCTGCGACCTACACCAGGGCTTACGGCAACACCGGATCCTTAAGCCACTGATCGAGGCCAGGGATCGAACCTGCAACCTCATGGTTCCTAGTTGGATTTGTTAACCTCTGAGCCACGATGGGAACTCCGACCCAATGCTATTTATTGAGACCCTTTTCTTTCCCCTCTGAGTTGCTTGGCATTTTGACCTCTGTTGAAAATCAATTGACTGTATATATGTGGGTCTATTTCTGGATTTTTAGTCCTGTTCCAATTAACTCCATTTTTTTTTTCTTTTTTGCTATTTTAGGGCCGCAGCTGTGACATACGGAGGTTCCCAGGCTAGGGGTCAATTTGGAACTGTAGCCACCAGCCTCCACCACAACCACAGCAACTCAGGATCTGAGCTGTGTCCACAACCTACACCACAGCTCACGGCAATGCAGGATCTTTAACCCACTGAGGGAGGCCAGGGATGGAACCCACATCCTCATGGATTCTAGTCGGGTTCGTTAACCGCTGTCACTCAAGTATTTTTAATATATTCTGTGGACCAAAGAGTAGGCCATCTTTGGTGTGCCTGCCATGGGCCCTGCCTGTCCTCTCTCTCCCATGTAGCCCTCCTTGCCTACCCAGCCAGGCACCTCCTGCCTCAGGGCCTCAGCTCCACCTCCATCCTGGCCCAGAACCCTCTCCCCCAAAATGATCTGTCAGTGTCTCCTTCTCCTAGAGGAGACTCCTGCTTGCAAGCAACCCCTGGCCCCAGGGTGGCTTCGCTCTGCTGACTTGATTCTGGGAGAAGTCGGTGAGGTCGACAGGCCCTGAATCACCCAGGTTGTATGGACACAGGTGAAGGCGGGGTTTTCTCTATGTGAGCCGGATCCGACTTCAGTTTGGGGTATGGCACTAGAGCTGCTGTGTGGACGTGGCCAGAGGGGAGGAGCGTGGAGGTCCCAGCCAGCACACGGACCCACCGGCCACATACACTGCTTGCTGTCCCAGCATCAAAATGATCCCACCCTTCGAAAGCAGCACCAGCAAGAAGGAAGCTTAGCCCTGGTTGGCCTCCCTCTGGGGTCTCAGGTGGTGGGACTCAAGGGCAGTAGGAACTGGGTGTTCTGAGGGAGTATAGTGAGCTGCTAGTGCCCCCTCCCCATTGCTGGAGGAGCTGGCCCTGTCCCTGGGGGTCACTCCCTTCTGTCATCAACCCCTCCGGCCAGCAGGGGCTTGCAAACTCCTCCCGTGGTGGCACAGTGCTCACCCACACCCTGGTTCCCTGGAACATCCAGTGACTCCATGTGAGTTTATTGATCACCTACTATGTGCTGGCTCTGGACCACATAGTGGGGCTATAAAAGTGAGCAAACAGACATGTCCCTGCTCTCGGGGCCCCAGGTTGGCAGGGGAGTAAGGGAGTAATCAAGAAGTCACGCCTCCGTGAGTTCCCTGGTGGCTCAGTGGAGTAAGGGCCTGGCATTGTTGCTGCCATGGCGCAGGTTCAATCCCTGGCTCATATGCCATGGTTGCAGCCAAAAAAAGAGTCACTTCCTGAATCAGTCGTTGTGAACTGAGGTGGGTGCTCTGAAGTCAGCACTGGGTCAGGGCGCAAACAGGGTTCCAAGCCATCCGATGAGACAGGAGCTGGACCTGGTTCAAGGATGCCTGGGGGTTTCCCTGGGGAAGTGATGGCTGCGCTGGATGAGAAGGATGGGAAAGGAGAATGTTCCATGGTAGGTCCTGCAGCCGGAAGGGTGGTGGCCCAGTGAGAGAGAGAAAGAAGGCCAGTGCGCAGGAGGGCTGCGGTGAGGAAGGGGACACGAGGGGGCCTCCAGGCCAGGACTTGGGCCTGTATCCCAGGCCACGGAAAGGCGCCGTGCTAAGCAGGGGAGCAACTCATTTAGATCGTTTAGATAGCAGTGTTGCAAAAATCACCTTGCTCCTGATTCAACACCCAGCTGGCAAAGAACATGCTGCTAAGAGAAATTTGAATGTGACTGGTGTTTGGAAAGGATCAGAGGATTAATACTATTCCATTAGGGGTGATGATTAACCTTCATTTCATTAAGGGTGGTTATGGTGAAAAATATCTTTTTTTTTTTTTTTGGTTTGTTTTTAGGGCTGCACCTGCTGGCATATGGAAGTTCCCAGGCTAGGGGTCAAATCGAATCAGAGATCGAGCCAAGTCTGCCTCCTGCATCACAGCTCATGGCAACACCAGATCCTTAACCCACTCAGAGAGGCCAGGGATTGAACCTGCATGCTCATGGATGCTAGTCAGGTTCATCACCACTGAGCCACAACGGGAACTCTGAAAAATATCCATTATTATTATTATTATTATTTTGTTTTTTTGCCATTTCTTTGGCCGCTCCTGCGGCATATGGAGGTTCCCAGGCTAGGGGTTGAATCGGAGCTGTAGCTGCCAGCCTACTCCAGAGCCACAGCAACGCAGGATCCGAGCCGCGTCTGCGACCTACACCACAGCTCACAGCAATGCCAGATCCTTAACCCACTGAGCAAGGCCAGGGATCGAACCCGCAACCTCACGGTTCCTAGTCGGATTCGTTAACCACTGCGCCACGACGGGAACTCCTCCTTCATTTTTTTTAAGTCAATGCATGTATTTAAGTTTTTAGGAATCAACAATAACCATGTCTGAAACTGACTTTAAAATATTAAGGACAAAGAAAGAAAAAAGCCAAGATATTAACCATGTTTAACTCTGGGTGAAAAATACAAGGAGTGTGCATTATACTATTTACTTGACTTTTGGGTTTATTAGAAATATTTAATATTAAACAGAAAAAAATAATAACAAAGAAAAAAGGGGAGTTCTCGTGATGGCTCAGTGGTTAACGAATCCAACTAGGAACCATGAGGTTGCTGGTTCGATCCATGCCCTTGCTCAGTGGGTTTAGGATCTGGTGTTGCCATGAGCTGTGGTGTAGGTCGCAGATGCGGCTCGGATCCCGTGTTGCTGTGGCTCTGGCGTAGGCTGGCGGCTACAGCTCCGATTCGACCCCTAGCCTGGGAACCTCCATATGCCACGGAAGTGGCCCTAGAAAAGGCAAAAAAAGACAAAAGAAAAGAAAAAAGGAAAGAGAAACAGATCAATAACAGAAAGAGAGGCAGATAGGCAGATAGAAAGATCGCTCTGGTTGTCCAGGCTGGGTTGGAGGGGCCAGGCCTCCCAGGCTGGGACACCCCATGAAAAGGTTGTCCATTGCAAGTGAATTCTAAAATGACCACCAGTAGCCTTATATAATCTTCTCCCTGGGGCTGTGACCTACAGATATGATGGGATATCATTCCCATCATTATGTTAGATGGCAAAAGTAATTTTGCAGGTGTAATTAAGGTCCCTAATTGGTTGAGTTCATCTCTCTTTGATTTGGGTGGGCCAGACCTAATCAGGTGGATCTTCACAGGAGGAATCTTAAAATCAAGGAAATCAGAGAGATAAGCTCCGGTGGCCTTGAAGGCACAGACTCCATGAGTGTTCGATATCTGCTAGGAAATGCATTCTTCCCACAACATGAGCCTGGAAAAGGACCTGGAGCCTCAAATGAGACGACAGCCCCTGGCGCCACCAGGATTTCAGCTTGTGAGACTCTGAGCAGAGAGCCCAGTTATGCTGGGCCTGAACTTCTGACCCCCAACAACTGTGAGACAACAAGCCACTCGGTTTGTGATGGTTTGCTACATAGCAACAGATAACAAGTACACCCTTAAAAGAGTTTGGGTCGGAGTTCCCACTGTGGTGCAGAGGAAATGAACCTGATTAGTATCCATGAGGATGTGGGTTCAATCCCTGAACTTGCTCAGTGGGTTAAGGATCCGGTGTTGCCATGAGCTGTGGTGTAGGTCACAGACACAGCTCAGATCCCGCGTTGCTGTGGCTGTGGTGTAGGCCGGCAGCTGGAGCTCTGATTCTACCCCTAGCCTGGGAACTTCCATATGCTGCGGGTGCAGCCATTAAAAAAAAAAAAAAAAGGAAGTGCCTCAAAGGGCTGATGGGGGAGGGAAGGCTGGTGTCCTGAAATTGGGGAAGGGAGAGACCTCAGGACGATGGGCAGAGGCTCAAGCCCCACTGCAAAGACACCCTGAGTTCCAGGGTTGGCTCAGACCAGCCCTGGACCCACCCCTGCAGCCGAGGAAGTGCTGTGCTCGGGCAGACAGGCCAGGTCAAGTGCTTACCCTACAAGGCCTGAAACAGGGGCCAAGTGGGCCCCAGAGGAAAATCCAGGCCGTGGTAAGACAGAGATGGAATAGATGCTTCGTCCACCAAAGCAGGGGTTGAACTGTGGCCACTCAGTGTCCCCCACAGATATGGCTCCCCAGAACCTGGGCCTGTGAGGGACTTTATGGGAAAAGTCCTTGCAGCAGTGACCGAGTTAAGGCTCTTGAGATGAAAGCATCCTTAGGGTGGGCCCGGAATCCAGCGTCCAGGACCCTTGTAATAAGGAGGCAGAGGGAGATCTGAGCCACAGAGACATAGAGGGCAGGGGGCCATGTGACAACAGAGGCAGAGCCTGGAGTGACACAGCTCCGAGCTAAGGAGGCCTGGAGCCACAGGAGCTGGAAGAGGCAGGAAGGAGCGCAGCCCTGCCCACATCTCGAGTTCTGATTTCTGGCTTCTAGAACCGTGAGGGAATCCACTTCTGTTGGAAACCCCCCCGTTTGTGGTCGTTAGGGACGGCAGACACAGGAAACGAACACATCACCCCAGTCTGGTTATGAAGCCCCATAAGTAGCACCTGGTTGTAACGCCCGAGGGCTGAGAGTCTACATGGAGGCTGGGCCTCAAACACACCAAGATGTTCCCTCTAATTCAGCCCCTTACCTGTCACTCCCAGGAGGCTCCAATTCCCCAGCACCTCTCTCAGAAAGGACAGCTGTGGGTGTGAACAGCTGCTGGACTCTGAACGTGCTGCAACGAGCCTTCACAAAGTAGGTGTTAGATAAACCTATCAGGAGTTCCCTGGTGGTTCAGTGGGTTAGGGATCCAGGGTTGTCTCTGCTGTGGCTCAGTTTTGATCTCTGGCCTGGGGGACTTCTGCATGCCACGGACATGCCCCCCCCCAAAAGGATAAATATATCAATATGACTGAAATGAGACCCAAATGTATAAACATAATCACTTCCTTCTTCTGAAGGCTCAGGGGCAAAATCCCAGCTGTGCTGCACCCTGGCCCTGTGAATAAGCCGCTTGGCATCTCTGAGCTTCTGTCTTCAAACCTGTAAATTGGGAATGAGAACAGTGCAGTCAGAGTGAGGGTTAAATGAGCTGCATACATCAAACTTGGCACAGCGCTGGGTGTGCAGGAAGTGCTGTCTCAGGAGTTCCTGCTGTGGCTCAGAGGGTTAAGAACCCAACATAATGTCCGTGAAGATGGGGGTTCGATCCCTGGCCTCACTCAGTTTAGGATCCGGTGTTGTCGGAAGTTGCGGTGTAGTCAGACTCGGCTCGGATCCTGTGTTGCTGTGGCTGTGAGAAGGCCGGCAGCTGCATCTCTGATGCAGTGCCTGGCCTGGGAATTTCCATATGCTGCAGGTGCAGCCCAAAAAGGGAAAAAAACAAAACAAAACAGGGAGTTCCTGTTGTGGAGCAGTGGTTAACGAATCCAACTAGGAACCATGAGGTTGCAAGTTCGATCCCTGCCCTTGCTCAGTGGGGTAAGGATCCGGCGTTGCCGTGAGCTGTGGTGTAGGTCGCAGACGTGGCTCGTATCCCGAGTTGCTGGGGCTGTCGTGTAGGCTGGCAGCTACAGCTCCAATTGTGCCCCTAGCCTGAGAACCTCCATATGTTTCAGGCAGCCCTAAAAAGACAAACACACACACACACACACACACACACACACACACACACACACACACACACACACAACGAAAAAACAGAAGTGCAGGCTCCCTCCTCCTCCCCACTGCCCCCTGTGGACAATGACCCACACTGGGCCTGGGAAGACAGGGGCTTCCAGCATTTGTCGGCCTCAGTCACTTCTGCTTTTGCAGGTTCTGCCCATGCCACCCCAGTCGTGAACGTACCCAAACAGGAATACAATATGCCTGTGGCATGTGGAAGTTCCCGGGCCAGGGATTAAACCTGTTCCACAGCAGCAACCTAAGCCACAGTAGCGACCATGTCAGGTTCTTAACCCACTGCACCACCAGGGAACTCCTTAAATATGATTTTTCCCAGAAAATATCCTGAAAGTATTTTTATAAATTTTTTTTGTTTTTTGTTTTGTCTTTTTTGGGCCGCGCCCACGGCCTATGGAGTTTCCTAGGCTAGAGGACCCGTCGGAGCTGTAGCCACCAGTCAACACCATAGCCACAGCAGCACAGGATTCAAGCCACATCTTCGACCTACACCACAGCTCATGGCAACAGTGGACCCTTAACACACTGAGCAGCAGGGCCAGGGATTGAACCCTCGTACTCATGGATGCCAGTCGGGTTCGTTAACCGCTGAGCCATGATGGGAACTCCAGGCTTTTTTACAGTTTTGCTCTTGAATTGCCTTGGCTCCTTGGCTCTGCCTTTTATGACCTCAGAGAAGATATCTAACCTCTCTGGGTCTCAGCTGCTCGTCTGTGAAAGACGATAATAATGTTCCCAAGTCGTGTGATTCAGTGTCAGCATCTGTAAAGTCATAAAACGGCGCCTGGCACGGAGCGAGTCCTGCACACACGTCTGCTCAAGAAGATAAAATACCAGCAGCTTTAAATTTCTGATTTCTTATCAGTGACCCTGAATTCTCAGAATTCTTGCCCCTTGAGGCTTCTCAACTGTCGTGAGACTTATTTTTTTATTTTTTTTTCCTTTCTAGGGCCACACCTGCAGCATATGGAAGTTCCCAGGCTAGGGGTCAAATCAGAGCTACAGCTGCCGGCCTATGGCACAGCCACAGCAACGCCAGATCTGAACCACATCTGCGATCTACCCTGCAGCTTGTGGCAACACCGGATCCTTAACCCACTGAGTGAGGCCAGGGATCAAACCCACATCCTAGTGGATACTAATTGGGTTAATCACCGTGGAAACTCCCAAAGTGAAACTTTTATAAATATCAGATCAAAAATAAAGATGTTGCAATGTTACATCTTGTAAGTATTTTATGAAACATCTTCGGAATTTTGTCACTTTATTTTTGCACTTTTGCTGGCACACAATGTTGGTTGTTCATACAGTTTCTATAGCCTCCCCAGGGGACAAAGACTGGGAGTTCACTGAGGAGGGGAACGACTCGCAGGCAGGCCCTCTGAGAGCAGGAGCAGGGAGGGCAGGCTGAGAGCATCCAAAGATGATGAACGGCCGGCTCTCCAGCGCTCTGCTGGGCTCACCCGACCAGTCCTGCCATCGTGTCTGGCCTGGACAGGCCCGAGGGGACATGAAGCTTAGTCTTCTTGCTGACACATAGGCGGCCTGGGGCTCTGGAGCAAAAGGGACTCACCCAACTTCAAACTGTGTTGGTCCAAGGTCTCCCTCGGAAAGATCGAATTCCTTTGCCTGTTTCATCCCGGCCCACATTTAGCACAACCCTCATCTTCAAACCTGGGTCCCTGTCCTTGCACTTCCCAGGAATACACCCTGCCCTGCAGTTCCACAAAGAGGCTTCTTCTTTTGAAACTCACCATCAGAGCTCCTGTTGCGGCTCTGTGGGTTAAGAACCTGACTAGTATCCATGAGGATGCAGGTCCATCCCTGGCCTCGCTGGGCATGTGAAGGAGCCAGCATTGCCTCAAGCTGTGGTGTAGGCTGCAGCTGCAGCTGCAGCTCAGATTCGACCCCTAGCCCGGGAACTTCCGTATGCCACAGGTATGGCCATGAAAAGGAAAAAAAAAACAAAAAAAGAAAACAAAAAACTTACCATCCCATGTCCGTTCCTGAAACCAGAAATGAACCGGACGGTGTGTGTGTTGGTGTCTCTTCCTTCCTGGCTCCGGGTCTAACTATTATTATTTATTTATTTATTTTCCTTTTTTATTCTTTAGGGCCACACCTGCGGCATATGGAGGTTCTCAGGGTAGGGGTCGAATTGGAGCTGCAGCTGTCAGCCTACACCACAGCCACAGCAACAGGGGATCCGAGCTGCGTCTGAGACCTACATCACAGCTCACGGCAACGCCGGATCCTTAACCCACTGAGCGAGGCCAGGGATCGAACCTGCTTCTTCATGGATACTAGTCAGGTTCATTTCCACTGCGCCACAACAGGAACTCCTTCCGGTCTAACTGGCCGTGTGATTTTGAGCGTAGCTTCTCACCTAACGCAGAAGACAGCGCGTGTGGCATTTCCAGGGCTCAGGACTACCCTTGTATGTTAGTATGTGTCTTTCCAACCTCCCACCCCATCAGGCACCTCCTCTTTCAGACTCTGAAGCCTTTCTTCTTCCCAACGGGTCGGGGCCTGGTAATAGTTTTAAGGTTTTCCCCTGGGGGAATTTTAGCAGAGACTCTTAAAAAAAAAAAAAAATTGGAGGCTAAAGGTGGAATTTCTGACCACAGCTGAGGATGAGAGAAGTGTGTGTGTGTCAGGTGGATGGTGGAAAAGGAGCCTGAGGGTGGGAGAAGGGAGGCGATTGAAGCTTTGCAGGCAGTCGCCCCGCCCTGGCAGCCGGGGAGAAGGCGCCCGTGTTGGAGGAGCCATTGCAATCTCGCTCTGGGGGCGGTTGGGTTTAATTTTCCAGATGAAAAGAGGCGGAGGAACCAGAATGTTGAGGAACCATGAGTCACAGGAAGGGAGACATCAGGCCAGGAAGCTGCTGACAACACACTCACATGACCAAAAGAGCATTGTTTTAATGGGTCATCCGGGGTGGATCTGAGAGCCTTTGAACCTCCAGAGGGACCCGGTGCTGGTCTACCCAAGATGGGGCTAGGTAGGCCTGACTTGCCCCCAGAAATTAATCGCCTTTTCGCCTTGGGGGCCAAGAAGAAAGGAACAACTGGAGTCTCACCTGTAGACTCAGGGAACATTAAAGCCAGGCGGGATCTCAGAGCTCACACAGCGCCACGCGCTACTACGTGGACAGTGAGGGAGGCTCCGAGAAGAGAGGGCTCCCAGCAAAGAGCCTTTCTTCTTCTTCTTCCTTTTTTTTTTTTTTTTTTTTTTTTTTTTTTGTTTTTTAGGGCTGCATTCACGGCATTAGTAAGTTTCCAGCCTAGGGATATCATCAGAGCTACAGCTGCAGGCCTACACCACAGCCACAGCAATGTCAGATCCAAGCCGCATCTGTGACCTACACTGCAGTTCACGGCAACGCCGGATCCTCAACCCACTGAGCGAGGCCAGGGATCAAACCTGCGTCCTCATGGTGACTTAGTCAGATTCCTTTCTGCTGCGCCACAACAGGAGCTCCAGAGAGCCTTTGTTCTGAACGCCGACTGGCTCTTTGAATAAGACCACAGCCCCCACTCGAGGACGTTCAGGCATTGGGGCAGGGATGGCTGGGAAGGAAGCAACTGACCTAGTAAAGCAGACAGGCTGAGGTTGATGTTTCTTTCTCTGTTTTTCGTTTGTTTGTTTGTTTGTTTAGGGCAGCACCTGTGGCATATGGAAGTTCCAGGGCTAGGAAGCAAACCGGAGCTGCAACTGCCAGCCTACACCACAGCAACGAGGGATCCAAGCCACATCTGCAAGCTATGCTGCAGCTTATGGCAACGCCAGATCCTTAACCCACTGAGCGAGGCCAGGGACTGAACCCGAACCTCATGGTTCCTGGTTGGATTCATTTCCTCTGCGCCATGACGGGGACTCCTGGTTGATTTTTCTTTTCACTAAATTTTTGTTTAATGTTGCTCTAGTGTTGCCTACAAAATTAAACCTTGGGGAAGGACAAGCTTGAGTGGAGAGCTTATGTAATTTCCCTGATCTCAGGTTTGCTCATTGTATTTGGTTTCTGTTGCTGCCAGTAACAAACTAGCCAGGGAGTTCCCGTTGTGGCTCAACGGGTTATGAACCCATGAGTTAGTATCCATGAGTTCAGGGGTTTAATCCCTGGCCTCGCTCAGTGGGTTAAGGATGTGGCACTGCTGAGAGCTGTGGTGTAGACGCAGCTTAGATCCTGCATTGCTGTGGCTGTGGTGTAGGCTGGTAGCTGCAGCTCCAATTGGACCCCTAACCTGGGCAATCCCTTGTACCACAAAGGAAGCCCTAAAAAGCAAAAAACAAAAGTAAATAAAAACAAATTAACCAAACACATGCTTTAAAAAAACACAAAAACACAAATTTATTATCTTAGAGTCTACAGGTTAGAAGTACGAGTGGTTGGGGTACCTCATTGGGTCAAAATCAAGGCGTAGGCAGGACTATGTTCCTTTCTGCAGGCTCTGGGGGGAGGGGTCTGTTTGCTGGCCTTCTCCAGCTTCTAGAAGTGGCCAGATATTCTCGACTTGTGGCCCTTTACTCAAACGTCAAGGCCAGCAACACTGCATTTCTCTAATCATTCCTCTGTTGACACATCTCTTTCTGACCAGGAAATCTCCAATGTTAAGAATGCACGGGAGTTCCCGTCATGGCTCAGTGGTGAACGAATCTGACTAGGAACCACGAGGTTGCAGGTTCGATCCCCGGCCTCGCTCAGTGGGTTAAGGATCTGGTGTGGCCGTGAGCTGTGGTGTAGGTCGCAGACGTGGCTCGGACACCAGGTTGCTGTGGCTCTGGCATAGGCTGGTGGCTACAGCTCCGATTGGACCCCTAGCCTGGGAACCTCCATATGCCATGGGTGTGGCCCTAGAAAAGACAAAAAAAAAAAAAAAGAATGTATGTAATTACATTCGGCAAACACAGACAATGCGGGACCATCTTTCCATCTCAGGATCCTTAAAGTAATCACACTGCGAAGTCCTTTTTACTATATAAGGTAATATATATTCCCAAATTCCAGGGATTAGGGTTGGACGTGCTTGGGGGCCGTTATTCTGATACATATATATATATATTTTTTCTTAGTGGTTGCTCTAAAAATACGTTTTGCTTCTTTGCAGAAAAGAACGCTTTCATTGTCATGGGAAATAGGGCTAAACCAGAATTTATCCAAGGATTTTAAATGCGTTATTTTTAATTCTACTTTCTATTCCATATATGTGTGGAAAAGTGTTAACTCATAAATTTACAGCCTGATTTTTATGAACTGACCCCAGCAAAGTCATCAGCTCCCAGATGAAGACACAGAACATGCCCCGCCACCCCAGAAGTCCTGCTCCCACCTCCTTCAAGTCCAAAATGTAATTCAACACGTGTTGACATTAAAAAATGTCCTGGAGTTCCCTGGTGGCTCAGTGGGTTGAGGACTCAGCATTCGCACTGCTGTGGCTCAGGCTGCTGATGTGGCCCAGGAATTTCTGCGTGCCGTGAACAAAGTGCCCCCCCCACCCCAATTTCTTATGTGGACAAGACCTGGAATATCACTGAATGAAAAGGAGAAAGTCCAAGAGCTGTTCATTTATTCTTTCCAGATATTTTCTGGCACCTGTTCTGGGCTGGATGCCAGGGAAAAAGGCATGAACTGATTTCATGTGGGTCCTGTGGCATTGACTCTATGGAGGCAACTCTGTGTGTTTCACAAACTCCTTCCCCACCCCACCCCCTGCACACGCACACGCGTGCACATTGGCCAGGCCTAAGCAGCAGACTTCTCAGGAGAAGTGCGTCCCAAATCCAGCAAGGGTGTGGCAGGCAGGGGTCCTTGGAACTTGGGAAAACAAAGAGGGAGATGACCGTTAGACGTGCCAGCCTCTGAGCCTTTGCTCAGCCGTTCCCATTTCCCATTTTATCAGCCCAAACCCAGCTGTCTGGGCTCAGAACCAGAGGCCCCCTCAGGCCAGTGTCCCATTTTACAGATGGGGAAGCAGGCCCAGGGGAGAAGCAGGCCCAAGACCCCTCATCTGTTTCCCTAATTCTCTCCTTCCACACCTTTTTTTATTTATTTTTTTTTATTTTTTAGAGCCTAACCCCTCAGCATATGGAGGTTCTCAGGCTAGGGCTCAAATCGGAGCTGCAGCTGACAGCCTACATCACAGCCACAGCAATGGGGCATCTGAGCCACATCTGTGACCTACACTACAGCTCACGGCAACGCCGGATCCTTAACCCACTGATCAAGGCCAGGGATGGAACCCCAGACCTCACGGTTCCTAGTTGGATTCGTTTCTGCTGCGCACAGCAGGAACTCCCACTCCATGTTCTTTACAGAGCTTCCCACCCCACACCTTCCCCTGGGCCTGGGGACACAGAGGGTCAGACAGTGGCCCTACCCTGAGGCACTCAGGGTCTCATGGCACAAAACTAGCTGTGAAGACTGAAGCAGGATCCAGATCACCCATGCCCTCCTTCAGGGCTGTTCCCACCCCATGGTCAGACCTTCTTACTGCCTCTTCCGTTTCCCAGCTTCCCCGTCAGGCTTCTCATTCATTCTTCATCCATGCAGCCCACATTTAAAAATTTTTCTTTTGGCAGAGCCTGCGGAAGTTCCTGGGCCAGGGATTGAACATGAGCCACAGCAGCGACAACTGCAAGGCCACCGGGGAGCTCCAGCCCACACTTATTTACTGGGCATCTACGTCTTGCTGGGCAATGACCCAGGCACGGGAAACAAAAGTGTGCAGAAGGCTTCCTCGGTGGGCAACTCGGATAATCAGCAGAACACGTGGCACCTAATGTGCTGTCAGGTGATGCGCGTGGTGGGATGGGAGGAGGGAAGGTGGCCAGGGAAGGCTCTTTGAGGAAGTGACACTGGAATAGACCCCAAAGAACTGAGGAAGCAGGTTTTACAAGGATGGGGGAGATGGAAAGGGGGTGTGGCCTGGAAGCAGGAACTTCTTGATGGGCCTGTGGACTGGAGGCTAGTGTGACTGCAGGGGGTCTGTCCTTGGAGACTTAGCTGGGAACACCCCCCCCAACTCTCCATGGCCATCCCCACCTCTTTAGAAACGTGGGTGAGCAAGTTCCCCTTGTGGTTCAGCTGTAATGACCCACCTAGCACCCATGAGGACACCGGTTCGAACCCTGGCCTTGCTCAGTGGGTTAAGGATCCAGCATTGCTGTGAGCTGCGGTTGCCAGTGAGCTGTGGTGTAGGTCGCAGATGTGGCTGGGATCCAGCGTTGTTGTGGCTGTGGGATGAGCTGGCAGCTGGAGCTCCCATTCTACTGTAGCCTGGGAACTGCACACACATACACACACACAGGAAATGTGGGTGAGGTCCAGGAAAGGCCTCTGGCGGTGTCTCCCTTAGGTTTTCCTCTCTCAGTGGAGGCCAGCACTTGGTCGGATGCCCACTGGCCCTTGGCCTCCAAAAGGATCACGTGCCCAGCTGACCTCATATCTCCCCGCTCCTCAAACCCCTTATACCGAACTGACATTCAGAGGGCGACCCCCATGGTACAGCGGAGTTCTAACCAGGCTCGGTGCCTTTCTCAGCACCCTGCACTGTGCCAGGCGAAGGAGTCCGTGGGGGCAGGAAGGGCTTGCCACCGTCCCCCAACATGAGACCTCTTTGTGGGGGAGGGGTGACCTCTTTCTGGGCTCTGCAGAGGAAGTTCCCAGCGGAAACCAGTCCTGACAACTCGACTGAGGAGAGAAGGAGGGTGGCAATGGGGAGGGCAGGTGACAAAGTCAGTTTCTCGTGGGGCAGCGGCGGGAGCGGGAGGGGTTGGGGGATGGGGAGACGGCCCGGAAAGGGGTGGGAGGGGCTCAGAGACGCTAAACTGCCGGAGGGGGTTAAGGGGCCGAGGTTGGTTTCTGGGAGGGTCGTGGGGGTAGGGCCTGGAGAAAGTGGGCGCAGGGGTGGAGGGGCCAAGAAAGGTCGATGGCCGAGTAGTCGAGGCGGGATCCCGAGAGTGGCTTGAGGAAGCGCTTGGCGGGAGCCAGAGGCCAGCAGAGGGCGGGGGGGGGGGGGGGGGGGGGGAAGCGCTTGTAGTGGGCGGGGCCAGGGCCGGCGGCTGGTGGGGTCGGGGCTGGCGAAGGGAGCCAGCCGGGTAGGTCCCGTGCGGAGGCGGCCGGGGTCAGGGGAGGGCGGTTCAGGGGCGGGACTCGGTTCAGGGGCGTGGCTTAGTGGTGTCTAGGGTGGGACTTGGAAGGGATGGGGCGGGGCCTGGGCGGCCGGGGCAGGGCCGGGGGCGTGGTCTTGAGGGCGGTGGCAGGACCTGGATGGCTGGGGTGTGGCCTGGGGGCGGGCAGGGGCGGGGTAGGCAGCGACCAGGGGCGGGGTCTGGATGGCCTAGGGGCGGGGCCGGGCGGGGCCGGGCGGGGCAGGCGGTGGCCCGGAGGCGTGCGGGTGGCGTCGGCGTCGCGGAGGTGCGCTTGCCTAGCTGGGCTTCGCGGGCGGCGGCGGCGGCGGTGACAAGGACGCGCACAAAGGCGGATTGTGGCTTCACAGGTGCCCGCGGAGGGCGGCGCCGGGGCAGCGGCGGCGGGGCGGGCCGGGGGCCCCCGCGGGCGCGGCGCGGGCGATGAGCCGGGGCCCGGCATGGCCTCCGCGCGGCCGCCGGGCCGGGCCTCCGCCTCGGCGCCCGCGCCCGCGGGGCTCCGGGCCGGGCCGTCCACCCTCCCAGCCGCCGCCGCCGCGTCCCCGGAGCCTGCGGGCGGCGCGGAGGCCGAGGAGCGCTCGCTGCAGCACATGCTGCGCGCCATAGCCGAGGAGCGCGGCCGCCTCAGCCTGCGCCGCGAGGTCTGCGGCCTCGGTGAGTGGGGCCGGCCGGGGGCGAGGCGTCGCCGGGGTGTGCGCGCCTCCGGGTGTCTCTGCGTGTGTCTCTGGGGCTCCCTGCGTGCCGTGTCTTCCCACGCCCGCAGATCCCTGCGTCTGGGTCTTTTCCTGTGCCTCCGCGTCTCCGTCTCTGATTTTGGTCCCCAGCGCGGTCCGGCACGCTCGCGTCCCGTGTGCGTCTGTTTCCCGGGTCACCCGGTGTCTCCCTCTGTCCGTCCATCCGGGTGTCTGTCCGGTTCATCTCCTTCCTTTCCGTGGATCTGCCAGGCCTCTTCCTTCTCCAGGAAGCCCTCCCCGCGGCCTCACTGCCGCTGCAGGGAGTGTGGGCGCTGGATTTGGGAAGACCCGTAGCCCAGCATGGCAGGGCCGGGGCGCCGTGGGCTCCGGGCAGACCTCCCTGCAAGCTACCCTGGCCACCGCCTCCAGCTCGCAAGGAGGGCATGTGGCCGGCTTCCTGAAGCCTTTGTCTTCCCGCACCTCTGCACAGTATCTCTAACGGGGACCTGTTGGACCGGTGCCCCCCTGATCCCACCCGCTTGGCGGAGGGTGCGGGTCTGCGCCCCTCTGGGTGTGATTCTGCTCTGAGGAGGCCCGGAGTTTGAGATCTGCGGCGGGGCGGGGTGGGGGTGCTCGTATTGTCTGAAAGAGCCGGGGGCTGCAGGTGTGGGTGGGGTCTGGTGGGCTGGGTGTGAGGTAATGGCTTCTGATGGATCGTGTTCCCACCCAAGCAGGAGGAGCCCCCCTCCCCGGTGGTTTCTCTCTGAAAGGACCCCTCCCTTCTTGGTGCGGGAATGACTTCATAGCATATTGTCTGCCACCCCCACCCCACCTTCCAGCCCAGTGTGGGCTGGGGATTCCTGAGGGGGCGACAGCCGTTGTGGAGGAGGGACTGTCAGCCTTGGAGATGCGGCCAGCACCCCTCCCCCTCATCTTCCCCCTCCCCCCGTGCATTCGGGGACCCTCAGCAGGCGAGAGGCTGGAGGAGGCGAGGAAATACGTTTGGATCCTCCTTTTTGTAGGAGGCAGGCCTGGTGTGAGACAGTCCCCCTCAGCAGGAGGCGGCTTTCCTGGGGGCGGGGCGGGGCTGTCTGCAAAGTGGGGTATGGGTTTCTCTGGCCTCCTCTGAAAAGGTGTCACGACTTAGTTTTGAGCAGAAATGGCAGGATCCTCATTTCTTCATTCAGCAAAGGTTCACTGAGCACCTACTGTGTGCCAGGCTGCATGCCCGCCTGTTGCCTGGCACGGAGTGTCTGACATGGGAGGGGTCTGAGCGACCATCTGCCTCAGGCCCCTCAGCTCTGTTGGCTCAGCAGCTCCCGGCACCCCTCCCCCTCCCCCGTCTGCCCGTTCCTGCTGTCCTCTGAGCATCTCTGTGCCCTGTGGGACAGTCCCCGCCCCAGGGAGCCTGTAGTGGCACCCCCTGAGAACACGAATACTTTGCTCTGGCACCTGGCATTTACTGAGCACTTACTGTGTGCCAGGTGCTTCCGGCAGACGCTGTCACTTTGACACTGACGTTGGCAGATCCATTTCTCTAATGAGGATCCCGAGGTTCAGGGAGGCCACAGACCTCGAGGAAGTTGTCCAGCTGGAATTGACCCTTGGGCAGTCTGACCCCTGTGCCTGTCCCTCCAAATGTCTCCAACCAGGCCTTGCTGCTGTGCTGCCTCTGGGGAGGAGAACCGCCCGGGAGGAGGCCCAGGGCAGAGCCCGGTGGTCGCACCACTGCTGTCTCCCCTCCTGGCCTCCGGTCCCCTCACACACGAGGTCTCGCCATCTTACCACCCTCCAGCCCCCCGAACTCAGTCCCCGTTGTACCCTGATGCTCTGCCCTTCCGTGCCTGCTGTTTTCTTGTCTAGAGAGCTACCCCCTACTTGCCTGCCCCGCAGACACTCAGGTGGCCTTCAGGCCTCTGCACTAATGCTGTCACCTGTCACCCTTCCTCGCTCCCTGTTCTGCTGCCTGTGCGCTCCTTGTACCGGGTCTGCTGGACAATCAGGTGACTGGCACTGGGATGGCCCCTGCGGCTGCTGGCGACCCCCAGCAGGGCATTGCTTCAGTCTCAGTCTTGGGGTCCAGCATGGGCCTCGTGCAGAGCAGAGGCCCGGTAAACATGAGCGGATGGAGGAGAGATTAATTTCTGGACTGGGGAGCGACGGGGGTGGACGGCCAAGGAAGCTGGAATCTTAAAACTTCTGAGAGGGGCTCCCGTTGCCCACTCTTTGACTTTTCAGACGCGAAATGTGATGTACAGAGAGGACCCAGCGAAACAGTGACTCCCTGCCCGCAGTGCAGTTAGGACGGGACGGTGGGCCCAAGCACCCGCCCGAGAACCCAGAGCACCCTCTCCAAAGCGCCTGAACATCCAGTGGCTCGTGTAACTCCTCTCCCCTTTGCAGCTGTGATGACCTGTTACTTTTACGAATTAAACCTCCCAGGTTTTTGTTGTTGTTTACTTAGAGCTGAGATCAGGCAGAACTGTGCCCTGTCCTCTGAGGTTGTCTGGGAGGATAAGGGAGCCTCTGGGGGAGATGCTTGACCCTGGACAAGCTGTTGTCACTTCTCAGTCGTCCCCCCACCGCACCCCCGCAGCCCAACACCCCTCCCAACACACACACATGTATCATTGCTGGGCTGCCATGAGAGGCACCTTGTGAATCTTGTCTGCTGTGCCCTCTGCAGTAGAGGCATTTTTTGAGCACTTGCTCCGTGCCTGGTGAGGGACTCGTCCTTGATCCCAGCCGTCTGGGAGGGGACAGTTGCGTAGGGGAAGAGAACTTGATGACCTGGCCAAAGTAAAAACCCTGCTGGAAGCAGCCAGGGCCGTGGCCACTCCGAGCAGGATTTTTATCTGCAGGAAACTGCCTGTGATTCCAGGTAACAGCTAAGCCAGGCTGGTGGCTGAAGCAGCTTGTGTGGGGCTCCAGAACCGCAGAAGAGTCAGGGGGTCCAGCGCCCAGGTGTTGTGTGATGCAGACATCTGGACCAAAGGTGGAGAGAGCCTGCCTCTTCCTCCCGGGCCCTGGATGGCCTGCCGGGTGGGCAGGCTCCCTTCCCACAGGGGCAGCACGCCCTTGGCGTCGGGTCCAGCCCCAGGGGCACGGCCTGGGTGTGGGTCCTGGAGAGGCGCTGCGAGGGGGGGCCCGCCTCACCTCACACTGGCGTCTTTGGGCCCGGCCTGGGCTGGGCACTTTAGAGCTGGGCGTTCCTGGGCATCACCCCCTTTTAGGCGGCCCGGGGAATCTTCTCTCTCTCTGGAGCGCTGTGGGACAAAGGATGTTTAACCATCACAGCTTCGTCCTCACAGTAACCCTCTAGGGTAGGTCTTATTAAACGCTTCTCTTTGTCCTGATGAAGAGACACAGGCTTAGAGATGAAGTAACATATGCCCGAGGCCCGTGGCCAGTAAGTGGCAGACTCTGAGCCCGGGCTCTTAGCAGGGCTAGAGCCCCCCACGTCCTCAGGTGCTTGTGGCCCGGCCAGCACAGGTGGGCACAGCAGCCTGGCACAGGTGGGCTGAGGAAGGGTGTGAGAGGTGGTGAGGGGCACTGAGAAGGGAGCCACCTTGGCTGACCTGGGGCTTGGTGCAGGCGTGCCTGCTGAGAGTGGCCAGGGTAGGCAGGACTTGGGCCGGGCAGAGCCTGGAGCCTCGGAGGGTGGCCATAGTGGTGCGGTGTTTGGAGGTCTGGGTGCCCAGCTGGGACCTTGGCACTCCCTCGGCCTGGCCTTGGGGCGCTTTGCGGGTGTCTGACTCCTGGACCGGCCCTCGCTGCAGAGGCGTTAGCACAGGGATGTTGCGCGTCCGCCGGGTGCCAGCCTCGCGGTGCCTGCAAAAGCGCCTTGACCTCTGCCTCCTGCGGGAGCAGCCGCTGGTATTACCCCATTCTGCACATGAGGAAACTGAAGTGACTCAGCCAAGGTCAAGTAGCCGGAGTTAGCAGAACAGCTTGGTGGGGTTCCGGGGGAGGCCCGTCAGATGCCCTTCTGCAGAGAGTTCGTGGACGGAGCCAGCTCTGTGCTGAATGCCTGCACGTGCCAGGCAGCCGACACCACCCCGTACTTGGGAAAAGGACCTACACTCTGGCCCGGCCCTCTGTGTGGCTCGGTGCAGTGTCGCTGGCCTCGGTGGCTGGTGGGGGACTTTCGTGGGAAGTGTGGCAGGAAGAGAAGACCACGGGGCCTAAGCGTGCCACCCTTTGGGACCTCTGTGTCCTCTGTGGAGACAACAAAGTCTGTAGGGTGACGGGTGCAGACTCAGGGGGTGGCGTGAGGGCCAAAGGAGGCGCCGCAGGTACGGGCCCAGCACGAGCCCTGGCGCGGGGCTGACCCTCCACGCTGTGGTTGTGAAGGCTGCAGGCATTTGGAAATAGGGCTGGATTTGAGCTCTGAAGTTCAGGCTGCCTGGCGGTGGCCGGGGCCCTCCAGCCCCACAGCAGGCAGAGCTGGTTCTGGGCCAGTGCAGACAGGAGGAAGTGTGGCTGTTTGAAGGGGTAGTGGTACCTCTTTCGGTTCCTGCACCTATTTTTAAGGCCTGTGTGTTCCGTTTCTGGGGCTGGAGCGGCCCCTGGGGTGGGCCTCTGCCAAGGCAGGTCCTTTCAGAGCCCTGAGGACCTTGGACTTCATACCTTATGGAGACTGAGGGTCACAGCAAAGCCAGAGGGTGATCAGCTGTGTGGGCAACCACGTCCCCGCCCCCAGCCCGGGGGAGGGTGTCTGCTCAGCTCCTGCCCTGAGGCCTCTGACAAGCTGGGGGGCCCCTGCTTGTAGCACTGGCTCCTTTTTCACACCTGCCACCTTCCCTGGGCCAGGCGGGCTCACAAATGCCAGCTAAGTCATGAGGCCACTAAAGAGAGGCCCCAGCAGGACGCTTGTTTAACGAGTGGCCTTGGAGTTTCCTGGTGGCATAGCGGGTTAAGGACTTGGTGGTGTTGCTGCTGTGGCTCAGGTTCCATCCCTGGTCCGGGAACTTCTGCATGCCATGGGCGTGGCAAAAAAAAAAAAAAAGTCTCAAATGCATTTCTTCCAGTTAAAGAAGGTTATATGCACATTATAGAAACTGGAAAATATAAGAGAATAGAAAAAAACTACTCATAGTTCCAATCACCCAGAGACACTATTAACTTGGCAAAGTCTTGCTTTTCAATCTTTTTAAAGGCCCTTTAAAGAACATTTGATAAAGTTTGAAATACTTGATAAATACTTGAAACTACACATAAAGTTTCTTAATCATGCTTTTTCACTTAAAATTCCTGAAACATTTTCCATGTTATTCAAACTCTACACGTAATTTAAATGACTGGGGTAGCCGAGTGGTTGTGCCGTAATTTACTTAATTGGTCTTGTCTTGTGGGAAACTTAGCTTGGATCCAGTTTCTCGCTGTTATAAATAGCTTGCAACAAACCTCTTTTTTTTCCTGGGAAGCTTTCTGGGTTGGGATGATTTCTTTCAGCCGCCAGCCTAGGAGGCCATGCCTTAGGGGCTGCTGTTTGTCCCCCAAGGGCGGGTCTAGGACCGCGGGTGGATGGGGCCGGTGGCAGACAGATGTTAACCAGACTTGGGGAGAATTTTGTGAACCGTTGTTATGAACAGGAAGAAAGGGGAGCGGAAGGTGAGCGGCCCTGGGGTGTGCCACCTGCTGGGAGAGGAGGCGGCTTAGGCCCAGGCTTGGGCCTGGGCACCTGGCTGGTCTGTGATGGTCCAGGCCTGTCTTCTCCCTGGAATCGCAGGCTTGCTTTCGGAGGAGGGAGCAGGGGCCTTCGGTTCTGAAGCTCAGGCCCGGGAGGCCCCGGGGGGTTGAGTGAGGGGGGTTGAGTGAGCCCAGGCCGTTGCCCCCTCCACTCCCTGCTGCCCCCTCACTTCCGGCTCTGGGCTCCCCCCACCCCCGCCACTGCCCAGCCTCGGACTACAAACTCCTTGGCCCCCGGGTCAGCATGGATGCCAGGCTGCCTGTGCCCAGGCCCTCTGGGTGCAGTGGCGAACCCTGGTCCTGGCTGTTGCCCCCGGGGCCTGTGTGCATGGGGAGGGAGCGCCGGGTGTGGTCAGCAGCCCTTGAGCCCGGCCCTGTCTGGGCCCTGTGGCTTTGGGACAGGCGTTCTGGGAGATCTGACTTGGCTTCCTCCTCCTGGCACTGTGCCCTCCTGGGTCAGGGCTGACCTGGCTACTTGCCCCCAGTCCCCTGGTTTTGGCTCGGGCAGCAGAATGTCCTCTGGGTCACAGCCCGTCCTGGGGGAGCTGGGATGGCCAAGAATGGTCCAGAACCCAACTAGCCTGTCCCTGTTGCTGGGGGGTGAGGCTCAGAGAAGACGCTTACAGAGCTGGGTGACCAGAACCGGGCTGCCCGATGGGCCCTCCGTGGGCCACCCTGGTACAGGGGAGGGAATTGAGGGCCTTTGGTGGCAGGAAGCTGAGAAGTTGCAGGTGGACGTGCAGACGAGGGGCCAGAGCATCTGGGGGCCGGGCGGGGGCCCCCCAGCTCTGGGAGGACTCTCTCTGCACAGCCCGGGCTCTGCACGCCGAGCATCAGCTCGTATGGGAGGGACCGCTTCCTTTTCCTAAGGGGGTCCTGCGTCTGAGGGGCTAGTGAAACAGCCTTTGTCCCCCTGAGTGACCAGCGAGTGGGTGGGCAGTGCGTGTCGGCCAAGTGCAAAGCAGAGGGGCTTGATCGTTAGTGTGGTCGATGAAGGTGCTGTCACTTTTATTTGTGACGTGAAAATCCTCTGCTTTTGGATGTGCTTTGAATCTTGACTCTGTCCTTGGGACGGTGCTTGGAGCAACGTTCCGAGGAGTCATCAGGGAGACAATTAGGGAAAGCCCGACTTTTACAAAGCGCCCTGCTGCGTCTTCCGGGTCCTCGTGGCTTTGCCCAGCGGTGTGCAGGTGTGCAGGGCGGGTCTTGCCGCTTTTTACAGGGAGCAGCGGAGACTCTGAGTGCTGTGGCCTCGAGGGACACGGCTTGGGCTTGTGCCTTCTGGTCCCTTCTGAAACGTCGCTGGCGGGCACTGCTGCAGCAGCACCGCCACACGCGGCCCTGTGCCCGTTGGCTCCTCACCCGATGTGCTGCTCCTGCCCCTCCAAGTGTATGCTTTTAGGTGACTGTAGTTAGTTACTGTTGGCGCTGTCGCACAGGCCGTAGTCACTGAGCCCTTGGGCTGACCCTGGCTGGGCCCTGCTCCCTGAAGCTGGGAGCCTCCTGGGGAGGTGGAGGGGCAGGTGGGCAGAGGGTGACCGTTCATGCTGCCCCCGTATCCTGCCCACACCATCACAGAGCAGCCCAGCTGGGACACCCGGCCCCCTGGAATGTGTCACAGGCCCCTCCAGCTCCGTCTGCTGCTCCTGCAGCCCTCTCGGCACCCAGACACCTAAGCCGCCCGCCCCGGCCACAGTCCGCCCGTCCTCAGCCCACGTCCAGCTGCGGCCGAGTTCTGTCCCCCTCTGAGCCATCCCTCGTCCCCCCCCCCGGGGCACCTCTGAGCTGGACCACCCGGGTCACCACGCCTAGTCCTCTGTCTCCCCATGGCCGCCACTCCCGACTGTGTCAAACTTTGCTACATTCCCTTAAAAGTCACCTGGGGCCTACAGGTTAGGTTCAAGATCTATGTCACCTGGCCCTGCTGACGGCTGAGCCCCAGCCGGGCTCATCTTCTCGAGGGGTCCCACCCGCCCCATCGGTCAGGGGAGCCGCACCTCTCAGCTCTCGGCTCAAGGGCTCCCTGCGACCCTTTGCTGACCCCTTGCTAGGATCAGCTGTCCCCTTTGCCCTGGCCGGCACCCACGCTGATTTGTGATGCTGTGTGACATCGTGTCCTTCAGCGCCCCCCCCCCCCGCCCTGGGCTCCCCTGCAGGGCCATCGGCTCGGGCTCTGAGTCCCCCGTGCCAGCTCAGGCTGGGAATGATGGCCGAGTGAGGCCCCTGCGTGGGCTGGGGTGGTGATGGCTTGACGGGCAGGTATCTGTTGAGGGAAGGGTGATGGATTCTCGGGGAGGTAGCCCTTGACTGGGGCGCCCCCGCCTGGGCAGAGACCTTCAGGGGGTGCCTTTTGCAGAGTGCTGTGTCACTTTGGCGAAGTCACCGAGACTCTCTGGGCTGCGTTCCCCTGGCAGAGAAGGACTGATTCCGCCCTGCGTCCACTTCAGACAGAGGTCAGCCTCCAGACCTCGAGCCGGGAGTGTCACGAGGGCTGCCTGTGACGGTGACAGCCCTGGCTCAAATCCCGGGGCCTGTGGGCGCTGCCATGGGCAGGGCACTTCCCTCCAGCGCAGTCTCCTCATAGTGACGTGGGGAGAGGAGGGCCGACCTCCCTCGCCGGTCACAGCCCAAGGTTCTGGGACCCGTGGGCACCAGTCCACCCTCTTCACTGCCTGAAACCCACCTGCCTGCGCAAAGCGGGGCCAGGTGGGTCACACCTCAGGGAGGTCAGTGCCTCTTGCGTGCTTTGCTTCAGGACAAGGGCAGTGAAATAGGAGGCGGCAGAAATGGGAGGACCCCCTCCCCCCCGCCCCCCGGGGTGGAGGCAGGAGCCCCACCATCCCCCCCCCCGCCCCCAGAGCTGCAGCTTTGCATCTGAGGCTGTAGGTCCCACCCCCACCAAGCCTGGTCACCCTGCCAGCAAGGTGGCTCATCCCAGTGGGGGGGGACTCCCAGGCGGGGGGTTGGTGGGGCAGGGCCGTGGCGCAGAGCCAGGAGCCCGGCTCTGAAGGCAGCTCCGTGCCGCCTGCTGGCAGAGTGATGTCAGACAAGTGGTTGGAACTTGAGCCTCTGTTTGGTTCCCAGTTAAGGGAGGGTACTGGTTTGGCCTCCCCGGATCCTGAAGATCAGGAGGTACAGCAGGTCAGGGGGTCAGGGAGGAGCCTGGGGAAGGGCCCCAGGGAGGCGGTGGCCCAGCCGACCTGCGGGGCCAGGCGGGGATGGGCCCAGGCCCCGTGCGCCTCCAGGAGGGACTCCAGGGTGAGGGGAGGGGTGGCCTGGGGACACGCAGGGCGTCTGGTCAGGGAGGAAGGGGGACCACCCCGCAGACGGCGGGGGCTGTCTGGAGGCTGGGCTGGGCTGGCGAAGGAGGCTGGACTTCCTCCTGAAGTGGTGGGGGACTAGGCGTCCCCTTGTGGCACCGCAGGTTGGGGCTCTGGCCTTGTCCCTGCTGTGGCTCAGGTCGCTGCTGTGCTGTGGGTGCAGCCCAAAAAAGAAAAAAAAAAAAAGCGAAGCAGGCAGGCGAGGTTCTCCTGATCGGCCACCTTGCGTCACTGAAACCCCGGGCTCCCCTGAGGCTGGAGCCCAGCACTGGCCTGGCCCGTGGGGTTGCTCACGCGGACCCGTCTGACCCGTCTGACCGGTTCTTGGCCATCCAAGTGCCTCCTCATGGTGCCCTGGGCCGCCCTGGGCAGCGTCTTTGTCTTTTGTGCCCAAGGGAGGGTCTCCAGCCACGAGGGCACCGGGAGGCACGGGCTGATGAAAGGCCCATTGAGAGGCCACAGAAGCCTGTTGAGGCGCCGGGGGCGGAAGCTGCCAGGGGCTGCCTGGGACTCTCCCCAGAGGCCGCTTGACCCCCCACCCACCCCGCCGCCCCTGGGAGGGGCCGGCTGAGCTCTTGTTTGATTTCTCAGTTATCTGTTTATTTATTTTTGTCCCTTTAGGGCCGCGCCCCAGGCGTGTGGAGGTTCCCAGGCCAGGGGTCGAATCAGAGCTGTAGCTGCTGGGCTACACCACAGCCACAGCAACACAGGATCCGAGCCGCGTCTTTGAACTACACCACAGCTCACAGCAACGCCGGATCCTTCACCCACTGAGCGAGGCCAGGGATCGAACCTGCATCCTCATGGATACTAGTGGGGTTTGTTAACTGCTGAGCCACGACGGGGACTCCCAATTTCTCGTTTATTCGGTTACTCTCCCGTCGGAGGCCCGTTCCGGGGCTCTCCCAGCAGGGCTCTGGGGAGATGAGCATCTTCCCGGTGAGAGGAAGACTGCGGGGACACGCTCGGAGCGGGCTTGCTGGACAAGGCGGGGGCGTCCGTGGCTTCTCCGCCCAGCGTCTCTCCTGACCGTCCTTATCCGCTCAGCGTCCTGCTGCTGCCCGGGCGAGGTCGCGTTCTCGCCCCCTTCAACCTGGACTGCCGATCGGTGTTTTGAGTCTTGCAAATCTCATAGGTGGAAAACGGAATTGTGTAGTTTCACGTGTCTCTAATGGTGTGAAGCCGAGCATATTTTCCTGTTTTAAGAGCCATTTGTATCTCCCCTGGCTTTTCTGTTTTGTTTCATTTTATTATACGTGGCATGTAACTTATTTGTTAAGAAAATTTGGAGTTCCTGTCGTAGCTTGGTGGAAACAAATCTGACGAGCATCTATGAGGACACAGGTTCGATCCCTGGCCTTGCTCAGTGGGTTAAGGATCCGGCGTTGCTGTGACCTGTGGTGTAGGTCGCAGATGTGGCTTGAATCCCACGTTGCTGTGGCTCTGGTGTAGGCTGGCAGCTACAGCTCCGATTCGACCCCTAGCCTGGGAACTTCCATATGCCATGGGTGTGGCCCTAAAAAGACAAAAAGAAAAAAAAAGAAAATTCAACAGAAGAAAGGCTGGGGGAAAAATGTAATTGTAATGTATACATGTAAGGATAACCTGACCCCCTTGCTGTACAGTGGGAAAATTTAAAAAAATTATAAATAAAAGAACCTTGAAAATAAAAAAATAAAAAAATTTTTAAAAAAAGAAAATTCACCCTCATTTAAGAGTTCCAATAATTTTTACTGTGTGGCCTTTGTTTTTGCTTTTGTTTAAGTGTGTAGGTATTTTTTAAAAACTTTTTTTTTTTTTAACTGTGCCTGTGGCGTGCAGAAATTCTTGGGCCAGGGATGGAACCCGAAACCTCATGGTTCCTAGTCGGATTCGTTAACCACCGAGGCATGATGGGAACTCCCTGATTTTACTTTTTAACATCAGAAGTTTTTCTCTTGGAGTTCCCTGGTGGCTCAGCAGGTTAAGGACCAGGTATTGTCACTGCTGAGGCTCAGGTTACTGCTGTGTGAGTGTTTGATCCTGGCCCGGGAACTTATGCATGTTGCAGATGCAGCCAAAAAAATACAACATAAAAACAGAATGAGGACTCCTAGTAATTCAGTTTACATGAAGACTCATCTTTCAAATAAGTAGAATGGAGACAATTCTTCATAGTCGGTCTTGGGACAGCTGTCCAGCTGAGGAAGAAGGATAAGATTGGGCTCCTGCTCATGCCAAAACCAATTCTAAAAAGAGAAAAACCGGAGTGGCTGTCGTGGCTCAGTGGTTAACGAATCCAACTAGGAACCACGAGGTTGTGGGTTTGATCCCTGGCCTCGCTCAGTGGGTGAAGGATCTGGCGTTGCCGTGAGCTGTGGTGTAGGTCACAGACGCTGCTCGGATCCTGCGTTGCTGTGGCTCTGGCATAGGCTGGTGGCTATAGCTCTGATTAGACCCCTAGCATGAGAACCTCCATATGCTGTGGGAATGGCCCTAGAAAAGGCAAAAAAATTAAATAAATGAATAAATAAATAAATAAATAGGAGTTCCCGTCGTGGCTCAGTGGTTAACGAATCCGACTAGGAACCATGAGGTTGCAGGTTCGATCCCTGGCCTTGCTCAGTGGGTTGAGGATCCAGTGTTGCCGTGAGCTGTGGTGTAGGTTGCAGACGCAGCTCGGGTCCTGCGTTGCTGTGGCTCTGATGTAGGCCGGTGGCTACAGCTCCAATTTGACCCCTAGCCTGGGAACCTCCATATGCCACGGGTGTGGCCCTAGAAATGGCAAAAAGACAAAACAAATAAATAAATAAATAAAAAGAGAAGAAACTTTAAAACGTACGTACATATATATATATAGTTTAAAAATATATTTGTGTGTGTGTATATTTTTTGCCACACCCTCGGCATGCAGACGTTTCCAGGCCAGGGATCGAACCCGAGCCACAGCCTTGACAGCACCAGCGTCTTTACTCCTAGGCCACCAGGGAACTCCGTCGTTCTATTTTGGTGCTTTCTGTTCTGTTCCATTGATCTGTCTCATTGTGCTCCAACCAGTCAGTACTTTGCTTTCATTAATCGCTCGGTTCATTTCATTTATTCGTTTAATTGGCCGATACTGTTTCCTGTAGGCCAGATCCTGTCCTAGGAACTCAGTATACAGCAGTGAACAAAACAGTCAGAGAGGGAGAATGCTCATAGCTTCATGGAGCTGGCATTCCCGTGGGCCTCTGTTAAAACAGCTCCCTTCGAGGAGGGCAGGTGCTGACACACAGGGGCCCCGGCCAACTCCAGCCTGCTGCCCGTGTGTGTAAATGGGCTTGTACTGGCACCCAGCCACGTCCCTGTCTTTATGTCTCGCCATGGGTGATTTTGGAATTGGGACAGGACCATAGGGTCTGTGGAGCCTAAGCCATTTTCTCTCCGGACCTTAAAAAAAGCTTGTTGGCTCCTGTCGTAGGAAAAACTGAAAGCAGACAAAATACATGGGTCCAGTGTGTATGGTGCCATATGGTGACAGGCTGTGGAGGAAAAAGCAGGAAGTGGGATGGGGCTGTTGACTGTTGGGTTGGGGTTTACAATTTTTCCCTGTCTTTTTCTTCCTTTATTTCTCTCTCTCTCTCTCTCTCTTTCTCTTCTTCTTTCTTTTTCTTTTTCTTTTTAGGGCCGCACCAGCAGCATATGGAGGTTCCCAGGCTAGGGGTCTAATCGGAGCTGCAGCTGCCAGCCTACACCACAGCCAGATCCGAGCTGCCTCCGTGACCTACACCACAGCTCACGGCAGTGCCGGATCCTTAACCCACTGAGTGAGGCCGGGGATCAAACCCGCTACTTCATGGTTCCTAGTCAGATTTGTTACCCCTGAGCCACAGCGGGAACGCCTACAATGTTCAACAGGGCAGTTTGGGAAGGCCTCGCTGAGGAGGTAGATATTTGAGTTAAGAGCCAAGGGGAGGGAGGCAGGAAGCCTCATGAGCGGGAAAGCGACAGGACTGATTGGGGCTTGGGCACCGGTGAGGCAGCTGGGACGGTAGCACAGGCCGATGGTGGCAGCCTGGCCCCAGGGGGAGGCGTGGTTCCAGGTGCGTTTAAAGACAGAATCAATGAAATGATGCAGAGATGACATCTGAGAGTTGTGCCGGCAGACAAAAAACAGCAGCGGAACTTGACAAATCTGTAAATGAACATTTCTGTCCAGTGAGAGGGCTGTAAGTTTCTCCGGAACCCCCGTCGGGTGAGACAGTCGCTAAAGGTGATGTGGGGCTGAGGGAGGTTTTCTGCTTTTGTGTTTGGAAGTTGGGTGATCCTTGAGGATTGCGTGTGGTTTGTTTGTTTTTGGCTGTGCCTGCGGCATGTAGAAGTTGCCAGGCCAGGGACCGAACCCGCGCCACAGTGACGATGATGCCAGATCCTTAACCCACTGTACCACCAGGGAACTCCTTGGGTATTGTATTTCTTAGGATTCTTTTGGTTACAAGAAACAAATCCATAGTCGCTTAGACAAAACGAGAAATATATTGGCTCACAATCTGCTGAGGAGTTGCAAATGGAAGCTTCCAGAAGACCAGGAGTGCCCAATACTGAGGACTTGTGGCCCCCACTTGCTGCAGCTCCGACCTGATCGCCGCCGTCTGGCCTTTTCCACGTGGCGGGAGAGGGGCATCCAGCAGCCCCTTGGTTTTATGTCAGCAACACCAAAGGACAATGTGCAGCTTGAGTTGATGGTGGCAGGAGGATTTAGCTTTCTAGTGCATCTTCACATCTGATAGAAATCACTCCCGGAGTTCCCTTCGTGGCTCAGCCGCTAACAAACCTGACTCGTATCCGTGAGGATGCGGGTTTGATCCCTGGCCTCCCTCAGTGGGTTAAGGATCCCGCACTGCTGTGAGCTGTGGTGTAGGTCACAGATGCAGCTTGGATCCTGCGTTGCTGTGGCTGTGGGGTAGGCCGGCAGCTGCAGCTCCGATTAGACCCCGAGCCTGGGAACCTCCATAATACCGCGAGTGCGGCCCTAAAACGGAAGAAGAAAAATCATGTCCCCAGCATCCCTCTTTCTGAATTTTCTTGTCTTCTTATTTTAAAACATTCTCCTGGAATTCCTGTCGTGACTCAGTGGTTAACGGATCCGACTAGGAACCATGGGGTTGCAGGTTTGATCCCTGGCCTTGCTCAGTGGGTTAAGAATCCGGCATTGCTGTGAGCTTGTGGTGTAGGTTGCAGATGCAGCTCTGATCCCGCGTGGCTGTGGCTGTGGTGTAGGTCACAGACGCGGCTCAGATCTGGCATTGCTGTGGCTGTGGTGTAGGCCAGCAGCTGGAGGTCTGATTAGGCCCCTAGCCTGGGAATCTCCATATGCCACAGGTGCGGCCCTAGAAAAGACAAAAATACAAAAAAAAAAAAACCCCAAAACAAACCATTCTCTTGGCATTTTCTTTTGGGTCATGTTAAATTAATAGATCAAATTAGGTAGAGTTGCTCCCTTTAGGATTTGAATATTTTTAGCTAAGAACTTGGTAAACCTTTTCACGTGTTCTTTTTTTTTTTTTTTTTTTTTTTTTTTTTAGGGCCACACCCGCAGCATATGGAGGTTCCCAGGCTAGGGGTCTAATCAGAGCTGTGGCCACCAGCCTACACCAGAGCCACAGCAATGCCACATCTGAGCCACGTCTGCGACATACACCACAGCTCACGGCAACGCTGGATCCTTAACCTACTGAGCAAGGCCAGGGATCGAACCTGCAACCTCATGGTTCCTAGTCAGATTCGTTTCCGCTGCGCCATGACGGGAAGTGCATAATTTCTTTTTTAAATATTTTTGTTGTCTAACTGCAGCGTCTGGTACCTTTGTGACAGTGTCGACCCAGGCACACCTTGTTTTATTGTGCCGAGTCACTTTATTGTGCTTCGCAGAGATGGCATTTTTTTTTTTTTCTTTTAGCATATCAAAGATTTGTGTCAACTGTGCATCTATCAATTCTCTGGGCACCACTTTCCAGCAGCGTTTGCTCATTTTTGTCTCTCCGTCGCAAGCTGGTCATTCTTGGAGTATTTCAAACTTTTTCGTTATTAGCATGTTTGTTATGGTGACCTGTGGTCAGTGATCCTGTGCTGTCACTACTCATCCAAGGCTCAGGTGATGGTTAGCAGTTTTTAGAAATAAAGGACTTTTGGTTTTTGTGGGGGTTTTTTTTGCCTTTTCGGGCCGCACCCGAGGCGTATGGAGAGTCCCAAGTCGGGGGCAAATCGGAGCCACAGCGACCAGCCTACACCACAGCCACAGTAATGCCAGATCCGAACTGCATCTGCAACCGTGTAGCTCACGGCAACGCCGGATCCTTAACCCACTGAGTGAGGCTAGGGATCGAACCCGCAACCTCATGGTTCCTAGTTGGATTCGTTTCCACTGAGCCACGTGGGAACTCCGAGAAATAAAGGATTTTTAAACTAAAGTGTGTTTTTGGTTTTTTCAGGCATAATGCTGTGGTGCACGTGATAGACTACAACACAGCATACGCGTAACTTTTAACTTCACTGGGAGACCAGAAATTTGTGTGGCTTGCTTTATTGTGACGTTCTGCTCTTGAACCAAACTCGCAAGGTCTCCGGGACATCCTGTAATAGTGGGTTGTGATGATACTTATTTTGTCCTTAACATTTCCTAGTTGAGATACATGTTTAAGGAAGTATCTGTTTATTTCTTTCTTATGGAGGTTTTTTTTTTTTTGGCTGCCCTACTGCATATGGAGCTCCCAGGCCGGGGATCTGATCTGAGCTGCGAACTAAGCCACAGCTGTGGTAACGCCAGATCCTTAACCCACTGTGCCGAGCTGGGGATCAAACCCATGTCCCAGCTTGTTGCTTATCCCATTGCTCCACAGCGGGAGCTCCTGGAGTTTTTTAAAATATGAAGAATAGGTATGGAATTTTATGGAATGTTCTGTCACCTGGGAGATGACCATGTGTCATTTCTTTTTTGAACATAAGTATGTGAATAGATTTCCTAATATTGGACTTTTTTTTTTTTTTTTTTTTTTTTGTCTTTTTACCTTTTTTCTAGGGCGGCTCCCACGGCACATGGAGGTTTCCAGGCTAGGGGTCTGATTGGAGCCGTAGCCACCAGCTTACACCAGAGCCACAGCAACGCGGGATCCAAGCTGCGTCTGCAACCTACACCACAGCTCACGGCAATGCTGGATCCTCAACCCACTGAGCGAGGCCAGGGATCAAACCCACAACCTCATGGTTCCTAGTCGGATTCTTTAACCACTGCGCCACGACGGGAACTCCATGGACCATTTTTGTATTTCTGCATTAAATCCTTCTCAGCCATGGCATATAGTTTTAGTGGATTGATGCAGTCTTTTAAATATTGTATGTAAGATTTATATGTTCTGTCCACGAGTGAGATTAGCCTGTAGTTTTCTGTGTGTGTGTCTGTTGGTTTTCAAATCAGTGCTTTGCCTGCCTGTTTAAAAGAATTTGCAGGTTTCTTAGGCTGTAAAAGTGAGTAGCATCAGGGCTATTTCTTTGTTTGTTTGTTTGTTTTGTCTTTTTGGCATTTCTTGGGCCGCTCCTGCGGCATATGGAGGTTCCCAGGCTAGGGGGTCCTAAAATGTTTGTTTGTTTGTTTGTTTTTTGTCTTTTTGGCATTTCTTAGGGCTCTTTCTTGAAGACCTGGTCATGTCTTCTCAAAAACATCTCTTGGCCCATCCCTGCAAAGTCCTTTCCTGGGAAGTAGCTCTTGGACAGTTTTCTGTCTTGTGATGCGTGACCATTGTTTTTAATGGCTCTGAATGATTCTAAGTAGGGTATTACCGTAGCTGGCTTAACCTGTGTGGTTTAATGGTATGGAAAAGGATGGGGGGGGGCGGTTCAAGGAATGCCTCCCAAGATCCAGTTCGTAACTCTTCCAGAGGTCTGGCGGATGGAAAACAATTCCCAGTCCTACCAGTAAGCAGGGAGCGGTCTTTGTTCCTGGAGTGCTGGGGGGTGCTGGGTGCTGTTCCGAGCACCTGGGATTATCCTGTCCCCCTGGAGACTGTAGGAGGGCGTTTCTGGGGGCTCAGAGGTGTGGCGGGGTGAGGCGTGGGAGCCCGAGTCTCCTCACTTACACAGCAGCCAGGAGGCCCCAGGCCCTGCGCACGCCTCCACGCGGGGCCTTGGAAAGGATGGGAGCTGTCCCTGTTGAGGGGCTGGGTTCGAGCCACTGGATCCCCCAGCCTCACTTGCCTTGTCTTGAAACCCAGGGCTGAGCCTGTAGACTAAACTGCGGTTCCCCCACCTCGTCAGGTTGCCCTGAGGAGGGTCTGAAGAGGCGACAGGTGGAAGGGCTTCATACACTGTGGGGTGCGGGCCGCACGTGCGCCGTCATCCCTGCTCTTCATTCCTCAGCCAGTACTGTGCTGACACCGTCATGTCACCCCCTCGGCACAACCAGAGGGGGGGTCTCCTCGGGCGTCGGGCCCCTGACCTGGGCGTGGGCGGCAGGGGTTCTCATCCCCACACAGCCTCCCCGACGCATCCCCAAAGCCACTAGTCTGGTGCAGGTCAGAGCCGTGACCGATGACAGCAGGTCCCTCCCTCGAGGTGGGGGAGGCAGCTCGAGCTGGACGGTTGCAGTCTTTCTGAGGCAGCCCGTCCTCTTCGAGCGTGATTGTGTGTTTGCAGATTGACCCTCCCTCTGACCTGGAGCCCTCACGCCACGTCAGTCCCTTCAGTGTGTTTGTGGTGGAAAACTCCAGACGCGTGCGGAGTGATGGGAACCGGGTCCGCCGAGGCTGAGCAGGGCAGCACCTGCTGTTTGGGCTCATCCTGCTCATGGGCTCTTGAGCGCCATGCGCTGCACCCCTGTGCTTTTTGTCAGTGATTCGGCCGTTTAAAGTGGCACCAGGCCTAAAGCCGCAGTGCTTTCTAGACCCCAGCATGAGAAGGCTGTGATGGGCCTGCGGAGAAAATACTCCTCAGGTAAGCCTTGTGCAGGCACGGGCTCTGGTGCCGGTGGCCTGGCGTTCAGTGCGAATGGCCTCGCTCGGTGCTAAACACGGTGTCTTTCTATGGAGAGAAATCAGAAGAGGAGGTTTGTATGGATGGATTGCCGAGGTTGTGACCGGAGGCTTGCAGGGGCCCAGCCCTCTCTCTCCCCCGGGGTAGCAGCTTGGGATCAGTGGAGTGTGTGTCTGTCCGTCTGTCTGCCTGTGTGTCTGCTTTATAGAACCCAAGTGGCCTGGCCAGCGACGGCCCCAGCCCAGCGGGGAGGCCGCCTGCGGGCCTGGAGCTGTCCGTGGTGCTGCCCCAGGGAGGGGCTCGACCTCCGAGGCCTGCATCTCTGCCTTGTCCATCATCCCCTGGATTCAGGGGCCTGGAAGCCTGCTGCCCCCGCGGCCAGATGGCAGGGAGGCTGCGGCCGAGAGCGTCCTGGAGATTAGAGAGGTCTCGGCTGGGCTGGCGGCTCCCGGGGCTGCGATTTCCTGCTGGACAGGCCTTGGGAAAGGACGCAGGGAGAAGGGGTTCACGTGGAGGAAGAGAGAGCACTGCTGTCACGGGCCACACAGGGTCCAGTTCCCCTCGTGGTTTTTTTTGGGGGGGGGGGTTCAAATATATTTTTTAAAGTTTATTTTGTATTGCTATTTCCCCAGCACACTTTTTCTTTTCTCACTGTGCAGCATGGGGACCCAGTTACACATACATGCACACATAATTTTGTCTCCCATTGTCGTGCTGCGTTGTGAGTATCCAGACATAGCTCTCAGTGCTCCGCAGCAGGAGCTCACTGCTAATCCAGTCCAAAGGCAATCGTTGGCCCCAGCTCCGTCGAGCCCAAGCTCCCCCTCCCTCCCCCTCCCTCCAGACCCCTTGTGGTTTATGCACAGTTCCCGGACTGTGTGGTTTAGGGACCCTGGCAGCCTTGGGACCAGGGACCTCCTCTGAGCAAGCTGCCCTGTGACAGGGACAGAACTTTACTGCCTCCGAAGGACCTTGGTCCTGGCCTCTCTCCCCCAGTCCTCCCCGTGGGAGGGGGCCAGGTGAGACCCTCTGACGGATGTGGTCCCTGGGCCTCAGGGGTTCAGTGAACTGGCTTTAGGGAGACGTCGAGGCAGGCCCTGGACGCAGATGTGCGTGGCTGCACATGCTAACGTGCCCCGTGCCTGGGCACGTCCAGCCTTCGCCCTGACCTTGCCCCTTCCCAGCCTTTTGGACTTGCCGACCCCCTTCCTCCCTCTCTCCTCCCCCATCCCCCTTCTCTCTCTCTCTCATGAGCCTGTGACGTTCACCAGAAGTCTACATTCATGGGAAAAAGTACTACCATCTTGCTGCTTTCTTCTTTTTTTTCTGTTTAAGGCTGCACCCGTGGCATATGGAAGTTCCCAGGCCAGGGGTCCATTCGGAGCTGCAGCTGCTGGCCTACACCACAGCCACAGCAATGCAGGATCCAAGCTGTATCTTTGACTTTCCCCACAGCTCACGGCAACGCCGGATCCCCGACCCCCTGAGCAAGGCCAGGGATCGAACCCGTGTCCTCATGGATACTAGTCAGGTTCGTTTCCTCTGCACCACGATGGGAGCTCCAGTACCATCTTACTATTCAAAATACTAAAAGTGAAAAAAGGAAGGAGAAAACGTGTTCCCTGTGTGGTGCAGCAGCTCCCTTCGTGCGGGGGAGGTGGGGGGTCTCCAGTGCCCGGCGTGGTTTATGTGCTTGTAACCAGTGCGGCTAGAGTGCGTCTCTGTCTTTTCGCCAGACTGCATCACGCGCGTGGCCACATCCCCATTGGGCTTCATAGGCGTCCTTTTTATTTTTTTATTTTTCTTTCTTTCTTTTTTTTTTTTTTTGGCTGCAACAGGCTTGATGTGGGATCTCGGTTCCCAGGCCAGGGATTGAACCCGGGCCACAGTGGTGAAAGCGCTGAATCCTAACCGCTACACCGCTGGGGCCTCCCTTCATAGGCTCCCTTTTAAAGTTTGATGGAGGTTGGGTTTCGTGCCTAGAGCACAGTGTACCTAGATTTTTTTAGGATTCAGTGAATGTTATTATATTTATAGTTGTACAACCATCATCACAACCTAACTGTACAGCATTTTCCATCCCGGCCCCCGGTCCACCCCCCTCCCTCCCACTTGTCTGTCCCCTTTGGTAACCGGAAGTTTTTCAAAGTCTGCGAGTGTGTTTCTGTTCTGCAAAAAAGTTCATTTGTATCTTTTTTTTTTTTTTAGATTCTACATATAAGTGATGCCATGTTTGTCTCTTGCTGTCTAACCTCACTTCCGGTGGTAATTTCTAGGTCCATCCGCATTGCTACAAATGCCATTATTTCATTCTTTTGTTAATGGCTGAGTAACCTAGATTAAATGTCAGTAGTTACAGGAGTTCCCATAATGGCTCAGCGGTTAGCGAACAAGACTAGCATCCCTGAGGACACGGATGTCAATCATTATAGAATATTCTTTTCTATTTTCTCTTTCCTTATTACTGCGATGACCTGTCATTTGCTCTCATTAATGACCTAGGGAATATCTTTGTGCATAAGGCATTTATTTATTCTTCTTATTTTTTTGTCTTTTTAGGGCTGCACGCACAGCATATGGAGGTTCCCAGGCGAGGGGTCAAATTGGAGCTGTAACCACTGGCCTACACCACGGGTCACAGTAATGCCGGATTCTCAACCCAATGAGCGAGGGCAGAGATCGAACCTACGTCCTCATGGTGACCAGTCAGATTTGTTTTCACTGAGCCACGACGGGAACTCAGCATTTATTTATTTTATTACTGTTTTTTCTTTTCCATAAGGTAGAGTCCCACAAGCAGGAGAATGCTCACTTGTTTCTCACAAAGGATGTAATGATTTTTGTTCTCTGATGATGTGACAGCTCTCGGTTCAGTGTGATCTCGCCAGCTTTGGCTGTTAGAACTTTTTTTTTTTTCCCATTTCTTGGGCCGCTCTCGCGGCATATGGAGGTTCCCAGGCTAGGGGTCGAATCGGAGCTGTAGCCGCCGGCCTACACCACAGCCACAGCAACTTGGGATCCGAGCCGCGTCTGTGACCTACACCACAGCTCACGGCCACGCTGGATTCTTAACCCACGGAGCAAGGCCAGGGATCGAACCCGCAATCTCATGGTTCCTGGTCGGATTCGTTAACCACTGCGCCACGACGAGAACTCCCTCCTAGAACTTTTTATCAACTTCACTGGAGTAGTTTGTGTGCAGTAACCCGCGTCCACGGAACGTACGGAATCGGATGCACTTTGATACCTAAAAGCACCACCAGAGGCAAGAAACACAACATTTGGGGGCAACCACCAGTCTGCTTTTTGTCACCGTAGTTTTGCCTTTTCTGAAGCGTCCCGTGGACGTGATTGTGCGACGCGTAGCCCTTTGCCTGCTGGCCTGTTTCACTCAGCGGGTTGGTGTTGACGCTTCCCTCAGTCCGCATGGACCAGTGCTTTTGCTCTTACTGCGCTGAGAGTCCGTTGCGTGGCCACGGTGCGTGAGTCCGTCCTCCTGGGTTCTGACGTGGGCCTCTTGGGAGCATCCGTGTACCCATGTTTGTGCAGACAGGGGCCTCATGGCTCGGGGGGGGCTGAATCACTCTTTTTTTTTTTTTTTTTTTTTTTTAAGGTTTGTTTATTTATTTATTTAGTCTTTTTGCCTTTTTCTTTTTTCTTTTTTTTTTTATTTTCCCACTGTACAGCAAGGGGGTCAGGTCATCCTCAGATGTATATATTGCAGTTACAGTTTTTTCCCCCACCCTTTCTTCTGTTGCGACATGAGTATCTAGACATAGTTCTCAATGCTATTCAGCAGGATCTCCTTATAAATCTATTCTAGGTTGTGTCTGATAAGCCCAAGCTCCCGATCCCTCCCACTCCCTCCCCCTCCCATCAGGCAACCACAAGTCTCTTCTCCAAGTCCATGATTTTCTTTTCTGAGGAGATGTTCATTTGTGCTGGATATTAGATTCCAGTTATAAGTGATATCATATGGTATTTGCCTTTGTCTTTCTGGCTCATTTCACTCAGGATGAGATTCTCTAGTTCCATCCATGTTGCTGCAAATGGCATTATGTCATCCTTTTTTATGGCTGAGTAGTATTCCATTGTGTATATATACCACATCTTCCGAATCCAATCATCTGTCGATGGACATTTGGGTTGTTTCCATGTCCTGGCTATTGTGAATAGTGCTGCAATGAACATGCGGGTGCATGTGTCTCTTTTAAGTAGAGCTTTGTCCGGATAGATGCCCAAGAGTGGGATTGCGGGGTCATATGGAAGTTCTATGTATAGATTTCTAAGGTATCTCCAAACTGTTCTCCATAGTGGCTGTACCAGTTTACATTCCCACCAGCAGTGCAGGAGGGTTCCCTTTTCTCCACAGCCCCTCCAGCACTTGTTATTTGTGGATTTATTAATGATGGCCATTCTGACTGGTGTGAGGTGGTATCTCATGGTAGTTTTGATTTGCATTTCTCTTATAATCAGCGATGTCGAGCATTTTTTCATGTGTTTGTTGGCCATCTGTATATCTTCCTTGGAGAAATGTCTATTCAGGTCTTTTGCCCATTTTTCCATTGATTGATTGGTTTTTTTGCTGTTGAGTTGTATAAGTTGCTTGTATATTCTAGAGATTAAGCCCTTGTCAGTTGCATCATTTGAAACTATTTTCTCCCATTCTGTAAGTTGTCTTTTTGTTTTCTTTTTGGTTTCCTTTGCTGTGCAAAAGCTTTTCAGTTTGATGAGGTCCCATGGGTTTATTTTTGCTCTAATTTCTATTGCTTTGGGAGACTGACCTGAGAAAATATTCATGATGTTGATGTCAGAGAGTGTTTTGCCTATGTTTTCTTCTAGGAGTTTGATGGTGTCCTGTCGTATATTTAAGTCTTTCAGCCATTTTGAGTTTATTTTTGTGCATGGTGTGAGGGTGTGTTCTAGTTTCATTGCTTTGCATGCAGCTGTCCAGGTTTCCCAGCAATGCTTGCTGAATAGACTTTCCTTTTCCCATTTGATGTTCTTGCCTCCCTTGTCAAAGATTAATTGACCATAGGTGTCAGGGTTTATTTCCGGATTCTCTATTCTGTTCCATTGGTCTGTCTGTCTGTTTTGATACCAGTACCACACTGTTTTGATGACTGTGGCTTTGTAGTATTTCTTGAAGTCTGGGAGAGTGATGCCTCCTGCTTGGTTTTTGTTTCTCAGGATTGCTTTGGCGATTCTGGGTCTTTTGTGGTTCCATATAAATGTTTGGATTGTTTGTTCTAGTTCTGTGAACAATGTCATGGGTAATTTGATAGGGATTGCATTGAATCTGTAGATTGCTTTGGGTAGGATGGCCATTTTCACAATATTGATTTTCCCAATCCAGGAACATGGAATATCTTTCCATTTCTTTACATCTTCTTTGATTTCTTTGATTAAGGTTTTATAGTTCTTGGCATATAGGTCCTTTACCTCTTTGGTCAGGTGTATTCCGAGGTATTTGATTTTGTGAGGTACAATTTTAAAAGGTATCGTATTTTTGTATTCCTTTTCTAATGTTTCATTGCTGGTATACAGAAATGCAACTGACTTCTGAATGTTAATCTTATATCCTGCCACTTTGCTGAATTTATTAATCAGTTCAAGGAGTTTTGGGGTTGAGTCCTTAGGGTTTTCTAGGTATAGTATCATATCATCTGCATACAGTGACAGTTTGATCTCTTCTCTTCCTATATGGATGCCTTTTATTTCTTTTGTTTGTCTAATTGCTGTGGCTAAGACTTCCAAAACTATGTTGAAGAGCAGTGGTGAGAGTGGGCATCCCTGTCTTGTTCCAGATTTGAGTGAGAAGGCTTTCAGTTTTTCCCCATTGAGGATTATATTTGCTGTGGGTTTATCATAAATGGCTTTGATTATATTCAGGAATGTTCCCTCTATACCCACTTTGGCGAGGGTCTTGATCATGAATGGATGTTGAACTTGTCAAATGCTTTTTCTGCGTCTATTGAGATGATCATATGATTTTTGACCTTTTTTTTGTTAATGTGGTGTATGATGCTGATTGATTTGCGTATGTTGAACCATCCTTGTGAACCTGGGATGAACCCAACCTGGTCATGGTGTATAATTTTTTTGATATGTTGTTGGATTCGGTTGGCTAAGATTTTGTTGAGAATTTTTGCATCTATGTTCATCAATGATATTGGGCGATAGTTTTCTTTTTTGGTGGTATCTCTGTCTGGTTTTGGAATGAGGGTGATGGTGGCCTCATAGAATGTCTTTGGGAGTATTCCTTCTTCTTCAACCTTTTGAAAGAGTTTAAGGAGGATGGGCACCAATTCCTCTTTATATGTTTGGTAAAATTCACCTGTGAAGCCATCTGGTCCTGGACTTTTATTTGTAGGGAGTGTGAATCACTCTTAAATGTATGTTTAATCTCGTAAAATCTGCCAGGTGCCCGGAGTGGTATTTTATTTATTTATTTATTCACTTAATTTATTTTGCTTTTTAGGGCCGCACCTGCAGCATGCGGAGGTTCCCAGGCTAGGGGTCAAATCAGAGCCGTGGCTGCCGGCCTACACCACAGCCACAGCAATGCCAGATTCCACTTGTATCTGCTCATGGCAATGCTGGATCCTTAAGCCACTGAGCAAGGCCAGGGATGGAACCTGCATCCTCAGAGAGACTGGTTGGGTTCTTAACCCACTGAGCCACAATGAGAAATCCCCCCTAAGTGGTATTTTTTATTTTTTATTTTTATCTTTTTTTTTTTTTTTTTTTTTTTTTTGCTCTTTAGGGCCTCACCTGTAGAATATGAAGGTTCCTAGGCTAGGGGTTGAAGCAGAGCTGCAGCTGCCGGTCTATACCACAGCCATAGCAACGCGGGATCTGAGCCGTGTCTGTGACCTCCACCACAGCTCATGGCAATGCTGGATCCTTAACCCACTGTGCCGGGCTGGCGATCGAACCTGTGTCCCAGTGCTCCTAAGACGCCACTGATCTCGTGGTGCCACAGCGGGAACTCTGGCAAAAATCTTTAAATAAAGATCCCATAGCTGTGGTGTGGACGCAGTGGGAGGGGCAGTGGGTGGGTTCTAGAGAGGCTGGTGCCCGCCTGGGTGGGGGGCTGGCAGTGAGGGGGGAGGACTGTGTGTGGCCCCAGCCACGTGGCTGCTGGGAGTTTCGGTTGGAAGCGTGAGTGGTGGCCGGTCCTCTCGGAGATGGCTTCCCGGCGCGGCTGGCCCCAGGCGCCCCGGTGTGAGCTGAGCCTTCCCGTCAGGTGTGGGCGCTGACAGGCGGTCCATGCGCTCAGGCTCCTGGGGCCTGCGGGCTTCGCTCACTGCCCAGGCTGGAGGAGCTGCGAAGACAGTGATTTTTCAGCATTTAAAGCAGGGACGTGGGGCGGCCTGTGTGGACCCTGCCGGGCCAGGCCTGGCTGGGCGCGTGGCATACTTGAGAGCAGATTGGCAGGGGTTTCGTTCCCCAGCCCAAGAGCCCTCCTGGGCATTGCGCTCCTGGGGCTGCCAGCAGCCTGCTGAGCGCCTCATGTCCGTCATCTGGTTCCAGAGCCTCGCATTTTCCGAGAGCCTGAGCGCGGGGGTCTGGGGGGGTCTGAGGACTTAGCAGTTTCTGGCTCTGATCTTTTTAACCTCTTGAAAGACCGTTTCTTCTGTGAAAGGGGCCGTCATTCTAACAGGGCAGTGATGATGAGAGGGCGCCCTGCCCTGCGGGGAGAGCTCATTCAGCGATGACCTGCCAGTGCTCGGAGTGGCAGTTGTGTGGCAAATCGTAGCTCCCTTCCGCCTGCAGAGTCGAAAGAGCGCCTGTCGCTTGGAGCCCTGACCCACAGCTTGTTGTGGCCAGAGCTGCTCCCGTGTCCCCTGTGGGACCAGGAAGCCTTGGCGTGGGTGGTCTTTGGCGGTTTGGGGCCCTTTGCCGGGCTTGGGCTCAGAAGGAACGGGAAGGAAACCAAGTTACAGGAAGTTCTTGTTTTGTTTGGAGTAACAGGGCACCTTTGCCTAATTTTGCAGGGCTCCGTAGGGCGTGAATTGGGGTTGCCTCTTGGGAAAGTGTGGCAAGAGGTCAGAGCCACAAGGCAGAAGGATGCACGCGGCATCTCTCCGTCTGTGCCTGCGAGCTTGGGGACGTGGCTCTCAGGCCTTGGCCTTTGTATCGGTCGGGCTCACGGGCCCAGACCCCTGACTCATGAGACCCCTTCTGTTTTCCTCTCAAGGGAGCCAGACAGGGTGTGGGAGTGGGGTGGGCTGCAGACTGCCCGCAGCAGCCCGGCAGAGGGCAGAGGGCAGGAGCGGGTGTCCAGCTGGGTCTTGGGTCCCTACCAGAGCGTATGGCTCGAGTACGGACAGGCTGGGGTCAGGTTTCCAGGGCCTGATGGCTGAGGCCCAGGAGGAGGGGGGCGTGGGCTGCAGGAACTGCCATGAGGACAGGAAAGGGCCCTCAGGTTGCCCAACCCCAGGGTAGGGTTGGGTCCAGCACCCAGATGAAGACTCAGTTGCAGAGGTAGTTTCTGGAGAAGACGAAAGAAACCAGCAATGGTGTACAATTTTGCGTTTCTAAGAAATGGCTCCGCAGCCTGTGGTGGCACTTGGTGGGGTCTGTCTAGACGCCCACTTTGGTGGGTCCAATTCTGTGCCAGGCTCTCTGCGCCTGTGGTCTCAGTCAGCCCGCCTCCACCCGCAGGATCCTGGGGATCAGAGAGGCCGTGCTGCTTCTGGCCATCACATAGCAGGTGCAGGGCTGGAGCGGAAGCTCAGTCTTCCCACCCAAGCCTGTGGGGTTTTTCTCCTTGTGTGGGAAGGAGCACCGTCCAGATGTATTTATCATCAGGAAAGAGTATTTACGGTAAAAGAGGAGTCGGTGCGGTGCGCTGCGGTCTGCGCGGTGCCGTGGCCAGGGTAGGGCGACCTCCTCCCTGCGTTCTGCCTGTGGGTGAGCCTGGCTGACAAAGGGGCAGCTGTTCCTTTAAGTCGGATTCTCCGTGGGAATTGCTGCAGCCTGGGGTGGGGGTGGGGGGATGTCGGGGAGGGAGGGGCCTGCCTGGCGGATCCCCCCCGCCCCAAGCCCTTCCGGCTCTCAGCCCAGACAGCCTGCAGTGACGTTCCCTCCTATTAGGTCTTTCCATCACTCCCCCAGCTGCTGATTCATCCCTGGGCCGGAGCCGGCTGCGCCGTGGGGCTCTCTGGCCGCCGCCGCCGCTGCCGGGTGGAGGGATTGGGCCTCCCGGGACGTGTCCTTGAGCCTCTTTGGCAGCCCCATGGCCGGGGGTGGGGGGCGGAGAGGGAATGGGGGGCTCTGAACCTCCCAGAGCCCTGGCCCATCTCTGAGCAGAAACACGGTGGGGGTCGGGGGCGGGGTGCTGGGCCCGGGTCCTGGGGCCGGGGCCCGGGAACCCCGGCCGCCCTCACTCCCCTCTGGCCTCTGTGCAGGGTGCTTCAAGGATGACCGCATCGTCTTCTGGACCTGGATGTTCTCCACCTACTTCATGGAGAAGTGGGCGCCGCGGCAGGACGACATGCTCTTCTACGTGCGCCGCAAGCTGGCGCTCGCGGGCAGCGAGGGCGCCCCCGACGGGAGGAAGGTGAGCGGCCCGGCGCCGCCTCCCTGCGGTCTCTCCGCCCCGGGTGGGCGAGGCGGCGTCCCTGCAGCCCTGTGCGCGTCGAGGGGGGGAGACGTGGCTCCTTTAGCAGCTCAGGGACAGTGACAGGCCGGCCAATGCTGGGACTGCTGGGCACGTGTGTACGGTATCATCCGCCTTCACCGTGACCCGGGAAAGCAGCAGGTACCACGGCTGCCGCACGGGGAGGAAGCACGTCCAGAGCCTGGGTGGTTTGGCCACTGTCTCCTAAGCGGGAAATAAATGCAAGAGCAAAGGGCTTGACCCCAGGGGCCCGGCTCCTCCCGCCACAGGCAGGGGACCAGGCTGGGTGAGGACGCCCTGCCTGCTGGGACCTGAGCCCGTCTCACCTGGTACCAGACACGGTCCTGAGCTCCCTGCCTCTTAGCTGGTGGTGTCTTCCCAGAAACTGGCAGGCAGATGTTCCTGACCCCCCTTTACTGGGAGGAAGGTGCAGGCTCGCTTTGGAAGGTGGCTCGCTTCGCGCGTTTCACCTGCTCTGTTAGGTGTGCGGAGGAGTTAATAGAACAAACTTTGCATGTTTTTCAGAAGCTTTATTTCGTGTTTGGTAAAATGTTTAATCCCCCTGGGTGCCAAACATGGAAACACAGCTTCCCTTTAAACAGAGGAAACGAGAGGGCGGCGAAGGAGGCAGGCCTGGAACCTGCAGCGTGCCTCCCCTGGCGCTGGTGACCCTGGGCTGTGGCACCATAGCCAGGGCTTGGCCTTCCTGCCGTGTGCCTGCCCTGTGAGCCTGACCTGTGCAGGACAGGTTCTGTGCATGGACGGGCCCGCTGCCCGCCGCAAAGGGACATGGTGGCTGGCAGGCCGGCGGCCACATGGCTGGTCTGGCTGGGCTGCTGCGTGACCCGCAGGAAGACGCAGGGTGGCCCAGGCCCTCTGGTGTCCATCTGGTGTCCATCTGGTGTCTGACAGCTGGCTGCGTGACTGTGCTGTCACCGGGGCCAGTGGGCACTCGGACCCAGAAATGCGTCACGTAGAGCCGACACCCTGTGGTAACCATGGTGACCAGAAGGGAGGGGAGCGGTCAGCAGAGGCCACTTGGGTGAGATGAGTCTTAAAGGAAAAGCTGCTCCCTAGCAGAGGGGACAGCGGCCCGGAAAGTCTCGGGGCCTCGTGCGTGCAGGAGGCAGCTGGTGGTTCTGTGCGGCTGGGTGGAGAAAGGCCAGGAACCCCGGAACATCCCGTGGGCGCTGAAGGTCACGGCCAGAGCCCCGGGAAACCGGCCACTGAGCCCGATACCCCATTCAGAAGGGCACCGTTTCTCAAGCTCTCGGGTGAGGGTGGAGGAGGGGCTGAGGGGGTCAGAGTGGAGGAGGGAGCTGCCCTGGTGGGGGTGGGGGTGGGGGCCGGGCGGGCATGGAGGAGGGGTCGGCTCCGAGGAGGTCCCGGGAAGTGGGCTTAACTGGCAGGGCTTCGGGTGAGGGACTGTGGGGCAGGAGGAGGACTCAGCCTGGCAGCCGGGCCTCGGGCTCGGGCTCGGGCCCCAGGTGGACACGGTACTGTTGCTGGAGGGGCCGCAGGAGATGGACAGCTGAATGTTGGGTGGCTTGAGGCACCTGTGGGACCCCCAGAGGGCCAGGTCCCCTAGGCAGTGGGTTTCCTCTCCGACACTCAGCAGGAAGGTCAGGGATGGAGGCAGAGATTTGGGACTGTGGCCACCAGGGTGGCACGGGGGCCCTCGGGTGGTGCGGTGAGAGGAGGGAGCCTGGAGGGGTAACAGAGAGGCCTAGGTCAGAGCCCTGAGCGACCAGCCAGGGACCTGGAGAGACTGGCCAGAGAGGGGCTGTGTGGGGATGCAGGACGAGAGGGGGTCAGACAGGCCGTTGGATCTGACCGGAGGCTGCAGAGGCCTCGCCAGCACAGCCCTGGTGCCGGCAGGACTGGAGCCACGCTCAGTGAGGGCGTGGGGGGGAAGGGGGCCTGGGAGGCAGGAGGAGGTGAGTTGGGGGCAGGTGTTGGTGCAGAGACGCTGAGCCGAGCACGTTTGGGAGCCTGGCCCAGGGCCCTGTGGTCCCGGGTCCACACGCTCGCCCCTTCTAGTCCAGCTTCGTCTCCTGGTGACCTTCTCAAGTCAGCTCCCCTCCTAGGAAAGGGGGGCCTGGCTAAGGCCCTCCCATCGCACATGCGGGGTTGGGGGGGCAGAGGTTGGGTGCTGTGACCACCCGAGTCCCCAGGCACAGGGTGCTGAGCATCCTGGGAGCCTCACCCCTGGCACCCCCCACGCTGGGCACGCTGTCTCTCGGCGCAGTTCTGGGGGTGCAGATGCTCCTCCCCCACGGGTCATCAGCCAGGAGAACCCAGGAGCCCCTGCCCCGGGTGAACAGCCAGCTGGTGACAGAGCTGTGGGCTCCAGCCTCTGCCCCCACTCCTCTGGCCTTTTGGCGTCTGCTGGGGCTCGGATCGCGGATAACGTTTATTTGCACAATCTCGGTGTTTTCTCTAAGCAGCGGGTTGAGGCCAGAGGCACCAGAAGGACTGGGCGCAGCTGAGACTCAGCCACACTGGGGATTTCTAATCAGGGAGGTTTTCTCAGCCTGATTTGGCCTTGAAGCCTCTGGGGGGCGGGGGGGCAGGGAGAGGCCAGGTGGGAAGGAGCGGAACGCCGTTTCTTGCAGGGAGGGAACCCTGGACTCAGGACTGAGCAATTGGGGGCAGGAGGTCCGGGGCTGTGTGTGAACTCTCCTGAGGACTGGGGGGTGTTGAGGTCAGTGAGGGGAGCCTGAGTCCGTGGGAGCTTGTGGTAGTCCAGCTCTTCATGTGCTAGAATGTTCCACTGAACACCTGCAGTGAGCTCTGCAGATGTCTCTCTCCAGCACTGGGAGCACAAAATGACTCGGATTCGGCTGGTCCTGGGGGAGCCCCTGGGCTGTTGGGACAGACAGACAGCATAGCCAGTGGCACATGGAGAGTAGGTGCTGTGATGGGGGTAGTTGGGGACCCACAAAGAGGAGCAGGTGACATCTGGCTGGAATGTTGTAGGGCAGAGAGAGGGAACACCAGTGGACTCCTGTGTGAAGGGACCAGCACTTGGAGGGGGCGGGGTGTCAGACACCCTCGTGGCCGTGTCCTGCCAGGGAGGCCCGCGTGGTGTCCGCCTGTAGTGTTTGGAAGGCAGCAGGTGGGCAGTCATGTGAGTCACCCTGCAAGGCCTCGAGGTGTTAGGTGGATGGGGCGGGGGGCGGGGGGGAGACCGTGCTGTTCCCAGGCAGCCTCTCTGCCCCCCCGCTGCTCAAAAGAACAGGGAGGAGAGGAAGGCCCCGGGCAGGCGAGCCGAGGGCCCCGCTGCAGCGTCTGCGCACTGCGGGTTCTCTGCGACAAGCCGGGCCCGGGCTGCTTCCCGCCCCCTCCTCTTGCTGCAGCCGAGTTGGTACCCGGTCGCCATAGCAACTGGAGGGCTTCCTCACTGGGCCAGCGGTGGAGGGTGGAGGGTGGACAGGCTGCCTGAAGGCGAGGCAAGGAGCAGCGGTGGGGGTGACAGGAGGCTGGCACCCCCTGCCCTGCTACAGGGCCCACGGGACGACCTCGGAGGCTCCAGTCTTGGGTAACCCTGGTCACCTGGCTAGAGAACCGGGAGGGAGACAAGTCCGCATCTGTGTTGACGTGTGGCCAGCGCAGTGGTCAGGGAGGGGATGCCCGGCGCCGTGGGGCCCGGACCCACGCGTGCCCTGTGCCCGCAGCCGGCGGAAGCCGAGCCCGAGGTGGAGGTGGAAGTGTACCGGCGGGACTCCAAGAAGCTGCCGGGCCTCGGGGACCCCGACATCGACTGGGAGGAGAGCGTCTGCCTGAACCTCATCCTGCAGAAGGTGGGGTGCGGGGCAGGGCTCCAGGAGGGGGTCGGGAGGGCCCCGAGGCTGGCGGCCCTCCGCACGCACGGCGCGCGCTCTCTTCCAGCTGGACTACGTGGTGACATGCGCCGTGTGCACGCGCACCGACAGCGGGGACATCCACGTCCACAAGAAGAAATCCCAGGTGAGCCCTGGCCGCCCGGCGCCTTCGGGAGCTAAGTCCTGCTCCTCGCTCCCGGCCCCGCGGGGAGGGCTCGACTCCAGGCCTGAGCGGGGCGCCTGGACCAGCTCATCCGGGACAGCGTCTCCCCGAGCGGCTGCCTGGCGCTGAGCAGTGCGACCTCGGCCCCCAGCGCCTGGGACCCTGGGACGACACTCTCCACCGACTCGAGTGGCTCCGGGCCTGGGCGCGGGCGGGGCCTCACTGGGTCCTTAAAATCTGCTTTCTTTCAGCAAGTGTTCGCATCTCCCAGTAAACACCCCATGGACAGCAAAGGGGAGGAGTCCAAGATCAGCTACCCCAACATCTTCTTCATGATCGACAGCTTCGAGGAGGTGGGCCCGGCTCCCCCCGTCAGGCCTGCACCCGCTCGGGAAGGCGGTGGGCACGGGGCTGGGCGTCCGCTCCAGGCCTCAGTTTCCGCAGCTGTGAGATGAGCGGCAGGGTTGACAGATCGGATGCGCTCAGGAGGGGGAGAAGCCTCGTGATCGTCGCCCTGAGCCGCCCCTAAGCGCCTCCAGACCTGGGGTCCCAGATGTCCGCTGGCTGGGGCTGCAGAAGTTACCTGGGCCAAGCTTCTCTGTTTGAAGCTTGGAAACCTGCGGCCCAGTGCGGGGGGTGACTGGGGAGCTCAGGGTCCTGGGGACCCAGCCGGATGGGGCACTCGTTTCAGGTCTGTCTCCATTCGACTGGTGTCTCGAATCGGCTTAGGCTCAGGCTCACACAGCTCATCCACGGCAGAGCTGAGAGTTGAATCCCAATGTCTGTGACCTCAAAGCTCGGCCTGTACCAGCCCTCGGGAGCAGTGACTCGAGCAGGGTGGGGTGTCGTGTCCCGTGCACGCCTCCCTGGGCAGGCAGACCTGTGGTCTCCCGAGCCTGTGCCTGCACACAGGCCATGAAGCTCGGGGCCAGGTAGGGTGGCTGGGCTGAGCATCTGCAGCCCGAGTATAAGAGGAGCCCTGCAGTGTAGACCCATCACCGTGAACTGTTGAACTGGCACGAGGAAGAGAGATGGGGGACGGTGTCCTCTGAATGGCCGGCTGGGGTGGTGGCCCTCCTCCAGTCCCAGAGTCACTCTTGGGACCCCCACCCCCTCCTAGGCCCTGCCCCTGCCTCGCAGGTAGGCTGTCCCCTCCGTGCTGGTCTGGGAGGAGCGGTGGGAGGGCTGGTGGCCTCGGACATGGACCTGACACTGGCACCCACAAAGTGGGCCTTCCCGAGCAGGCTGCCCTGGCAGCCCCGGGCCAGTCGGGGCAGCAGGGGGCCAACAGGTGACCTCCCTGGCCCCCCCTCGTGTCCCGCCAGGTGTTCAGCGACATGACCGTGGGGGAAGGAGAGATGGTGTGTGTGGAGCTGGTGGCCAGCGACAAAACCAACACGTTCCACGGGGTCATCTTTCAGGGCTCCATCCGCTACGAGGCGCTCAAGAAAGTGTACGACAACCGCGTGAGTGCGGGGCCGCGCCTGGCCCCCCATCCTCGCCCTCCTCAGTGCTGCCCAGCCCCTGTCCCGGCCTCATCCCCCCCCACCCCCGCTCCCGGAGTCGTCCCCTGAGGGGCTGCGCTGGAGGGAGGGTGGCCGGGCCATTGCCGCAGCTCAGCCCTGTCCTGAGGACGTCCTGTCTCCGGACCCTGGAGAGGGGCTGGGGTTGGGGCGCATCTTAGGTCCCGCTGGGCCGGGGGCCCTGTCCCCAGCCTGATGCTGGCCCTGCCTGTGGGCGAGCCCGGGTCAGCTGGGGCCCCCGAGCCCCCTGCCTGCCTGACGCAGGCTGTCCGCACCTGCCCGCAGGTGAGCGTGGCTGCCCGCATGGCACAGAAGATGTCCTTTGGCTTCTACAAGTACAACAACATGGAGTTTGTGCGCATGAAGGGGCCACAGGGCAAAGGCCATGCTGAGATGGCGGTCAGCCGCGTGTCCACTGGTGACACGTCCCCCTGCGGGACCGAAGAAGACTCCAGCCCGGCTTCGCCCATGCACGAGCGGGTAAGGGCTGCTCAGGGAGGGGCCTCCTGTCCCTCAGATCTGCCTCCCCCATCCTTAGAGCCCCCGGAGACGCGGGTGTTCTCATCCCCGCCCCTCTGGTGAGGAGGCGAGGTTCAGAGAGGGCAGGTGACTTGCCCAGGGTCACACAGCAGGTTAGTGCTGGGGCCCTGAGCTGCCTACCACTGCAGCTGGGCTCAGCCCGCAGGGTCCTGATGCCTGCCTTGGTTAGACCTGCTGGGCAGAGTGGGCAGGGGGCGGGTCTCTCTGGAGAGTGAGACGGGGCTGACGGGGAGCCAGCTTCCCCTCCTGCTCACGCGGACCAGCCGGAGCGCAAAGGCCCTGGGGCCACCCAGTGCTTCCCTGCCCAGGCCACTGTTTACGAGGCGACGTGCACCTGCCTGGCCCGTGGGTAGGCCTGGGCGCTCCTGTCTGCAGACCTGGGGACCCAGGCCCTCTGGATTCGCCTGCACTGTCCTGGTCACATGGCTCTCGGGAACAGCACCCAGCCTTGGAGCCCTGCTCTTTCTGGGCCACTGTCCTTCCCCAGGGGTGGGAGGCTGAGGTCAGTGGCAGCTTTGTTCCCAGAGCCACCGGGGGCCCAGGGCTCAGACAGGAGACCCCAGTTGGGTCTTCCAGGGAGGCTGCTCAGAGCTGGGGGTCCTGGACAAGGACAGGAAGGTTAGCACTGGGCACCTCCAGGAGAGGGGCTGCTGCTGGCGTGAGCTGGGACGGGTCTCTCCTCGCTGGGCCTCAGTTTGCTCATCCTCCTGCCCCCTGAGGTGCTGGGGGCTCCTCGGAGCCGCTGCCGTCATATGCCTTTTGGGGGCAAGGTCCCAGGTCCCAGCGCTGCTGCTGATCTGCTGGGGATAAAGGCCCCTGGGCAGGGAGGCACGTGGCGCTGCTGCCGAGACAGGGCACCCGAGACAGGGCGTGGTCTTGCTGTACTTTTAATTCTGTAGAATTATGTTAACTGTGCATCTCCAAGATAGTCAGATGGTGGTTTCCTTTCTCTTGATATATATATATACATATATGTGTGTGTGTGTATATATATATATATATATATATATATTTTTTTTACCTTGAATTTTCTGTAGTGAAGGTGTTTCAAAAGCAGAACAGAAACAATAAATGCTATTAGGGGGATGCTGGGTGAGAATTCCAGGCAGTGGCCTCTCTTGGAATAGAGGTTGGTTTTATTTCTGAGATAAGGACTCTCCCCCCTGGTCTGAGTGGCCCACTGCAACCCTAGCAAATGTGTTTGTGAAAGTTCTTGTGGAGATGTGGCCCGGACTTGGGCCAGACAGACCTGGGTGCCAGTTCCAGCCACTAGTTTGCTGAGCAGTCACAGGTCACTAGGCCTGCCTGAGCCTCGATTTTTCCATCCAGCAAATGGGGCTGGTGATCCTTCTCTCCCAGGGCAGCTGTGGGAGTGGAGACAGTGAGAGCCCCAGGCCCGTCATAGCAGAGAGGCCAGGGTCACGGGGAGGGGCTTGCCAGGTCACACAGCTGTCAGTGGCAGGCCCTGACCTCCCAGGGCTGCTCAGGCCCCGCCAGCTCTGTGCTCACTGTCGCTTGTTCCCCATTCCAGAGGGGTCATTTGTAACTAGCACATGACAAATGCAGGACTCTGTGTGTATTGTGGTTTCTGGTGTTTGTTTTCTATCTTTTAAAAACCTTCCCTGGCTTGTGGGAGGACCGTCTGGAGCCCAGCGGCCGCCAGGACTTTGGTGAATGTCGGAGCCATGACGAGGAGGCTGATGGGGCTCCCGAAGTCTCAGTCCCGGCTCGTCTTGTTCCTCAGATTCTTGTTTGCATGGGGAGGAGGGAGGAGATGGGCCAAGTTCCCTCTGCCTGGAACGCCCTTCCCCCCCTTCTTCACCTAGCGAACTCCTACTCGTCCTTCAAGACCCAGCTTGAGCGGCGCCTCCTCCAGGAAGCCTTCCCTGATTTCCCAGGCCGTCGATCCCCTTTGCCTCTGTGCTCCCCTGTATCCTGTGCTTCCCCTTTTCTGTTTCACCTCCAACATTCAGTCTGTGGGTGTCACTCTCCCGGTCTCTCGCCCCCAGCAGACTGTGAGCCCCTTGAGGGCAAGGACCAGTGTCATGTGCCTGTCTGTCCGGAGTGCTGCCCTGAGTGGGTGTGGAGGATGGCTGGTGATGGGCAGTGCGTTAGAGGAGAGGAGGCGATGGAAGCACGGACCCCTCCGAGCGGGCAGGGGCATGTTAGCCAAGAGACGCCATCCGGGTGAAGAGCCGGCCTTAGGGCAGAGACCCTTAGGGCAGAGACCCGGGTTGCAGCCCTGGTGTGACCTCGCACCCGTCCAGGCCACTGTCCCTCCTCAGTTCCTCCTTTGTCAGATGGGGCTGGTGCCAGACCCACGCCGTGGGTGGTCGGGCAGTTCGGGGGGTGTTTGGTGCCGGGGCAGGTGCCTGAGCCGCGGGAGCCGCAGCCTGCTCTGTGCTCTGACGGCCCCGCGCCAGCGTCCGCCGCCCGCGAGGAGCCGGCTTCCCCCCGGGCAGAGCCGGCGGCCCTGGGCGGGGCGGGCGGGCCTCGGCGGGAGCTGGGGGGGGGCGCCGGGACCCGGGCTCGGGGGAGGGGGCCGCTCCGGTGACTCGCCCCTTGTTCCCAGGTGACCTCCTTCAGCACGCCCCCGACCCCCGAGCGCAACAACCGGCCTGCCTTCTTCTCCCCGTCCCTCAAGAGGAAGGTGCCGCGGCACCGGATCGCGGAGATGAAGAAGTCCCACTCGGCCAACGACAGCGAGGAGTTCTTCCGCGAGGACGGCGCCGGGGGTGAGCTGCCCGCCCCCGCCCGGCCCGGCCCGGCCCGGCCCGGCCCGGCCTGCCTCCTTCCTCCGTCACGCGGAGAGCGAGCGAGCGCGCGCGCCGGCCTGTCCCGTGGCGCTGGAGCTGTGGGCAGGCAGACAGGCAGACAGACAGACAGACGTCTGCCTGGAGGAGCGCCCAGCCGGTGCTCTCTGCGCTCAGGGCACGGGCGCGGGCGGCAGTCTGGGACTCATCTCGGGCCGCGAGCCTTCCCGCTGTTGCTGGTGACTGTTGGGCACAGCGGGCGTGAGACGTGCCTGCAGAGACAGGAGCCCCGCTTCCCGGGCAGCTTGTCCCCGCTGCTGGCTTTTCTCCTCCCGCCCGCTCGCTCTGGAACCTCCAGGGGATCCCTCAGGTCTCTGCTGGGCGTCCCTGCCGGGTGTCGCAGAGGCCCTCGTTCTGGGCCCCTCACAGCCCGCGGTCTCCCAGCACCCCCGCGCCCTCCCACTGCCCTCGGCCCCACCGTCAGCGAGCCGTGCGGGGGGAGAGCGGGGTCGTGTTCAGCATGGGCGCGGGGACGCCCTGGGGCGAGCTGGGCCGTGGTGCACCATGGTCCTGACCGGCAGGCCCCGGGGCCGGGGAGACGCCCGCACTGGCCTTGACCTGCTCTCGGGTGACCGCGGGCAGGTGCCTTCCCCACCTCGTCCTGCCTGCCTCCCTGGGTGGCCCCTAGGACTGGGAGATGGTGACCGGTCCGGCCAGCCTCACCCCACACCCTGCGGGCTGGTGGTGCCAAGTTCCAGACTCCACGGGAGGGGTCGCCTGCCCTGGGAGGTGTGCTCCCCGCCGCCTGGGCCTGACCGGCCTTCTCCCTCCAGCCGATCTGCACAGTGCCACCAACCTGCGGTCCCGGTCCCTGTCTGGCACGGGGCGCTCCCTGGTGGGGTCCTGGCTGAAGCTGAACAGAGCAGACGGGAACTTCCTTCTCTATGCACACCTGACCTACGTCACTTTGCCGCTGCATCGGATTTTAACAGGTAATTCTAACTTGCGGTGGGACCTCTGGGAAGACCCCGGCCCCTCAAGGGCTCCCCTGGGGAGGGTGTGCCTTACCTGCGGGGGAGGCGAGAAGCGCGGCTCTGCAGTTCCCGCGGGGAGCAGGGATCGCAGGCTTGCCGGCCAGCTACTTAGCGGGCTGCTCGCCAGGCCAACTCCCATCTCCCCCGCTGCCCTAGACATCCTGGAGGTCCGGCAGAAGCCCATCCTGATGACCTAGCCGTGCGCGGGGCCTGCGCCGAGCCCCCAGCCCTGCCCAGTCCTGGGAGTGCTGCCAAGTGCCTACCTGTCCACCGCCACTGGGGTCTTCGGGGACCACCCAGCGCCGGAGCCAGAACCAGGCGGGGCTGCTCGACTCCCGGGGCCAGGGCCGACTCCACGAACACCAGCCCAAACGGAAGTGCCTCGTTCTCCCTGCTGGCTCCGCTCCCACCCCTGCGCCCACCCAGCACCCCCCGGCCCATCTCTGAGAATGCTCTGCACCCAAAGAGGACCAGAGACACCAAGACGCCGCAACAGAGCAGAGGAACAGCGGCATCCAGAGCGCCCAGACCCCCGCGTGCCGCAGGAGCCCAGGCAGAGCCCCCTCGGGGGCGCCCGGTGGGTCAGACCGGGGTCAGGTTTGGCAGGGCCGTACTGTGAGCTTCAGCATCCGAGTCCGCCCCCGCCACCCGTCCCCTGCTTACCACTTGGTCGTAAGTGGGTCTCTGCCGGGAGCCAGGCGCCCTGCTGTCGGACGGCTTTGCTCTGGGCTGGGAATACCTCACCCTGCGCCTGGTCCCCGAGGGCCCCGATCCCGCCAGAATGGCCTTCGCTTCCAGCCAAAGAGCATCACCAACACACACACCTCCAACGTGGAGACAACCCGTTCGCACCTCGGCTGGCACGACCCGCGGATTTGGATTCTGAGGGCAGCCGGGAGGGCTTGGCAGCCAGATGGCAGAAGGGCAGGGCCGGTGTCCCCCGGAAGGTTCCATCCTCTGAGGCTGCAGGAGGGGACAGGGAGTTTCACCTTCCCTGGTTTCCTAGAGCTTTTTTCCTTGGGGCGTGCTGGGTCCGTTTCTCAGACCAGTCACTGAGGCAAAGAGCTGGTCTGGTCTGGTCTGGTCCGTTCGAGTGGGCAGCCGTCCAGCCCGGTCTCACTCCAGCCTGAGGGGCTTCCGTCTAAGGTGACACGTGTGCTCTTCCCAAGAGCATGAGCCCCGGAGATCAGAAGTGGTCCTCCTTCCACCGGGAATGAGCCGTCGGCTGGGTCTCTGCTGTTTCATCCGCGTTCTCGGGAACATTCACAGGGTTCCTGCTCTGCGGTTAGAGGTTCTCGGGGACGTGTTTTCCTGTCCATTTCTATTCCGTGCGCTCCAAGGGTTTGCGCTGGGCTCCGGGAACAGGGGACTACTTTGGGGCTTTCTCCAGATTTTGTATGCTGTTATTAAAAGCGAGCTAATGCATTTCATCCTGCCTCAGTTTGCCCACCTGTAAACGGGGCTGATACCACCTACCTCACTGAAGTCGCCAGGTTCCAGTGCACGACCGGTCAGGGTGAGATGGCCCGCCATTCTGCAGAGCTCAGCGCAGGTCAGGGTCAGGCTAGCGGGGTGCCTGCCCCCTCCAGTCACCAGGCCAAGGAGGCGTGTGGGGGGGTTGGGGACGCATTCCTGCCTTTTCTGACAGTGCCCCGCTGGGCTGCTGTGTCTCGGCTCCCTGCACGACTTCTCGTTCCAAAGCAGCATCCTAGGGCAGCAGAGTCAGCTCACAGCCCAAGGTGTTGGAGCGCAGCCTCAGGGCCGGGAGCAGGGCCCGCACTGCCCCGCTTGTGTCCGAGGCGGCTGAATTGCCGCTTTTCTTCTGGTTGTCTGGGGTCTGAAGACTCTGGAACTCCGCTCTCGGGAGGAATGCAGTCCTGAGGTGCTTCCCACGGGGGGGACGAGGTGGTTTTAGGCAGGAAGTCGGCTCCTCTGTTAGGACACAAACCTAGATTCTGCCCCAGGGGGAACTGGGGGCGCGGGGGCAGGAACGTGCGGGTGTGCTTGGCAGGTCTTGGGCTGCGTGCCAGGCACGGTGGTGGAGAGATGGCACCTCATCTGTGAAGTGTGTGAACGGACGCACACAGGGCTTGGAGGGCTTACATCCAACTTTAGGTGGCACTTGGCATTTGCAGGCGCCATGCAAAGCATTTAGGTCCTGTCATTACCCCTTCTTAGAGACGAGGCACAGAGAGGGTAGGTGTACTGCCCGAGTCTGAACAGCATGCAAGACACAGGAGCCCAACCCAGGCACGTGGTCCAGGGGACACTGAGCCATGACACTGCTTTCCCAGGACAGACGCCTGAATGGTGGTGGAGTGGACCTTTCTCAGTCTTAAATCTTCTAACGAGTAGGCAGTAAGCTGTTTCTCTGCTTTTGCTACTTTCAAAGTAGTGACATCAGTAACGTAGTAGTAGAGGAACAAGTGACACGGCCAGAACCGGGGCCCCGACATCCCAGGGTGGCCTGGTGTTGACACGTCTCACTTCCTGTGGGGCCATCTTTCCTTTTCCGGGAACGCCCCTGTCTGTATAACGTGGGCACGGTGCCCAGGGCATGTGGACAGCTCTTCACTGGGGCTGGAATCTCGCAATCAGTTGTCCTTTGAAGAAACCCGCAACCTCTCACTGTCTTGTGACATTAACAGGGAAGGCAACCTTTTTTTAGAGACACGTCGTGGTCCTGGAGGCAGCGGGGGCACATCGTCTCCACTGCCACCTCCTTCAGCACTGGAGGTCCTGGCAGCGTTGAGCCTCAGCCTCCGGGGTCTCATGGGGCTTCCAGTTCCCTGTGAAAACCGCTGAGGCTTGTTCTCTCAAAAGAAGAACATTATTTTATTGAAAACGTAAGTCACAGAGAAGTATTTGAATGTGAGAAAAAGCAAAATATTCGATCGCAGCCAGCATGGAGGGAAGATGGGTTTTCTGACGAGTCGGGGCCTTGCTCACCTTCGGGCTTGTCAAGGCCGGTTAACGAATCATCAGAATTCAGACGGGTTCCCGTCCACGTGGAGCAATGACGAAGACAGAAAGGCAGGCGGCTCAGAATCTGGCTGGAATTAAACCAGGATCTGTTTTTGCTGTTTTAATCACAGATAACTAGTCAGTAGGCTTTTTGGAAGAGTGACATGAAGGCTTTTTTTTCCCCATGAAAAGACATTTCAGAGGGCGGTCCCTGTGCAGTTGGCGTGTTCTGATGACTTCGAAAAACACATCGATGGTATCGCACCGTGGTGGGTTTAAACTGCAGGCCACAGTTCAAGGACTGGCACCGTCAGCTGCCTAATGCACCTCAGTAGTGGGTTTCACTCTGACATACGCATATTCTGTTCAGGTTTCCAGTGGAGCTGGAAGGTAGTTTCATACCCAGTTTCAAAACCCAAGTCTCTTGCTAAGACGGTCAGCCCCGTCGAGGCCCTCTCGTCTGTGTGTCGGGGAGCAGAATCACTTCTCTTTAAAGACCACCGCCCTGACTGGACACAGACTCTGAGTGGAATGTACCCGAGCAGAGGCAGCCTTCGGAGGGGACAGCCTCTGGGAGTCAGTGACAGGCGCTGGGCCAGCCTTCCTTTGTTCCTTTTCACTGGCAGACAGGATCCTCAGTGGAGAAGGGGCCCTGCCACCGTCGTCGTCGTCTGCGCCCAGGGACAGAAAGCTCTGGGGACACCACACACGAGCCAAGTCACTGGAAGCCCAGGCTCCTGGGGTGGGGCTCGGCGTCCTCGGGCGTGGAGGTGTTTGTGTTTACAGGTTTCTGCCCTCCCCGGGGCAGGCAGCTGGGCAGGCAGCCCAAGCTCAGTAGAACAAAACCAACCGCGATGCGCCGCCTTGGCCGAGTGGGGGCGAGTGTCTTCTGCCCCACGTCTGTAAGGTTGGGCGATTCAGATGTAAATACTAATCTTTTATGGTTTCCAAACAAATTCTATGTATGAGAACGTGTAAACCTGCAAAGAAAACCTGTTGAAGATTTTTCACTACCTTGAGGTTTAACTAAAATGATTTCTACAAAATATATTTTAGCAAAAACACCGTGACGGCATATACATTGGCTACATTCGGATTTGATGGGCAGTGGTATTTCCATAAACATGGTCAACAGCTTCTGGATCAGCCATCTTCCACGTCCAACAGAAGTAACTTCTACACAGTATTAGTGGTTGGCTGTTAACTGTGCTTTATAGACTCTGCGTTTCTTTTGAAAGCTGATTTGCATGTTGGGTATTATTTATTTCTTTAATGAAGCTACCTAGTTATTTTTTCCTCTGATGGATGTTTCAGATTAAATATGGATGTTATAGCAATGTGTTAACTTACTGATTGAACCTCAGTTTTCCCCCAGAGATTCCTTGAACTCTTTTTTTTTTTTTTTTTTTTTTTGCACTTTCATACAAATTGCTTTCTTGAGTGACAGAAGCCGCCCCATGCCCTGGCTTTGGCAGGCCCGGGAGGCAGCGGGGGGTCTGGAGGCCAGCAGCTGCAGTTTGGTCAGATGCTGGATTTGCAAAATGAAAGATGTGTTTCGGGTTCAGCTCTTGGCCCCTGTAAAGTAGTATGCACCCTCCCTTAAGTTATACTTAAAATCTCACAAGCTCTTGCTCAAGAACCTCTCAGAAGCCCTCGCAGAAGTGGGAAAATGACTAGAATAAAAGTCTGGTGTCTCACGTTCTAGTTTTGGCAGCTTCCCAACAAGCTACCTGGTCTCTGGAGGCTGTTTTTTAGACAGTGGCTCTTGGTTGCTTTTCCAGCTCCACAGTTATCAGGTCGATATGGGGGCAGCTCACACCTCTGCCAGAGGGGCTTCTGCACGCTCACTGCAGGTGGAAGCCCTCTCAGCAGCGGGCTTTGGCTTTCCATGGTCAGGCGGCCGGTCTGGTCACGGGCACAGGTGAGGCCTGTGATCCCGTAGAAGGCTATAAAGAATGACAGAATAAAAAGGGGGCTCTGGGAGGTACACACACAAAGCTAGAAGTCGATTAAGGGTCATCACATCAAATGACATCGCTTAGGCGTTGCTGGACACACCGGCATCAGAATCCTCTGAAGCGGCCTGAGCACCTGCAGCCTATACAGGACGGTGCTCGGGAAGGAGGCAGGTTAGCGGGTAAAGAAGGACTTTCTTGTTATCCAGTCAGCCCCTGGCTAAACAGGTCCTTTTAAGACAGCCGCCTGAGGAATATTTAACAGGTCTTTGGGGAGAAAGTTGCTACCCTGGAAGCCACCTGCCGCGACCGCATTCCCGTCTGTGTGTCTGTTCTGATTCCGGCCTAGATGCACTTCTAGGAACTACTGTCAGGCCCCAGAAACATGTTGACTGGAAGGGAAAACCTTTGGGAATTTTACACTGGGAGGAAGGGTAAGTGTAAAATAACTTAGTCCCTAAAATAATGCGGTTCATTGTCTATACACGTGTTGAATGTACAAACGTGCTGTACCTTGTGCTGGAGTGTCCAAATGGCAGCGCAGCTGGCAAGTTTGTGAGGAGGGGAGACTGTGGGCATGGCCACACCCAGATGAGGTCTTCTGTTCCAGCTTCACCGAATTCCCTCCTGACTGGGCCTCTACCTGGGCCAGGATCAGCAAGATACGTCCTTCCTTTCTGTGGATTAAGGGTCTTTCATCTTGGAATCTGACTTTAATAAAACAATGAGATTGCTCAGTTTGAAATACCATGGTGTTTTAGTAAACATTAGTGATTATACGTGCAGTGAATAATTTTCTTAAAAAGATGTCGGCCCAATTCAGGACCAGTGAAGCGCAGTCTGTAATGGACACATACCTATACCTTCAGGCGGCACGCTCGTCTTGTGAGCTTTTTAGGGCCGCACCTGCGGCATGTGGAGGTTTCGAGGCTAGGGGTCTAATTAGAGTTACAACCGCCGGCCTACACCAGAACCACAGCAACTCGGGCTGCGGGCTGCGTCTCCAACCTACACCACAGCTCATGGCAATGCCAGATCCTTAACCCACTGAGTGAGGCCAGGGATTGAAGCCACATCCTCATGGATACTAGTCGGGTTCATTACCTCTGAGCCTCGACGGGAACTCCCCCTCCAGGTTTTCTTCTGAACTGTAGACTCACCACCTACCTTCGCAGATGCGACGACGCTGGAGTTGAGACGTGTGCTGAGGCTGGCACAGTTCCTGGCACCTGGAGAATCATTCCCCCTAAATTGTGCCAAAAGGGTACTTCTTAGGTTGTCTTTAAACAAGTCATCTGGGGAGCACAGAGGTAGCCCAGTGGTTCTCACATTTGACATGTGTCCAAAAAACACCTGTTAAAACCCAGGCCTCTGGTGGTAAAATATTCTGGCATAAGCTAGTAACTAGGTGATGGTTGCACAACTCTGAATATACTCAAACCAGCTGAGCCATACACATTAAAAAAAACCAAAACATGTGCCCAGGCCCCTGCCCAAGGTTGATTCATCAGGGGTAGGTGGGGCCTCCAAATCTGCATTCCTAATGGGTCCCTGGGTGCTGCTGCTGCTCCAGGGGCCACCCCACAGGGCCAGCCCTGCAGTGCTGCAGCCCTGCCACACAGCTGAGCACCTAAGAGGCCGGGTGCATCTGAGTCACTGCTTCTCCTCAGTCTTACTCCCTTAGTGCCTTTGGCAGTTTCCTTTATAGATGTTATCAGTTCCAGAAGAATCCTTTGATGGGTGACCTAGTCTTTTTTTTTTTTTCTCTTTTTGCCTTTTGAGGGCCACTCCTGTGGCACATGGAGGTTCCCAGGCTAGGGGTCGAATCGGAGCTGTAGCTGTAGCTGTCTGCCTACGACAGAGCCACAGCAACATAGGATCCAAGCTGCGTCTGCAACCTACACCACAGCTCATGGCAACGCCGGATCCTTAACCCACTGAGCAAGGCCAGGGATTGAACCCGCAACCTCATGGTTCCTAGTCGGATTTGTTAACCACTGAGCCATGACGGGAATTCCAGTCTTTATATTTTAACAGACGGCACCTTTTATCAACCACCTAAGTGCTGCATAACTCAGGACTGTTTTAAAAATGAGAGCCTTACTCTAAAACACTATCATAATTATACTACAATTTAATCTGTTAAGGCCTTAACAGTGATTTTCTAAATCACCAAACTTAAGGTTACATAAACTCAAAATATGTATTTTCTTGATCAGTTTGATCCCTAATTTAAAAACGTCCCTTCTGGACACAGATCCCAACTCCCCTTGTCTGGAAGAAACCTCACCTGCCTTAACTGTAGCTCCTTTGAAGAGCCCACGTCTGGAAGGTCTGCTGCAAGCACTACATTCGAGACTACACAATAAGCTTCTAGCACAATACCCAATGAAAGCGTTATTCCCGTTCTCACTGAAACGTGAAGCCAAAAGAAACCCTCGAAGGGTCTGGGATGGGTCTCCTCCAGCACAAGGGGGTCTGACAACAAGTGGGCTGGGCCGCCTCCCCTCCCGGCAGACCTTCCTGCTGTTGGGAGGCTTCTGGGCACTGCTTCTGCATCGGGCACTGGCTCTGCCCCCCGCCAGGGCGTGACTTGGGCACTTCAGTGGTTTTACGGCATTACAGCGCCAGGTGCGGCACGGAAGAACACCAAAGTTTCAAACACTGCGATTCTGCTTACTTTCCCTTTATTCACAGTTCACGATCCGTACACTTCCTCAATGGGATCATTCAAAAGCTAATACAAACTGAGATTACACTGACAGGTCAAGGATTTGCGTTTTAGGAAACGAGTTCCTATTTAAAACAGAAAGCAAACGACTCCCCCACTTGATTGCTACGAAGCTTCCTGTCTCTGCTGCAACGGCGTCTGCATCAAACGCAGGCTCCTCGGTCCCTACGTGATCACCACTGGCCACAGACGTACACGGGGCCTGGTGCTCAGAGGACCGCGCGGGAAGACGTCTGGACAGGCCCCCCACTGCCCCCGCTGGTGCTACAGGACAAATCCATTTCCGCCGGGAATTCTCACTTCTAGAATGAGGATGACTACCAGGGGTTAGGGAATGAGCCGCTTAGTTTGCAAATCTGCAGAGCCTTCAAAATACACCGTGCTTACATTTATTTGGATTGTTCTGAAATACAATCATGACTGGCAAGTGCTCAAAAACAAGCAACTTATTTATCTCTAAAACGGAACCAAAAGGCTTTCTCAGTGAAAATTCATTCTGAACTCTTAACAGTAAGGTAGAATATTAGGTTTTTTTCCCTCTACCCCAGAACAGGTAGGTATTTTTGGCATGCAGCATATCAAAAATATGATCTGGAATTGAAACTGTAAAACAATAATCCTTTGAAAGAAAATTAGTTAATAAACATACCTGTCCTTCCACGGGAAACACAATCTGAACTTTAAACCCTGGACACACATTTTCAACCTAGTTTAATTCCAACACTCCATTTTGGCTTCATGGGAAATGGCTCAAAAGGAGGAGAGAACACAAACTGGTAAAGAAAAAAAGAAAAAGCCACTGGGGTACTTGGTATTTGTCAAGATACAACACAATCTGATTTAGAATCAAAGATACACACACACCCTTCAGGTCACATTTGTGGTAACACTCCTTACAGATTCTCAAACTAAAGATAAAAAGTCCAGCCCACATTAAACATTTTAAATCCTCATTTATAATAATTTGTTAAAAATAAATCTGATCCCATGGGGCAGAACTGCGCCGTTAAGACAGTGGGGATGAACAGGCAGGCGGGCCCGCCAGGGGCCGAGGGGCCCTCCCCTAACAACACACACGGCCTTGGATTTTACAGCGAAACCCACACACACTCGGGCCTTCATACTAATACGTGATTCAAGTGGAGACCAGCGAGTTCCTAGAACACTGAGTGATTTTAAGAAAAGATCACATTTTGTCGTAGGGTGTACACATCACATTTTCCCCGATAAATTTTCCCTTTAACAGTACAGTCTGAGCAGCAAGAATTTGCTGGGAATGTTAGTTAAAAAGAAAAAAAAAAGCAAGCAAGCCACACATACCCATTAAAAAGACAAGCAGGGCTTAAGAGGTAATCCAGTCCTGACTGCTAGAGGCCATTTCTGGTCGACTCCACATCACAGCAAAGGCAAACCCAACACCGCACAAAGCCTTCCTTCGTAAAGATGCCGCCACCGTGCGCCTGACTTTCGGGCAGGACCTGGGAGCATGTGCGGCTGAGCACGCGGCTCGGCTCGAAGGCGAAGGCGCCGAGTTTGTTCTGATTTCCTCCACTTTGTCACAGCTGCAGAGCCCTACTGTTCTAACAGTACCGACCACGTGGTCACTAAAAATCATCCACAACAAAACTCAATAGTCTCACTTCTAAAAAGTTAAAAGCAACAAGTGCCACTTCCTCCCGCGGCCTCACAACACGAAGGAGTTTAACCACATCCCCCAGTATATGGCGAGCACACCTCTCTCCACATGTGTCTGTCTATTCGAAGTCACGCACTGGGCTTCCAACTCTCCCAGGGCCATCAGGGAAACGAGAGGAGAACGCCGAGAGTCGCGAGATAAACGCGGCCCGCGTACCTTACCCCAAGTGTGTTCAGAGTAACGTATCTGACCGCAAGGAGGTTTTCCCGCCCCTTAACATCTGAAAATTACAGTTTTGTTTGTTTTAAGCAACTCTACCACCCAGTTACTTTGACTCTCCCAAGTCAGAAAATAAATCATGGCTGAAGATGAGCCTGTGGCAGTGCTACCAGCCCCCAGGCACAGACCCTGAGACTCAACTGAAACAAGATGCGCTGGTGCCAGCACCGAACGGCTCGAGAGGAATGAGAGTGGGCGTTGACAACCTTCAAATTCACATCAAGTTCACAGGTCCAGAGCCTTCAAAGAACACGAGCCTCAGTTACTGACAGCTGTGGAGAGGTGACACGGGCGTTCCTGGGCACAACCATGGCTCCCTTTCAGACGGACATGTGGCATACTCTACTTTTTTTTTTTTTTTTTGGTCTTTTTAGGGCTGCACATGCAGCATATGGAAGTTCCCAGGCTAGGGGTCCGCCACAGCCACAGCAACGCGGGATCCAAGCTGCGTCTGCGAGCTACACCACAGTTCACGGCAACGCCAGATCCTTAACCCACTGAGCAAGGCCAGGGATCGAACCTGCATCCTCACAGACACCAGTCAAGATTCATTTCCACTGAGCCATCACGGGGACTCCTGGATTACCTCACTCTTAAAAAAGTAAACGGAAATTTCAGGTACCAAATGCAAAATGCACTCCTGTCTAAAAGCTAAAAGCAACCTTTACACACACACTTTTCTCTCCCGTCACCTCACTGCCTATTTCCTGGGAAGTTCGCACGGCTCGTGTAACGAACGCCCCCGTGACATAACAAGCAGGTTTTAGATCCACGGGGTTCATCGTGGCACAAACACCCTTTTCCACTTGCTGCACAGCTTAGCCCTGACTCTCTAATAAGGGTTTACTGTCCTCTGTCTACAAACTACAGGCTACCAAGTTTGTGCTTTGCAACCTTGGTCCTGGCGATCCCCCAGCCCATTTGTCTCCAGGGGATACAGAAGGAAGAGCACCTCATGAATATGCCTACAAACCCACAGAACAAGCCACACATTTCCTTTGAAAAAGAAAAAGCAGTTCCAGAACCACAGCAAAGCAGCCTCTGGGGTTAAAGGCCAGCGTCTGCACAGAAAAGGCTGAGGACTCCAACGCTGAAGGCAGACACTTCAGCTGTAAAATAACACAATAAAATAAAGCAAAGAGGAACCGTCTCTGCCCCAGCAAGGCAGTTCGGTTCTCTCGGACACCCATCGGCCAGGGCCAGCAGAAACAAGAGCGCTCCCGGCAACTCCCTTCTGGACACGGGGCGGCAGCGAGCCCCAGCCCCTGGACCGGAAAGGCCTTTGGGAAATCTACTCGATACCCTGATTGCAGTTCATTATTAACAAATCACTGGTGATTAGTTTAATCAATGAACATTAAAAACCTTCCAAAAAATTTCTTTCAAATATATTTTACACATTAGATAGATAGCTTTTAAGAAGGGAGAATACAGTTTCTTGACAGGTAATATTAAAGGTTTTATTGGCCATATTTATCTTCCTCACAAAAGTTTTAAGTTATCTCTAAGTTCTAGAATGTCAAAGAAGAGAAGAAAACTAAGTTTAAAGGGCAGTGGGGAAGCAGCAACTTGGCAACAGCTCCTCAGGGGAAGCGTGTTCAGGAATCCTTCTTCTCCAGTAAAATTTTGTGCAACTCATCTGCGTCCTCGCTGGTTTTCACCCGAATTAACATGGTGACCGGGACGGAGGCGTTGGTGGCATCGATGGGTGGGTTCGGAATGAGCAGGACCAGCACGTTGTTCTTCCCCGTGCGGCTACACGGCATGTTGGGCGGAATCAGAACGTTGAGCAGGATGTTGCCTGCGGTTAAACACAGGAGAAAGGCCATCGGACTCTACCCGCCACACACACAGCTCCGTGAAACTGCGGCTTGAATTCGGATTCGGATGCAGCTCACACTTGATGGATCTAAAATGAGGAGCCATGGGAGTGGCATGGCTCCCTGACAGACACCAGCACAGTGTCCCCAAGAGGACCGTGAGGCGTCCGGCAGGACATGGACTCAGCCGCGGTGAGGAGCAGCCGCCTTTTGCCACCTCCCACCCCCCGTCTCCCACCGCCACACCAGCCCCCCCCCCCCAGAACACACTGGGCCCCCCGGCCCCCAAGGAACAACCCGCTGGCCCGACGTGGCATCTTCACCATGTCACTTGAACACGGAGTGGTCACCACTCTGTGGTCTCTGCCACAGAGGCCAGCAGAGTTCATGGGGTGAGCGTGGCATTACTGTGACAGTGTCCCAAGAAGTTTCTTTCTGGGACCCAGTCGGGGCAGCACCACTGCTGAGGCCCCAGCCGAGGGGCGACCCCCTCCTCCCAGTGGGTAAAGCTGGACGGTGGGGTAAGAGCGGAGGGGAACAAGTTAATGATTATTTGCTACATAACAATGATTCCTTCCATTCTTCTTCAAGGTTAATCCTCCCTGAATGGTTACTAAATGATCCAATTTACCTACAGCTTCTTCGTCACAGTCCTAACACAAAGGAAAATGGAACCACTTCGCTTACTTCTTGGCAACGGTTTTTAATACATCTCGGTTTTCTCACACACAGAGTACCCGGTAATGACCTGGTACTCAACTAAACCTATAAATGCTCAGCAGGTACAGGATGAATTTGTCCCGAACAATCTCCGTTTTGTTCCAAAAAACACATTAAGATTCCTGAAAATCTCAATGACTAGGAAAGGCTTTCACACAGTATGTGATTACGCTTGTTTGTGCCACCTGGGAAAAAAAAGTACCCACCTAAATTGGTTTCTGCGCGCACTAAAAGTTGTGTCTTCTGATTGGCTGTATGTTTTAAATGCAGAGTACCCACACCTTTCTCTTTAAATTCATTGTCTTTCTTGTAAAATAGTTTACACCTATGAAGAAAGATAACGGGTATGGTCAGACACGGTGACAAACCACGACAGTCAGTTTCCAAAGGGCCCGCTCACACTCGTGGGAGCCTGGTACTCAGCGATGGCGGGGACGCTCAGGAGACTCTCCTTCTGACCCAGATCAGGTCTGGGCACAAGCCAGAGGAGAGAATCTGGTCAGACAGTCTAGAGTCCCTCCACGTTTTTTAAATTATTACACAGTGGGCCCTGAACAACTCTTTAATGACGCTTTCTGAAACTACCTTTTCTTAAAAGTCTGGAAATCGTGGCCAGGCACCCCCCTCCCTGATGTGCTCCTTTGGCCCTGAGTTCGAGAGCGCTGACCTGGCCTTTAGAGAACAGGAAGGAGTACAGGCCACTCCACGCTGCCCCTCCCCTTGCTGTTTCTTATTTTTGAATTCTCTGCAAGACTCTGATCTCCCAGGACACTGAAATGAGTCTGGAAAACACACTTAGGCAAGGCCTGCAGATAATGTAATCAAATATCTCCTCGGCCTCCAGTCACACATCTCTTAAGGTTATCAATAAAGCAAAACCTGGGAGTTCCCGTCGTGGCGCAGTGGTTAACGAATCCGACTAGGAACCATGAGGTTGCAGGTTCGGTCCCTGCCCTTGCTCAGTGGGTTAACGATCCGGCGTTGCCATGAGCTGTGGTGTAGGTTGCAGATGTGGCTCGGATCCCGCGTTGCTGTGGCTCTGGCGTAGGCCGGTGGCTACAGCTCCGATTCAACCCCTAGCCTGGGAACCTCCATATGCTGCGGGAGCGGCCCAAGAAATAGCAAAAAGACCAAAAAAAAAAAAAAAAAAAAAAAAAAGCAAAACCACTGCCTGCTCCTATTTTTTCTGATCAGAAAAAACTTAAGTCAGAGTCATTCCTTTACGGCATCATGTGTAATTAAACTTTTAAACAAACAAATGAATTGTTAGTCTATGAAAAGTTCTCAAAGACAGCCCCACTTAAGAATCCCACAGGTTTTGCTGATTTACTCTACAAAAACTGCTGACTCTTAAGTCTCTGATTTTTGTATTAGAAGTGGTGTAGGTCACAACTCTGGCTCGGATTCTTGGATGTGATCCCTGGCCCAGGAATTTCATGTGCCACGGGGCAGCCAAAAAAAGAAAAAAAGAAAAAGAAAAAAAAAAGCACTGATTTCATTTCATTGAGAGAGAATTTAAAAATGGCTCTTTGGCTTTCTTCTGGAAGCAGGAGCTCTCATTAAATAAGCAAACAACAAACAAACAAACAAAAAACCCCCAGCTTTCATCACTGGGGGAAGGAGAATTTATACACCCTTAATGGGAAGGAACGGCTGCCCTGCCTTATGTTTTGGCTGTGAGAAGATTCACCCGGGCCAACCGTGTGTCTCCAGGAAGGAACCAGAGGTGCCTCCTAATTTCAAAGCAGAAGTAAAACCAAATCTGAAGCCAGTGATGAGGGGATGTCTTTGTAGGGGAGGGAGAAGGGGAGAGAAGGAAGGAGAAAAAGGGAGAGAAAGATGAGGTGGGGCAGGTGGAGCAAAGAAATGACAGTCCCTGAAGCATTTTGAAAGCAGAAAAGAGCTAAATTAACAGAAAAGAACAGAGGTGTTCCTGTCGTGGCTCAGCAGTTAACGAACCCACCAGCATCCATGAAGACGCGGGTTTGATTCCTGCTTCGTGGGTTAAGGATCCAGTGCTGCCATGAGCTGTGGCATAGGTCGCAGATGCGGCTCGGATCTGGCATTGCCGAGGCTGTGGTGTAGGCGGGCAGCTATAGCTCCGATTGGACCTCTAGCCTGGGAACCTCCATAAGCTGCAGGTGTGGCCCTAAAAGAAAAAGACAAAAAGCAAAACAAAACAAAACAAAAAGAATACGCTGAAAAGGAAATTGGGGAGCTGGATTAGTTTTAAATAGAGGCCAAGACTTCCTGTTCGGGTATAAAGAGCAGGCACAGCCTGACCGGGGACAGGGTGCTCGGTCAGCTCTGCAGCCTTCTGGAAGCTGCTTTCCATGTCTCTACAAAGTTACACTCAGGTGGATTCCTGTATCTCATTACTTACTTCTTGGAGTAAAAAGCATCTTCTTCTTTTACTTCAGTAACCACTACTTTGGGTGGCTCGTCATTCTCCTCTTCATCTCCGCCTTTTAAAAAACAACACTAGCTCAGTAAGATTCAAATCAAGAGCCTGAAAACGTGAGAAAAGGAGTTTGTACCTACTCCATCCCCAACCTTGGCGCAAACAGCCCATGTCAGCTGATGCAGAAACTGAAAGCTCAATCTAACGGTGGCAGGGGAGGCCCTCACTGGATTTTGGTAGAAAGCCTTAGCATGAAAAAGAGGTGTCCGTGCTCACATTCAGTGTACAGGCAAACTTACAATCAGTCACCACTCACATGTGCTCAGATAACCCACTGGAAAATAAAAATCTCAGAGAGGCTTCCAGCGCTTTCCTCCCCAAACGTCCCTGAGACCACCTCTACACCGCACCAAGGAATAACCATAGGACGAAAGGCCAGAGAAGACGGAGAAAATAAGTATTTTACAAGGCAAGTTGGCAGAGAATTCGGGCTCAAGTCTGGTGTGAGTAATTTAAGCGCTGTCGGAGCCGCCACCCCTCTGGACAATCAGGGGCCACAGGCAGCCTCCCAGTCTGAGCCCATGAGCACCTTCACTCAGTCCAGGGCCCCACCCACAGGGGACACCCCCTTAGAGAAAGCAACTACACAAAACTCACTAATGAGCGACTCCAAGAAAACAGTTCTGCTGCTCCAACAACTGGGGCCACCAGACTTAGATGTTAAGGCCACCGCCCCCCGCCCCAGTAGGGAGTCAGGGCCTCCAGCGTGGACCCCAGCATCTGTTATTTTAACAAGCTCTCTAAGTCTTTCCATTGCGAGGACCACGAGGTAAGGAGGAAGTGCTTCACCGAGGGCCATCCTGCTGCGGAAAGGACTCCCTTCAAACTCCGCAGCCCCGCGCCGCGCACTCCCTGTCTTCACTGGGGCAGAGGAGAAAGAGAGAGATCTGCATCCTAAGCCTCGCCCTGGAGGTTCCTGGCTTGAGGAAAGGTTGAAGGCAGGAAAAGGGGACACGCAGCAGTGCCTGCGCCGTCTGCCTCCCCAAGGAGGGATTCGCCCACACACCGAGGTACCTTCAACTGCTCAAAAGCATCTTCACAGACACTATTTGTTCACAGCCACCGCGTGCTGGGGAGGGACTGTGACAAGCCCTCCCTGTGAGCTAAGAATCAGAGGGGGTGGAGAGGCTAGGACTAGGGCCCAGTCTGGGGCACTAACACGGCACATGATGGAAACCTCTAGAAAGGGGGCAGCAATCCAGACACACCTTGGGAACACATCGTCAGTTTGTCCCCCACAGCCCTGAAAAGTCTGCTTTCCTCATTTATAGGAGAGTACTGTTTTGCTAAGTGAATTATCTTTAGTCAGATCTTCTAAATCACAGTTGAAGGTCCATGATGAATTTTTTTCAATAAAATACAATTTTAAAAAACCCGTTAATTCACTTTTTAAAAAGAAGAATGCTGTGTGTTTGACACTCCTCAAAGTCAGGGTGCCAGATGTTTTTAAATAATTTTTTTGGCTTTCACCCCCCATAGTAATCCCACCCCATTTTACAAATAAGGAAACAGACTCAGAAGCTAACCAGCTCTGTCCAGAATCACACACACGTCCAGGAAACGACAGAGTGACAACACGAACCCAGATCCACCTCATTCCCATGGGACACAGAACCTACACGAACCCACACCAGAGCGAGGGGGGGCCTCTGGTTTACCTCTGCATTCATTCCCGCCACCTTCTGCTCGGGTCTCCAGTGTTTTAGCGGAAAATGGTGAAGAAACTGGTTTACTCGGGGTAGTATCTTTGCCAAACAAACTGGAGTTTCCAGAAGAAAATGAAAAGCCAGTTAATGGGCCAGAGTTTAAGGAGCCCAACACAGAGCTATCGATTTTCTTGCCAAAATTAAACGAGGCACTTGCTGCTCCTAGTGATGGCTCCTTGTTCTTCTCAGACAGAGCCTCCATCTTCTTCTCTGATGCAGCTTCAGTTGTGCTGCCATGAAACAAAAAGGTTGACTCCTGCTGTAACTTTGAACCAAAGAGAGAAGGAGATTGTGTTTCAACTGCTATTTTGTTTTTTTCACTTTCAGAATGACTGCTACCACTGTTCCCATGTTGCTGCTCGATGCTTGCTAAGTATTTCTCATAGTCTTTAAAGATGGGGGTCAGATCGCAGAGCGGGTTTGTATTCACGTGCTTCACGATCCAGTCCCGAACAGAGCAGTTTAAGGCTGCCAACTGCTTGTGATAGGCATTCCCAGGGCAGGCTGTGCTGGAGGCAAGGCCGGAGGCAGAGGGCTGCTGACTGTCACCATTAGTTTTAGGACTTGACATCTTTTTATCAACCGAGGAAGCAGGGCCATTCACAGCAACAGAGCCTACCGGAAAGTGAAATTTTAAGAGTTTATTCAGAAGGTGATTTGATTAAGTCATCCATATTTTCATACCACTGTCTTCCTATTTTCTGCTTTTATACTGTATCCTACTTTTGTGACAGTTCAAGAAGCTTGTGCACATGTAATATTTAGGAACTAGTTATTACAAAAACCAAACAAAACATTTTATATACATACATCATATATATAACTCACGCTTACATTAAACCTAATTTTAAAATATCTTTTCCTTCAAAAGGATGCCCATTTCCCCTAAAACTGTCAAAGTGTGAGCATAAAATTTAATCTCCAAGGTTGTAGGGATGAACATATATTAAACCAGTCAAATTCCGAACACAACATGCTTATCTTAATGACACTAAACATTCTGCCTAATTTTTTTTTTTTTTTGGGTCTTTTTGCCATTTCTTGGGCCGCTCCCTCGGCATATGGAGGTTCCCAGGCTAGGGGTTGAATTGGAGCTGTAGCCACCGGCCTACACCAGAGCCACAGCAACGTGGGATCCGAGCCACGTCTGCAACCCACACCACAGCTCACGGCAACGCCGGATCCTTAACCCACTGAGCAAGGGCAGGGACCGAACCTGCAACCTCGTGGTTCGTAGTCGGATTTGTTAACCACTGAGCCACGACAGGAATTCCTCTGCCTAATTTAAATGAAAAAGTAGACACTCTTAAAATAACTAGCTAAGGAGTTCCCGTCGTGGCTCAGTGGTTAACGAATCTGACTAGGAACCACAAGGTTGCGGGTTCGGTCCCTGCCCTTGCTCAGTGGGTTAACGATCCGGCGTTGCCGTGAGCTGTGGTGTAGGTCGCAGACTCGGCTCGGACCCTGTGTTGCTGTGGCTCTGGTGTAGGACGGCGGCTACAGCTCCGATTTGACCCCTAGCCTGGGAACCTCCATATGCCGTGGGAGTGGCCCTAGGAAAGGCAAAAGACACACACACACACACAAAAAAAGGAATAACTAGCTAAGTATAATCCAGTGAGTCAGGGTCCTTTTCAAGAACCAAAGATTTTAACTCATGATCCTATTCTCTGCTGCTAATCCCAAAAGTTCTTGACCAACTCCCCCAAAACAGGATCAGGCAATCAATACGTCCTGGGCAAAGTCAGTCTAGACTGGGGACAGCAGGTGTGTGACGCCCAGGAAGCTCTTGGTACACATGTAATGAATGAGGGGCCAGGAAGGGGCACCTTTACAGAGAGTTCACTAGGAGCTTCCTTTTCTCCTGTGACCCTTGGCTCAATTCTGAGGGTCATTCTCATTCCAGAGCTCAAGGCTCAGAAGTTAAGGGACTTCATAAAGGTCACAAAGCTGGTAACTGGCGGAGGTGAACACAGAACCCAGGTCTGTTTTGGCCTGTGCCCAACTCGCTCAATAAACAGTCAACAGCCCCCTCATTTCCACCCCTTTCCTTATCACCCTGCTTTCGCTTACACGGCCCCAGGACCCAGACCAAGTACAGGAAAAGCATCTTTGCCAAGTTATGTTTCATACGTTATCTTTACCCAGATGGGCCTGAAGGGACAAGCCTACTCACCGAAGGTGGTCTTGGCCTCGGTGGCCGCCCTCGAGCTGGAGAAGGGAGGGGCGGCAGTCACGCTGCTTCCGTTTGACAGGCCTTCCAAGGGCTTCCCTCCAGCACTGTTACCAAATCCAGAAAACCCGCCTCCTCCAGAAGGTACAACCAAACCTTTAAAACCTTTAAAGGCCCCTCCACTATCAGACTGAAATATAAAGAAAGCGCATACATTAGATAACTCTACTTTTTATCATCAAATAAGCAAGTGAATGACAGCGTTGTCGTGGCTAAACAGTACCTAGAATCCTTGTGCAACCAACACTAAAGGAAACTGCCAGGAGTTCCCATGGTGGCTCAGTGGTTAACCAACAATACTAGCATCCCCGAGGACGCAGGTTCGATCCCTGGCCTCAATCAGTGGATTAAGGATCTGGCATTGCCGTGAGCTTGTGGTGTAGGTCGCAGACGTGGCTCAGATCCCGCATTGCTGTGGCTGCGGTGTATGTAGGCCAGTGGCTACAGCTCCGACTGGACACCTGGCCTGGGAACCTCCATATGCCATGAGTGCGGTCCTAAGACAAAAAGACAGAAAGAAAAAAAAAAAAAAGGAAACTTCCAGCACAAGCAGAAATAGCACTTGGATAGATTTTATTCATGACAGCTCTGCAGTCCCCAAGCCGCCTTCCTGAAATAAGGACAGTTGTAATTTTCAGTGAAATAATTAAAAAAATATATAATTAGGATATGAGTAAAAAGACGAACTCAATAAATTCATGGGTTCATCACACAGCCACAGAACTGTAACTAAAACATGTTATCAACACAACTAAAGCCCAAATGAAAGATTTTTCATGTACTACTCATAGACCATTTATTTGCCCAAGGAAGTTGTAGAAGCATCGAGTCAGGCTAGCGGATAGTATTTTACCGCCACCTATAATTTCCTCAGCACGTCTGTAGCCTTCGACGTGCTTTCAGTACACAGAAGCTTGGGAGTCTGAGTCCAATTCTAGATTTTCTGTTAGCTGAGAAACCCAGAGGCGACACTTTATCCCTAGGGTGTTTTCACTGCTTTCTTTACAAGGTCTTTCTAGCAGACGGAATGTCCTGCTGCTGCTAGCTCCCTTCCATGTCTAACCCAAGACGCTCTGGAAGCGTCTGGCATTCCTTAGAACGCTCTCTGCCCCTGGGAACCGCAGAGAAAAGCTCCTCAGTTTAAGGTGCTTTGCTGAAGTCACTGCGGTTTCTGTAAGATCTTTTTTTCAAAGTAATGGTTACACCACAAGGAGGTGATCTGCCTCTCAAATCAAAGACCCAAGGAGGCTCTAAGAAACGTCCTCTAAAATATATCAGGGAATACACTCTTCAGAACATCCAAGAACGTGCAGAAACTTTAAGTTCTCACATAAATGAATTATAACAATGATCTCACAAAAATACTTCAGCTGGAAGCTCTTCATTTTAACGGGCCAGGTGGCCTGATATTACTACAGTTTTCGAAAAACACGAAAAGTTTCAATCACATCTACAGAATTTCACCGACACACACATAGCAATAAAATCAGGCAAAGAATGCAAATCTTTTATGAAGTTTAACACGTAATATATAGTTCAGGTTCTGATGCTCTAAATTTTATTTTTGGTGATTTGAAATAAACCAAACTGATGGTTATCATTTTATAAGAACAATTCATGGACAAACTGTAAAGCTGCAAGTGGCTCTTCAGAGCCTTTTATTTTTTAGTTTTATTATTTTTGTCACTATTTTTCGGCCACGCATGTGGCAGGCAGTTCTCAGGCTAGAGATAAAACCCGAGCCACAGAAGTGACAATGCTGAGTCCTTAACTGCTAGGCCACCAGGGAACTCGTATCTTGCACAATTTAAAAACGCCACATGAGGAGTTCTCATGGTGGCTCGGTGGAAACAAATCCAACTGGTATCCATGAGGATGTGGATTCAATCCCTGGCCTTGCTCAGTATGATCCTCAAAAGAAAACTAAACAAATAAAAAAGCCACATGGGTCTTCCCATTGTGGCTCAGAGGTAGTGGCTCTGACTAATATCCATGGGGATGCAGGTTCAATCCCTGGCCTTGCTCAGTGGTTTAAGGATCTGGTGTTGCTGTGAGCTGCTGCATAGGTCACAGTCACAGCTCGGATCTGGTGTTGCTGTGGCTGTGGTATAGGCCGGTAGCTGCAGCTCTGGGGAAAAAAAGGAAAAGAAAAACTACAAACTGTAATAGAAAAAATAAAAATAATTTAAAAAAGAAAATCTGACCAGAGCCACCACAGAATGCGCAGCTCAGTACGTTTATTCCAAAGGCACCATCCAGGATGTTCAACTAACTCCTCCTGAGAAGAGGTGTGCGGGTGAATGTATCTGAGGGCTGAGGACCTCGTTAGAGTTGTTACACGTGCAGTGACTGCTGAATGCTGACCACGTGATTTCAGTTCTCGAGTTCTAAGTCACGTTTTATCCTCTGGAACAGAAGAAAACACTTTACTATACTAAACTGCACTAAGCTAAACTATACTAAACTTAACTACATTACACTAGAAGGAAACCAACAATGGGAAATGTTCCCACCATCCTTAAACGTATGTATGGTCCTACCCACACCTTGACTGCAGGAGCAGCAGGCCTCAGAGCATCTCACATTTCCCTGTCATACTCCTTTCTGACACTCCCTTGCCCTGCTTTTGTACCGCTATACTCATTTTTCCTCTTCGCACTGTCACTCAAACTCTAATTTGTCTAAATCTTTTTTTTTTTTTTTGGCTTGCTTTGCTTTTTCGGGCTATAGCTGATAAGCTATACCACAACCACAGCAACAGCAACGTGGGATCTGAGCTGCACCTGTGACCTACACCACAGCTCATGGCAACGCTAGATCCTTAACCCACTGAGCAAGGCCAGGGATTGAACCCACATCCTCATAGATGAACCCAACTAGTGTTGGGTTCTTACTGCTGAGCCACAATGGAAACTCCTGCCTACTTCTATTCTTATTTCTGCAATTGAATAAGCTCCCTTTAATACAGATCTCATATTTATTACTTTTTTCTATTTGCCAAGGATTTTCACGAGCAGACTAGAAGTTTTTAAAAGCATTTAACAACCCAATCAAAAAATGGGTAGACGATCTATCTAAATAGTTATTTCTCCAAAGATATACAGATGGCCAAGAGGCACATGAAAAAAATGCTCAACACCACTAGTTAGAGAACTGCAAATGAAACCTACAATGAGATAACACCTCACACTGGTCAGAACAGCCATCATTAAAGAGTCTCCAAACACAAATGCTGGAAAGGGTGTGGAGAAAAGGGAACCCTCCTACACTGCTGGTGGGAATGTAAATTGATGCAGCCATTATGCATAACAGTATGGAAGTTCCTTAAAAAACTAAAAATAAGAGTTACCATATGACCCAGCAATCCTACTCCTTGGCATACACCCAGACAAAACCGTAATTTGGAAGATACATGCATCCCAATGTAATAGCGGCACTATTTACAACAGCCAAGACGTGGAAACAACCTAAATGTTAATAGAGAAATGGATAAAGAAAACGCAGGGTGTATGTATGTATATATACACACACAACGCAACATTACTCAGCCCCAAAAGAATGAAATAACGCCATCTGCAGCAATGTGGACAGACCTAGAGATTATCACACTAAGTAAGCCAGAGGAAGACAAATTATCATATGATATCACTTACACGTGGAATATAAAAAAATGATATAAATGTGGAGTTCCCATTGTGGCTCAGCAGAAACAAATCCAACTAGTATCCATGAGGATGTGGCTTCGATCCCTGCACAGTGGGTCAGGGATCTGGGATTTCCCTGAGCTATAGTAGGTCGCACATGTGGCTCAGATCTGGTATCTCTGCAGCTGTGGTGTAGGCCGGCAGCTGCGGCTCCAACTGGACCCCTAACCTGGGAACCTCCGTATGCACAGGTGTGGCCCTAAACAGCAAAAAAAAAAAAAAAAAAAAAGAAAAGAAAAGAAAACAAATGAACTTATTTATAAAACAGAAAGACTCACAGGCATATAAAATAAACTTATGGTTACTAAAGGTGAAGGGGGAATAAATGGATAAATTAAGAGAAAAAACACAGGAAACTATACATTCAGTATCTTATAATAATCATCAACTTAACAACGAAAATCTATAAGTATTTTCAAAAACAGTGTTCTTAACAGATTACATAAAAGACTTACAATTAAAAAAATAAAAAGCATTCATTGATCGGATTGCTCCCACAAGTGGAAATACTCTGTAACTCAGAAATCGAATTAGTGTTTGACTATAAGAAAACACTCACTTCAAATCCAACATTTCTACGTTTTGCTTTCTTTATGGCTCTATTCTTCAAGACCTCCTCACTGGCCACTGAGAATGTTCCCACCTGCATAAGTGCACAAATTAAATAGCAGTAAGGTAAGGCCACAAAGGAGATAAAATGCTGAACAAAAAAAAAAACCTAGACCAGACAAGCTCATCTGATATTTTCTGTTTTTAAAGTACGGTTAATACTGGGAGTTCCCTATGGTCTAGTGGTGAGGACTTGGTGCACTCACTCCTGCGGCCTGGGGTTCAATCCCAGGTCTGGGAACTGAGGTCCCACATTAAGCTGCTATATGCCACAGCCAAGTGATAAAATAAATTAAGTACTGTTCATACTAGTAACACAAATCATGGAGAGGGCAGAATAAACTCAAGCTTACACCTGTTATCTATCTTCTGAATCCCAATGCTAGTCAGGCAAATCCGAAATCTTCCAGAAACTACAAATCCAGGCTGTGATTCCCAGATCAGAGAGAAGAGTGCATTACCCCAAAGCTCTAAGAAGACTGAAACCATCAAAACCTTGGTACAAAATTATTCATGGCCAATTCTTCAAATATTTTAATTAAAAAAAACTTTTTGGTCTTTTTAGGGCTGCACCCACAGGATATGGAAGTTCCCAGGCTAGGGGTTGAATGGGAACTACAGCTGCCGGCCTACGCCACAGCCACGCCAGATCCAAGCTGCGGCTGAGACCTACACCACAGCTCACGGCAACGCGGGATCCTTAACCCACTGAGCGAGGCCAGGGATACGGCCAGGCCACGTCCTTGTGGATACTGGTCGGGTTTGTTATCACTGAGCCGCAACAGGAACTCCTCTTCAATATTTTAAATGTGTTCAAGACATTACCCAGATGCCCAAATCTAGTACCTTACTACCTTGGTTTTTAACCATGGTTTTTAAAAGCTTCATGTCCATAATATATACGTTATTTTAAAGAGGAGTCTTGCCTATTTGCCCATCCGCCAAAAGACCACCAAGGGACGTGGGACTTCAGGTGACCTGTTGGAAAACTACTGCTCTTCTATAGTATATTAAAAGTACCAAGTCCATAATCAGAAAAATGCGGAAAATCTTTGGCTTTACTTCAATTCTTCCTTTACCCTGGAGCCTGGTATAAAATACCCACTGTAAAGAGTTTTCATCTGTACTTATTCCAGATAATGTTAAACTTAGAAGAGACCTCTGTACCCACAGAAGGGCCATTTGACCTCAGCTGATCCAAATTAAATGTAATCTCCTTCCACGTTCACTAGAATCTATCCAAATGGAAGCGCTTTCATTCCTGAAATATTTTAATGTCAAAACAAATCATTCTATGGTAGTCTAAATCTTACAAGGCCCAGAATGTAACACTGCCTAAAACCTGGAAATAACTTAGTTACCAAAGACTTAGTTAAAAAGTACCAGGTCAGTCAGAACTGTTAAACGCCCCATCTTTTAAAAGCCCATATTTGTGACTTTTGTTTCCCAAAACATATTAGTACATACACCTGTTACGGTAAAAACATTAGTCCTAAAGAAGCTTGCAAACACTTTCGCAGACTTTAAAATACATTTTCCATACTCGGCATACTTCTATTAACTTGAAAGGCTAACTTGGTTACAGATTTCATGACTGAGCTGGACTGGGCGTATCACAGTGCTGACAAGGCACTAGAAATGCAGCTGTGTTCTAATCTTCAGGAGAGAAAAATTAAAAGATTTCCCCAGGGAGGATCATTTCATTTTATTAGGAAAGAAACCAGGCCGATCTAAATTCGATTCCTGCCAATGCAATTGTCCACGGGGGGGGGGGGGGGGGGGGGTTCATAGCTACAGTAGGAAATAAGACAGGCCTCCAAGCGGCATTAGAGTAAGGGAGGCGACCTCAACCTTCCAAAATCGAACCTTGTGAGTTTGGCAAGCCGGGAAGGTGAGGAGGCACCACTTTTCACGTCTGAGCCCTGACACTGAGCTCAGCTTGTGGCCAGATCGTTTACTCACCTCTCCGTCTGGACTAAAGCCATGGGCTTGGAACGCTGCAAGTCTATGAAATTCAGGAGCAAGATGCTTCTACACAGGAGGAGACTATTTCGGGAATAGGTGCTAGGGGAAAAGCACACCCGAGTGTAATGAATTTCTACACTTAGTAGAGATCTTAAGAAACCATACTGTTTCCAGTTCAGGGTGTTCTTAAAAAGGCCATTTAATTAATTTTACCACAGACTCTTCATGAAGAATCCCAAAATGAACTGAAATTTGGGCAGCAGGAAAATATTCTTAGGGAAACTACTTTTTACCTCTTCTGCTTCATCTTCTTGATCCCAATTTCTGTCTGTCAATTCCTTCTCGGCAATTCTTTTGGCCATTTTTTCGAACCTAAAAGTAAAAAAATTACAAGTCATAAGTTCACTTTCCAGACCAGGATATAACTCTTGGGAGTTCCCGCTGTGGAGCAGTGGAAGTCAATCTGACAAGTATCCATGAGGATGTGGGTTTGATCCCTGGCCTTGCTCAGTGGGTCAAGGATCAGGCGTTACTGTGAGCTGTGGTGTACATCACAGATGTGGCTCGGATCTGGCATTGCTGTGGCACTGGTTGGCAGCTGTAGCTCCGATTCGACCCCTAGCCTGGGGACTTCTATATGCCACACCTGTGGCCCTAAAAAGCAAAAAAAAAAAAAAAAAAAAGTTTACTTTCCAGACCAGTGTATAACTCTTAATCAAAATTCACCAGCAGGCACTGCTTTAATGAGAACTTTATAGTACTGTGAGGCTCCCAACATCACAAATCCAACAAAGGATTACACGAGGAGATGATTAAGTCTCCTGAGGAACGCTGGCACTCATTCTGAACAACAATAAAGCAAAGCTATTGGAAATAAAATTAAAATGAAACATGGATTGATTTTCTGGCCATGCCCACTGCATGCAGAAATTCCAGGGTTGAACCTGTGCTACAGCAGTAGCCCAAATCACAGCAGTGACAACAATGGATCCTTAGCTGCTAGGCCCCCATGGAACTCTGTTTTTTTTAAATCAGAAATTCCCTGGTGGCTCAGCAGATTAAGGATCCGGCCTTCTCACTGCTGTGGCCTGGGTCGATCCCTGGCCCAGGAACGTCCACATGCCACATGTGCAACCAAAAATCTGATTGGAAATCTGATCAACAAATATTTAAATAAAAATTACTCTGTGTAAATTATACTTATATATGGTCTTGCTGTAGGCATACTATTTTTAATATTTAACATTCTCTTAAGGATGATCCAGTAAAGTTCAACCTTGTTAAGAATCTGAATAAAGAGTTCCCATTGTGGCACAGTGGAAAGGAATCCGACAAGTATCCATGAGGACGTGGGTTCCATCCCCGGTCTCTCGCTCAGGGTCAGGGATCCGGTGTTGCCATGATCGGTGGTATAGGTCAAAGACGAGGCTTGGATCTGACACTGCTGTGGTGTAGGCCAGCAGCTACAGCTCGATTCGACCCCTACACTACTGCTGTAGCACAGGTTCAACCCCAGGACTTCTGCATGCCGTGGGCATGGCCAAGAAAAATCAATCAGCGTTTCATTTTAATTTTATTTCAAATGGAGTTGCTTTAGTGTTGTTCAGAAGGAGTGCCATTGTTCTGTTACCTTTGCAGTGGATACAAGCACCTATTCAAAGTGGGTGCTTGTGCCTGGAGTTCCCGTCGTGGCGCAGTGGTTAACGAGTCCGACTAGGAACCATGAGGTTTCGGGTTTGGTCCCTGGCCTTGCTCAGTGGGTTAAGGATCGGGCGTTGCCGTGAGCTGTGGTGTAGGATGCAGATGCGGCTAGGATCCTGCGTTGCTGTGGCTCTGACGTAGGCTGGTGGCTGCAGCTCCGATTGGACCCCTAGCCTGGGAACCTCCATATGCCACAGGTAAGGCCCTAAAATGACAAAAGACAACAACAACAACAACAAAATAATTGCGATTATCCCCCCAATCCTAAGATCATATCCTTCACTATTAAAAATAAAACAATAAATGGAGAGTGTTGTTTTGGATTCTTCCCTGACCCACTAGCTAAATGGATGAAAAAAAATCCCATTTTTTGCCCAAAAATTTATCGATTACTTTGGGACACTAGCTAGTGTTCCCGAAAATCAGCCTACATTCCTTCTACCTTTCCCACTCTTATCTCCCCTCAATCAACACAACCCACCTGAAGAAGTTTCTAGAACCTCCTGGTCATTAGATACAAACTTAAACATTACCCACTGCACTTCAGTGTCTACAAAATAAAATCCAGATGCTGGCATTCTAAAGTCCTCCAAAATCTGATCCCCTGTAGGGTAATTACATAAGCCTTTTCAGCTTTTAAAAGTCTCCTACTAACCTCTCAATTTTTCTTTTATAAGCGGTTTTTTTTTTTCTGGTAACAGAACAAATGGGCCTTAAAGTCTCAGATTCTAAGACATAAATGAGAATAAATATAATAATTTTCAGTCATTACCTGCAAATGCTCTTTTTTTAATGCCTTCATCCCCAACACCTGGTCAAGTTTTGCTATTAATCTGTGTCATCCAAAAAACAAACAAGGTATCCTTACACCTAAATCCTTACTAAACTTGAACTGTTCAGAGGCCAGCTCTCTCTCTCTGTGGAGCCTTTTTGGCCATTTTCCTACAGTAACTAACACCACTAGAGGGCAGCAGAGCAGAGAAGTTGAAACAGTCATTTTTGCTATTAACTACTTAGCAGTTACTAAGATTAACTGACAAAAAGAGATGGAGCTGAAAGTGCAAAAATGCAGTAAGAGAAAAGTTTTAACTTCTAACTCATACCCACAAGTGAAAAGATAACTGGCATAAACAACCTAAGTTCAATAGCTGCTTCCATGGTCTATCAGGTGACTAACCAGAGGGCAGGTATCTGCCTCTCACTCACATATACTGGGAATGCCCCACGCCCACACACAGGCAGGTGTTCTAGCTATTGTAGGATCAGAGATCTCAGCACTACACATTCCAGAAACTACTACAAGATGCTAGCATCTAGTTTTGCCATTTTGTTGCTGTAAACCTTGGGCAGGGCACTTAATTTCTGCGCCTCGGTTTCTTCATCTGTAGAACAGGGAGGTGGTATGAAAACTGAATAACGTAAACAAAAAGCACAGTTTAGACCAATGCCTGGAACAGAGGAAGGACTCGATACATATTATTAAAGGAACGAGTTCTGTTAACAGCAAAGATTATAATCTTTTCCTCCCAATCGTCGCTGTAAGTACAGAAAAACAAGATTAACTTGAATTATGAGTCAGGCTTTAAAAAATACTTTGCCAAATCCATATTTTATTTCAAAGCATGAGTCTTCATACAATAAATTTTCTTTTAATGCCTGGGGGGGGGGGGGGAATTCCCTGTACTTAAAAACAGGGAAGGCCTGGCACCTAAAGAGTCTTAAATGCTATTATTCTTAAGATCTTAAATTTCTCGGCTTCTAGTTAAAAATGTTATCAAGTTATGAAATGATTACCAGGTATGAAGCAGACCCTGCGATCGGAAGTCCAAACTTTTGGTAACTGGGCACACCTTTATTTGTGCCTGACACGGTTCGCTTCGCGACCTCTGCTTACCCCGATGCTACCCCATCCTTGGGGGTTAACGTCAACCCACCCCGCTTTGCCCGAAGACTTGACCGCACTTGAGGGTGTGATGCCCGGAGGAACCAGGGTGGACCCCGGGGGCTGAAACGCTAGGGAAAAGGAAACCGCTTCCCACTGGACAGAGCAAAGGGGGGATCCACGGCCTGGGAGCGCGGCGACCAGAGTGAGGCCAGGCCCAGGAGGAGGTGCAGGGGGCGAGGGCAGCGGGACGAGCGCCGAGAGGAATCGCTGGGAAACAGACCGAGAAGGCTTGGCCCGGGCCGCCCCTGCCCGCGCCGCCGCCTGCCTCCGCCGGGGCCACGGGGGCCCCGCTCCCGGGCGGGCCTTAACGCACGTCGGTCACCGCAGCGCCGACGGTCAGCTCCGAGCCCGGCTGGACAAACACCCCGATCGCGTCGCTGCCGACACCCCGCCCCCCCCGCCCCGGTCGCACCCCCGCGCCCCTCCCCCAGCCGGGACCCCGCACCCGGCTCCCCCTCCCAGACCCGAGTCCCGCACCCCGAGCCCGGGTTCCTCCCCCCAGACCCCGGCCTCTGCGCCCGGCCGCCCCCCCTCCCCTTCCGCGCCGCCCGCCCGCCTCTCACCTCCCCGGCGGCCGCCGCAGCCCTCGCCGGGTTGTGGGCGCCGCGAGGCCCGGCCGCGCAGCGGCGATCAGGTGCGAGGGCGCTGCCGCGGCGTTCGGCTCTGAGGCGGCGCGCGGTCGCTTCCGGTGCGCGGAGAGCCTCGAAGGATTCGGTGGTCCGCACGCCCTGAGTCGCCAACACCATGTCCCTCGGGGGCCTCACCCCTCTGTGTTCGGCAGGGATGGGGACAGCCGTCCGTTCAGTCAGAGGCCGCTGAGGGAACAGCGCCCAACACACCCCAGGCCGCCATTTTGTAACTCGAATCTACCCCTCAAAACCAATTCGGAAAAAAGAAGGAAAGAAACGCCCGCGTCGAGCTACTGCGCACGCGCGCCGGAGCCTTGCCTCGCCGCACCTCCCCCCAGCGGGCAAAGGGCGTCACGCTGCGCATGCGCCCAGCTGCTTCGAAACCGTCGACCGAGAAACGCACCCGTCTCACGCATGTGCGCGCGCATGCGCACACCCCATGCGCCGGCCTCGCGGGAAGCCGGCAGCGGCGGCCGGGGTTTGCGGGCGTTGGTCACGTGTCGCCCGTCGCCGGCGTTTGAGGCGTTGGGCGCGGGTTGCTTCCGTGGCTGGGCGCGGCTGACATCTGCAAGGCGCCGGGGAGAATGGGGTCAGGCAGGCATCGTGGCCGGGGCTCGTGATGGAAGGCTGACAAGAGACAGGCCATGACTCCCGCAGGCGTGAGTGGACGCCGGTAGAGGCACGACGGGAGCTCGGCGCCGCCGTCCGTCTGCGAGAGCTCCCCGGGTGGCCTTGCCCGGTGGCCGGCAACGTGCCCGCCCGCTGCGGATGCTCGGAAGGCCTGGGATCGCAGAGCCGGGAGGGACGGGCGTGGGCGAGAAGAATGTCACCCCGTTCGTCGCCGTTCTGCGGCCAACTTGTGCTTGTTTTCCGCGGTGGGTGTCATAGAGGCGAAGTGACACCTAATGGGGGTCAATGAAGACGAAATCTGCAAACGCGTTTTTATTTTTAAAAAATTAAAAAAAACTTTTTTAGGGCCGCACCTGCGCCATAGGGAGGTTCCCAGGCTGGGGGGGATTCGGAGCTGCAGCTGCTGACCTACCCCACAGCCACAGCAAAGCGGGGTTAGAGCCGCGTCTGCGACCTACACCGCAGCTCACGGCAACGCCGGATCCTTAACCTACTGAGCAAGGCCGGGACTGAACCTGTGTCCTCCTGGCTGCTAGTCAGATTTGTTTCCTCTAAGCCTAAACGGGAACTTCTGCAAACGCGTTTTTAAATTGTGGGACTAATTCGTGTGTACGGTTCCGGAGTTGTATCGATGCGATTTTGTTTGAGCTGTTCAGCATCTCAAATACCACGGTGTAGTATTTCAAACGGTACAGTGGTGGGTTAAGCTGTACAAAGCAATTCAGTTTTAACTCCTTGCCTAGTGGTTAATAGACACAGTTGGAATTAGACCCATGATTACTTTAGGAAAGTTGCTTTAAAAAAAGAACATTCCCTTTTTGGGGGAGCACCTGCTGCATTCGGAAGTTCCTAGCCAGGGATGGGACCAGAGACCAGAGTCACAGCAGTGACAATGCGGAGTCCTTAACTGCTAAGCGACCAGGGAACTCCCGGAAGAGGAACATTCTTAGAGCAGCGGTTCTTAACCCCCTTCTTTTTTTTTTTTTTTTTTCTTTTTTCAGAGAGAGCTTTATTGCTATACTTGAAAATGCAAACAAAGTTTGTGCATGCATTCAGGTAGGAAACCAGTGCATGTAATTTCAGGGTGTTTATGAACCCTCCCCAAAAGCCTATTCAGGGACTCCTGTTAAAGACTGTTTATCTGGATACTAGACTATACATTATAAGAGTTAACAAAACAAAACAAAACGTGGCCCCTATTTGTCCTTTGCCATTCTGTTTACTTCCCCTAGGATAAGACATGCAAAACTGATCTTTGCTGAGCATGTATTTAAAACCAGTACAGGTACCGTACCCAGCCAGGGACCTGCTGTCCTGTACTTTTCACACCTTCCTTGTAAACAGGATGGAGTAGTGTGAGCTGTACGTATGACTCGTGTGACTAACTGTGTCACAAAAGGAGAGATGTCCTGTAGGAGGCACACTCTGAAGTTTTTTTGTTTCATCAACGAAAAGAACACTTTTAAGACCCCTCCGGAGGATATGGGCCTTGGCAAGGCCGTCCAGTTGTGACAGAGCTACGGCCAGCGCCCAGGGCTCACAGCCCAGCATCCCTTGTCACTTCAACAACCGTTGAATGCCTCCTGTTGGGAACTCCACAGATGTTTGGTGTGGAGCTACAAGTGGCCCTCACGTCTTCCAGCGGTCCCAGGTCACCTTTCCCGCACGTCTCAGTGCCTGTGATTGCTCTAAATCCTCACCGCTTAAACCTTTCTCGCCACATCTCTCCCTGTCCCAGCGCCAGCCTCACCTCCTGCCCAGCCATCCTTAGTGCATAATATGCGCTCAACTAGTTCCCAAAGGAATGAACCCTGCTTTTGCTTCATTGAGAGAAACATGATCCCAGGCATTTCTGAGTTAGTTGCCCTCTGACCAGTAGCTTGAATCTTTGGTTCTGTCTCTGTGAAGCTCTTTCATTCCAAACTCTTTCTGGTGCCTTAGAAATTGAACAGTGACTTTTGTTTTTATCATGGAATATAATTACTAGTCAGCTTGCTCTGTCCTTATCATGGAAAGGACCCAGGTAGACTTTATACTCAGCAGTGAAATGCCTCTCTCTGGTTAAAATCACAACTTTTCTGCTTGCAGTAATCCAGCATTTATCTAAGGCTAACCGAGATACTACAATTACTTCTTAATTACATCTTGTGGTGCGAGGTCATTGGCGCCCTTCTCATGCAAATAAAAACGATTTACGCATGTTATAGCACAATAGGTGCTATTCACGGTGGATTTCAGTGCTTCCTAGAACCACAGCTTTAAACCGGCCCTAACTCGGGAGAACTGAGGCCGTTTGTGTGCAACCTCTAGCCCCATTGAATTGGCGACTTTTCATTTAGTGAAGCTCTTTGTCCCTCACTTTATGAAATCGTCCTGCGAAAGCCTGAGCCCCTTTTTTCTGAGATCTGCATTTCAGCAGTCTCTTTGAACTTGCTGCACCTCTGAGGTATGTTTATGGTTTCCAGGCCGGGTCGTTTTCACCTTCATATTCAGGAGACAACCCGGCCCGCTGGTCTACCTAAGTCAAAGTGGGTTCATGGCAACGAAGCTTGCATCCCGCTCTGCTGCTTGAGGTCCGTGACAGGAAACGTTGTCGTGTCGGCTTGGCCGCTGTGCTCTGTCAGAAGTGTCTCTTGAGTCAAGCCTGGTTTCCCCTGGTGAAGAAAACTGCAAGACGACTTCCTGCCGCGGTGCAGGGGACTGAGAGAGCCTGATGCTGGCGGCTCCGGTTGTCGCTGCCGAGGTGGAGGTTCAATCCCTGGCCGGGTGCAGTGGGTTAAAGGATCCGGCGTTGTCTCATCTTCAAACCCTGGCCCGGGAACTTCATGCGCTGCCGAGCAGCTGTTACCCAAAATAAAAACAAAAAAAAAAAGAATTGCAAGGTAATATTTTGTTGAATTGCCGGCGCGTTCTGGCCTTTGTTCTAGGTTGAGAACTTGGAGGTCGCCTTCTCTGGACTTTCAGAAAACATCCAGCCACAGGAGGCTGCACGACCACACGGTGCCCCTCGAGTTAGGGACCTGGGACAGGAAGGGGGTTCTCTCAGCCCAGCAGTGGGGCTGCTGGCAGGGAGGGTGCCGCCGAGGACCCCAGCTGATGGCAACGCACACCTCGTGTGGGTCTGAGTGACCTCTCTGCATCCCGACATGTGGTTGCCCTTGTCTGTTTATTTTGGGTAATTTGTTGACCAATGCCTGTGCCCTGTCCTGGGGCATTCTTACCTAAAGAAAAGGGGAAAGGGTTAGGACGAGCGGGCAGGGCCACGCCGAGCTGAAAGAGCGTCCGATGCCTGTCCTGTTCCTCGGCCTGCTGAGCTCGGTGGTGGGTGCTGACAGACGAGCTCCACGGTCGAGGGAAGGCGCGTCGTGAAGGCGGCGGATGAAGAGTGTGGGGCTGTTCGTGCCGGACCCCAGAGCAGGGGATCCTTGTGAGACGACAGCCCTTGGGACTGGAACCCAGCCTGGGACCTGAGCCCATGGTTTTTAAATTAGAGTCACTCACTCACCGTGGCGTCTGGACTTACTGAAGTGCTGGTTCTTTATGCCTTGGCGAAGAAGGAAGTAAGCAAGAGACAAAGTGATGGGCAAGACATAGATTTATTAAGATAGGACGCTTGTGAGAGACGCAGGCCCAAGTGGGCAGGCAAGGAGCCTCTGCCCCCCGGGATCAGGGGGTGCAGTTTTAGAGTCCAAGGGAGTGGGGGTGGGAGAAGACCGCCTCTTCCTCTCTCTTGGAGTGGTAGCGCCGAGGGCACCTGACCCTGTGAGGGCAGCCTAGGACTGTCCTGGTGCTTATTCAGATCGGCGGAAGGGCTGACCTTAACCTCCTGCCCTTGGTCTGAACCTGAATGCAGGCGTTATCCCATCCCCCCCCCCTCACACACACATGACCTGAGGCACATCTCACGCCTCCACTCGTCGTCAGGCAACCCTCCTGAGCGGTCACCAACCTGCAGTGATCTCCCAGAGCTCCCCAGGTCCCCCTCCATTCATGGTCCCCACTGGGACCCCCACAACCTCCCGTGTAACTCTTCTTCTCCATCCCTGTCACGTACGTGGTTGTGCTTAGGATCTAGGAAGGTGCCGAGTTCCCCGGACCTGGTCTGTGAGCCGAGGTCTGGTGGCAGGTGTGTAGACAGCGGGCACCCGCCAGGCGTCTTGTTTTTCTCCCAGGGTTCTTCCTGCCTGAGTTTGAACCTGGTGGGAAGTCTGCTCCTTTTAGTTGTGGGGAAGGCGAAGGTCGTCCAAGCAAGTGTGGGCAGGAAGATGAATCGAATAGTATCATATGGTGATTAACAACAAGCTTTTGAGTTCGTTGAGTTTGGTTCTTAAAGGTGGCGCTTGGAAGTGCAGTGTCCTCAGACAAGCTGTTGAACTCTGAGCTGCTTCCTCACCTAGGAGCTGCGGGTAGTAGCAGGACCTTCATGGAGCTGTGAGCGTGTCGGGAGCACACCGGAAGGACTCGGCAAATAGACCGTTGTTGTTAAGCCAGCAGCCCCTTTGTGAAGTCCCTTGGAGGTGTTCTCCCCTCAAAGGCTATGAAAGGGTTTTAAATTTTTTTTTCTCATGGGATTCTTGTTTTAAAACCTCTTGTTTATTTTTGAAGATTTTATTTGTGGAGTGATGATTCATCTTCCCTTTACCGATCAAACATGTGACCGACATGCAGAGGTTTCTGCCTCCTCACCGTAACGGTATAATCTGATGGGTTCTTGGTGCTGTAGCTGAAGGCTAATAACTGATGTTACAGCTGGAGCAGACTTGTGATGAGTTAGGGTTCTGTTTCCAGTAGTCTCTTTGAAGTGTTAGCACGAATCAAGGACTCCCCAGTCGTCTCCAGAGGTGCCAGACTAGATCTTTCTCCATCTCAACCCGGTTGGCTTCGAAGCAGAGTTAATGTTAAACTGGGAGCCAGCCGGATTCTCGCGAGACGTTGGACCGTGCCTGACTTATTTTGTCCTGGAGATCCCGGTCCATTGACGTGTATTTTCGTTTTTCAGGCTTCAGTGCAAAAGGAAAACCAATGGCTAAATTTTCTAGAGCTGTTATTTTTTTTCTTGAGGCTTTATAGTCACTAACATCAGTAACAATATGTATAGTATGTTTTTAAAAAAAAACTTCCGGAGTTCCCGTCGTGGCGCAGTGGTTAACGAATCCAATTAGGAACCATGAGGTTGCGGGTTCGGTCCCTGCCCTTGCTCAGTGGGTTAACGATCCGGCGTTGCCGTGAGCTGTGGTGTAGGTTGCAGACGCGACTCGGATCCCGCGTTGCTGTGGCTCTGGCGTAGGCCGGTGGCTACAGCTCCGATTCAACCCCTAGCCTGGGAACCTCCATATGCCGCAGGAGTGGCCCAAAGAAATAGCAAAAAGACCAAAAAAAAAAAAAAAAAAAAAAAAATTCCAATACTATGAATCATATAAAGTAGCATATTTTTTTTCTGGGGGCAAAATCAGCCGATAAGAATTCAACAATAGAACCATCGAGAGAGCCCTCACGGGCCCACGATGACAGAGGCAAATACAGTTGCAAGTTCCAAGGAGCAAGAAATCATCACAGACAGACGGGGTCGAAAAAGCAGTCACTGCGCTGGGGCCAGATGCCGTCCAAGGGCGCGGGGACGTGTGTGGGTTGAGAGGAAGTGGGAGGTGGTGGTGGAAGGGTGTGAGCGGAACACTGACTGAGGTGTAAAATCGCTGAGGTCTCAGGTCTCGCAGGAGGTGCGGAAACTCCCCGAGAGCGGATTTCCCGCGTCCACGAAGAGGTCAGCTTGTCCTCCCTCCAGGCCGCACGCGTTTGGATCTCGACCCTTTGCTCCTCGGTGGTTGCTCGAGCCTACACGTGATCCACCGTGTTCGAGGGCTTGTGTGGGAGCGCTTTCTGGATGGCAGGGTGCAGGGACGGGGCTCCCTTGGGACCCTGTGGGAAGAGGTATTGGTGAGACCTGTCCTAACGGGCCCGCAGTCTTCCCGTGCGTGGCTCTGTCCGTGCTCCTCCGTGTTGACCTGCTCGCCTTGTCCCGCCTCTGCTTGCTCTCGGGTCTGGCCCTCCCCATCTTCGCCCTCTTTCTGCCTGTCCAGCCCTTCCCTGCCTTCCCCCCACATCCGCTGCTGAATACGTTTCCTCCACGTTTATGGCTGATGGGACCCTTCCGGCAAAGGAGGAGGAGGAGGGTGGACGTCCTTGTGCACCGAGCAGTGTCCACGTGCCCAGACGTGACATGCCTGCCCATGACCTTAGGCGCGTTCCTTGGATTTGTGCCTAGAACAGGAAAGTGGTCTCGTCCTACTCTGAGCAGTCGAGGCCACCCTCGGAGTAGGTACTGGGGGGCCCAGACAGTAGAAGTCGGTGTGGGCTCTGGACACAGGCTGCCTGCATTTTACTTCCTGGCTTTGTAACCTTGAGCAGGATACTTCTCGGTTGTGTTGGCGGCATAGCCGGTGGATTAAAATAAGAACGTGCAGATGATGACCTGCTGAATGAGGAGGCACAAGCCACCCCCATGGGGGTCGGCAGGGAGCTCCCTCGGCATCTGGGCTCCCGGTTTGGGGAGGTGAAAACCCAGGCTCCTTTTTTTTTTTTCTTTTTTTTTAAGTGGCTGCCCTGTGGCATATGGAAGTTCCTGTGCCGGGACTGAAACTGAGCCACAGCTGTGACCTACATCGCAGCTGCAGCAATGCCGGATCCTTTAACCCACTGCACCAGCCAGGGATTGAACCCACACCTCTGCAGTGTCTGGAGCCGCTGCAGTCAGATTCCTAACCCACTGCACCACAGGGGGAACTCCTCCAGGGTCATTTTGGCTGAAGATGTGGTTTCAATGCACTGACCCAAAGGAAGCAAAGTCACAAGATTCTTTACCTGCAGGTCCCAGAAATGGACGTGGGGGAGCATAAAGAGCGGGAAGAAGGCCAGTCCTCCGTCCCAGGTCATGGGTGAGCAGGACACAGAGAACAGGATTTATAAAGTGGCTGTGGAATTCCCGTCGTCATGGCTCAGTGGTTAACAAATCCAACTAGGAACCATGAGGTTGCGGGTTCGATCCCTGGCCTCGCTCAGTGGATTAAGGATCGGGCAGTCGCTGTGAGCTGTGGGGTAGGTCGCAGACGTGGCTTGGATCCCTCGTTGCTGTGGCTTCAGTGTCAGCCGGCCCCGATTAGACCCCTAGCCCAGGAGCCTCCGTATGCCGCAGGTGCGGTCCTAGAAAAGGCAAAAAGAAAAAAATAAAGTGGCTTATAACCTCGCAGGCTCAACTCTAAGTGTTATTTTAAAAGGTGCCCCAGGAAAAGCAAAGTGGAAATATGGGCGGGAATCTGAAGCTCAGTCCCTTATCTGAATGTCCAGACGCTGGGTGTCAGCAGGATGGTGCCGACACGGCCACGCAGAAGAGCTGTTTTCTCGTCACGTCTGTGTTTCCTCCTCTCCAAAAGGGAGGTAACAGTAGTGACCTGTCTTAACAGGATTGTCGAGGAGTCAGAGTAGTGGAGCTGGGCTTAGAACAGGGCCCGGCACGTGTGTACCCAGTGAAAGTTGGTTTTTATAATCAGTTCTGGGGACGATTCTTTAGAGACGCCTGCAGACAGAAGGCAGCAGATGGAGAGGGTGTGCATCAAGGCAGGGGACAAGCCGGTCACCTCTGGGAAGGCCGGAGGCATCGGGAAGGTTGAGAGCAGAAAAGCGAAAGCTCGGAGCGTGGAGAAAACATCCCATGTTCGGAGAAATTTCTCCTCGTGCTTCTCCTTTGCGTTCTGTAGGACTCGCAGTAGAAAGGCTGGAAACAGTCCCGGGAGAAGTGAGGAAGGCAGGGGATGGAGTTGAGAACGTACAGGTTCATAACCAGTAACAGCAGGTTTGAACCCCCGTTCTGTCCCTCACTAGCTGCACCACTGTGGAGGCTGCTCAGATTTTTGAACTTGAGTGTGTGTGTCTGTGAACAGGAAATCGTAATAGTGCCTTCTGATGTTTTGAATGAAAGAGGTGACAGGCACGGTTCTCGGCTAAGGCAGACGGGGATCTGTTAGATGCGTCATTGTCCAAGATTTGGCTCTCACCTCTTTTTAGGGCCCCACCCGCAGCATAGGGAGGGTCCCAGGGTAGGGGTTGAATCGGAGCTGCAGCCACCGGCCTACGCCACAGCCACTGCAACACCGGATCCAAACCACACTTGAGACCTACACCACAGCTCACAGTAATGTTGGATCCTTAACCCACTGAGTGGGGCCAGGGATTGAACCTGCGTCCTCATGGATTCTAGTTGGGTTCATTACCACTGAGCCACAGTAGGAACTCCCAATCTGGCCCTCAACTTTGCAGGCTAAACTTTTGCTATTAATTTAGCTAGGCTGATGCTAACACAGCTTTTTCGGGGTTATGGTAGGTTGAACAGGGCCTCCGAAGATCTGTCCATGTTGGAACCCTTGAAACCTGTGAGTGTGACCTTCTTTGGGAAAAGGCTCTTTGCAGGTATAATTAAGGACCTTGAAATGAGACCCTCCTGGATTTTCCAGGGGGGCCCTAAGTGTCGTAGCAGGTGTCCATCAGAGGGAGGAAGAGACTAGGGCGAGGCACCCCAGGCAGGGAGCCCCGGGAGCCCCCAGATGCTGGGAGAGGCAGGAGGGACCCTCCCCCAGAGCCTTCGGAGGGAGTGTGGGTTTCTGGCCTCCAGAACTGCGAGAGAATGTCTCTTGTTTTCAGCCACTCTTTTTGTGGTAATTTGTTAGAGCAGCCTCTGGATAGAGTCTCCTTGATTAGAGAAAGCTATTTGGCCTAATGGATGATAAAAAATAAATGTAAGAAAATAATTCATCAGAAGAAGGTGTGGTTAGTAATGAAAACCAGATACGCTGGGTTTGGAGAAGAAAATGTCACCAACTCTTGCCATGTCCATTCATCCCTGGCCAGATGAAGAGGACACAGCCTTCTGGTTCCGGCAGGAGTGAACTGTTGAGTGGGGCTGGGATGCCCCACCATGAGGCCACTTCCCAGTCTGAGGGACGCTTCCCAGGCTGTGCCCGTCTTTGCTGCACCTCAGCGTTTGCCAGCGAGCACTCGGTGCCGGATCACGGCTGAGACTCGCTCCCAGGTCAGAGGACGCCCCGCCCAGCCCCGTGTGGGATAAACCGCCCCACGGTCGTGGAGCTTCGCCAGCCAGCGGTTACCCAGTATGATCTCTTCATGAGGGGATCGGAGAGGTTGTACAGGAAGTTATTTGAAAGTATCTAACTCAGGTCTTCACAGATCGGTTTGGACAGAGAGCCCAGGCAGGACAAAATGACAACCACGTCGCGAGTACCAGTGACACTTCGCGGTGCCTTGATCCTGGGAAAGAGCGGGCCCTGGCGAAACAATTCCCGGCAGGTGGATGGCAGTTAGGACCTAAGCTGGTTTTCCTTTTATACTTCAGCCTTGTACTGGTTTCCTAGGGCTGCAGTAACAGATCACCACGAGGGCTCTAGGGGAAAACGCCTCCACGCCTCCTGCAGGTTCCAGTGGCTGTCCCCCCACCCCTCAGCTGTGCGGCCCCCGCTCCCCTCTCTGCCGTGTCTTCGCGTCCCCTCCTCTGTGTCCCTGTCACCTTCCTTTCCCTTTGAGGACCCTTGCCGTGGTTTTAGGACCCGCCCACCTAGTCCACCTGGACTGTCCTCATCTGTAAACCCTTCATGAAGTCACATCTGCAGAGACCTCTTTTCCACGTAAAATAACGTTTACAAATTCCCAGGCTTAAGATTCTGTGTCTTTGGGCGGCCATTATTCAACTGGGCTTAGGAGACAGAATAAATCCCCCCGTTACGTTTTTGTTTCTCATTTGTGTTTATACTTCCAAATGGGTGATACAGGCCATGGATTAATATTTAAAGGTACAAAGAGATACCAAGAACAGTCCTCTCTTTCTTGCTCTGGAAGGGGGTTTTGCAGATCTATTTCCTTTCTGATAATTCATTGAGCTGTACTCTTAGGATTTGTAAACTTTATTCTGTATGTTAAACTTTAAGACATTTAACTGCAGAAAAAAAACCCATAAAGGATCTTTCATTCACTCTATTTCCTCCCCTGAATGTTTCTCCCTCTTCCCTGCTTATCCAGATTCTCCTTTATTCTTTCAAAGCCTCGTCTCACCTCTAGTAATTCTTCCCTGGGGGCTCCAGCTGTGCGTGGTCCACCCTCGGAATCCCGTAGCACTGTCAGTACCATGCTTCTGTGGCAGCTCCGTCTGCGTTGTCTTGGCATTTAAACTTGGAGTTTGGGAGTTCCCTGGTGGCTCAGCTGGTAAAGGACCCAACTTTATGAGGATTCGAGTTTGAATCCCTGGATTAAGGATCTGGCATTGCTGTGAGCTGTGGCATAGATCATAGATGTGGTTTGGATCTGGTGTGGCCATGGCCATGGCCTAGGCTGGCAGCTACAGTTCTGATTGGACCCCAGGCCCGGAAACTTCCATAGGCTGCAGGTGCAGCTATGAAAAAAAAAAAAAGATTAAAAAAAACCCACAAGAATAAAACGAGAGTTTGTGTGCCTGTGTGTGGACATGAATGTGTGCTCTTCCTTTGTACAAAGAAGATCCTGGCACATCGGTTTCCAGCTCCATGGTCCTCTGCTCTCTAGGGACCTTAAAGCTGTGGTAGTGGGTTAATTCGTACAGTTTCAGGGCGTTGCTAGAGGCACAGAAATGAATGAGACATGGTCCCTGTCTGCAGGGGATTCAGAAGCTCGAGGGAGGTCTGTCACGGAGCCCCAGACATCTCGATGCAGTGTGTAGGTGCTGTGATAGAGGCACACTCAGCACGTCTGTGAGCAAAGGATGACACACTTCAGCAAGTTCGGTAGTCGGGCAAGTCCCCTGGTCTAGTGATCATAGGACTCGGCACTTTGGCTGCTGCTGCCAGGTTCAGTCCCTGGTCTGGGAACTGGGATCCCACATACCCAGCACTGCACTTGCTGAAAAATTAGCCGTCATGTGTTCGCCCCACAGTGAGTCGGCACGGTTTAATCACGATGTCTCACTGTCTGCTGGGTTGAGATTTTATCAGCTTATGGTAATTCTAGATGTTGCCTGCGGATCAGATTTGACTGACAGGAGTTCCTGTCGTGGCTCAGTGGTTAACGAATCCGACTAGGAACCATGAGGTTGTGGGTTCAATCCCTGGCCTTGCTCCGTGGGTTAAGGATCCGGCATTGCCGCTATCTGTGGTGTAGGTCGCAGGCAAGGTTGGATCCCGAGTTGCTGTGGCTGTGGTGTAGGCCAGTGGCTACAGCTCTGATTTGACCCCTAGTCTGGGAACCTCCATATGCCATGGGTGTGGCCCTAAAAAGCAAAAAATAATAATAATAAAAATAAATTTAAAAAAACCCATCTTCACGATGCCTTGGGCAGAGAAGGTGGAGCTGCTGCTTTCACCAGGTTGTGGGCCAGGACTTTCTGGGACATACGTTTATGAACCAGAGTCTGCCTGGAAGCTGGAGCTGAGGAAGTCTTCCTGGCGTGGGACAGGCCCAGTGCTCCTGGAGATACCAGGCGGAGCCTAGGCTTCAGCACTGAAGTCACCTGACGTTCCTGAGTCCCTTCCTATTTTTTCCCTCCCTTAAATGGGGACACAACTGTCTGCCTCCAGGAGTGGCGGCGACATCACGTATTGAGGTAAAAGCCTCCAGCGGGCATCTGGGCATTTCCTACGCTGTCCACAAATGCGCATTTCTTTCTTTGCTTAGAAAAGTTAGGGAGAGGAGTTCCCGTCGTGGCTCAGTGGTTAACGAATCCAACTAGGAACCATGAGGTTGCAGGTCCAATCCCTGGCCTCGCTCAGTGGGTTGAGGACCTGGTGTTGCCTCGAGCTACGGTGTAGGTCGCAGACGTGGCGTGGATCCTGCATTGCTGTGGCTCTGGTGTAGCCTGTGGCTACAGCTCCGATTGGACCTCTAGCCTGGGAACCCCCACATACCGCAGGTACAGCCCTAGAAAAGACAGAAAGACAAAAAAGGAAAATTAGGGAGAATCTTACTACTTTGTATCCTACTCTCTCAGGAGGTATCTGAGGCTCCCTCTAAAATGAATGTGATTTATTGAGTTCCCGTCATGGCTCAGCAGTAACGAACCCAACTGGCAGTATCCATGAGGACACGGGTTCGATCCCTGGCCTCACTTAATGGGTTAAGGATCCGGCGTTGCTGTGAGCTGAGGTATAGGTCGCAGACGCGGCTCGGATCCCGCCTTCCTGTGGCTGGGGTGTAGGCCGGCGGCTACAGCTCTGATTTGATCCCTAGCCTGGAATATGCTGCAGGTGAGGCCCTAAAAAAAAAAAAAAAAAAAAAAGACAAAAAAATAGTAATTTTATAAATAAAGATTACAAAGTTCTTTCATGCGCCTTTTGGGAGAGATTATGTAGGATTATTAGGATTATTTAGGGTATATTTTTCTCCTGATTCTGAGAGGTGTGTGTGTGTGTGTGTGACGGGGTGGATTTAATTCACTACAAAAGGGAAGGAGCTGCAAGACAGTGGTCCTTGGTTTATGAGAGCCCTGCTGGCCTTGGTGGGGAGAGAAGACAGGGGGTGCCGGGCAATTCTGACTCCCAAGGCCAGGCTTCGGGAAAGCCAAGGTCATTTTTGAGTGAGACGAGAAGCTCATAAGGCTGGGGTTCTGCCGAGGTGCAAGCATTATGATCACAGTTTAAAGTCTCTGTGGCTCAAGCCATATGGCAGGTAGTTTCTCGGGCCAGGCAGGTTCCTGGCATCCCAGGTGTGTGCATCCCTCGCCCCCCCATCTCCCTTTTCTCCCTGGCTCTCTTCCCTCCAGTCTCTCTCTCACGCACAGACATGGACACTCGTTTGCATTCACAGCGAGTTTAATCCATTCATTAAGTATCTACTGAATAACAAGTGTGTTGGGTTCTAACCAGCGGAGAAATAGATTCACAAGGAGCCCCTGAAAACCCAAAGTGCGCATCAGCTTTTTTGGGGTGTGCTCTCAGCAGTGGAAGTTCTGGGGCCAGGGTGGAACCCCAGCCACAGCAGTGACAACGTGGGATCTTTAACCCACAGAGCCACCGGGGACCTTCTGTAACAGCTTTATTAACGGGCCCCACAGGTGCACGAGAGCCTCGGAAGAGCAGGCTTACCACGTGCTGCTGGCTTGCACCTGGGTGGACCCCCCCTCCCACCTAACTGAACTCACCCTGTCACAGGCAGAGGCAGAACCTGACCAGCCCGGCCTGATTTGTTTGCCAAGGGGAGAGCGGCCCTCTGAAGGAGGAGGAATTAGCTTTTTTTGGGAAATGAGGCCCTGCGTCCTCGGGCTCTTGCAGGCCCTGCCCATAAGGGGAGGGAGCAGTGAGTGATGGGCAGTGTCCAGTACCCCGTCCTGGGGGAAGGGCACAAGTGTGCCCCTCCCAACCAGGGGTGGGAGAGCCAAGTGGGTGTGTGGGGGAGACATAAAGACTCCTAACAGAGCTTTGAATTGTGTCCCCCTAAACTCCCCTGAAGCCTTAACCTCCAAGAAGGCAGAATGTGACCTTCTTTGGGACTAGGTTCAAGCTGCAGTCACACGGGAGTAGGGTGAGCCCCTCACCCCCCCAACAACAGGTGTCTGTAGAAAGAGGAAATTTGGACACAGGCGCACAGGGAGAAGAAAGGCGTGTGAGGTTGGAGACAGAGATCGGGTGGTGAGTCTTCAAGCCGGTGGTGAGCACCCAAGACGGCCAGCAAACCCCAGAAACTAGGGACGGCCTGTTCTGGAGCAGCCTCCCTCAGAGCCCTCGGAAGGAACCAGCCCTGGGGACCCCTCGATCTCGGATTCTGTCCTCCAGACTGTGAGAGAACGAGTGTCCAAAGAAGACATACAGATGGTAAAAAAGCACATGCAAAGGTGTTCAGCATCACTCATCATTAGAGAGATGCAAAGGAAAACCACTGAGGTACCACCTTACACCGGCCAGAATGGCCAGCGCCAAAGTCTACAGACGGTAAAGGCTGGAGAGGGTGTGGAGATAAGGGAACCCTGTTACACTGTTGGTAGGAATATAAATTGCTGCAACCACTGGGGAAAACAGTATGGAGATTCCTCAGAAAACTAAACATAGACCTACCACTTGATCCAGCAATCCCACTCCTGGGCATCTATCCAGAGAAAACCACGACTTGAAAAGACACATGTACTCCGATGTTCATTGCAGCATTGTTTGCAACAGCCAAGACATGGAAACAACCTAAATGTCCATCGACAGAGGAGTGGATCAAGAAGATACGGTCCATACACACGATGGAATATTAGCCATTAGAGGGAAAGAAGTAACGGCATTTGCAGCAACATGGATGGACCTAGAAATTATCACGCTGAGTGAAGTGAGTCAGCCAGTGAGACACCAACATCATATGCCATCACTTACATGCAGCATCTGAAAATAGGACGCAGGAGTTCCCATGGTGGCTCAGTGGTTAATGAATCCGACTAGGAACCATGAGGTTGCTGGTTCGATCCCTGGCCTCGATCAGTGGGTTAAAGATCCGGCATTGCCGTGAGCTGTGGTGTAGGTCACAGACGTGGTTCGGGTCTGGCATTGCTGTGGCTGCGGCGTAGGCTGGCAGCTACAGCTCCGATTAGATCCCTAGCCTGGGAACCTCCATATGCCACGGATGCGGCTCTAGGAAAGACAAAAAGATAAAAATAAAAATAGGCCTCAATGCGCTTCTTTGCAAAAAAGATACTCATAGACTTTGAAAAACTGGTTTCCAAAGGAGACAGGTTGGGGGGGCGGGGGATGGGCTGGGTGTTTAGGCTGGAAATGCTATAAAATTGGGTTGTGATGACTGTTGTACAACTATAAATGAAATAAAATTTATTGAGAAATTAAAAAAAAAATAAGTGTCCATCGTGGGAATCTCCCCACCTGTGGTTCTTTGTTCCTGCAGCCCCAGGAAACCATCCAGAGACCCTAGAGGAGAAGCCAGTGCAGACAAGGGCTCGGGGCGGGGGTGGGGGCTGGCTGGGTCCCCACAGGTGCTCCACCTGCTCTCCCCCTGAGAGCTGCAGGAAGACCCTGGAGTCTGGGGAGAAGGGAAGCTATTTCAGCCTGCTCATTGAGCTTGTTTTCTGCCCCAGGTCCCCGTCCACGGGGCCCCAGTCACAGGCTCGCTCATTTCGCACCCTTTAAGCCAGAGCCAAAAGCAAAGCGAGCCAAGAACCTGCTCACAAACCTCCTTGAGCCCCTGTGCAGAGGGCCAACCTGGCCCGCCCGCCTCCCTCGTCTAAGTCACACTGGACAGGCTGCAAGAAACGCGCCCGCGCCGTGCTGCAGGTGGCCTGCGCGAGCCAGTGTGGATCCTGGCTGATCCAGCTCCCAGCGCCCTTGGGTTTTAAGTGTGGTTGCTTTGGGCTGGTTCACAGCCGCAGCGCTTCTCTCATCTCTTGAGGAGGCGCTGCCCTGTTCATTCTGGCGGAGAGGGCCTCATGCGCTCCCTCACCTTGCAGAGGGCTCCCTGCTGCATTACGCTCCAAGCCAGCGTCTCCAAAATGCGCACATTGAGGAGAACCGGGCTGGGGGAGGCATGGCCCCCCCCCCCGGTGCTGGGGGGGGGCGGGCGGGGGGGCCTTCCCGGTCACCGGAAAGCTCTCTCCTGAAGTCTCCCCTCACCGTCCCCCGGCACCCACTGGAGAACACGGCTCCCTCCCTCCTGCCCTGCTCCCCACCGCGGCTGGACGTGGCCAGCCGGCAGCAGCACCGGTCTGAGCACACTGCTTGGGGACAGCTCCCCCGCGTTCAGCGCCTGCTGGAGGGGCCGCCCGTAGTCTAGGCCTCCTCCACCCATGCTGCGCCCCAGGCTCTTATATGTGTTACTTGAATCCAGGGGACTAACCTCAGCATCTGGCCTGGCGTGTGGCATCTCATGTTGAGTGAGCTCTGGATTTGTCTGAACCAGGCTTGGGACCCGGGTCGGCTCATGTTGTGTCCCTGGGCTTCCTTCCACCCCCTTTTCTGCCGAGAGAGGGACTGTGAACGGGACGCTCTCTCCAAGGTGTCTCAGAGCCCAAGTTCTTATCTTCATTATGGGGAGGTCATTTTCCGGTAGCTTCCAGGGACCATCGACTCCGTCCCCCCACACACACCCCAAGATAGTTGTCCGCACAGTCCAGGACCTGGGATGTGCATCCGGTCTTTCGAGAAAACCAAGATTTCTCCCGTTTTCCTTTCTTTCCCATCTTACAGTCATGACTCTTAGCATTTGATTGGTGACATCCAGGAGGTCCCCAGGACTGCTTTCCGGTTCAACCCTCTCTAGAAGGATTTGCAAACTCAGAAAGTTCTTACACTCTCAGTCACGGTTTATTACCGTGAAAGGACCCAGAACAATCAGCAGAGGGAAGAGGCGCAGAGGGCGGGGTCCAGGGAGAAGGGGAAGCGTCCTCTCCGGGGGGTCATGACTCACTCTCCCAGCAGAGACGACGACGGAAGGGAGAGGCTGGGCCTGAGGTGTATTTCATCTTATTTGAGGATGAGAATCGGCAAAATGTGAGGACCCATCAAATTGCAAGTGGTCACATGACGGGAAAGTTAAGGGTGACCCCGTTTTCTGCTTGGGAGGGCGGCATGTTGGAGGGCGTCTGGGTCTGGCTGGGGAGATGGTGAGTTGAGTTTTGAATATTCTGCTCTGAGGTGATTGTGATACATCCATGAGGGTCCGAAGTTCAAAGAAGACGTTTGAACAGGGAATCGCATGTTCAAGTCTTATCAAGACTTGTGTGTGGATGAAATTGCCTAGGGGTGGGGAGGCAGGTTCTGGAGGGATTCTGTTGTATTAAAAATCACTAGAGGGGTGTTTCCTGGTGGCCTAGGGGCTTGAATTTGACATTGTCACTGCCGTGGCTCAGGTATGGTAAGCCAGCCTGGCGGGGGTCCGGGGGGAGCTGAGGATAGTCAGCTTGAGATATGGGAAGAAAACTAGGGGAGGGTGTCTAGTTTTTCAAGAAAGAGGAATGGTTAGCAGTCTTGAACATGCTGAGACGTTAAGGAAGATGAAGATTATACAATATCTGTTGAATGTAGCAAAATCACGGGTGACCCTGGAGTGAGCTGTTTTGCAGAAGGGTAGGTTGAGTTGAAACCCTATGCGGTGGTTTGAGAAATGAGGAGCAGAGTCACTGCAGGAAGCAGCGGTGGCGGAGAACAAAAACTCAGAGATTGGGAGTAGCTGGAGGGGGCGGTAGAATGAAGGGGTGATTTTTTTTTTTTAATGGCTGCACCCATGTCATATGGAAGTTCCCAGGCCAGGAACTGAATCCAAGCTACAGCCACAACCTAGGCTGCAGCTGCTGCAGCAACACTGGATCCTTAACCCACTGTGCCAGACTGAGGATCAAACCTGCACCTCTGCAGTGACCCCAGCTGCTGTGGTCAGATTCTTAACCCACTGCACCACAGTGGAAACTTCAGAGAGGTAATTTAAAAAAAAAAACAAAAAAACTTTTTTTGGGGGGGCCATCCCTTCCTGGGTCAGGGATCAGATCTGCAGTTGTGACCTATGCTGTCGCTGTGGCAACACTGGATCCTTTAACCCACTGCGCCAGGCTGGGGATTGAAGCTGCACCCTGGCACAGCAGAGACACCACTGGTCCCACTGCACCACAGCGGAAAGTCTGGTTTTTAAAAATTTTGTTTTTAAGAGTGAAAGAGCCCCAAACATGTTAAAATGCGGAGGAAAGGGGGCTAAACAGAGGCTAACGTTAAAGCAGAGTGGGGGATGATAGGCTGTAGTCCTTGAGGAGGTAGGAGGGGCCGGGACCCCGGCACAAGGGAGGCTTAACCCGGAAGATTGGGGGGGGGGGCTCACAGGCGCAGGAGAGGCTGAGTGGTGACATTCTCTTCCCTGATGCCAGGTGAGGGGCCGCTTTTCTGTTCAATGCAACCCCACAGATATTTGCCGGTTGCTGCCTTTGCCAGGTATGAGGCTGTGAGCTGGTTGTCAGTGAGAACGCATCTTGGGCTCTCATGGAGATAGAGGGACGTGGGGGAGACAGGTGACCAAGCTCAGAGCTAACATCCCAGAGCACCGGCTCCCGGCCAGGCAGTCGCAGCCCTGAGTTCTCACAACAACCCAGAAAGTGCGCGGCAGTGTGGTTCTGTTCTAGCAGATGAAGGAACGGCGGCACGGAGAAATTGCATCACTCATCTTAGGTTACAAGAAGCCGTAGAACTGAAATGAAAACCCAGAAAAGTCACTCTGGAGGTCGTGCTCTTCCTGAGAACATCACATGCTGGCCCTTGTCCCTGAACCACGTCCCAGGTGACCAGCTATCACCAGTTTTCCAGGCCAATCCTGGTTTAGTGTCGTTTTCATCTTTTCAACGAAGGCAATTCATCAACTTTCCTTCTGGCATCTCCTCAGCTGGCACATTCCTGCTCAACCTTTGTAATCCAGCCGTTATAACCCTCTGCTTCTTCTGCAAAGCTGGTCTATCTTTTAATCCGTCTTGGTTTTTAAAATTATAGTTATTTTCTGCATCCCGAACTGGGGCACAAAGGATTTGTTTTAATTTTGGAATCCGGGTGGGAAATCTTACCAAAGGCTCCCGGAGATGAGATTTTTAACCTCCAGCCTGAACCTCACCCCAGGTATCCAGTTGCTTACACAGCAGCTCAATTTGGATGTCAGCTTGCAAAGCCTGGGAGTTCCCGCTATGGCGAAGTGGGTTGAGGATCCTACTGCAGCAGCTCTGGTTGCTGCAGAAGCACGGGGTTGATCCCCCACTCTGTGCAGTGGGTTACAGGATCTGGTGTTGCTGCAGCTGCAGCACAGGTTGTAGCTGTGGCTCAGATACAATCCCTGGCCCGGGAATTTCCGTATGCCACAGGTGACGCCATAAAATTTTTTAAAAATTGCAAAGCCTGAACCCCCAAAATTCGACCTCCACCTTTACCTCTACCCCCTTGTCTGCTGCCCCCTGCGGGCTCCCCATCTCAGTCAACAGTATCTCCACGACTCCAGGAGCTTGGGAAGAAGCTCTTCCTCACTCGCCCCCTGACACACATATCCCACTGGCTCTCCAGAGAGTGAACTTCCACCATCTGACCTTCTGATGCTTAAGGTGTCGACTTGGCTAATGGCACCCAGATATTTGGTCAAACGCTGTGTGTTTGAGTTTCTAAGATATTTCTGTGAAGGCATTTTTTAGATGAGATTAACATTTAAATAAATCGATTTGGGGAGTTCCTCCTGTGGCACAAGAGGATCGGGGGTGTCTCTGTGGCACAGGGACACAGGTTCGATCCTCGGCCCAGCAAAGTGGGTTAAGGATCAGGTGTTGCTGCCGCTGTGGTGTAGGTCGCAACTGCAGCTCAGATCTGATCCCTGGCCTGGGAACTCCATATGCAACCGGGAGGCCAAAAAAAGATAAAGGAAATAAAATAAACACATTTATTTTGAACAAAACAGATCACTCTTCGTAATGTGGGTGGGTGGGCCTCGTCCAGTTAGTTGAAGATCGGAGACGATTGACCTTCCCGGCGGAAGAGGGAAGTCTGCCTGCAGCTGGGCTCGAGTCGCACCGTTAGCTCTTTCCGGGTCTCCAACCGCAGGCCGACCCTGCAGCCTTTGCCAGGCTCCGTAACTGCGCGAGCCGCTTCCCTAAAGTCCATCCCTCTGAAGGAAGAAGAAACACTCAGGACGGCCGCAGTCCTCGTTTCTGTAATGGCCAGAGCCGATGTTTTCCAGTACCTTCTTCCCTACCCAGGAGGCATTTCCCATGCCCTCCGCAAGCACTGAGCTTGTGGTTCTTTGCCTGATGGGGTGGGTGACCCAAGCCACCATTCCCGAAGGGTCTGGGCCATTTGCCCTGCTTGAACTGGGTTGGTGTTTTCCATTGACTTTTACCGCGGGGCATGAGAATACTAAGAGACGCCCCAAAAGACCTCCTGCTTACCAGACAGACTTGTCCTCACCTCCATCACGGAGGAGCAGTCCAGTTTCCCTTGGTAGTGGGGATTAGTCACCTCAGCCAGGACAGTATCGCCCTTATTTGCCTGTTGATCTGGAGACGGGGTGGCAGTCTTAGCTTCCATTCCGTGGAATCACTGTTGCGTCTCTTGGTGGAAGCAGGTCCTCCCTTTGGACCCAAGACCTCGAGGCCAGCTGAGCTTAGGTCCCAGGTGTAGGAAGGAAAAACCTTTGCGGGTGGCACCCTAGGGGTAATAGTAGCGATGCCACCTTCACTCGTGGACTCCTGGACTCCGGAGTCCTGGCTGTCAGATGACCAGAGAAGCATTTACACATCTTCTCGCTGGTTTCTCTGGAAGCTCTGACTAACGCAGCCGGGGTTCCTCACCTCCTCCACTATCGCCTTGGTCCCAGCCACCATCCCCTCCACCTGGATTACTGCAAAACCTCCTAGATCATGAATGAATCAATGAGGGAATATGTAGGCTGGGCTTTGAAGGGTGCATAAGAGCCTGCTAGGGGAGAAGTGGCAGCAGGATGGTGTTAGAGGAAGTTACAAAAACAAAGCAACTTCCGTTCTTTGGATCATTATGAAAGGTCAAGATATGTCCATTTCGACAGGTCAGTGAACTGGACAGGGAGGAGGAAGAGCAGATTCTGGTCTCTTAGACGTTTCCTTTCCTTATGTATAAATATTCAGCTTTATTACTAAGTGAGAAAACTTTACCTGGATAATTATTAAAAATTGACTTGTTTTATTTAGATAAAAAAATATTTGGTGGAACTCAGAGTTATCTTTGCTTTCCCTACCAAACTCTTCTCTTGTGTTAATTTGCATAGAATTAGCCAAGTGGGGTTTTGGATATTTTTCTTTTTTTTGTCTTTTTGCCATTTCTTGGGCCACACCCACGGCATATGGAGGTTCCCAGGCTAGGGGTGGAATCTGAGCCGTAGCCACCAGCCTACACCACGGCCACAGCAACGCGGGTTCCAAGCCGCATCTGCAACCTACACCACAGCCCACGGCGACGCTGGATCCTTAACCCACTGAGCGAGGCCAGGGATCGAACCCACAACCTCATGGATACTAGCAGGATTTGTAACCTGCTGAGCCGCGACAGGAGCTCCCAGGACCCCATGCTGCGTTGACTTGTTACGTCCTCCGGTCTGTGACAGTCTCTCAGTCTTCTCTGGTTTGTCATCACGTGGGCCTTTGGGAGTACGTGTCACTATGTGGTGGAATGTCCCTCAGTTCGGGTCTCTCTGATGTTTTCCTCACGTTTAGACTGGACTTTGGGGGCTTGGGGGGGCAGATACAAAACAGAGATGGAGTGCTCCTTCATCCCGTGATACCAGGGGTGTGTGATTTCAGCGTGACTCGATACTGGGATATTGGCTTTAATCGCTTAGGTTAGGGGGTGTCTGCCAGATGTTCCCACTGTGAAGAGACAGTTTTCCGTTTGCAGTGCTCTGTTCTGAGACCGCCCTCACCTTCATCCTCAAGGGGCTGCGGGGGAATGAAGCGCCACCTCTTTTTCGGGGTCGGGGTGGGGGGGGATCTACAGATATTCCTTGGAGCTCTTGTGAAAGAAAGATGTATCTCAGAGTTTCCTGGTGGCCCAGCGGTTAAGGACTCAGCATGGTCACTGATATGGTTCAGGTTCCATCCCTGGCCTGAGAATGTCTACATGCCATGGCAAAGCAAAAAAGGAACAAGAAATAGAAAAAAAAGAGGAAAAAGAAAGATTTGTCTCTTCTTCCCCTTTAGGTATCCAACCATCTATTTATATCAGTGTGCACTCATGTGTATTTATTTTATACTTTTGTTATAATCCAACACCACATTCTTTCGTTTGTTCAGTATGCCCCATTTTTTTCCCCTTAGCACTTCCTTTCTTTCTGGCACCATAAGATACTGTGGGCTTATCTTTTTTTCTTTTTCTTTTTCTTTTTTTTTTTTTTTTTTTTTTTTGCTTTTTAGTGCCCCGCCCTTGGCATGCGGAGGTTCCCAGGCTAGGGGTCGAATCGGAGCTGTAACCGCCGGTCTATACCACAGCCACAGCAACGCGGGATCCGAGCTGCGTCTGCAATCTACACCACAGCTCATGGCAATGCCTGATTCTTAACCCACTGAGCGAGGCCGGGAGGGCTTGGACCAGCATCCCCATGGATCCCAGTCAGAGTCGTTACCACTAAGCTATGACGGTGACTCCCTGCAGGCTTATCTTTTATTTTCTCTGCCCAAGCCTTGGAGTCAACCATGTCCCTAAGGAGCTATGTAACATTTTATAAACACCTTAGTATAGTTTTTTTTTTTAATTTAGTATAGTTTTCAACAAATAGAACATCAAGTTTAACTGTATAGAATGTTTAGGGAGTTCCCATCGTGGCGCAGTGGTTAATGAATCCAACGAGGAACCATGAAGTTGCCGGTTCGGTCCCTGGCCTTGCTTAATGGCTTAAGGACCTGGCGTTGCCGTGAGCTGTGGTGTGGGTCGCAGACGCGGCTCGGATCCTGTGTTGCTGTGGCTCTGGTGTAGGCCGGCGGCTACGGCTCCGATTCGACCCCTAGCCTGGGAACCTCCATATGCCACGGGAGCCGCCCTAGAAAAGGCAAAAAGACCAAAAAAAAAAAAAAAAATGTATAGAATGTTTAAGTATGAGGGAGTGGAAAGTAGTATATAGTGTTGATGGATTTTATCCTTATGAAGAAAGTGAATTGTTTATTTATGTTGTATGTATTATTATTGTCATTTTTTTTGTTTTGTTTTTTTGTCTCTTAAGGCTGCACCCACAGCATATGAAGGTTCCCAGGCTAGGAGTCGAATCGGAGTTCTGACTGCTGGCCTATACCACAGCCACAGCAGTGCAGGATCTGAGCTGCATCTGCGACCTATACCACAGCTCACGGCAATGCCAGATCCTTAATCCACTAAAATCGAGGCCAAGAATCAAACCCAAGTCCTCGTGGATGCTAGTTGGGTTCATTAACCACTGAACCACAATGGGAACTCCTATTGCCATATTTTAAATAAGATATTTATTTATTTATTGATTTCGCCTTTTTGCCTTTTTTCTAGGGCCATACCAGTGGCATATGGAGGTTCCCAGGCTAGGGGTCCAATAGGAGCTGTAGCTGCTGGCCTACACCACAGCCACAGCAACTCAGGATCCAAGCTGCGTCTGTGACCCACACCACAGCTCATGGCAACGCTAGATCCTTAACCCACGGAGGGAGGCCAGGGGTCGAACCCGCAACCTCATGGTTCCTAGTCAGATTTATTTCCACTGAGCCGTGACAAGAACTCCCTCTGTATTTTTTTTTTTTTAATGGCTGTACCTACGGCATATGGAAGTTCCCAGGCCAGGGATTGAATCTGAGCCGCAGCTGCATCAACACCAGATCTTTTAACCCACTGCTGCCGGCCAAGTATCAAAACCACAACTCCGGAGGGATCCGAGCTGCTGCAGACGGATTCTCAGCCCACTGCCCCACAGCGGGAACACCCATTCCAGTCTCTGTCCTGATGCTCCTGATTGGAGCCCGGCCTGGGATGGCCAGATGGGTTGGGCTCTCCATGCAGGACCGGGGGCCTTCTCCATGGGGAATGGAGAGACGGGGGCAAGGACCAGCCAGGGCCTGAGACGCTCGGGCAACCCCCCTGCCGTGACCCCAGCACTCTTCTTCCAGCTGTCGGGGCAGCTGTGGAGCCCCGGCACTTGCTCATCTGCTCTCTGACTGCTGCTCTTGACCGTGGGCCCAGCCTGCCAGCGTGACGGAGGAGGGCAGAGCAAGGGGCACACGCGCGCCTGGCTAGCTGCTCTGCTCTCCTCTCCCAGCTGGCGGCAGATAAGCCGAGCATCAGGGCTCTTTGCTGGTTGGGTGTGTGATCCCGGGGCCCCCCGCTTTACCACGGGAGGATCTGTGAGTGTTCCACGGTCACCGCAATGGACCATGGTGTGTCCTGAGCGATGGTTCTGGCCCATCCAGGAAACAGTGCTCTTTGCCCGCAGCGCCGAGGGGGTCCCAGGGGGCTGATTTCCTTCCTTGGGTACATCCCCGCGTGGAGGAGTTCAGCACACACACAGATGATGCTCTCAGCCCGCCGCAGGGATTCTCGGTTGCCGGTACAGTCAACGGTGAACAGCACACACACCGCTTTATAAAGTTAATGATTTTTTTCACCCGCTAGATCATAAATAGCTCTCCAGAGTTGTTAAGGCCTAAACAGTCCATGGAGAGCTTGGGGAGGCAGGGGCGGGGGTGGGGCGGGGGGGTGGTGGGCAGTGAGACGAGGAACCTGGTCATGTCATTCCTTCCAGAAAGCGGGCAGGAGGAAATCCGGCAGGCAGTTTGACCAGAACTCCAGTCTTCAGCATCATCTGTGTGCACGTCATGGGTGCATACCCATCACTGAATCCTTTTCTCCAGTTCCACGCACAGCTTTCCGTTTGGTGGCACACAACTCCCACCCTTTCTCAGTAAACCCTTTGTGATGTGTGTAAAGAACAGAGTGGGGGGGGGGCTCCCCGCGAGCCCTCCACCACGGCCGGCCCTGCTTCCAGCTTAGAGAGGCGGGGGCGCGGGATCGCCGCGGCCTGTAGGCGGATGACTGTCCGAAACATCGCCTCTGTCTGTAATGTGGGCCCGATGCCTCTGCTCTGGAAGAAGCACATCGGTCCAGAGCAGTTTCCAATCAGTGAACACGGCCTCGGATTGGTCCGCTTCGGAAACACCTGCGACTGTGACTCCGTGCTTCAGCCCCTCTACTTCTGCCGGCCTCTCCGGGAGACTGTGCTGGCACACAAGGCCCAGCAAAAAAAAAAAAAAAAAAGGAAGGAAAACTTGTGGCCGTGCCTGGCAGACCTTTTCCACAGCATCGCCACGCAGAAGAAAGTCGGCGTGATGCCACCAAGGACGTTCCTTTCGAGGCTGAGAAAAGAAAATTATCTCTTTGGTCGCCACATGCAGCGGGATGCTCACGGGTTTTTAAATTATGTGCTAAATACTACTGCGGACGTCCTGCAAGAAGAGAAAAAACAGGAGAAATGAAACGGGAAATCTAAAAAAATGCAACATGAACGAACCTGCGGAGAACAAGCCGTCAGAACCCGCCTGGGTCAACGGGATCTTCCAGGGAACACTCTCCAGTGAGACCCGACGCTTGAACTGTGAAACCGGAAGCATCAGGAGGGCTTGTGCGCGTTTGTAGCAGCTCTGCTGTGCGTGAGTCCGGGGTGGTGTCGTAGCCACCGCCCCCGCCACAGTTGTCTTGAACACATGCACATGGCCTATTTGTGTGCATGAACTTCAGCTGCAGACTTTTGGGAGCAAGCTTCCAGCCAAGATGTCTCAGCCGCCTCAAGTAGAGTGAGAAGGGAAAAGCTCAAACACTAGATTGCTTTGCATCCCGGACTATTTTGAGGGTCTAAAAATCCGACCCTCGAACTGGACCTCCACCAGTTAGCCGGAAAAGATTTTGGCCACGAGGAGGTCCGACTCCCCCACATAAGGGGAATCAGCCGTGGTAGGATGAACTTGAAATGGAAAGGCAGGCTTGACCTTGGATTCTCCAGCAGTTCGCTGGGTGTTCGGGACCCGGCCCTTTTGGCGCTGCTGTGAGAACTGGGTGCCCTTGTGTCTGGGCGAGTCTGGCACATGGTAGGCACTTAGCGTTCGTTGGATTTGAAAACGTTTTCCCGAGGGTGATTCAGGATCATGTCTATTTAACTCTATGAGTGGCCTCCTAATGGGGTAGTGAAAAGCCAGGCTCTAGAGCCAGGCTGCCGTTTGCTTTGGGACATTGTGCCGATGACTCAGCCCCTCTGTCCTCAGTCTCCCCGTCTGTAAATTGGGGATGATGAGAATGCCTATCTTGTGGGGTTGCTGGGAGGATTAAGTGACTTAACTCTCAGGAAGCACTCAGAACCAAGTAGGGGGTGAGAGCTGATGTTATATATTACAATTACTAACAACACGAAAAGGATAGGATCATCTGGGGTCTCAGAATTTTTTAATAACATGGTGTGGGAGTTCCCGTCGTGGCGCAGTGGTTAATGAATCCAACTGGGAACCATGAGGTTGTGGGTTCAATCCCTGGCCTTGCTCAGTGGGTTAAGGATCTGGCAGCTCTAGCTCCGATTAGACCCCTGGCCTGGGAACCTCCATATGCCATGGGAGCTTCCCTAAAAAAAAAAAAAAGCGAAAAGACCAAAAAAATAAAATAAAATACATAACATGGTGTGAAAAATTCTGTAGCATTGTGCATTTTTCTGGGGTGGCAGATAGAAGCTTTTATCAGATTCTGCAAACGTACTGGGACCCAGAAATGGTTAGGAAATGCGGATTTACGTGGCCTCTTTGTCTTTTGGCAGTCTTCTGTCCTTTGACACAATTACGGAAGCATTGTAGAAACAATTAGAAAGTATAGCTAAGCAAAAACAGACCAGAAGTTACTGGTAACCTCCCCACCCAGAGACGATAAATTTGTAACATTTTCTAAAAATTAGGTATCACGTTAGCCCAGAGATAACCATTTAAACATTATGAAATACATACTGCCAAAGCATTTAATATTAATACTTATCTATCTAGAAAAAACAAAAAGGAACAGAGCAAGGGCCACTTGCAGTGTAATGGTACAGGCATGCTGCCAAGTCCTTCTGCTTTGAGGTCTAACGCAAGACACACCTCTTGATGAAATGCCCCGGCCCCCAGATGCTCCCCTTTCCTCCAAATCCTGGTGATGGTGACACTGATAACAGTAATGATGGTGATGGTGGTGGTGACCGTGATAGCAGTTATGATAGTGACTGTGATGGTGGTGGTGGTGGTGATGATGGTGATGGTGGTGATGGTGGTGATGGTGGTGATGATGGTGGTGGTGGTGGTGGTGTCAGTCAACACTCCCTGAGGGTCTAGAAGCCTCCTGTGCTAAGTCCTTTCTCTGTGTTAATCCATGTAATACAACACTGCACCAAGCTGGTTACTGTCACTCCTATTATTTAGATCAGGAAACAGACAGGACAGGCTAAATGACCTGCCTCAGCCACATGGCTATTCAGACAGAGAGTGAGGGTCCTCCACAGGCCTTAGGAGTCCGACCTCAAACCTGCCAGACTGGCTGCCCCTCTGAGGTGACAGCTACCGGTTTGGCCCTTGTGTCCCTGCTGGAATTCTTAGCTAACTGGCTCCGTTGTAATGTGGCTCCTTCACTTCTCAAAGTCGAGCAGTCTTATTCTTTGTGTTCCCAGGGTGCATGCAGTTAGCATTGACCTAAGTGGCTACAGTCAGATTCTCAGTCCATTGTACCACAGTGGGAACTCCCCTCCCATGCTTTTTAAAAAAAACATTTTTTTCCCTTTGCCATGTATCTGCTGAGGACTGGAGCTGTTTGACCTAGAATTTCTTGCTGTCTGGATCTCTTGAATGGCATCCTCATGGTGCAGTTTGGCTTGTTCCTCTGTCTGCTGAGTTCCCGCCCTTTGGCAGGACTCTTAGTGCAGGTGCCCCCCCCCCACCTTTAATCAGAGGGGTCACAATGTCTGGTCTGCTCTCTTTGTCTTTTTTTTTTTTTTGTCTTTTTGTCTTTTTGTTGTTGTTGTTGTTGCTGCTATTTCTTGGGCCGCTCCTGTGGCATATGGAGGTTCCCAGGCTAGGGGTCGAATCGGAGCTGTAGCCACCAGCCTACGCCAGAGCCACAGCAATGCAGGATCCGAGCCGCGTCTGCAACCTACACCACAGCTCACGGCAACGCCGGATCGTTAACCCACTGAGCAAGGGCAGGGACCGAACCCGCAACCTCATTGTTCCTACTCGGATTCGTTAACCACTGCGCCACGACGGGAACTCCTGGTCGGCTCTCTTTGGGTGATGTCAGCCGCTGCTGACCAATGCTGAGGTCCACCAGCGCACTGGCTGTTGTGCAAATGCTGAAATGCTCTCATTGCTGTTCCTTTGTGTTGGTTGGGTTGCTGCCATGAAGCGATGCTTCTCCTCGCCGCCTGCTTGGTTACCTGGCGATATGGTGATATGTGGGAAATCCTAGCTCTGCCGGGCTTTTCCTTACCCTCTTCTCCGTCACACCACATCCCTTTTCTTCCCCTCCAAGAATCCTGGCTCTCAGGGACACGGGGGTGACAAAATTAGAATCTCCTCCTTGGGTTCTCACTTGTCAAGGTCAGTGGCCTCCGTGTTGCTGGATCCAGTGGTCACTTCTCAGTCCTCACCCCCTGGACTCGGCAGCAGCATCGGACACCGTCGACGCCTCTCCAAGCGACTGCTCTCTCCCGGAAGCGCTGTTCTTCTGGATTTTTAGGACGCGCCCCTCTCCTTCCTCATGGGGGGCCTCTGTGTCTCTCCCATCTCTGCATGTGGGAAGGGCCCCGTTCCTCTCCAGCCACTGCCTGTGTGATCACATCACGGCTCCAAGTCTCGCCCCTGCACGGCCCAGACTTGTCCCCAGACCCTGACTCGGGTCCCCTCCACCTCTTCCCTTGGATGTCCCAGAGCCTCAGCGTGCCCCGAGTTGTCATCCTGACGCTTCTCCCCCCAAACCCTCCCCTCCCTCCGCCTTCCCGTCTCACTAAATGGACAGCCTGGCCCTCCAAGTGTGTGGGTAGAAGCCAAACATGTTGGCGTCACCCTGACTCCTCTGCTCTGCTCGGCCACCGCCTCGCCACCGGGAAATCCCACGGCCCCTGACATGGACCCAGACTCGGAGCACCCACCCCGTCGGACCCGTGCCAGGCCTCCCCTGCCCGGATTTCTACGGCAGCCTTCCAACTGCGCTTCCTCCCCTCGGAGTCGCCCTCTAGTCTGTTCTCCCACCGCAGCCTCTTCGGACCCTCCTCTGCCTGCCCCGCCCTGTGCCTCCCACCTCACAGTCCTCGCAACAGCGAGCAGGGCCCCATGGGATCTGACCCTGGTCGCCCCTCTGCCCCCTGCCCCCCCCCCCCCGCCCCACTCCAGCACCGGGACCGGGGGCCCCTCCAGGGCTGTGTACTTGGGGTCCATCTGCCTGGATGCAGCCCGCTGTCTGCAGGGGCCTTCGGCAGATGGCATTGCGTCAGAAAGCCCTGCCTTTCCTCCCCTTCAAACACCAGCCCGGCCCGGCCCACGCTGCTGCCTCTCCAGCTGCGGCGTCATCGGTCATGCCACGTGTTTATCTGCTCTTGGGTTGTTGTCGTTGGACTGTGGCTCCGCCGCGGCAGATCAGGTCTCCGGAGCCCGAGGTGCGTCGGGATTTGCTGGCGAGTGAAGAACGGACGCCTGCCCCGTCCTGGGGGCGCTGCTCAAATCGGTCTCATGCACACTTTGGGCTTATGCCTACTTCTCTCTCTCTTTCTTCTTTATTGGGGTGAAACATCCGTAACATACGATGCCCCATTTTTCCGAGCGCACAGTTCAGTGGGATTAAGACCATTCACATTGCTGGGCGACCATCACCACCCTCCGTCTCTATCGTCCTCCCAGACTGAGACTGCGCACCCATTAAACACTAACTCCCCGTAACTCCCCCTCCCCCAGCCCCTGGCACCCACCCTCTACTCCCCGTCTCCATGGACCTGGCAGCTCCAGGCACCTCGTAGAGGGGATTGCACAGTATTCGTCCTTTTGTGTCTGGCTTATTTCACGGAGCCTCGTGTCTTTGAGGTTCGACCGTGTGGCAGCATGTTGCAGAGCTCCCTTCCTTTTCTAGACTGAGTAATATTCCCTCTGTATAGACCACGTCTTGTTTACCTGTTCATCTGTCCCAGGACACTGGGGTTGTTTCCACCCTGTGGCTGTTGTGAATAGAGCGGCTGTAAACAGGACGTACCAACACCTGCTCGAGGAGGCCCTGCTTTCAGTTCTTCTGTGTCCGTACTCAGAAATGGGATTGCTGGCTCATCTGCCAATTCTGTTTAATTTTTGCAAGAACTGCCAAACCTAACTCTCTTTTTTCCATGCTTTGTTTCAATGCAAATTCATACCTGTCCTCAACACTCACCTCCCCGGTGACAGTTCTGTGGCCGCCTCCACCCACAGGGCCTCTCATCCGGGAAGCCTGCTCTGTCCACACTCAGCTGGCCTGGAACGAAGTCAGTGTTTGTCCTTCCCGGCTTCCAAAGGCTCAGAATCACACCTCTGCATGCCACTAGATGGCGCTGCTGAGTAGTCTGAGTTTTCCCCTCCAGGAAAAGAACTTTTTTTGTTTCCTTCTCCTGGGGGTTGAGTCCTTCCTCCAAGTTGGGGTGATTGCTTCTCAGTGTCCCTTGCCTGGGGTCACACTGGCCAGAAAGTTGGCGACGTTTTCAAGCTTCTAATGCCTTTAGTTGGAGAAGCCCACGCTGGCCTCCTTGCAAGGGTGATGGTGTTGGGAAAACACGAGCGCATGGGAAAGAACATAGGTGGGGTGTCAGGAAAACCTGCATTTTCGTCCTAGTTCCGTCAAGAACAGTCTGTGGCCTGGAACCATTATCTGGGCTCTCGTGGCCTCAGTTTCCCCATCTGTAACATCAAAGGGTTGGATTAGTTAGTGTTCTCAATTCCGGCCGCGCCTGAGTCTCGCCTGGGGAGAGGGAACATCCACACTGGCTGAACCAGCCTCTCCAGGAGACGCGTGCTCTGCAGCTCGCTGCTGGTTCTGCTCCCCTGGGTGGAGAACCCCTGGGTTATGTGGTCCTTGAGATCCCTTTTTTTCTCTTTTGGCCGTACCCGAAGCATGCAGAATTTCCCGGGCCAGGGACTGAACCCACGCCGCAGCAACGACCCGAGCCGCTGTGGTGATAACGCCGGATCCTTAACCCGTTGAGCCACATAGGAACTCCTCGAAGCATTTTCAACGAAGCTAATCTGGTTAGAGTAAAACTAGTATTATCCGGCACCCTGAGAAAATGCTGCTTTTGCAACAAATGCATCTTCCAGATAATTGAAAGCTACTCCTTTGTCAGCTAAAACCCTTTTGCTAGTTTAACTTTTTATTTTTTGTTCCTATTTATTTATTAATTTTTGGCCACAGCAGGCAGTGGCTTGATGTGGGTTCTCCGTTCCCAGACCAGGTACTGAACCCGGGCCATAAAAGTGAAAGTGCCGAGTCCTAATCACCAGACCCCCGGGGAACTCCCCAGTTTAACTTTTTAGATGGAAACTGTTCTAAGGCAGAAGATACCCTTTATTTCCCATTATTTTTAAAAAATTGTAGTAAAAATACACATAGCCTCAAATTTATCGTTGTAACCACTTTCAAGTGTTCAGTGCTTTCACCTTGTGCAACCATTGCCACCATCCATCTCCAGAGCTTTTTGAACTTCCAAAACTGAAAGTCTGTCCCCAGGAAACACTTAACTTCTCATCGCACTGGCAACTACCTTTCTATTTTTTTTTTTCTTTTTTCCCCTTAGGGCTGCACCAGCGGCGTATAGAGGTTCTCAGACTAAGGGTTGAATCAAGCTACAGCTGCCGGCCTACACCACAGCCACAGCAACTCAGGATCCGAGCCGCATCTGAGCCTATACCACAGCTTGTGGCAATGCGGGATCTTTAACCCACTGAGCAAGAGCAGGGGTCGAACCCACATCCTCATGGATACTAGTTGGGCTCATTAACCACGGAGCCATGACAGGAATTCCAGAAGTAACTCTTGTCTCGCGCACTCCCCCTTTTCCTGATAAGCCGCCTGCGGGGCCGCACGGCAGGTTGCTATGGGGGGGCACAGGCACCCTCACCATTCTGCCTGCCGTCTTTTGTCGCTGTCGCGAGCTGAGTTTGAGCAGCTTCTCTGCTTACAGTAGGTGGTGCGAGCTCGTCCTTGCAGCTCCTCCAGCCCCACCTCTGAGCTTTTCCCCCTTGGATGCTGATCTCTGCAGAGGTCATCAAACCAGCCAGCTCCCTTTCCTCTGGGCTTCCACGTTGCCCGGGCCAATGGGAGGTCCTGGGAGGAGAGAGAGAACTGTGTATTTATTCCCTAGCTCCTTCCCTGTGGGAGTTGCCAGACAAAATGCAGGATGCCCCGTTAATTTTGAATTTTAGATAAACAATAAAAAAATTAGTATATCTTGAGCAATCTTTGGGATATACTTAACATTTTAAAAAATTAATTAATTAATTTTTATTTATTTTTTTATTACGCAAATGAATTGGTCACATCTGTAGTTGTATAATGATCCTAACAATCTGATTTCACAGGATTTCCATCCCACAGCCCAGGCACATCCCCCCAGCCCCCAAAACTGTCTCCTCTGGAGACCATAAGTTTTTCAATGTCTGTGAGTCAGCATCTGTTCTGCAAAGAAGTTCCGTCTGTCCTTTTTTCAGATTCCACATGTCAGTGAAGCATTTGATGGTGGTGTCTCATTGTATGGCCGACTTCACTTAGCGTGATAGTTTCTAGGTCCATCCATGTTGCTAAAAATGCTGGTATTTCGTTCATTTTAATGGCTGAGTAATATTCCATTGTGTATATGTACCACCTCTTCTGGATCCACTCCTCTGTCAATGGACATTTAGGTTGTTTCCGTGTCTTGGCTATTGTAAATAGCGCTGCAATGAACATTGGAGTACATGTGTCTTTGCGAGTCGTGGTTTTCTCTGGATAGATGCCCAGGAGTGGGATTGCTGGATCAAATGGTAAAATTTTTTTTTTAATTTAAAATTCAAATTTATCTGGGCATGCTATATTTTCACTCACTAGATCTGCCACCCTATGAGCCCTCGTGGGTTTGCAGAGGGCAAACCTCCTGGCTTCCCTCTGCCAGAGGCCACGGCTCTTGGGGTTTCCAGTTCTACTCCTTCCTCCACTCCCATCGGGGGGTGGCAATGACATTCCTGAAGCGTTCCCAGTGCTCCAGGGCCCTTGTTGTGTTTTCTCAGCTTTAACAAAGTCCCTTCATTAAATTCTCCCTGTCAGCCCATCAGCTGGGAGGGTGGATCTTTGACCAGTGGATAATGGGGCATTCGTAATTGGTGATGAGAGCTGTGTGAGCCAGCGGCTGTGAGGGGACACCGGGGTGCGCCCCCCAACAGACGTGCCCGTGGCCTCCTTACAGTCTTCATGAGGTGGGGAAGCTTTTCTCTAAGTTCGCCGCTGCATCCCAGAGAGCTGAGGCTCTGCAAGTCCTTTGCAGAAGTGAGCTGCCTGCCTACTTGATTGTTTCGAATCTGTGGCACTTCCCTGGCCGCCGGCAGGTCTCTGGGGCCAGGAGCCTGCGGGCCTGATCCCCTACTCGATCCCCCCCCCTGCTCCACTCCACTTTATTCGTGGAGTAAATGAATGAGCAGACGGTGCCAAATGCCCACCAATAGAGCCCTCGCCGCCTGGGAACAGCGCCTCCATTCCTGCCACCCTGTGCGCTGGACCCGGGTCCTCAGGCAGCCCTGGGCCCAGCCCTGGGCCACACGCTGAGGCTCAGAGAGTGGCAGGTCCTGCCCTGAGGGGGCGAGAGGTGGGGACATCCCTGCAAATAGCTGGAAATTGAATCAAGGGCACCAAAACCCCAACAGGGCACAGATCCCCTGGCCAACTGAGTTCTGAGCCCAGAGAGTCCCTCCAGGTGGGGACACCAGGGGCGCCACATCCTAATGCCCAGAGCATGACCCTTTTGTAAAAGGGCCTTTGTCGATGACTTCGCTGCCTTGTCTGGGTGGACCCTATAGGCCAACACAGATGACCTCAGAGAGGAACGTGGCCGGGGACTTGGCACGCAGGGACAGGGACGTGAGGGCCGAGGGCAGGCGCTGGGGGAGCAGCCATGAGCCAAGCCACTCCAGAGGCCACCCGGAGCCCCCACAGGCTGGAAGACTCAGGGAAGGATCTTCCCTCGGGCCTTCAGAGGGAGCACGGCCCTGCCAACATCTTGAGTTCAGACTCCCTGCCTCCACAGTGAGAGAATGCATTTCGGTTACTTTAGGCCACCTGCTGTGGTGACATGTTACAGCAGGAGACGCAAGGGCTCCTGCTTCTGCCCCTATTTGCTGTGTGACCTCAGCCAAGTCAGTTCCATCTTCTAGCCTCAGTTTCTTTCTGTTTTCCTTTATTTTTTGGCTGTGTCTGCAGCATGCAGAAGTTCCCGGGCCAGGGATGGAATCTAAGCCGTGGCTGCGACCCGCACCACAGCTGCAGCAACACTGGATCTGCAACCGGCTGCACCACAGTGGGAACTCCCAGTTTTTTTTTTTTTTTTTTTTTATCAGAGTATAATTGATTTACAATATTGTGCTAGTGTCAGGTGTACAGTAAAGTGACTCAGGTATACAAATATACACACGCATACACACGAATGTATATTTTTTCCATCTTCTTTTCCATTATAGTTTATTGCAAAGTATTTAATATAGTTCCATGTGCTATACAGTAGGACCTTGTTGTTTACCTATTTTATTTTATTTTTAGTATTTTTCCCTTTTTCGGCCACCCCACAGCTTATGGAGTTCCTGGGCCAGGCATCAGATCGGAGCCATGACTGTGACCTACACCGAATCCTTTAACCCACTGTCCTGGGCTGGGGATCGAACCTGTGTCCTGGTGCTGCAGAGACCCTGCCGAGCCTGTTGAGCCACAGTGGGAACCCCATTTATCTATTTTATATATAGTAGTTGTCAGTCCAAACTCCTAATATATTCTCCCCCCTCAACTTCCCCTTTGGAAGCCTGGTTGTTTTTTTACGTCTGTGAGTTGGTTTCTGTTTTGCAAATAAGTTCATTGAATTATATTTAAGATTCCACGTATAAGTGATCTCACATGATACTCGTCTCTCTGTCTGACTTAATTCACTTAGTGTGACCATCTCTGGGTCCATCAAAGTCGCTGCAAAGGGCATGATTTCATGCTTTTCATGGCTGAGTAATACTCCATTGTACAAAGGTACCACATTTTCTTTATCCATTCCTCTGTCGATGGACATTTAGGTTGTTTCTGTGTCTTTAGCGTCAGTTTCTTCATCCCTAAAATGGTGCGTGTGTGCAGGCGTAGGGAGGTGGGTGTGAGGTTCCTCCTTGCTTTTGCAGTGGGGTTGTTTTGAGGACCAAATGTGACAATTCATGTGAAAATGCTTTCTAGGGTTAGTAGAACATCAAGAATAGTGATTAAGGAGCACGAAGATATTTCTGTCCATGATAAGCCCCTCTTCCTGACTGTGGGGACGAAGCTGAGCCCCTCCCCCCGGCACCTGGAGGACAGCGGACATCCTTAGGTCAAGGTGGATCTGGTCTTTGCAGGAGTGGGAGTCAGCAGAGTCCGTTGTGGGGCAGGGGCCGCTGAGATGCTCTTCCTTCGCCTCCCCCTTCTCCCCTCCAGGCACCGCTTCCTTCTCTCTTAACTCCTGTTATCAAGACAGCCAGGAAACACCATCGTCTTTGCTCCTGGCTCTCTTGGGTCAACATGCCAGAGGCTGGGGGTGGAACGAAGCTTCGGCATCTGGTGCAAGTGGAAGCGCCCCAGCCACCCCACGGGCTGTCTTGGAGGTGCTCAGCAAGGCTTTGGTGACCATTTGGTGGTGAACGATCTGCTACACCTGGGGAGGGTGGGCTCCACGACCCCCTGCGTCCCATCCAACCCCTGGTTCCTGCCTGGGGCAGAAACCCTTCTGCTTCTGCGTCACCCGAGGTCCTGCCTCACCGCGCCCACGCCCAGGCTCCCACGCCGGTGTGCGCATCCGGGTAACTTGGGAGGCGCCGCCCACACACCTGTGCTCCTGCCGGGGCAGCTGCTCTCCTGTAAGACGAGGCTGGAGTCTCACACCAAAGTCCAAGTGCAGAGGAGGAAGGGGATGGACACCCGGGCCTGCGGTGGGGCCTGGGTGCCTGTGCATCACTCCTCCTGTCCCCCAGCCAAACTCAGACCTCGAAGTCCCCCTTCTGGGGAGCTGTGCCAAGGTGGCCACGTATCTGAGGATGAAAGCCCGTGGAGGGGGAAGATGTGGCTCCCCTTTCCTGGGGGGCCCTGAGAGCTGCCCGCCCTTTGGGAGGCTCACCCACCAGCTTCTCGCCTGACGAGAGCCTCTTAAGCGACCCTGGTCCAGACGCCCTAGCAGTGGGGGGAGGCAGAGCTGGTTTGGTCAGTGTCACTGTGCCACGTGGGGTGTGCACACGTCCCCCATGCTCCTCAGCAGGGCTTTGGAACATCTGTTCTGGTTTGGGGGGGACACAGACCGAATGAGCCCCGCCCCCGCCCCAGAGGCCTGGCTAAGCCCAGAGAGACAGACTTATGAACGGACAAGCGTGATCAGGGCCAGAGATGAGAACAGCAGCAGCAGATTGGGGAACGCTTGACCAAGTAGAGAAGCTTGAGCTGAGTCTTGAGGTGCGTGGAGAAGCCAGCTGGGGGAGAAATCCCTGCTCACTCAGCCTCTGTAAGGACCTGTCTTGCTGTGTGTCCTAAAACCAGTGAGAATGATCTAAACGCCCAGCTTGCAACTCTTCGCACTCTGCCCACAGCCTCCACAATACAGGGGCAAGTTAGACTAACACGATCACTTGCCAACAGCATGGAAAGGCCGTGGCAGTGCCCCCTGAGAACGCTGATGGGGACAGAGCACAGCTGTGGGAAGAGCAGAACAGGGACCCGGACGGTAGAGTCCTAAGCCTGGAAATGGGCCCCGGAGGTTAAGGGGAAAGTGTCACTCCTTCCTCTCCAGCGGCTGGCACCAGGCAGAAACACGGAGGCGGCGCCAGTGCTCACTGGGAAATTCCGTTCTCAGAGATTGCGTTTGCCCAAAGAAGTAAATAGGGACTCAGGCTTTTCTGAGCTGGATGTCTCGGTTCCAAACCAAGACGTGAACGAACATTCTAGCATGAGAACGTGTGCCGCGGGCGTGTGCGTGTGTGCGGAGGGGCCCGCGAGAGCATCAGGCTTGGGACGGAGTAGATGGGCATTTTCTTTGGCGCAAACAGTGAAGGATCCTTGATGGTTCTTCAGTGAGACTACTTCTCGTGGCTCGTTGTGAATAAACACTTTACAGTTTTCTTCTCAGAGATGGGATTCAGTCATTCTGAGAAAAAACTTTTGTTATCTCACGAAGCCTGGGATTAAAGACGCCATCCATGTGTCACTTTCTAGTATGGCTGGACGGGATTATGGGGCCAAGATGGGGTGAGCCAAGCAAACACTTTCCCTAGAGTGCTCCTTCGGTGAGGGTACGTGTGTCAAGGCTGCTGCGTGTCAGTCCACGGAGTCTTGGGATGCTGGCTTTGCTCTGATCTCTGGGATTTAGCAGAGAGAACAGATGGGTTTTCAAATCCATCTCCTGCTCCCATTCTCACTACTCAGCTTCAAATAATCTTAATCCCTATAATTGGATTAAGGCAACCTGGGATTTCTAGAGACCCTAGGTGCCTACCAGAGGCAAAAGTAAATCCTCTGTGGAGGAATATTTAATTTCAGCCCTCACATTATTCTATAATTTTTCCTATAGAATGAGTGTGTCTGACACTCAATCAAAAAAATTACAGAGCATCAAAGAAATAAGACCATATGATCAAAACCCAAGAGAAATAATAAACAGTAGAAACAGACCCACAAAGTTTCCAACTAATGGAAAAAATAGACATAAACTTTTTTTTTTTTTTTTGTCTTTTTGTTGTTGTTGTTGCTATTTCTTGGGCCGCTCCCGCGGCATATGGAGGTTCCCAGGCTAGGGGTTGAATCGGAGCTGTAGCCACCGGCCTACGCCAGAGCCACAGCAACGCGGGATCCGAGCCGCGACTGCGACCTACACCACAGCTCACGGCAACGCCGGATCATTAACCCATTGAGCAAGGTCAGGGACCGAACCCGCAACCTCATGGTTCCTAGTCGGATTCGTTAACCACTGCGCCACGATGGGAACTCCGACATAAACTTTTGAAATAACCATGTTTTGGAGTTCCCACTATGGCATAGTGGTTTAAGAATCTGACTTCTGTGGCTGGGGTTGCTATGGAGGTGCAACAGATTCAATTCCCCAGCCTGGCACAGTGGGTTAAAAGATCCAGTGTTGCCGCCGCTGCAGCTCAGATACAATCCCTGCCTGGAGAACTTCCATATGCTGTGGGTGAGGCCATTAAAAAAATGATAAAATAAAATGACTATGTTTTTATATGTTTGAAGACTTAAAGAAAAATGAGTGTTATAGCAGATCACTAGAAACTATAAAAAAAAAGAATCAAATTGAAACTCTATGTCTTATAACAACCCAAATTCTATGTCTATACAATAACCCAAATTAAAAATGAAAGGGTTTAACAGCAGAATGGATACTGCTAAAGGGAGAATTGGTGAATTGAAAAATAGGTCACAAGAAAATATCCAGAATGAAGGATGGAGATTCGAAAGTGCAGTATACATAACAGAAGTAAACGTGGGGCTCACAGGAGATACAGTGAGAAAGTCGAACATAACATGGAATTAGGGTCCCAAAAGAGAGAAGACAAAGAAGAAGCAATATTTGTAGGGACAAAACCAGTGTAAGGCATCAAGCCCCTGAATCAAGAAATTCTATTAATGTCAAGCAGGAGGAAAACCACATCCAGATATGTCATAAGAAAATGCGGTGCCCCAAAGATTCTCAAAGAGAGAGACTGATGCCTCTACAGAAACTATGAAAACCAGAACAAAGTAGGATTTATATCTAAGGCACTGAACAAAAATAAAAGCTAATCGGAAATTTAATACTAGTGAAAATATTCTTCAAGAATCACAGTGAAATAAAGACATTTTCAAATATACAAAACTGAAACAATCTGTCAACAGCAGATATTAAAGAAAATTAATAAAAGTATTATTCAAGTAGCAAGAAGCTCAGAGATGTAGAAAGGAATAAAAACAGAAAATTTGCAGATAAATCTAAGGCAATAAAAACATCACAGCATTTGGGGTTGGAAGAATGGCATTAAAGTGTTCTTATATCCTTGTACTGCCTGGGAAGTGGGAAACATACCAGTTTATGTTAGACTTCAGTACATCAAGGATGTGTACTACACTCTTGTGTAATCACTAAAAGAGGAGAAAAAATAGTGTCGGTAACAAGCTAATTGGGGGAACTTTGGATAATAAAATATTTAAGTAGAAAAGAAGGGAGTTCCCATTGTGGCGCAGTGGTTAACGAATCCGACTAGGAACCATGAGGTTGTAGTTCGATCCTTGGCCTTGCCGAGTGGGTTAAGGATCCGGTGTTGCCTTGAGCTGTGGTGTAGGTCGCAGACGCGGCTCGGATCCTGCGTGGCTGTGGCTGTGGTGTAGGCCAGAGGCTACAGCTCTGATTGGACCCCTAGCCTGGGAACCTCCATGTGCCTCAGGAGCGGCCCAAGAAGTGCCAAAACAACAAAAGAAAAAAAGAAAGAAAGAAAAGAAAAGTAAAGAAAAAAAGGACATAAAAGATGGTAAAAGACAGAAAATAGTAAAATGGTAGATTTAAATCTAAATTTATCGGTAATTACACTAATTGTAAATGGATGAGGTGACCCAATTAAAAGCAAAAACTGTCAATCTGGATAAGAAAACAAAACCCAACTATAAGTTGCTTTCAAGACTCATATGTAAAACAGCAGAATATGCAAAGTTTGAAAGAAAAAAGACGGAAAAATGTATACCAGTAAAATCCTAACCCAAAGAGAGCTGGTACGAATATATTCATATCCGACAAAGACACTCCTGCGAGCAGCATTGACCATAAACACAGAGGGGCACTTCGTAAGGATAAAAAGATTCAACTTACCAAGAAGATACAACAGTTCTACATTTGTGTACATCTAGTAAAATTGTATCAAAATGTATAAAACAAAATCAACAAAAATACAAAGAGAAACAAAGAACTTCATAAAGCAAAAATATTTCAACACATTTCTCTGAGTAACTGACAGAACGAACAGACCCCCCCCAAATCAGTGTGGACATCAGATTGAACAGCGTGATTATATTAAGATTCTACAGAGACGTGGAAGCAAGAGGGTCTCTTTCTTCCTCTGAGAAAGATTTAATGAATTGGCTCTCGTGGTTATGGAGGCTGACAAGTCCAAATTTTGCAGGATAGGTTGTCTGGCTGGAGACGCAGGGAAGAGCCAGTGTTGTAGTTTAAGCTCGAAAGCCACGAAAGCCATCGGTGGGCAGAATTTCTCTCTTGCTCAGGGAGATCAGTCTTTGTTTTACTCAAGCCTTCAACTGATTAGATGAGGCCCACTACACTATGGAGAGAAAGCCGCTTTACTCAAAGTCCACTGATTTCAGTGTTAATCTCATCCAGAACACCCTCACATCCGAGATAATGTGTCCCAAAGGTCCTGCCTCCATCTGGCTCCTGACTCCCTGTGTCCAAACCACCACCGTCTCCCACCTGGGCCTCCAAGCCCGGGTCCCAGGCTCACATTGTGTCCCCCCAAAGTCCTCTTTGAAGCCTCACTGTGGTCCTACACTCCTGCCTGCCGCTCTCCTGTTCCTCCCTCTAACTTAGGAGCAAGTCCAAACTCCTACCTGTACTGACTCGCCAGGTCCAGCACCTGCTCCCGGCCACCTCGCCAGGCTCACCCCACACCCCTGTTATCCTCGGCGCCGTGCATCCACGTCTCTCTCCTCTGTGCCTCAAAGGGGCCACGCTGCCCCTGCCCTGGGCCTCTGCCCTTGCTGAGCCCTCCCCTCAATGCCCTCTGGTCCTCAGCTCTTGTCCCGAGTGCTCCTCCCCAGAGCGCCTTCCCAGGTTCCCGCGCTAAACCCCCTGCAGGTGCAAGCGCATCCTGTCTCTCAAGTGTGCTTCTCCTCCTGCCACCAGCTGGTGTTGTCTGGCTTGTTGTCAGGGCCCCGGCTTCCCATTAAACTCTGAGCCCCACAGGAGCAGAACCCCAGCCAACCCGTCCCCGACATGCCCGTGGCATTTAGGGGCACTAACAACTACCTGTTGAAAGAAAAAGTGGTAAACTTCCGTTTTCTCACCTGTAGAACGAGGAGTGTGTCTGGTAAAATGTCACCTGAACACGAGTTTATCTGATTAAGTGCCCTGCCACGTGTGAGATGGTTCAGTTCTAAAGAAGAGGTGCAGGAGTTCCCGCTGTGACTCAGTGGGTTAAGAACCCAACATAGTGTCCGTGAGGATTCGAGTTCGATCCCTGGCCTCACTCAGTGGGTTAAAGATCTGGTGTTGCCGCAAGGTGCGGTGTAGGTTGAAGATGCGGTTTAGATCCCACGTTGCTCTGGCTGTGGTGTAGGCTGGCAGCTATAGTTGTGATTCGACCCCTAGACTGGAAACCTCCATATGCCAAGGGTGTGGCCCTAAAAAAAAAAGAAGAAGAAGAGGTGCAGGTGGTGGTGTGGCCCGGTGGTTGGATTCTGAGCCCGGATGTGGAGAAAATGAAACCCTGGCGTTGTTGGTGGGAATGTAACCTGGTGCAGCCGCTGTGGGAGAGCCCTCAAAAAATGCAAAAGAGGAGTTCCCGTCGTGGCGCAGTGGTTAACGAATCCGACTAGGAACCATGAGGTTGCGGGTTGGGTCCCTGCCCTTGCTCAGTGGGTTAACGATCCGGCGTTGCCGTGAGCTGTGGTGTAGGTTGCAGACGCGGCTCGGACCCTGTGTTGCTGTGGCTCTGGCGTAGGCCGGTGGCTACAGCTCTGATTCAACCCCTGGCCTGGGAACCTCCTATGCCGCGGGAGCGGCCCAAGAAATAGCAACAACAACAACAACAACAACAACAAAAGACAAAAAAAAAAAAATGCAAAATAGAACTCCCACACGATCCAGCAATTCCGCATTCCTGAAGAAAACAAAAGCACTAATTCTAAAAGGTACAAGCCTCCCACCGGAGCAGGCGCCCAAAGAGGAGAGGAGCCCGCCCCCCGGGAAGTCCCAGTCGCTCCTCAGGGATCCCTCAAGGGCCTGGCCGCCCCGAAGCCACCCGTCTTCCACCCCCCCCACTGTTAACACGCCTCCTGCTGTGTCATTCACGCCTGACCCTCCGTGTTTGCTCCCTTGTTTGCGAGAAAGCCGTCTCACGGACGGGATTCCTAGGACCGAGCAATGTGTTGGACTCGTTGCTCTCTGTCCCCAGTAGGGGCTTCATATTTATTTACTGAACAAACGAAGGAATGAACGAACGAACATGTGCAGAGCAAAGACTGGGCAGGAGCCCAGGCCCTGGAGGGCATCAGTCTTGCTTCTCCCCGTTTCCTTGGGGACCGAGCAGAAAGGCTCCTGGCACATAGTACTTGCTCAGTAAATACTGGCGAGTGAACGGATCTCTATCTGATAGAAAAGCAGACAAATCTGGAGCGGTTAGATGATGAATCCAAAGTCCCGTCCAATGTGGCACCTGGTTCCGGGGCTCTTTTCATGGAGCCAAACTTGCTCTCTAAAGAGACAAAAAAGAGGAGTTCTCCTGTGGCGCAGAGGGTTAAGGATCCATGAGACGATCAAAGCTGATCAGCATAAAACCAAATATAAATGCTGCCAGTAGACCTGGGAGGGGCCCTCCTGGGAGTGACAGGCCTGAGCCTTGAGGTGTGGCTCTGGGCATCTATTTTTAAAATTTAAAGTATAATGGATTTAATGTTGTGACCATTTCTGCTGTTCGGCAAAACGACTCAGTTATATACACATTGTTTTGTTTTACTCGCTTCCGTCATGGTCTGTCCTAGGAGATCGGACTTAGTTCCCTGTGCTATACAGCCGGACCTCACTGCTTGTCCATTCTAAACGCAAGAGTTTGCATCTCCTAACCCCAAACTCCCAGTCCCTCCCCCACGCCTCTTCCTTGGCAACCACAAGTCTGTTCTCCGTGTCTGTGTGTCTGTTTCTGTTGTGTAGATAGGTGCATTTGTGCCATATATTAGATTCCAGATATGAGTGATATCATAAGGTATTTGTCTTTCTCTTTCTGACGTACTTCACTCAGTATGATCGTCTCTAGTTGCATCTATGTTGTTTCAAATGGAGTTATTTCATTCATTTTTACGGCTGAGTAGTATTCCATTGTGTATATGTACCACATCTTCGTTATCCATTTCTCTGTGTTTTTTTTTTTTTTTTGTCTTTTTAGGGCCACACCTAAAAAGGGCCTGAGTTTCTCAGGCTAGGGGTCAAATTGGAGCTGTAGCCGCTGGCCAAAACCACAGCCACAGCAACACCAGCTCCAAGCCACAACTGCGACCTACACCACAGCTCACAGCAACGCTGGATCCTTAACCCCCTGAGCGAGGCCAGGGATCGAACCCGTGTCGATACTAGTCAGATTCATTTCTGCTGGGCCAGGACGGGAACTCCCTATTCCTAAGTTGATGGATATTTAGGGTGTTTCCACGTCTTGGCTCTCAGGAATAGCACTGCAGTGGACCTAGTGCACATGCATCTTTTTGAATTATAGTTTTTTCCAGACATATGCTGGGCATCTATTTTGAACGTTCAAGAGCCTTGTCTTTGCTATTTCCAGATCTGCAGAATATTCCAGATAGTGAGGGATCTCCAGAGACCAGGAGTCACTCTGGGATCGGCTTCACCAAGCCTGTGTTTGTCTGTCTTGAAGTCAGGAGGTGCTGCTGTGCCCTCCACCCCCGACACCAGCAGGGGGGCCAGTTCAGGGGCATTGGGAATAGCCAGCCCCAGGCAGTGGGAAGGCTTTCTGCTGGCTTCTGAGCTGCCCGCAGTGACTAAGAATGATGCATGAAAATAGCAGCTGAAAATGTCACCCACCTCCCAAACTTTCCAAGAAAAAAAATGAAACATGAGCCCAGGGTACAGCAGACTGTGAGCAAAAGGAAGCAGCAACAGTTTATTTGCGGCCGGGACAAGGCTTCATTGAAATGAACGTTGCTCACAACTGTTTATTCATCGTCCACAGACAAGCAGGTCCCTGGACGAGTGTCCGCAGCTGCCGCCCAGTCCATTTCGTGTGGCCAGGCCCCTCCCTCCACACGGGTGGTGGCCCTCGTTAGTGCTGGCACAGCAGGTCAACTGTTTAACACAGAGCATGCCACGTACAGCCCTTCAGCCTCCAGGGCTCATTTATCAAGAGATCGTTCCTGTCCAGGCTGCCTTCCAGGGTGGATGCAAAGTTGTGTGAGGTCACGCCTGCTGTCCGTCAGCCTCCACCAGTACACCCGACAGCACCCCCTTAGCACGACTGTCCTGTCCCTTTTTTTTTTAGCCGCAGCCACAGCATATGGAAGTTCCCCAGGCCATGGATTGAACCAGGGCCTCAGCAACAACCCAAACTGCTGCAGAGACAATGCTGGATCCTCAGTCCACTGCGCCAGAGCAGGAACTCTCGAATCCTGACCCTCTTGAGTGAGGGTTTATCTGATGGATGGGAAATGAGGGCCACCACGTCACCAGCGGGGCTCTGAGCCAGCTGGCCTTCAGCCCCACCCCCAGGACCCTACTGGCGCCCCTGGACTGAGGGCAGCTTCAAGTCCTATCTCATGGAGACAGAATGGGCTCCTGTCAGCTGCGGTCAGGACAGGGGATGGGTGGGGAGCACGAGGATTACACAGCATCCTGCCCAGCACGGGCCTTCCCCAGAAAGGGTCGAAGAAAGTTCTGGAAAGTGTCACCAAATGCCCCAAGAGCCCAGGGACCTGAGAGTTGGGAGAAGAGTCAAAGGGTGTCTGATTCACCCTGGGTGGGACGGGGTTGTTACCCCGAGGCAGAGCTGAGGCGCTGAGACCCATGACTTGCTGGCCACGTCCCTGCCACCCCCTGACCGCCCTCTGGGAGGAAGCCAGGAAGATGTGGGCTATTTTTTTCATTTTTAGTAAACAGGGTCATTTTAAGGTTCCAATCATTACAAATGAGCCTTTAGTACCAGCCCTCCTATTATCTAGAACAATCCAGCAGGAGGCAGATATGCTACGGGGAGCAAACCATAAAATCTCAAGCAGAAGAGGAGTGGAGAGGGATGGGGGCGGCTGCACAGAATTCGGGCAAAGCACGGGGCTGGGGACTCTAGGTAGGACGAGCCTTTGACGTCGATGGCCGCTAATGTTTTATCAGCTCTTACTGTGTGCCTGGCAGGTTCTAGTGCTCTCCGGGTTCACTCGTTTAGTCTGGGTGGGCGGAGGATTTTAGGTGAGGATAAGTTCAGCGCGTAAACTTTGAAGGTCTTGTAATGCTCCAGTCTGAGGTTTATCTCTTGACAATTGATTCTGCGGCAAGGTGCTTTCCAACCTTCGATGTGCAAGTGTCTGTTGGAATTAGACTCACAGAACCGTGAGATTATAGAACTCCATACTCAACAGATCATAAAGCCCCGACATAATTAAGAAACTATCTTAAAGGAGTTCCCGTGGTGGCACAGGGGAAATGAATCTGACTAGGAACCATGAGGTTTGTGGTTCAATCCCTGGGCTTGCTCAGTGGGTTAAGGATCTGGCATTGCCGTGAGCTGTGGTGTAGGCCGGCGGCTACAGCTCCGATTGGACCCCTAGCCTGGGAACTTCCATATGCCGTGGGTGTGGCCTTAAAAAGACAAAAAAAAAAAAAAAAAAAAAAAAAAACCCAAAACAAAACCTATTTTAATCTACTCACAAGAACATGGATGAACCTCCCAGAAATTATGTCAAAGGAAAGAAACCAGACACAAAAGTGTACGTACTGTATTATTCCCGGGATGTGTGGTTCCCAGAACAGCAAAGTTAGTCTCTGGGGGCAGATATCCGATGAGTGGTTGTCTCTGCAGGATGGGGGGACTGAAGAGGCACAAGGGGACTTTCTGGGGTGATGGGAATATTCCAGGTGTTTACTGGGGTGTCGATTACATGAGCAGGTACCTTTGTCGAAACTCATGGGACTAGACTCTTAAGATGTGTGCATTTGCCTGTATGTGGATATTTGTGTTTAAAAGACAAAGAGGAAAAGCCTCAGGGATCCCCCCCCTCCCCTCTGTGTGAATATGTCCCGTGACCAGGAACCCACTGCCCACGTATGTTATGAGACACCACCTGGTGACAGTAAGGACTCCTCTGACATGGGCCCTGGGGGTCTGGCTGGGTCTTCCTCTGCAGCCCCCAGCTGGTCTTTCAGGGGCCAGAGAGCCAGGGCTGCCCTGTGGCCGCGGGACTAGCTTTAGGACAGACAGGTGCCGGGTGGTTGGGGTGAGGGGTGAGCCAGCGTCCATGTAGGACTCATGCTGTCAACAGCCAGCACTATTTCTAGGATGTGATGTCTTCTGGGCAGTGATGCATCCTTTCTACTTAAACACGACGGTATCTTTGGAACACAAAGCAAGGCATTAGGGGGAAAACAAAAAAAAACAAAAAAAAAAACAAAACTTCTACAAATGGGGAGGGAAGGGGTTTACACCATGGACCAGAAACCAGCAACTTGGAGTCCTGGAATTGCCGAGTTGGAAGTTTGGGACCACTGAGACACCCCCCCACACGCATGCACCCACACATCAGCCCCTGTTCTCAGTCAAGGAACCGTGCGGAGCCTGCGGTATATTTGGCTGGCTGCTTCATCATTCATGTCATTTTCTTTGGACAGCAGGTGCGACTTGGGGAATGGAAGTGAGAAAGAAACTCTGGGGGTGGGACTCCGCATAGTGTGGCCGCAGAGGGACATGCCTTAAGTGACCCCCAGTGGACCCGCCCGTGTGACCCCATCTCTGTGGATGCGGTGTGCCCTGAGCTCGATCCTCCCCAACAGAACATGGCAAACGAGTTAGTGTCCCTGCTGCGATCGGGACGGTCATTTGTCCAAGGTGACAGGAGGTCACTCCCTGGTTACACCCCCTTGCCTAAGACTCCCTCTCAGCAGAGGCAGCGGGAGACCCTCCCTCACTGACTTTGGGAATCAGGTTGCTGAGCTGTGAGGGTCTGCAGGGGCCTCTGGGAGCCAAGAGCTGCCCCCACCGACACCCACCAAGAAGGCAGGACCCCAGTCCTGTAATGCAGAGCACTGAACAGGCCTGGACAAGGACCCTGGCTTGGCGGACACTTGGTGGGACCTGTGAAACGTGACCAGAGGGCCCACTGAGCCAGCTTCCCACCCACAGGAGGCATGAGATACTCACTGTATGTGTGCCCATCTCTGCCACGCTCTGGGGTTCATCACAGAGGAATGGCAAGCGAATGCACGCACACACATCACCCTCATACACGGGGAGGGAGCTGATTTTCACCTTTGTCTCTAGATCCTGGGAGGGAACAGGAGAAGCCAGTAACAGTGCTTCCTACTGGGGCGGGAGGCGATCGGGCTGGTGGGGGTGGAGTCTGTCTTCTCCACCCTCCGTTAACTTGGCTGAGTTCGCCGACCAACCAACCGTAAGTGTTGAAACCTACTCAAAAAGTGAATAAGCTGAAAACGAATGGCTGTGTGCATAACGTATAACTGAATCACTCTGTCGTACATCAGGAACCATCGCAACATTGTAAATCAACTGTATTTCCATAAAACTTTTCTAAAAAGTGAATAAACGAATGGTGATAGTGGCAGCCAATAGTGATGGAGGCCCTGCTTGAGACATCACAGGTGACATACATCACTGACCCCTTTCACACCCCGTGACACGGAGGTCATTGTCACCCGCCCTGGACAGATGGGGAAACTGAGGCCCGCAGAGCTCTGTATCGCCCTCGGGTTAATCCCTCCGTCCTCCCTCCAGAGCTGGGATTCAGGCCAGCCTCAAGGGCTCCGGGCCTCTGTCCTCCTTTGCTTGGCCCCTGTCTTGTGTCCAGGTCTCTCGGGCCATGGAGGAAGCCGGAGACGGGCTGCTGATGGCAGAAGAGCAAAGGCAGCCCCCGGGCGCTGGGAGGTGGGTCAAGGTCATGTGCCAGGCCTTGGGTGCTGGGGTGACTCTCTGGGAGCTATGCAGACCCCAAACGTCATAGCCTGCTGTTAACTTTCAACCATCAGACTGAGAGGAGGCTCCTCTAGCTTCTGGATATTTCCACGCCTTGGCCTTTGTAATTCACATCTCTACGCCTCAGCATTCCTTCTGTCCCCTTCACTCCCTGAATCTCCTTTGTTAAAAATTCCAGTGGGAAAATCTCCTTTGATTAAAAAAACCCCATATTTACTCTTTAAAAAGACTTCATATTTCTAACCTTAATTTACATGTATGAGTTAGATTTTGTCAGCAGATTCTCTGAGTTGCTGTATTTCATTATCCTATTTTTGGAGGTCCCCATGCAAGGGCTGTTTCATAGGTGCCATTTCTGATCTCGCTGTTTTTTTCTTGTGGTTAATAAAAACCACAGTGTGTAAATCAGGCCCATAAAATGGCATTTCCCCAGCTTTCAGGATGATGCAACGGTAAAGTCAGCAGCTTATGTCTTACTTTTTTCTCCTTTTACTTCTTTGTCTGAATTTCCCTGGGGAAAGCCCTCCAAATAATTTCTTTAGGAGATAAGGAGACCTATATTTCTGCTACTTTTGTTTTCATGTCCAGATGCACCTTCAGGATATCTCCACTGAGTCTAGACTGCAAAGTATCATTCTTATCATTCTTACATAGGCACCCTACCCATGTGATTTGATTTGATTTTTTTTGGCGGGGGGGGGGGGAAACAAGGCCAGGGATCAAACCTACACCACCACAGCAACCCAAGCCACAGCTGTGACACAGCTGGGTCCTTAACCCACTGAGCCACCAGGGAACTCCCACCTAAGTGATTTATTTATTTATTTATTTTTATTATTTTTTTAATTTTATTTTTTTGTCTTTTTGCCTTTTTTAGGGCTGCTTCTACGGCCTATGGAGGTTCCCAGGCTAGGGGTCAAATCGGAGCTGTAGCCGCCGGCCTACGCCAGAGCCACAGCAACTCAGGATCTGAGCCGCGTCTGCAACCTACACCACAACTCAGGGCAACGCCGGATCCTTGACCGACTGAGTGAGGCCAGGGATCGAACCCGCAACCTCATGGTTCCTAGTCGGATTTGTTAACCACTGTGCCACGACGGGAACTCCCCACCTATGTGATTTTAATTACATTCCTCTTCTCTCTCTCTTCCCTGCCCTCCCAGTCAGGCATCTTGAATTGTGATGAAAGGAGCAGGCAGGCAGAGGGGTGGAGAGTTAAAGACCCCGGAGTTTGACTCCTGGGTATGCCACGATTCTGTTTGCTTTGTGTCCTTGGGAAATTGCTAAACCTCTCTGGTGCTCGGTTCCTACCGTCAGAGGGATCATCTCCGCATCTGTATGTTGTCCCTGGGACCGAGGATGACTACGTGAGATGGTTGCCATCACAATTGTTTTGAATAACCCTTAATGGGTGCTTGGCATGCACGGACGAAAGCAGGGCAGCCTCCCGCAGCGGACTACCAGTGCGTGCGATGAGTTACTGTGAGACGCTCTACACAGCAGTGAACCGTGGTCATGGCCAGGCACACAGCCACCTCGAGGCTGGCTCCTAGTGGACCTGGACAGCCTACAATTCTCCTTTTTTCATTGATATCTGTGCATCTGCCAATGGCTAGGATCTGCTGCAGGAAAACGCAGGTGTTCAACTGTTACAAGCGTCAGGTCACTGCCAAGGTGAAGGTGCAAGGGGTTGCAAAGAAAATACTGTTGGTCTTCACCCATCTTGGTTAGGTATTTAAGATGCAGTGGAGGAGTTCCCACTGTGGCTCAGCAGGTTAAGAACCTGACATCGTGTGAGGATGCAGGTTCGATTCCCAGCCTTACTCGGTGGGTTAAGGATCCCTCGTGGTGAACTGGGGTGGAGGTCGCAGATGCAGCTCGGATCCTGCACTGCTCTGGCTGTGGTATAGGCCAGGAGCTACAGTTCCAATTCAACCCCTAGCCCGGGGACCTCCATATGCTGTGGGTGTGGCTGTTAAAAAATAATATTAATTAGATGCAGTGGAAATTTCAGAACTAGATGACAAAACTTTACCTGCATGATGTGTACAAGCATGCGCAAACACTTCCCCATGCGCTCTTTTGAATCCACGTGTGCCTCTGGGCAAAGGCACTGGGAACAGACTGTCCATGTGCCCATCCAGGCTCTTGGCCAGCGATGGCCCCATTCACTTGTATGTCTGTGGGTTGCCTGGCCCCCGTGGTTTACAGGGGTTCCTCTGGTGATGACTCTGACACACTAGGGTCCCCGCGGATGTGTCCTGTGACCCGCCTCCCTGTCCACATCGGAGTGACCATTCACGCCTGTCACCTCCTTTCCCTCGGGGCCCATGAGGGTTTACAGCGTGCAGTGACCTGTCCCCACTGTCCCTTGGCTCCCCAGCCCTGGGGGCCCTGTCCTGGAGCACGTCATGTGTGACCTGGGCCTTAGAGGACAGGTGGGGTTGGCCGGACAGGAGGAGGATGGCATCGGGGGCTGTGGAGGAAGGTACAGAAACGCAGCCCCCACGTACGTGGGTGGGCTCAGCACAGGGCGCCATCTAATCTCGCCACGGCCCTTTCAACCTGAGCAACTGAGCAGCTCACCCGGGTCTCAGCAAGGTCTGCTGCCCAGAGCCCTGCACACCCAGCTGCCACTCGGGGCACCCAGGCCGGAGGCACTCGCTTTCTCTTTGCATCTTACGCTGAACAAACATCTCTGTCCTGTGCTCCCTCTTGGCCTCTCTCTTGGGGAACCAGCAAAGCGGAGGCCCCTGGGGTGCTCTTATTTTCCTGGAAGCCGGGAGAAGTAATGAGTGCTATGCGCTTTAGTGTGTGACCTTCATAAAACCCGTAACGCTGTTATTTGAAAACCAAGGGCATTTCCTTTTAAATATGGCAAAGTCCCTGCTCTTAATTCAAGGACTTTGGCATCTGAGGTTCAAGGTGGCGGGTAGTGGGTTGCAGGGAGAGAGAAAAAAGATAAAATGCCACTTGGGGGTGCTGAGACATCTGGCAGGGAGAAACTCCAAGGGGTTTGAGATTTAGTTTCAGGTTAAGGAAACGTTTCTGATGTTACCCTTTGGGCCAAGCCCCCCACTGGACCAGAGCAGCCTGGTGGTCCGAGCAAGCCGGGCTTTGCTCTGAAGCCCCCCAACCCCCTCAACCCAGTCTAGTACATGGGCATCCCCAGGATGGAGTCTGGGTCACAGCCGGGTGTGTGACATCATCTGGACGCGTGGAATCTTGGAATCTGGGACTCAGGAGGCAGGGACCATCCTGTCTCTTGCCCACTTGAAACCAGCGCCTTGGCAGGGTCTCTTGGGCTTGCGGGACCTGGAACCAGACGTGTCCCTCCCGCGTCCTCGGATGCTCTGGACGCTGCTCCTCTGGAGCCAGCCGAGCGTCTGTCACCTCCAGTGGCGTCCGTCCATGTCCTTAGGACCAGGGCCCAGGCTCTCCCTTCCTTCAGCCCCGCCCCCCACTCCACACTCCCGCCACCCCCAGGGCCTTTCCCTGCTGAGCCCCGAGCTCGGTTCCACTTTGGAGCCTTTTCTGTTCTTTTGCTTCGAACTTCCCTCCCAGTCTTCTTCTTCTTTTCTCGCATTTTATTTAGGGCTGCATGGGCGGCATATGGAGTTTCCCAGGCTGCGGGCCGAATTGGAGCTACAGCTGCTGGCCTGCATCATAGTCACAGCAACACCGGATCCGAGCCGCATCGGTGACCTACACCACAGCTCACGGCAACGCCGGATCTTTAACCCACGGAGTGAGGCCAGGGATCGAACCTGTGTCCTCATGGATCCTAGTTGGGTTCATTACCACTGAGCCACACCGGGAACTCCCCTTCCAGTCTTCTTGTATTTCAAATCTCAATTTTTTTTTCCTTCTTGATCATTTTATTTTATTTTTATTATTATTTTTATTTTTTCCATTGGTTGGTTGGTTGGTTTACAGTGTTCTGTCAATTTCTACTGTACAGCAAAGTGACTCAATCATACATATATATATATATTCTTTTTCTCATATTATCCTCCATCATGTTCCGTCAGAAGGGACTAGGTATAGTTCCCAGTGCTATATAGCAGGATCTCATTGCTTATCCATTCCAAAGGCAATTGTTTGCATCTGTTAACCCCAGATTCCCAGTCCATCCCACTCCCTCCCCCTCCCCCTTGGCAACCACAAGTCTGTTCTCCAAGTCCATGAGTTTCTTTTCTGTGGAAAGGTTTATTTGTGCCATATATTAGGCGCCAGATATGTGACATCATATGGCATTTGTCTTTCTCTTTCTGGCTTAACTTCACTTAGTATGAGAGCTCTAGTTCCATCCATGTTGCTACAAATGGCATTAGTTTGTTCTTTTTTATGGCTGAGTAGTATTCCATTTGTGTATATATACCACATCTTCTTAATCCATTCATCTGTTGATGGACATTTAGGTTGTTTCCATGTCTTGGCTATTGCGAATAGTGCTGCAGTGAGCATAGGGGTGCATGTATCTTTTCTAATGAAAGCTTTGATGGAAGCAGGGCTGGAACACAGATAAAGGGTTTCCTGGGTCCAGATCCATTTCCCAAGGACACACTCCAGCTGAGTCCTTGCATGAGAGCGGAGAAGCCAGAAAACCAGGAAAGGGCCTTAAGCCTGCCTGGCCCACAGGCTCCCATCAGCTCAGGCTCAGAGCAGCCTGACTGCCATTCCAGCAGTTCGCTTTGCAGCCCAAGCTCGAGGCACAGGGCCCGTCATCGCTGGTGCCAGTCAGCGGGCGGCCTGGGCTTGCAGACCGTGCACCTCACAGAGTCTTGTACTGCATCTGAAACATGCTGAGGTCCCAAGGAGAGGAGACTCTGACCAACGATGCTGGCACAGCTGGAGCATCCGCTCCCTGGAGGACAGCCGTGTTTTCCCCACGGACTCTCCTCTCTAACCTGAGGAATCCTCTAAAGCCATGTCCCCCTCGCAATCGACCCGTCCCGCAAAACCTGGGACCCAGTCCTTTCCAGGTGAACAGAGAAAAACGGCACCTGATGAGGACTAGACGAGCTGCTGTGCATCTTCGAAACTTATTTCCTTCCGCATGTTAATCACCCCATCGAGCCCCCCTTTTCAGGGCAAATAATTCACCCTGGGGGACGGCGGCAGTGTGAATTAAACCTGATTCACCTTAAATGGCTTTGAACTTTTAAAATGTCCCCCTGTAACTGGGGGATTGAAAGAGCTCAAAATTCTTATAATGATTGTAATTATAGCTGCTGTTTAGTCAGCACCCATGCTATAGACTAGACACTTCAGAGCCATTTTTTTCAGCTTCCCAGAACACCTCTGCAAGCCAGGATTTATTATCCTGAGAAGTGGCAGGGGGATGTATTTCAGAGAGGTTAAATAACTTGCTTACGCTTTGAACTGAACCTGCTGGCCCTCGCCTTCTCCACCCGCCAGTGAGGCTCTGGTGCAAGGACCTCAGAGCTGGGAAGGACCCTCGCTCGTCACATCCCACCCGCCAGTTTTGCAGGTCAAGGTACCCATCCTCTGAGGGAGATGAGGACGGCTGCGGAGTTCAGAGTCCTGGGGGCATGGGCACTGCCTCGTTTTCCTCCCAGGATGGGTGAGGAGAATGTCTGTGCCCGGTGGGTGGGGGCAGGGAGGAGGGAGGGGTGATGGCCAGCCAGAAACCAGCTAGACTGGCACGCCGGGTGTGGCAAGGATGAGGACTCTGCTGGAAGGGGACAGACTGCTGTCAGGCGGCTCTGCGGAAGGCACGGCTGGCCAGCACCACCGGTATCGCTCCACAGCTCCTGTCACTACACCAGGCCCCTTCCCCTGCTGTCTCACTTGCCTTGATGGCACCGGTGTACCCAGCTCTTCCAACAGACAGAATCCATTGCAGTTTCAGCTCCCGTGCTGTTGGGTTACCAGATCTCTGTGCTCTGCCACTTCACTGTCCTTTGGCCAGAAATCAAAGGGTGGAAGCAGCAGCATCCGGGCTGGGAGAGGGGGTGGGGGTGGGGGGGACTGTGCAAAGGCCCAGGGTGAGCTTGAGCCTGAGCCTGAGCCTGAGCCTGGGGAACGTGGGGGTGGCTGGTGTTCGGTGTGGCTGCAGTGGCCACTGAGCCAGGAAGGGAAGGGCTCCAGCTCTCAGAAGCTCTCCCTCCTGGGGCGGATGACATTGAGCTGGGGACGCATGTGTTTGTCTTTGGCAAATGAGTGGACAGGAGGCCAGGCTGGAACAGCAAGGTCGCAGGAGGCGTCCAGGTGAGAAGAGCCCAGGTAGTGGACGCCACTCCGCGGCGGGACCTGGGCACTGACTGGGTGAGAGCCAGCTAGGGGACAGCCCCAGGCTAGTGGCCCGCATGGCTGGTGGGCACTGGCCTCCCAGAGGCTGGAGGAGGAGGGCCCTTGGGGAGAGGGCGGGGCTCCGGTCTGGACAAATTCCATTGGCTCCTCCGGGGGGACGTCCTTACAGACTGACACCTGGAAAGGGCGGGTGAGGGAGGTCAGCTGCGCAGGGACAGAGGTCTGCAGCCAGTGGTCATTTCCTGTCCCCCAGCTCTGTCAACATCCTACAGCCAAGCATGGAATCACTGAAAGCAATACGAAAAATCGTAACTTTCCTAAGCACATCCGTGGATTATAACTTTTATATTTACGGCTCAATATCTGTTATATTTAATATACTGAATATTATGTATTCATGTGTACTATAAATCTATAAATATTAAAGAATATTTAAAAATTTAAAATGTAGAACAAAATTTAAATTCCCGGACGGGATTGGGCTCCTTTGCCCTGAGCCTGGAGTTGGCGCGGCTCTGCTTAATCCCTTCCGCTGTTTCTTTAATCCTGGGCTTGAGGCGAACCGCTTCCGACGCCCTTTCAATCCTCCTCGCGCCCTCCCCTCGCTCCAAACTGGGGGCCCCTCCTGCACTGACTCCAGAGCCGATGGGACCGGCTTCCTCCAGCTGATGGAGCTTTGCTCTGCCAGCCCTCGGGCTCGGCGCTTTGCCTGTCCCTTGATGCTAAGTCAAAGCAAATACTTTGGGAAGCCGGTCACTCTTGGAGGTCTCCAGGGCGCGCTTCATGGCACGTTTGGACATTTATTCCAGATTGTTCTGACCTAAATCCCCCTAAACAAATCCCCCACCCCACCCACCTTACACCGCAACTGACATGCCACGCAGGCTTTATTATTTTCTCCACGGCTTTGCCACCTGTAGTGGGTAGAGTGGTGGCCTCCAGAAGATAGGCCCCCCTCCTAACCCCCCGGATCCTCTGAATGTGGCTAAAAGTTCTGAGATCAATTCTAACTTGGGGAGTTCCCACTGTGGCTCAGTGGTGACGAACCTGACTAGTACCCATGAGGATGAGGATGCGGGTTCGATCCCTGGCCTCGCTCAGCGGGTTAAGGATCCAGCATTGCTGTGAGCTGAGGTGTAGGTCACAGATGTGGCTCAGATCCCACGTGGCTGTGGCTGTGGTGTAGGCCCCCTAGCCTGGGAACTTCCATATGTTGTGGGTGTGGCCCTAAAAAGACAAAAAAAACCCAAAAAAACCTGGCATTTTCATGAGCTCCCCCGTGTGATTCCCATTCATACTAAAGTTTGAGAAACTGTGAACACAGTGCTTTGAGTACAGAAAGAGCATCTTGAGATGTGGTATATACACAATGGAATATTACTCAGCCATAAAAAGGATGAGCTAATGCCATTTGCAGCAACATGGATGGACCTAGAGATGATCATAGGAAGTGAAGTAAGTTAGAGAAAGGCAAATGTCATATGATATCACTTATATGTGGAATCCCAAATATAAAAACGAATTTCTTTACAAAACAGAAGCAGCCTCGCCAACATAGAAAACAAAGTCGTGGTTACTAAGGGGGAAAGTGGGGAAGGGGATAAATTAGGAGTGTGAGATTAGCAGATGCAAATGACTCTGTGTAAAATAAACAGCAAGGTCCTACCGTACAGCACAAGGAACTATCTTCTTTTTTTTTTTTTTTTTTTTGTCTTTTGTCTTTTTGTCTTTTGTTGTTGTTGTTGTTGCTATTTCTTGGGCCGCTCCCGCGGCATATGGAGGTTCCCAGGCTAGGGGTTGAATCGGAGCTGTAGCCACTGGCCTACGCCAGAGCCACAGCAACGCAGGATCCGAGCCGCGTCTGCAACCTACACCACAGCTCACGGCAACGCCGGATCGTTAACCCACTGAGCAAGGGCAGGGATCGAACCCGCAACCTCATGGTTCCTAGTCGGATTCGTTAACCACTGCGCCACTGGGAACTCCAAGGGAACTATCTTCTATATCCTGTAATAAACCATAACGCAGAAGAATGTATGTATATCTGTACGGATGTACATATAACTGAATCACTTTGCTGTTCACCTGAAACTAACACAACATTGTAAATCAGCTATACTTCAAAAGAATAAAGAAACAGATAGATAAGGAGTTCCCATTGTGGCTCAGCGGAAATTAATCCAACTAGTATCCATGAGGTTGCGGGTTCGATCCCTGGCCTCCCTCAGCGGGGTTAGGGATCCGGCATTGCCATGAGCTCTGGTGTAGGTTGCAGTTGCAGCTCGGATCCTGCGTTGCTGTGGCTGTGGCATAGGCCAGCAGCTGTAGCTCTAATTCGTTCCCTAGCCTGGGAACCTCCATATGCCACAGGTGCAGCCGTAAAGAAAGAATAAAAAATTCAGATTGCCTGTCAACCCCAGGAATTCCCCCCAGAGTGACAGGGGTGTCCTCACTCTCCCTGAGCTTCCTCTCAGGCTACACCCAGCCACTTTATGCTGATAAAGGGGAGCCTTGGTGGCTGCAGAATGGAGCCCCAGGAATAACTCTGGACCCTGAAACTTGGTTGAGCTTCCCAGGGTGACTGTGCCACGTGAGTACTGTCACTTGTGGATGCCAGCAGGGTACCACTTTCTGAGGACGATGGCAGCTCTGAGTTGGGGGCTTTCCTGGGCTCTGGCCCCATGCTTCTCCCTTTGCCTGGTTTCAGTCTGCACCCTTTCGCTGAAAAGCCACACCTGTGAGCATAACTCCTCCCAGGGCCTTCTGAGTCCTTCCAGGTGATTACGGAAGCTAGAGGGGGCCTGGGGAATCCCTGAACCTGCTATTGGTGTCAGAGGGGAGGCGGTCTTGTGTAGACGTTCTTCTCATGCTCTGTAGTTGACTTTGACTCCTCGAGGCTGGGGTCTGCCGTCTTGGGCAGACAGAGCTAACTCCAGAAATTCAAATAGTGAATTTTGACAGCCGTAGCTGGCATGCAAGGCAGAAGAACTCTTTAGATGATGACAAGGGCGGTGGATGGAGTGGGCAAGGGTGGCGAGCCTTGCGTGAGTGAAGCTGTGGCGTTAGAGGACAGGAAAGCAGGAACGTCCAGAAAAGCTTTCCCACGTGTGCAGTGCAGAGGGCTGCCAGCTTAGCCACTCAGGACGGCACCTCTCGGGGGTGGTTGGAATTCTGGGGAAAGGCAACCTTGGGGTTGAAGGGGTTCCTCAGTTTGCAAAGGCGGAGACTGGTGGTCGAGAGGTGGGGGGCTGCCTGAGTGACCCTAAAACCAGGAAGGGCCACACAGCCGGCATCCCTTCCTGACCCCACATCTGCATTCACCTGCTAGATCTGCCCTAACAAATTATCAGAAGCAGTGGCTTGGGAGTTTCCACTGTGGCACAACGGGGCATCGGCAGCGTCTCCGTAGCACCAGGACACAGGTTTGTTCCCTGGCCCTGCCCAGGGGGTTAAGGATCCAGCGTTGTCACACCTGCAGTGTAGGTCACTACTGCAGCTCAGATCTGACTCCTGGCCCAGGATCTCCATAAACCATCTTAAAAAAAAGCAGCGTCTTAAAACAACACAGAGATATTCCTTTTCAGTCTGAAGGTCAGGAGTCTGAATTCAGTTTCCCCGGGTAGAGCCAAGGGGTTGGCCTTGCTGTCCACGCAGACCCCCCTCCCACCTCAACGCCGGTGACATTCTCCTTCTTCACAATCTAGCGTTGAGAGCTGCAGAACGGGCCTGTGGGCAGCTTCCCAGCCGAGCCAGCTCCCCCTCCCCTCTTGCTTTTTAGAGCCACACATGCAGCATATGGAGGTCCCCAGGCTAGGGGTCAAATCAGAGCTACAGCTGCTGGCCTACACCACAGCCACAGCAACGCGGGATCCAAGCCATGTCTGTGACCTACACCACGGCTCACGGCAAGACTGGATGCTTAATCCATTGAGCAAGGCCAGGGATCGAACCCGAATCCTCATGGATACCAGTCGGGTTCTTAACCCATTAGGCCACTACTGGAACCCCTGCCTTGAATGTCTGAATCGTTTTTGAACAAGAGGCTTGCGTTTTCACATCGTTCGGAGCCCTATAAATGATGCAGCTGGTTCTGGTCCAGCCCTAACCCCTTACCTGCAGCACAGACACCTAGAAATGAACTTTATAGTTTCTTGGACACGACGTAGTTTTAGTTAATATTCCATTGTATGTTTTGGCCTGACCACCCACAGGCACGCTGACTGCCCCGGGAGTAAAGTTTCTGGCAACAGAGAATGTCCTTGTAAGGCGTTCTTTGCGTTAAGAGAGGCAGTGTGGTCCATGAGCATTCACACAAGGGCACGACTGGAATTAGCCAGTGGTCATTCCCCTTAGAAGAGGTTCTCATTTTCAGAAAACGAATCCCTATGGAATTCCTTTCAATAGCCAGTTTTCCTAATGCATTTGTAATGTTTCCACATGTTAAAAATTATTTACCCAGAGTTCTTAAGTCTGTTCACTTAACCAGCGGGCGCTGGGCCCCAGCTCGGTGCCAGCCCCACAGCATTCTGGAAGGATCGTGGCTGACAGGCAGGGAAGGTGGCCCGTCCAGGAGGAGCTCGGCCTGGTAGAGGGTCTCCCGCCCCGCCCTGAGGGAGGGGGCGGCAGGGACGCGAGCCCAGCGAGGGGCATGTCTGCTCAGGGAGCGGGCGGAGCTGCAGATGGGACCTTCCAGGATGGCCCGGAGCCTGCAGGTGGAAGTGGCAGGAACGGGGATTCCAGGGACGGAGGAGCTGTCCAAGGGACGGAGGTGTGGAAGCGGTGGGGACTCTGGGAAGAGCCGGGGCGGGCGATGTGTTGTGGGGAGGGTGCTGTGGGGAGAGGCTTGGTTGGCAGAGAACAAGGGTCTTGGTTGTCTGAGTGGGGAGAGGAGTGTTCCCCCCAGAGCCGGGCTCTAGGAGGGTAACTTCTGGAAGGAAGGCAGAGCAGAGCCTCACAGTCCTGGGGCTGCAGCAGTGGGAGAGCCCAGCAGGTGGGGGCCCTGGTGTGGGATTCACAGAGGGGACCAAGGGGAACTAGGGGAGGTGGGGTGGGGGTGGGGTGGGGGTGGGGTGGGGCTGAGGTGGGGGCAGGGATGGGTGGGGTTGGAGCATCGTTGGGGGTGGGGGGTGACCTGGGAACAGCCACCCATTTCTCACCTGGTGATGGGAGGTGGATGACCCAAAGCCGGAGGGGATGGCTGCCCCTGGGCATGTATGCAAGTCACCCGGGCCAGGTGGGGACCTGAGGGACGGAGAGAAGGCCTGGCCTGGCGTAGGTTGACTTCTCAGAGTTCATTCTTCTGTTGTTACAAGCGACCGAACAAGAAAGGACAGAAGGGGCCGCATGCAAACGTTTGTTCCCAAGGGAAACCGGTGTCCCTGGCAAACTGGAGTGTTTTCTTCTGCTTTCAAACCGCACCAGGTCAAGGAGACCCAGGATGAGCCGCCAAGCGAGTTACTGGTGTGACAAGCATCTGTGGCCGGCGAGGAAAACAGCATCGAAACATCGCCCAAGATGAGGGCGATTTACTGGAGGGCCTGGCATGGGGGGTGTTCTTCCAGGCAGCCTCAGACCCGATGGCGGCTTCGCCACGTGGCTGGAGAGGGACGGGGCGTGGTGCCACTGACTTGGTTTCCTTCTGGAAGTTTGCAGACCGTGGACAGATCCGACTCTGGCCAGAAAGAGCGCTGGGCTGAGAGCCTGACAAAGGAGGCTCCTCTCTAGACACCGCAGCATCTTGGGCAGGTGGGGGACCCGGCCCCCAGCGGAGGCCCCTCCAGGGGTGGGTAGGGTAGGTCCTCAGAGATGCTGGGAGCACAGGCCCCGCCCGCTGCTGCCCTAGGCTGGCCCGGCTCCAGTCCCTGCACTTCTCACCCCTCACCCAGCATCTACTCCAGACCTTCGGCAGCCGTGGGAGTCAGAGCTCCCCCCCCTCCCCGAAAGCATCACAGAGATGACATTTTTTTTTTTTTCTTTTCATTTTCTTCTTGGCTGCCCCTCGGCCTATGGATTCCAGGACAAGGGATCAGATCCGAGCCGCCGTTGCCACCTAAGCTAAGGCTGCAGCAATGCCGGATCCCTAACCCGCTGGGCAGGGCCGGGGATTGAACCTGCATCCCAGCACTCCCAAGACACCACAGATCCTGTTGCACCACAGTGGGAACTCCCAGAGCTGACATTTTGATGCTTCGATTAGCAGATCCCCCGCGTTTGATTTCTTGTTGCAGTTGTGGCCCTGGGACTGGAGGAGTGACTTGCGCAGGCGCCCCCGCCTCATCGGGTGGTGCGGAGTCCAAGGGGAGAACGGGGGTGGGGTGTCAGGGGAGGCCAGACCCCAGCCCAGGTCCACTGGGTCAGCTCCCTTCGAGGAGACGCCGGCATGCCAGGGTCTCACGCCACTGAGGGCACAGGAGGAAATAGTTCCAGACCCCCTCATCACCACAGAAGGTCAACTCTGGGCTTCTTGGTTCCCAAAGCAGTTTTCATTTCAAGCCTCACTCTGGTCTGTGGGTGGGAGGGTGGTCAGGGCACAGCTCATCAAGTCCAAGACCAGTCCGGCTCCTCTGACCCCGAGTGTGGGCCCACGAGTGGGTCCACCTGACCCCCTGGGCCGGTCCCTGCCCCGGGTTCTTACCCTCTGCACAGCTCAGCCTCTGAAGGCAGGGCTATCTCGGCAACCCCGAGCTGTTCTCTTGACTCCACCGCGTGCAAAGCGAGTCTAACAGGAGTTCCCGACGTGGCTCAGTGGGTTAAGAATCCAACTAGTATCCGTGAGGATGTGGGTTCGATCTCTGGCCTCGCTCAGTGGGTTAAGGATCTGGTGTTGGCGTGAGCTGTGGTGTGGGTCACAGATGTGGCTTGGATCCCGTGTGGCTGTGGCTGTGACTGTGGTGTAGGCCGGCAGCTGCAGCACTGATTTGCCCCCTAGCCTGGGAACTTCCATATGCCGTGGGTGTGGGGCTAACCCCCCCCCCCAAATGAATCTAACACAATCACTTCGATAAGAGGAGAAAAAAGAAACCAGATGTCGGTGAGGGGGGCTGCCTTCGAGCACCTGGTGGGGTGTGCCATCCACCCCTTCACACTGAAGTCTTTGAACTTGGGGTCAGCCGTGACGTCTACCCATAGAACCCAGGTTTCCGGGGCGGGTGGAGGTGGGCCCTTCTCAGGCCTGCTGGTCATCCTGTCCCCTCTATTTCTATTTCCGATGGGGACTGAATCCCACAGTCAGTGCCCAGTGGGAGCAAATATCACAGCTCTGAACAGGCTGAAGCTTTAAATAACTTAAGAACAACCAAATCTCTCTGCTCTGATTTCTCTTATAAACTATAGACCCTCCGTTCCTGCGAGGAATAGTGCAGACGATACCCACTCCTGCCCATTGTGAGTTAGGGAAAAACAAACTCTTGATAGGATTCTCCTGTTAAAACCTTCATCTTATACTTGGGGACCACTGCCCACCCCCCTTTTTAGGGCCACACCTGCTGCATATGGAAGCTCCTAGGCTAGGGGTCAAATCAGGGCTACAGTTGCCGGCCTACGCCACAACCACAGCAACGCCAGATCCGAGCCGCATCTGCCACCCATGCCACAGCTTGCAGTAATGCCAGATCCTTAACCCACTGAGTGAATCTAGGGTTTGAACCCTCATCCTCATGGACCCCTTGTCAGGTTAAGCACCTGCTGAGCCCCAAAGGAAACTCCCAGAGTTTGAGCTCAAATCTCAGAGTGTGGCTCTGTCAGGTTCAACAATCTTTGTCCTGGAGGCAGGAATGAAACTTCTTAAGACCCTTCCCCCTGAAAAAAGACCTTCTGCCTCAGAAAGGAGGGGGCCAGGAGGGAGTGTGCCCTGTGGTCCCAGCCTCACCTGCGCTTCCTGTCGGCCTTGGACGAGTTGCTCGACCTTTGTGTACTGTGGGGTGGTGGTTGTGTCTGCCTGGCGCGGGCAGTGTCATCATGGGGCTGCTGTGTGTGCGTCCTCAGTGCAGTGTTGGGGCCCTCTGTCCACCGGCACCCATGACGTTGGGTGAAGCAGAGAGAACAGCGCTCTGGCTCTGCCAGAGAAAGGAGGCCACAGCAGGTTAAACGCCTCCAAGCTGTGTGCTCCCTCGAGAGGGGACAGCAAGGGGTTTTCTAGGTTTAGCTCGAAAAAACAGGGCTGTTGATAAGGATTAGGGGGCCTGCATGCTTCTCCCTCCATAGATCATTTCAGCGTCATCAAGGCCAGAGGCAGGTGGTCTGGGGATAGTTTCTGGTGGTCTTTGGGGCTATCGTACCTTGAAACTCTCGATTTAGTTGTGTGAATGTGCCTACAAGTCTGTGGGTCCTGGGTTTCCATGTAGAGTTTGTTTCTTTTCTTTTTTTCTTTTTTGGTCTTTTTTTTTTTTTTTTTTTTTTTTTTTGCCTTTTCTAGGGCCGCTCCCACAGCATATGGAGGTTCCCAGGCTAGGGGTCGAATCGGAGCTGTAGCCACTGGCCTACACCAGAGCCACAGCAATGCAGGATCTGAGCCGTGTTTGCAACCTACACCACAGCTCACAGCAACGCCAGATCCTTAACCCGCTGAGCAAAGCCAGGGGTTGAACCTGCAACCTCGTGGTTCCTAGTCGGATTCGTTAACCACTGCGCCATGACGGGAACGCCTAGAGCTTGTTTCTTACTGTAGGTCAATGTCAAGACCATGTAGAAGACCCTCAAAGAGGGGTATGGGGTCCCAGAACCAGGCCGGCTCCCCCCGAAGTCCCTGCCGTTGTGCAGAGACCCACAGGCTCTCTGGCTGTGGCTGGCACTGCTGACGCTCAGCTCCTCTGGGACGGTATGTGCTCATGGGGACAGCTGGGAGAGTGAGCAGCGTCAGGGCAAGTTGACCAGTGAGTGGTGGCTGCCCGGGAAGGCAGGACTGAGAAGAACTTGTCAGCCAAGTTCAGGCTCGGTTAGGAAGAGAGCTACGATTGATTACTCATGTCTGCCTCGGGAGCAGGGCCCGCGTGGTGACACGTGGGCCTCATAGTTGCTCTCTTGGTCTAGGGTATGAAGAGTGGGGTTGGGGAAAAAATCGCCCTCTTGCTGCTGACTTGAGACACAATCAAAGTTCTGCAAACCAGGAGCTCCCGTGGCAGCTCAGCAGGTTACAAACCCGACATAGTGTCCATGAGGATGTGGCTTCCACCCCTGGCCTCACTCAGTGGGTTGAGGGTCTGGCATTTTTGCAGGCTGTGGTGTAGGTCACAGAGGCAGCTCAGATCCCCTGTTGCTGTGGCTGTGGTGTAGGCCAGCAACTGTAGCTCTGATTCAACCCCTAGCACGGGAACTTCCATATGCTGCAGGTGCAGCCCAAAAAGGGAAAAAAAAAAAAAAATCTCCAAACCCTCCTTTCTTCATCCACAAAGTGAGAGAATGGGCAAGACTCTCCTAACTTTGAGAGTTTAATTAGATTAATTGGGCAGAGTCTGTCTCCACTGGATTTTGCTTAGTTAGGGTGGTGTGTGTGTGCATGTGTGTACATGTGCGTTTGTGTGTGTGTGTGTGTGTGTGTACTAGGGGCAGGGGGTTGGAGAGGAGTCCCTGCCGCTCAGGACGCAGCGGATGGTTTTTTCGGCCTGCAAGTGGGAGCTCCATCAGGGGAGGGGCCTGGGAAACAGGTGCAGGTGAGAGAGGGCAGGTTCTAGGCCGCCTCTTCTCCGCCTGTCCTTACAGGGCTCTGCACAGTGTCAACCCTAGGTTGGCATTTATCGAGTGCCTACTGTATCCCAAGGATGCCTGCTTAGCAGACACCCCCAAACTAACTGACACACCACCCCTGAAAGACCCTCAGGGCAGAGAAAGCCCAGAGGGGTGTGGGGTGTGGCTGGGGTCTGGGGCCACTTGCTTCAGCCAACGTTGGCTTGTGCCTCCAGGTGGCCGAGTGACCTCGTTCAGGTCAGTCACCTTGGTCACCCCAAGTGAAAACAAACTGCTTATCTTCTCTCGGCCTCCGCATTCTTCTCGGATATATTTTTACCCGTCAGACTCTATTTATACACGGGTGCCAGTTCCGCTCAGCACGACAAACATGCCCTCACATGGGACCCCTCCTCCCCCTCTGGACCCAGGATGGTCCGCGTGCAGGGACCTGGGCTGTGCGCTGAGGGACACGCGTGGGCAGGATGCTGTGCTGGGCCCCGGGGAGTTTCTGAGATTGACAGACAGACGTGCAACGGAGGATGGCGGACCCAGGCAGGAAAGTAAGGCCGACCCTGCAGGGCCCGGAGGAGGGAAGCGGGAGGTGCGTTGCCCTGGAAAACTGCTCGTCCAACAAGCGCAGAACAAAGCAGCCAGAGAGGCTGCAGAGGGTGGCCAGGTGGTGGCCGATGGCAGCAGAAGAAGTATGATGGGGCCAGGGAGGCATGGCTGGGGTGGGGGGCGGGGGGGGGGTGCTCGGGAGCTTTTTCCTCCATCATTTTCCCTCCACCTTGTGAGAAGGGCCTGCAGGAGCTGGAGCCTCATCCCATGGTCTTCTAAGCTGGAGGAGTCCGCTGATGTCTCTAAGCCTGTTTCCTCCTCCCAAACTGGGCTGGACCGACGGGCTGGGGCCGCCGCAACAAGATTCCAAAGACCAGGGCCCTGAGACTGCAGAAGGTTATTCTCTCCCAGTTCTGGAGGTCAGAAGTTCCAGATCAGGCGTGGTGATGTGGATTACTGGTGAAGCCTCTCTTTCTGGCTGTAGGGAGCCCATCTCTCCCTGTGTCTCCTATGGCCTTTCCTTGTGTTTGCACAGAGATGAAGAAGGAGATGGAGACAGAGCTAGAGATAGAGATGGAGACAGAGACAGAGATGGAGATAGAGATGGAGATGAGATGATGGAGATGGAGACGGAGATGGAGACGGAGATGGAGACAGAGATGGAGATGGAGACGGAGACAGAGACAGAGAAGGAGACGATGGAGATGGAGAAGGAGATGGAGACGGAGATGGAGACAGAGATGGAGATGGAGACGGAGATGGAGATGAGATGAGATGATGGAGACAGAGATGGAGATGGAGACAGAGACAGAGAAGGAGACGATGGACATGGAGAAGGAGATGGAGACGGAGAAGGAGACAGAGATGGAGATGGAGATGGAGACAGAGATGGAGATAGAGACAGAGAAGGAGACGATGGACATGGAGAAGGAGATGGAGACAGATGGAGGAGGAGACAGAGACAGAGAAGGAGATGATGGAGATGGAGGAGAAGATGGAGACGGAGACAGAGATGGAGAAGGAGACAGAGATGGAGGAGGAGATGATGGAGATGGAGGAGGAGATGCATCCCACTCAGATACCCTGACCAGCAGTGTCCCCCTCAGGACCTATTTCTTGGCCCATCCACTGGGGTTTTTTTGTTTTGTGTTTTCATTTGTTTGTGCTTTTTTGGCTGCACACATGGCCTGCAGAAGTTCCTAGGCCAGGGATTGAACCATCACCACAGCAGCAACCTGAGCCGCAGCAGCGACAACTCCGGATGTTAAGGTGGTTAGCCCACCAGGGAACCCCCACCCAGTTTGTTGTGGCAACATCACTGTCCACCTGGCTCACAGAAGTGTTTGGGTGCCTTCTCTTGCCCTGGCCGTCTCGCCTGCCTGGCTTCAGTGCTAACTCCCCACCACCTCCTCAACCCACATCCCTCTCCTGCCCCCACCCCTGGGTAGGACCAGGTCTGGCCCATCCTCCCAGGGAAGCATCCTAACCCATCACCCTGGCCCGCATCCCCCTGGGTCTGGAATCTGCAGACACTGAAACCATCACTGCACTTTAAGCGCCAGTGGCTCCCGACGGACAGCTGACCACATCCCAACTGCTGTGCGAGCGAGGGCATCTGCCTCTGCTCCTGGCCCATCCCCAGGCCTCTCTGGTTGGGGCCGATGCTGCTCTGATCTATCCCTCCCGGGCATCCTGAAGCTTCTGTTATCACCTATGATGCTCCAGGCTCAGGAGTGGGCTTAGCCCAGTGGGTACAAGAGAGAAGTACCCCAGCTCTCTCCCCTCCAGTAGGACAGCTGGGAGCACTGTGGCCCCCTGCATTTTCCTGCTCCTTAGGTCACCTTCCCACAGCCCACAGGCCCTTCCTGGGATCACCCCCAGAGCTCACCTCCCCACTAAACCCCTTTACCCAACTCCTAGCCCAGGGTCGGCATCAAGTTTAAATCCAGACTAAGCCACCATGTCCCTCCTTTTCTGGCATCACCGTGTCCATACCCACCTGCGCACTCATGTCTCCTCATAAGGCTCAGTGGGCCCTCGCCCCGCGATGCCCTGCCCCCACAGCTGTATACATACATATAATATATATGTATTTGCCTTATTGGGCTGCACCTGTGGCATATGGACATTCCCAGGCTAGGGTCCAATCAGAGCTGCAGCTGCCAGCCTACACCACAGCCACAGCAATGTGGGATCCTGCCTGTATAACACCTTCAAACCCCAGCCTAGCGTTTTAGACCATGTGGTCTGGCCCCACTATCTCTTCTGTCCTATTTCTCTCCCACCACGGCAGGTTCTCTGAGGTCTCTGCTGCAGCCTGCCCCAGGACCTTGGTGTATGCCGTTTGATATTCTCGGTGTATTCTCAACCAGAATATCCATCCCTACCTTTGGAAACCAATCCATTTTTCAGCCAACTGGCCCGAGCTCCCGCCTTCCCAAAGTGGATTAGCCTAAACCTCTGCCCAGCTTTCTCTTCCTCTGTCTGGGCGGCCAGCCCCAGTCAAGCTGAGCATCAGCCTTCCAACCCGTGTCATGGGGGTCCCCGGCCGACTTTCTGGAACTCCTGGGAGGGTCAGTGAGATCACGGCTACGGAGAATTTTTTGTGGATGGTGAATCTCAGAAGACATGGTATCATTATCTTCCCTTTTCTTTCTTTTTTTTTTTTTTTTTTGCCATTTCTTGGGCCCCACCCACGGCATATGGAGGTTCCCAGGCTAGGGGTCTAATCGGAGCTGTAGCTGCTGGCCTACACCACAGCCACAGCAACACCAGATCCGAGCCTCGTCTGCAACCTAAACCACAGCTCACGGCAACGTGGGATCCTTGACCCACTGAGTGAGGCCGGGGATCGAGCCCGCAACCTCATGGTTCCCAGTCAGATTCGTTAACCACTGAGGCACGACAGGAACGCCTATCTTCCCATTTCTGTTCAAACTTTTTGACAAGCCCCTCTCAGACCACGTCACTCCCAGAATTAACCCTTCCCTCCCCTGTGGCCCCATTTATCTCACTCTGCAGTTTTTAATGCGGGGCCCCTTGAATTATAACCTGTTACACCTGTGTTTTCTCTGTCAGAGCCTTCACTGCACCATGGTCTCCCAGGTTCTGTGACCCGTCTAACTGGGCGTGGGTCACATAGCACCTGCAGGAGGGTCTTGTACACCAAAGGTGCATACTAAATGCTTACTAAGCTGCCTTTGAAGTCCTTTTTCAAGATTCACCTTGGCCTTTCTTTTTAGGGCCACACCTGTGGCCTATGGAAGTTCCCAGGCTACGGGTCGAATCGGAGCTGAAACTGAAGATCTGTTCTTTAGTCTGAGAACATTCACGAATATGTTCGGTTCTTTCCAGTGGACTAAGGGTGTTCGTAGACATGGTTCCATGAGCGCTCACCCGAACCCTGCAGTATGAGATCCATAGATATTTCCACGTCTCGACTGGGGGTCCGTCAAAAGCAGAGGCCAAATCAAGCCTAGAATCTCTTTTTGAGATGCAGCAAGAGCGAGTGGAAGGGGAGGGAGCAAGGTCAAGGTGATGGATTATCGAGCTGTCCACTGCTTCTTACGAAAGACAGCTGTTTGCTGGGCTACATGGGACACTTTGCAGGCTGCCTGGTGGGCCCCCCAGCCCCCTGAGCTTTCCAACCAGCCAAGAACGCAGTGCCGTTGACTGGCTGGCTTCTGAATCCTGTATAGTGGGTCCCAGTTCATTCAATGAAATAACTCACAGCCTTGGACTTCCGAGTTGTGTCACTCAACCCTTGGTCCGTTGGCCCTGAGATGCCAATCTTCACGCAGAAGCTGGAAGAGGTGGGAGCAGCAGGCGCCCGCATGGGTCCACAAGGTTGGACGTGGTGCTGGAGCTGCAGCAGCACCCCCTGTGGCAGGTGTGTGGCAGAGGCCGTGGTGAAGGCCTGCCCTCCCTTGGAGGCCAGGTACGCCAGAGAGGTTCTGCGACAGGGACTCTCCACTGAGCACGTGGCCAAGGTCCAGGCCCAGGAGGAGCCGAGAAGGTCCGGGGGTAACTATGGTTGGTTGGCTAATTCTCATTTTATATCTGCAGAAACGGAGGCTAGGAGATGTTGAGTAACTTGCCCGAGGTTCAAGGCCGTTAAGGAGTGAACTCAAGTCTCCAACTCACATACCCAAAGTCCAGCCTAGGGCCCCGTCCACTTGATCAGAGTGCGAGTGGGTGCTGGAATGAATCGCTCACATCTACAGTCATGATTCACAGCCCACCTTTCCAAAAATGGAACCTGTCTCCCTTTCAGCATTCATTCATTCATTCCTTCATTCACCCCCTTCTGCACTTACTCATTAGGTGAGCACCTACCAGGCAGCCCTGCCTTCTTCCAACATCGTACATTGTGCGCAGCCTACAAGCCAGCCTCAGAGTCAGCTCGGGCTCCAGGAGGGAAGCAATCACCTTTATCATGGAACAGAGTGTCCCCCTTGCTAAGTAAGCTCTTCATGATAAGCCTCTAGATGGAAGAGTAAAGAATTTACATGTAGAAACTAGAAGTTCCCACAAGAGATGGCATTTGAAGTGAATCTTGGAGAATGAAGAGGATTTTAAAAGGTAGGTTATGAAGAGTTCCCTGGCGGCCTAGTGGTTAAGGACCTGGCATGGTCACTGCTGTAGTTCAGGTTCAATCCCTGGCTCAGGAACTTCTGCATGCTGCAAAAGTAAATAGATAAAATAAATAAAAGGTGAGTTATGAGAAGGCATAGCTCGAGCAAAGGGATGCTGGCCTGGAGTGCAGAATGCATTCAGGGAAGAGTGCGTCTGCGGCAGCAGCACGGGTCTCCTGGTAAGTTTTGGCAGAAGGTGCCAGGCTAGGGACCCAACCCGAGCCACAGCAACGACCTGAGCTGCTGCAGTGACAACGCGGGATCCTTAGCCTGCTGAGCTACCAGGGAACCCCATCCTGGTACGTTTTTTCCCTCCACGTAACCATAACCGTTTCCCCTCGATGTCAGGGAGCACCCAGCCGCTGGTCTCTGTGGTGCCCTCAGGCACTAGGTGACTCTGAAAACAACAGCGGGGAATGAGCATCCTTACCACAACCCAACCCGAGTGAAACAACAGAAACTTGCAAACAGCATGTCACAGTCACTATCCCCCTCGCCTGAGTCTGCGCAGGTCACGGACAACTTGCACAGCCTCTCTGTTGATTTAATTACACACACGGCCAATGAAATTATTATGAAATTTTACTAAAAAGCCAGTGACATTTACAGAGATTACAAGAGGAAAACTCTCCGACGCGTGTATCCTCCCTCTGGCTCCAGGCGCTCCGGTCCCCAGACGGTCCACTCCCTGGCTGGTGTCCAGCCCTGCAAAAGCCCGAAGTAGAGGGGACACCAGGCTAAGTTGGGCTGAAGGAGGAGTGGAAGAAACTAGCGTCAGGCTTTTTGTTCTGCTCTTGGTGAGCTCTGCTTCTCTCTGACTGGTGCCAGACCAAACAGATGACGGCGCTTAGGACATGTGTTAGTTTTGTGAGTTTGTAGCAGAGCCCACAAAGTAATCTCTGATTCCTGGCCAAGTGCCTCCTGAATGCTAGGTGCTGCGGTCAGGGAGGAGAGGCCCCTAGGGTTTGGGGGGTCCAACAGACAAACGCAGAAGTCACTTGTGGCAAATGGCCTGATTAGAAGTCCAGAACAAGGCTGAGATCCCGACTTGGGGGGAAAAAACTCCAACAACTCCTGCTGAGAGTAGACGCATTGGAGGCATGCTGGCATATGTTGACAGGGGCATTAGCGGACTGTGTGGACCTGGGCATTTCCTGCGCTCAGAGGCATATGAAGCTATAATGATTCATCAGGATAAACGGTGGACGTTTACTCTGAATACAATTTACACTCTTCCCCCCATCATCTCTCAAACATACCAGGATGCTACCAATACAGCACAGAGCTTTCCGACGTTAATTGAGGAGGGTGGTAACTCCAGACGGTAATATCGACTCGGAGATGTTAACCTTTTGGCTGCGGGGCTGAGAGCTTTGAAATGCGATCTCCGCAGCTCTAGTTATAATTGTTTTATGTCACGTTGACCGAGCGTGTTTACGATTTTTTAACAACAGCCTTAAAAAGTCCAGTGACATCTGTCGAGAGTTTAATTGAGAGTGTAAGAAAAAAAAATCATTAAAGGGACAGTCAAGAGATCAGTTTTCACACTGTTTAAACAACACGGTGGCCATCAGGCAGTGGAGGAATCTGGTGACACGACTAATTTAATCTCCCAAGTCGCAGCGCTAGTGTACCGAGGGCAGGAGGGGGTGGGAGACAATTTAAAGGAGAGGAAGGCGCAGGGAGGCAGGGGAAGAGGGATCCCCGAGAGCCAAAGGAGAAAAGACACGGAAAAGCGGACATTTCCCCTCCCAGTGTCAAGCATCTCCAACCCCGGCCTCGGGCTGGGCGTCCCGTTTTCCTGATTTGGCAGGGGGCGGGGCCGGGGCCGGGGGTGGAGAAGATGGAGGGCGCCCCGCACGGGCGGCCCGGGGACCGGCGCCCCAAGACGCGGACCGGCGAGTTTGCGCCCCTGAGCGCCGCCACTTTTGTTCTGCGCTCGCGGCGCCTGGCCGCGGCGGAGTGGCAGTGCGCACGCGCGGGCGGGGCGGGGCGGAGCGGGGCGGGCGGCGGGCTCCGGCCCCGCCCCCCGCGCCCCGGCCCGCTCCATCCGGGCACTGCCGAATTAGCATCGTGCCGAGGCACAACTTTGCCGAGGCCCAGCGAGATCCAGGCGCGCGCCGGAGGAAATATAGTCCCTGCCGGCTGGTGGCTCGCGCGGGCGGCGGCGGCCGAGGGGCGGGCGCGCGCGGGGCTGCGCGGGGCTCCCGGCGCCTGGGGGCCATGCGCCGGGCCGCGCCGGCAGCCCGGGGACCCGGCGCAACTTGCCGGGCAGCCTGAGGAGTTGGGGCGGCCGCGGGCTCGGCGCCGCGGCGCCCGGCCGCCTTTCTTCCCCCTTGCCAGACCCCTCCTTCCCTTTCGGCCGTGGGGGAGGGGGCTCGTGTCGCCCCCCCTTCCCCGGAGACCCAGTCCATCCCCGTCCGCCCCCTCCCCGGCGGAGCCGCGCAACTTCCCGGGAGCCGGGGCCAAAGTGAGCGTAAAGTGCCGCCCAAGTTGCCGGGATGGAGCTGCAAAGCCGGCCCGAGGCGCTCGCCGTGGAAATCGCGCGCCACCAGGTAGGCGACCCGGGGCTGCGGGCCTGGGGTCGGGGCTCCAGACACCGGAGGCCGGCGTCCTCTTCCTTGTCGCGGGGTTTGCAGGGCTGGAGGGTCCGCTCTTCGAGCCTGCCCTGGGGGCGAGGGGAGTGTGTACCTGCACGGGACCCGGTCTGGACCTCCCCTCTGCCCCTCTTCCGTGCAGTCCTGCCCGGTTTGGGAGGTCGGAGGCCGGTGGGACCCGAGCCCGGCGTCTTCTCTTTCTCGAGCACGGTCTACAGGACGAAGGTCCCGGGAGGGACCCCCTCGGTGAACCTCCCCGGGGCTTGTGTGAGAGTGCGTGCGCCGACCCCCTCCGGCCCCCACCCGCCCCGTGCAGTCCTGCACAGTTTGCAGAAGTAGTTTTGGCGATTGTTGCTCGGGCGAGCAGCGGCGTGGCGGCCGAAGCCCGAGCGGTATTGCGGCGTGCGCGCGTGTGTGTGTTGGGGAGATTAGGACGCGACTTGAATATTTATGAGCTTTGCTCGACACGGACTCGCCGTGTTTACTTGGCTCTTTGTTCCTCCCCCCTCCCCCGGCACACACTCACACTCACTCGCACACACACCCCGGCCTGCAAACTTGCACCTCTCGGGGCGCGCCGCCGGGTGGCCTCGGCCCCCTCCCCGCCCCGCGAGCTGCCCCGATGAGGCGGCAGCCACAGGTAAGCGGCCCCGCGCGGCACTGCCCGGCCGCCGCGCGAGCGGGACGCGGCCCCGGGGAACTTGGGGCGCGTGGCTGGCGGCCCGAGCGGGGGTCCGGGAACACTTGACCCCCACCCCACCCCCGCCCAGGGCGGCCGGCCTGAGCCCGCTCCTCCGTGTTTCCGCAGAACGGCGACCTCAAGAAACAGCTCCACGAGAGGCAGCCGCGGATCGCCGCGCTCAGCGACAAACAAGTAAGCGAGCTGGAGCTTGGCCCCCGCCCCCCGCTCGGGGCGGGGAGGAGGGGTCGCCGGGCACTTTGGCGGCACCCTAAAAAGTGCCGCCCTCGGCACCGCGCGCTCAGACTCCCAAAGGAGTCTCTTCAGTCCTCAAAGTTACTCGCCCCCCTTTTCTGGAAAGAAAGAGCCGGGTTATGGGCGGCCGAGTGGGCAGAGCGCAGCTCCCGCAGTGGCCGAAAGAGAGACGCTGCACTTAAAAGGCGGCGAGCAGCCCGGCGTCCATTTTGAGCTGGTGGACATGTTTTTGGAATGTGGCAGTTTCTCCCGGCTCCGTGTCCCCCGCTTCACGCTGGTGTGAGGGCGGGTGGGGGGAGAGGGGGCGGCCATTCGGGCCTGGACACCGAAGTACTTGGAAGCGATTTCTTGGTTCCCTTGCAAATCTTATTTAAAGCAGCGTCCCTCTGGGCCCCCCCTCCCCTCCACTTCTCCAGCATCACTTTTATTCTTGGAACCTGACGCCCGCTCCCGGGGAACAAAAGAAAGGCGCCCCCCAGGACTCCCCAGTTCTGCTCCAACTTTGGTCGTGGGCATCAGGTGTAGCTTGGGACCCGCGAGAAGCTCCTCGCGGTGGGGGGCCACCGACCCCCTTCCGGCCCCTCGGCGAGGAAAAGTTGTCCATTGTGACTTAGTTGCGCTGAGCTCAGCGGTAGGGGTTTCAGCACCACGAACAGATGCCGCCGCCGGAACGCGGCCGGCCGCGCGCCCCCGCCCCCTCCCTCCCTCCCTCCCGGCCGCTCGCGCCCCTCCCCCTCCCCCTCCCCCCGCGCTCCCTCCCCGCACACTCGCTCCCGCCCCTTCCCCGAGCCGAGAACTTTGAGCGGCGCAGCCAATGGCGGCCTCGGGGCTCCGAGGGGGGCGGGGGCGGGGGTGCCCGCCCCGCTGCCCCCTCCCCTCCCTCTGCCCGCCCCGCGGGCCCGCCCCCGCCCCGCCGCGCCCCCGAGCCATCGATCGCGCTTCCTTCGGAATGCCGGTCGCCGCCGTCGGCACCAAACTTGGACAGCGCCCCCCCCCCCGCCCGCCTCCCCGACTCGGCCGCCGAGCGGGTCCCCTTCTTCCCCCAAGTCCCGGCCGGGTCTGCCCGATCGGAAGCCCCCCCCTCCCCAGAGGGCTCGTCGGTTGGCGGGGAGACGTGGAGGAGTCTGGAGGGGGAGAACTCGGAGGCCGGGTGTTCATTTCGAGTCTTTAAAGTTGAGAAGTGGTGGGAGGGGGCGTGCGGGAGAGGAGGGGGCCGGGGGTGGCGGAAAGAAAGATGGCTGTTCCCGCGGGTCGGCGCCTGGTCGGGGGCCCCGGGCGGGACCCGAGGGTCGGGACGAATGCGTTAACCCCTTTCTGGCGGTGCCGCGGCCCCCTTCCCGGCCGCGCGCGCCCGCCCGCCCCGCGCCCCCGGCCAGGAGTGGAAGCTTCCATTCCCGCCGGAGGGGGGCCCGGCTCTCGGCCCCGGCGAAGTCGGGGAGTTCGCGGGGGGAGGGGACCCGGGCCCCGCATTAGCATTTTGATTGCTTTGATGCCATTTTTGGAGGGGGAGGGGTTGGAAGACCCTTCTCCGCGGAGCACAAAGATGTTTAATCACTGTGTAGAATCAAATCAGATACTTTCTTAAAAAAAAAAAATCCTCCATCGAATCTGATACCGTGTGATAGCTGAGGGTTACTAAGCCCCTTTTTAACTGGGTAAAATAGCAAGTTGTTGACTCTTATGCTCCGAGTAGAAGATTTAAAAGGGAGAGCGAGAAAATCCAATAATCCCGCAGCTTTTATTGCAACAATGTCTCTTTATGTGTGCTTCTACATCGCAATAGTTTTACTATTTGGAGTGGCTTTTCGGAGCTTAGGTTTGATCATGTCTGTATTGTGGCAACTATTTCAAGGCTGTTTAAATTTTTATGATGATAGTAAATGAGTAGCTATTTATTATCTGTCATGCCTGAATTTAGATGAGGCTGAGGAGAGAAACATTTGAAGATCGTGTTTGAAGGTTGTGGTGGCGCTTGGGGAAGGAACTGTCCTGCTCCAGGCTGCCTTTGCCTTTAAATTTGAACTCGGGGAAGGAGGCCCGTGAACGGACTGTACCTCCATCTTTTTGTGTGTCGGAGTGTGTGTTGAAAAAGAGAGAAAGAAAGCCACAAAAACTTTTGTTCTCTGGCTTTTTAAAAACAATTCTCTTTGAAGTGGCTGAAAATACCATTTGGGAAGCAGCCAGGGCTTGTCCTGGCCATTGGCACTTGTGTTGGTAACTGCAAGTGTGTTGTTTTTCCTTTTCTCTTTGTGGCATTTTATGTAGCAAAGGGCTCATAAAAGAGAGAGGGAGGGGCTGGGGCCGTGGTGCAGCATGCTAATAAAGCTGCCTCGTCTCTCCCAAGCTCCGCCGAGAAATCTTTCCGAGGTCACCTATGAAATGAGTTGGGGAGAGTTCACATTCACTCGTTTCCCTCTCCTCGGGCGAGTTTGGTGGTGGTTGGCAGCGTGGCTGGAGGAAGGTCAGGGAATGAGCTTCTGGAGGTGGTTCCGGGCTGCACCCAGGGTCTTGAAGGGGAGCGGTGGGCTCGTCTTGGTCACCCCTGCACCTGCCCAGGAGGAGCTGAAAGGCGGGATCAGGGATGAAAAAAGCCAGGATTCCGGAGTTTGTTTTTCATGCCCCGTAAACATAAGGGTAGTGTCCCTTTAGAGGTTCGCTTGGGAAGGAACACGCCATCTTCATCTCTGGGGATGTGTTTTTGTGCTGCTCCTGCTCGGAATATGGGACATAAGGGTTAAGTGTCACTGAGAAGTGCCAACGCGGGTGGGTGATGAGCTCGGTGGTAAAGTGGTTGGAGGACCCCATCGTCCGCATTTGTTAGAAATACAATAGCAGGGAGTAATATCTTTGGTGCCCGCCATCGAGTTCCCATGCACGCCCTTGGCACTGGGATTTTTTTTCCGTTACTTCTGGAAACATGGACGAGTGCTCGAAGATGTTTATCAAGGATTCCTGGAAGTAGAGAGGTTGTTTGTTGGTCCAAAGTACAGAGATCCGGATCCTGTGTAAGCGTCCAGCATCTCCAGAGGGTAAACTAGGGAACCAGTTTCCGTGGGACCTGGCTATTAGAAAACAGAGTTCATGTTTTTTTCCTTAAAAACAAAAAAGAGAAAGGGAGATAAGGGGCAGCTGGTCAGCGCCCAGCCGTGGCCCAGCCCTCCGTGGCCAGACCGCATTCCCGTGTGGCATCCCCCCCACCCCTGGGGTGTGAATCTGGTGGAGGCTGGACCCTTCGTCTTTAACAAGATATGATGTGTGAAGACTCCATTAGTTGCTCCAGTGGTTTTACGCTGTGAATTTGCAGCACATGCAGAGAGGCAGTAACATTTTTATCTAAATTGTCAAGCAACAAGAACTTCCGTGTAAATAACAGCCCCACATCATAAATACCGGGTTTTTTTTTTTTTTTTTTTTTTTCCTCCCCTCTGTCTTTGGAGTTCTCAGCACAGCGTTCAGCTGCCATGTGAAGGGGCATCTTCAGACCTGAACTTCATGCAAGTTCAGCTTCCCCGTGGAGTGAGAAGAGCCTTCTGTATGAACGCAGTCTGTGCCAGTGTGGCAGACACACACACACACACACACACACTGAACTCAGGGCCTTGCGTGCGGCTCGATCTGTCCATTTGATGGACTCTGGATTCCGAGGGAGCGTCCTCAAGTGCAGCAATAAAAATATGTCTTCTTGAAGGTATTATGTATGTGGCGTTCACCCAGGCACTGAATCACGTCTTGACTGTGATTCACTAGCAGCATCGGACGCCAGAGGGACTCCACCAGAAGCATCCACCGAAGGCAGCTGCGGGGTGGAGTTACTCTGAAAGCTGCCCACTTGTTTTCAGTCCCTCAGTAAAAGGATGCGCCATTTGCCAAGCCCTCCCCCCAAGTCCGCTCTCATCCCGGAGGCTAACTTTTAACCTTCCTGACCTGGTGTTCACAAAATCTCATCCTTAAAACAGCAGCATTCCATGGAAAAGATCACTCATGCTGCTGCTCAGAGCTTCATGTCTCATGTTCTGGAAAAGAGTGTGGGCTCGAGAGAGCAGGTGCTCAGGCCTGGCTTTGCCCTGTTGCCACCTGCTCGGCCTTGACCTCCCACTCCGCCTCCCACGGCCAGAGTCTCCTGGACCCACACTTTTCTCTGAGCTGTCTTCCGGGGCCCCTCTTGCCCTCCATCTGCCCACCACTCTGGTCCCTTCCCCATCATCCCTTGGCTGGAAGAGTACAGCCTCCTCACCTAAAGCTCCACTCAGAAAGCTTTATTGGAATATAATTCATGGATTGCATAATTCACCCGTTGAAAGTGTACAGTCAAGTATTTTTGGTATGTTCACAGGTATTTGCAACTGGTCACTGCCGTCGATTCTAGAACATTTTCATTATCTTTTGGGTATCAGCCCCCCGTCCCCACCCCCACCCCCAGTCTTAAACAACCACTAATCTACCTTCCGCCTCTGTGGAGTTACCCAGTCTGGACTTTCTCATGAACAGAATGGTCCAATCTGGGCTCGTAGATGCTGGGTTTCTTCCACCGAGCGCACCGCTTCTAAGCTCAGCCAAGTGTCACGCCTTCTTGGGTGTGAATTCTGTTCCGTCGTGTGGCAGACCGCACTTTGTGTCCGTTCACCAGCTGATGGGCGTTTGGGTCGTTTCCGGCTCTTGGCTCTCGCCCCCTCTGGTTCCTTCTCCACCGGAGGAAGCGTCTTTAAACTGGAACAAGATCATGATGCTCCCTTGCTGGAGCCATTCCAGGGGTTTCCCTCTGCTCTCTGCAGGGATGGCCCTGCCCCCCACCGTCCCCAGGGCTCGGCCTCTGCGAGGGGTGCCTCCCCCTGCCCCCTGCCCCCAGACAGCGCGGCTCCTGGCCTCGGGTACCGCCCGCGAGCATTTTCCTGCTCTGGAGACTCTGCTGACGGTCATCCGTTCCCATCTTTTCAACACCGTCCGTCGTTTGGGCCAGGCTCTAAGGGAGCTTACAGGTCCCAGAGCAGTGCCTTAGAGGGGCTGGCTGCGTATTTCCTGAAGGAGCAGATGCCCGGGAGAAGGTGGGTGTGCAGACCGGCAGGGACGTGCAGCGGGGCCCTAGAGGAGCCCTTCGTAGTGGTCCTTGTCGTGGGCCTGCCGTGAACAGTTTTTTCAGTCGTGTTTGGAATGAGCGGACACAGAGGTGAGTAAGACCGGCAGCTCCCTGTTTTTGGAAGCCACACGACGGAGTGCGGTTTAACAGCCACGTGTCAAGGAAACTCCAGAAAGGTTCTGTGGGAACCATGCTGTGTGTGTGGGTCTCCGGAGACAGAAGACAGCTTCCTGGGGGAGACGGGTCGGGGGGGGGGGTCCTGAGGACTCCTGGGGGTGTGGGCTGGAGATGCTGGTGGCCGAGCTCGGGGCTAATGGCCTGAGAGAACCTGCTGGTGAATTTCTGGCAGTTAAACCATAAGAGAGACAGACAGACAGCAGAGATTGCCGGGCAAGGGGGGCATCTAACACCGGCGCAGAGCCTGGATTTGTGCTGGGGCTGGGAGAGGCCTGGGGCTTTCAGGGCTTTGGTGCTGAGATTAGAAGGGGAGAGAGGGAAGGAGGCTTGAACTCATTCCCTGCCTGGCCTGGCCGTGTGAGCATCTTGATCTGTCACCTGCCTGGGAAGACTCTTACAGCGACGATGGCATCTGAACATGACGCAGGAGAGGGGGCTGCTAGGTGACGGGTACTTTGCAGGCTGAGGGGTCAGTGGCTATGAGCTGACCCTCCTCCTGACTTCACCAGGGCTTCTCAGGACCGAGAATTTGGTGGGGGAACACTTCTGGAAGCTCCTTGAAAGTGGCTCGGTGGGCAATTCTGCTGGGTTGGTTTAAGAGGAAAAAAAGTAGGAGTTCCCTGGTGGCTCGGTGGGTTAAGGACCTGGTGTGGTCACTGCTGTGGTGCAGGTTTGATCCCTGACCTGGGCGTGGTCACTGCTGTGGTGTGGGTTTGATCCCTGACCCGGGAACTTCTGCATGCCGTGAGCACAGCCAAAAGAAAGCAGAAAAAGAAAAAAAGTATGTGTGTACATAACACGTATTTCCATGTATTGGCTAGGTTTCCATTACTGATTTGATTTAGACTAGTTGTAAAGTGTGTAATAACAAATAGCAAGTACAGAAGACCCTTGAACAACGTGGGGGTTGGAGATGGTGACCCTCAGTGTGTAACTTCTAGGAGATTCTCTGATTCTCCGTGTAAGGCAGGTCCTCTTACCTGGGGATTCGTCCAACCACAGACCCTGCAGTAGTGCAATATTTACTAGTGCAAAAATCCGTGTGGAAGTGGACCTGCATGGTTCGAACCCGTGTTGTTCAAGGGTCTCCCGTACATCGAAAGATGCCAGTATATATGCACAGAGTCTGTGCCGTGTGTATATAAAGTGAGTTGATAATTTGTCCAGGATTATGTTACTAAAACCAGAGACAGGATTTGTTGAAGACAAAAAAATAATGACCCTTCTCCTACGGAAGTAAAATCTTAACACGATAATGAGCACAACTAGGAACCATGAGAATGCAGGTTCGATCTCTGGCTGCCTCAGGGGGTTAAGGATCTGGCATTTCCGTGAGCTGTGGTGTAGGTCGCAGATGTGGCTCGGATCCCGTGTTACTGTGGCTGTGGTGTAGGCTGGCAGCTACGGCTCTGATTCAACCTCCAGCCTGGGAACTTCCATATGCTGCAGGTTTTGGCCCTGAAAACAACAACAACAACAAAAACCAAGAAACAAACAAACAAAAATAAAACTGCGGAAGGCAGCAGTTGCTTTTCTTCCTGTTTCTGTAACATTTCGGAGAAGAGGAAGAAGTCAACTTCTCGCAAAGTTTCTGCTGTAAAAGCAACATCTGGTTGTTGGGGAGAAAATTCACAGCACAAACGTGAGTCGTAAAACATGACCCCGCCGCTGCCCCTCCTACTGTGCGGACGAGAGCCGTGCTGGTTCTCCGGTGTGTTTGCGGACGTGTTCTGTGCATGTACACACGTTTGTAACACAGATAAACACGCTTAGTGGGTTACTCATGAGCACGCGCTTCCTAAACTTGTTTTTTGCACTTGACATTTGTCTGGACATCTCTCGGGAACAACTCGGTTCAATTCCACAAACATGTAATGAGCTCCCGCCTGGTGTGGGGGTGGCTTTGATGGTGGGTGATGTGCTATTTTTAGTAATAGCGACAGCTCTCATCCAAGATTTTACACTAAGGCTTCACTGGCTGTGCTGGCAGCAAGTTTCTCCTGTAGTCGGGGAGGCAGGTGTATTCATGGTTACCTGTCCGGCCAGGCGCCTGCGTGGAGGGTTACCTGGGGCTCAGCCGGGCAGGGACGGGGTGCTTGCTGTGATGAGGCAGTGGGTCACTGAGGAGGTGACATCTATCTGCACTGTGCAGAAGCAGAGAGGCAGGTTGCAGGCCCTGTGCCCTGGCTGTCTGCGGCCCTGAGGTTCTCCAGTGGGTCTGTCCCAACACTGGAGACACACATCCATGGCACGCTGAAGTTCTTGGGCCAGGGATTGATCCGGCACCATAACAGGGACTTGAGCCCCAGCAGTGACAATGCTGGCTCCTTAACCCACTGAGCCACCAGGGAACTCCCCAATGCCTCTTTGATGCACGTCTCGTTTCCTTTTTTAAGGTTTAGTGGAAGTATAGCTCCGTTACAGCGTTGTGGTGAATTTCTGCGGTACAGCAGAGTGATTCAGTTATACGTGTACCCACGTCCGTTCTCTTTCAGATTCTTTTCCCTCATGGACCGTCCCGGACCCCTGGGTAGAGTCTCCTGTGCTGTACAGCAGGGCCCCGTTGCCCAGTCCGCCCATGGGCCTCAGTGAGATGCACGTCTTTTTGTTGGATTGTTGAGATAATCTCGTGACGTGTGGCTCAGGCCGGGCCAGGTGCACCTTCCCAGTGGGACAGGGCAGAGAGGGGCAGCGTCCCCAGTTAGACAGCTTGGGACCACTGAGGGGGTGCCCTCTGGTTCAGCCCTTGGCCTCTAGACTGTAACTTGGGGTACCCGGGAGGACAGAGGCCCTGAGGTCACGACACCAGGCTTCCCATCCCTGTTCCGCCTCCATCTGGCTCGCCTCGGACAGGTCCTTTTGCTTCCTCGAGCAGTTTCCCATCTGTCACGTGGGCATCATAGTAAAAACCACCTTCCTGGGTTTTTGAGGTAAAATCAGGTGATGGGTGACAGTGCATCGAACTGCCAATGGGCTAAAGGGGTGATTTGAGTAGAATTTCACTGGCCACGTGGGTGACCCCAGGAAAGGCCTTCGTGGCACCGGGGAGGCTGGAGCTTTTGTCCTGTTACTTGTCCTTCTTGGTCGAGGTTGATGACTGCTGTCCCCTCTGCCGGTCCACGGAGTTGGCTTTGATATGTTAGCCTCTTAAAACACCTGCTGTCGGAACTGTACAATTGATTTCAATTAACTTTGAATTTTTTCAGTGAGATGACTCTGATAATAACTTTGGTAATCCCATGCCGCCTCATTAGAGTGGCTGGCTGGTGATTAGCCCTGTGATTTAGCAAGTTTTTCCTCCAACGCCTTTGTCTGTTCAGAAACCCAGTCATGGGCGCACTGCCGTTGTCACTCCGCTCGTGCGAGCCGGTGCTCGGCGTGGCGCTGCCTGGTCCACCACGGAGCCCACTGTGGGGTCTGAGCCGGTGGTGGGGGCCCTTCCCGCGGGCAGCATCTTGGGTACACTCTGGTCACACATGGGGGGCTTAAGGAGGCCCCTTTGCGGGTGTTGGCTCATTCTCTAAGTCCCTTGTCCCTGACTTCAGGGGAAGGATGAAATCACGGGTCGTTTTACCCACGCTCTTTGGAACTTCCAGCTTTTGAGGAAATAGGACTCTTGGATTTTCCTGGAGGAAGAGTCCCCCTAAGAAGGCTTTTAACTCTGACTCTGAGAAGCGTGGAAGAGGTTAAGCACCGCCTGGCCTTACAGCTGGACAGGCTGGACGTGTGACCCCAGCTCTGTGCTTTGAGGGCTGTGAAGCGGGACTAGCAGGCCAGGCATCGCCCATCAGAGAGCCGAGTGCTGGCGTGTAGGGAGGATTCCCTGACACGACACGTGGCGCTCTGGGCCGGATAAGTTCTCAACAAGTGGGATCTGAGCCTCACGAGTCAGCTGTCCCATCGGATGACACCCTGGGTGCCCCCACTGCTGCCTCAGTCACTGTGCACACAGCCCTTTGTGCACGGCCTGCTCTTAACCCTCATCCTAGCTGGGAGGCGGCTGAAGCCCCGAGAGCTAGAGCGGCTTGTAGACGTCACTCAGCTGGCAAGTGGCGAGGGAGCCGTGGTCCAGTTCTGGGCCGTTGTGGCTTCACGATCGCAGCATGTGGGGGAACAGGACAGCACTCGGGGCCGTGAATGTGAAAAGTCGGGTGTGTCCTGTGACTCCAGGGCACGTGTTCTGATGAAAGGAAATGGAGTTAGGATGTCAGAGAGAAGCACCAGCAAGTTCGGTGCTGTTTGTGATGACGAGTGGGGATTTTATGGTGAAGCAGAAGGTCATGGAACTTGGGGCAGGGGCGGGGCTCGGTCTGTGTCCGGTCTCTGCCCCTGGCACCAGGGTGGGGAGCATGGGGCAGGCAGTGGGGAGGGCAATCTCTGTGGCATAGAACGAGCCAGCAGCAGGTGGTCTGGATGGACCCCCGGGCGAAAGCCCCCCACCCTCTGCTCTGTCATTCCCGCAGTGGCCTGAGCACCTCTGTTCTCCTTGTCACTGGGGTTTTATACGTTAAGGTGGAGGCATCTCCTCATTTTGAAATGGCCTCTGTTCTCCAAAGGAACAGACGTGCTTCCTTAAGATGTTTATTTGTTCGCGACTTAAGTGTGGTGAGAAATGGCTGATGGAGCTTCGTTCTGGTGGTGACCTCTGACCGCCACCAGCGGGCGTCCCCTGCGGTCTCAAGCGGGCCGCGCTTTGCTTTTTTCGTTTTTATTTTTATTTTTCGCTCGGTCCCTGTGTTGGTCTTGTTAAAGCGCAGCAGAAAGGGCACCCGTGGGGGGATTTTTCCTTTTTTTCACTCGGGGTTGAGTGGCTCCGCAGCCCCACGAGTAAGCCAGGGAGGGCAGTTGTTGGGGTTCCTGTGGCAAAGTGGGGACGGCGCGGCTTGCAGGCCGGGCTGTCCTGAGGACCAGTGCGGGTGCCTGTCCCACGTGCCGGGTGCCATTTCCGGCCCGCGGCGGGCAGCCGGGTGAGAGGGAGCCCTTCCCGGTGTAGCTTTTTAACAGTCATGCGAGAAGCAGGGGCCTGGCGGTGCCCCCGAGACACGACAGCGGTGGAGAGGTGGACAGACAGGTGACCGTGGCTCTTGTCGGGACCGAAGCCCCCGGGCTGCTTGCTGTCTCCCCGGACTGGTGTGTCCCCAGTTGGGATTGGGCCCTAACCTTGGCATTCGGTGGAAGTTGAGGGCCCAGGTCCCGCAGACTCGGCAGAGGGCGTCCAGCAGAGATACACGTGACCAGGGGCCACCCCAAGCCCCTCCTTCGCTGGAGCGACAGCCCTCATGGGGGTGGTGAAGGCGCCCCGGGCCCCCAGGCTCCAGTCTCCGGACCACAGTGCAGCTGCCCAGGAAGCATGTCGTTTGGGTCAAGCCACTCCATTCTGCTCATGCTGTTTTCTTTCAGAAGCGACTTGCCCCCTGGGGGAGGCAGGCTGGGTCCCTCACACGGGGTCCTCGTGGCGATGGCAGGGTCGCTGGGGCCACCACCCTGGAGGCTTCCAGAAGGCGGTCAACTTTGAGAGCCCCAGCTTGCGATGCGCCCAAGGGGGGAGGCGGCCCTGGGAGGAAGGGCGCAGCGCCTCCCGGGACCGTCCGTCTGTCCTACGAGACTTCCCACCAGAGATTGGCCGGTGCGCGCCACGCTGGTTCAGTCCAGAAACATGAGTGCCTGCAGGGCTGCACTTGGGGACAGAGGTCCATCGTGGACGTGTGTCTGGCAGAGGCCACGACCTACACAGCCACAAACCAGAAAGTGTTTGTCAGATTTCGCCAAGTCACCTTCCAAAATAGCAAAGGTGATAAAAGATAGTAGTTTGCAGGGGGCGGGGGGTGGGGGGATTATCTTTAGGGGAAATAATCGCTGCCTTTTGATCTCTTGGGGGGAGGCAGCAGGAAGTTACCTGAAATAGCAGGTGAGGGTCTCTTGGCCTCTGTGGGGGATTCCAGCAGGCTCCCACGTGGGTGATGCTCTCATCAATTTGGGGAGAAGCTTTTGCCCCAGGAAAGAGAACGAGGGGGGGGATGGGGGAGGAGATATGTTTCTCTTTGGTGTCACTCAGGCGGAAAGCCAATCTGCACATGTAAATGAACTTGAAAATGCAATTAAAAATGTATACATATTGGAGACTGTGATCCAGAATTTAATGTGAGCTGCAGGTTACCAAGCGACAAGCAGCATTTCCTACAATCAGTGGGACCGAATCTGCTCTGTGATTAATGCAGCTCGGTGGAGATGAGTGCAGCCCAGCCGGGCTGATGTCTCAAGCTGGAGTGTGACGGCCCCACTGAGTGTCACTTTTCTTTGCTGACATCACCAAGCTCCTTCTCCTGGTTGTCACTGCCGAGGGGACACGGACTCAAGAAGGTCCTTCCAAGGGCTCGTCCTGACTGGACAGGAGAGGTGACAGACACTTAGCCTGTCGTTGGGGACAGAGGTCAGAGGGGCCCTGGGCGAGGTCACAGCTGCTGGTGCTGGGAATGGGCGGATCTCGGGGACCACCTGGCTGGGGTCTTAGAGCAGGAGCTGGGCCGGGGGTGCCAGGGAGGGGCAGTCAGGGTGGCAGAGCTGTCCATGTCTGGGTCTTGTCCGGGGTGTACCCACCAACATGTGCAGAAGGCAGTGCTCGGGGTTGGGGGGCGGGGAGGGCGGCAGCAGCCACCGCTGGTTATGGAGATGGGACACACGCCTGCTGGGCTCCCACTCTGTGCCAGGCGCTGGGGACACAGCAGTGGACAGAAGAGGCCTTCGAGATGTGCTCAGGCTCAGGGGCCGAGGCAGGTAATAGGCAAGACACATCATAAATGAATAGGAGGGAAGGGGCCGAGTGTTTCAGCCAAGAGTAGAGTGTGTGGGGGAGCAGGGGGCGGCGAGGGGAGGCAGGTGGCTCCTTGAAATGGGGTGGCCTCAGGCGTCAGAGCCAGGCCTGCAGAGCAGCTGGAGAAGTGAAGAGGGCATTCTGCAGGACGAGTGTCCTAGGCAGGGGTCCGGGAGACAGGACCTGCCTGGCGTTTCCAGTGGAGGCCGGCGTGGCCAGGATCGTGAGTGACAGGTGAGTCTGAGGGAGTCTGGAGCTGGTGGTTCAGGCGGGGTCTGACCTCCCCAGCACGGCTGTCCCCTGCCTTTCAGTCGCCAACTGGCCGCGGCGAAGAAGAGAAGGTGGCCCTTTCATCAGGCAGGGTTTGGACTAGAAGCTGGAAGTTACTGGAAGGCCAGTGTCAGTGGGGGTATCGCTCAATGGTAAAGCACTTGACCGCAGAAGGCCAGCTTTGGCTCTGAGGCTGGAGGACTTCCCTTACACAGGCACCTCCCTGGGGGGCCAACCGGTCGTTCTGAGACCTTCTTTGGTCCAATCAGCACTTGAGCAGCAAAGCGGAAGTCCCGACAGCAGCTGGAGGGGGCCCAGGTGGGCTGTCCCTGTGCTGAGTTCCCAAAAGCCCAGGTTCCTCAGGGTTCCATCTCTGCCCAGTCACAACCTGTGATGCCCTGACAACAGCGGGATCCCCGACACTGCGGGCAGGCGGCGGGCAGCCTGGGCGGGCGCTGGGCAGACGTGCTCTGTGGGGAGGCGGGGGGCAGCGAGGCCCAGCAGCAGCCCTGTCATCACGTGGTGTGGCCCGTGGGCAGCCTGCTTTTTGAGTTTTTTCCAGGGGAAGCCAGAGCCCCGCGCTCACGTGAAATCTGCGATTTGATGTAGGTGCTCCCTGAAGGCCTTGCCTTCCCTCTTTCTTTCCTTCTTCCTTCCTTCCTTCTTTTCTTTCTTTCTTTCTCTCCCTCTTTCCCTCCCTTCCTTCCTTTCTTTTTTTTTTTTTTTGGCTTCTTAGGGCTGCACCCTCGGCATATGGAAGTTCCCAGGCTAGGGGTCAAATTGGAGCTGTAACTGCCGGCCTACGCCACAGCTCACGGCAACGCCGGATCCTTAACCCAGTGAACAAGGCCAGGGATCGAACCTGCGTCCTCGTGGATCCTACTCTGATGTGTTTCCGCTGCACCACGATGGGAGCTCCGTTAAGGCCTTTTCTAAATGCTTTGGCCCGAAGGACACTCCCGCCGGCCACACCAAACCTGCCTCCTGTGCGCCCTTCTGAGTCCCTCCCCAGGCCCCGGACACCTGGCCCCTCCTCCCTTGTTCGGACCCAGCCTGACCTCCCCAGAGGGGCCTGAGCCTCCCTCTGGCCCCATCACGGCAGGTCCTGAGCAGGTAACTGCCTGCCTCCTTCACCTCCATGTCCCTCTGTGGGGCCGATGTTCAGAGCTACGGGGCAAACCAGGGTCGGGTCGAGGGGTGTGAGGTCCAGCGAGCCCCCGTCCCAAAGCCCCCAGCTCCTGTCAGGGGAGGACAGTCGCTGCTGGGCTGGAGGGCCGTTGAGGTTCTTGAGGAGCCTTCGCTTCTCGCTGAGAGTAGTAAGCGGAGCGGGGATGTATTTCTGTAAATAAAACAGGCCCCAGCCCCTGCCCCTGCCCCAGCGGAAGCCGGTGCCTGTTGAAGTTAGTTTATTAACGAGTTCTGCTGAGTGGGCTTGAATGGGGGCCGAGCTCTCATATTGTGGATCTAATTATAAACACAAGGGATGACACCAAATACGCAGCCTTTCGAGGGAGAAGAGTCTGGCAGCTCGGTTTAAAGTGTCCTTTAATGAACTTCTTTGGCACTTGTATCTTAGCAACGCGTTTATTACATCCTGGAGCAGCTGGACTCCGGCACAGTAATTTATGCCCCCCCCCACCGCCGCCTCTCTTTGGTGACGGACCCGCTTTTCCAAGGCTGTGTTTCCGTCTCTTCTGCTTTGTCTGGTTGATGAAGAAGGTGCACGGGGTGCCTGAAGCGGGGACCTTGCTGGCCGGCAGCAGGGACCGCGGCCCCGGCCTGAAGGAGGGCGGCAGCCTGGCTCGGGTGCAGGCGCTGCAGGCTGCCTCTGGGATGTGCTGAGTATCTCCCCAGCGCAGCCTGGCTCTGGGTATTTTTATCTGGACTTCTTTCCTGTGATGACACTCATTTGGATGCGGCGGAAGTGGGGACATGTGCACATCTTTCCTCGTGATGATCGGCAAGCCTCTTGGTGGGATGGGACGCGTTCTGGATGGAGCGGACGTGGGGAGGGCGGCGCCGCGCAGAAACAGGCCGGGGCCCTTCCGAGCACGGGGACTTCGCCGGCCCCTTCCCTCCCCTGAGCCTTGACTCTCCTGTCTGCCGTCGAGGGTCCCGGGGCCACTGGAGCAGAGCGCTCACCGCACACAGGGCAGACTAAAGCGACAGAACTTTCCCCCCTCACCATCTGGGGGCTGGAGTCTGAAATCAAGGTGTGCGGGGCTGTGCTCCCCCCGGTGGGGGGGACCCTCCCTGCCTCTCAGGCAGCTCCTGAGGCTCCAGCTGCCCCTGGGTTGTGGCTGCATCATCAGGCCCCTGCTTTTGTCTTCACACGGCCGCCTTCCCTCTGGGTCTGTGGCTTTTCTTCTAAGGACTCCAATCACTAGACTTAGAGCCCCCCAGTGCCGTGTGACCTCAACGGATTGACCACATCCGTCAACACCCAACTTCCAAACAGGGTGAGCTGCGGAGGTTTGGGGTGGACTCTGCTTAACCCACGGCATCCGTCACGGAAGCTCGTCATGCCTGCCTCCGAGGGAGCTGAGACTGAGATGGGGAAGCCGCTGGTGCCAGTTGTGGGAGCCAAAGGGCTGTGTTTCCTGAACCCATTACCTCGGGGTGGGGGGGATGGAGCCCGCACTTCCTGGGACAGGTGAGAATGTGTCTTTACTTCTTCCAAGAACTTCGGGTCCTCTTCGTCCCTATTTTTCAGGGGGTGGGAAGCAGATTCAGCAGGGGCTACAGTTACTCATCCAGGACGTGGCTCTGGGGCTGAAATGAACCCGAGGATTCTGGGTCCTCAGCCCCTCTCTGACTGTATCACAGTGGCAGCCACGGCGGCAGAACCCCCAGCCCACGCCGGCAGCTGGTCCCTGCCAGCAGGCCCGGCGCGCTGCCAGCCAGCCTCCACCCAGCGATACTGCACACGCACGCAGAGTTTGAGGCTCACCAGGGTTGCCCGAACCAGAGATGGGTGGCCCTCGGGGAGTGGCAGGCGGGGTACCCCGCTGGGCCGAGCGTGAGGATGCCGAATCCCCAGGACCCCATGGGCGCTGATCTTTCTGAGTCAGTCTCTGCATCTGTTAAATGGGATGACACTTTCCTGTCGGCCTCAGGGAGCCGTGAGGGGGAGATGACAACCGCACAGGGCGGAAATCCGGCCCGCGGGCTCGGGGGCTGGGCATGGGGCCCGAGGGCGGGAGGTCACCCTAAGTCGTGTAGCAAGTCGCCTGCACACGTGCTTCCTGTCCCCTGCCAGGTCCTGACAGCCCACTGCCCCGGGGCTGCTGCGCTGTGTGAGGCAGGGCCGCACCCTCCCCATCCCAGGGCCCTCCTGTCCTGCTGGCTCTGGGCACACAGCGGGGGCTGGGTGGGCTGGCCTGGGCCTCGGGGTCCGGCTGCGAGTCGTTGGTAAAGGAATCCTTTTCCTCTGGAGCCGCCACTCTAAGCAGGTGCTTCAGGGAGAGCCTGTGGAAGTACGCGTGGAAAGACCATTGATCGTTCCGTCGGTCCTCCATCCAGATTTCAGCGAGTGACCCTTGTGTGCTGGGCGCCGGGTGACCGTGGCCCTTGGGGACAGGGGAGGAGGTGTCCTGGGGTCACTGTTAGTATCGTTGTCATCAGGAAAATCTTCACCCCGCATAGGCAGGCGCTTGGGTGTCCTTCCCCCGCCCCCGTCCACCCCTCCCAGTTCTCTAGGTCTGGCCTTGTGGCGGGTGTCAGGGGTGGGGACAAACACGGGACACAGCCTGTGTATGTGAGGGGATGGAGGGAGCAGGCTTGGCAGCGGCCGCGTCCAGCGGTCCCGGGGCTCTGGTCCCAGCCTCCGGGCTGAAGCTCCAGGGCCGGCCGCTCCGCTCTCCGCCGGAAGCGCTGGGACATGAACCTGCTCATTTTGCAGATGAGGAAACTGAGGAAACGGAAAGCAGAGAGATAAGTGACCTGCCTGAGGCCCCCAGCAAGTGAGGGGCGCCCCAGGACTCGGCAGCCTCTGCTGGACTCCAGGGGGCACTGTTATCCCCACTTTGCAGATGAGCAACCCAAGGGCCCGTGAGGCCAGGTAACGTCCCCAGTCGCTTGGCTCCAGAGCCCCACCCACGTCTTCGGCCCCAGGGCTCACCCTCCCCCGGGGGCTGCGTGGAGGAGGAGTCTCGCAGCTGCAGGTGCCAGAGCCCGACCCGTAGCCAGGAAGTGGGCACTGTCCCTTCTCCTCCCGCTGCCCTCCCAGCGTGCTCCCGTGACAGCCAGCCTCCCTTCAAACGGGGGCGCGGTTTGAACGAGGAGGGAGGAGTTGGGCTCCGGTTCGGGCCTGGGACCGCCTGCGATGTGGTTCCAAACCCCTCAAGGGCCATCGTGAGGGACGGGAGGAAATGGCGGGAAAGCTGGACCTTGTGCCACGCTGTGCTTCACCGGCCAGGCGGGCGAGCACGCATGACCCTGGGACACGGCGTCTCCAGATGGAGAACACCTGTGCTTGCTCGAGGTCGGCAGGTCAGAGGCCAGAGGTCGATGCAGATTCATTGTCCCGTGGGCTGTGGGCTGAGCTGGCCGAGGACTGTCCCCCCGGGCACGTGTTTCTGGGCAGCACGGGGCCAGCAGTCCTTGGAACTCCTCTGTCATTGGGGCTGAGCCGTGAGCTCAGCGTTACTGCAGGGTCTCAATTAATTCCTTTGAAAATTTTTCCTTTTACTCGTGGTCACGTACATACAGGTAGAGCTCACCTATTTTTACCACTTTGGGTGGCAGTTCAGGGCTTCAGCTTGGTCACGTTGCTCTGTGCCCATGGCCACTGTCCTTCTGAGCATCCGCTTTGCCCCAGCAGGTGGGCAGCACCATCCTTACCTGCGACCTGGTTTCAGGTGGCTCTGTCCTAACCTAGAGGACGTGGGAGTGGTCCTTCCTGCGACCGCCGAGGTTGGAGGGATGGATTCGCATGGAGCTGAATTTTGGCTTAACATCCAGAACCTTCTGAGACTCAAGGTGGCCTCTGCAACACAGCCCCGGCCACAGCTCCCTTTTCTAGGTTGCTCAGTTGACGCGTTTATTATGTGCATCACAGGTTTAAGTCACATCGAAATTTCGATTGTGGTAAAGTATCTGCAGCATGAGCTCTGACTTCTCAACCTTTTTTAAGTGGACAGTTCAGTATTAAGCACGTTCCATGTCAGGTGGCCATCACTGTCCTCTCATCCCAGACCGAAACTCTGTCCCCACTAAACACAGCTGCCCGTCCCCCGGCCCGTGGCAACCCCACTACCTTCTCTCCTTTCTTTTTTTTGGCTGCGCTCATGGCACGTGGAAGTTCCCGGACCAGGGATCGAAGCCGTGCCGCCACAGCACTGGAGTGTCAGCAGTGACACCAGATCCTTAACCTACTGAGCCACACAGGAACTCGAGAAATTTATTTTATTTTCTAATTAAAAAAAAAAAGTTCTTTTGGCCACACCTGCAGCATGTGGAAGTTTTCGGGCCAGAGATTGAACCTGCGCCACGGCGGTGACAACGCTGGATCCCACTGCACCACCAGGGAGCTCCAGCCTCTCCACCTTCTGTCTCTGAATTTGATGGCTCTGGGTCCCTCATATAAGTGGCATCATACAATATTTGTCCTTTCGCGGCCGACTCACCTCTCTGGGCATGCAGTCCTGCAGGTCCATCCACGCTGTGGCCTGCGCCACGGTGTTGCTCCCTTTTGAGCTGGACGACATTGGAGCACACGCATGCACCGCCTCTTGTGTGTCCACTCCCCTGTCAGGGACAAGCCAGTGATTTCCACCCTTCGGCTCGTGGAGCGATGCTGCCGTGAACGCGGCATGCAGGTGTCTGTCCGAGTCCCTGCTCTCGCTCACGTAGGGTGTGGTCCTGGAAGTGGAGCTGCTGGGTTGGGCTTTTGCTCTCCCCCCCCCCCCCGACAGACCCGTGGCTGAGAGGTGCCTGAAGGTGGCCCCGGGGGAGAAAGTCAGGGGTCAGCCCCTCTCTCAGACCCTCGTCCCGTGACATGGGGACCCGCCGGTTGGGCATCGCCATCTTCTAGGGAACTCGGGGTGTCTCCCGCCCCTGGAGACGTCTGCCCTGCGGACGTGGGCCTGGGTGGACGTGGCCACGGCAGAAGCTTCCACGAAGCCGGTCGGCCCCTGCAGCGCACAACTTCTCATGCCTCTGCAAGGATTTCTCCCACTCGAGGTGTGTGTCAAAGTTAAAAACATGGACATTAAAAATATAACCCGAGAGTTCCCGTCGTGGCTCAGTGGTTAACGAATCTGACTAAGAACCATGAGGTTGCGGGTTCGATCCCTGGCCTTGCTCAATGGATTAAGGATCCGGTGTTGCCGTGAGCTGGGGTTTGGGTCAAAGATGCGGCTCGGATCTCACATTGCTGTGGCTCTGGCGTAGGCCGGCGGCTACAGCTCCGATTGGACCCCTACCCTGGGAACCTCCATATGCTGCAGGAGCGGCCCTGGAAATGGCAAAAAGACCAAAAAAAAAAGGGTAGCCCGGGAGTTCCTGTTGTGGCTCAGTGGGTTAAGAACCGACCAGTATCCATGAGGATGTGGGTTCAATCTCTGGCCTCACTAGCAGGTTAAGAATCCAGCGTTGCCATGAGCTGTGGTATAGGTCACAGATGCAGCCAGATCCCAAGTTGCTGTGGCTGCGGCTGTGGTGTAGGCCGGCAGCTGCAGCTCTGATCTGACCCCTAGCCTGGGAACTTTCATATGCTGAGGGTGCGGCCATAAAAGGACAGAAACAAAACCAAAACCAAAATTAGCCCTCTTGTGGCAGTTTGTCCAGATGTGATCATGTGTGATTTATTTTCCTTTTTCTTCCTCTTACGATGGTTCGTCAGCGCAGGTGTGGGGCCGGATCCCCCGAGCCCTCACTCGGCAACAGCTAACATCTGCACAGCAGGATTTCGGTGTATCTGGCCCTGCCACGTACGTTAACCCGTTGGAAGGTTCCGTTTCGTGGGTGAAGAAACCGTATCCACAGCCCCCATGGGTGGGAACCCAGAGGCAGGAGGCCCCGGGGGCCTGGGAGGCGGCTTCCTGGAGCTGCTGTCTTACTCTTTCCCCGGCCAGGGGTTCAGGGATGTCATTACTGAAAGGTCCCCAAAGGTGGCTAATTCAGCGGCTCTTTAACTGGCTCTTCAGCCTGCGCTGGCCTGGCCTGGCCTGGCCTGGGGGACGTTTGCCACCGCCCGCATCACACAGCCTCCTCCCAGCGCTCAAAAGAGAGGAACGCTTCTTTTTCTGGCCTTAGTATTTCTTAAACTTCTGGTGTTTGGGCTCTAGCAGAGAATAACGTGGCAGAAGAATTAGCAGAAAAAAATTCACAGGCGTTCCCTCTGTGGACAGCGGGACGGGGGGCGTCTTTGGCGCGCTGGGACGCAGGTCTCATCCCCGGCCCAGCCCAGCGGGTCAAGGAGCTTGAGTGGCCGCCGCTGTGGCGTCCGTCGCCGCTGCAGCTAGGATCTGATCCCTGGCCTGGAAACACAGTTTTTACATTCGACTGTGATCATTTTGAAGACTTTGGAGGAGTCTGTGAGTGTTTGGTTTTGCAGGCAGTTCAGTGCAGTTCTGTCTTCTGTCGTCAAGTCTTTTCTCGGTGGGATGGGATGTGTCCGTTGCTCATGGGCTTCTGCGAAGATGTGACCTCTAGGCCCTGCTTCCTGAATCCACTTGGCGCATACGGACCAAAGGCCCCAGGGACTCCCTCCTGATCACTCCCACTGTGGCAGAGTTCGTTTCCTCCAGACAAGTCCATCTAGGCCTGGACAGCCCTGATCTGCACAGCGACCCCCTTATTTTCAGATCCATCATTTCTTGCTTTTTCTTGCTTTTTTGGGCCACACCTGCAGCCTATGGAGGTTCCCAGGCTAGGGGTCAAATCAGAGCGACAGCTGCTGGCCTATGCCACAGCCACAGCAATGTGGGTTCCGAGCCGCATTTGCGACCTACGCCACAGCTCATGGCAATGCCGGATCCTTAACCCACTGAGTGAGGCCAGGGATCGAACCTGCAACCTCATGGCTCCTGGTGGGTTTCTGCTGCACCACGACGGGAACGCCGAGCGAGGTCCATTGTTTCTAATAGGGCCATCCATCCACCCACTGGGAAAGACCTGTGTGTGAGTGTGAGCGTGTGTGTTGGGGGCTCTCTAGAATTAAGAACGGACGCCTCAGTGCCCGCCGTCGCCGAGACCCCATGACCATGGAGAGCAGTGACCCGGCAGCCTGAGACCAGGCGTGAGGACCAGAGGCGGCAGCCGTCGGTGCTCCGGGAGGTCAGAGGACGGGAGATCTCTTGCTCCAAACCCTGACCCTGCGCAGCTCTCAGATCCCATGTCTGACCCTTGTTTGTCTTGTGACCTTGATGAAGCTCCGGGTCCTCCCCTGCTAAGTGGAGGGAGTGCAGGGCCTGGAAGGATTCGGAGGAGGCGGCAGGGAGCCTGGTGCTCAGCAAGGGCTGCGGGGAAACGTGTTCTCACCCTGTGTCGTGGGCCGGGCCGTTGCCCTCCGACGCTGAGCTTCTGGGGCCCGCTGGCCTCGCCCCCCCCCCCCAGCTCCCCACCACCGCTGGCCAGTTTCACCTCCTCAGCATTCCTCTCCCTTTTCCTGCCTCTGTACTCCAGTTCACCTCTCAGCAGCCTCCTTGCTGTCTCTGCCTCCAGGGGGTGCATTCCACGCCCTCGCCAGGGCTGTCTTTCCAAAGTCTAGCCCTGCCGCCACCTCTCTGTGCCTCGCACCAGCCCCTGCTGCCCGTGGCAAGAGCTTCACCGCGTCCCGAGCCTCTTGCCCAGGTGAGTTGAGGCGGACAGAGGAGCTGCTGTGTTGCGGCCGAGCTGGGTCTGGAGCCCCGCCAGCCAGCCTGGCCTCTGCCCTCAACTCCAGGACCCTGGCAGGTGGGAGACACCTGGGCTCCGGGGAGAAGACGCGCGTGTCAGCGACTTGAAGAAGGCGACTCCGAAGTCTTGGCAGTCGACCGTCAGGGCCTTTTGCTGTCTGGCTCCAGACCGCTTCTTCTTCCTCCCGTCCCGACACGGAGGCGGGGCTCTTTCCCAGACAGGCCGGACGCCTGTGGCTGGTGGGCCTTTACCTACTGGCGTTGCTGTGAGCTGTGGTGTAGGTTGCAGACATGGCTCAGATCCTGTGTTGCTGTGGCTGTGGCGTGGGCTGGCGGCTACAGCTCCGATTAGACCCCTAGCCTGGGAACCTCCATATGCTGCAGGAGCGGCCCTAGAAAAGGCAAAAATGCTGGTATTTCATTCCTTTTAATGGCTGCGCAATATTCCACTGTGTATATGGACCGCATCTTCTGGATCCACTCTTCTGTCGATGGACATTTAGGTTGTTTCCATGTCTTGGCTGTTGCAAACAGTGCTGCAATGAACATCGGAGTACATGTGTCTTTTCAAGTCGTGGTTTTCTCTGGATAGATGCCCAGGAGTGGGGTTGCTGGATCAAGTGGTAGTTCTATGTTTAGTTTTCTGAGGAATCTCCATACTGTTTTCCACAGTGGTTGCAGCAATTGACAATCCCACCAACAGCGTAATAGGCTTCTTTTTTCTCCACACCCTCTCCAGCATATATTGTTTGTAGACTTTTGGATGCTGGCCATTCTGGCCGGTGTAAGGTGGTACCTCAGAGTGGTTTTCCTTTGCGTGTCTCTAATGATGAGTGATGCTGAACATCTTTTCATGTGTTTTTTGGCCATCCGTGTCTTCTTTGGATAGAAAAGGCAAAAAGACAAAATAAAAATTAAAAAAAAATAAAGACGGTGGGGCTCAAGTATACTTGTTCTGGTGCAAGTACATCTTTTTTTGCAGTTATTCTTGTGGCCTTTGACGTTATTTAGTAGGCCTGAAAAATTCCCGATCAGCTCCTTCCTTGGGGCTGGTCTGTTCCTCTTCTGTCTGAGCCCCCGGTTCTCTTGGCTGCCAGTGGCTAATGCTGAGGTTCTGGAAAGAAATCACAGGTGTAGAAAACAGTATTTTTCTTGAGAATTAAATTTTTAAGTGAAAAACAGCAAGATAAGTAATCCTACCACCTTAAAGGTGTAGTTGATAAACTATGGAGCAAGTTTAACACAGGCCAGCCTGTGCGTCCAGACTTTTCATGGGATTGGCCACTGAAGATACATTTTTTTAACGCTCAGGTGACGCTTGATTCTCGACAAGTGTTTGTTTTCAAGCTTTGCCGACTTGGCCCCTGATTGGATCTTTGCTCAGAGTCCCTCAGAGCCTGGCCCTTTGACCATCTGCCTCTGAACCTCCCAGGAGCTCCTTTGCCGGCCGGAGAGGCTTGGCGTCACCTCCCTTGTGGAGCCAGGAGCTCCACCACTGAGCCCAAGAGTGTGGGTGACACGCTTCCCGCGAGATTCTGGAACGCCCGAAGTGCGAGAAGCAGGGCCCCGGGTGAGGCCGACCCTGTCCCTGGCCACCTGACAGAAATGGGAAGGTACGGGTGGCACGCGGCTTTGGCGCTGATGGCGGTGATGGCGAGGTGGAGATGGTGGTCGTGTGATTATTGGGATGATGGTTGTCATGGTGACGGCCCTGGTCCTGGCGAGAGTGGTGCTGGTGGTGGTGATGGCGTTGAGGTCACGGTGATGACAGCGGTGACGGAGGTGGTGGTGACGGGTGGTTATACTGGCGAGGATGGTGGGCTCGGTGGGGGTGGTTGGGTGATGGCGGGTGGTCTTCGTCTACCTCACTGACCTCAGGGAGCGTTTGAGGAGACCAGAGGCTGGAAGGAGGGGCCCGGCCCCAGTCCTCAGATTGCTTGTCTCACGCGCTGCCGTGGGGTCGCGGGAGGCATCGTGAGGCCTGGAAACTTCCTGACCCTCATGTGCCCAGCCTGCAGGATGGCAGTCGCAGCATCTTCATAAGCGGTGAGACCTATGCACGTATCAGTGGCGCAGTTATTCCGACTCAGAGGCCTGCACCAGATGCTAATCGTGGGGCGTCTGTTTGTGAAGGGGGGAGGGGAAGGAGGGCTGACAGTCTGCAAACTGAGGTCAGGCTGTTTTCACGTCTCTGTGATGTATTTAGACATTTCCGGTTGTCTGCAGTAGTCTTTTTAAAACATATTTCTCTTAACACTTCTTTTTTTAAAAACGAACAGGCGTTCCTGTTATGGCTCAGCAGTGATGAACCCAACTAGTATCCATGAGGATGCAGGTTCAATCCCTGGCCTCCCTCAGTGGGTTAAGGATCTGGTGTTGCCATGAGCTTCAGTGTAGGCTGTAGACGCGGCTTGGATCCTGTGTGGCCATGGCTGTGGTGTAGGCCGGCAGCTACAGCTCCGATTCAGTCCCTAGCCTGGGAACTTCCATGTGCTGCAGGTGCGGCCCTAAATTAAAAATAAAAATAAAAAACGAACACAGAAAGTGCAAAAGATAACCTGCGCGTCCTCATCACCTGCCCTGGCCCGGGTCCCGGGTCCCGTGTGCTGGCTCCTCCAGGCTTGTCCCTGACGCCGAGGTGACCCCTCCTCTCTGGTCTCCGGGCGGGGGCCTCGATGAGCAGCCTGGACGGCTGGACCTCCCTGAGAGTCAACAGCCGAGGCTGAGGAGGGAAAGGAGCCCAGCTCTCTCTTCCCATTCCAGGCTATTAAATAGATCCCCCCCCCACCCTTTGCTCTGCTCCCTCCGAACCCGATTTTGTCTCATGAACCCGCTGGCTTTGATGCCATCGTCGCAGTTGAGACATCTTCCCTCGCTGGCTGCGCTTTAGCCTCAGGTGCCTCGTTCCTGACAGAGCCTGCTGCTCCCGGAATACACACTAACCCCTAATGAGCTACTTAAAAAATAAGCATTGATTTCTAGATAAAAATCACAATTAATTTTAAATGCCCTCTGTAAACCTTGTTACAAATAATTGCCAGAAACACACAAAGTCTGAAATTAATTGAAATTGACAGCCTCATTTGATGCCGGTGTGCTTCTCATTTTTCAGTTTTGTGTGTGAGCTGTGCAGGTGTCGCTTGGGCAGAGGCTGCGGCTGCAGGTCCCGGGGTCCCGGGGTTTGCTGGAGGACCTGTGCAGGAGGGGGCAGAACGCGGCTTTGGCACCGTCCACGCCTGGCTGGCAGTCCCATCTCCTCTTTTGGTGGTCGGACGACCTTCCGAGCCTCAGGCTCCTCGTCTGTGAAGTGGGTTTGGTGATGCCAGCCACCCGGATGGTGGCGAGGATGTGCCCACTCAGAGCCAGGCCTCACGGCTTATTCTCAACACGCTCTCTGCCCCGCTCTCCCTGCCACAAACCATTTCTTCCTTCATTCCGTCCTCCTGCCGTCAGCTACACAGAAGCCGACTTGGTCCAGGCCAGGCCTGCAGCCTGGATGCTGTTTCCACCCACCCCGCCCCTGTGCCCTCGAGGCTGCAGTGGGGTCAGAGCTGGCATTGGCTGAGGCAGAGGGAGCCGCCTGGGGACCACGGCCAGGGAGCTCTGTGATCGCCCGCCCTCCTGGCATCCGGCAAGCCCCTCTCAGCACCGGGGTGGACGTGTAGGGTGTGGAAGTCCTCCTGCAGCATTGCTGTAGGAACCGGATGCGTTTGTATGGCCTTGCACTCATGGTCGGCCCTTTGTCAGTTTCCATCCCAGAGGTCGCAGAATCCCTGCGGTGCGTCTTGAGCAGAGCGCCCTTCGCCTCCCCGTGTCCTCGCTGGTCCCTCGTGGCTGTGGTTTAGGGCCTCGGAGGAGCCGGTGCCATCTCCCTCCCTCCCCGTTTCCTGGTGGAGCACAGGCGGGAGCCAGACCTACCCCAGACTGAGTCTTGGGTTCCGCTCTTTCCTGATCACACGTGCTAGGCAGGTCTTTGGCCCCCTCAGTCTCCTCGTCTGCCCCCATCTGCAAACGGGAGAAGGGCACTTACTCATCCAAGGGGCATTCACCTCCTGGCTGGGCTGTTTGCTCAGTGTTGGGAGGGATGCGTTTCCTGATGCGTGAGGCGCTGGGCACACAGACCAGCAGCACAGGGTCTGCCCTCGACACGCCCACAACCAGATGTGGCAACAGATCAGAGCCCCCCAGCTCGGTGAGTGGATGGGGCGGGCTTGGAGCTCTGCTGGGGGTCCTGAGAAGGAGCCGCCAGTCTAGCCAGGGGCCGCAAGAGACGTGTCCCTGGGAGGGTGGAGGTGACACAGGAGGAGGGCCTTTCAGATCCCCCGGGCTCCTCTGTGGTAGTTTCTTGCTCTTCCCCCCCCCTTCCCCCCTTGCCCTCCCCCCTCCCCTCCTTCCCCCCTTTTTCCTTCCCACCTTCTTTTCCTCTCTTGCTCCCAGTCCCCAGCTCTCTCTTCCCCTCTGTCTCCCTCTCTCCTTGGAAGCTCTGGACAGAAAGGCTGGTTCCGCATCAGATTTCCTCTCTGCCTTTGGTCCTGAGACAAATAAATGACACCCCCCACCCCGCCCCGCCACCATGTCTCTGCAGACCGGGGCTCCAGAGAGGTGAGAACAAAGCTCGGGAGTTACTTATTTATTTCTCGCTTTGCAGAAATGTTTATTGGAAAGCGGCACGGCAAGGTGGAACGGTTTGATTAGATTAGCAAGTCTAAATGTATTAGCAGCAAGACAGAAACGATATTACAATTAGTGGTAATTAGCTGTGCTGATGACTCTGGGTGGCAGTGCTGGGTGACAGATGTTGCCTCCTGGTCCCGGGTTAGACTGGGTGGGCACTCTCCCCGTGTGAAGGGACTCGGCTCCCAGGGGGCCTAGGACCCGAGCCCGGTTGTCAGCAAGCCTGAGTAACAGCTAATTAGTCGCATCATGGAGACACGTGCCAGACCTGCTTGGTCCGAGTAAAGTGACTTTGCGATGTTTGGGGGGCCTGACTTTCGGGGGACCCGGGCCCCTCTCCAGCCTGCCCTGACTGGCACCTCTGCTGAGCGCAGCAGCGGGTGGCATCGCCTCCCTCGCATCGCATCTCTGGCCAGGCCTTTGGCACAGCCACACCTCCAGACCGCGTTCATCAGGGGTTCCGAATGTGGCCTGTCGTCCCTGGCCCAGCCAGGGCTCCCCCGGGGCCCCGGGGATCTCTGCTGGCTCGCGGTGCTGGCCGGTGACACTGTGAGGTGCTGGGGTGTGTCCGGAGACCCCAGGAACCCTGCGACCACGTGTTTACAAGTTTGTTGACCTCGGTGAGTGCGACCAGTGACCTTGAACAAGGATGGAAGTTGGGAGGGAGACGCCCAGGACTCTGCCTGTCCTCCAGGAGTCCCCAGACTTCCGACAGGGGCGCCAACCAAGCAGACATCCTGCAGAAGCGGCCGAGTGCTTCCTGTGGAGGGCCGTCGCGTTCTGGAAGTGGAGAGAGGAGGCGGCGGCCCACTCTATGAACGTTCTAAACGCTACTGAATTGTTCACCTTAAGAGGGGTGTCTTGTGTCCATTTCACCTCATTTTAAAAAACAGAAAAAAAAATGCTGACATGTTCGGGGGGACCCAGCACGGTCACCTGGGAGCATCCCGGAGGCTTCAGTGAGTTGAAGTTTCTGGAAACTCCGAGCCAGTGAGTGGCTATGATGGATGCTGAGCCCGCTTCTGAGATGAGAAAGGGCCGGGAGGGGGAGGCGGGGAGAGGCGTGAGCCCGAGGCCCAGGTGCAGTGACCCAGGCGCAGGGGTGCCACGTGTCCTTAGGCTGAGAATGAGGGGGTGGCGGAGACATGTGGGCAGAGGTGACACGAGGTTTCCTCTCTGCCTCTGGCTGCCCTCGGGGACTGGGGGAAGCAGCCGCGTGTGCCATCTTTGTGGCTGGGAGGAGGCTGCCCCTACACCCCAGGCTGCCTGTGCACGTTAGAAACCACAGCAGCCTCTGGAGTGTGCACCCTTTCCTCGGCATCACAGGGGGTGGGGTGGGGGGGACTTGGCCTCAGCAGCAGCATCTACCAGGGCTGTGCCGAGGGGCAGCCCCCAGAGGGCAGCTCCTGCTGGTCCCCCACCACCCCCAAGCCATCAGGACTGTCGTCGGGGATCCAGGACCGGGCGCTACCCGTGCAGCAGAGTAAATAAGATGTGATCTGCCCACGGTGGGGGAGGGGGGAGGAAGGGCTGTTGGTCCAGAGCTGCCGGAGGCCATGTGGTGGGAGTGGGTGGCGGGGGTGGGGGTGCTGGAGAGGGGCACAGGTTGAGGAAACGCTTTCTGAACTCAGTTTAAGGAATTTTTATGGGGGGGGGCAGCAAAGAGATGTTTAGCCGTGAACTGGGAGAATGAGCTCCCCTGTGTGGCCGGGACCCTGGGGGTGGGGGCCTGCCGCGCTGGGGGACTCCGGGCAGAGTCCGCCCAGAAGGTGAGCCTGCACAGTCCCCCAGAGGGGAACGAAACTGTGGTCTAGAGCCTTCCTCCGAGGCTGGGGGTTTGGACGGGCCTTCCTGGAAGAAGCCATCAAGTGAAAAGTCAGGCTCCGCCCGCGTCAAGGGACCGCCTGGTGAAAACCCGGGAGAGATTCCATTTCCTCCTGGTCAGATTCACAGCGACGGCAGTGCTGCTGGTCCGTGAGGCTGGTGAGCAGGTGGACTGGCGGAGCTCTGCGCAGCGCCTGCGTGGGGGCCAGAGAGTGGAGAGCTTTGAAAACGGTTGGGAGTCTGGTAAGAGCCGAAGCCGGGTGCGCGTCTCCTGGGACCGGAGCTCGCACTTCTAGGTGCGTGTCTTAGATGCTGCCAGGTGTGTTAGGGGATCTGCACGTGCCCAGAAGTCCAAACAAACGCAAGTGCTGAGAACTAGGGTGCCTCTGACGGTAGAGGGTAAGCAGTCACGTGGCTCGTATGACAGCAGAAAGGGGTTCACCAGGCCACGTGCAGGGAATCTGTACTCTGTCCAAGAGGAAGCTGCAGAAACATGCTTTGGCGTGAGTCCGTGTATAGAAAGTTCAGAATGTACAAAACGAAACTATGTATTTTATAGCCATATTTGGTAAAGGATAAAGAAAAGTCAGGAAATGCTGAATGTGAAATAGCAGTTCCTCTGTGGGAGGGAGGAGGGGGGCTGGCAGGGGTATTTCAGAGCGAGTGTTCATTTTCTTTTCTTAAGCTGGTCCTTTGTGCACAGATGGTGTTGTTATTCCTTAAATGGCACACATTTTATCATTTCTAATATCTCTTCAGTACTTAATAAAAACACACATGGATTCTGAAAGTGCACCTGCGGTATGGAGCATCCCGCCTCATGGCCATGGTGAGATTATGTGCTTTAGACAGGCAGGCAGGGGTCAGGGCTGTCCTTGGCGGTATAACCTCCAGGGGCAGGGCGCCTCCGGGTTCCTCGAGGAAAAAAAGTTGTGCGACTTTCACAAATCAGACAGTGGTCAAAACTATATGAAGCCAGCTGTGTATATTTTCAAACATAAGCCACAAGTTTGGTGGGTTTTTTTTCCCCCTGAAGTAGCATGAAGGCCACGTTGTGAAAAAGTTTTGTTTTTAACGGAGGGTGGATTCTGGAAATGAAGCAAAGCTGAGTAGCGCCCCCTCCTGGGCAAGGTGAGAAGGAGCCCTGACGACCCCAGTGGGAGGACGGCTGGGCCCGCGCGGAGTCAGCACCACGGACAGCGCCCGCGCCCCGCTGCCCTGCGTTGGCGCTGGCTTTGCGGAAGGAGGGTGACTGGAGCCTTGGAGACCCGGGTTGGAATCCTGCCTCTTGCACGTATTACCTGTGTGGACTTGGGCACATCTCTTAGGGCCCTGGGGCCTCAGTTCCCTGCTGTTCTCCGGGCGCGGGGGCGGGGGGGAGATAAGCCGCCAGGGAAAACCCTTTGTGCTTTTGGAGGGGGAGGGGCTCTTTCCCACAACACACGTGGGTGCAGCGTGTGTCTGTGAAGTGTCTCATTAGTTGGCAGGGTGGTCAAGGGGGCTGGGGTGAGCAGGTCAGGGTGGGAGAAGCCAGAATTTTTGTCCTGCTTGTGGGAGTCATGTGACAGACACCATGGGTGGTCACTAGTGTCTCCAACACGTGTTCACATGTTTCCTAGGCAGCTGGCATAGGGGCAGGCTGCCCCCCCCCTCCCGTGGCTCTGCGAGGCCCCTGACCACCTGCTCAGGGCCAGCCTTGGGGTGGCCAGAGGAGGAGTGAGCCCTCCAGCATCGCCTCGGACTTGGCAGGGGGAACAGATGTCTCAGCCAGGAGCTTGGCCCCTTGACCATCAGTCTCTGGAGAGGGTGACAGTGGTTTCTGGAAGGTTCTCTGCTCTTTTCTCCATGAAGTGAGAAGCAAGTCTCTCAGCCAAGTGTGTGTCTGGGGAGTAGGTGGAGGAGCCATGAAGACAGAGGTGGGGGTGGGGAGTCGTCTGTCCAGGAGAGCCAGCCAGCCCCTGGCACTCTGCAGCAGGAAGCGGGCACTGACCAGAACTGTCAGTTCTGGGGCATTTGCCTTTTTTCTCTCTCTTTTTAGGACCGCACCCGTGGCATATGGAGGTTCCCAGGCTAGGGATTGAATCAGAGCTGCAGCTGCCAGCTTACATCACAGCCACAGCAATGCCAGATCCTTAACCCACTGAGCGGGGCCAGGGATTGAACCCCCATCCTCATGGATACTAGTCAGGTTTATGACCCGCTGAGCCACAATAGGAACTCCCTGCCTTTTTTTTTAAAAGTTTTATTGAATCAGTTGATTGGCAATGTTGTGATAATTTTTGCTGTACAACAAAGTGATTCAGTTACACACATACCCGTTTTTGTTTTGTTTTTCCAGATTCTTTTCCATGCAGGTTATGAGCGAACAGTGGGAAGAGTTCCCTGTGCTCTTCAGCAGGTTGGGGCCTTTGCTTCTCGTCACAGCGACATCTGTTAATTCACATTGTTTTTCATTGGTTTAACCATCGGATGCTAGGGCAGTGTTATCTGCTGTAAACTCTCAGTAACAAGGAAAACTCACCATTAATTGAAACAAATTAGTCGGCGTCTGTAGCTGCTCACCCCACTCTGGTCTTGCTAAGTCTAAATCGCCTTCACACTGGGCAGCTCTGATGTGAGCTGTGAGCCCAGCGTGGGTGGAAGGAGTCCTGCTGTTTGAAGAGCTCCCCCTCTTTTTCCGTGATTTCTGGCCTGACCTGACATTCGCTGGCGTCCCAGACGAGGGCAGGAAGTGACCAGCTGCGGGCACAGTGGTCTCTCTAGCATTAAAACTCAGTGTAAAGAGTTCCCCTCGTGGTGCAGTGGTTGATGAATCCGACTAGGAACCATGAGGTTGCAGGTTCGATCCTTGGCCTCACTCAGTGGGTTAAGAATCCGGTGTTGCCATGAGCTGTGGTGTAGGTCGCAGACACAGCTCGGATTAGACCCCTAGCCTGGGAACCTCCATATGCCATGGGTGCGGCCTTAGAAAAGACAGACAAAAAAAAAAACAAAGCAAAAACCCTCAATGTAAGTCTAAGGATGTGGTGCATGTGGCACCGGCACATTCCAGTGTGTAGGTTGTGTCTGGGAGATTGTGAGCGTGGGCCCTCTCAGAGCATGTTTGTAAGACTTGTGTCCTTACACACGTCTGTGTTTACGCCATTGCACACCAGCCCAGCGCTTATGGTGCTTCTAGACAAGGGGGGGGTCAGCTTAGTCCAGGACTCCAGGGACATAACCCTCCCGGACAAGCCACAGACCTGGCTGATTCATCAGAGTCCCAAACGTAGGCACCAGGTGTTCTGCACTTGTTGTCTCTTGCTGCCTCTTCTGATGCACTCCTGTTAATCCTTTAAGAACTGACTCGGTGCCTCCTCCAAGAAGTCCTCCTTGGTTTCACGGTGTGGGGCTAGGTCTTCCTCAGCTGTTTGCACAGCTCTGGGAGCAGGGGCCACGCAGTGTCCTCCCACGGTGGCCTGTCCACCTCCCATGGTGTCTCGCCGAAGCTGGGAACACGGTAGGTGCTTGACATGTGTTAGCTGTATTTCAGGACTCCCTCTTCCCCTCCTCTCACCAAGCACGAGAGGATTTTTCTTCAGGTTCCCTGGGAGAACTTGGTGGGACTCCTGGAGGTAAAGCCCACAAAAACATGGAACCGTCCCCTTAGACTCACCCCTGGGAGTTTTTAATTTTCCAACTAGTCTATGCTCCACCTCCAGCGACTTGTCGAAGTTCCCTTATGCGTGTTCTTGCCGGTACCCAGTTGTCGCGCTTCTGTTCGCAGTGAGCTGTGATTCTCTGTCCAGGCAGCCTCCTGCCTCCGTTCCCTGCCTCTCCTCCTTTGACCTGCCGGGGACCAGGCCTGTGTAGGGCCCCGGTTGTCTGGCAGCAAAGACACAATCCCTGCTGAGTAAGGAGCGCCCCGTCTGTTGGGGCAACCACGGAACTCTGGCATAGGCTGCTTTGGAGAGGGACAGGGCTGGGATATGCTGTTTGGGGTGATTTTTTTTTTCTTTTTGTTTTTTAGGGCTGCACTTGTGGCATATGGATGTTCCCAGGCTAGGTAGGGGTCGAATCGAATCTACAGCTGCTGGCCTACACCACAGCTCACGGCAATGCCAGATCTGGACCTCCGACCCACTGAGCGAAGCCAGGGGTCGAACCCGCCTTCTCATCAATCCTAGTCGGGTTCGTTAACCGCTGAGCCACGAAGGGGACTCCGGAGCTGGGACGTGTTAGTCCCAGGGGTCAGCGCCACCAGGTCCGGGCACGCAGAAAGTGATCCTTCAGTGTTATGGACTGAGTAAGGGCTTGCAAGTGCCAGCCCTGTACGTGGCTCTGCCCACAGCCCCCGAGCTGGCCCACGCGGAGGAGTTTGGGCTCAGTTGTGTGGGCCACAAGAGCCCCGCCGTTTCCTCCGTCCCCTTGGGGAGTCGGCTCAGCCAGGGCTCTGTTCCAGCCTTCTTTGGCTTTTCAGGGTTTTTTTCCCTCCTTGAACAAAATGATGAATGCACAGTAGGCCCAAATGCCCACATCCGTAACTCATTAAACATTTTTGCAAAGTTAAAAAAAAACAAAAGGAAGCGCTCTCCTTAATCACCTTTCATATTTTCATTAACAACATCAAAGCCACGAGGTCTGGAAAAACCGATCTGAATCACAGTCCTGGCGAAGCAGTTGATGGAGACTGTGCAAAGGCATTTGAATTTCAAAGCCAAGCCTTTAGCCCTCATTAATGTTTTCTGCTGTGAGGGCTCCCCCGAGACCCAGCTCGTCCGTGGGGAGCTCAGGAACAGGGACAGCGTGGCTTCCGTCTCTCTTTAAAGCCCCATCATCAGCCCACGTGGCCCACCTCACGCCCACCGCCCCGCGCCCCGTGCCCCGCCCCGGGGATGCCAGTGCTTAGCCTGGCGGATCCGCTGGCTTCCTTTCTGTTTGTCAGCAGCTGTGGGGTACCTGTCAGTGCCCAGGTGGGGTGCAAGGTGTGTAGGATGGAGCACCTCTCAGCGGAGCTCTCGGCCCTGTGGGGAGACAGACCCACCTTCTCGCCAGAAGGGTCAGCCCAGACTCAGGTGACCCAGGGGACAGAGTGTCTGCTGGGCACGTGCTGGAGAAGGGGTGTCCCAGGGAGCAGACGACTTGAAAGCCAGGCCCCATCTCGGCTGCCCAAAGGCTCCGGGTGTCCTGGAGTCAGTCAGGGCTGTGTTGGGTCCTTCAGGGGTTGCAGGTGCTTGGGACAGTGGTGGACACGCGGTGGACATGCCTCTTTCCATCGTCCTGCCTCCGGAGGGTCTGCCGTGCGGCATGTGGCCTCCGCCGCTGGCCCGTCCACCAGCCCTCGGCCTCTGCAGGAGGCTGAAATCCCAGAACCAGCCGCGGGGTGTGGAGGGGCCGTTTCCCAGGGACTTGAGAGGCACCCACGTTGAACAGGCTTGCGGGCATGGGGTGCGGGTGTTGAATGAGGAAACACCGCAAATGGAAAGCTCCCAAGGTGTGTTAGGAACCCCTCCTGTCCTTCCTGGCTCTGGGGACAGGGAGGGGAACTCTCAGAAGTGGAGGGGGGACCCTGATGCAGAGATCTGGAGTTCAAGGACCAGCACTGGCACGCGAGCCGAGGCAACATTCCCTGGAGCTGGTCTGAGGACTGCTTATATGGGGGAGGTGGCCCCTCTTTGCCCGCTGAGCCCACAGCTGTAGGGAGAGTGAGAGAATCAGGCGTGATTAAAGGTGGCTGTGGTGAAAGGGTCACTTCTCTGCCAGTGACAGGTGGCCTGCAGGGGCCGCACTGCATTGGCTTAAGGGGTAGGTGTTGCTGGGTCTCTGGCAGCAGTTATGCAGCTGGTGCGGGGGTGGGTGGGCTGCTTCCCTGAGTACCTGGCACAGGTGCTGCCTATGGCGTTGAGCCAGCATCAGCCCGGTAGCTTTGCAGAATGGATTGGGGGTTGCTGGAGTCCATCCTGAGAAGATCGTGTGCAGAAAAGGAGTCCTGCCGCCCTTCTCTGCAGAGCAGGTCAGTGTGGGGTGGGGATGCACCACAGGGCACGCGGCCCGGGGGCGCGAACACGGCGGAGGTCACTATGTGCTGACCTCTTTGCCGTCTTGGGACCCTTGGCTGTTTCTCCCTGGAAGTGAGTGAACGGAGCTGCCAGGCAGGGGTGCCATCCTCGCTTTCTGATGAGCTAGCTGCGTGCCCTCGGGCTGGCCACACAGCCTCTCTGAGCTCTGCTTTTCCCGAGTAGCAAATGCTGGGAGGGGGGCTGTGGTCTCTGGGCCTCTCCAGAGCTCTCCTCCTGGGGTTTCATGAGATGACCCTGCTGCCAGGGGACATGAGGGTGAAAGAGAAGCAACCGCGAAGGTTTCCAGAGCTCACGGGGGAATGAGGCAGGGTTCGAGTCTCAGCTCTGACGCCGAGTAGCTGGATGTCCTCGGGCCAGTTAATTAACTTCTCTGTGCCTCCATCTCCTCATCTGTAAAATGGCCCCTATAAGATTGTGTCAAGGAGCAGAGGAGGTCGTGGTCACCGCTGTGCGTGGCAGACAAACGTCATTAGACCGTGTCATCGTGAAGGGCCGCCTGGCCTCTCAGCTGTCCGCGCACCCAACCCTGTCATCCTCAGGCGGCTTCGTCTGTCGGTTGGTGAGCAGAGGTCCGGAGGTTGAGCCCCGGGCCTCTTGACTCCACAGCTCATGCTCTGACCAGAGTGAGAGGTGGGGGGTCTTGGGGCACGAGCCCCACAGCTGTCAGCCGTGTGCGCCCCTGCCCTTGGTGCTGGAGACGCCCTTTGTTGGGGATCTCCTGCCACCTGACGGGCGCGGGGCCAGGCGGCCCAGCCACACAGCCATCACGCGGAGGACCTGTGGCTCTGACCCTTGTCAAGGGGTGACCCTGGCCACAGGAAGTGTCCGTGACCTTCAGGGCACCCGGTGACAGGAGCCCAAGAGCTGAGCATCTTGTGTTAGACACGACTTCCCGATGGGGGTGCGTCCAAGGGAGCCAGGAGCCAAGGCAGAGAGCCCCCTGGCCACCGCTGGGACCGTTTGAGGGACAAAGTACAGTGGTGGGTTGTGGCCCAAAGCGTACAGTCAACGTCTGTCCTAAGTGACTGAACAAGTGTAGAAAGGAGAAGCCCCCATGCCGACTCCAGTAATTACCTAGGCGCGCTGTCCTCGAGGTGGGGCCCGACCCGCACCCCTTGGTGGGAGCTGTGCCTCCCCAAGTCTGCAGCACGGACACCTGACAAGCACCCTCCACCAGGTGGTCAAGGCCAAGGTCGGCGATCAGCCACCTCGACACACATGCCTGGGTGGAGCGAGATGGAAGTGTCACTTCACCTCCGCCATCCCCCCGCCCCCAAACCCAGGACCCCTGTCTAGACGTGAGGAAAACACCAGGCAGATCCCAGACAAGGGCCCGACCCCCTCAAAGGCGTGTGGAGGTATTTCTGGAATCGCCCCAGCCCTGTCCGGTGCCTTCCCGTGTTGCTGAGTTCCGTGGGAGACGCGGCCCTGCCTTCCGCCGTGGGTGGGTGAGCAGGCACGTGGTGGCAAGGCCTTTGGAAATTGATTTCTGGATGGGCCTCCACGTCCCGGGGGAGGAAACCGTGTGTGCAGGGGTGGCGGGGGGGAGGGGGCTGGGTGGGGGAGCCCCTGGTATCCTGCTCAGACCCAGGCTGCCGGGGTGGGTTTGTGCCTGGCATCTGGCTCCCCTCTGGCTTCTCAGCCAGAGGGCAGGGTGCCTTCGGTCCCACAGAACCCTGTCCGAGCTGAGCGGGGCTCTGGGGCGCAGGAGCCACTTCAAGCAGCTGGCTGAGGCCACGCTGCTCCAGGGACCGGCCGCCGCCTCCGTCACCCGGCTGTTTTTCAGCTGAGCTCGGGCAGTGGTGCCGCCAGGGCCCCTGCCCCACTAGGCTGGACACTCAGGGCTTAACGCCTTGGGGGAGGAGGTGCTGGCTAGACCTCCCTGAGGCCCTGCTTGCCAGCTCCCAGGTCAGGCACAGCCACTCGGGCCCTGGCGGGGAAGGATCGTGGTTCCGTGATGGAGAGGAGCCCCCAAGTGGGGGGTCAGCTGCGCCCCAGGGTCCTGGGAAAGGGTTGGGCAGGAGGTGCTGGGCGGGTCTGGAAGGTCAGATGGGAACCCAGGCTGCCAGCCAGGGAATGAGGCAGCGATGAGCCGGCCAGCAGGGCTGGAACCCTGAAGAGCCGGGAAAGGCCCGAGAGGCGGAGGTGGGGCAGGAACGGCCGAGTTCTGGCGATGAGCTGCCGTGGGGACACCTGGAAGCTGAGAAGCATGAAGGAAGCCCCCGAAGGAAGTGGCTGGAGGGGTGGGGAGGGGGCCGTGTGCGGGGCTGTGGAGTGAGCGCGGATCCCAGAGGACCAACCCCCCCAACCCCACTCCCGGGGATGGGGGGGGATCAGAGGCTGGGGAGGGATGTGTCGGCAAAGCCCACCTCCAGGCTGGTGGTTCAGGCCAGCGCATTCCAAGGCTGAGACTCTGAGTAGCTGGGCGTCCACACCACAGGAGGCAGCCCAGCTGGGAGACCCACCAACCGCAGGGGAGAGAGAGGTCGGTGCCCTAAGGTCAGGAAGCTGAGGCCAGAGAGGTGACGATACTTGCCCAGGCTCACACAGCACAAAGCAAGAGCGGATGTGAGCCGAAGGCTCTGCTCTGAGAACCATCCAGGGGCAGCTCCCAGCTCGGTGTCTAGTGAATCTCCGGGGTGCCCCACACCCAAACCTGGGATGGAAGAAGCTTCCCCCCCTCCCCCACATAAATGAATAAATCCAAGAGACCGTCTCTGGTCTAATGTCACCTTTGAGCATGTGCTGCAGGCAAGAACTTGCCCCCAAAGACCGTACGCTGGGAGGTCGCCCCCTTTAAAATGTAGTTATTAATCACTTCGGCTGAAATTTAGCATAACCGGTGCGTTTAAATGCCCGCAGAGTGGGTGAGGCTCTCTCCCTGGGGGTGGGGGGTGTGGTCTTCCTGCTGGGGGCGGTGCAGAAGGGACCCGCAGGGGTCAGGCTGAGCCCCCCAGTGGGAGGGGCCAGGTGCGGGGGTGATGGGGTGGGCAGTTGATGGGCCATGCGGGGTCCCCTTCCTCTCTCAGGGCTGGGGCGCTCTGTCAGAGGAGAGACTTGACTTCAGAGTGTGTCTGGGGCGTGGGACCTGTGTTTGGGGGGACAGAGTGGGAAACCCCATGCAGGGAGGACCGAGGCCTGGGACCTGCGTCAGTAATGACACCACCCGGGTATCAGCCCGACGCCCTGTTCCAGCCGCTCTGCACACAGCCCCGCACTCACTCTGGCAGCAGCCCTGCCCGACGCCTTCTGAAAGAAACCCACCTAGTGCAGGAGAGGGGCCCAGCAACCTTGGGAGAGACCCGTTTAGGTTGGAGCAGAAGATGGAAGCTTCCAGAGAAAAAAAGGAACTGGCACGTGGCTGTTTTACAGAAAAAGGTCTTCTCACTCACTCAGGGGATTTAGGCAAAGTAGCAAGAGGGTCGTAGAAAACCAAGCCAGAGAAAACGCGAAGCCGGGGAAAAGCACAGGTGAGGGGTGGCTGTGGACGACTCACCTTATTTAACAGCAGGTGAGAATTAGTTTAGGGGTTTCTGCTGTGACGCCACGGGATCGGCAGCACCTCTGGGGCCCCGGGACGAGAACGTGTGATCCCAGGCCCAACGGGGTGGGTTAAGGATCCGGCACTGCCGAAGCTCCGGCTCAGGTTGATCGCTGGCCCGGGAGCTTTCCTCCGCCACGGGTGTGGCTGTTAGGGAGAGAGGGGGAATCCTTGTAAAGAACGCATTCGCTGCTTGACCCAGAAAACGGCCGATGCATCCTCCTTGGTTGGGCTCACAGCCTGGGGAGCGGGATCCGGTCCCTCTGCGGAAAGGGGGGGTGGTGACTGGCCGTGGCTGTGGGTCCAGGAAGGTACCTGGGGGGGGCAGTGGCGGGAGGATTAGGGGGACACAGCCCTCAGGAGAGCCCTTCCTCCCGCCCCAGCTCCGGGGACCAGGCGAGGGAGGTCAGAGGATCGGGAGGGGCCACCCATCCCTGAATTCTGCCTGTTTCCGGTTTCCAGAGACGGCCAAGTGGATTTGGAACTGGGCAGCACTGTCCTGGGAGTCCCTGCAGTGGCCCGGGGTTAGCGTTGAGGGGGGGCTCCCCAAGGGCCACGTGCTCTCTGCACGGAGGGTCCCCCCGGGCTCCACCCCCCACCTGCCTAGGTGGTGGCCGCCTGGCGGAGAGAGCCCCGCCCTTCTGAGTCCCATAATGCGGATAAATCCCAGTATTTCTGCCATTAAACAATAGCGTCACGAGGCCTGAATTGCCACCTGCAGTGAGTAAAGGGAATATTGACGATTTCATTGACTCTTGGGTGTAATTTGGCGCCGTCCTGCCGGGGCCCTCGTGGGCAGAGAGGACTAGTTCATCCCACCCTCGTCCCCGGGAGGGTTGAGTAACCAGGAAAAGGTTCGTGATGGGGGGGGAGCCCTGACCCCCCTGCCCCAGGTCGGGCCTCCGCCCGTCCGTCGGTGGGGGCCTCTGTGGGGTGGTCTTCCTGGAACAGCCCTCCTCGCGGTCACTACTGCTCGGCTCCTCTCCGGCCGGACCTGCAGGACCTGGCCCCCTCCTGCGTCCTCTCACCTCACCGGTCTCCCTCGGAGGCACGGGGATCTCGGCCGTCAGGACCGGCCCGCGGGGACTCTGCTCCCTTGTTTCTTGTATCGTCGCACGTAATGGTCACAACCAGCCTGTGAGCACAGGTCATGATGAGGGAACTGAGGCCCAGAGAGGTTCCGGACCTGCCCGAGGTCACACAGCCACGGTCGCACGGACCAGGATTTTGCACCAGGCCGTCTAAGCCCGGAGCCGTGCTCCCGACCAGGGACCCGGCCGCCACCCTCTGCCCACTCGGGCCCGACCCAGCTGGATGGCTGGCCAGGGGTCTGTTCTGTGTTTGCTCCGGGCTCAGCTTGACAGTGGCTGCGGGGCTGGAAGCTCTGTCTTGCCCGCCCTCCCACACACCCCGTGGCACTGCTGCGCCTTTTTGTTTGTTCATACCTCACGCCTCCTCGCCTTGAGCTTCCCCTTCCCCTGCCCTGGAGGGCAGGCCCTGTGCCACGAGTCAAGATCAGCCTGGCCTTCAAAGCCCAGCTGAAGTGGCCGGGGCAGCGTCCATCCTCTGGGAAGCCGGCCCCGCTGCCGCCCCACAGCCCGCCAGGACGCATGGCTGGATGGCGTTGATCTGGTGTCAGAGGGCCCAGGTCCAGCCAGATTGGCTGCATCTTGCTGTGTGACCTCGGGCAGGTCCCTCCGCCTCTCTGAGTCTTTTTCAAAAGGTGTTAACAGGGATAAACATACTGAGCCCACAGGGCTGTTCGGGGGCTGAGCTGAGACTGACTGGTAACGGCAGCAGCAGCGTAACGTCCTGAGCACGTGCACATGCTGGAATTGGCACCGACTGCGTCACACCCCTCTATCTGCTCCTTACAGGATTCCCTCAGAGCAGACAGCAGGGGGGATGAGGCCCAGAGGGTTGGGCCCTCCTCAGGCCCTCCTCACAGGGCAGGGATTCAAACCTGGGCCCACGGGGTTGCTTAGCCTGGGCCCTGCGCCCCATCACCTCGTGGTCCAGGCTGCCCGCATCGTGTCACAAGGCCCCATCCTCCTTTGCTATGACACCTTCTCTGTTTCCGGCTTCATCAGTGCTGGAAAAGCACCCTCATGCCCCCCAGCGCTGGCAGCCTGGGTTCTGAGTTAACTGGGTTTGGTAGCAGCTGCGCCTCGGGTAAGCTGTCCCCTCTGGGGTCCTTGGTCCAGTCAAGCCTCTTGACTTGAACAGAGTGGACGGTGAGGCCCAGCCTCGGACTTCAGCCTTGCTTGATGTCCTGGCGTCCCCTGAAGTCACAGGCAGCCCCAGAGAGACACGCACTGGGCACGTGGTTGGATCCAGACAGAGCCCTTGTTGTGGCTTAGCTGGGAGGTAGATAGACTTTCTGCAAAGGACCAGACTGTGTAGCTTCTCAGCTTTGGGGGCCACAGGGCCTCTGTTGTAAGTGCTTTGCTGCTGTCAGGCAGCTGTGGGCGATACAGAGTGGGTGTGGCTGATCCAGTGCGACCAATATGCACATTTCACGTCCACACGTCACAAAATATTTATGTGATCCCCCGCCAAAACCATTTTAAAAAGCCTAGCTAGGGGGCTGTGCAAAATTAGGCAACAGACCTGATTTGATCTGTGGGCTGGAGAAGCCTGGCAGCCTTCTGTGGAGCCGGGACCCCCTTGTTAAAGACACAGGAGCAGAATACGATTCAGGACCCTTCGTTCTCCCAGGTGGTTCTGCAGGTACAGTGCGGGGAGATTCGAACCTGCCGGGGGCCAATGTCACGGACTTGGCGCCAGAAGGGATGTTGCCATTGGCGAAGTGATGGTTGGGGGGGAAAGTAATTGCTTCTCGGTGAATCTATAGACCCAAGTGTCCCTGGAGCAGCCAGACGGATGCTGGCGGAGAACCAGGTGAGACGGTTGGAAGTTGGAAAAGTCAGGGCAGGACCTGACCCAGAAATACATCCCTCGTGGCTCAGGTTGGCTGGGTTGGCACAAGGGACCCCCCCCAACCCCCGGCTGCAGAGGCTTTGCTGAGGAGGGGCCAGCGTCCTCCCTGGTCCAGATCCCTGCGTGTGTGGGACTCAGAGATAATGAAGGTGAATCTCAGAGTTCCCTGGTGGCCTGGTGGGTTAAGGATCTGGTACTGTCACTGCTGTGGCTCAAGTCACTGCAGTGGTGAAGGTGTGATCCCTGCCAGAACTTCCGTGTGCCCCAGGTGCAGCCGAAAAAGAAAAAGAAAAGGAGTCGCTCTACACACAAAAAGGGGCTCCGAAAGTCCCCCGAGCCCGAGACGAAGAGGTTCAGGCCCAGAGGAGGGAGGGACCGATGCGTCCTGGGGGCTGCGGATTCCTTCTGGGGCTGACTGGATTTGGGCGCTGGTGAAAATGTCTTCCAAGCGGATTTGGGAAGAGAAACTGCGGCTGTGGCGACATTCAGAGACCTTGCCAGCGCTGTTTCAGCCTTCCTGCCCGCGCAGCGTCCCCCACCCCCTGCCACAGCGTGGACCCTTTCAGGGGCCGAGGAAACTGGGGTGGGTCCTGAGCTGGAGGAGGCTTCTTAAGAAGCTGGACTGGACCTGGAGGACCCAGCCTGACGCTGGGAAGCAGCGATGGATCCGGGAGAGTCCAGGAGAGGAGATGGGGTGTGGGGGCCCCAGCGGATGCGGGAGGGGTACCTGCAGCGTCTTGGTTCCAAGTCAAATGAGGTGAAGTCGGAGCTGGGCAGCAGCGGAACCTCTGGAGCCAAGCCTGTACACCTGGAAGCTGCGGGTCTCTGGAGGAGGCTGGGGCCTTGCTCTGCTGGAGAGTCTGCATCCGGGCGGCAAGCCCCCTGCTCCACTCCGCTTTGACTCCCTTTCCATGAAGCAAGAGCAGAGAAAACACTCAGAGATGTTGGCCGGGTTAAAAGATCCACTCCAGGCTGGGATTAGATGGTGAGCAGAGAGACCAATGAATGAATCAGAGCAGGAAAAATAGAATGAAAGGGGCCACGGGGAAACGGGACGTGATCCCACCAAGGGAGCCCAGTGGCGTCCGGGACCGGTCTGGTCTGCATGAGCCCTGGGGGCGCCCGGAGATGCAGGTGGAACCGCTGTCAGCTTCCAGTTTGACCTTCCAAGTTGGTTGAGCTTCTGCTTGAAAACAAGCCGGGAAACCACATGCAGACTTAACAACTGCCCCCTCCCCCAGGTGTGGGGATGGGTCCCTTCCCCTGTGGAAGTTCTCAGTGTCCCCACGGAGGGCGGCGCTGTGGGGACCGTCTCCCCTGGCTTCCGGGCTCAGGGCCAGAGCCAGGCCTGGAACGTGGGCTCCTGGCACCCAGGCCTCCCACCTCCCACGCTCCCTGGGCTGCTGTAGAAGAAACCCCAGGGTCTCGGTTGGGTACCCCCTTCTCAGCTTTCCCAAGGGCTGACCAAGGGGGTCCCTGAGAGTTTGCAGTGTCCCCAAGTCTCCAAGCCCACCATCTGTGGAATGCAGAAATGGGTGCCCGAGAGAGAGGAGAGTGCTTTGGCCAGATGGTGCAGCAGCGGATCCAGACGCGGATCTGGCATTGTCCCCATCTCCCTGCTGAGACCCCAGAGTTCCGGTCCCTCCTGGACCACCAGCCCTCCGTGCAGCCCCAAGATTCAGGTTTGCTTAGGCCGCCCCCACCTGCCGCCCCCACCTGTCGAGGTTAAGCACGGACTGCTTACCACCCCGACCCTGTCATCAGTATTTGAGGGGAGCCTTGTCCAGTGGCATCACTGTCTGTGCCCCCTCACCAGCCCTCCCGGAGGCGCTCTGCCCTGAGCCCAGCACAGAGATTTGGGGCCAGGGCCATGGGCAGGAGACAAGCCCAGGCTTCCAGCCTCTGTCCTAGGAACTGGCCCATGTCCACTCCCGGAGCGGGGGATTTGTAGAAAGCAGAAGCTTTGTGAGCTCCGGGTTCCCGCTCAGGAGGGGGGTGGGAATGCAGATTTAGACGTGTGTGAAGCACCGGACCTCAGTATTCGGCCAGAATGAGGTCGCCCCATTTCACAGAGGAGGGGGAGCCCGGTTAGACCCCCGGCTCTCACTCACCCTCTTCTGATGCTCCTGGGAAAACCAGCTCGCCCACCTTTCCCGGGAGAGCACAGCGCCTACCGGCCTCCTAAGAAGCAGGAGGAACCTGTGAGAGAATTTCCTTGGGAACAAGAGCTTGAGAAAACTCCCCCTGCAGCCCTTGCCAGCACTGACGGCGTTTCCACCCATCCTGTTGTTCAGACATCCTCATCCCTGGCAATTTACAGGAAACAAGGCAGGAGGGGAGGGAGGGGCCACTGGGAAGCACCTTGTAGAGGTACCGCCCACCCTTCATGCAGAAATCTCCTGAGATGCTGTGAGGAGGGCATCTCTCCAGCTTTACGGAGGAAAGAGGCTCGGGGAGACCACCCTGGGCAGGGAAGTCCCCCTTTGGCCCTGGCCCCCGGGTGTGCAGGGGCCACCTGGGCGGGGATGGTGTGAGGGGCTCGAGCATCTGTGCAGCTTGAGCAGAGAGGCCCCCGCCCCCCATCCCGAGAGCCCAGCCCCGCATCCCAGCCTGGTCCGTGCCGTCCTCCCACAGCCCCAGCTGACCTGGGCAGCATCTCAGCCTCTGGCTCCGGCCCCCAGGGATTGTGCCTGCTCCCCGCCTCCCCCAGTTGTCCCTCATGACTTAAGACCCCAAATCTTAAGTTAAAATATGCCCCCTGTCCTCTGGGCCCTGCTGCTGTGCACAGCTTCGTTATTCTGACGTACGAACGCGAGGATGCAGCGCCGGACCCCGGCCGCCTCTGTGAAGTCGCTGGCGGCGGGCGGTCTGAAGACCAGCAGCGCTAATGCGGGTGAAGAGACCTGCCGGGGACGCGGGCCCCCGTGGAAAGGGAGGGCCAGTCTCGTGCTCCGAGCGCGGCAGTAATGAAGTTGACTGTTGGCTTTGGCCGCCGCAGCGTCCGGCCCGCTGGCCTAGAGAAGGCGTGGTTTCCCCGTGATCTAACCACCCGGAGCCTGGCGGAGGCTGGCGGTGTCGCAGGCACGTCTGCCTTCTACCCTGAGTGTCCCCTTTTGCAGAAGAGGAATCGAGGCTCCAAGCAGCAGTCACTTTCCACACGCTCCCCTGGCTGTTTCTCGAGAAGGACGTCGCCTTTTTCATAACTTTGGTCTCACCACCCAACTCCAGGCTGTCGCCAGGATTTTTTCATGACTCGTGTCATGTCCAGCTGAAGACCCAGGGCCCCCAGATCTGCATCCCTGCCCCTCCTCTGTGGCCTCCCAGGGCCTCTGCTTGTGCAGCCTCTGGTCCATTCTGGGACTCTGAGCCGTTCCTTGAGCGCGAATGCTGCCGCTGCCCGTGCTGCCTGCTGCAGGTGCCACCGTGCCCAGCCCAGAAGCCTGAGGGAGGTTTGGGGACCTCCTCCATCTCTCTTAGGCCCCAGCCGGCCAGCCCTTCTCTGCAGGTTCAGCTGCTTTTGATGCTTGTCCGAGAGATGAGAACAGAAGCCTAACAGGACAGTGACTTCCTGTCCGAGGTCACGAGGCCCACGTGTGTTTTGTGTCTGTAAATGGCCTTTGTCTGTCCCGGCGCTTTCACAGCGCTCCAGAAACCACACCTCTTCCTGACCCCACTCCCGGGTCCCGGGCCCCGGGCCCCTCCCAGAGTCAGCGTCTTGCCCTTCGAGCCCTCACGCCGCAATGAGGGCTGTGGATTCCATCCGCAGGCAGCCGGGTGGCTGAGGCGCCTCCAGATGGCAGGGCTGGGGGCGGTGATCCACGTTCTCCCCCTGCCCCCCACCGTGGGCCTGGGTCTGCGCTTCAGCAGGCACCTCTCCAGCGCCCCCACCTTCTTTCCAGGAGGTCTCTTGCTGTTTTTTAAAATATATCTAATTCTTTTTGAGATAGAATTAGCATACATTGAAGTTCACAGGTTTTTTTTGGGGGGGGCCTCCCTGTGGCATATGGAGTTTCTGGTCCAGGGATCAGATCTGAGCCCCAGTTGCTACCTAAGCCGAAGCTGCGGCAATGCCGGATCCTTAACCCACTGTGCCAGGCCAGGGATGCACAGCGGGAACTCCAAGTTCACAGGTCTTAATTGAGGAGTTTTGGCAGTTGTGTGCCCGCAGTGCCTTGCCCTGTGACGGAGACGCGGAATGGTCCCGTCTCCTCGGGAGTCCCCTCGCGCACCTGCCCCAGCAGCCCTCCCCCGGGGGCCACACCTTGCTCATCTCCACGAGCTTCGTGTCCACAGGCCCCTTAGGAAGTGGCCTTCTTGTCCCCCTGCATTTGCTTGAGGCTCCTCCCCCTGCCTGTTCCTGGACACCCAGTGGCCTGGGTGCGTCACCACGTTTGTCCTTTCTCCAGGTGAGGGACATTTTTGGGGTGATTCCGAACGAGGCTGCGCCGAACACTTGGGCAGACGCCGTTCTGAGGACACATTTCCACGTGTCTGTGAAATTGCCGGGGCCTAGGGCAGCGGGCGTGTTTAATTGGGTAGGAAACTGTTTTCCAGGGTGTCGCATCACCTCTGGCTCCCCCAGCAGTCCGTGGCGACCACCTGGCCAGGGAAGTCAAAGAAGGCTTTCGAGACCGGAAGGGGGGCCGGGCGGAGCCAGATGTGTCATGGGCAGAGGGGGACCCCTGCCTGCTGTGGAGGGCCTGGGAGGACTGGCTTGTGAGCAAGGGGCCATCCCGGTGTGGTTGTCCCACACAGATCTGGAGCTCGGAGGAGAGGGGTTTGGGGGGCATGCACAGTGGCCAGCATTTCGGCCAGGTCAGGGGGAGAGTGGGGCCTTGGGGCTTGGGTGCCCTCAGAGGCCTCTGCGGGGAGCTGCCTTTTCTTTTTTTCTTTTTTTTAAATGGCTACACCAGCAGCATATGGAAGTTCCCAGGCCAGGGACCGATTCCAAGCCGAAGCTGTGACCTACGCCTTTAACCCACTGCACTAGGCCTAGGACCCGGCCCTCCGTCCTCTGCAGTGACCTGAGATGCTGCAGTCAGGGTCTTAACCCACTGCACCACAGCGGGAACTTGCAGGGAGCTGCTTGGAACCGGTCTGGGTGCCAGTAGCTTCTCCAGTCCCCTGTCCCGCCGCCCAGCACCACCCCTGGCCCCGCCAGACCCGGCTGGGAGGAGCCCTCCAAGGCCACCTGGAGGCGAGGATGACGAAGCAGGACCAGCCCCACTGCCTTCGCGCTCATCGCTCATCCCAGGAGCGAAGACAGTGGCCCCGCGTCCCCGGGGCCTCCTGGAGGTGTTTTCCCCCATGGGTAGCCTCCGAGGGTGCGTTACTCTCACCCCAGCCCCGTGCATTTACCTCAAAACCTAAAGCTTATTTTCAGCACTTGACTCATTTCCGGCAGAAATGCCATGCCTTCTAAAACACCCCAACAGAGAGGACAGGGCGTGGAGGGTCCCTGCGGGCTGCGGGCTGGGGGCGCACCTCCCCTCCCACCCACAACGGGCTCTGCATGGGCCTGGGCGCCCTGCAGGACGGCAGAGGCGGGGCAGGGCCACTCTTTTTTGAGCGGAACACCTTACATTCCTAACCTCACTGATGCTTCACTGCTTTGGATCTGATGTCCATCTCCCATTTTACAGAGGACAAAACTGGGGCTGGGCCCGGGTAGGGAGCCTAACCCAGTCACAGCGGTCCTACCTCTCGGGGTAGCTGGCCTTGTTTTCTGGGACTCCAGGCTCCAGGCGTGTGCCGCATGCTACTCTTTTAGCTGTCACAGCAAACCTGTGCGGTGTCAGGTGGCCCTGATTTGCAGATGAGAAGAACGGGCAGCCCCAGGGAGCCGGAGTAAGCTGTGCGGGGTCTTACAGCCCACGGGTGGCAGCGCTGGGACTTGATACCCAGGCTCTGGGCCGCTTTCCTGCAGCCCCCGCTGGCCTCCTGGGGAGTGCGTTTCGGGGTGGAGGTGACGGTGGACTGACCTCTGTGAGGCTCCTTGGAACCGTCCCTGGCAGCTTTTGCGTGCGTGGGCATTTGGCTGGAGTGGCATTCTGAAGGCTCTAATTTTCCCCTTGACTTAGAGGAGGTATTTATATTGTGTGCAAGTGTGTGTTTAACCAGGAATCAAGATTCAAAGGCGATGGACAGAACATTGTAAATCAACTATAATAAATTAAAATAAAATAAAAGATTCCAGAGGCCCCAGGAATTTCCCCTTGGGGGAAGCAGAGCTGCAGGTATGAAGCTCCCGCCCTGCATTCCCCCCCTTTACTCAGTGTGAACCAGCCCAGTGGTGATGGGAGTCCCTGGCAGGAGGGCAGCCTCCCCCCCCACACACACCCCGTGTTGGAGAATCAGTCTCAGGGAAGAATTCCGATTGGCTCTGCTGGGTCACGTGCCCGCCCACCAGACCAGTATTAGCTCCCAGATAATCCAGTGCTGTGATTGGCCAGGCTGGGGCATGTGCTCCAACCTGAAGCTGGGGAGAGGGTCTTGGGTCCCTGGCCCACCACCCACCCAGTCATTTGAGGTCAGGCAGTCAGAACTTCAGCAGCACAGGGCTTAGGGACTGTCACCCACTCTCACAGAGGCTGACAAAGGCCTGGCACAGGCACAGAAGGGCATTGCAGGCAGAAGCGACTGCGTGCACACCCGCGTGTGTGCCCGTACATGTGTGCTGCAAAGAGTTTGTCCCCCCATCCCTGGCTCAGCCTCCTCCTCTTGTCACCATTGAGGACACAGTGTCTGGGGGGTGGGTGGTATTTGCAGACTGCCGTCCTTGGGGACCTCGGGGAGCCTGGCCGTGGTGACCCTGCAGAGGAAGAGTCTGCCCAGTCGTCCCCTGGGGTGAAGGGAGGGACCCTTCAGGACAGCACATTGTGCCTTGGCATCTGTCCGAGTGCTCAGAGGTGGCTTTGGCCCCTCAGTGTGGCCTGCGGGCTGTGGGGGACCTTAGTCCTCCTGGGACTTCCTCGACGCTAGGGGTGCCTGGAGGGAACTTTGCAGTAGGGCCCTGGCCCCGGTCAAGTTCTCTGAGAGGCGTCTCCCACCGCGTGGACCTGTGCCAGTGGCCACGTGACATGCTGGCTCAGCCTCCCCCAGGCAGATGGGTCATCTTGGGGACGTGGGGAGGCTGGAGGCAGGTTCTGGTGAGAGTCAGCCGGTGTCCGCCCAGCACTGCTGCAACCATCCTTGCCTGAATCTTCAGTCCTGTGCCCCGTGTGGGTCTCAGCGAGGCCGGAAGGCTTCCCAGCGGTGAGCTCTCGGACCCGTTCAGCATGAGGGGGGCCTGGCATCCAGCATCCTGCTGGGGAAAGACTGCAGGCCAGACCAGGGTGGGGGCTCGTTCTCTGCTGCAGAATGAGGGAGTTGCCCAGTGCCCACTCCGTGACTGTCATTGCTCCTGTGGCCTCCGCCACGCCCCCTGCTCTAGGCCTGGGTCATCTCAAAGCCAAGTTCAGGAGCTGTCTTCTAGTGACCTGCCTGACCGTCTGCCCTGGACGCTGGTGGCCCCGTCATAGGGGAAACTGAGTCCGGAGGTGAGACAGCTGGTCCGGAGTCGCTCAGAAGTGGAGGCGCCGCCAGAATTGTTTCCACTTGGCGACGTTTGCGCCCCTCCCGAGGCCCCTCCCCTCCCGCGCTCAGTGTGGTTCCTGCTGCACAGGCTGCGTGCAGAAGGCCCCGGGAGCCAGCACGGCCGTCATCTCCCAGTCCCCCTCCGCCCTGCCCTGGACAGGCTTGAAGGGTCTCCTGTGTGCCGGGCACCGTGGCTGGCACCTTGCAGTGCCCAGTGGTACCCCCGCCTGTGTGTGTGAGCCCCGAGGGCACCCGAGCTCCTCTCTGTGTGTCCTCCCTTCCTCCGCGGGGCCTGGTCTCATCCTGCAGGGCAGGGGAAAGGGCTGTCCACGGACACCCGAGGGCCTGGGCCCCCTTGGGGTCCCCTCCCATCCTCACAGCCGCTCTCCTGGGGCAGGTCCCTCTGCCCCCCACTTCCCTCTGCTCGCTGAGGTCCTGAGCTCCTCCCCCGTGTTGTGGGAACCGCCCAGATGCAGGGGTGCTTCCTCAACTTCGGACAGCACCCCACGCCCTTCCGCGTCAGCAGGACCTCCGTGTCCCCCCGCACCCCCGTGTCCCCGCATCTCTGCTGGCGGAGCAGCGTCACCTTGCCTTGCTCACTTCTGTCCACGCAGGGCTGGGCGGAGGCCGAGGCGGCGGCGGGGGGGGGGGGGCGCCTGCTCGATAAACAGTGCTGAGTCTCATTACTGCCCACAGGTTAGGAAAGTAGTGTGGATTTAATCCTGTTTTCCTATCCGCTGCCCGGTCATGAATTCAAACCAGGAGCCGATTGCCAAGGGCTGGACCCCGCTCCCCCTGCGGGAACCCCCTTTGTGGGGCTCTCAGGAGCCTCCAGGGTTGCTGGAGTGTTCAGTATCTAGGTGTGGGTGGTGGTTACTTGGGTGTAGACATGTGTCGAGATCCATCCAACCGCACGTTCAGTTCTCCCACTCACTGCAAGGTACATGTCCAGCTTTACCTACGGGTGGGGCCCCCTGTGGCGAGCCGGGCGCCCCACCCCCCACCCGGGGCCGGGGCCTCACCCCTCCCCTCCACCGCCCAGGCCATGCTCGCTCCATGCTTGGGGAGCGTGTCGTGGCTGTTAGCAGGGCTCCCCGTGGCGCCGAGTGCGTCCCCTAAATTAGATTCCTGGCCATTGGAGGTGCAGGATGAAGGGGCCGGGCCAGTGGGGGTGCGCTTCAGCCGACCGCACATGGAAATTAGATTTCCCCAATGACTGTTCACTTCATGGAGGTCCGGGGTCGGTGGGGGAGAGGCTGCAAGGACGAAGACCCCCCGCCCATAGATGCATTTCGCCGTCTCTATGATTCATTAGGAAGATGCCCAGCTGGCGGTGGTGGCCTCTGGGTCCAGGGGCCCAGGGAGCAGCTCCGGGGCCCCTGCCGAGAAGCAGACACACCCGCCACCAAGTCTTGGAGAGCAGGGGGCAGGTGTGGGGGCAGTCCGTGGGGACCCGGGGAAGGGCAGGCACCAGCCAGGCCGTGCCCTCCTCTTGCCCCAGGCCTAGAGGCCACCCCATCTCTGGGGGAGGGAGCAGCCCCCGTGAGCCCCTCCTGCCCCCAGACAGGAGCCCACGTCCTTCCCAGTGGATTTTGCCGCATCGTTGCAGGGAACAGATGGAAGAAAGGAAGTAGCCCCAGGGTCTCCCGAGTGTCCCCGCGAGGCTGCAGCCCCAGTCCCTGGGTCCTCTGTGGGTGACCCTGCCTTCCCCGTCCCGCCTCAAGGCCGAGAGGCTGGCCTCCCCCCAGGGCACCCCAGGTTGGAAGAGGCAACCCCTTCAGCGGGGGTGGGGCAGCTTCCAGCCAGGGGCTACCCTCCGGGGTGCTCCCCGCCCTGTGACATGCCACACAGGCAGAGCCGCGCAGCAAGGTGGGTACCTCCCCCTTGGGAAACAGGTGCCCAGAGGGCCTGGCGAGGGGGGCTGGATGGGGGTCCTGCCGGCTCCAGGCTCCCCCCTCGTCCGGGTTTCTTTCAGACCGCCGTTCGTTTCCCAGTTGAGTGGATGTGATGTGGTCGTTTTAGCTGGCCTTGTGGACACTGTCGCGGCTTCGGAGGCTGCCATCTGTGGGGAAGTTTCCAGCACACCCCACCCCCACGCCCACCCCACACCTGTGGTTGCCCGGGGCTCATGGCTGTAATTTTTTTCACCTTCTCAAGATCGCAGCCCCCAGTTCTTAGTCCACAGTGCCATTTAGAGTATGTATTTCCCACTAAATAGCATAAAATTACATCCTTTCAAGTTAATTAAGCCACTTTGCCACGCCAGGGGCTGTTGAAGGGTGTGTTTTAAATGTCAGCGCTGCGCAGCCACTTGTGTTTTCTGGGGCTTTCTGATTAGGAGCGGCCGCCTCTGTGAAGACCTCTGTGTTGGTTGAGTGGCCCCGGGCAGCCTGCCTCCGCTGGCCCCACTCGGTCAGGGTCACCGGGACCCAGCCTGGCTGGAGCCACCTGTGCGGGCAGCTGTTCCCCCACGGCGCGCTCCGTAAACAGGTTTGCTTTGAGGTGGGGAGTTGGCAGCAGCTACAGGATCTGAGCTTCAGAAAATGACTCTCCCCGTGGGGCTGGGAGAAGCAGGTTTGGGAAGAGGGTTCTTGTTTTACAGACTCGGTGTTACGGTTTCGGGGCACCCCTCGGGTGGAGCGCCCCTCTCCCGGGGGCTGCTGAGCATTGGAGACTCCCCCCATCACCACCAGGCCCTGGGAGAGAGCAGGATGCCCAGGGCAGGGGCTGGCGGGCGTGGAAGCCTGTGGACAGGCGCCTCCCTCAAGGGCAGATCTAAGCTGGCCTCTGCGGCACCGTGGGCCCCTCGGACCCCCTGCCCCAGAGGGGCCCACCCTGGCCCACCTTCGGCACCTTACCACCTGGCTTCAGGTACTGCCCCCACACAGCAGCCTCGCTCTGCTGGCTATGCCAGCCGAGAGCCTGCCTGGCCCCTGCTGCCCCTGGGGAGCAGCCCAGGTCCTGCGTTGAGTCCCAAGGTCCTCACTCACACGATGCCACCTGCACGGTGGTTCATTCGCTCTGGCAGCCGGCAGGTTCTCCGTCCTGAGCACGTTCCAGTGGATCCGTCCCCTGCAGACGCTGTCTTCCCTGTCGCAGGCGCTGTTGTGAGAGTGCCCAGGTCTGGTCCCGGTGCACGTGGGCTGGGTGGCCCCAGATGTGCCCGGCAGGGAACCACAGGCCTGGGTGCGCCGGTCCTCGCTTCACCAGGAGACCCTGTTGCCCTCCCACGAGCCTTCCCGTCACCACACGGTCCCTGATGCGCATCTGTGATCAGAGGTCCCAGGGAGTGGCTCACAGCAGTGGCTCCAGGTGCCTCCTGCTGGCCCTTCTGGTCCCAGGAACGGGGAAGGTGGTCCTCACTCTCCCAGCCTCAGGTGAGCACAGGGGTGCCTGGCATGACCCAGGCCGGCAGGGGAATGAAGTTCAAGTGCAGGTGGGTTGGCGCCCACTGTCCTGCATGTTCCAGGTGTGTATGGGGTCCCAGCCGTAGACACGGACATGGGCTGGGAGGAGACTTGGGGAGGCAAAGGCAGATGTGCCTTTCCCCGGGGCCAGTGGAGGCAGGGGGCAGGTGTGGGGGCACCGAGTCGGGGCTGGCAGAGCATGCCAGCAACACTGGGAACTCAGTCGTTCCCGACAGTGATAAAGGCGGCGGGCGGGCGGATTTCATCTGTGAATAATAAACTGGTTTCGCACGACAGTAAAAGTGGTGCTTATGTTATATTAATATTTATTGGCACTTACGGATGGTGGAGCGTCCTTGTTATCTTTGCCCCGCGTCACGGTGGTTCCATGAAGACGCAGGGAAAATGGCAACTCGAGAAGCTGCACGGCCGCTCTGCTGGCGCTGGGCTGGGAAGCCGGCTGCCTGCTCCTGGGCGCCTGGAACCTCGGGGGTGTGGACCACAGGACCCCCACTCTGGTCAGCCCAGCACACTTTCCAGGCCGGAGGGGGCGCGGGAGGGGACCTCCCTGCCCTGCCCTCCTTGAAGCCCCACTGGGCATGCACACCTGACAGAGCCGTCCTGGGCCCCCGACAGGACACCCGTCTCCCAGACAAGGTTAATCAAGGTCACAGGGTCTGTCCCCAGATACAGGGCGCACGGGATCCTGGGCACTTCCTCCTCCTGCCGGCGAGCCAGGGTGTCCTCCGGCTTCTGTGTGCACAGGGCTGGCTGGAGCCCAGCCTCCCCGGCCTCACGAGCAGAGGGACCGACATGTGCCTCAGGAACACATTCTCCTCTGTGTGCCGTCGCTTCCTTCCCCGGGACCTCTGTTCCGGTGATGGAGGCTGAGCTCCTCGAGGGGCGGGCCATGTCCCAGCCTCGGCTTCCCCCGCGCAGCCCGCAAACCCTCTTCTGGTTGCTGATCACACCCCGGGCACGGTGCTCGCCGCCCCCCACCCCCCAGCTCCGAGGCCCGAATCCTCTCCCCTGGCTCAGAGTCTCAGCCTGGGATCACCTCCCACCACAGGGATGCTTGTGGGCATCTGAGCAGGAGTAAGTGCCAGGGAGGGGCCGGGAGCCCACCTGGATGTAACCGGGGGACAGATCTGCAGGGATGTTTGGGGACTGAGGACTCAGAGGCCCAGGACCCCCCCCAACCCCGAGATGTCTGGGACTCCCATGTGGTGGCCAAGGGCTCAGGCTCTGGCGAGACCCAGGCGCCACCATAGGCTGGCCATGTGGCACCAGCCCCTGTCTCAGTGTCCCTTGCTGGGGAGGGACGCATGGCAGAGAGTTGCTGTAAATGGGAGCAGAATCTGTAGGCAGCCCCCAGGAGGCTTCCTTTGGCAAAACTCAGCTTCTGCTTTTCCTTCCTGGTGGGCAACGAAGAGACGCAGAAGCCCTGCCCGAGCTCCTGCCCCAGACAGGCGTGAAAACCCTGCAGTTTAAACACAGCAACAAGCCTCTCCTGTCCCCAAGCTGCTTGGGGCACAGACCTTTCCCAGCAGCCGATTTGGGGCTGTGCTTCTGAAAGTTTGCAGGGCTGTGGCTGAAGGTGCCATCTGGGCAGGCTGCTGCCTCTGCTCCTGAGTGAGGGCCTTGCCTGGGAGGAGCCAGGAGCCACATCCTGGGGTGGCCCTGGGCACACAGAGGGCCTTCCCTGACTGCTCGGCAGAGGCTCTGGGTCCTGGGTCTCTCCAGCCTTGGTGACCTGCCCCACCTGCCTGGGGACAGGGCGCGCCCCCAAGAGCCCTGTCTGCCCTCTTCAGCGAGGTCTCGAGAGGAGTCACACTGAGGATGTCATTTTCTCTAGGAGGACTTCCCTGTGTGTTTCTCTAGTTTCTTCTGTGTACCTGAGTTGATATCAACCCTGGCCTTCGCACAGCAGTGGCCCCAGGGGGTGGGATGCAGCTGAAGACCAGGGGCACCGAGGTGTGGGCCCCAGACCAGCCGGTCCCCTCCCCGGGGCGGTGGTGTCTGTTTCTGGGCAGCAGCTGCCCTAGAAGGGGGAGGGGCTTAATGACAATGCCCATGGCTCGTACTGTCCCCACAGAGAGGGGGCCCTGGGACACCCCCCCCCCCCGCAATGTCACTGTCCAGTCCTCAGAAGCTCTGTGAGAGGGAACGCTAGGCTCCCATTTCTCAGATGAGGACACTGAGTCCCGGTCACCTGGGCAGGCCTGGGTGTGGGGGATGGGAGGGAGGGCTGTCCCCTCTCCCCAGGAGGCCTTCAGGGACCTGCTTCCTCCACTGCCCACTGCCCCCACCGGCATTTCCTTGGGTGGATGGACTCTTGATGTCTGAGTCATCTTGACCTGTGTCCTCCTGCTGGCCTTTCTTCCTGTGTCTGCTGGCACTTAGGGCTCCGAGCAGGGGTGGCAGGTGAGGGGCCGTGGTGGCTTCCTGTGTGTCCTGCACCACTGCGTGGCCTGTCCTGCGGGGCAGGGTGGGGGCCAGCCTTTCTCCAGAAGCACATGCCTTCTCTGCACACGGGCACCTGCTCGTAGCCGGCAAAGCCGAGAAGAGCCCTGCGTTTTCAGCCGAGTCGTGTGGTCTTGGAAAGACGCCTTCGGCTTCTGGGCCTGAGCCTTTGCATCTGTAAATGGAGGCAGAGACGCGTCCCAGCTCAGACACTCCCTTCATGCAGTTCGGTTTCTCTGGGGGGAAAACGGAGCTCTCTTTGCAAGTCCAGAGTGCTCTGAGAAGTTTCTGTCCTCTGGGTTCTGAGATGTTAAAATCGAAAGCTTTGGAGTTCCTGTTGTGGCTCAGTGGGTTAAGAACCCAGCTTGTATCCATGAAGATGTGGGTTCAATCCCTGGCCTCACTCAGTGGGTTAAGGATCCGGCATTGCTGTGAACTGTGGTGTAGGTCGCACATGCGGCTCGGATCTGCATTGGTGGTGCTGTGGTGCAGGCCAGTAGCTGTAGCTCCAATTCAACCCCTCGCCTGGGAACTTCTATGTGCCTTCGGTGTGGCCATAAAAATTTTTTGGTTTGGGTTTTTTTTTTTTTTTTTTTTTTTTTTTTTTTTTTTTTTGTCTTTTTAGGGCCACACCTGCGACATATGGAGGTTCCCAGGCAAGGGGTCTCCTCGGAGCTACAGCTTCTGGCCTACACCTCAGCCACAGCAACACGGGATCCGAGCCGTGTCTGCAACCTACACCACAGCTCATGGCAACGCCAGATCCTTAACCCACCGAGCAAGGCCAGGGATCAAACCCACAACCTCATGGTTCCTAATCGGATTCATTTCTGCTGCGCCACAACGGGAACGCCCCATAAAATTTTTTTAAAAAGAAAGCTTCTCCTCAGATCTGGATCCTGCAGCCTCTGAGCCGCGTCGTCTGTGGCCCCTTTGGCCCAGTGATGGGCTCACGATGTACGGACAGGGGTTCAGAGGGCACTGTGTGTCCTTGACCCTGGTGCTGTCCCATGAGAGGATCTCGCTATGAGACCAGCCCTGGCAATGCTGAATGGAAAAAAGACTTGCTTTTAAAATAGCTTCCAGTGTCCCCAGCACATGGGGAAGCGGAGTTGGGTCTCCGCTGGGAGCATGTGTCTGAGGGCTGGCGGTTTGGGTTTAGTGGGTCAGACTGGGGAAGAGGCACGTGGGAGCCCTTGGGGTCCGCAGGCGCCCCCGTGCCACCAGTCTCCCAAGCTCACACTGCAGGAGGCTCTGCCACCAGCGTTGCGTTACGGGTGGGTGAGAGTTGGTTTTCACCGTGGTGATGGAGCCTCCCTCCAGCCTGCAGGAGCGGCTGGGTTTGGTCCAGGGCTAAGCTCGGTCTGTCCTGTGACAGTTCCCGCTGACACCAGGCCTGGGAAGTAGGAGTGAGGTGGTCTTTGGCGGACAGTTGTGGAAACTGAGGCCCAGAGAGGCTTGGGAACCTCCCGAGGACACACAGCTGGTCAGGAGGCTGGGTTCAGAGTCAGGAAGAGATGCACAAACTATGGAAGGGATGGGACGGGCCTGGTTAGAGCAGGGGTCAGCCCTGAATTGTGAGTCCTAAGAACAGAGAAAGTCCTGGAAAAAGGCATGGGGTGAGAGCATCACCCTGTGACTCTGCCTGCCTGGCTGTGAGGTGTAAGGCTCTCCCCCCGCAGCCCCGCCCCAGGCATACACCTGTCCTCCAGGCCGCCCGGGGGAGGGACTCTCCGTGACCGCCCCCCCCGCCCCCCCCCCCTCCACCAAGAGGAAAGAGGAGCCCGAGGACTGAGCTCTCTGACTGCTGTGTGGCTGTGGCTGGGGCGCGTGGGAGATGCAGACGGCCACCCACGTGGTCTCGTCCCTGCAGGCCCTGCAGTCCTGCTGCGTTGCGTGCTGCCAGCTGTGACTGCCAGTCTCTCCACTGTCAGCGTGCAGGGCCCTGGGACTCAGAGCTTATTAGCAGGCTGTTTGGAAACAGAGGCCTGTCCACGGATGGTGCCCGAGACGTGGCCGATGAAGGCTGGGGCGGACGCTGGTGGGGGGCTTGTCCTGTCTAGTCCTGGAGACAGGCTGGCCCCCCACTGGTCCCTAATGCTGGGTGTCTGTCTGCTTTGGGAACATGTTTATATAGACAAGACGGGACCACTCCAACTCCCCACCCTGGGTTCATTCGCACGCGCGCCAAGGGTCCCACGGGGAGGGTGGCTCTGGGCGCAGGAACTGAACCAAGCCCAGGAGGTCAGGGGGAGGGTTGGCATGGGCTGGCGGGCAGCAGGCCTGCCTCGTGGATGGGGTGCTCTGGGTGACCGTGCGTGCAGGTCTGAAGCCGTCCTGCTCCCTGAGCATCTGGGGCAGGGTCCCAGAGCTGGACCCTGGGGGACCCTGGGGGCCGCAGGCCCTCTTTGTCTGATGACGTCATCAGTCACTTCACCCTGGACCTGCCCAGGCCAGGACCTGGGCTGGACTCCAGGATGCACAGGGGCCTCCATCTGCCGTCCAGGAGCCACTGTCCAGCAGGAGAGGGGAGATGAGAAAGGCCAGTCGGATCCGTCAGGTCAGAGCCTGGAGCAGGCCCTGTGCCCCATCTCGGGCACAGGGACACAGCCTGGGGCCCCGTGAGAGCCCCGGATGCAGACGGGCTCAGTGCCTGTCCTCTGATGCCAGGGAAGCGCTGTTGACTTGAGACAGTGGGGAGCCGGGGACAATGGCTCTGGTTTCCTTTATTGCTTCGTCACCCCAGGGCACTTCACTCTGCTTACTGTGGGGAGACGAGTGCGGACACCCGGGTTAGAACTGGGGAGGTAGGTAGGTGCCGGGCACAGAGAGCTAAGGGCCACACGCCGCCGGCGCCAGAGCCAGAATCCGAGCCTGACCCCCAGCCCAGGCCGTCCCCACTGTGTGCCCAGTCAGCGCTGACACCTGCCGCCTGGGCGCCTGCCACCTGCCTCGGCCGGGGCAGCGCTTCTCGAGGTCCCCCAGCTGCCCCCAGGACCCGCCGATGCAGGAAGACTGTGAAGTTATCTTCGAGTTTTACGGCCCCTTTCCCTCCTATTAAAATGCTCCGAGCTGTAAACGTCTCATCAGGAGCTCATTTACCCCGACAAAAGTGCGGCTGTAAACCATCCCTGCTTGTGAAATAGCCGCGGAGATGATTGTTGCTGCCGGTATCGATGAATTCCGACGCGGAGCCGAAAGGTCAGGCCCTGCCAGAGAAAATGTCTCTTCAGCTTGTTAATTAAAGGTGTATAAGGACGTGGGAGAACGCACTCGGGGGTCAGCCTTGGAGCCGAGAGACGCAGACAGACGGCAGTCGGGGGGCGCCCGGCCGCCCATTCCGCTCAGACGGAGGGTGGCCGGGGCTGGGAGGGGGCCCTGGTGTTCCGGGAGGAAACCTACAGTTCAGAAGCCACGCGGCAGAGGGACCCTGCTCAGCAGCCTGTTTGTTGCAAACTCTGCCCAAAAGCCTGGGCCTTTGGGCTTTGAGCCAGGGAGTCATCTGGTCACGTGGCACAAGGGGCGCCCCCACCCACCCACTGTAAGGTGCCCCGTGAAGAGCTCTCGGGCGCCCCGCAGCCCAGGCAGCGGTATAAATGCCAGTGGTCAGGTTGGGTTGGAGTTCACGGAGCAGGTGAACGCTCTTTGTTCTGTCAGCATCTGCAGGCGTCCAGCATTTTCCTCGTGGCAGGTCGTCTGTCTTGGTGACTGAGTATTTGAGAACGAGGTCAAAGCAACGCTCCTGGGCTCCAGGGTCTTTCGCCGGACCCACCCTGACCTGGCAGGCTCTGCCTCTCCAGCACCCTCCCCCACCCCTCCTCCCGTGGTCCCCTCCTTCCCCTCCCTGATGGTCGGTTTCTAAGGTGTGTGGGCGGAAGTCGCCAGGGTCCCATGCCAGCAGAGAGGGCTGAACACCAACCTGGAATGAAGGCTTAGCATCACTGGCTCCCTCAGGACGCACAGACACAGAGCCAAAGAGGTACCGGAGAGGGATCTCTACGAAACACACAGGACGCATGTGCCCACGTGGATGCTGGAGAATGAAGTAGCTGATGCAGTAACACACTGCGAAAGTGACACACGGCAGCCCTGTCACCTTTCCACACAGAGACACACGACTGGCAACACACGCAGACGGCACACACCCCTTGTCTGGAGGGCTTGTTTGGGGATCTTAGCAGGAAGAGAGTTACCAGGAAAGCCGCTTCATGCCTGTTTTCTGGCTCCTACAGGTGTCGGGCGTGGATTTGCCCTGGTGGTCCCAGAGCCCCAGAATCTTCTTCACTCCCCCAGGGGACCCCACAGCTCCACCCACTGATAGAGTGTCATGCCTCCTGTCTTTCCATCTCCACCCAGCCTCTGATCCCTTTAAATGAGCTTGCGTTTTCTGGGATTTTCTATAAATCATACAATAATCTGTCCTCCCTGTTTTTTTGGTTTGGCTCCCTTCATTCAGCAGAATTATTTTGAGAGTCATCCATGTGGTATCTGTGGCTTGTTCCTTTTTTATTGCTGAGTAATATTCCACTGGGTGACTTTGTGACTGTTTGGTCTATCTGTGGACCTGCTGATGAACGCTTGGCCGTTTCCAGTTTGGGCGATCATGGCTAGAGCTCCTGTGAACAGTCACGGGCAAGCCTCCGGATGGACATGAGCTTTCCTTTCTCTTGAGTGATACCTATGAGTTGAATGTTTTAGTCGGCACTGCTATGACAAAAACACTATCAACCCAGTGGGGCTTTAACAGCAGCCAGGAGTTCCCGTCGTGGCTCAGTGGTTAACGAATCCGACTGGGAACCATGAGGTTGCGGGTTCGATCCCTGGCCTTGCTCAGTGGGTTAAGGATCCAGCGTTGCTGTGAGCTGTGGTGTAGGTCGCAGATGTGGCTCAGATCCTGTGTTGCCTTGGCTGTGATGTAGGCCGGTGGCTACAGCTCCAATTGGACCCCTAGTCTGGGAACCTCCGTATGCCGCAGGTGTGGCCCTAGAAAGACAAAAAAAAAAAAACCCCAAACAGCAGCCGTTTACTTTTCGCAGTTCTGGAGCCTGGGACGTCTAAGATCAGGGTGCTGGCCGTGCGAGCGCGTGTCGCGATTTGATGACGGACGATCTCTTCGTCCATTCGGGCTGCTGTCACAAGAGACCGCAGACTGGACGGCTTCTTGTAAACGGAAGTGTGTGGTTCCCAGGTCTGGACGCTGGGAGCTGGCGGGCAGGGCACCGACACGGTCAGGTGAGGGCTCTCCTGGCTGCAGATCTCGTGTTGTATTTTGCATGGGGGCGGGGCCAGGAACGCTGCCGCCTCTTTTATAGGCACTGATGGCATTTATTTCCTCAAGGTCCCACCCTCCTGGCTTAAGCACCCTCCCTGCGGCCCCGCCTGCTGACACCACCTCACTGAGCAGTGAGGCTTCGGCAAGTGAGCCCAGACATTATCACTGCGTCCTCGCCCCTGGTGGGTGATGGGGAGGCAGGAAGCCCTCCGTGAGTCTCCTTGTGAGGGCGCTGACCCCATCACGACGGCCCCACCCTCATGACGTCATCACCCCCCAAGGCTCCCTCTCCAAATTCCATGACATTGGGGTTGAGTTTCAGCATGCGAGTGTTGGGGGCACATCCGCCTTCAGTCCGTAGCAGTAAATGTACGTTTAACATTTTATGGAACGGCCAAGGTATTCCAGCGTGTTTGGGCCACTTTCCGTTCCCAAGAAGAGCGAGCCCACCTCACCGCCTCCGGACTTGGTCGGCCTCTTTCGGGGGGAGCCGTGTGAACGGGTGTGTGGTGGCATCTTACTGGGGTTTGGTTGCATTTCTCTAATAACGAATGCTGTTTAGGATCTTTTCATTTGTGTATTTGCCATGAGCGCATCTTCTTGAGTGAAGTATCTGTTCAGATCGCTGTTTAATTGGGTTGTTTGTTTTCTGATTATTGGGATGTGAGGGTTCTTTTATATATTCTGGGTACAAGTCTTTTATCAGATCAGTGATTTACATGTGTGTTTTCTCAGTCTGGGGCTCACATTTTCATTCTCTTAATTCTGTCTTTCCAATTTCAGGCGTTTTTAATTTTTTGAAGTCTTGTCTATTAGTTTGTTCGTTTTTGAATAAATCCTCACATTTATTTTAATTTAAATTTTTGTTATTAATTTGTTTTCATATGGATTATGCTTTTGTGCCTAAGACCCTGCGCCCAACCTGCACCCCTAAAGATTTTCTCCTGTGTTTTCTTCTAGAAGTTTACAGTTTTAGCTTTTCCATTTAGATCCCTGATCCACTGAGTGGTGGTTTTTTTAAATATGTGAGAGGTACGGATGGAAGTTATGCGGTTTTCTTTGCTTGTTTTGTTTTTTTGTTTGTTTTTTTTTAAATATCTAGGACAATTTTATTTATTTATTTATTTATTTATTTATTTTAATTATTATTATTTTTGTCTTTTTAGCTATTTCTTGGGCCGCTCCCTCAGCATATGGAGGTTCCCAGGCTAGGGGTCGAATTGGAGCTGTAGCCACCGGCCTACGCCAGAGCCACAGCAACGCGGGATCCGAGCCGCGTCTGCAACCTACACCACAGCTCACGGCAACGCCGGATCGTTAACCCACTGAGCAAGGGCAGGGACCGAACCCGCCACCTCATGGTTCCTAGTCGGACTCGTTAACCACTGCGCCATGACGGGAACTCCTGTTTTTTTGTTTTTTGATGTTATGGCTTCATCCACAGCATATGGAAGTTCCCACACCAGGGATCAGATCCGATCCACAGTTGCGACCTACGCCAAAGAAACAGCAATGCTGGATCCTTTAACCCACTGCATCAGGCCAGGGATTGAATCCAAACCTCCACAGCAAGCCAAGCTGCTGCAGTCAGATTCTTTTTATTTATTTATTTATTTATTTATTTATTTATTTTTGTCTTTTTGTCTCTTTAGGGCCACACCCGAGGCATATGGAGGTTCGCAGGCTAGGGGTCGAACTGGAGCTGCAGCCGCCGGCCTACACCAGAGCCACAGCAACGCCAGATCCAAGCCGCGTCTGCGATCTACACCACAGCTTATGGCCACACTGGATCCTTAACCCACTGAGCGAGGCCAGGGATCGAATTCTCGTCCTCTTGGGTACCAGTCGGGTTCGTTAACTGCTGAGACACCACAGGAACTCATGCAATCGGATTCTGAACCCACTAAGCCACAGCAGGAACTCCTGTTTGATTTTAATATATAGGGTATCTGTCTGTTCCAACACCATTTGTGAAATGACCGTCCTTTCTTCACTAAATTAATAGACTTTGCAGTCGTTGCTGACAAATCAGTGGACAACATTCGTGTGAGTCTCTTTTTGGACTCTGTTTGGTTCTGTTGACCTATTTGTATAATTTGTCTATGCCACGCTGTGTTGATGGCTATAGCTTTATACTAGGTCTTGAAGTTGGGAAGAATAAATCACTCGTTTTGTTTGTTGGATGTTGTCTTTGTTTGTTTCAAGTGGTTTTAGCTATTCTGGGTCCTTTGCACTTTCCATACGCATTTTGAAAGGACCTTGTCCGTTTCTACCCTTTTGGGAGTAGATTTTGATGGAGGGTGTAGTGAAGCTATGGATTGATCAGGGCAGGCAAGTAACATCTCCCTAATACTGAGGAGTTCCCGCTGTGGTGTGTGGGTTGATGATCCGCTTGTCTCTGGGGAGGTGCTGGTTCAGTTTCTCTCAGCAGCTTCTGAAATTGCTCAGTGTACAACTCTTATACGACTGTTGTCATATTTACCCCTAAGAATTCCTTATTTCTTGGTGCTCTCGCAGGTGGCAGGTCACCATTTTTAAAACTTCTACATGTTGGCGCTAGTACGTGGAAATACAGTTGCTTTTTGTATATTGAACTTGTACCCTTCAGCCTCGTTAAACTTATTTGTTTAATTTGTTCATTCTAACAGCGTAAAATTTTCCACATCAACGATACGGCCATCTGCAGAGACAGTGTCACTTCTTCTTCCTCCTGTGGGAGCCTTTCATTTCTTTTTCTTGCCTTATTGCACTGGCTAGGACTTCTAGTCCAGTGGGGCTGAGGACTCGTAAGAGAGAACCTCCCTGCCTTGTTCCTGATCTCAGCAGAAAAGGAGTTGTCTTCCATCATTAAATGTGAGGTAGCTGTGCGTTTTTCAGAGACGCCTTTTATCAGGTTAAGGACGTTACTTTCTATTCCTAGTTTGCTGACATGTTTTTATCAGGAATAGATGGATGTTGGATTTGGCTCAGGGCTTTCTCTGCATCTGATGAGATAACCCTAGCATCTTTTTCTGACCCATGTCACATTAGTCTAGCCTTCCTGGGATAAGTTCAGCTTGTTTGGAATGTATTATCCTTCTTATTATTGTTGGGATTGAGTCACGGACACTTGGCAAAGAATTTTGGCATCTATGTTCACGAGAGCATCTGGCCACTGGTCACTGGCGGTTTGGCTGGCTCCGAGTGACGGATGCCTCTGCCCACCAGGCGGACTCCTGGAGTACAAATGTGTTGTGTGGAACTGCCCCTTCATCAGCTGTGGGTAGTGGTGCTTCCCAGAAAAGGGGCCATAACACATCCTCTGTATCTGTGTGGCCCTGGAGTCCCTGGGAGGTGTCATCTCCCATCCCCCCACCCTAAATATCCACCCTGCTGCGGGTGTGGCCGTCCTGGCCTGTGCGTGCTGGAGAGAGCCTGGACTCGGAGGCTGAGGTTTGAGGGTGTGTCAGGGTGAGCCCTGGTCTCTGCCCTGCTGAGCAGCCCGGTGGAGACCTGCATCGCGGGCCCCCAACAGTCCTGCCTTTAACACTTCCTGTCCATTGATCCGTATTTTCAGACCCTGTCCTGCAGAAATGCTTGTGATGTGGAAATGGCTTTATCCGCAGAGATGTGAATGGCAGCGCTGCTTGTTCATTGGAAAAGGACGGGACTAAAACCCACATTTCTGGGAGGATGGGATTGGCTGAGGAACCGCCGTGGTGTCTGCTGCCTGAAAGACTCCACAGCCACTGGAAGAGTGCTTTATGCAGATGGTCGTGACATGGGGAAATCTCACATGTGCCCTTAAGTACAAGTAGAAAAACGGGTTACACAATTCAGTGTTCAGCTGTGGAGAAAACATACTTAGAAGGAAGCTGAGGCCAAACAAAGGGTGAATGTTTTCTGGGGGTGCCATTTGTTTCCTGGGGGTGCCCTTCTTTTTCTTCCTCTAGCTTCCAAAATTTCTTGCATGGTATGTGTTACGTTTGTGATGAAAAAAACTCAGAATGAAGAGAAGGGGAGCAGCGTCCACGGTCCCCAGGGCACACCCTGGGTGCCAGCTGGGGGGGGCATGTGGGTCCCAGTGCCACCCTCCTCTGTCTTGCAGGCTTTGGGAACCATCACTGCAGTGCCTGTCACGGGTCCTCAGGTCAGCTCCTTGCAGAGGTTGGCTGGGCAAGGAGCGGCAGTGCTACCTCAGGTAAGCAGCCTGAGGGTGGGCTTTGTTTCTGTCTGTCTGCGCCCAGTCCTTGGGGCTGAGGTTTCCAGAGGGCAGTGAGCTGGGCGCGACCCGCGTGGGGGTCCCTCCCTTCTCCTGCCCCCTCTGTCTGTCCTGAAGAGATTTTTGGATCAGACTCAGAGTGTTTCACAGAGTGAAGAATTGCGAGATCAATTTAATGGGTTATGACCAGTTTTTTGTTTTTTTTTTTAATGGAGTAAACCAGGCTGGACTAGAAGAGAGGAGGTCAAGACACGTCATCAGCATATTCCTTCATCAGCAGTTTGTTTCTGGGCTGGGTCACGATGTAATGGAGATTTTAAGTCTGGGTCCCGGCCAGAAAAGCGTGAGAAAGCGGGGGCAAGAGGATGCGTTTCGGGAGACCCCAGACGCAGGCTGGGTGCCCTGGGTCCTGTCCTGACTGGCCTGCCCCTTTTGGACAAGTCGCCTGGCGTCTTCACCTTCCTGAGCCGAGTCTCCTCCGTGGGGACCGGACCAGGGGGCACAGAGCCTTTGGAGCAGTGCCTGGCCTCAAGCAGATGCCTGCTGGTTGTCGCCCAGTGCCCAGCTTTGTGGGCCACCTGCCGCTAAGCCACCCGGGATGCCACCTGCACAGGTGGTGAGGGCTGCTGCCTGTCCGCGGCCCTCTTGTCCTCGTGGCAGCCTCGCTGAATCTCCACTTGGACCGAATTCGACAGGGTCCTGCCCCCAGGAAGCCCAGAGCCCAGGAGGGGTTCAGACAAGCAGTCAGACGCTTTGAACTCGGGTGGTTGGGCTGTGTCTGAAGGATCTGCAGGGAAGGGCCGTGAGAGCTCCGAGGAGGCCCATAGCCTGCCTAGCGGTCAGGGAGGGCTTCCTGGAGGAGGTGGTGCTGGAAGCAGGCCTCAGAGGGTGGGAAGTCTTGGCAGTGCCAGGGGAGCCAGACCCCAGGGAATGAGCATCCTGGAAGTGGAACACAAGGACACAGGGGTGAGAAAGGGAGGCAAGCGACACGGGGAGGCCAGAACCGCAGGCTTCGCAGCCCTGGAAGGGCGGTGGGAGCAGGCGCAGAGCTGGCGAGGCAGCAGCAGCTTTTCGGAGGCCTTGGATGCTGAGCTGTGGAGTGAGCTTTGCCTGCCTGTGACTTGATGGCAGCTGGGAGCCATGGAAGGCTTTTGAGCAAAAGGGAGGGTCAGGATGGGGGCCGGGGAAAGGCTTCCGATCAGGTCAGAGCTGTTTCCCTCGTTCCCACTCCCACCTGCCTCCCTCGGTTGTAAAAGTCCAAGTCCCCCCCACACACAAGACACACACACAACACACACCCAGCACACATGCACACACCACACCACACACACACACACACACAACCCACACATAACATGCACAACATACAGTACACACAACACACGTGCTCACATAGCATGCAGCACACAACACAAATACAACATACAGCACGTGCAACCTAACCCATACGCAACACACACGCATACACAGCAACAGAACACACACAGCGACACGATGCACAACACACATGCACAGACAAGATACCGCACTCACAACACACACATATACACAGCAACATACCGCACACGGCAATACCACACATGTGCACAGACAACATACAGCAACACAACACACACATACACAGCAATACAGCACACGTGCACAGACAACACACACAGCACATGGCACACACAACACACACAACTTACACACACTGTCGCTGTCACCCCCCAGCCTCTGCACCCGCCCTGCTCCTTCCCCTCCCCCTGCTGCTCCCGGGCTTCTGTCCGTGTTTCGCCCCTGCCATCCCCCTCCCAGCAAATGTCCAGACCTGCCGGGCTTGGTGAGCTGCCAGGGGGTCCACTCAGGCCAGAAGCTGCCCAGTGCTCACCTGCTTGGCTGCCGGCTGCTGCCGTCACAGGAAGCAGCCACATGGGAGCAGAACCAGCAGCCTCGGTGGGAACCGACCACAGGCCCAGAGGAGGGGGCGCGCGTCACGGGCGGGGAGGACCGGGCCTGGCCGTGCACGGCTCTGGGTGGCAGGGGTGAAAGGTCCTGAGCTCCGGGGTCTCCCGGATGTGTTTTCTCTGGGTCAGAGGCCCACCCGTTTGAGCCAAACCTTGAGCCCCCGGCCGAGCTGATGCCGAGCTGAGCGCTGCCATCTGGGCCCGGCTGACCCCCGTTGAAAGTCCGATCGATGGATTGTTAGCCGTGTGGACCAGGGCCGGTGGTCGTACCCCGAATGACGGGGGCGGCCCCCAGAGCACAGGACGGAGCCCCTGGGACGTGAGCGCAGATCACAGCTGGGGTCTTCGCTGGCTGCCTCTCGCCCCGCCTGCGGCCAGGACCAGAGGGAACCTTCCACACTCAGTATCTGTTTGTGTGGGGCTCTGAGCCTGGCTCCACAGACCAGAGGTGCCAAGGACAGAGCGGGCGGGACAGGGCCGTCCACCCCCAGCCCGGCCATCCACAGGGCAGGTGCCAGGCCTTCAGCCCGGCCTCTGCGACGCCCCTGATGGCGGGGAAGTCGTGCCTGTGCTTAGAGGGCAGGTCTGCTTGGCTGCGGGCCCACTGTGGCGGGAGAAGGGAGGGCCACCCAAGTGGAGACCAGCTCCGGGGTGGCCCTGGCGAGACGCCTGCCTAACGGGGGCCATGTGGCACTGGCACGGAAACCACCCCAGACCTCCCCTTCCGCTGTGGCCGCTGGTGACCAGACGCCCCTGGCCAGGCAGGGCACAGCCCGGGACGCAGGCAGCCTTGGTGGGTCCATGGGCGCTCCGCTGCCCGGCCCTCACCTCTCACGTGGGAGTCTCTGGGCGGGGTCGTGTCCGTGCCGTGCCTGGACTCGTCCCCAGTCCGGCTCTGCTCATGTCACCTCGTCTGTGTGCCTGTCTGACCCCGCGCCGCTGCCTCCCTTCCCCAGGTTAGGCCAAAGACTCTGATTCCAGACAGCCTCCCCGTCACCCCCGGCCGGGACCGGCCCCCCAAGCAGCCCCCGACCTTCCAGAAGGCCACCGTGGTCAGTATCAAGAACCCCAGCCCGGCCCTCCCCACTGCCAACAACACCGTGAGCCATGTGCCAACGCCCGGCAGCCAGCCCCAGGCCCTCGCCGAGCCCGCCGCCATCACCTCGCCGCTGAGCAGCGCCGGGGTGGCCTATGCCATCATCTCCACCGCCCCCAGCCATGCCGCCGCCATCGCCCCCAGCACCGCCGTGTCGGCGGTCAGCGACAGCATCAAAGTCCAGCCCCTCCTCATCAGTGCCGACAACCAGGTGAGCGCGTGCCCGCGGGCAGGTGGGCCCACGCGCCCGGGGGGCAGGCGTCGGGAGGGGTCGGGTGAAGGAGGCCCAGGCAGAGCGCGTGACCAGCTGGCAGAACCGTCAGGCGGCCCAGCGAATGGCTGGAGTGGGAACCGAGGCGGGAAGGAACAGAGCGTGAATGAGCCGTCGGGGAATCGGCCCGGGCGGAGGAGTGGGGAGGGTCCCGCTGCCCGGATGGCAGGAGTGGCGCCTGACGGAGGGCCGAGCGAGCGAGTCAAGGTGGGAGGACCGAGGTGGGACTCGGGAGCTACAAGCGAATGAACGGGGAGCGAAAGGACACGTGGCTGAGCGAGTGGACACAGTCGGGAAAGTGCGATCCCTCGGTGCCTGAGCGACTTCATTCCTCAGAACAATTCATTAGCCGATGAAACGTGTGGCCGAGGGCACGGCGGGCCCGTGCCTGGTCTCTGCGGGTGGAGGGAGGTGGTCAGGGGCTTTTTGGCCCCTGGGTGACTGCATGGAAATCGTCATGACTTCCTGCCAAGATTTCAAACTAAAACCAAGATCCTCTCCGGTTCCACGCCCAGCTCCCCGGCGATTGCGTGGTGCACTTGGGGCTGCGTAGCAGGTGCTGTTGCCTCTCTTTGGCTTCTTTTCCTCCGTGTCCAATTCAGGGTCCACCAGGCTGCCTGTCCCTTGCCTATGGCCAGTGTCCCTTCCACTTTCCAGCCCGAGTGGCAGCCACTTCCACGCAGCTCTGTGGTACTGCACGCGGTGTATTTCTGGGAGGGTGCTTTTGGGCCCACCCACTTCCAGACGGGACGGCATCCCCAGGGATTCTCCAGGCCCAAAGGGTCATCACCAGCCAGAGTCAGGTGGCAAGTTCCAGTGAGGAAACTCACACCCCAGACGGCGCCTGGTCCAGAGAGGGAGCGTAGCAGACGTTTGTTGGATGAGCGTACGTGTTTCACTGCAACCTCACTGGCACTCAGTGTTGGCATTTTAAAACACTTTTTGCTCATTTAGTCGGTGCAAACAGATGTTAGTTTTGGTTTTGTTCTGGGTTTTTTTGTTTTTTGTTTTTTGTTTGTTTGGTTGGTTGGGTTTTTTTTTTTTGCCTTCTTTAGGGCTGTACCCACAGCATTTGGAGGTTCCCAAGCGAGGGGTTGAATTGCAGCTGAAGCTGCCGGCCTACACCACAGCCACAGCAACGCGAGATCTGAGCCATGTCTGATCTACACCACAGCTCACGGCACCGCTGGATCCGTAACCCACTGAGCAGGGCCAGGGATCAAACCCTCGTCCTCATGCCTAGTAGTTGGGTTCAATACCCCTGAGCCATAACAGGAACTTCCCAGATGCTGATGTTTGAAAATTGAATTGTTTTGGTTAGTGTTGGGCTTGAAGGGTTCCCTGTATTTTTCAAGAGTCTTATCTCCTTCATTTGAGAACTTTTTTTGCCCTTTTTTTCTGCTGGGGATCTTAGTGGTTTTTTTCCCATGAATATAAAAAGGGAGCTTTTTTTTATTCCATCCAGAGAATTCTGGGGCTTCAAAATTCCGATAAGAAGAACAGACTACTTTCCCTCAAGCCAGCAGAAAAATGGGATGCATTTTCTTTTTGTGCTTAAGAGCTTCAAATTCGCAAGTCACACACACAAAAAGTCTGCTACAAGGGTCTAAAAAAATTTTTTTGGACTTCCCATTGTGGTTCAGCAGTTAAAAAACCCAACTAGCATCCATGAGGATGCAGGTTTGATCCCTGGCCTCACTCAGTGGGTTAAGGATCTGGCGTTGCTGTGAGCTGTAGTGTAGGTCACAGACATGGCTTGGATCCTGTGTTGCCTTGGCTGTGGTATAGGCCGGCAGCTACAGCTCTGATTAGACCCCTAGCCTGGGAACTTCCATATGCCACGGGCACAGGCCTAAAAAAAAAAAAAAGAACCCGACTAAGTAACCATGAGGACGTGGGTTTGATCCCTGGCCTCGCTCAGTGGGTTAAGGATCCAGCGTTGCTGTGACTATGACATAGGCCAGCAGCTATAGCTACGATTTGACCCCTAGGGAACCTCCATATGCCACAATGCAGCCCTAAAAAGACCCCCAAAATTTTTTTTTCTCTTCACAAGTCACTACGTTTTTAGGAGGGAAAAACAAATTCAAGTTACTCCTGGCTGAGGCCAGACCAGGGCTGCTCCTGGTGGATTCCTTTGCTTAGATTCTTTCCCCATTCGTTGTCCAAAAGAATAGATGCAGTAGTCGAGCCACGGATGGAGGAGACCCCAGCCCACGGAGAGGCCGGGTGGCAGAGGTCAGGCTTCAGTGTCTCAGCTTTCAGACCCTTCAGTCCGTCCAGCCAGTGATTCCTGAACCCCGGGAGGGCACTGGAGTGGGGCTGCTGTGTGTGCTGCTGAGCGGGGTCGAGGTTCCCTCCCCTCTCCATCCCCCAGGATTGGCAGGGCCCCTCCGAGTCAGCAAATCGGGACCTCCTGGCTCCCACCTGCCTGATCCCTAAGCCAGGTTTGAACACCTCAGACACAGTGGCCTGGGTTGTGGGGAGGAGGTGGCAGAGTGGCTGTCGGGGGCGGGGGGATCAGGCGAAGCAGCCAGACAGACCCAGGAAGGGTCCCTGCCCCTCTGCCCCCTTAATACCATGGCGTCAGGCAGGGAGCAGGTCTGAGCTCAGTTTACCTGCATTTGATGCATCTTGAGTCTTTGCCGCCTGAACGTTCACTGCCACCTGGAGGTGCATGTTGCCAAGGTGTTAACTGATGAAGCAGCTGAGGCTCAGAGATGGGAAGTGACCTCCCCAAGGCCACACGGCTGGGAGACAGTCGCACAGGATTGGACCCAGGTCCGATTTCGATTCTTGGGCAGACCGACCTGGCAGTGTAAGGCCTGCACCACCAAGGGGTGGGAGAGGCGGGGGCGAGCCTCCTCGGTCCTCTCGGGCCCCGCCCCTCAAGCTCCGCCCCCTCAAGCTCCGCCCCCTCACCGCCCCGCCCGTCTCCCAGGTCATCATCCTTCAGCCTCAAGTGCAGACGCAGCCTGAGAGCACGGCGGAGTCGCGGCCGCCCACGGAGGAGCCATCTCAGGGAGCTCAGGCCACCAAAAAGAAGACGGAAGACCGGCCCCCAAGCCAGGAGAACCCCGAGGTGGGTGGCGTGGTCTGGGGGCGGCTTTAGGATATGGCTCTGCAGGGGCACAGCCACCGGGAGCAGTGGGAGTTGGGGGGGCAGGGTTGGGAGGGGGGACTCGCCCAGCAAGTCGAGGTCTCAGCCGCCTTGTGTCACGGATTTACTCCCTGAGTGGCCGTGTGGGGCAGTGGTTGACACCGATCCTAGACCCAGAGGCTGCCTGGATCTGCACACCCGCTCGCTGCCCATTTCTGACCGTGTGACTGGGGGTGGGGGTGGGGGCCGAGCCCGTTCCTTTCCTCATCTGTGAGCTGCCTGGGCTGAACCTTCCTGGCAATGATGTTGGGAGCATTTCATGAGTCTGTGTCTGCTGAGGCCCTAAAGAGTGGGGTCCGCGAGCCCAGCTGTCCCCTCCATCTCTGCGTCATCAGGACCCTCCGTCCACGGGACAGCGCTGTTCTTGGCAGCCTGTGGCTCTGAAGTTGTCTGGCTCCTCTCTCTGCCCCACTGGTCACTAAACATCTGTAGGTGGCACAGCAGGACCCTGAACGCCTTAAAAGCCAGCTCTGTGTTGGACCTCTGGTTCCTGCTTGAATCCTCTGCCGCCCTGGGCCAAAACCCACCGTCTGGGCCTTTTTCCATGTGACTCTGTCTGCCAGCGCCCCTCTTCTCTAGCAACGGGTCTATCTTACGAGATTCCCTTTAGAAACCTCCTCCAGGCAGCCTTCCCTGAGCACCTGCCCCCAGCTGGCAGAAGAGATCCCTCTGCGCTCCCCGAACGCCTCTGATTCTGTTGGTGAGAGTGTTGCCGTCCAGAGAAGTCCTTCACCCACAGCTCCGTCCATTCACTCGTCAGCTCCACACAGGCTCTGCTGAGGTGGGGACACGGAGACCGGGCAGGTGTCCTTCGTCTTGGCCTTGGGGAAGCTCGCTCCTACTGGCAGACACAGGCGCGGCCACTAAGACTTGAACTTGGGTTAGGAAGCCGTCAGGTGTCATCAGAGAATTACAGATTCTGAGCTGTGAGCGATGTGGGGAGAAGCCGAGAGCCGAGTTTCCACGGGGAAAGACCGTGGAAGGCCTCGCGGGGGAGGGGCCCTCACGGGGTTGGGGCAGCAGGTGGGGCTCCAGTAGACGGGCAAGAGGCAGGAGGGTGGCGAGTCAGCCAGAGGGCAGTGCCTGGGAGAGGGCGCAGCATGCCCAGGAAAGTCAGCTGGTCCGTCCAGACCATGGGAAGCGTGTGTGCCGGAGAATTTCTGGGCATGGCATTAAAGATAGACGACTGGAGGGTATCCTGGAAGACCGGAAGCAGAATGCCACGGTGAAACTTTATTCTTTAATTTTTTTTTTTTTTTATGGCCGCACCTGCAGCATGTAGAAGTGCTCAGGCCAGGGGTCCAACCGGAGCTGCAGCTGCCGGCCTACGCTACAGCCACAGCAACGCCAGATCTGAGCTGCATCTGCGACCTACACTGCAGCTTTTGGCAACACTGGATCCTTAACCCACTGAGCAGGGCCAGGGATTGAACCCATGGACACTGTGTCAGAGTCACTCTATTTATTTTGTCTTTTGTCTTTTTAGGGCCACACCCACAGCACGTGGAAGTTCCCAAGCTAGGGGTTGAATCGGAGCTATGGCCGCCGGCCTGCACCACAGCCACAGCAACGCCAGATTTGAGCCACTTCTGCAACCTACACCACAGCTGACAGCAACGCCAGATCCTTAACCCACTGAGCAGGGCCAGGGATTGAACCCTCATCCTCATGCCTCCTAGTTGGGTTCGTTAACCACTGAGCCACAAAGGGAACTCCTGCGTCAGATTTTTAACCCACTGAGCCATGACGGAAACTCCAGAACTTTATTCCTTGGGTAGTGGGGAGCCATGGAATATCTCTGAGCAGGAGGGTGGCGTGGTGGTCGTCCTCTGGCACGTCCAGAAAGCCCACTGGGGGTTCGGAGACTGGACCCCTCCCCGAGGCTGAAACCAGTCTCCTCTGTGACCTCAGCCTCAGTTTTGTCTCAGGAAAGACCGTCAGTTCCATTCGGCTGCAATGTTTGAGTACCTGCTGTATACGGGATCAGGCCAGGGCCCAGCTCGCAGCTCGAGCTCCCACAAGTGTCCCCCCACCCCCACCCCGGGCCTCCCATGGGGTTTGCTGCATTCTCAACATTCAGGAAGGTTTTCTGGGTGGATTCTTTTTGTTCTTACAAAGTCTATCTTAGTCAATTATTGTGCATTTATACAATTAGGATAATTACAGCTAACTACATAATGAGTGTAAATACGTGTAATGACTTAAATAGAACTTGCAATTACAACACATCCTGATATAAAAATCCTTATTAACGTTGTCTTTGAAGAGGGCTGGGAGCAGGCGTGCTCCACAGACATGGCTTCCTGGCGCCCTTTGAACCTGTTGGTGGAGGATCTAAGTCAAGATCCTTCCTTTAAAAAAAAAAAAAAAAGGAAGAAAAGAAAAGGAGTTCCCGTTGCAGCTCAGCAGGTTAAGGACCTGACTTGGTCTCTGTGAGGATGCGGGTTTGATCCCTGGCCTTGCCCAGTGGGTTAAGGATCTGGTGTTGCCACAAGCTGCAGCGTAGATCGCAGATGCAGCTCGGGTCCAGTGTGGCTGTGGCTGTGGTGCAGGCCGGCAGCTGCAGCTCCAATTCAACCCCTAGCTTGGAAACTTCCGTGTGCCGCAGGTGTGGCCCTGAAAAGAAAAAAGAAAAAAGATCCCCTGAAGCCAGAGCAGCAGCTGCCCAGAAACGTCACCAGACAAGCCCTGGGGGAGCGCAGGGGCCTTGGTCTCAGCATGGACCAGGGGAAAAGAGACACTGACTGGTGTTTGTAAGGCTCTGTGCAGTGGCTTGCAGAGCAGTGGCTGGCTGGGTCCCAGGGCTCTCACGCACCCTCCACACGGCACCTTCCAAGCCCCGGCCACCTGTGAGAGGAGCGGGGATGTCACATGAAGTGACGGAGTCCACCCAAGGCATCGAAGGGACGCGGGGCCGCAACCCCCTTCTCTGCCGATGGAGCCTCCCTCGCTCACGCTCCCTCTCCCCTCTCCGCGTCCTCCCAGCAGCTGCGCCAAGCGCCGGGCGGGAATTACCATGTTCACATCACAGACGAGGAGGCAGCTCCAAGGCCAGCAGTGGGGACCTAGCCCAGGCAGAACCCGGGCCCCGGCTCCTTCCTGTCGCAAGGCCCCCTGGCTTCTTCACGACAGAGCCTGGCCGTCTCAGTGTGACTCGTTATCCTGGCCACCCTCGGGTTAGCGTGAGCCCCTGGGAGGGGCAGCCAGCGCAGAGCTCCAGACACACCCGCGCCCCGGCCGCCTCCCTGGGCAGGACCCGAGCAGACGGACGCTCCTTCCCTCCGTGCCACCCCTGCTGCCACCGCCCCTTCTGGCCCTGCCCTCCCCCCTTTGGGGTGGTTCTTTCCTGTGTGTTGACCCTGCAGCTAGAAGGACCTCTCTAAAATGTAGAAATATGAGTTCCCATCTTGGCACAGCAGGAACAAACCTGACGAGTATCCATGAAGACGCAGGTTCGATCCCTGGCCTCGCTCTGTGGGTTAAGGATCCGGCATTGCCATGAGCTGTGGTGTAGGTCACAGATGTGGCTCGGATCCCACATTTCTGTGGCCCTGGCATAGGCCAGAGGCCACAGCTCCGATTAGACCCCTAGCCTGGAAACCTCCATATGCCGCAGGTCCGGCCCTAGAAAAGACAAAAATAAAAAAAACAAAAAAAACCAAATCCATTAGGAGTTCCCGTCGTGGCTCAGTTGTTAACGAATCCGACTAGGAACCATGAGGTTGCAGGTTCGATCCCTGGCCTTGCTCAGTGGGTTAAGGATCCGATGTTGCTGTGAGCTGTGGTGTAGGTTGCAGACATGGCTCGGATCTGGCGTTGCTGTGCCTGTGGGGTAGGCCAGTAGCTATAGCTCCAATTTGACCCCTAGCCTGGGAACCTCCGTAGACCACAGGTGAGGCCCTTAAAAAAAAAAGGAAAAAAAAATACATAAAAATTTTTTAAAATATAATTCAGAAATAACCAGGTCATCTTCCTCCTTCTTATTTTTTTATTTTTTGGCCACGCCTGAAGCAGGCAGAAGTTCCCAGGCCAGGGATCAAACCTGCACCACAGCAGCAACCCGAGCCACTGCAGTGACAATGCCAGATCCTTAACCTGCTGAGCACAAGAGAGCTCCCACCCTTCTTTTTAAAATAATTTTCCCCAACTTTATTGAAATAGAATGGCATAGAACAATGTGTACGTTTAAGGGGATTTGATATCTGTGTATATCGCCACAATAATTGTAGTTAACACATCCGTCACCTCACATGCTTATTTATATATTTTTCCTGATGAGCATTTTTATGTTATTTTATTTTATTTTGTCTTTTTGTCAGGCCGCACCTGCAACATATGGAGGTTCCCAGGCTAGGGGTCTAATCAGAGCTGTAGCTGCCAGCCTGCACCACAGCCACTTGGGATCCGAGCCTTGTCTGCCACCTACACCACAGCTCACGGCAACGCCGGATCCTTAACCCACTGAGCAAGGCCAGGGATCTAACCCGAAACCTCATGGTTCCTAGTCAGATTCGTTTCTGCTGAACCACAGTGGGAACTCCGGGATTTCCTCAGTTTTGAATTAGTCACCCCCTCTTCTTGCAATGCACCCCCATCGGGATGGCTTTGAATTCTCACTTGGACTATACATCTGTGCTGCAAAAGCAACAACAGGTAAAAGGCAGGAGTTCCCACTGTGGCTCGGCAGGTTAAGAACCTGACACCGTATCTGTGAGGATGCAGGTTCAATCGCCGGCCTCACTCCGTGGGTTAACCGTCCAGCATTTGCCAAAGGCTGAGGATCATGGTGAGGCTTAGATCTGGTGTTGCTGTGCCGTGGGGTAGGCCGGCAGCTGCAGCTCCGATTCCATGCCTAGCCCAGGAACTTCCATGTGCCCCGGGTTTGCCCCCCCCCCACAAAAAAGAGGCATCTGTGTGTCACTGTGTCCCCGAGGTAGAGGCAGGGGCAGGATGGATGCCCCGGGCTGGGACCCCAGGTTCAGAATCGGGTCAGGGTGACCAGGAGGGAGGGCAGCTCCTGAGGGGCAGTGGGTCCCAAAAGTCCTTCCAGCAAGAGAGGCGCAGAGCTGGGCTTCTCCGCTAGTCTGGGAGCCGCCTGTGCCTGGGGCCCCACGGGCTGGGCGAGGCCCGGGTGATCGCAGACTTGCTCTAAAGGGAAGGTAAGCAGTAGGAAGAGAAAAAGACACATAAAACTGAGGAAAAGAAAGTGGTGCGAAAATGAGTCTGCAGACAGAGTTCTAAACACATGACGCCGTCTGATGCTAAGAAGGACAATCAATAAAATCAACATTTGGGGAGTTCCTGTTGTGGCTCAGCAGAAACAAACCTGACTGGCATCCCTGAGGACGCAGGTTCAATCCCAAGCCTCCCTCAGTGGGTTAAGGATCTGGTGTTGCCATGAGAGCTGTGGTGTAGGTCTCAGACGGGGCTCAGATCTGGCGTTGCTGTGGCTGTGGTGTAGGCCGGCAACTGTAGCTCTGATTGGACCCTAGCCTGGGAACCTCCAGATGCCATGGGTGTGGTCCTAAAAAAGGAAAAAAATAAAATAAAATAGAATAGAATCAACATTCGGAATGTGAATTTATGCAAGATGAAGCTAATTTTGTGGCATACTCATAGCAACGACTCTGACATAAGTGTGTTTAGGATACTCAAAGAAGTTAAAAATAAAGGAATAACATCCACTTGAAATAAGTAAGGGCTAACGAAATAAAAAAAATCGTAAAAATAAAATGTTCGTCAGATGGGTACAAAAATTATGTGAAAATCCAATAAGGAGAAACCGGGTGATTGGTTGAGATTTTTAAAACCTTACCAGACTGGATGAACAGAGCTAATTAGTGCTTTGGAATATGGCTCCACAGAGAGATGCAGAGAAGTCAGCAATTATCCGCATGCGTGTGGGAAGCAGCAGCGTGGAGCAGGTGGAGGGAGGCCTCGCCCAGGGCCAAGGAGCTGCAGGCTGCGGACGCCGTCAGCCGCAGACACTGTCTGAGGATCACATGTCCATGTTCCAGGCAGTGTCCCTGAGCTGCCCTTGGGGGAGGCAGGGCTGGGTCAGGTGCGAACTGGGACCACACGAGCAAAGAGAACATGCAGGAAGCGGGAGAGTCTGGTGTTGGCAACTCTCAGAAAACACAGGCAGAAGCTTGCCTCCTGAAGATGGTTGCAACTGCAACCCATGAGGCATCCAGGACCAGAGAAGGTGCCGCAGACCCTCCTTGACCTTGTTGGGGGCCAAGGACACATGGTGAAACGGAACACCACAGAGGCACCATATTTGAAGAAGGAAGTCAGTACAAAGCCCCTCTGAGGGACACTCCGAGAAAGAGAAGTGATTTTTATCTTAAAGAATACTTGCCACACATAAACCCCCCCCATATCTTTTCTGTGAATTAAAAGAAATCGATAAAATAATCACCACCAAGGAGGAAACTGCAGTGCTGAAACACAAGGACCGAGGGGAGTGATGGCTCAGTGGCCGAAGTGCTGGCGAGGGTGTAATGGGAGCTGAAAATTTTCAGGAAGAAATAATCAGGCCATCGCGTAAATAGACATGTAACTGGAGGAGCACAGGGCCCCGTAGACACATCGGAAGACACAGTAAGAGACCTTGGAGCCAGGAGTGAGAAAAGGTTACAATGCAAAAAAGAAGGAATGAATTTTTAAACATTAGGAAGTGGCGCCTACAGAAGACAAGCAAAGAAGATACAACAGATGGCTAATTGGAGGCTTTAAGAAGAAAACCAGGCTGATGGAGCAGAGCAGAGAGATCCAGTAGATACAACAGGCGAATCCCTGTAACGCGGCTGCCGTGGGGTCGGCCGTTTGCTTCTGTTTCGGCACATGGGCGTGGCCTGAAGGGAACGGCTGGCTGAGTGGGGACCAGAAGGCAGCCACGCAGATGCCACTAGGATTGGCTCAGCCCAGCCGTCCCAAATGGGACCGGTGAGAGGACACCAGTCCCGGGGCATCCTGGAGGCCTTGCCACTGTCCATTCAGCCGCAGGACGCTCGATGTGACATAGAAACTGCGCTGGCATCCGTTGGCCGAAGCTGGCTGGCCCCCAGAATCTCTGTTTGAGCAGCTCTGTGGCCAACTCAGCCCTTTCATTCGTCTTGGGCTGATGTGGGCATGTGACCGCGTCCCAGCTTGTACTGCTCATGGCACGACGGGCCAGTTAGATAGAGAGATGAGTAGTTAGGTGAGGGAACAGTGCCTTAGGTCAGAAAGCCGGCAGATCAAGAAGACGCTGGACTTGCGTCCCAAAGGCCCATCTCGCCTGAGTTAGAATTCAGGCTTCTTTTGTACTAAAAGGGAAGAGAGTGAAGTCAGAGGCCACCTGGTTCCCACCAGCCGCTCGAGGCGGTGGGGCCCTTTCTTCCTGCTGCTGCCCTTGGCGGGCGGGCTGGTCAGGGCGTTGCCGGGGATCTAAACCAATGCTCTCTCCCTGGGAGGACGGCTCCCAGAGATGGGCCGCGATGTGTGGTTTAAGCTTCTAGGCAACATCGCTGTGGTGGTGGGCGTGTGACAGCACAAGGAGTCTTCCTATCGCGACACGCAGCCCACAGGATCAAATTTTATGGGCCCCACTTTTCATGGCACGATGATGCTTCACAATTACAGAAATATGAGTAAAGTTTGCTGAAATAGAAGCTTTAACGTCCTCACGGAAAGGAAGCAGGCGGCAAGTTGACCTGGGGAAATGATAAACACTGGGGCCCAACCCGGTCACGTCTCTGACTGGCTTTTTCCAGCCTCACCTGCCGTATATGGAAGATCCCGGGCCAGGGATTAAACCTGCCCCACAGCAGTGACAATGCCCGATTGTTAACCAGCTGAGCCCCTGGGGAACTCCTAAAGTTACTGACGCTTGTGTGTGTGTGTGTGTGTGTGTGTGTGTGTGTGTCTTTTTTTCTTTTCTAGGGCCGCACCTGTGGCATATGGGGGATCCCAGGCTAGAGGTCTTATCAGAGCTGTAGCCGCTGGCCTACGCCACAGCCACAGCAACGTAGGATCTGAGCCGCGTCTGTGGCCTACACCACAGCTCACGGCAACGCAGGATCCTTAACCCACGGAGCAAGGCCAGGGATCAAACCCAAAACTTCATGGTTCCTAGTCGGATTCGATAACCACTGAGCCACAACGGGAACTCCCTGAAGTTACTGACTCTTACCAGAAACAAAAGGATCCTGTAGGCATCCAGGCGAAAACCATCACAGTCGCTTTAGAGGGAGAAGAACTTGGCCGGCTTCTGACTTCTCACGGCAGCGTTCACTGCAGACACTGACTTCTACAAGTTTGAGGAAAGAGGTTGGGACCTTACATCCAGCCAAGCTGTTCTTCACATTGAAAAGCTACAGACTCAAAGTTTTAAATCTGCCAAGATCTCGGGAGCTGTCATTCCCATGAACCATTCATGAAAAACTAGTAGAAACTCAACCCCAGAGCTCCCGTTGTGGCTCACTGAGGATCGGGTTCAATTTCTGGCCCTGCTCAGTGGGCTAAGGATCTGGCGTTGCCATGAGCTGTAGGGTAAGTTGCGGATGTGGCTTGGATCCTGTGTTGCTGGGGCTGTGGTGTAGGCCAGCAGCTGCAGCTCTGATTCAACCCCTAACCCGGAAACTTCCATTGCGGGTGCAGCCCTAAAAAGACAAAACTCACAAATTGAAAGTTCCCTGGTGACCTAGCTCTTAAGGATCCAGCATTGTCACTGCTGTGGTGTGGGTTCAGTCCCTGGCCTGGGAAACCCTTACATCCTATGGGCTCGACCAAAAAAAAAAAGAAAAAAAAGAAAAAAAAAAAGAAACTGTAGGTATTAAAATCAAACAAAAGCAACTTGCTTTCTAAACCCAGTCTCCAGCTAAGATGCAGAAACCTGAACCCTGCAAAATAAAATATTGGTAAATTTTACTACATGCAGTTTCCTTTTTTATGGCTGCACCCATGACATATGCAAGTTCCCAGACTAGGGAGCGAATCCAAGCTGCTGCTAAGACCTACGCCACCCCAGAGACAACACCGGATCCCTGACCTGCTGCGCCCCAGTGGGAACTCCAGTTTTTCGTCCGTGGCCCAAAAAACACCCGTGGACCGTTACCCTTAATTCCTTAAGTGACAGCAGTGCATGGTGACCTTCTCCCAAAAGGACAGTGTGGCCGGATGGTAAAGAGTGACACTGCAGCGCAGAAACCTGACAAGCACACCTGAGCCGGGTGATCACGGCCAGCATCTCAGTGATCAGTCACACTGACGGCCCTTGCCGTCCCGGGATGGGAAGTTCACTTGACCTCTGTGGTTTCCCAAAACACCCAGGACCCCAGTCTAATCCTGAGAAAAACATCATGCAAATCCCTGTCGAGGGGCATCCTACAAACTTCGTGGTCCACACCCATCAAAACAGCCAAGGTCATCAAAAACGAGGGAAGTCTGGAGTTCCCGCTGGGGCACAGTGGGTTAAGAACCTGACTGCTGTGGCTCAGGTCGTAGTCCTGGCTCAGATTGGACCCCTAGCCTGGGAATTTCCATATGCCATGAGTGCAGCCAAAAAGAAAACAAACAAACAGAAACCAACAGGGAAGCCTGAGAAACTCTCCCAGCCCCAAAGCGCTAAGGAGACAGGATGGCTAAAGTCATGGGGGCTCCCGGGTGGGGGGGGTCCTGGGACAGAGAGAGGACATCAGACAGAAACTAAGAAAACCCAAATAGAAAAGCTGCATTAATCCTTCTCTGTTTCCTTCTCTTAGAAAATTGCCTTCATGGTAGCACTGGGCCTGGTTACGACGGAGCACTTGGAAGGTAAGGACCAGGGCACTGGGCTGGCGCTGCCCGCAGGGCGGGGTTGGGAGGTGGGTGCAGAGCTGGCGCCTGACAGAAGCAGTGGGGCTCGGACTCCCGGTCAGATGGCAGCGCCTGAGCCTGGCCCACTTTCTGCGTGGTTGGCGCCAGGCCGTCATCACACAGACCGCGGATCGCGCCTGCTCTCCCGGCCTGTGACTCTGCACAAAATCTGCCTGTCTCAGCGGAGGGATCGACCGGGTGTGTTCGCTGCCCCCGGAGGGGAGGCCACGCAGTGAAGTGGCAAGAGCCAAGGGCCCTGCTCTGCCATTGCTACGGCTCGACGCCTGGGCGAGTCACTCAGCTCCTCGGCCTCAGTTTCTCCATCTGTAAAATGGGCCGGTAACCACCCCTTCTCCTGGGGTTGTTGTAAAGAACCCAGAGGAGAGCCCGGCACCCAGTTAAGCCCAGCATCACCTCCCCCGCTGTTGAGCTGGCCTGTGGGCTTGGAACTTGGAGCACACCGGTCAGTCAGCGTGGCAGTCCAGGTGCTGTTTGATTTTACCGCAATTACAGATCAGCTCTGTGCATTGTCATAGAACCTAAGGGCCTGCAAAGCGTGGAGACCAACCTTCTTGTTGCACTCGTGGGGAAGCTGAGGCCGGAGAAGTTGGTTCACTTGCCCAAGGTCACACAGCCAGCCAGGGTCAGGCCCAGGCTGGAATCCAGGTCTCCTGGCTCCCAACCCAGAGTGCTTGCCATGCTTCTGACCTCGCTGCTAAAGGCATTTTAAAGGTGAAGACACGCCCCTCTCCCCCAAGTGAATCTGGATTCGGGGAGGAAAACCAAACTTCCTTTTCCTGGTTAAAATCGAGGAAAGGCAGAGTTCCCATTGCGGCTCAGTGAGTTAAGAACCAGACGTAGTATCCATGAGGATGCGGGTTCTATCCCTGGCCTCACTCCGTGGGTTAAGGATCCAGCATTGCCGCACGTTGCAGCGTAGGTTACAAATGCAGCTCGGATCTCGCGTTGCTGTGGCTGTGGTGTAGGCCGGCAGGTGCAGCTCCAGTTCCGCCCCTAGCCTGGGAACCTCCATATGCCGCGGGTGTGGTCCTAGATAAAAAAAAAAAATCCAGGAAAGGAAGGGAATGAATTGACCCCCACCGTGCAGAGGCACTCACGGTCTTTAATCTCAGGTGGGGTTCTCTCTGGCACAGCAGGTGAGTTCCCGAAGCCCAGGGAAGGGACCTGGCGAGGCCCCAGGGCCCGCTGGGGCCTTCCCGTGCTGAGTAGCATGCCCGGCCTTCCACAGCCACCTCCCTTGCATTCCCCGGGTCTGACGTGCCCTTGGGCGGCCCCTGGGGCATAGATGTGGGCGGAGAGGGGCAGGGACAGGGACCAGACCCCTGGGGTTCCACTGACTGGGCCCTGGTAGGGAAGCCCTGTCTGAGCAGCCCCTGCCTGTGGCCCTTCCTTCTGCCGGCGGGGCTGCACGTGTGGATGCCCTGCTTGAACTTGGGTGTGCGGAACCCGGCCGCGCTCGGCGGCCTTTGAGAACTCTTCATGCTCTGTCTCCTTGGCTCCACGGAGGCAGCCTGGGCGCAGGGACGGGTCCGTGGCCGAAGCCCTGTGTTCACGTCCTGGCGGTACTGCTTGGAGCTGGGTGACCTTGGGCGAGCTCCCTCCCCGCGCCGAACCTGTCTCCTCGAAAAACCGCGTCTGCCCACGTGGCAGGGTTGCTGGGGTGCCTGAGGTCAAAGCACGCTGCTTGGAGACGTGTGGCAGTTACGGTGTTTATACGTCCCCCTCATTTGGAAAACTCTCCGCCTCCTGGATGTTTCTTTATTTGATTCTTTCTCCGCAGAGGGTCCGAGGTGTTTCCAGGAAACACAGGAGTGATATTGAGACTGTTTAAAAGGCGGTAGATCAGGTCCAAGAGGCTAGCAGTGTCAAAACAGCTGCACACAGGGGTTCCTGTTGGGGCTCAACGGGTTAAGAACACAACGTGGTGTCCCTGGGGATGTGGGTTCCATCTCTGGCCTCAGTCAGCGGGCTAAGGATCCATCGTTGCCACAGCTGTGCTGTAGGTCACAGATTCGGCTCGGACCTGGCGTTGCTGTGGCTGTGCTATATAGGCCAGTGACTGCAGCTCAGATTCCACCCCTAGCCCAGGAACTTTCATATTAAAGGAAAAAAAAATAAAAAAGGATCTGGCATTGTCCCTGCTGTGGCTCAGGTCACTGCTGTGGTGCAGGGTTGATCCCTGGCTCAGAAACTACTTTATGCCGTGAGTGGGGCTGGAAAAAAAAACAGCTGTACACAGAGAAACAGAGCCCACCTGGCAGTCAAAGCAGAAGGAAGAAAGAAGAAGAGAGAAAGAAGGAGAGGGAGAGAAACCACCGCACCAGGCCCCGCTGGAAAGCCTCGGGTTGGAGCCGGGCTGCCCCACCCAGGCTTGCACCTGCCCTTTGCAGGAGCCCTGAAGCTCTGCAGCTCAGCCAGGCCAGCAGCTGACCCGCGGGCACCTACTGTCCCAGCAGTCCCAAGAGACATCCCCAGGCGGGGTGATGGGCACACGGGCTGTGCTGAGAGCAGGCGCCTGCATCCCATACTTCAGCCCGAGGCCAGCAGGTCTGTCCCTCCTCGGAGCGAGTGATTCTGGGGCTCCAACCCGCCCAGAGCCTCCTGGGGCGAGGATGCTGGGCAGAGAGCCTGCCGGACCGGAGGGACTGGTGGTGCCCAGGGTTTGCCAAGGAAGCATCCAGGGTTCCCTGGAGCAGGAAGATTCAAGTAACCGCGGCATCTGTGCCTTTTCAGAAATCCAGAGCAAGCGCCAAGAGCGGAAGAGAAGAAGCACAGCCAACCCGGCCTACAGCGGCCTCCTGGAGACAGAGGTGAGGGTCCTGCCGTCTCTGCCCCCCGGTGGGGGAGGGGAGGGGGAGGTCCCAGGGGCAGGGCTCCCTCCCCAGGGAGGCTAGAGTTCAGGGAGCAACACTAGGTAATTCTTTACCTCCTGAGTTCAGAATCAATTAAGAGACAGATGCAGGAGTTCCCGTTGTGGCTCAGCGGTAACGAACCCGACTAGCAGCCATGAGGACGCAGGCTCGATCCCTGGCCTCACTCAGTGGGTTAAGGACCTAGCACTGCCATGAGCTGTGGTATAGGTCACAGATGTGGCTCAGAACTTGCGTTGCTGTCGTTGTGGCGTAGGCCGGCAGCTGCAGTGTCCATGCGCTGCAGATGCAGTCCTAAAAAGACAAAAAAAAAAAAATTAAAAGAAATAAGAGACAGATGTGGAAGGTCAGAATGTCAGTGGGATTCCTCACCTGCCGGGAAAGGGGCCGGTTGCTGCCGGCTCCCTGACTCTTCACCTTGACCATGAGGTCAGGTCACGGGCAACCCTGGCCGCCTGTGCCTCCCAGGGCCAGTCCGGCCCTACTGTGGAGCCCACCAGTGCAGCCCAAGTTCATGAGCAGAGAGAAAGGCCTGGAAGGGCAGGGCTGAGTGAGGTCGGGTCCCTCTCTCACGCGGAGGAGTGGGGTGGGGTGGGAGGTGGCAAAGGAGCGGCTGTGACTCCACAGGAATCCCCTCTGCCGGCTATGAGAGACCCTGGCTGCTGTGCCCCCTGCCCACTGTGCTATTGCAGCTCCAACACGGCTGCTCCTGCACTTTCCCCAAAGAGCCCAAACTGGTACAATAGGGCATTCAAGTTAACTCGGTGCAGGGAAGCCCCCCAGCCCCCTCATCCCAATCCCCGCCCAGCCGCCTGCCCCCAGGTCAAGGTCCACGTCAGCCCTAGAGGATCAGATGCGAATGACCCCACAGCAGCCAGTGACATGACGTCAGGACTTCAGGTCGCTTTCAGGGACCGCCTTGGCCCCTCCCACCATCGCATCCCCGGGGAGGAACTGACCCCGAAAGAAATCTTCTTGCCCTTGGGAACGAAAGTCTGCAGTTCCAGGCTGAAATCCAGATGGCATCTTCCAGAAGCCAGCTCCACAGAGGCTGCCAGCTGGCTTTCCCAGATGCTCTGGGCTTTCCTAGGAAAAACGCTCGGGAATCTTTCCCTAGAATGGAAGCAGTTTCCCGAGGGCCCCAGGGTGAGGCAGCCCTCTGAAGCTGTGTCTGCAGAGGCCAAGGCCTGGCGCGTCCCAGGGGCCAGCGAGGCGCTGCTGGGCCTGGATGAGGGCCAAGAAAATGCCGTGCTCGGCTCCCCCAGCGTGGTGGTGGGTCTGGGCCAGTTGTCCCAAATCTGCGGCTCACGAACTGGAGGTCACTTTGGAGAGAGGGCTCCGTGGAGCGGTCATCGGCTCCCGCCCTGCCATTGTCCTGGGGGAGAGCCCGACCGCCTGTCCCCGCCCCCGACTCCTGCTGGGCGAATGCATGTGTTCAGCCGTCACTTCTCCCGATTTTCTGAGCAAGCCGTCCTGAGAGAGAGTGCCCCACGCCCTGGGCCCCGTGGGAAGAGCATCCGGGAGCTGCTTCTCCACCTCCACCCCTGGAAATGGCGTGTCCTCTGTGCAAAAGGACCCTGTCCCCTTTGTCCCCTGCCCTGAGGGATGACCTGGCCATGACCTAGTCTCCGAAGTCTGTGGCCACAGTTAGGGAATCAAGAGCCGACACAAAGCCCTATGACCTTGAGCCTGAGACCCCTGTGAAGAAGCCCCAAGCGCAGCCCTGCCTTGGCCCTGAACATGGCCCGAGCACATCGAGGAGAGACCCAGGTTTACAGCCTGTCATCGAGGCCTAGAACCGTCTTCTTGCCACAGCTAAAGCCGCCTCGAACCCCCACGATCTGAACCCGTGTGGCCTGTGGTTGTTAGATCCCAGGACTAAAGCCACCTTCTGGAATGTCCTAGAACCTTCTTCCATCTACCGATGACACTTTGGGCTCCAAGGGCCACGTTTTGTTCCTGGACCCTATGCCAAGTAGGGGGGTTTAGGGAGCCAGTCCTTCCTACCTCTCATTTCCCCACTTGACCCCAGCGCCAGCTGAGGAAGAAGATACAGGGGGAGACAGCTGGGCAGCCAGATGGCAGCTCTCTTACAGAGTTGCCCCACCTGGAGCGCTCCACCTGTCCTTCCTGAATGAGGCGGATGGGCCCACGGGGGCAGGAATGGACTCCACGGCCACCCGGAGGGCAGAGCCTTTGCTGGCCTTTGTCTGGGTCCACCTGCCTCTCCCCTTCTCTCTGCACCCTGTGTCTGTCGCCGTTTCTGCTTCTGGCCAGTGGGTGTCCAGCTGGGGACCAGAGCCCAGGTGGGGTCAGAGTAGCCGAGGAGGCACCATGCAAACTGGCGGCTTGGTTTTTGTCTTCTGTCCCCGCAGAGGAAGCGGCTGGCGTCCAACTTTCTCAACACTCCCCTGTTCCTCACAGCAAGAGGTAAGCGCCTCTCCCGCCGCCGGGCCGCCGTGGGGCCGGCGCACCTGCCCCCGCTGCCAGCGGGCCTGGCTGCCCGCCCTCCCCCGTTCGTCCCCTGCAGTGAGCCTGTGGTTGTTTTCTGTTGGGCGTCTCATCGCGGCTCACCAGGCCCTTGGCCCCGTGGCCGCCCAGGTCCTCATGCCTCCTGGGGAGGGTGGCCAGGGAGCTGCGCCCCTGACCGGCGGGTGCAGAAACCACGGCTCTGCGCAGGAGTGTCACATGCTAGGCCCAGAACCAGGCTCCCGGCGGCCCCTCTGTGATCTGGAGCAGAGATCCGGGCCACGTGGTGCCAGAGGTCACTGTGGCCGGCCCAGCCCCCACCCCAGGCTGACCTGGGCAGGGGGAGGGGACGATGTGCTTTTGGCAAGGGCCCCACCACCCTCTCTTCCCGGCCCAGCCTGTGCTGCCCAGGTCCTGGGTGTGGTGGGCGTGGCCTCCGCTCTCGGCGACAGCCCTGGGGAGAAACTCTCTCCCGCCCCCAATACTCGGGCAGCAGGTGCTTCCCGGGCTGGGCTGGTGGCTCTCAGCCTGCTCCTCACGTGCCTGCCCTTGGCAGCGAGCGCCCTGGCTGGATGTGGGCGTCCTGGGTCCTGGTCCGGCTCTGCCTGTGACTGGCAGTGTGGCAGGGCGGACCTTCCCCTGAGGGCCTCAGGCCCCCTCTGCACAGCAGGGCACTGGAGCGGACCTTCTGCGGGGTCCTCCGGCTCTGACAGGCCGGCCCCTGGCCTCAGCCGCCAGCCCAGGATGCCCGGGCCCCTCCCTCCCATGCCAGCCTTGCCCTAGGGCAAGGCCACAGAGGGACCAAGAAACCCATATCTTGGAGGCGCTTTTTGTTCTCAATTCAGAAGAAACGAGGAGTTCCTGTTGTGGCTCAGCGGTAACAAACCCGACTCGTATCCATGAGGACGTGGGTTCGATCCCTGGTCCCATTCACTGGGTTAGGGATCCGGTGGTGCTGTGAGCTGTGGTGTAGGTCACAGATGTGGGTTGGATCCTGCATTGCTGTGGCTGTGGCGTAGGTCGGCAGCTGTAGCTATGATTCGACCCCTAGCCCAAGGACCTCCATGTGCCATGGGTGCGGCCCTAAAAAGACAAAAAATAAATAAATAAGTAAGAAAGAAAGAAAAAGAAACGAACAATCCTAAGGGCAGAAATGACTGCCTGTCTCTTGGGGCTTGTGCTGGTTTTCAGCACATCACCTTGCCTCCCTGGGCCTTGGTTTACTGATCTGAAAAATGGGCCGGCGACAGTGCCAGCATCTCAGACAGTGCTGGGACAGTGACACCAGGGGTGAACAACTTTGTAAACTGTCGAGTGCCATGTAAACGTAGGAGCTGCCCTTCCCACTCGATGGTGTGATTTCCAGAAACTGAAAGAAAAACTGTCACGATCATTAAAATCTGTGGTTTGGCATCACTCCCTGGAATGGGAGTGGTTAGTGGCCAAAAACAGGTTGACAGTGTGTCACTCTCAGGGATCCCTGGAGCAATGTTCCCTCCGCTGGACAGCTCACTGCTGCCACGTCCCTTAGGAAGCTCAGGGGCCACCATGAACCTGGCCTTTGATGGGTCTTGGCCGTGACCCGGCAGAGACCTTTACGCCCATAGGGCCTTGGGTGAGGACCCAGGAGTTGCTGGTGCCTGTGATACTCCCATCATGCCCTGGGTGAGGTCCCAGAGGTTACTGGGCCCTGAGATACTCCCATCATGCCCTGGGTGAGGTCCCAGAGGTTACTGGGCCCTGAGATACTCCCATCATGCCCTGGGTGAGGTCCCAGAGGTTACTGGGCCCTGAGATACTCCCATCATGCCTTGGGTGAGGACCCCTTTGACTCTGGGCCTCGTGGACTCCTGTCCTGATCGGCGCTCCTCCTGTGCCCGCTAACATATTCTCCGCCCTTCTTCCCTGTGCCAGCCAATGAGGACCCCTGCTGGAAGGTACGTGTCCCCTGGTCTTCACCCCTGGGTGGGGTGGGGCATGCTCTCCATACAGTCCAGGTAGGGTGACTCCTGGCAAGGGGGCCGGGGCCCTGGTGTCCCGCCGCCCTGAGTGAGCAGAGGGCCTCGGCTCGGTCGTCAGTGCCGAGAGCTTTGTACAACATCCAGTCCGCTTTGCAGCCTGCCTGGCAGAGTCAGGTGTCGCCCCAGGGCTCAGCCCGCAGGCTTAAGCCAGACCTGCCCCCACACAGAACGGAGGGTGCGGGGACCCTGGGCCGCAAAGGCCCTAAAGGAAACGGCCGATGGTGGGTGCCAGCACGCTGTGGCCTCGCTGTGTGGCCCTAAGAAGAGCTGGCTCTCTCCGGTCCTCTTCCCCCGCCTCATAAGGGCCTGGAGTTGAGTCTCAGGGTCTCCGCGCACCCGCCCACGTTTCTGTGATCCTGGGAGACCCCGACCCGCATGCACGCACCACGCCCCTGCTTCCCAGGACGCTGGCTGGTCATGACCTCATCCGTAAACCCAGCTTCAGGGTTTATTTACTGTTTTCTTTCCTAAGTTTCAGGCCTAATTCTAAATGAAATTTCCAGTTCCCACAGGCCCGTAATGGTCACGCTACTGAAAAACAAGAGGTGATGAAGCTCCCGTTAGAGCGTCTTGTGTGCAGCAATAACCCTTTGGGGTCTCAGGCGGGTGCTGGCGGGGGTGGCGCTTGTCCACAGCCACCCCGTGCCTGGCCAGCTCGGGCATGGGGACAGGAGATGCCTTGAGCCCAAGTCCTGCTCTGCAGAGCACGGGGGCTCCTGGAGGGGCCGTGGCTTTGAGGCGGGAGACCAGGTGCTGCTCCTCCTCCTGGTTTCCAGGCCTGTCCCCGCGGCGTCATCGCGGCTGCCCCCTGGGGCTTATTCCTCCCAGAGCCGCTGAGAAACCCTGGCGAAGAGCTGGTCCCAAGCTGGGGGGTGGCAGCGGCCTGGGCCCCCGCCCCCCACCCCCGGCCTGGCTGACTCCCTTCCGCCCGCCTGTCTCTTTCAGAGCGAGATCGCCCACGATGAG